>NC_052541.1:7961946-9211946 GCF_016699485.2 Gallus gallus | reverse complement strand
TGAGATCATCATAGGCAGACAGAAAGTTACTGTGTTACATTACGAAGTAGTCTATGAGAAACACACTTTCACCTCGATCTGCTTTAGACCTCAACGGTATCCAAAATCTCTTAACAATCCTGTTAGTGCAGAAGGGATGAACAACCTTACCAAGCCATAAGATAAATAGGTGTCATCTCATCTAGCCTCTGTCATCTTCAGTCTGATCCAGTTTTGTCTATTAGGGGCATCTACCCGTGACAAGTTGCTGTGTATTTTCTTATTTCTTCCTCCAGATTTTTAGTAAGACTGGTAACAGGTGCTACAGTTCCTTATAGACATAAAGCTCTGTTAAGCTGAGGTTATCAGAGATCACCAACAGTTGCAATTTTTCATCCAGATACACAAATCAGTGCCCAAAGTTACAAGCATTACGTTTATAAAGGAATTAATATAGCATAGCCCCAGATGCCAACATCGTGCTCCTGCAGTAAATAGATTTTTCTTTCAAATTAATTAAAAGTAACTATACTTAGAGATTGCCATAAGTGCATTTTATGTCATCACTTACTAGCTGCCAAGAGCTGATGTTCATCATGCTCCTCTACACTTCTTATTATTATAAGAGAGAAGAAACTGGCATTTTGACCGTACATGGTAGATGCCTATGCAGTAGAATAAAATTGGACTAGAGTGAAAACTTAATGTTTTTGTCTTAACCAGCTGCAATCACTTTTCCTACATAGAGGTGTTATCGCTTGCTGTTCGTATCCCCCATCCTCTCAATTTTTTTCCCCCCTGCATCTCATTTGGTCTTTCTCTGTACAGTGCCATATGTGCAGCGCAGTACCTCGCTGGCCGTGGGTGTCCTGCTGTCAGTCACTGCTGCAGGCTCAGAAGCAGAGAGGCTGCAGCACAGCTTTCAGTCTCCGTACCATACCCCACGCACCCAGTGACAAGGGGCACTCTGCCTGTGGATTGGAGGGCAAGCAGAGTGCCATGGAGAAATATTTGGGTTGAAGCCCTGGGAACAGCCCAGTTGTGGCCATTGATGTCAGGACAGCTAGGGTTTCATGCCAAAAGGGACCACTTTGCTTGTTCTCCTTTAGCAGCCCTTGCGCTCCAAGTACATACAGCAGTAACTCCAGCTTGCACAGCTGCAATCTTATGGCCACTGTCCAGTTTTCAAGTTGTTCACTTGTTCAAACCCGATGTGATATATCACTAATGTTTCAGATGCTGGTGCAACACAGATGTTTAAACCCATTTCAGGGTCTGCTCCTCCTGCAGTACTTGGCCCTTTACTCTGTCCTGGTGGAGCAGCACCGCTCCCATCACTGAGACTCAGGGGTGTGAGCAGGGCAGGGGGCTTCTTCGTGTGCCCCCACCATCTGCCGCACGTGCTCAGCATCCAAGAGCCAGCTGGAGGCTTGCACTGAGATCCCAGCAGCCTCATTTCCTTTAATAGCTCACTTAAAGCCGAGTCTCCAAGGAAGCAGAAGTAGTTTTTCTGTATTCTAAATGTGTTGTCATGATAGCATCTTTATATTTCTTTGGTGCAGGCAAAAAGCTCCTTATATGCAAGTAGCTCAAGATGTTAGCTCTACTTAAAAACAACAGAAAACACAGCTCAGCACACCAGAGCATCCAGCTCCACAGCCTCAACATCCACCAGCCCAGCCTGCTTATGCTCATCCATCACTGTTTTGCATTGAGTTGTCCATATAGTCAGGAATCATATATACATACATGCACACTTAAAATTACTTGTGAGATAGAGCCATGCTGAAAGCTCTGAAAAGGTCTCTGCAGTTCTGAAAAAAAAAAAGTGCATTTAGCACTACCTTCAGTGAAGTTTCTTGAATTTCACTGTACACACTACAAGTCATATTCCTTTTCTTGTCCTATAGATAAGCTTCTGGAAGCTGAGCAAGTAATCTTAAAATAGAACACCGTTCCCATTTTTTTTCCTGTCCACCTATTGAGAAGTGTGGGGGTTTTGTTTGTTGGGTTTTTTCTTTTTTTCCCCTCTCCTTTTTCTTTTGAAGTCCTTCAGGAGAACAATACATCTTTTCCCCCAGTTCTCTCACAGCAGCCTACCACGTGAAGGTATGATCCGCTGTGTCACCTTTCAGACCAGCATTTCACAAAAAAAAATCCAGGTCATCTCCAACAGCAATGCTTTAGCAGTGGATTTAGGAATTTTCCTTGCGAGGGAAAGGCAGCAGACCTTCATTTGGTGCGCACTGCCCTAGGTCCCTCAGCTGAAACAGCAGGAATTCAGCCAAATAGTTTTTTAAACGATATTGATTTAAGCCTTTCTACAAGCTCCCAGGTCAGAACAGAGGTTTCTGTGTTTGTTTAATAGAGCTGTTACGCTACGCCATTAACATATGGTAACTAGAAGCTAGGTCTTTGAAACAATACTGATTATTTTCATTAAGCCTAACATATCCTGCAGAGTAGACTGTTGCTGGTGCCTTCTGCGGCTTTCCTCCCACTGAAGTCAAGAGAAATTTGGCCTAGGATAGAGAGCAGCTTGTGCTCCAAGTAGAGCTCTAAATTGGTGATAGGATTTCTTGGAACATTAGCACTGTGGAGGCTACAGCTTTGTGTGATGCCAAGGAGAACAAGATGAAAACACCCTTATTGCCAGGCTTGCATCCATAAAGACAGTGGGAGTCTTATAGTCTTCAATAGGGCCAAGATCTCACCCTGCGACTGCTGGCACAAAAACATTAATGCATTCTAAAATATTTGATAATTTCTCTGAACTCTACCCCGAGGAATAAACACGTGCTTAGTAAAAACAACAACAGATTTAAACATTATTTAGTGCTGTAAAATAGTCCCGACAGGCATGAATATTTTTTCCGGAGCTGTGATGTTATTTGAATCTCAATGCTTAACAAATATTTTTTTTTCCTGAAAATGATTTACCACGCTGTGTGAACTGCCTGTACTTTTGGGATATTCATCTTTTGAGCCTTTTGCATATTTTAGCATTGTTTTACAGAGCTAAATGCCATTTGAAAGCCAATATGGTCTTGTAAACACAAAGTTAATTGGACAGTGTACTGTGAGGTATTTAGCAACATACAAAATTATCGGTGGCGTTGGTAACATGCTTGAGCGCAAGCAGGCACATTGTAGTTCTTTTTTGCAATATCCTGCTGGATATTTGAACAAATATTTATTTATTAAATCATGACAAAGTATACTTTGCCCCAGGGAACTCTGTATTTGAATAGGAAGGGTTTCAATTTAAGAAAAGACCATTTTGCTTTTACGTGAAAAAAATCCAAGTTACATGCAGAACAATATCTGCTGGACTTCAGGAAAGCAGGCAGAAGCAGTAAGTAATAGCATGCTGTATGCATGGAAGAGAGAAGAAAAGACTATTTTTACTGGAAGCTGCAGACTCTACTAAATGCTTCTGTAATTAAATGCTTACTAACACCTGTTTAACAAAGGGCTCTCCCTTCTGCTGAAAAACAAACAAAAAAAAAGCAAAGCTGGTTTAAACGGGAAGGACAGACACGAAGTAGAGTGTCTCAGAATCCCATCCTCCAAACCCTCTAAGAAGGTTCCCTGGGTGAAACTGCAAGCTGTGGCAAGCATGTGCCCAAGTTCTCTGCCAGGACAGGGCAGGTGAAAGACATGTCAGATGAGAGGGCAGCAGCTGCAGGGCAGGCAGCGAGCTGAGAGCCTGCCTGGGTGAGTTCTCTTAGACAGCCTTACTCTTCCCTCCAGAGAACACATGGGCTGCTGATGTACATACAGACCCCTCTTTAGCATAGGAACTGTCAGATTAGGAGCTTTATCCAACTGACAAAATAAACCTCAGAAGGGCAAGAATCCAGTCATGCTGTGTTGGTCGTACAGACCATAAGTAATCTCATCCTTGTTAAGCTGAGCAGACTATTCGGTTGAACAGGTCAACCTGTTCAGGCTTCTGTTCTTATAGAAATCAAGTGGAAATACAAGTACAACATTCATGAAGCACTTGATTGAAATCTAAGCCCTCCTGTTTGTGCATCTGTGGAGCAAACTGCTGAGCAGCAACTACAGATAGTATATGAAGTTAAATGAAGTAATACCCTTTCTCAGTAGCTTTGATGAGCTCCAGTAAGCAATTTGTACCATAGTAAAACACATCCCTCCTGCACATGTCAAAAATAAAAGGCAAATGTCATCAAGATTTTCTTCCCACTTTTGAGAGGATGGCATACTGAATCATGTGGTCTCTGAAGAACTAGTCATCGTGGATGAAGCAGATTCTGCCTCTCAGGTGGGGACAGTGGGTGGGCAAAGAATCTTGTCTTATTGTTGTGCATAAATATTTGCCATTCTTAATCAGAATTTAGTAAAGATCTGTGGATAAAGACAAACCTTGGACCAGGAATTTCTAATGCCTGCTCATGCATCAGAATATGAAGCTACAACTGGTCACAGCAGTCAGTGACCATTTCTGTCTGCCCTGGAATGACAGTGGATACCATTTGATACATCTTGGCCTTATCATATGCCCTATATAAAGCTACACGCACGTCCCCTCAAAAACCCTAACACCTTTTTTGGATAAATGCTTCTTTTTTTCCCCCCCCTAATCTTGCTTTGCATCTACACCAAAGACTAAAGAAGTCATAGCAGGAAAAGCAGATCACCTGATTTTTCTTGGTAAGGAAAGATGGAAGAATAAAGCTATGAACCCTAGGTAAAAAGGAAAACAGTAAATCAGATGGATTCCTGATTACATCAGCTGGGTAAGAAAGTTCTTGAAGACCTGGCCTGCCTGGCAAGCCTTTTCTATGTTCATCTTACCTATGGTATCACTTGGGGTGACAGGCCCTCCCAGATCCTATGAAGTAAGGGAACCCTTTAACTTCTTAAGAGTGCTTACTGTTTTCTCTAGTGAACTAAACAGAGCTTGGCTGTGGGCCCAAGCAGTGGTAACTGAACTGTTTATCTATTAATATACATTTTGGCACTGTTTGAGCCCACGCAAGACAGCCTCCCACAAAATGTCCTGGCATGACTGAGGATAACAGTGGCCTGTATGAGTTAAATAACATTTGGAGTGTGGGGAAGAATTCAGCTTGTATCCAGATAGCAGTATTATGGCACTCAGAGCAGCTACACTAGGCCAAGACCTGGGTTTGGAGCCTTACCCAAGTAAAGTGAAGTTTTTTGCTGCTTGCCTGCAAAAATCTCCTTCCAGTTAGCTCATGAGAAGGGATCTTATAAGCAGACAGAAGTCCAGTTCTATGAATCTTATGGAAATCTGGGACAAGGTTTCTGCAGTAATCACAATTTTGTACCCAAGTCCCAAACTTCCATTTGAGAAGCCAAGCTGAGCTCAGGAGCTGCTCAATAGCCAGTGGTTTCCTGCTCTTTACAGCAGCCATCTTTACTGAAAAGGGCTGAGGAAGAACAAAAGTCACTTCTCAGTCCTTTCCATTTATCCCTTCCCAGTGGAGATTCTGCTGTCAGTCTATCGGGGCTGCTTACAGTTCTCCTTCCTACTGAGAAGCCAAGTGAGCAGTCTCAGTATAGATACAGGTTTCACTAACATCTGCCAGCATAATAACAGATTGGAGATTACTTCACCATGAAGACATCTGGTCTTCTTGCCAGTGCTAGTTTAATATGAAAGGTAATCTTCTGCTAATTTATAATATTTGTGTTTCAGAATACCCCTCTATCACCAATGACCATTTATTTCTGGCATTAACTTTGTTTATCCAAGCAGCTTAAGTTTTCCTCTCTTTGAAGAGATTTATTAACACTATTACTGTGTCACTGTTTCCTCTCCAAGAAGTTCTTTGTTTATTTCCAGAGCATTTAATTTACACTGTCAAATCAATGACAAATGCAGATCAAAGAAGTCCAAGTTTCCTGGACTTTGAAAAGTGAAGTTTTTGAGGAGGTTATTTATTTTAAGATAGCCATTTTTCAGATGATGCTTCCAGTAAAAACTTCGCACCATGTAGCATTATGCCAGGCAAATGTCGGTGCTTTTTGTTTACTCGTGTTTAATTTTGAAATTTGTGTATTTGTGCACGACTTCCCCCTCTCACTCAAAGCACAGGAGATAGGTAAGAGGTATCAAGAACGACCTTCATGTTCACTTCAAAACAAGTTATAACTATTTTGATGCATCAGCTGTAAGTATCAAAATAGTGAGGCATCTTTTCATTAATGATCTCCATTGTTAAGGAAAATGTTTAACCATAGATCCAAAATTATCAGTGCAGTCATGACTCACAGCTGCTGGATTTCTTAGAAAATAAAGAATCAATGAGGGGAAAAAAACACTTCAGTTACAAATCTGGGGATAGGATAAAACAGTTCACAAGTATAAATATATGTAAAGACCCCACAGAATGCCAATATGACCCTTCTTAATAACTTGTACTAATTGATGACCTTTAAATTATCAGGCTTAATAACACACACAATAAATAAAAGCCGTTTTTGATCAGTGTTGGTACCTGGTCTCTATCAGAAGAGAACTTTTAAGGTGCAAGTCTAGCCAGACAGAACTCCTAGCCAGGAGTATTTGTTTTTAAAGAGTGTATTCCCATGTCAGTTCTTAAAGGTTGATGTCAGATACCATCCTGCATAAGGAATGACAGCACTTTGCATCTCCAGAGCAGACACAGCTGAGGTTTCACTCTTGCCAATCCCCTGCTTTCCCCCACTAAAAAAGAGACCCATACATTCATCCAGCACAGTCACTGTTGGTATTGCTCCACAAAAAGTACTTCCTCTACACAAGTCATACAGAATTGAAGAAAAGCCAAGAACAAATCATCTTTTTAAAGACAGATGAATACCAGTGCTCACCATAATTCCATGATTCAAACGTTACATTTTGGATTGAATAAGATTCCTAAGAACTTAGAACACTCCCAGCTCTCAGCTGGGAATCAGCCAGTATCAGTTTATCCTCCAGATCAAGATACCTCTTGCAGTTTTGAGGACTACTTCCAAACTGAACTAGGGTTCTTTCTAACCAGTAAGTATCTAGCCCAACAAGGTCAAAAGAAAATCATGCTGATCTCACACTGGCATTTGGTTGTTGCTGAGCAATGGGTGAGCACCCGGGGGGGGGAATAGCTGCAGCACCATGTGGTGGTGCAAGCCAGGGCCAGGCTGCACTGTGCTGGGTGCACATGACCCACAGGTTGGGCAAGCCTGCACTACTCTTTCACAAGCCTCAACTCTTCCAATCTTGGTCTGATTTCTTGGTTCTTAACTCATTTCTTTTCAAATACTCTTGGGTTTGCAACTTCTACTGTTAAGAAAAGTAAATGCTGTTCTTTCCTAAGATATTGTCATCTTAGAGGAATTAGAAACAGACTCGCCTTGCCAGAACTAACCTGCCAGCTCTGGCGAACAAACAATCCCAACAGTGTGTTTGCAAATGACAAGAGTGTCAACCTGATTAATAAGGCATATCTAGTAAAGGAAGGTTTGATCTTCAAACTCCAAAGCAGGTATCTGCCCCAGAAGGAGAACGTGTTACTTCCACAGGTAACAGCAGCTTCTCTCTTATTTCCAAAGTGCATTTCTGAATATCTGCTTGAAGAAACAGCATATCCTCACCTCCTAAGTTAAAATTTTTGGGTCTGAACAGCAGGTCCAGGGGCAGAATTGCATTTCTCTCCAGACAGCATCTGTGACCATCACTGATCAAATGAGGTCAGAAGAGGACACTGCTTTATATAGACATAGCTTAATTAAAAGGAAAAAAGGAAAATGGAGCCTAGCCCTTTAAGAGTGTTCTGATGAACCATGGCATGCAGAACCCCTCCCAAGTTTGCCAATATATTCTTTAATGTTTTAATAAATCAGAATTAAAAGATACTGTAGGAGGATTCAGAGATTGCCTCTGGGAAGCAAGCAGAAGCTTTCAGCCACAGTGAAGAAGCAGTGAAGGTGAGAGATGTTTGTGGAAGCAAAACTCATGGCAGCGAGATGAGAGAGACACAGGGGAGATGGAAGGAGAAGAACATGAAGCAAAGGAGTTGCAGGTTTCCCACAACACCAACTCAGCATTTACATCCACCTTGCCACTGCCCCACTGACACAGCTGAGCTAAACCCAGCCGGCACCAGAAGCAAATCCACCCCACGCAGGGCCAGCAGCCACCCTGACACCTGGCTTTTGTCTTCATCAGAGAGGAAACTCTCACTTTTCTTTTAGAGACTGCCTTAGCTTTGTGGTTTTGCCTTGTCTGGTTGAAACTGAGTTTGGAGTAGACATCCAGCAGGTAGGGAGATTACAGCTCTCCCCAGGCACAGCCCCGCACAGCATCTCTCCCCCATTCTCATGGCACAGCACAACAGAAATGACATACATCTATTATGATTTTGCAAGCAAGTCATCTGTTCAGCTTCCACATTCCCACAAGAGTTTTGTCCACAGTTGCCCATCCATATATAGACGGGGAGTAACAGTTGCTCTTGCTTTGCTTAGAGCTCTGTGTATTCACCTTTCAGAACTTCTGTAGGAATGTACTGCCTTAGCAACAGCTGAGCAGTGTTAAGACAGAGACAAGTGATGTGCAGGAAGGGAGCTTAGAGGGTCTGGAGAACCACTGTTCAATGAAAATATAAAAAGTATTGAGTAGAGCTTAATTTCCTTAGAGTTGCTACCGCCAATGACAAGGAGGTAGAAAGCTATACGTGAAATACTTTGGGCTGCACACTGTAAAACACAACTAGACATTCCAAAAAAACCAATGTAGGCAGCCACAATTACTTGAGGGTTTTTTTTATTATTATATCCTCATTCCTGAAACAGCTCTTCTACATTTATAGAGTTCCTTTTTCCTCATAGCCACATCTGAAGGAAATTTAGATAGCATATGTGCTGTTCTATTAAACAACTTGTACTAGAATACTTCATTTCTTCTCTCATTTCTGTAGAGGTTAAAGTAATAGTTATGCATTCTAACAGGGCTTATAATTTAGGGGCAGTTGACACCTATTCTTAGGCACTATCAGTGACACATAAGTTCTGCCTGCTCTACAGATCCTATGTTATTAAAGAGTTTGGAAATGAATCCTTGCATAAGCAGTTCTTTACCATGAAAGTCATAAAAACATACATGACATCACAGAACTCATAAAACTCTCAACAGTTTGGATGTTGAAAGCTTTACAGCTATCTGCTTGAATTCACTTGGTTTGAAACTTGGCTTGGTCTAAAATTTTTTGAGGCTGAAAACATTTTATATGAACAGCATGTGATTGAATACAGCTAGACCTTTCCCTCCCTCCCCTTAAAGAGTGGACAAAAATAGTTTTCTTCAGCTATGAAAATGCTATATATAGAAGAGAAGCTAAATGCTTTCAACTCATAGACTTCAATAGTTCCTTGGTTTGGTAGTTTTTTTTGTTGGGTTTTTTGTAAACATTAATGTCTAGAGGAAGTACAGCAAAAAATATTAAGTGATATCCTTCATAAAAATACAGACAGCATCAGAAGCAGCTTAGTAATTAAAGAGAGCAGTGTTCTGCAGAATGGAAGGTATTACTCTGTTGGTTCACATATTTTCCACGCTGGTACTGATCATACCCTGGTAGACAGGCACATCAGTCCTGAGACCTTAGTGAGGGGTGGGCTCTTCATCTCAGGAGGTGCAGTGCATAACAGCAGCTCTGAAGAATAGAACATTACTGTCCATTTCTGTGCCATCCAATTTGCAGCCTGCTGCTGGGGATTTCCTGCCTCCCTGTTTCTGCCCCTACAGAACATCATGGCTGGGAAGCTGCCATGAGAGAACTGCACACAGTGCTGCTGCTGCAGTGCTGCAGAAATCCTGCACATCGACCCTCTGCAAATACTTCTTGGGCCTTCAGAGCCTGGATTGTGCCAGGAGTTGCAATGGTTTCTCTTGGTATTTGGTGTGGTTATGCTTTCTTTTTAAGCAGATCATGAGAAATATACACATGCATACACACAACATTGTTATTTGAATTTACTTTCATTTAGGAAATATGTATATACATGCCTTCTACAGTGAGAAGAGGTAAACAAAGGCTACCTTGCCCAAAACAAGCGTTTTACAAGCTAAAAGATAATAACCTCAGGAGATCACTACCTGAGTGAGTCACAGCACATTGGCCAGCTCTGCAATACCCATTCACCCACATATGCCATGCATCACAGTCAGATGGCTGTAGTTAAAGGGTGCAGGTGGGGTACTTCTAGGATACACCCAGATTCAGATCTCAGCAGCTGGGATGCTGATGTGGGATATAGAGCTGTTCTAACAGGAAACACACATTGGTAGACATGTTCAGAGTGAGAGGGGAAAAAAAAAAAGACTGTCTTTAAGAAATATCAGTGTTTCCTTATGCTCATTTGGAAGGAGACGGAAAAAGATATTTATGATCAAGATTTTCCAAGTTTTCCTTCTGTTTTGTTTTTCATCATTAGAACTGTGTCAGGATTTCTTTCCTCGTGAGATATTCCAGTAGTTACGAACAAGCGATACCGTACTGACATTAAGCATGTGCTTTAGGAAAATAGGAATTGTTTGGCCACCAGTGTTATACGTTGGTGGAGGTAACTGTCATCTGGATATCTTCTTAAAAAAAAAATTGCTGCTTTAGTCTTTTAAGCAATGCTTTCCTGAATTTCAAAGTGAACAGGACTTGAAATTTAAGGACATGTATTAACCACATTGTGAAGACAGTCCAATTTCTTCTTGAAAAGATCTCATATGGGAGGTTGTGCAATCCGAGGGATAACGTGCTGGACTGACAGCAGGGTCTTAATCACAGCCTTAAGCAAGTATTTCAGTTGTGTCTATTTCTCCTCCCACTTCTGGTCTGATTTGTCCATTCACCTCTACTCTTTTAAGGTCATATCTTTCACTGCAAGTCTAGGCAGTAAGGATAGCAATAAATACTAATACCAATGCAGTGCATCATTGCTGCAGGTACATTTACAGGTATGAGAGAGCTTCAATCCTTCAGGACACCTCTGCAGCTGACTTTATTTGGAGTATAAAAAAATACACTGGTGGTGTTCCATGCTCTTTCAGAAGTCTCATAAAAGGCTGCAGGTTGAGAACTTGCTCCTTAGTCACACTTGGCTTTCTGTTATGTTAGGCATATGACTCTGCAGGTTTGTTTTAATTAACTAACACTACTGCTTGTCATGAGGCAATAAAGGAATGTTACAGACAGAAGTAGAAAATTTTTACTAAATTTTTAGGAATTCAGCTGGTGAAAAAAAAAACACTTGTGTGCTTCCCCATCTTTCCATTTGCTTCCGATTTAGGCTGTCCAGCTCTCTGGCAGTGAAATCATGTGTCAAAAATAGTTCCAAATTACAGTTTCTACTGGGAGGGTTTTTTTTGTAAGTTTTTTTTTTTCTCCTTCCCCTTTAATACATGAGCTGCTTACTGAAATAAAGAAAGCCTTTCACCCAGAAAGAATTTACCAGAACAAAAGAAGTTTGCTAGAACTAACGTGCTCATGACTGCTGGCATAATCTCCATTATAGGTCTTTCAAAATACAGGGTGGGATCAATCAGAAAAGAGAGCACTGTCAGCAGTGGTGGGATGCAGGCTGCCTTCCATGGCTGCAATGCACACACCATGGCTCAAGTCCACATTGTCCCCAAGAAGCCCACTGTAAATCAGCATGACAAGCGTTCCCCACTTGAAGTTTTCTTCATAACTCGAGTTTCTGTATTTCCACGTGAACGGTTTGTGTGGACTTTCCATAAGAAACCCTACTGCACTGTCTTCTCAAGGGTGGCTGCATGGTCCCAAGCTCACTAGTGCACAGGCCAAGAGATACAGAGGCTTTCTGATCCTGTCTGGTAAGACTTCCCTGCAGGAAGCTGGTTGCTATGGTGTGATACGTGCTTCAGAACAATCTACCTTCTGTTACTTAAACTCAGATAAAGCCTTAGTGGAAGGAACAATAAATCATGATGTAAGGTGATAAGCTCTAGTAACCTGGCGTCAGACCTCTAGCTCTAGAAAGCATGGTGAAGCCTAACCCAAGATGTAGCAGTCTCCAAAACCAGGTTAATCTGAGGCATTAACAGAGCTGTAACAGTAGTCTCACCTACAGAAACCTAAGTTGAAATCTTGCTAGTAAACAGCTGTAGTGGATGTTTCCTTCCTTCTCTTACTTCACAATCTGTTTGTTTCATCCAGAAATGAGATCACAACAGGACAACCTCCCCACCCCTCACACTGAAAGTCTGTTAAAGCTCACTAAGGCACACAGAGATTAATGCCTGCTGGAGACAGAACAAGAAGCACTCCACTTATTTGTAGCCCAGTGATGATTTTTGTACTGTCAGACTAACTATAAGAGCTGCAAGCACTGCATTAGGCTCCGAAGGGATGCTGTCTTAGGAAAGAAGCACCCCCTCTAGCCTACCTGTCCTATCCCAGATAAAAGAACATGCTAGACGATAGATAAAAAATGTGAGGTTGAAAAAAAATTATGTGAAATTGATGCTGAAATTCAACACACAGTGATTCAAAGCATAGTTCAGCAGTGCAAGATTTTCTACGCCAAACCAAACTCTTATTCTAACTTCACTTTCCATACAAGCAAACAGAACAACCTTTGCCAAATGCATCCTGAACTCTATCTAATTTTCAAAACAGACAGTCTGTTAGAGACAAGCTCCAACTTTTATGAAGGGAGATCATAACTCCAGTTGATACCTGTATAGATAGCCCACCAGTTGCTGGCTGTAACCTCAGAACTTCCAAGCCTTTCTGATTGGTCAGTTACCTAAAAATCACCTGCAACCTGGTGATTAACACATTGATTTCCAAAATGTAACTACAGCTCAGTCTTGGGGGTAAGAATAATCAAAACTAAATCAGAGACTTCTCTGCTTCTAGCTGGAAGATTATAGAATACGCTATGAGATAAAGGGAGCAGTGCTTGTATTTCATGCCATCAGGCCACATGAGGTTTTTAAATACACAGTCCCTTCTCGCCTCGCTAGATTCAGTTCAAATTATTCCCCCTTCTCACCCTCACCACCACCTCAGGTACTACTGGTCCACAGCAGATACAGAAGGTACTGCCCCACAGACTGCTCTCACCTGTGCAGAAGCTCATGTTCCTTCAGAAAGCCAGGTGCAGCCACCTTCTGTGCCAGCTGGCTCTGACAAGCTCGCCTAAGTCAGCAGCAAACTGCACCCGAAGGTCTGTCAGTAATATCTTGTATTTTCATATTACGTAGCCTCGAGCACAAGAGCTATTACTGACAGCTAAATGAACACACACGTGCTTTTAAATGAGAGACCTCTATCTCCTGAAGGTAGTTGTACATGAAACCTGCCTATTGCCTAGAAGCACTCTGTGAGTGTGAATCACACCTGCGGAGGAGAAAGGTGAATTTTTGCTCTATTAGAAATACACCATTCTACTCCAAGCCTAGAGACCAATTACACATTGTTCTACAGCTTAGTGCTACAGTGAGGCCAAGAGGCAAATTAATACCGAGTGCAGTTGCTGAGGAGCAGATCCACTTTCTGGCAAACCTGAGAATGTCATGTCAGACATTAAACATCTGGGGTCTTTGCAGTATTTGTCTTGTTACAACAAAGCCATATATGGCAGGAAAAAGTCTTAGAAAAGTAGAACTGTTCCTAAAGCGACTCAAGATAGATGGCCTGTTTAGTCTATTGGAGAAAACTGATTTTTAACAAACAGGCAAACAAAAAGGAATGTTAGAACTCAGGAATTATGAGTTGCCTTAATCCTTTGCTGCAGTACTATAAGTTTCCTCTGGAAAAGTCTAAGCAGACTGAAGGGCATTAAAATGAGGTTTTGACATGCACAAGAACAGGTGAAAGAAACAAGGTCTAGTAGGTCTTAAGTTAAGCCTTAACAGATGCGACATTCCAGAGTCCTGCTGCAAATGCCAGCCTCATCCTGACCAGTAAGTGAACAAAGGGAAAGGCATTTATTCTTCCAAAGTCAGCAGGCTACAAAGTCAATTGGGCTGTGCAAGAGGAATACATCAAAGAACACTTATTGAAATACAATGCATGAACAAGACTACTACAGAAAGCAATTGGCATAATGTTCAGCTATTCTGCTGCCAGAAATAAACTAATCAAGCCTTGATGATACTCATTTGAATACTAGGGGAGTTAAATATTCATCTACCTTTCAGAGCAAAATAAAGTACCTCAACAGAAAGCAATTAAATTATAACATGACGTTATTTTCAGGGCACCTTAAGTTTACAGTGCAAGGGAAATCTCTTTCAGTGAGCACCACTTGAGCATGGAGTATATACTTCTTTCTACTGATTAACCCAACTGGTTCCTCTTTCTTTCCCCGCTCCCTGCCATTGCTAGAGAGTCCTTTAAATACATAACCAGATAGATTGGCAGGCACACATGATGCCTGCAGAGATGACTTGCTGCTTCACATGGCATCCTGCAGAGTGTCCTTCCAGATGCCACTATCAGTTTGTGACTGAAGAATTACAGCTTCAGATGCCTATATGTTTAGAGAGGCTTCTTTCAGCAAAAGCATCAGTCTGCATCAGCAGTTGGATCCATTCTCAGTTCCATGGGATAACAGACCAGGAGTACACCGACCACCCAGACAAACACTAGCTTCACCTGTAGCCTTCCATACCCTCAATAGCCAGGATAACACAGAGAGATTGCAGAAACCCTATACACACTTGCTTCTTCCTATGGCACTGTGAAAAACCACCTTTGTTTGTAGGCATTTCAAAACAGCTATTCAGGCTGCCCAGAGCACACTCTGAGACAGACAAGGGCTCCCCCCAGCGCAGAACACAGCCTCTCACACTGCTCAGCAGCAAACGGCCTCACAGGACTAGAAAGACCAAGAACACTACAATACCAGCATAGATAATTCACATAGCCTCCAACAGCCATCAGCCCCGAGACCTCCCAGTAGCACCAAGCACTCACCTGACCAGTTGCGCACAAGCCTTCCACAAGCACCTTCTCCTCTGTACTGCCCTGCAGCAAGCCAGGAGCCTTCCTACCACCTCTCTTCCATTTCAAGCACCAGGTGCAGGTGCTCAGCAAAGCCCCTGATTGGCTGCTGAGGAGCACCCTGTGCTATGAGGGGCAGACTTCCTCCTAAGATGGTTTCCCTGCACAAAGAGAACCCTCTGCCTGGTGGGTGCCAACGTTATGTATTGGCACTGCTGTTCTCCCCTTTCTGTGCCAGATGCGTTTCCCACAGAACTGGAGTTTTCAGCTGCCAGAGTGTTTTAGATTCTGTTCATATTGCTGAAAACTAGCGATTCCATTGTTTGTCTTGCAGTGTAAAATTGGTAATGTGAAATAAGCATCTTCAGAACACAGTAATTTAAGCGCTCAAAAGACTTGATTAGAATTATGAGGAACATCATAATTTCCCACCTTGCTATTAATAAAATCAGTTTCGTTTTTGTGTAATATTGGAACAGGGCATAACCTCGCAGCTTTACACCGATAAAACTCCCACCAGGTGAGGAGTTGGATGTAAGTCAGCCATTATTTTGGAAGGAAACAGAAAAATGTTTTTCTAATCAAATGTTACAGTTTTTCCTAAGTAGCAACAAGTAGCTGGTAGATATCAGCTCTGTGGAAATTAAATCCTTAAGTGCCACCTCAGACTGTGCAAGTCAAGCTCTTCAAGCCTGCAAAGAACATAGCAGCAGAGTAGGAAAATGGAAATTTAAAATTAATTGACTACCATGCTAGCAGGTAATCTAGGTGGAAATTCTCAATCTGGAAAAGATGTTATTTGGGTCTCTCTTGAATATCCTTCACTCTATCTTTCATGGTTGCTAAGAAACAGCAGCATTCCAGTACAGTAATCTTTCCTCCCCCATTCTGAATGGTGGTTAATTGGCCTGTGTGTGAAGCTGGCTTCCTAGCACAGGAAAGTTTATGTTCAAATGGAGAAAACAATAGGACTGGAAAACCGAGGTTTCATGCTAAGTACACGGTTTCAAATGGCATAAAGCTTTGGGAAGTTCACATTAACCAGAATACTTTTTGATACTTGTGTGTAATAAAGGAATCATGATTAGCCATGTCCCAAAATCTCTCCTTTTTCCAGCCTTAATGAAAATTCTCAGCTTGAGTGTGAAATCTGCTGGCTACAAGAACAAGGGCTACGTGATTGGATAAATTAAGGAATAACGGTGGTGTTCTCTGAGATGGGTAGCATGTATGGTACAAAGACGTTTGCTGTTTAAGAGGAGTAGAAGATACTGCTGGTATTTTTTCAAAAGATTTGAAGGTATCATTTGTGTATGGAAGTTAAAAAAAGGAATTTTGTACAAACTATATGAGGATACAAATGTTTAGGTTACATAGAGACAGATAACTTCTAAAGTGAAGGTGGTGGGAGTCCAAATATGGGGCTGAGCCTCTTCATCTTAGATGTTATCTAAGCACAGTCCTACAGGAAATATTTCAGCGAGGACATTACCTTTCCAGTGATTAAGAAATTGGAATATTGAAGAGGCAGGTAGTTCTAATCCCAGCTGTGATACCAACCAAGAAATTCTTTTCTGTGTGATCTGATGTGATTTTCCTAACTCCTGCCTGGAAGGCAATGGGTGTGATATGCTTCTGTTTCTTTTCCTTTTCCTTTCCCAAACAGGAATGTTACAGAATGACATTTCTGGCACAAATGCAATAGACTTCTCAGTTCTCACTGAGCAGGAAGAGACTCTTAGATCATCTAGGTGCTAAGTGTTATCATTTATAACTGGCTAGGTCTGCACTCTATCAGGTAGCCTTCATTTTAATGGTCGTTTACTAGAAGCAACACACTACATGGTGATGGCTCATTAAGCGGGATGTATTCTGCAACCAGGAATTGAAAATGTCTGTGTTTCAGTTCTGGCATCTCTACCCACATCAAAAGGGTTGAAACTAGATCATCTTCGATGTTCCTTCCAACCCAAACCATCCTGTGGTTCAGTATGATTTAAGAGGAGAGCTTTCCAATTATAAAATGTAGAAAACGTTTAAAATCCTTATTTGCTGAATATATGCAAGTATGTGTTGCTATTTGCAGATGGAGATTTATAAGTTATTATTACTCTGATTATCTCTGAAGCCTCTGTTTTCTTTCCTCGCCATAAAGGCATAAAGACTGATACATCTTGTAAGAAATCAATGATTATTTCATTTTGCTACTGATTGGGATGTCAAAGGGCTTTTAGGATGTATTGTAAATAACCAATTTGACGGACTCCGCATTGGCAGTGACTCAAAAAGAAAAGCTATGATAATTTTTGGAGCAGCTAAGTGCTATTTTGGATGTGAGCTGCTGCTAAAGGGGCTGAGAAGGTTAAACTTTACAATCAGCAGGGATGGCTGCAGTCCTCATCTGGGAGAGGAACACACACTGCACAGCTCCAGTAACGTAATGACACGAATGGATTGAGCTGAACTGTGGGTGAGGAGGAAAAGGCTCTGCCTTCCCCCACCCCTTCCCCTATCCTATTCCAGCTCTGGTAAAAAATTTCTCCATATGATATACTTCAGTAAGGACCTATGGCCTGTATACTTGTAAGGGCTTACATTGGCTTTTAGCTATTTGAAGATTTTTGTAGTAATTCTCTGTATGTTCCACTACCCCAGATAATACAGCATTAAAAAAAATCACCTTAAATTCTGCCTATAAATGGCTGTTAATGGTTGGTCTTGTTTGGTAAGAGTTCTAAAGAAGTTAATGGCTTGTGGATATTCCACGAAAATCTGTTTAAGTACAGAAAGATGTATTTTTATGTGCTGCTGCCCTCTGAATGTCATTGTGAAGATGTGGGGAGGTGTGTAACTCACCAGGATGGTGGATTTTGCTCCTGATCCCCTGATCTAAAGCATCGTTTGATTGTAAAGAATATTATCTAAGGGACTGACAGCCCTAACCATGGAGAACAGCCATAGTTTTTGCTAACCATGTACAACATAAAGGAAAAGCAGAGATACTTTTCACACGGCCAGAAGCTGTCCTCTCCCTGCTGAAGGTGCATCACTCATTATCTTAATTCTGTCTCTGCAAGGTTGTACCATCTCCCACAAAGACAGCTGCAATCATGTAAAAGCATCCGTTTAGATGGCAGTTCTGTGCCCTGAAAACATGAGGTCCTGAAAAAGGCTTTATTGAAAACAGTAGATTGTTCAGTAAGTGCCAACTCTACTGATAATAAATAATATGATAATAAATAAAACTGATAATAAACAAATGATCCCATGGATCCCATGGATAATTCCATTCTGTAGGAAGGAGAGCAGTTTGGGTAAAGCTGTGTTCTGCCTGCAAGTCCAAGTAACTGCTGAACATGGTTTCAGGGAAGTTCTCGTGAAGGCTGGTGGAGGTGTGGATGTGTGACAAACAGATTTGTCTTCATGAATCCACTGGCTGAAGCTCCTATACATGGCGTGAGCAATGATAGTCATTATTCCAGCATATGAATTGTCATAGCAGAAAGGGAGGAGCCGGCAGGATGTACAGACACTAGGCAAGGACTGACTTCCTACATTCCCACTGGTGTTTTCTGGCCGATCTCTGTGGTCCAGTGTTTCAGCTTTCAAAAGGAGCTTTTGGATAAAGGCTATGGAATAGCCACTCTGTTTCCAGACAGAAAGCAGCAGTTCAGACCCACCGACTGTAGATTCTTTTTAGAGAACAGCTCCAGAAGTGCGTCAGTGAAAAGCAAAGCACAATAGGCTGCTGTTTCAATGGGCAACTGAGGAATACCCTTGTGATGAGTTATTTCTGTCTTTCTTGTACAAGAATTGTTTCCATCATTTTAAATCGTTTTTCCAAGTAACACAATCTGGTTTCATTTTCCAGCTAAGTGGAGGAGAAACCTTTATTTTAATCTTGTGAACGATCAATCAGTGACTAGATGAACCAGTAACACAGCTAAGTAAATGGGCCAGAGACACAGGAGCCTGCTGTCTACTCCAAAGTACCAGGGAAAAAATATTCTTTTTTGAGTGGCAAACTTCAAGTAGGTAAAATAGGCAAACCCAACAATAAAGACAATCCCTATAAACTCCAGAGGAGAAAAACTCCTTCAGCATAGAACAAAGACAACTCTGCAGCAGCAGTGACGGCAGGCAGCAATGGGAAGACTGACCTGCCAAGAAGTAAACACTCACATTCCGATACTCTACTGCAGCAACTTTCTGTGTTCTGTTTCATTTTGCAGGTGACTTAACATTTCTTCAGTTGAGAGCATTTTTATAGTAAATTTAAGCTTGTAATTTAATTTAATTTAATAATTTATTTATTTAATTTGAGCCTATAGTTAATTGACTAGGTTTTCCTAATTACCTTTTTCATTGATACCTTGAAATAAGGTCATGAGCTGCTTTGGTCTGAGTATGTCCATTCAGGTCTACACAGCCTAGCATTCAGCCTAGACCAGTAACTTTCTATAACATTTTTACCTTGAAAATAGAGCCTAGCATCTGTGGAGTGTTGTGACATTTTTTTACTCTATAGAGAGCTGGTACAAGTGCTATACAGCACATGAACAGTAGTGCATAGATGGTTCATAAACTCTCTGTAAGCTTCTGAATTTCTTCCAGTGCAAGAGGGAAATTGAGTGCTTTGTGGTTTAATGGATTTTTCTTTTCTTTAGCACTTCTGTTTTAATTAATTCATCTTTATTCCCCTTCTAATACATGAAGCCATGGAGTTATGCCTGTTTCCTTCCATAGCCCAGGCAGTGTATGTGCTACCACAGAGGTCAGTGTTTTCTGCACTGCTCTGTTTTCTGCAATTTTTTGATCACAGTCATTATCAAAGACTCAAGTATAGAGATCTAAATGAGCCATCAGAAGTTAGAAGCTTTGAAGCTCCGCATAACAACTCATCCTAAATAAAAGCAATCACCAGCAGTATTTATAGGGACAAGAAAGAAACTTTTCATGTAGAAAGCACCTACTGAGACTCCTACAGATCACCACTGCATGAAAGGATACCAAAGAGGGGATGTGTGAGACTTCTTTTGTATGCTATCTACTTGAATCATAAGCAGCGGAAGAACAAACACAAAACACTGAGAAGTTAATAAAAAAAAAAGCCCATCTGATTTAATTGGGAAGCATCACTCGACTCACTTCTTTAATAACTGTTGGAAGGCATCCCAACTCTTTATATATTTAGAAGTGATATAATTCAACTCATAAATAATTTCTTAATAAGCAACAGTTCCCCAAAGTATGTGATTTCATCCTGCAGTGTTTGAGAAATAGGACTGCTCCCTTTGTGTTTCAGCCATTTACACTTTATGATAACAACATTTAACCACAGTTTATCTTAGAAGTAGGATATCCCAATAAATACACTTGGTACCCTGTGAAATGACAAAGGCTTTAGACAGTAGCTAATAAAACCTGAAGTAATTACTACTGTCCTGTGGTGTCGCAGAGATGAAATCACAAAATCATTGTGGAAACCTACGCAAGTGTTTGCAAGATTAGACCCAGTTAAAAGACAAAGTCTCATTTCTCAAAAATAAGCAAAATCTAATGGTGCTATGCACACATATACATATATATGTACATATACACACATCTTTTGTGTGTCTAAGGGATGTTGAGTCTACAAAACGGACACCAATATCAGCTCTTTTAGTCTGAAGAGGAACAAAAAGCTGGATTTGCTGTTGCACAGCACACTCACTTTTCCAAGCAAAATTCTATGCAGCAAAGCTAATGCAACAATAGACACAGGAAGGAAGAGCTGTCTGACAGCTTGAAATATTGACAAGAAATCTTATGGAATTTTATCAGAAATAAATACATTTCAAATAATATTTCAGCCCTTCAACATTTTCAATCGAAGTAGTTTAATAAGAAAGTTCCCAGCTTATATTAAAGCTTGGGATTGCTCATAACTCATGAATCTCCGTCTCCACAGAAGAAGTGGATACAGCTATAACATATAAGCAGTCTGAAGCCCCTTTCAGATCAGAGTAAATATTGGTTTTCAGTCAATCATCTATAAAAAAAAGCAACGATGAGGTCAGAGCTCCCTCCCTTGCTACAGAACCATGCTGGTTTATCAGCATAGGTGCAACTACGCCAGTTTACACCAGAGGATTTGGCTTCATATTTTAGGAAGAGCAAACAGGAGTTTCAGAGGCTGGAACTGTACCTCAGGGCAGGAGAAGAAAAGGCTGCAATTACACTTTGGTTCAGCATTTATGTTCTCCTACAGCTTGAGCGCAACTTTCAGCAAGGCTCTGACTCATCATTGGGCTATTATTCAACATGGCCATTAAACACTACTTTGCATGAGCAGGGTTACCTTCGTACAGGCAAAAATTTAGGATGCATCAGAAAATATAGCGGGGGAAATATCAAGATTCTTTATTCTGTTTTTACACTAAATTCCACTTAGTTTCCTCAGAAAGTGTCCTATAACAAAGCTATTTACACGAGTAAGTTTAAGCAGGGCTTGGCTGTGAAATCCCTGGCTGCCAAAGCGGCGTGTTTTGATTAGTTCCGACTCACTTTTGGTTTAAAAAAAGCAACAAATAGTGCTGAGAATCAGCGAGGTGCCAGGGCTGGCAACCCGGCCTCCCCTGAGCCTTCCCAGGCACAGGGCTGTTCTGAGTGCTCTCTGGCACCGCACAAGGAAATTGCAGTGCCTCCATTCTTTTTCTTCTCACTACAGCGGGGTTAGTGGGGACTTGGCAGAGCAGAATAGGTTTGTTATTGTACCTGGTCACAGGATGAGGATTGTATATTTTCAAGTACATTATACAATACATTGCTGGTATTAATAACCTCTTGCAGCTATCAGGGCTTTGGGCCGTTCCACTCATCACTTAGCTCATGCCATTCAGTGCCGTACATCTCAATTAGGAAAAGCAAGCCAAACAGCTTTACTCTGCGGAACTCATTCATTAGCAACATGCTGCTACCGAATGCTGCAGATCCTGCAAGGGTTCAGAGAGGAGACTTTTTCCACTGAATGCTATAAAGGCTCCGTACAAATATATCCGTTACCATAAAATTGAGCTGAGCATTTTCCCCTCCCCAAGTTCGCACCAAGCCTGAAGCACTCAGGCAACAGTGGCCAACTTAAGCTGTAACTCCAAAAATACAGCAGAAGGCCAGAACAAGAGGTAATAGGCACTTTTGGAATTGTTAGAGTCACAAAGCAGTTCTGAGAGAAAGCATCATACGCTCCGTACTCGACAAGGGACAAAAATGTGCTTGTGGAAGGGAAGCAATGACCCTTCCAAATTCAGTGCTGTACTTTTGTTATCCCAAGGGCGGAGTGCTTTTTCCCATGCTGCTATTAATGCAATACAGAATGTCTTAAACAACGAGCAAGCTGACGCACTGGATGTTTTCCGTACTCTGTCCAGTCTTTCCTTACACAAGTAGGGATGTGATGTAGACTTCCCAGGTCATATCTATTTGAGTAGGTATTCAGATAAATAACTATGATTGTAGAACTGCAATGGGGAAAAATTAATGTCACATTTAAATCCCAGCAAAATACTGCATTTCATAGAAACATATCATTTGGAACATGCAGACATTGTCAGAAGTCTAAACTGGTTTAGGCACTTTTTTGGTAAAGGAAAGTCCATTTTTCTTTTATAACAAAGAAAGAGAGGAGGAGATTAAACACTTTAGGAACAGAATGTGATTACTGTTGCCCATATTGAACTAAAACACATGAGCTAGCATATGGGGTAAGAATGACAGCCAATAAATGACACAGAACTAAGAGTTCCAGAGATCTTATAAGTCATGAGAGCTTGACAGAATTAGATAACAGCACTTCAGAATGTTGTTGGTTTGGTTGGCTGGGTGGGTTTTTTCATTTTGTGCTTTGTTTGGTTGGTTGTGGTTTTTAAAACATCACCCACTGCACACATTTCACCATTCCTATCTCTGAAGCTGTTCATCTGCTGCTTTGCTGACCCACAGGTCTCCTTTTGCCCTTCCGCTTCTAAAACTAAAGCAAGGATAACACTACTGAAAGTCACTCCTAATGCAGCCATTGACATAATACAATTCGTCTGGAATACAGAAATGTTAATCACTTATTATTTTATTAAAACAGGGAGGAATGAGGCAAAAACACACCCGGCAAGATTCAAGCTTGCTCTGTTTGTCAGGTTGTCATAGTAAAAAATAAACATAACTAAAAGAAACCAGAAAGTATTCATCTGCACTTACTTGGAGGATCAGAACTTGAAGATGAACGACGAGATTTTGGATTTCAGGACATTGATTCAGGCCACAGCTGCTGTGCAATGCATGGTTATCCTCCGTCCACAACAGGAAATTAGAATGATATCACTAAGCATCCTGTACGGAGCCGATATAGTCTGAGAAACATGGTACTCTGCTTCTCAAAACACATGCATGTATACAAATAAGGGTACGAAGGACCTCTGTAAAGAAAACAAGAACAAATGTTTTCTTTAAACATTTTGCCTTCTGTACTTCAGCTAGGCAGGCGAAGGGACAACTTTTTCTTACCGTATCTTGGTCATCTAGTCACATTCTTGTAGTTATCTTTATAAGGGAAATGAAAGAGAGAACCACTTCAAAGCACACATAGTTTCATTGATTCTAATGTCAATATACAGCTATTAGATAATGCTTCTTTTATTCTTAAATATATGATCCTTGACAGGCAAACCTTGAAGAGGAAAGTAATGAAACAACACCAGAAGTCATACAGGCATATCCAAACTCAGCAATTGGGCTGTATATTTTTCCAGTACTGAAATACGCCAAATTATTTTAATGATTTTTGGTCTGTGTTTTATTCTGGGATGAAACAGGCAGCTGTAGAATTGTCAAGTGTCCCTAGAAATGTCTGTAGGATACCCAGCGTTGCCCTGAATAAATTCTTGTGGGGAGTCACATCTATAGATTCACTCTCAACAGCACTGATATTCTCAGTTACCCAAAACTCACCGGCTACATTCTAAGACAGCAACTGCAGAGAGATTCGTATCCTATGTGCAATTTGCAAGGGGGTAAAAAAGAAGTCTCAGCTGACTCTGAGCAAAGACGTGGGGCCAAAATGTTGACAATGACAGATGACATTTTTTAGGCTTTTCACCCACTGACTCCATTAGTCAGAAATCACACTGCTCTCACACACTGCTCACAGTTCTAGGCAGTGTCTCTCTATGTAAGATCAGGTTGTGGCACTGAGTTTTATTTCTTTAATAAAAGCTTTCCACAAGTGATTTCCATGTATATTAAAATCAAATGAGTGTCATCCAATGCAACATTATACCAGCACCGCTGGGCTGTGTTTAATGAGCTCACAAAGCAGGGAGCTGGGCTGAGAGGCTCACCAGGGTGCCCATTGCTGTAAGAAAATGCGATTTTATCATCTTTCTCATAGGAGGGCTGGCTATTAGGCATGCTGGAAGGGTAAAGCAGTCAGAGAGCTTTGCATTTTCTCTGTGAGAATGAAAGTATTTAATATCTGGGGACAGGGCATTGAAAGCAGGCAATGGTAAATCATCTTCAGGCTTTAGGTTTGAAGAAAGGATAGACAGGCTCCCTAGATGATGAGGAGATGCTGGAACATTGAGATGCCTGGGGCTATGGAGGGTCCAACATTGCCAGCAGCTGAGGAGCGTGGGTGAGGGAGCCCACCCCAAAGGCAGGGATCCTCAGCAGCACCATCAGGCTCAGAGGAAGAGAACAGATTGCTGCAGAAAAGAACCATTGAGTAGACTTGGAGGGGGTGGAGTAAAAATAAACCATGCCAGCAGCAAGTTTGGCAGCAAGTGTAGCTGACCTCCCAGTCATGGAGCTGAGTTACATTCTGCTCAGTGCTTTGCCAAGGGAAGTTTCAAATCCATGGCAGTGCAGGGCTCAATAACAACATCAGCAGCTCAAATTAGCAATAATCAAAATGAAGCAAGGAGAACAAACAGAAAGGCTCCTATTCCAGATCTGAAAAAGGACATTCAATTCACGATGTTGAATATATGACGTGCGATGTCTGTGTGAGCAAGGCTGCAAACTTTATGTCTTTTGGCCTAAGTCATCCCAGGAATTTTTATTAAATGATGACTGTCAGTAAAAGGTAAATGATTTAGTTCTATTTCAGAATATCACAGAGCCGGATTACTAGCTGATAAGAACCTAAACGTTATTGCCAGTGTTCTATTCCCTGTGAGCAGTACAGCAGTATTTGCATTTGGAGCACAAACACTGGGTTATTGTGCTTATTAGGCTTTGTGGTGCAAACCTCTAGCAAATAATTGAGATTATTTTGGTATAGAAGTTACTACTAAAGAATGACGAGCATATGGTCATTCCTTCTTCATGCTCCTGTCACCACTGAAAAGAATACAAATGCATGGTTTGATTGAGGGCTCTTTGTGGCAGTCACTGCCTTCTGCTCCTTGTTTATATCATTAGATTTGAATGGCCCTGGATCATAGTATAGCAAGTGCAAGAATAGGGATAGATGCTGTTTCAGGAAGAGCTGAAACCCATAAGGACACATGAGCCTGGTACCCTTGTTTCTCTAGACAATCTTGCAGACTGCCAGGCCCTCCTCTTAGTACTGCCTCCAAAGGAAAAGCAGTGCATCCTGGGCTCTCTGTTCTTTAGCATGCACTGGAGACACTAAAAATTCATGCCTGAGATTAGAAAGAGCAAAATAGAGCAAATAGCTCTAGAGGCAGCAGTTGTTTTGGTGGAATGAATTATTTCAGTAAGCACAAATACTTTTAGGAGAGCTGTGGAATTGTCTGTTATTCAATTGCCATTGCTTAACAGATACAGAGGCAGCAGCTCTGCTGGCATCTGAAACAGCGAGATGAGAACAGCACGGGGGCTGTGCACATTTTAATCTTATTATTAAGCTGGGCCTGATTCAGGCTGTGTGGAGTCTCTCTGGAGACTGTTATGACTGCTGTATTCAGAAGTAACATTTCTGCATTATACCAACATTCAGCTGGATGCTTGCGGTACATGCGTAGGTATCAGCAGGAATGAGCTCCGGACACGTGTACTCAGACTCCACAGACCTCAAGCCCCTCAAAAACGGCACATTCTTCTTATCTGTTTTTATCACAGTTCTGAATTTACTTAACTGTTTATTCAGTTCTGAATCCAAACGGCTGCGTTTTTGTATGAGGATAAGTAAAAGGAGAGCATCACTGTTACTCACATCCCTGGCCAGAATAATGAAGCAGACCTCCTGAGAGCCATCTTGACCACTGCGAGATTTTTTCCAACCTCTTTTCCATTTCTGCTCTCCTGAAATAAAAGGTTGCACTTTGAACTTCTCCACTACAGGCAGTCATTTGCTACTACCCTTAAGCTTGTATGAGAGACTCCTTGATGACAGACGAAGTGTCCCCGTTATCAGGATGTTCCTCGTGATGTGATAAGTTTCACAATACACAGAGACAATGAACGAGATAAAAGCATGAAACCAGATGGTCACCTTTAGCATGATTCCCTAAAGGAGCTGTGGCTGGAAGACATTCTTTGTGTTTCTTGAGTTACACCGCTGTGAAAGCATTAATGTCGTGCTTATCCTTCCAGTTTAAGGCTGGAACAAGAAAACCATCACTCTTAATCTAGGCTCTCCTCCCTTTCTTTCCAGTCCATCTTCAGGACCTTTCTCTCCTTAGTACAGGATAGCAGGACACCGACTTCTGGCAGATAAATTCATGCAGATCTCATACCGAGGATCTCTGTATCCTTCCACATAAAATTATCTTCTTTTGCTCTCCTTGTTGTGAGATTTGGCTCATATTTTCCTTAATTGTCATTAATACTTAGGGTACACTGTCATTAATTTGCCATTAGGGTACACTGATGTCTTTGTGGTTTAACAATTCATCCTCTATGTTAAAGAAAAGGCCAGATAAACACAGGTCACTCCTTACCACAGGATTTCAGGGAACTCAGCAGGTGGCCCCATTCATGTGGACGGGTGCCTAACAGTGTGCGTCTTTTTTCCATCCCCTGTTCCATTTCAGTGCTGTGCACATCCTGCCTGGGTGCTTGGCCTCGTGCCGCAGGTGAGTGGCGCAGAACACATCGCCCAGAGGACACACTGAAGTCCAGATCAGGCTTCATCTGAAAGGAAAAGAGTCATAGATCACATCCGAGGCATGCAGCAACACGTGCTTCTTCCCACCAGTAAACCCCCGATCAGATGCACAAAGACTTGTAAGAAATGGGGAGTGTGATGAATCCCAGCTGCGCAGCATCGGCCAGCATTCATTTTTTCCTTCGGGCAGGAGTTTTCCATCCAGAATCTGGGTTGGCCATCTCCCCAGGAGCTGGTCTCCTCCAGAGACATCTTAAAAAGAAATAAAGGCTTTCACACAGCCTGACGTTCTGTAACTGTACAATCTTTATTTTTTTCTTATTTCACATAACCAGGCAAACAGTAGAGCATTGTTTTAAACCCTGAGTAAATGGAGAACCTTCTAGTTTCATTGCTCTCCTTTGGGAAAAAGCTTCTCTTTTTCTTTTTAAGTATTCACGTCTTCTGCCTTTTCAGTTTCAGCTTTACCATTAAATACCTCTCTAGCACTTTCAGCCCGAGAACAAGCCATCGCTTTATCCCTGGATTGACAGCACTGACACATTCAGTTTGGATTTTGCTTGTAAAGGCATACATAGAGGCAGTGTGTGCGTGGGCAGCTGCTTCGGTATGACGGCCTTCGTCTGCTCTCGGATGAAGGAAGAAAACTGAGCTAAAGGGAATGCAGCCATGGGCTCCTCGGTCAGGATAAGCAGAGGACTTCTCTTTTTTTAACTGCAATCCCGTTGGTTCGTTTATCACTGCTCCGCTGAAGTAACCCATTAAAGATGGACTTTATGCTACCAGTACTGAGATCATAATTAAGCAGCAAATAGGTTTGGTATCTGCACAGGGGACTGCGTGGTACAAATCTCTGGAGGAATCCTTAAACTTTCAGTAGAAGGGAAAAAACAAAGCACTTAAAATGAGTTACAATAAAGCAAACCAGGCCCCATTCAGACACTGATACTATCAACAGTTCTTACTTGGAAAGGAAGGATGCCCTCAGGTCTTGAGGACTTGCAAAGGCAACATTCCCATCTGGTACTGTGCTTTTGTTACAAAGCTGCAACCCAAAACATCAGCTCA
Source organism: Gallus gallus (assembly GCF_016699485.2). Lineage (NCBI taxonomy): Eukaryota > Metazoa > Chordata > Aves > Galliformes > Phasianidae > Gallus > Gallus gallus. Next base: position 9,183,809 of record NC_052541.1, on the reverse strand, counting down.
TTGGAGCTCAGCGAAATAAAACTTTCTGCTTCAAATGGCAATGAAGTTATCGTGCGGTTTATGAGGGCAGAGCAGGGGCTGATGTCCTGTCACCTATTATGGTAATGCAGCGTGAGGGCTGAAGGCAGAGGTTGGAGGAGCCGAGCAAAGCGCCCCGTCCTGCAGGCAGTGTGGGAGAGTGCTGTGAGTGGCACGTTCAGGGAGATGGCAGAGAGCAAAGGGGTCCTGCATATGGGAACGGGCAAATTCACCCCTGCCCTCAAGTATTCCCACACTAGGAATAGAAGTTTTGGACTGCGCTTAAGTGCTTTAACAAACCCTTCATGTTCCTGTTGGAAAGCTTCAGTGAATACACAGGCATAAGCAGCACCCACACACCTTACAAGCAGCAGCTCTGAAACATACAAAGTATTACCACTAAGCATGGCTGGAGAGGAAGGTTTAAAAGAATATTTCAGACATAACTGACTTGCACACCTGCAGGGTCTCCTGTATGAAAAGTGCTTTTTCTAAATGAAGAGCCATGGGATAAACTGCAGATCTGAGCAGTGTGGAGGACAGAGCTGCTGGTTCAGTCCCGCAGGGCCACCACTGTGCCCTCCCCTCTCCCCAGAGAGCCCAGCTGGTCAGCAGCAGCCCCCCACCTCCTGCACTCACAGCTCGTTGTTCTTGGATCTTTGTTCACCTTGACCTTGTATAGTAAACGTGCTTTCCCTCCCCCACACTTTCCTTTGGCCTTGTACTACACTGCAGAGCAATGCCATCTTTAGTTTCATGGCATCCTTGGACCAGCTGTCCCAATTCCTTGCTTTCTCACGGAATTTTGTACATCCCCAGAGCATGGATGTGGTTATTTTTCATGCCAATCTCAATATATTGGAATCAGAAATAGAAGTACTCTATGTAAAAGGCAAAGGGGTACATCTCTGGAGAAGGAGCGGTTACTGCAACAAGAAAACTTCAAGCACTGAAATAAACGTGCAGAATTTTCTTCCTGAGTACAAAAGAAAGAGGGGGAAAGAGAAATCAGCAGTGAAGCACACGTGTACTGCACGGAGACCTCGTTTAATACTTAGCGATGATACTGCCAAGCCTTGCTCTACTACAACATATTACCATACTCCTACTGAGAATTGCTGGCTCCTGTGCGACTGCTGGGGAAGGACTACAAAGCATCTGAGCCACGGATGCACAGCAAGACTTATGCCTCCCATTAGCCAGGAGTTATAAATGCGGTAATTACTAAGCACAGACCTCACAAAAGCCCAGATACCTCCATAGCCCTCATCTTCCATTCACTACCAGCAGGGTGTGTGAAGAGATGCGCAGGAAAGAATCTAAACCATTCCTGAGATGGGAGTGAGGTCCCCTAAGGCCCGCTGCAAGCACTCGGATATCAGAGCAGGATGTAGCTGTTCCCTGGCTCCAAACCCACACCAGGAGAACAGGCACAGATTGAACCAGCAGATCCATTCCTGGGCATTTGCAAGCAGCTGCTCAAAGCACAGACCTATGGGACATGAAGCACCTGCCACGCTGCTGAACACTGCCCATCCTGGCTCTGCTGCTGCTTCTGATGTTTGTTTTTTCCCCCTCCCCTTGGAGGCACAGGTAATTTGTGTGGAAGGGGCAAGTTGTCACTGCCCTCCTGCAGCAGGAATGGTGGTGTGCACAGAACAGAAAGCTCTGATGGCTCTCGGTGAGGTGGTTCTGGCTGCTGCATGTCAGGGTGCCTGGCTGTATTCTCCATGGAATACAGGCAGTGCTCACAATTACAGCTTTCCTCCAATTTTTGCTCAGAACAGAATCTACCAGCTTGGAAACCGGTCATGAAGTAGCACCGACAGCAAGTCCTGCAGGTCATCTACACGACACTGCTACAGTCATTGTGTCTGTGTAAAAACTGGAGAGCTACGAGACCTTGCAAGGTTTTTCAGGGCCTGTGAAATTCTGTGACAAATACCTCGGCAAGAAAATCTTCCTTTCTAGATAATCACGATGTGTGGAAGAGAGTTGTATCCTTATAAAGAAGGATGAGACATTTTTCCCCTTCACAAGAAAATCAGCGCTACGTGCCTATGTCCTGTCTAAGCAGAAAGCAGTCACTCAGCATATATCAAAGAACTTACCACTGTCCTGTTGGGAAAATCACACAGCTTGACATGCACACAAGAATAATTTTCTATAATGATTTGTATAACTGGACTGTTATGCAGTCACCAAAATACTTTACTTGTAAAGGTATGGCACCTTTAGGAAGGTGTAAGAAGAGTGATGAACGTGGAGAAGACAAAGGAGGTTAAGCACAAAATATTTCAGACTGAAATTAAACTCTGAGTTAATGCCTGCTGAGAAATCACCAACAGTGTGAAGGCAAAAGAGCTCGCAACCAATTCAAGCTGTCCCCAGTTGCCTGCATACTACAACAGGGCTCCCTGCTGGTTTCCATGAGCTACCCATATCTACCACAGCCCCTGCTGCAGTGCTGTGCGTACATCAGCACACCTATCTTATCCAGAAGGTTTTCTCGATCAAGCTTACAATTTAAAGAGAAACACAGCCATTGCAATCATAAACCATTTCCATCTCAAAATACAGGGACAGGATAAATGGCAGCTGGCGGCTGCCACATTCCCCACAGCATTACACAGCTAGACTTGAGCTGCTTGAGTGCAGGGCTGTAGTTTCACATTAAGGAGAGCCTCCCCCTGCAGTCTCATAGCCTGAAGCTCAGCCCCAGCAACAAATGTATGGTCTGTTATGGCTCCTGCTACTGCAGATACCTCCCCTGGCTCAGCTTGCTGTCACTGTGTGAGCGTTTTGTCTCACAGCATCAGCCAGAGTTAAAGGGGCATTTTCTTGGGTAATGATGTTCTCTACTTTTGATGTATTTTGCACTTGCTATCAAACAGCAGTGACACTGGAAGACTTTAAATCTGTTTATAAAATACAGTGATTGATGTATCAAAACCTTTTGCAGTTGTATAGCAAAGCTTAAAAACCAATACTTTATTATCGCTGCTGGCAGACAGACTTACTCATCGCCACAAGACCTGAGCGTTTCCAGATAAGAGAGGAGCTGTTTGCTGTCTGTGTGTAGCAGGGGTGCTGCACGAGCGCTCTGCCTTGCTTACACCGACTGCCAGAAGCCAGCCAGGTGTTTGCTACTTCAACACAGCTGTGCACACGTTACAAAACAGGAGGTGCAAAATTTAAACTGAGCATTTGAAAGCCAGCCTACAAGGATAGTTGTGCGGCAGCTGGATGTTAGCAGCCCGTCCTAGACCTTGCTTCTGGTGCAGGTTACCAGACCAACAAAATTCAGGGCTTTGGTGGCTGCTTTCAGAGCTGGGACCTGATCACCTACACACACCTGGACTCCCTTTGCCAGCTGTTTTTAGACACAGGACATGTTTTAGATCACACCCTACGAGGGCAGCAGGAAGAGGGCTTCGCAGTGCTGTCAGAGCTGAGCATAGCATGGCTTGGGTTGGAAGGGACCCCAGGGATCATCAAGTTCCAACCCCCTTACCACACACAGGGCCACCAACCTCCAGATCCAGTTCTAGACCAGGTGTCCCAGGGCCTCATCCTGCCTGGTCTTGAACACCCCCAGGGATGAAGCATCCACCTCTGCGTGCAGCCTGTTCCAGCGCCTCACCACAATCTGGGAAGAACTTCACTCCGACATCCAATCTAAACCTTCTCTCCCTGAGCTTAAAGTCATTCCCCCTTGTCCTATCACTGCCTATCCTTGTAAAAAGTTAATGGAAGCAGCAGCTGAGCTACTCCTCCCCGGCTGCAGCTGGGCGCAGAGCTGGTGCACTGCAGCAGCTCCAACCCACTGAACGAGCTCCTCAGCCCCTCTGCCAGGTGCTGCAGGCACTGTGGCAACCTTGGGTTAATGAAGTATTTTCAAAATATAAGCCAGCTGCTGAAGTAAGGATCATTGTTGGGCATCTCCAATCCCTAGGCTCCCTGAAAGCGTCTCTTTGCAGCGATGGCTGTTTGCGTGAGGTATCAAGATGAAAAAGTGGGGTTGGTTTTTATTTTTTCCCTCCATTCAGTCACGTTCCCTCTTGCTGGAGCTGTTGCTGCCATTTTCAGCCTGACTTCTGAAGTTTGGATACCAGCACTTCCCCCAGGGGCTGTGCCATTACCAGTCCCCCACCTCCCATTCCCCCTGCAGAAGTGAGCAGCCCTCTTATGTACATAGTAACCATGCAGAAGTGTTAAAAGTTTGAGCACTGGGCCCCCTGTGCTTACACATGTTTAAATTGGCCCTCCCTGAACGCTGATATATTCCATCTGGTCTATGGGATTTCTTGGCTTAAAGTTACTGGAAACGCTGAATGTTTCTCCTGCAGTGGTCCTGCTGCTGTCCAAGAGCGACGCACACACTCACAGCAGCTCATTGGTCACTCAGTACTGAAGTTCTGCAGGAGAAGTTCTTTTCCTGCGTTTTTTTTCTGCCTGGTTGAAGTGCTATTATGAAATCCCGAGTTCTGCCTTTCACTTTTACTCATCTGCTTCATAACGTGAACGACACACAAAGGATAAGTACAATGCATGCATTTGCTGCTGGCATGGATACCATTTCATAGCACTAAACATCTTAAATTATGCTGAAAATTAAGCAATAGAGAGTTTTTTGTTGTTTGATTTTACACGTTCTCCCTTCTAAATCCACAGCAGCCATAGAGATAGCTGCTGCTTACTGAACGCCTGGTAGGAGCATTATGGACTCATCCGGGCTGCGAAAGTCCAACCATCATCCTGACCTACTGAGTCCTATCACTAAGCCACATCCCATCGTGCCACAACTTAAGATACATTCCGTGCAACGCCACAGCTTTTGGTACCATCGCCCCCTTCATTCCAACCATCACACCCAAACTACAGCTTCTGGGGCAGGTGCACACACACTGCATGAAGATACATAGGCAGCACGTGAAGCGTTAAAGTCATGAAAACAGTAAATTCCTTTTGTGCACAGCTGTGCCCAACCCCACAGCACTTCCCACAGTGCAGCTCTCTCAGGCAGTGGCAGATCAGAGGACATGCCTGTCCTGTCCCCTGGCTCTGTCCCCTCCTCCAGGCCGGAGCAGTGCCAGCAGCTGGATGGCTGCCCACATTTCCGGCAGCTTTGCTGACTCCTTGAAGATGGCCTCTTGCTGCAGAGGCTGCACTGCATTTAAAAAAAAATGAGGATTCAGGAGTATTAAAAATAATTCAGCTTCTTCATCATCTTTGTTCTCCTGCGTACTTCCCTCTTTTTCAGTTCAAGATGCAGCCCTTCAGTAACTTGCAGCACAGCTGCAAGGACCCGTCCTGACTCTCATTACCTCCCAGCCCTGCAGCCCTCAGTACCTTCATCCTTCAGCAACCCTGCTCACCTCCATGGGGCTGCTGTGGGCTCAGCGGGGATCCAGCAGCACAGTGCAGCACAGCTCCCAGCAGCACAGCTCGGATTCAGGCACTCTCAGTTTCAGAGGGAGGTAACACATAGCTGCAGGTGTCACTGCTTCAGGTGAGGCAGAGCTGGCGTTCAGCTAATGGATGAATTAGCACAAAAGCTGTAAGAGGCACGATGGTAACAGCTCCCAGTGTCAGATACACAATCTGATCTCCACAGGTGGGGCAAAACCAGACTCATTGCTCCATATCCCTTCTCTTCAAGCAAGCTAATATGATTTTTTAAATGGCACTTGGCAAACTCCACAGCAGTTCTGCAGACCAGCTCCTACTCCATACATTTTTACCTGTGAATGAACACTCCCCCCAGAGTTTAAGGAAGTGTCACTTCAGCCTTTTGCCAGGGGTGCAAATATCTCAGCTGCAAACCCTTATTATTAAGGCTTTGGCTAAGAAGTGGCTAATTGGATTCACCCGCTCAGGTTGGTTGTTTCCACATCCTCATTTCCAGAAAGTCAGTTATGTTCTCTCCCATGCACAGCGGGGGCACGCACTACATCTGCTGTCACTTATGTGATGATGGAATGGATATTTACCCAAAAATGCAGTCACTGAGCATTTAATTCCAGCCATTTTGTACTTGGTGCAGCCATCTGGAATCATATTATTTTGAGAATATTACAGATGCTCTCGCCTTTTAGTCTCAAAAACTCCTAAAATTCTTACAAAAAAATCTTCTCTCTCCTCCCTGGAGCTGCCGAGCTCTTTTCACACTTCTGTCACGAGGCAGTCCTGTCATCAGCAACCCTGGTAGCAGGGTTAGTGCACGCGAGGCATCCCCGTGAGGAGCAGATGGCGGTGTGGCGAGTTGTGCTCAGTGCTGCTCTGCAGGGCTGGATGCAGGCAGCCCCAGACTGGCCCTGATGACCCTGGTGTGAAAATACAGGTCTGTGGAGCTGGGGGGAAGGATTCTGAGGGGTCAATGCCTTTACACGGCCTTTTGGAAGAGCTTTTGTCAGACACAACTCATTCGGTGGTTTAAAGAGGGAGAAAAGCAAACTTGAGGCAGAACCAGTCCTTACTTCAATGAAAACTAAGACACCCAGATTGCTGGAATGGAGGCTAACCGTTACCCAGCAAAGCACTGTGCTGGGAGGTTGGGTTTTCTTTTTTAGGTTTGGTGCAATGTTCCTGGATGCTAATAGCATCTATAACGCCGTTGCTGATTTGTTTTGCCGTGTGAAAGAAAGCAGAAAATAGAAGCGCTGGCTGTAGGAGGCAAAGATGCTTGAAGAGAAATGTATTGCAGGAAGACTTCCACTGTCAGACTGCAGTCCTCAGGAGAGCTAGAAATCCACGTGGCAAACCTCTTGTTGTCCAAAGAGCACTGTCCAAATGCTCACCCAGCAGCTCAGGGCAGTGCCCATCGCCCTCTGATGCAGACCTTCCCTCACCCACACCCACCCCTCCCCCGGCACAGCTCCATGCCGTTCCCTCAGGCCCCATCACTGCCCCAGAGAGCACAGCTCAGCGCTGCCTTCCACTCCCTGTGAGCAGCTGCAGTTGCCATAGGGCTCCCGTCAGCTCCTCTGCTCTGGGCTGAGCAAACCCAGGGGCTCAGCCACTGCTTCCACAGAGCCTCAGACCTTCAGTGTTTCCATAGCTCTCCTTTGGACGCTCTCAAACAGTTTTTATGTCCTTGTCAGCACTCAGTGCACAGGGACAGACAACTGGACTGGCGGCCAGTAGACAACACAGCAGTGGGATTGTCATAATGCAAGGAAATTAATATTCCAAGGGTCTCCTGCACTTATTTGCAGGTTCTGATGAAAACAGATACTGAGCAACAGCATCCACTTAATTAACAGCAAACGCTTATTACAGAAACAGACACCAATATTAATCTTCCATTTTCCTTTGTCAAATGCCCATAATTATTCATCACGGATACTATTTATATTCCAACGCACTGCAAAGTGAAAGAATGCTCTCAGCCTGGTTTTATCATTTCTAGATTAAATCACCGTTTTTCTATTTCTTCCAGTCAGCAGACCGGGCCCACAATTTGCTCTCCCAATGACAGGCAATTCTTTTAAGCACATTGAGTTATGTTTTCCAGGTGGTGGCTCAGCTGAAATTAAATGGCATTCTCCTCTACAGCTCACTAGTACAGCTATAGTGCACAAGGAACGATGACAACTCCAACGTGACATTCTAGCAAACTTGGAAAACAGAATTTGATTGAACAGAAGGATGAAGGGCTACGACAAGGGGGAATGGATTCAAACTAAAAGGGTGGAGATTCACATTGGATGTAAGGAAGAAGTCTGCTACAATAAGAGTGGAGAGGATCAGATGAGGTTGTGGGTGCCCCAGCCCAGGAGACACCCAAGGTCAGGCTGGAGGGGCTCAGTCAGCTGTAGGCTCATTGCAGGGGAGTTGAGGTAGATGGTCTTTAAGGGTCTCTTCCAACTCAGATGATTCTATGATTCAAAGCGCGTTTAAATTCACATATGTACTGCTGCCTCATGCAACAAAGTAGGAAGCACCGAGAGAAAGAGGCCGTGGTGAACCACAACAGTTGTGAGTGAGAGCCATGTACAACACCAGTACATCGGTATAGAAAATTGTACCCTAGCCTCCCCCACAGCCACTGACAGATCCCCACTGCACAACTGAATTACAGACAGTGCCTGCGACAGCCGTGCTATGTGCTAATGGCTGGAAAAGGCCTCATGAGCTCAGCCAAAAACCCACTCAGGCTCCAAAATCAAATCAGCACCGGAAGCTTTTTTTTTTTTAATCTCTTAGCATTTAGGTTCCCCAGCAGCTGGCAAAGGGCCCAACTGCTCTGTTCCTCGCATCAGACCGAGGTCCCCAAACTACACACATGCTCCATCAATGACAAAGTGCCCTTGGAGCCAATGGGGACTCCACTACATTAGTTCTAACCTGGAGCCTATTTCAGATGAAACCCTTCCTTTTCCTTTATTTTGCCCATGCAGAGTCCATTAAAAACAAGCAACTTAAAGGTAAAAAGCAGAGGAAGATCAAATTAATCACTACCAGCAGTTATCAAAGATAGCTTGGGTTAGAAGGGACCTCAAAGATCATCTAGTTCCAACTCCCTGCTATGGGGAGGGTTGCCAACCACTAGATCATCAGCACTGGATCAGGTTGCCCATAGCCCCACCCAGCCCAGCCTTGGACACCTGCAGGGATGGGGCATCCACAGCCTCACCACTCTCTCTGTGAAAAACTTCCCCCTAGCATCTATTCTAAATCTCCTCCCCTTTAGTTTAAAGCCACTATCTACCCATGTAAAAAGTTGATTTCCCTCCTGTTTATGAGCTCCCTTTAAATACTGGAAGGCCACTCTCAGGTCTCCCCAAAGCCTTCTCTTCTCTGGACTGATTAAGCCCAGCTCCCTCAGCCTATCTTTGTAGGAGAGGTGCTCCTACAGGATACCTGTATTTATTGATGAATGTACAAAAAGTAGCTGAAGTGTTTTCAGCTGGCAGGAATCACACGTATTGAGGCAAAAAAAAAGATCACAGCCTAGAGTTTTGCAAGTCGATAGCAAATTAGAAAGGCAGTTACTGGAGAAGAAGCAAAACAAATGTACATTTGTGACTGCTGTAGCAGCCCTCATGGGCAGTGCTTAGTCTGACCGTGGAGCAACAGTGCCTCCCAATGGCAACAGGTATAATTCCTTCAAGTTTGAGTAAGTTGAGTAAATGTGTGTGAATATTTTGTTTTTCTTATTTACCTATGCAGGCACAACATCAAGAGATCTCTCTACCAAAAAGCCTTAACACTGACCTACTGACAAGCAAAAGCTTTGCTAGTGAAGGCTAACAACGCCCTGGCCTAGGTATCCCCCCACCTCAGTGACAGCATGACCCAAAACACAGTTAACACTTAAACACATGGGTACTGTGTTTCTTACCTGATGGTACAAATGACTCACCAAGTAAAATTAACATTTTCCTTCTTTTCTGCTATCCTGAAACAGGTCCCGATTGTTTCAGTTCCAAGAATCTTGCACTGCAAGCCCAGAAAAAGATCCTGAGTAAAATGGCAACCAAAACCATGGCTAACATGCTCATCGATGACACGAGCAGCGAAATCTTTGATGAGCTGTACAAGGTAACAAAGGAACACACCAGAAACAAAAAGGAAGCTCATAAAATTATGAAAGACCTGATTAAAGTGGCAATAAAAATTGGGATCCTCTATCGAAATAATCAGTTCAACCACGAAGAGATGGAAATTGTAGACAAGTTCAGGAAGAAGCTGAACCAAACTGCCATGACAATTGTCAGTTTCTACGAGGTAGAATACACTTTTGACAGAAATGTTCTTGCAGAACTTCTGAACGAGTGTAAAGACCTTGTGCATGAACTGGTAGATCGGCACCTGACACCCAAATCCCACGGGCGCATCAACCACGTCTTCAACCACTTTGCGGACGTGGAATTTCTAACTGCCCTGTACAGTCTTGATGGGGATTGTCGGCCATACCTCAAAAAGATCTGTGACGGCATCAACAAACTACTTGATGAGAAGATCCTTTGAAACTGTGCTCAGAAGCAAGAAACCAGCCAAAAACTTCTGTATGGAACTGGCCGCCCTTCATGAGCCATGGTGAGCACGAGAGCCTCCTTCCTGCTCTTCTTACTGCAGCCTCCAGCAGGAGCCAGAAAGTGCTCACTTGGCTCACGATGAAGGGGAAAACCTAAACCAGAAAGCTATCAATTTTAATGTTTTGGTCACAGATAACTGAGTCTTTTCCAAGGCGTGGCATGAAATCACTGCTGATATATATTGTTCAGAAATTGATTGCTGTACATCACGATCTTACTAGCTTTGTGGTCAAGGCTGAACACGTGAAAAGAAAGTAAGCTCAAACGCATGGCTACGTTAAAATAGGTGATGGCGAAAGAGCATTGCATGGAATTTACCCAGGCTGCCCTCGGTGTGTATGTTTTTATTATTCCAACAGCAAGTGAAAAGGCTTAGACAGAAGGTAAGGCTGTGATGCATTAAGCTCTCTCCTTTTAACATGATCAGGAATTGGTGTGAGAATGCATCTCTGAATTTACATGGTATTTAAGTCTAGTTAGGGATAATAAATAATACAGATGAGTACATCAGAAGAAAATTTAAAGAGCTGCTCTACGAAACTATGTTTTCATTATGGATTTTTGGCTTACACTCATAAAACAGTTTCATTTGAATTTTGAAGAACAGCTCAGTGATTGAAGCTCAAAGGCAATCAAAAACAAACAGATCAAGCAGAACCTTAGTTCTCCCAGTCTCAGGTGCTGTGTATTTGTTAACATTGGGTGAGTTTAGGCTGGAGGTTATGCTGCTCTTTGCACTGATACCATTCTGTCAGAGCAAAGTTTTGTTTGTGAAGATTTTGCACTTTAGAAGAGGAACACAATTAAGAAACCACTTGCTCTACAAGGCAACATCAACATCTCATACCCTCAATAGATAACATTCAACCTCGGTAAAGCTCTCATTTTAATGTGGCCGTAGTATTAATTTGTGCCAACAGTGACAAAAAAAAGAACCCCACCTGCTATGGCTCACAGTGCCATCTGAGTGCAGCATATCCACAGCCCTTTCAAGAGAACACTGCTAACTCCGTGTGAGCTTCGTAAGCAACCCATTGGTTCAGAGTGTTCTGCTTTTTTTTTTTTTTTAGTTTTTTAGTTTTTAAGCAAAATATACTGATGTCTTGAAACAAAAAAAAAAAAAGTTTTGCAAAGACATACTGGTTTCTGTCAAGTTTTGCTATGATTAAGGAAGAGAACCAGAGCAGATAAGCCAGTTTACTGCTTGCAGAATCTTACAACTGGGTTGATGCTGCTGGCTGAGCCCTCTAAAGGAAGCGTGTGCAGAAATCTCTCTTCTCTGTGCCCCATCCCTTCTTAGGCTCACCTCAGTCTGCCAAGGCTTCATCCAGTGTTGCAGGGCTTCTCCTTTCTCATGACACAGACAGCAAACAACCCCACTCCTCTCTAAGGAGAACTTCCAAGCACTGTCACCTATTACTTCAAGACAACAAAAAAAAATTGTTTTCCCATTTAAACTCCTAAGCACTGAATTCTATTCTTACTCTTCTGCCTTTTCTCACCCTAACTGTTGTACTTCCCTTCGTACAGTTGAGAATACACATACCGAGACCATGTATTCACTGCAGTTGTGCTAGAAGCATCTATTCCCAGAAGAATGCATTTTGAAGCAAGTGAAAATGGCAGCACAAAGCACTACTAGAGCAGTTTGATAATGATGTGATTTTGTCGTGTTTCCTTCAATCATAAAGAGTATATTTAGTAGCAGTGAATGTAGACTACTCCCTTACAGCACAGCACAGTAATGAGATATGAACTTTTGGGATTGGAAGTCTATTAAGATTTGCCTTACAAGGTTGCAAGTTTCAACATCTGCAGAGCCATATTTACACACACCATTAGCTGCTTTCTTTCTCAGAGCACGTACCTGTCAACCAATGCTTTTGAACAGTAGTTATTATATCCAACACTCCTGTTTCCAGTGCACAGGTCACATCTGTGTGTGTGTTTCTCTTGTGGCAAACATGTAAGTTTGGTTGGTTGGTTGTTTAGGTATTTTTTTTTTTTTTAAGCCAGAGCAAAGGATTATTCAACACTGAAGATGTCCAAAACAAAAGGGATATCCTGTATACGTGACTTCATTCTTGTGTGTTGCAAGTACCAATATTCCAGATTCTGGTATTTTAGACGAGCCAGCTGAACATCTGTCATCTTATTTATACATCAGAGTAGCCTTAAGGAAAGATGTTTTCGAGTATTTATCATACGTGCATATCCAGTATATTCCTTGTTTACTTTTGTACTAGTAGCTTGGTATGTAACAACATTGCTCAATACTGGCAATGTTCAGGTCATCTTAAATATGTGATGTATTATTGTATTTGTGGATTAAAAACGTGTGATTACTGCCCCTTTTTCTTTCATTTCTTTGTTCTACTACCCAATGTAAGTTGAAATTAAACAGTAGGAGGAGGGAATTTGTTTAATCTTGTCATCTTCAATGTTTGCAACTGCAAATCTCTTTGAAGACCATATTTTGTGAATGTAGGAGGAAGGTACATGGACAAATGGGGTGTATAAGAGAAAACTGGAAAGCAGCAAAGGAAACCTGTTTTTCATACTTATACATCATTAGCAGTTGAGCTAACCATACGGTGCTCCATCCATTCTGCAGTATGGTTCAGGGGCTTTCAGCCTAAGAACCTCCCTGCAAACCACATGGAGGACGTGCCTTCAGGTCCCAGCCTCTCCTCAGGCAGAGCCTGAACGGTGCCAAGAAGATCTCTCTGTGCCAGGGCCAGAGCAGCTGTAACATGCCTAAGATGTAGCTCTTTAGCAAGCATGTCTTGCAACTATTTCATTATTTCATTTAGTTCCTGTTTAGCTACCTGTGATTTAAGGTAGAAGACATTCCTGACACAATTCAAATCCCAACCCTAAACATGAAGACACAAGAACTTGCCTGAATTCTTTAACAACAGCAAGCATATATTCTTCTTCCCTTATTTCTCCCCAAAAAAATACACTGTTAGCAGTTCAGGACTTGCAAGCTAACTGGCAGAAATAGAGAAAAGCTTACAGAAATCCTAGTAAGTGGAACTTTAAGTCACATTTCCAGTAAAACATTGCTCTTAGGTTCATTTTATTAGTCATACTATAACAGGAATTGATATTCTCTGCTTCATCACCGCCAACTTTATAACATAGAGACATTAATACTGAAGAAATCCTCAAGAGTGACTGCATTTGGCATCCTAACGAAGTTGCAGATGTACCGCAGAACAGTACATTGCACTGATCGTGTGATCCTATTTGTGTTGGAGAAACATTCTCATAGAAAGGCACATGAATGACTGACCCTGAAAGGACCAAAAGGTAAAACACAACTTCCTCTTAACACAGCAACAGAACTGCAAAAGCAAGCCTTGCCTGCATGACTTCAGCAGGTCTACTTCTATTTTTACCTGCTGTGATACACACCTTAAATCCAGGAAGACACACTCTTATCCACACAGGTAACAGCCTGGGGGCTGGATGGTGGGACGGACAGCACTCACCACGAGGAGATCTCTATCTTCCCAATATGTAAAAAACATCTGGCAATACCACTTCCAAGCTACCTGCAAATATGGAAGGCCCTGAAGACAGTGCTATTCATTACGCAAATGTATCCCCCTAGTTCCTCACAGGCTGAGAATGGGTCGGGAATACCTAACGAAGTACTTTTACCAATTTTCTGTCTCTTTCATTAAAAATACCTAAAAATACGTCAGGAAATAGGAGAAGCTGATAAAAACAGGAAAAATACTGATCCCATATAACTTCTGTGTTGACTCCAAATATGTCCTGAACTCTAAGATGCCTGCAGCACGCCATAGTGAAACAGTGAAGCCTCCCTTTACCTCACATTCTCCAAAACGCTGTTAATCCACCTGTTTGGAAGGTCAATACACTCCGAGCAGCCACCCGTTGTCCCTAGAAAGTAAAAATCCTTCATGCTGATTAGATCACACGCTCAGTTTCTTCCAGCCTACTTCTACATATCTTATTTCACTTTCCCAGAAATCACATTAATCCTTCAAGGCCCACTTAGTCACAAAGAAAGGAAACCAAGTCACACACATTCCCTAAGTAAAAAATCCCTGCATTTTTCACATGTACCATCACTAATAATAATCTCAGATAACAATAATACTAGACCAGAAGTGGACTGCACCACCGCTTTGCTAAGTCATGTACTGGAGGTGAAGGTAAGGGCCAGAAAACACCACTTGAACTATGAACAAAGCTCCACACTGCTGCATTCTGGTGGTGCTCGCGGGACACCAAACACATTGATTACTTTTAATTAAAACTACAAGAAATGTAAAGGCTGTGAGAGATTAAGAAAATCATTAGCTGGGCATTCTAGAAATAAAGACTAATAGGTACAAATTCTGCAAAACCCTTTATGTGATAGAAGCATAATTCTCTTAGAACTGCATATTTATAGCTTACCGTACGTTATCATACAGTGGAAAAGGTCAGAAAGCATTTACACGAGTTATAGAAGGCATTGCTTTTTCTTTTTTTAAACACTAGGCCAAACAACTGAAATGCTGAAATGGTTTAAATGCATAGACCAGAAACATACTTCCATTACACTTCACATAATTACAGAAGTCCAGCTGCATAACAGAAGTCAGATTTACCAGCAGATTCATTTGCTGGAGATTATCCCACTGTCAATCCGTTTTCACCTATATAAACTTTCTTGAAGTGACAAGTAAACATTAAAGTATGCAGGACATTAAATATATTTACAGGTTCAGTGCACTTCAGATTTCTCAACAAGGTACTGAAACAGCAATAGAAAAGGAAAGGAGCTTTGCTTGTGATAATACAAGCAGCGTGACTTAAAGAAAAAAGGAACTATCAGCACATTAACAATGTTAATGTCACAAACATTTACCAAAACACAGCAAACAGTACTTTATTTTCCTTTACAACCAGTGCTTATTGGGTAAGAATCAACAAAACTAGAAGTTAAAACTTTCTTGTTAATATTCAATTTCATATTAACATCCATGAAGGAGAGAATCCTACCGTAGACACCATTTACATTATGTCTGAACCATCTGGACTATTTTCATGTTCTTAATTAAAACCACAGGAAGATATAAATAATTTTTAAAGTATTAAAGCCTTCATACATTGTCCAAATAAATTGAGAATGCTGAGTTTCCAAGGCTGTGAAGTTATTACTGGAAGAAAAGGAGACAATCCAAACATATTCATCGTGAACAAAGGACCAACTCAGATCTCATATGCCTTACTGCAGCTCCTGGTCATGCACACACAGTACAGCCACATCTGTCATACTCACGCTATTCATAATTAGAAAACGCAAATAAAACTTTCCCCAGGTGGATTTTCTTGGGCAGAGAATCTAGCCAGATTAAATATACAGGTGTGTGAAAGGCACCTCCATGATCTCAGACTTGATCCACACGAAACATCTCGGACATGGCTCAAACACTGGGAGTGTTTGAGGAAAGGGAATGGGACTAAAACACGAACAAAGAACTGCAGACAAGAAGTAACCTGAAGAGTCTTAGACCCCATCCCATGAGGTGCTTTCACACAATTTCACATGCCTGTCTCCTACCAAGATCCTACTTAGATGTTACCACTTACAAACCTCGGTGGTAGCCAAGATCATGGCAGGTGCACTACTCATTAAAAACTTCCATTTTTAAAACGTGCTTTTGTTGCTATGTAGGTTACTCTATACAACATCCTTGAAGTGACAAGTAAACATTAAAGTATGCAGAACATTAAATATATTTACAGGTTCAGTGCACTTCAGATTTCTCAACAAGGTACTGAAACAGCAATAGAAAAGGAAAGGAGCCCACGTGGGTCTTGTTGTCACCAGCAGTGTTTAAAAAACAACTTTAGAAAAATTCTCAAAAGAATCGGATGAACCTGGCAAGTGTTCAAGTCTGAGTGCATAAAAGAGATCTGTTTGCTTTAAAATCATATTTAGGTAATTGCTACGAAAACGACTGTGGCCACCTACAAAAGCTGCATAATGAAAATAAATACTTTCAGTCATTTACAACAAAAGAAATATACATTTCACTTAAACAGATAACAGTACTTTAATGGATTATTTGGTAGTCACTGTACGGTCCTGAGCACGTTTTTGCAGGCATATTTTAGGTCATCATCCTTCCCTCTCGAGTCCAAGACAAGTGCCAGTTGAAAGAAAGTTGTGAACACTTCTGAGAAGCATACCTTAAATTCACTTTGGTAATTATCAGTGTAACTCTATAAGTCTTTCACTTCCTTTTCACACCCCAAATAGATTAAGGCAGGTACTGTTGTTATCAGGATTCTTCCATCACCTTTTGACACTGATAGAGCAAACCATCTGGAAGAGCAGAACAAGGTGATCTGAACCACAAAGCCAGCATCCCTGAGTGAGTACGACAGTGCAGCAGACATGGCACAGATGGAAGCAGCTGGCATGCCAGTATTCCCTCATTACCTTCAAATAACAGAAGTCACAAGAAAAAAAGTGAAGTACCAATTAGATACAGCTACAGTATCGTTCACAAAGCTCTGATATTTTTTCCTCAAACATTTATATTCTTCCAGATCTCTTTGGTATGCTTACAAGTGTGCTCCCTTGTAAAAGGCACTGCTTGTTTTACACTTACACCTTTACAGCAACCTTTACACATAGCTGAGTAAGGCCAATAAAATCCTTACATGTCCCTGTGTTTACCATGCTCCCAAATGTTCAGTTTTGAACTGTAAGCTACCTGTTTCCATATATTTATTTTTCTAGGATAACGTATAGGTTAGTAAGCAACCTTACAGCATACCTTCACTCACCTATAATATCAACAATGTGGAGTTTCAGCTTTTGGTGCAGTACGCTCAGAGCTGCTGAGATGGAATCTTGAGAAGATGGCATTTTAATATTCTGTTTCACATCATTGGAAAGGGACAACCACAGTTTCCCAAAGTCTTCTGTAGTCATTTTCATTGGCCTAGAGTTCACCATGAATAATGTATCTTATTATGATCTATGTATCTCCTAAAGGAATTCCATAGCCCAAACTAACTGAATAGAGAAAGCAACAAACAAGTACAGAGTAGTTTAAGTAAACCCCTTCTCTTCCCAACTTGTTAATAATAAGTTTCTGTATCTTGCTTTGGGTTTCTAAATTAAAAAACAGGTTATTCTACATAGGTAAAAATCTCCCTAGTTTTGTTGTTGTCATTTTTTTTTTAAAGCATGAAATTAAATTACAGTTATTAGAAGTAATTCCAAAGACACTAAAATCAGTGACTCAAGATGAAGCTTTTGTGTTTTCATAACCAATACTCAGACAATCCTGCACTGTCTACTACTCATTTGAGTATGTACATTTTTAAAACTGCTGTTTTATTTACCTGATGAAATCCAACAGTGATAAAGGTATCGAAAATTCCAGGTGAGTTTCCATTTCTGATTGGTAATTAACGAAGCCAGAAATAACTCCCTGTGTACAGAGTTTGTCCATCCGCACACACTTCTGACAGTGTCCCACGCTTTGAGCTTCAATCACAGGAAACTGGCAGGCAGGGCTTTCCAAAATCTACACCATATTTGTTAAAAGAAATAGCATCTTAGCATCACTGATTAGACTTGCAATCACTTTCAAACTAAAGGAAGAAAGTAAATTCAGAACTGAAGATTCATACGTATTTCTTACAGAGGCAAGGAGCAGGAAATCAAGTCAAGATGAATCAGAAAAAAATGAGATGTTACATTTAAATATCAAATGACATTTTAAGTTTAGTGCAGAGATTTCTGTCATTACCTTTTAGAAGCCTAATAGTCACATGACAGGCTTGAAGGAAATGTTTAGAGAAAAAGGCATGCCTAATATATTGAACTGAATATCACACACTTAAACACAAACGAAACAAAACCTTCCAAGAAAATTTGAAATAAAATGGAAAGTTTCTTACCTGAAAGTGTTGTTCTTTTTCAAACACTACATTCACAGCATTAAGGGCAGAAGGGTTTTTATTTGAAACAAACACAACGAGCAGCAAAGAGTCATCCTTCCACACCTTACACAAATACAGAGCTAAGGCGTCACTCTGACAAAGTTCTGCTACTTCAGAGTGAGGGAGTTCTTCCAGTTCTTCTGCTAAGGAAGGGAGCAGCACTGTTTTATTGGCATTTTCACACTGAGAACTTGGAGAAGGCTGAAGAATTTCAATATTACTATCAGCAAACAAAGACAATGGGGACAGTCTACTATCTGAAAGCTTGTCATCCAGCCCAGGCTTTTTTACAGACTGAAGTGTTTCTCCCACAGTATCTGAAGAACAAAGGGAAGGTTTTCTTAACGTTGTGTGTTTGTCTCCGTCACAGTCTTCCTTGGTAATAGGTACAGTATCAACTAAGGGACCAAAATCTGATGCAGCGCTATTTTGCATATTCAATGCCTCCTCATTACTTTGGGCTTTATCTACCTTTGATTTTCTTTTGAACTTCTGAGTAGACAAATCCACTTTCCCCATCTGAAAAGTAAAAAAGAAAATTGAGGATGGAAGGAGCCTCTACCAATACGCTCTGTAAATTTTAACGCTGAAACAGAAGGAGAAAGGACAAGTAACAACCAACAAAATTAGCCAAAGAACAGTTCTCAGGGAAAACTGGTAACAAAACCCGAAAGTACAGCAGGTAAAAAGGAAGTTCAACCAAACAGGATGTACTCCTGAGATTGCCTGATCAATATCCAATCTGTTTCATGCTCAACAAATGATCACATTACAATGAAAAGCTACTGGAAATTACCAATGTCTTGGCGTCGCCTGTCTAGTTAAATATGTTAATTTGATCTCCATTTCCATGTAAGTATTTCTAATTGTAAATAAGGTTATATACGAACTTCTAACTGGCAGGTCACAGAACTACTTACCAGACTGACATTAGCATTTGATCCCAGCCCAACAAACAATGTTGATGCTAGCTGCTGCTTTTCTTTTTCTTCCTCAGAGAGGCTGGAAACTTGATCAGACTTTGACACAGGAGTTTCAGCCACCCGTCTTGCTAATAAGCTGCTACAAGACACAGTCTGTGGCTCATCCTCTTTCCCTACTTTGCTTTCTTTTTTTGGAAGATAGCCTTCTTTGCCCCAGAGCTTCCTTACTCCCTCCAGTTTCAGAGTATTTGTTCTAAAAGAAGGGAAAAAAAAACAAACAGGGCAAACTATGTGAACATCATGTTCATAAAAGCATGCCAGCACTCTGCTTTATACACCATGTGCCACTTTGGCACTTTAATTTACATAGTGAATAATGGAGTACAAGTGAATGCTTTCTAATCTGCTTGAAGTTAATAATGTTATTCACCACTTACAACACCCTGCAAACACAAATTCAAACTACGCTGCAAAGTCTGCATAGATACCTGCAGCCAGCAGTAGAAACCACTTTTGCCAACTCTATTCAGAGCTTCAGGTTCTATTTATAACATATTTGAATAGCAATTTAAAAGTGAACACAAGCAACATGGAGTCTTTCTTTCCAGGAATCCCTACGCATCTTCAAGTAAGGGTAAGAAGTGTTTGTGTTATTTTAAGTAATTTTTTTTGGGGGGGGGGAACTAAAGATACGGAATTTATTTGTAGTGTTCTAAAACTTACAGAGCATCTTACACTGCTTATTTTAGCCTTCTATCTAAAAAGGATTCCTTAAAAGGAATGTTATTTTAAATCCATAAAAAGTAAGCATGGGATATAAAAAACCTGAAAGCCAGAAAAAATACTTCATCCATTAATCCTGTCTCAATTTTACTACGTGAACGTTTGATCTATTGTTCATAAAGAATGAGGAACTGCTTAACCCAAAAAAATAGTCCTGGCATCAAGCCTGACAGAGCTCAAGGAGCATTTGGCCAACGCTCTCAGAAGTTTGGCTTGATTTTTGGGTAGTCCTGTACAGAGCTGTGAGTGGGATGTGATAATCTTTGTGGGTCCCCTCCAACTCAGGATATTCTATGCTTCTGGTTATTTCAATGAAGATACTATCCTAAACCTCTTCTTATGTGATGGAAGTTTCCAAGTTTAACTGCATTCTTTACAGTTCACGTAATGAAGCAAAAGCAGGTGAAAAACAATGAAAACACAAGTTTAAACAGACTTCATTTTAAAAACAAATTAACTCACTCTTTATGCCCCATCTCAGTACTATTACCAGATGTATCAGAACCAAACGATAAGCCAGTGGGGGACTGTCTACCAGCAATACCAGATGAGGACACACTTGAAGCAAACGACAATCCATAGGGTTCAAAATTCAGAGCTGCAATACAGACAATCCTTTAGAATTATAGTAAAGGCACAAACAGGTAAGAAGGAACTTTTACTGAAAGAAAAAAAATCAGTATGTTGCACTACTATACTTCTCCTGCTATCCTATTCAGGATCCTATCCTCATTAAAAACAAATTTGTCATGAGAGATAAACAACATAAGTGACTTTATAGAGTATCACTAAGGCATCTGCCAATTCTTAATTCCTGCAGAGCAAAAAATTGTATCAGATCTATGCTCTTCCATTTGCCCGTGCACCTACATAACACATTCTGAGTTCACAGCAACATGTCCATATACCACCATCTGCTTTACAAACATTCTTGACACTTTGGGCTATAAATTTACTTTCAACAAGACTGGCAAATCAGGATTCAGGGCAACCCACCTTAGCTATGCTTTCTGCAACAAAATGTAGTTTGAGTAACTACTAAAAATTGTTTTGGACAGTACTTTAACATGAACAGTCATTGTTAGGCAAGAAGGAGAGCACAGACCCTCCACTACAGCCCTGAAACTATATAGGGTATAGCTCATTTCTCTCACTTCCACTCAGCCTTATGCTTTCTCCTTCCCAAGATGCAGGGCAGAAGTGCTGGAGATCTGAGAAGAAAGAGGTCTCCTGATGCAGGAGGACATAGAGCTAATAAAATGTCTGCTCCTTCTTGCTTTATTTAAGAAAAAAAAAAAAGACAAGGTCTTTGAAAAACAACATCCATATTCAGATTCAAATGCTAACACCATATAAAAATTAGTTACCTAAAATAAGAAAAAGAACTTCAATTTAATAAATTTCATAGAGTATAATATTTGTGGACATTCTGCCTAACATATACCTTGTCTCCTAGAGTTATTTTTGAGCCAGTGGAAGATGCTAATCAACACATGTGATATCTGAGAGAAAAAAACAGCAATTCAAGCCTACAACAGTTTCCCTGTAAAATTTTAAGAACACTGCAAACACTACACTGTGAAGTGGATGTTCTGTAGTCACCTTTTTCCTGAGAAAGCTTTTCCTCTTGTCTCTGGTGATGGGGCTTATATGGTGCTGCACCCTGGCCAAGTCCCTCAGCCACAAACTCATCCAGAAAAGATAAGGAAGCATCTACCTATAAAGAATTAAGGAAAATGAGAAAGTAATGAATACATTTTCAATACAAAAGCCTGATGTTATCACAATATTTTGTCTTATCAGCAAGATTAGGATCTTTTGTCTCACATGCCATATCTAACAGTTGTTGTATTATATATATATATATTATATATATAAAGCTGTTGTATTCCTCACATCCAATAAAATTGTTTTTACATACAGAAATTGTTATTCAAGTATATTGAAACAAAGTTTGAGCCAGAGAGTTGTAACTTAAATCAACTCCTCCAATCCTGACTTTTTTTATATAAACAAAAAAAAAGCAGACTGGATGTTTCCTAAAGCAGTAGATTCTACCATTATATGAAAATACCAAAAGAAAAAACCTCAAGAATACCATCCATACCAATACTATTTTCCCCCATTTACTGCTGATGTTCCAGTGCAAATGAGTAGTTTCTAAACAAGAAGGAAAACCTCTGAATTAAAAAGCTCCACAGTATCACTAAACTAGACCTAGCTTGGCTTTTAGAAAAGTCAGTGTATGAAATCATAGTTCTGCTAAAGCTACTTCAGCTCACTAAGTATCATGGCACTTTATCATAAGCAGAGATGTGCCAAACCTGAAAAAAAAAAGTGTTCCACAAAACTCACTTTAAGCAGACTAAAGACTGGCACCAGCCAGAACTAACAAAGATAATCCATTCTGAAAACACCTTTTAGCAAAATATTTAACTTCTCAGAACTACAGAAAGGTTCAAGAACACACACTGCGGCTTTCTTACCACCATGTCGTTACAACTGGCATCAAATGGAAGCAAGCCCTTCATCAATACTTTGTCTTCACACAGATGCTTCAATTCAAAGGTATGTTGTCTCATGCAGGTATCTAGGGAGCTACTGAATTCTTGGATTAACTTGTCAACTGTTTTAGAAAAAGAGGCACGTGATGCTATCTTGGTGACTGCAGCCATAATCCATGCTTTAGTTTCAGAGGTAACAAAAGTCTTCTTCAGCAAGTTGTGCAGCCTTGTCAAAATAGTTTCTGGATCAACATCTGTAGCAAGGCTGGAATATTCCCCCAAAACCTATGCAGAAGCAACAAAGAAAGTACACTGTCACGCATAGCAGTGCTTTCGATTTTTAAATCAGCATGTAATATCAAACAGTAACGAAATGAAATGCATTATTATTTTTCCAGCCTGGCAAATCTGGCTTGAAATCATCTTCACATTTATCTCTGTAGATTCCAAATTAGTTTCACAAAAATCAAAGAGCTGTTTGAAAACGAAGCTACTCAGAGCAATGAAGACCTTACAAAAACACGATTTGCTTAAACCACAGCCTCTTCCTTGGATGGCAGTTGAAGCTCAACAAGGTGCTAAAAAAGCAGCACAACCAGCACAGTAATCGGGCAGTTGCCTGCAAGGCTAAACTTGCATTTTATAACTACATCTGGCCTAACCGATAAGGATGGAAAAGCTCTCAGCATGCAGCCAGATTGATGCTGCTGCTAAACTCACAACTGTGTATAAAATTTTGACTGTGCATCTACCTTACCCAACTCATGACTTGAAGGAACTTCTGTGGATAGAACACATTTTCCTCTTCGAGTAACGCTAAATAAGACCGCACTGCGTATGTTCTCAGCTGTTTATCTTCTTTTCCATCATCGAATCCTGGAAAGGAAGAAAGCACACTCTGCTTGAAACAAATGCCACTTGCTATATCAAAGCACATTTTCAGAAAGCCAGATGATTAAGTAACATGTTTAATTCTTCAAATCGTGGTGATTTACCTTCAGCCAAAAGCCTCAGAAAGTTGTTAGGGATATCAGGATACAAAACATCACCTCCAACTGAAAACACTGCATTCATGGTTTGGATGAACCACTCATTGTTAGGAGCATATGTGTCCACATGTTAAGGAATGAAGTGCTAAAGCCTAACTTAACTTCTTTTTAGTTTGCTAACCAGTACATCTTAAAGTTTGAATGAATGAATAAATGACAGTGTGAAAAAGAATGCTTTAATGAGGCTTTACACAATAGAGAGAGACCTGCTCACCAGGATTTAGAGCTGGAAAGCTGCTCTGCAATACTTGAAGCTCACACTTGCTCCATGCTAAGTATCTGACATATCCTTTTGAGTCTGTTCATCCAACATCACCTAATGAATGACAGATTAGCTCTTTCCAGCAGTTCTGCAGGTGCTTTACTGAAGAATAACAAGTATTGTTAAGCTTTCTCTTGAGTACAACATTGCTTTCTTATATTTAAAATTTGAACAGCCTTTGCTAGCAGTGGAGATTAAGAAATATTCATTTCTGCCTTTCCTCAAATAAATCAAAATGCACTTTACTGAATGGAAACTTTCAACAGTAGAGAAAAAAGAATACATACACTTATTTGTTTGCATTTTAAAGAGTGAAAAGCACAACTGTAACACTTTGTATCTCAAAAGATCATGAAAGATGCTTTGAAAGGTACCAAAAGGCTTCCGAAAAATAAAAGGATATTTCTCAGCCAGTTCTGCTATTTTGCCAGCTAAGGTGATGATAGCATACTCTTCCTTGGTTTCTTTTAAGTAGTCAAGCATCTTCTGAACGATGACAACCACATTATGTCCATTTGTAATTCTATAAAGAATTTCTAAAGTCTGAAAGAGAAAGCAAGATACATTTAGTCAGCTCTAATGACTCAAAACAGTAATCAGGCAAATAAAAACACTTCAGTATGATACTAAAGTGAGCAAACGTCTTGACTCAATGAGACTTAAATGAAACAAACTGCTTATCTACAAAGTCTGTCACGTTAATATTGTTCATAACTGTGCTCTCTCAGTACCTGAGACATAATATGCCGTTTACTCTCTTCATTTCGGAAAACTTACTACCCACTCTAAAAATATAATCTGCATTGTTTAAAAATTCACTGACCTCCCTTTTAATAATGGGATCAGGATGGTCCAGACATTCAATTATTGTCATCTGGTGCTCAAGTGCCAGATTAGGATCCTGCTGAATAACACAGGTCAGAGCCTTTAAACCTAGAATATAAGCAATTGGAAATTATCTAAAAGAGCATACACCAATACAAGATTAAAAAGTCTTTAATGAAATCCAGTATCCTTACCTAAGTATTTCAAATTAATTTGGGGTGACAAAACAAATTTTCCAATGCACTTGGCAGCCTTTTCAAGTAATTCAGATTTGGGGTAAATTGTATAAATTGTTTGGACACATTCAAACAAGATGGCTAGGAGAAAAGAAACATAAGTGGGTACTATATAATACTATGCAACAATAAACAAGCACACAAGTATACACGCTATGATAAAATTATGAGACTGAACACTGTTCACTTAATATTTTAAAACAGTCTTACACCTTATTAGTGAGGTGTCTACTTCTAAAGAGCTCAGTACCTATATTTTGGCTTTCAAACAGATATCTTGTATACAAAAACATTCCCTTTTTGCAAACAAATGATATTCTCACTGTATTCAATTCAATTGAAATTTGGAAATATACAGCTATCACTGTGGTACAGCTTTAATTACACAGCCTAGCAGAACTATTCCTTTTGTTACCACTGATTATCACAAAATGTGACAGAACAAATTATGATTATTCCGGTTTGGGTGGTTTAAAATGCAGTACAGATAAATACTGCCACAGTACAGATAAACACATACTGTACTGCCACTGCAGTACAGCATGGAGTAAGATAATTTGTCATGGCTCAATATAAAAAAGGAATGAACTGAGAACAAGATAAAATAGAAAACTACATGGGGACCAGTTCTGTTGCAAGTTGACTCCATTTTTTGTTGCTGTTTCATCTAACAGAAGCAATTAAACTGAATAAACAGAACATCTGGCAGAGGCTTCCCCATTATTACTGAAAGTTACTACCTCTCTCTAACTTCCCTTTTCACTGGAAAAAGAACTTACATGATGTTTTAGAAAACAGAAGAAGTAGGCATTACACCAGATCTAGAGCTCTAGACCAAGTTCCTTTTTAAAGTCATTTTTAAAACCAGTCTAAGTTCTCCCTCTGTTCCATTGGCACAGGTACTTTGCCAACATCCACACATCTTTAAAATAACAGGCTGGTTATGTTCGGGTTTCTTATGGGTATGTTTCTTGGTTATGTTGGGTTTCTTTCTTGGGTATGTTTCTTGGTCCTTAATAGGAAACAGCTCTCCGTTATGGCACTATGTTATCAGATGTGGATGCTTGGGGAGACACTGCTGTACAGAAATACATCACATGTTCCAGCATTTACTAGTCAGACCCCTAAGAACACGACTAGATTTTCAGAAGTGCTACATTCTAGCATGCATAAAATGCTCACTCATTCAGCCTTCTCAAATACTGATAACAACTCTCACCTACCATAGGTAATATTATGATTTATCTCTGCTCTTCTTAAAGATTCCTCCAGAACATCATACATCAGCTCACTGGTCCTGTTCAACAAGAAATATTTACAATTTTTATTTACAGCACGTAGTCTCAATTTCCAAGCAACCCACATACCAATATTAAAAAAAAATGTAATACAAATTATTCATATCCATGGATTCAATTGAACATGTTAGAGTTCTGTATTCCATCTCTAAATGACACCTAAATGCTTATGGCTTTAGGAAGAAACAACCAACAAAAGAATAAAAGCATCTAAGCAGGAAAAAACAACAACTAGGTACTCTTTCCTGTGGCTTTTCACCCTGTTGTTTGGTAACCCAGTAACAGAAACTCCAGCAAAAATATTTCAAGCATATTCCATACCAATTAACTGCCTAGCCAATTCAGAAGCTAAGAAACTAATTTTTCAATTTAGAAGGTATCTGCTCAGTGTATTGGTTAATAATAAGAAATATGTATAGAAGGGCCAACTCTAAAATCCTTGGAAAAAAAACAGAAAAGCTGTCTATGAGATAATGGTCACAGCTGTATTCTTTGTACTTTCGTAATATTAATTACAGAGAAAGAGCTTATTACCTTGGATCATCTTTTCCTAACAGCCCCAGTATTCTTAAAAGCTGAATTTGTAACCATGGTGCTGGCACGCTGTGATAATTGAAGTCAATAGGGAGCTTCCCTCCCACTACCTGCTTTAGGATGATTACAAAACTCTCCGTCAAGTCTTTATACCCAGACGAGTTTTCCTGTGTAACAAAGAAATACAATAGAAATACTTGAAATACAGCACCTCAAAAGCACAGTCTACAGACTGAATACAGTCAAAGTAGCCATCATTTCATTTCTTTAAATCCAACTTCTACTCTCTTCCCACAACATCCCTTCTCTTTAAACCTATGCTATTTTCTTGTACATTTCCAAAAAAGAGTGAATGTAACTTCAAAGCAACGAGGAAAAAACCATACTGAACTCTTTAATGTTCTGTATAAGTTAAAGTTTGTTGCCAGCTTAGAATGCCAATGATACTGAAATACTTGGATATGCAAGAAGTGTTTGTCAAGCTAAACAGAGAGCCAGTGCAAACATAACACTGCCATCATCACTAAGTTAACTTTTCTAACAATTAGGAGTAATATTTTGCTACAAAACTACAGTACACTGTATGCTTAAAATAAAAGATACAAGTAGCTCCAAGAGATGATTCTTTGCCTACCTTAATCATTTCAAGATAAATATGCAAAGAAGCAGCCATGACTCCAACATCTCTGTCACATAAGGCTTTCCGGAACTTATCATGAATATGCTGTACTTGGTTAGGAGCAATGAGATAGAATTTATACAAAGCCTGAACAGCTTTTCTTCGGATAATTTCCCTAAAGAAACATGAGATTTTTCATGAACCAAAATCAAGATGTTGTGTATTTCAAGAACTTGACTCAGAAAAATAGAAAACCTATTCTCATTTCTACAGCAAAGTAAAATTACAGGATCAGCCATCAGAACAGCATGACATGGGGACTGAGGGGAATCCATGTTTTACAGTTTCGTGACTGGATGACTTTGTAACTACCATCTAAGTGAAGAAACGACACAGTTAACTTAAGAATTGAGTAGTGTCTAATGTCAGATTGACAATTTACCAAAGCAGCCACTAGATAAACCACGAAAATCATAACTGCAAATCCACTGTGGTCACACATGCAGCTCCAAAGAAAAAGCCTAGGAGCTACTGAGTGACTCTGCTGTTTCTTACAAGTGTTGTATTAATTAGAAAGCTGTAATGTTTCATCTTCTGGGTATGGAGAATGACAAATCAAACAAATAAAGGTCTTGGATCTCTTCAGATACACATTTACTAATAAAGCGTCAATAAAGAGTTTCATAGAAAAGAAGCACCAGTGAAGTACCACAAGGATCCCCATCTGATTCTCCATTTACTCTACAAATACCTCTTCATCCACATATTTACTAAAAGGAATCCAGCAGACAATTATATTGACCTATTCAAAGCAGTTATAAAAGAAATGAATACCTGTCAAGTACTCTGCAAAGAGTACAAATAACTGAGATAAGGATACAAGAGAAAAAATGAAGAGGAACCGTTTCTGAAAGTAATTTGACCTTCCTAGTCATTACAGAAAAACCATGAGTTTACTAAAACCACCTACAAAATTAAGTCATTCAACTTTACAAGGCCACGTGCAATTCTGTAAATATATACGTACTTAGAATGCTGGAGCTTGTCTTCTATTAAGGGAAGAACAGCTGGAATCATCTCCCGTGGAAAGATCTGGCTGACAATGGTTAACGCCATGCTCACCTCTACTAGATTAGTGCTCTGTAAGTCCTATTGTAATCATTGAAATAAGACCATCATTTTTCATGCAGACTTTTAAGCTCTGTACAGACACACCCCACCTTTTGCCAGCAGACTGGATCTAGCCCATTACAGCAAGCAAACTGCTGGTAATCAGCCTATTGTCTGCTTGTGTTGGAGAAGTGTTAGCTCTCACTGAGCTAACCAAGCTCTTCTTTCATACAGAAATAAGGAGCTCCTCACATTCACATTATGAAGCTACATTCATATTTTCAATGCACATAATTTCAACAGATCTACA
Organism: Gallus gallus; assembly: GCF_016699485.2. Taxonomy (NCBI): domain Eukaryota; kingdom Metazoa; phylum Chordata; class Aves; order Galliformes; family Phasianidae; genus Gallus; species Gallus gallus. The sequence continues at coordinate 9,155,306 of NC_052541.1, read as the reverse complement.
ATCAACATCTGCTTACTGAAACAGTTGGATCATTATAAAACTATGCTGAGCTCCCACTTGAATCAGTGGGATGAGTCACACTTTCTACTGAAGTCAATAGTATTCTCTCCAGTGCCTTTCATCTAGCCCAAAGAATTAAAAAAGAGAGAACACTAGCAAGCCCAATTATATTGGCAATTACACATTTTTTACACAAAGTTATTATCTACACCCTCAGAAGAGAATGCAAATTCACAATCTGTCCCCAGTACAACTAAGAACAGAAGATAATGCTCATTGTAACCTAAGACAAAAAAAGCACACACCATGCAAACACGGATGGAGTCATGAAATAAGATCAGAATCCTTTTTCAAAACAAGCAACACATTTAAGATGTCCAGCTCACAGCACTGTTTATTTGGGCTGTTTGCCACAGATAGTTTTGGTGCTCGTTTTGGTTTAGCTCCTTGTGGAGTCTCATTTCTCACTTCCTTCCATAACACCAGTTTCAAACTATATTTTTAAGGATTATAAAAGTTTTCTATCACAACAGTAAAATGAGCACCATTTTTAGTCCATTATTGAGCTCACTGTAACATAAGAGTAATCCTTACATAAAAAGTTAGAACTGATCGCTATGAGAGGTAGTATTGTAAAAGAGGACTATGAACCATCACTTTGTGATGGATTTTCAGTGTCACTCTAAAGCATATTTCCAGTTTCTATCAAAACAAAAGAACTCTAAGAGAACTCAAAGAAGCTAGCAGATAGCTGCTGTCAGCTAAAAGCACACTTTTACACTGAAATACGCATGCATAGTTTTCTGAAGTTTAGAATATATATGAACATACATCTTATAAATGGATTTTTTTTTAATGGTGTATCACCTGTTTACAATTTTAAAAACATGACTTCAACAAAAGAGGCACTGAGATTAAACAAAAAGAAAAGCCAGGGAAAAACATTTCAAATATTGATCTAACCGAAGAAACAGGAACTTTAAGAGATCAAGATATAACTTATGAATACACAGCTGAGATATTACAGACATAAATTAGGAAGAAGTGGTCCAAGGTTAGATTACCTCCAAACCTCCAAAAACACTGTACCTTCACAACTGTGTTCACAAGCAGAAGTAGCAGTTCATGATTTTCATGGAGAAATAAAGAGACTGCCAAGTAACCTACAAAAGAAAGCAGCCTCCATTACTACTCTCAATCAGTAAGTAACCTCAAGATAGAAAATCCTGTCTGTAATACAAGAAGAGTTAATTCAAACAATTTAAAACAAAAAAGCCATTACTGGATGACAGTAGCTCATGTTTTAAATATCAAGACTTTCTTTTATTTCCAAGGAAACATTTTTAAGTTGCAATAAAGCTCAATAAATAATAGCCAAGAAACCACACCCTGTGAGAAATACCTGTTAAGAGCTAAAGAGCAGCTAAGAACATCATGAGAAAGCAATTTCTGGAAAGTAAATATCCTCACTGCTGACAAAATCACATTCCTACTCTGCAAATGCACTTCCTCACATTTCTTTCTCTTCCTTCAAAAATTAGAATTTGGTTTCAAATATAATTCTGTACTTCGAGTTGAATATAAAATTATTTCCCTTTCCTATGCCAAAACTCCCTTGTTACTTAACAATAAAGAAGAAAAACTTCAAACTCCAGATAAGAAACATGCCAGAAACTTCTCCTCCAGAAAAAGAAATCCCTCTCCATTTTAAACTAAAGGAGTAAAAATAAAGGCTTGAGTGTCCCATTACTCAGAAATTTAGTGCAACTATTTGTCTTAGAAATGGATCTTAGTCAGGAAGGGCTTGGTTCATTTAGAATTTAAAGATCAAAATGAACAACTTAGGCCAAATTGCACTGTCTAGACTATCAGATACCTGAATCTATCTGCTTGTGAAGCTACTTGATCAGTTTTGCACACCTGTAGAAACTTATTCAGGCTAATACAGGCAAAGAGAGTAATGTATCTTGATTGGATCAGCTGACAACAATTCTTTAATAAAGACTTCGGTATATGGCAACAAGGACAGACGAGCTCAACTTTATGTATCACATTTAACTGCAGAATAAAACAAACAACTAACCCACATACACTCTCAGTAACATCTTATTACCAGATCAAAGCTTAAGAGCTCTTTGTGTCTGGAGAACTTTAAGCCACCTTCATTAAAAAAGACTGCTTCACCAAAACCTACTTAAAAGAACTCCTAGTATGGAAAGGTCTCAAACTGATTAATAAGACGACACACCAGTTCTTGACACTTACAGAGGTCATATATAGTTTTCTTCAGATCAGCTTACCACCTGCCCTCCCAGGTTTGCTGAAGATTAACTTTCTTAATCACTACCAGAGCATCTGTGCACTGGCTTTCATTACTCAGGGAAAAAGCAACTTTAAATCATCACTCGTAAGGCATTTCCTCAGAAACTCCAACACTTGAGTGGATGATCCAGATGAAATTCAAAGAAAGGATATCAAACAAGCATATCCCGCAAGACACTGCCTTCCTTCTTTGTATGCAGACATAGCATTGCTTGGAGTTAAACCATTTTCTCTGCAAACAAGAAGAAACGTCTTCACTAGGCAGTTGAATCAGCAACTGCAAGAAAATTCTCCAGACAAGACAGGCTGACTGCTACTTCAAACAAAATCTACTGGAAGAAGTCCTATAGCCACGCTGGCAGGGCAAGGAAATCAGTCCCATGAAAGTTCAAGGAAATCTGAAATAACCTTTCAGATTTCCTCAAGAACTTGTGTACCTACGCTCTATGGATCTCCCACTTTGGCTCATTTCCTACAGCTGTTTCTAAACTAAAGAACACCACTATCACCAAAACAGACAATAAAACACCTTAATGGCATTAGCAAAGAGGCTCCACAGTCCTTATAAAAATTCTAAAAAGTTATCTGTAGCTGAAATGCTGGGAAGGCAGTATCATGCTTGTGGAAATTGTGCCATTCACAGTTTCCCTCTTATTTTGTATTAAAATTCTTAAAAAAACAAAAAGCAGATCCTGACAGAATCTCATATTTCGTTTGGAGTTGGTTTTTAACCACATTTGCAGTAAATGACTTGTTTATTTGTGCTGCAACTCAAAACACTGAAAGAACTGATGACCGAAAGCTATTTCTCTTGCCTTCTGCTCTTCAAACTCACAAACTAGGGATTTAGTTACTTTCAGAAAAGGAGAGACTACAAAACAAGGCAAAGAAATCAGAAGAATACTTTAAATTGTTCTATCTCTAAATGAATTACAAATTCTAAGAAGTTTTAGCAACGTTGTATGAAAATACTTAAGGCTACAGCCATGTACACATACCAACTCTTTTCTCCAAAAGATTCCCCTGCTGTGCAAGCTTGATTGCATGGATATATCCAAAGGAAGATTCATATCCCAGCATTTCACAATAGATGAGCCTCACCATGCATTCTTTCATCAGTCTCTAAAAGACCAAAAATAAATTATTGAAGATTTTCAGACTTGCTTCATATTTTCCCTCACTGCTCTGACAAAGTGCAAGCCATTAATAGGAACATACAAACAATCCTGTAAGTTTCCTAACATCAGATTATTTCTCTTTTTTCCATTATGAACATGATTTTTGAGCACAACAGCAGAACTCTGCAAATAACTCCCTCAAAGACATTATCTAGTTTTAATTGCCATACATATAATGAACCCCAAATTAGTTACTGAGTTATCTGGAGTGTTAGACAATCTCACTGCTAATGCATTTTTTAACCAGTCACTACCTCATCCTAAGTTATCATTATACATGAGGCAAAAGAACAAAATCAGTGTCCAAACCATTCAACCACACTGCAAACCCACTGACATCGGCACTATCTCACATCGATGACTGAGCAGCTACACAGTAAAAAACCAGTCACTCCATGGGGCAATGAGAGTAAGGCACATAATATACAGGCTGGGAATGCAGCAGGACAAAAGCAACCACTGGCAGAACTTACAAGTGAGGTGGTGGGGGCAGAAACCATTGCTTTCAAACTGGTTATTTCCTGCTGGATTAATTTTTCTTCCTCCTAGAAAAGAATTAAACTTAATTCTGTGTAACTTTTTGGGACAAGATACGATTAAAAAAAAAAACAAAGAACACATATTCACATAGTAGGATTCAATATTCTCAACAACAGCGTATATCTAATCCATGGCAGTAAAGCCACACGTGTTTCAGCCTCAGAACTTATCATTCCTATTCCTGTTCCCACACATCGTGCCCCCACACAACAGCACGACGTGGGGCATTCGCCGCACTGAGTCACCAGCGGCTTCTGAAGCCCTCAGCTCGGCCCGGAGGGCACCGCCTGCCCGCGTCCCTAAGGCGCCCACGGGGCGGGTCCGGCGGGAGGGGCGCGAACGGCGAGACCCCTCGCCTCACCTCAGCGGCCCGCGGCGCTTTGGGCTCTCAGAGAGAGACAGAGGCCCGGCCCGCAGTCCCCGGGAGGAGCTAAGAGGCCCGGCCCGCCCCGGGGCACCGCCCGCGACCCGTACATGCTTGGAGGTGAGCGCCGTGATGTTCCGGATAAGGCTCCCGAGCCGAGAGGAAGCCGACAGCCTGTGGGGGCCGCCCGCACCTCCCGGCCCCGCGCCCGGCTCGTGCTGCCCGAGCAGCGCAGGCAGCACGCCCAAGGTGCGCTCTACCACGTCGCTCATGGCAGCGCCTCCACGGCCCGCGAGCCCCCGACCGGAAGCGAAGGGTACGGCCCCGCCCACCTCAGTACGCACTTCCGGGTCGCCCGCTGTGGGACGCGACCGCCGGCCGGCAGGAGGCGCTGCGCCGGCCGCTGGGGCGGGAAGGGCGGTGGAAATCAGTGGCGTGGAACCGTTCCGAGCTGTGATCTGCTTTTGTGTTAGTGCCAGGGTGACCCTTCTCCTAAAGGGGGTGGGGAAGCAACTGGAGTTGTCTTTGTCGCAATTAAAAATGGTTTCACTATTCCCAAAACATGTCTGGTCAGAAAGTCATGCCGAAGTGAAAAGCCGTACGATGATTTCTTGCCTGAAAAAAAGCCAAACGGGAACAACCGGAGCTCCGTGCTTGTAAAGATACTGGAAGCTGACATTTCCACGAGGCTAAGCTGAAAGGCTCGTGCTGGCATTCTGTAAAGCTCTTCTCCTGTCAGAAGCGCGGTGGCTGAGGATGACCCTTCCCACCCAAGCCATCCTACAGTTCCCTGGTTGTAGCTGTGTTACATTAGACATGACTGTGCTTACACAGAGACGTGACTGTGACAGAAGCGCGAGCAGCTTGTGAGCCTCGCAGACAAAAAACATGAGCTCAGCCAGCCAGGAAAAGCTGTGGTGCAGCTGATGGAGCTCAGATAAATGCAAACGTGTCAGTAGCTTGGTGTTCATGTTCTATTCTGCACTGGAATCAGGAGGGCTATTCATAATGCAGACATACATGCAAAATACGTGACTTACTGTGAGGTGTTACAGATATTCCTCACGCCTTGCAAAAAAATCACCAGTAGCTCTTCTCCATTTTTTGTTTCTTTTAGGCAACAGAGACCTTGAAGCATCATTTACCATAATATGAGATAAAGCAGAGAAAGCACATCCACAAAGCACTGAGGATGGAAATGTTACCATCTAGGCACACTCTTGGCAAGGTGGGTTGGCAGTGTTTGTTGCTTTTTCTTCTTTCATCTCCTTTCTGTTTTCATCAGCTAGATGGAAAGCCTTGAAGTGTGGTTATAAAACAACAGTAAAAATAGCACTGAGCAGCTGCATTTCAGCTGTTTCTCAAGGCTCTGAATCAACTGCGTTCACCACAATAAAAACATTCTAATTGCCATTCCTGTAAGATCTCCTTGGCATCTGATAGGCAAGTAGTATTCTTTCTGGCTCATGAGTCATTACTGGAAATAAATAGGTCTAGAACAGAAAATAGGTTGGTTCCGCTTGAGCCAAAATAGAAACCAAAAAATAGAAGAGCTTACGCGCTTCACTGGATTTTCTCTGCACTGTGGAGTGTGTAACAGTATGTGATGTAAATGATGCCAAATAAAAACAGACATACAGCGGGAGCTAAAGACAGCACTTTTAGCTTGTCTTTTTCCTATGATGATTAAATACATTTCCTTGTAATTAGCAGCGATAATTTGCTGTCATGTGTCATACAAGCTCAGCGAGGCACTAGAAAGAAGTACTGAGTCAAATATGCAAATACAGAGCATGGCATTGCAGATGCGCTCAGTGCTTGCCTCAGATGTGTCTGAGTACACCTCTATGCACCGTCTGTGTTGCCTGGCTGAAGCGGAAATGATTAGTGTCTCAAGTCTTAGGCTTGGCTTCGACGAAGGCAGATTTGGAATTCTTTTCTCTAGCCCACTGTCACTCCCAGCTGCTGCAGAGTTCTGCATTGGTTCTTGTTAGAGAGGCTCAGCGAAGCAGGAGGTGATTTAGCTCTAGGGAAATAACAGACACTGTAGAACTGGGAAATAACATAGAAAAGATTTCTACATTACAGAAATAGAAGCATTTATCTTACAAACAGAAGTGTGTAACATAAAACATGCATTGGGATGCATTTGGACATATCACTATAGACAAAAAGCCAAATGTAGACATATGACACAGATAGGTATATTTTTAACCAACAACTTTTTTGCAGTATTAGCACCAACTAGAGTTCCTTTTCTGATCTCATGTATTTAAAACTAATTTGATTTCAGTATATTTAAAGTACATTTACTGTTTTGGTATTGCATGGTGACATTTCTCTGAATGGCTCAAGGTTTATGGTCCCATAAATGGATGTGTATTTTCAATGTATTGTGGGAAATGTTGGAAGTGGGATAGAAATAAATGTCAGAAAGAGTAAACGAAGAGAAAGTTTTGTTTGTTTGTTTTTTTTAACTCTTGAGAACATCTGATAGGCAATGAACTATTGAATTAATACAAAACTGAGATAGAAAATCAAACCACATTAAAGTAAGAATTGATGTTTTCATTTTTCAGTTATATTCCACACTTTCAGGATTCTGCTGATGTGTATATATATGCTGAAGATGGCAGAGTAAGAAGACACGACTTTCTTCTGGAATCTGTTTTCTGTGCTCCTAACAGGAGGAAAAAGAATCTGTTTCATATAATAATTTTCCCTGTAAGTTGTCAGGCAGTGTGTAAATAAGGCTTTTTTATTATTATTTTTACATACAACCATGCTTGAAATGTTTTTATCTAAAATACCCTATAATTTCTAACTCTGGAAGAGCTTCACAGATAGGAGCCATAGTATAGTTGAGGACTGTGAGTTATTACTGAAAGTTATTTTCTTTCCTCTGAACCTGTGGATCATCAATTTAATGAAGCAAGCCTGACATGACCTAGAGCATCTGATCTTGCCAGTATTTCATGTAAACAATCTGGAAAGACATGAGGATTAAGTATGGCAGTTTTTAGCAGGAAAATAAAGGAATTGCTATGTTTTCTAGGTTTTTTTAGTACAACTAATTGTCATTCTCCAAATTTTTGTTTTTCCCAGCTTATACTATAAGAATATTATAAGAGACTGAATGGTTAAGCTGTAGTCTTGGATTCCAGTTATATGTGCACTGATCCCCTTCATGTCTTCACATAGCCAGTGTTAGCTATTTTTTAGCAGTCACTGCACTAAGTACTGTGGTACTCCGAGATTCCTCAGTTGAAATGTTTTCAGCTGACCCCTGCATGTCTGCCTTTATGACTACAAAGTGAAAAGATCTTTTTTAAAGAAAGACTGCCGTTGTTTACATCTTCCATGCTGGAAGCAGACCCTGCAGTTCTGAAAAGCGCTGCTGTGATCCTTTGTTCTTCTGTAAAATGGGAAAATGTCTTCCCCAGGTCTCTGGGGATTTGCTGCTCCTGTGCCTCAGAGGGATACATTTTCATTTATGGAAACGTTCAGAATTACCCTATATGCTTATTGCCATCTGTGCTTTTTTAATTCTAAATTTGATAGAACTAAATGTGCTACAGTTAAACTTCTGATGTCGTCTTTGTAGTGAAGATTCATTGATGGCTGTGTCTTTACTCTGCCACTGAACCCTTGGAAAGGGTTGGTATGTATGTGATTCCTTGGCCTTCAGCACAGGACCACGTTTCCCTTTCATGGTTTGCAGCTCAGCATTTCCAGTTTGACACATCAAAGCCTCCGCATCTCTGTGACCCAGCTAATTGGGTTTGCCCGTGGCCTGTTCCGAAGCCTTCAACTGTTCAAAAGGCGGGCAGGGCAGGGCAGAGCAGGGCAGGCCACCCCGTACTCTGGCTCGTGTACCCCGGTGTTCGGCACGCTGCCCCATTCGGAGGCCTCTAACCCCGCGCCGGCAGTGGGCAGGGGCGGCCACTGACTGCGGCTGCCGCCCCCCGCGCGCGTTGCGGGCCGCGCATGCTCCGCCGGCGCATCCCTCCCCCGTCTCCTCCCCCGGCCGGGCGGGCTGCGGGGCGGCCTCCACCATTTCCGCGGGCGCGGGGCGAGGGAGAGAGCGGGGCCGAGTTCTGCCGGAGCGGCTCCTGCGGCTTCAGCACCGCGGCACTGGACAGCGCCCGGCAGGCGGCGGCTCCGCGGCGCTGAGCGGCGGCCGGGGCAGGGCGGTGCGGTGCGGTGCGGTGCGGTGCGGGAGGCGGGCGGGACCCCAGCCGGGCTGGCCCCGGGGCTGGGCGGCTGCAGGATGCTCCTCAAGCTGGCGGTCACGTTGCAGGTGCTGTCGCTGTTGGCAAGCCGGGCGCACGGCTTCCCGAAGCCCGCGGGCAGAGGTAAGCCTCCTCGAGAACCCGTCGTCTCCGAGATGAGGAAAGTTTTGCGGGGTATCGGTGGAGGAAAGCAGAAACTTTCCCCTCGCTTGGCTAAAGGCGGTTAGATCCTAAGGAATATCATTCGCGGCGCAAAACAGTGAGTCGTAGGAGTTGCAGTGTGATGCCGAAGTGGAGAGAGAGGTGGTGGCACAGGGAGCGGCGCGGAGTTGTGGCGCTCTGCTCACGGCGGTGCTCCCTGCCGCGCTGCAGCGGTGCCCGCTCTCGCTCACCGTCTCTCCCAGCACTCTGGATTATCAGATTTCTAAGATCTTGCTTGTGCCAATCCGATTATTGCTATTTTAGTCAACCTCTTACTGCATTCCTCCCCCAATTTCCTTATGAGTTTTCTCATCAGAAAGGGGTTACTGTGCTTCTGTTACCTCATTTTCAGAACCTCTCCCTCTGCCCCAATCAATCGTGCTTTGTTTGAATGTTTGACTTTTTTTATTCTTGCTTTCCAAGACATTTTTACGAGAACTTGCAGTTAGCATCATATTTAAGATACCAGGTTTTATGTGAGAAAAGTAGGCATTAAGAAAAGATGTGCTGCCTCCTTGAATTCACGCGCATCGTGTAACTGAATACACTTGTTTGTTCTAGATAAAGCTGTACACAACAGGCAATTAAGTGTAGAAAGACCTTTGGAGGAACAGGTATGTGATATAAAAAATATGCTACATGTTTTCTGTTGTTTGTATTCTCACAACCTTTTCAGCACTCAGATGAAATATGCATGAATATCCTGCTGGCTTAGCAAATGACAAACAAGTAGATTCATCAGTAAATACTGCTGTAGTTTAGGTACAAAATAGATTTTCAATAATTTTTAAGAAATTATATTTTATATATATATACTTTTTTTTTTTTCTGTTCATCTTCCTCAAAGCAGGTCATGAGCTCTGTCAGATCACATGTGAGGAAATCTCTTATCTCTTGTGTTCAAATCCTAGGGGAGTACACTCAGAGCTTGGGTTAAAGATGGAAAACATAACTGGTATTTACCCTAAACTTGAAAGTCTATGCTGTCTCTTGCATTACCTGATTCTAGTCAGAGGGTGTGTTGATACTGTCAGTAAATGCCAAGAGCTTAAGTGTGTACAATGCATTAAGCCAAATTCATACTAAAAATGAAGATCAGGCTTTGGCTGCTATTGATACAGTAAGATATCATACATTTTAGACTATTTACTCCTTCTGCCTCTGTTTTTAAAATTATTTTTGTTTTATTTTTCGTATATCAGATTGCTGAAGCTGAGGCAGACAAGAATAGGAAGATAGGTCCCACAGGTAAAACATCTCTTCATCTTTTGTTATTTTTCATAACGGTATTCAAAGAGGTATAAGATTCCACGTTGTATGTATTTTCCAGAAAATAAGCCAGAGTTCAGGAATTATTCCTTTGTTGATGACTTGAACCTGCTAAAGTCGGTAGCAGAAAGAGAGAGGAACGAAAAAGAGAGGGAGTCAATTAGAACCTCTTTGTATGAACAGCAATTGGCCATTGATGATGCAGACTCCACCAAGAACCGCAGACTCGTGGATGAGTACGACTCTACTAAAAGTGGGCTGGATTATAAATTCCAAGGTATTCTGTAAAAATCTTTAAGTAACTTCCCGGTTAGACTTCTCTTGCAAACTGATTACAGACACAGATATTGTGTTCATCACTAACCGTGAGCTCTATTCATTGCAGCAGTGAAATTTCAGTTATTTCCAGTTGTAGAAGCTTGTCATATTGCAATTTGGTTTTGAAACACAATACAAAAAGAATTGCTACTGTTGATTATTACTGTCTTCTTGTGGAGGAAAATCCAACTGTAATTTGCATTAAGCTTTTTAGAGCTTTAGATCTGATGGGGAAAAATGGAACATATTTTTCAATGTAAATATAATTATTCTGGTTTGAAAGGGAAAAACACTTTTATACAGAGCTAAATTGTATACATTTGTTACAAATGTTAAGTCTGTTAAATGATTCTCCTCACTGGATAGCTAAAAGCAGTTACTGAAGGCCAAAGAAATGTGCCTTTACTATAGAAGTAATTAATTGACTTGTAGTTTAAGTGAGTCCTCTGAGAGATGTGAAAAGCATTTAGTTCAAGGTATTTTTAATTATATCAAGGTGTGCTAATCACAGATCAAAGCTTACTCATCACATTCACTTTCTCAGTGGTCATGATGATATTATTTCCCATAAGTAATGATTAAATAATTAAAACTTAATTTGTTGAAATCCAAATAAGACTGTAATATGCTGCTTATTATGCATATTGTTTGATATGGATCTATGGGTGAACAGTATTCTCTCATTCTTACAAATTTTCTTACCATTTGTTCCTGACATTTTTCTGTGCTCTTTCAAAAGAGCCAGTCTTAGAGATATTTTTCAGCTGTAGTAAATGGACCTGAACAACATTTCTTTGATACTGATGTAATGCACTGCAAAGCATGAAGCAAAGAGTATTCCTAACGTGTTGTAATGAGCATGGCTTTGTTCTGAAGAGGAAAAAAAAATACAGGCAAACATTTTTGCAAGAAGTCTAATCCAAATGAGTTAGGACAGTTAGCACACAGTTAAACTGTAATCCTTTTAGATGATCCAGATGGCCTTCATCAATTAGATGGCACTCCCTTGACTGCTGAAGACATTGTTCAAAAAATTGCTACAAGGATTTATGAGGAAAATGATAGAGGAGTGTTTGACAAGATCGTTTCCAAACTTCTGAATCTGGGGCTAGTAAGTATCTTGTTCGTATTTCATGTAGCTGTCTTGTGGGATGCTTTAATGCTCTTTTAAAAAAACACTTGGCACAAACTGTGTCTGGTGAACTTGAGTTAAAATTAATGAGATCCAGTCTCAAGGCAAGTTCTTTGACTATTTGGGCACATCAGTTTATGTCTGCAACAGCATTGCTGTTCTTCGGTTGGCTTTGCAACACAATATGCCAAACTGCAGAATGTTTCTGATGAGGAGAAAACGCCAGTTCTACTCCTCCCACATCTGCCCTCGTTTTTTCTTGTAATATCTCTTCTCATTATTTTCTATTAAAGGTCTGAGCTCATTCCTGCTCACCTACTAATTGTTTCAGTCAGTGGACATATGATCATGGTGATTAGCTGAGAGTACATTTCTCACTGTTGCTGATTTGTACCAAGGCTGACTTTAATTTCTGGATGTCTCAATGGTTTTAGACACTGCAATATGGAACCCTTATATTTTATTCTACAAGTCTTATATTTTCTGCATGAGATTTTGCAATCAGCAATTAGTGATCATTGATTACAAAGGAAGGTGTGTAAGGACAGCTACATTAAAGTGTTGTCTTTCAAGTGACAGCTGTTACAAAGCACAGAAAAAAAAAAACAAAAAAACATTTTGGAGATTACCTAGAAAGCTATTTGCCTTTTCTCTTTCTCTATTTCCATATTCTGATGTTGTTATTCAAAGATACATACTCAGTTGCAGAACTACATATGTATATACTTTGGTATACTAAACAGGCAGTTCTTCAAGCTGGACTCCATTGCTCTAACTCCTATGGGGTTACATTTTCCTCTTGGAGGCTGTATGTGTAGGTAGGAGTTTGTATGTATGCACATATATTTGATGTGTGTTTGTATATGTATACATATATATACATTTATATATAGGCACGTGTCCATGTCTTTATATATATATACATACATATATATGTGTGTGTGTGTATACACATGTACAACAGAGAAGTTATTATATCTAACTTGGCTATGCTCAGCTTTGAAGCAAACAGATTAAAAGCAACTTGTTTTAAAAGCTCAGGTTTCATATTGACCTTAATTCTAAGAAAACCACAATGCTCTATAAGTGTTCTGCACAAATGTTTTAACAGATCACGGAGAGTCAGGCCTATACTCTGGAAGATGAAGTGGCAGAGGTTTTACAGCAGCTAATTGCAAATGAAGCAAAGGATCGTGAGAAGGAGCCTGAAGATTTTGATTACCCTCCAAGCAGAGCAGACAGTGATTCAAAGGAAAAGCAACAGGAGAAAATGGTAATTACTTAGCTAATAATTTGGACTCACTCACTAAACAATACTAATAGTCCAGCAGACTGCTTTGCTTTAGCCAATAAATAGCTCAATATTCAGAAAGAAACACCATGAGACCTAAAAGCAAATAGTGATTTATGTTGAATTTTAAAGCCAGATCCCAAATTGAAGTAAGTTTGCAAAAAAAGTCTCACTTTCACCTGGTAGGTAGGAAAACATAGGTATAAGATTATCATTGCTGCTATTCATTGCTCTATTAACTCTATCACTAAAAGCAATGTGCTTACAGATTTATTTATTTTTATGTCTGTTGTGGAGACATCAAGCAAATCTGATCAGGATAGTTTCATCAATGGGGAAATTGATGATACCCTGGATAACACATGGTCATCATCTAATGTCTTGGAAAGAAGAAATGAGCTGCCTTCTGAAGATGATTTTGAAGACCTCCAGTACTTTCCAAACTTTTACGCACTATTAAAAAGTCTTAACTCAGGTGAGTTTGTCATGTGTTTACAGTCATATTTGGGGAAAAACTAGGAAACTGGGTGTAGTGGAAATACTAAGTCATGCTTGAAACAGGGATGGAGAACCTGGTGGGAAAGCAGAGCCAACCCAGGGAAGCTCAGGTGCATGCAATTCAATACACCTGAATGACTGGAAGGGGTGGAGCCAGGATCCACCCCTTCCCAGACCTCATTTAAGGGTTGGCAGGGGAGGCAAGAGCTTCTCTTGCTGGAGATTCCTCCCTACCTAAGGTATTCTGAAGGTAAGTAGCTCTTTTCCTTCATTTTTGCATCTGTAGCAGCTGTATTTGTGCTTATTCTCATCTGCTGTAGCCAAAGACTTTGCCACCCTGCCATTATCATCCCATTATAGCATTACACTGAGATTCTCTGTTCTCTACACATCTCCCCTGTATTCCTCACGGCTCCCCTAGTTGCAAGAGACCACCTTAATCAAGAATGTTCTCTAAGTTATGTAGCAGAACCTCATTTTGTTTGTATGACAAAACATTGGGAGCAATGGTACTCAAAGCTGCATGATGGGATACCTCTGTATTCCATCCTGCCTTGAAACGCGTGATTCAGGAATCCTAAACTCTTTCCATTCTTGTAATAGCATGATGAAAAACTGGAGAATTGTTTTCTCCTGAGATCTTTCCCGTAATGTCCTTGTCTTCTATGCCAACACAAATACAAGCAAGTCAGAGTAGAATTCTCACAGTCATGCTACCAGTAAATGAGTCTGAGCCTCCCAGCCTTTTCACAAACCACAGGTTTGCTGTTTATTGCAATGAAAGCTCTGCATGTCTCTTCCTATTCCGCTGCTAGGCATTATTGCCTTCCAATTAGTGCAGGCAGATTGTGGCACCCTGCCACAGTCCCTTTGTCAGCATGCTCTGCCACACACCAACTCTTACTCTCTTAGCCAGCATACCTTCAGCACAGTCAGCAGCAATTTATTCTGTAGATCCCTTGTCCTGCAGGAGCCTTAGTCTTTCCTGAGACTGTCCCTCTAAACACTTGAATGGAGAAGTAGAATGAAAAACCCGTGGGCATATTTTGCTGAAATCCAGTCTAGAAACCTCATGTTCTTCTTGTTGTTCTTTTCATTTTACCATAGTAGTTTTGCATGCTATTCCTTCCCCTTTTTCTATTCACAAAGCAGAAAGACATGCTGAGTTTAAGAGGTTATCAAGCAAACAGAATTGGGTTCCACTGACTGCACATCTCTGCCTTGTCTTCTGCTTTATGCTATTCACCTGCCAACTTTTAACAAGCTGGAGATGAGGAGATTCAATTGCATCCTATGGACGTGTGTTAAATTGCAGAGAGCAATACAGAAACCTGTTCAGTAGTTCTCCAAAGGGATTGGTCCTCTGCCAAGTCTGAAAGTATGTTTTTGACTGTCCCTGTCTAACAGAGCACCTGGCTCTTTTGGATCCTTTAGTGATGACCTGAGATGCAGAAGAAGCTTGTGTAACAATGTGGTGGGAGAGTGTTATGCTGCTAATGCAGAAATGGCAGTAATATTGCTCAGTAGATAGATGCAGTAGAAAAAGAAAGCTAAGAATCCATGATCATGAGGTTAGTCAGAAATAGTATGTTCAATAAACTTCAATTTTTATCATGAAAAATATGTCCGATTCTGAAGTCACAATCTTCCCAAATGTGTATTACCTGCTTTCCCAGTACCTTAGTCATGATCCTGTGCACTGTCATTTGAGATGTTTGCTAGCAAACCAGGGGGTCTCTGAACTATTTGTGATACGGAGCTAGACCAGTCTACTAAGTAGTTCTGTGCTTTTATCTGCCCACTGACCAGCTTTTTGAACTACTTCTGCTTTATCCCCTCATGCAGAGACAGAGACAAAAGAGAAAGAGACCTTAATAACCATCATGAAAACCCTGATTGATTTTGTGAAGATGATGGTTAAATATGGAACAATCACACCAGAAGAAGGAGTTTCCTATCTGGGTGAGAGTACATTCTTTTTGAAGCAGCATTATATTAATATATGTTCTTACTCTACCAACAGTGATGATTATATTGTCATCTTCCTTGCTTTTATGAGTATTGTTTCAGACTTATTCATTCAAAATGTTAAAGCTCTACTTCTAAATGATTGACCAGGTTGTGCCAAGTAAAGCATCTTAAGCAGACTTTATAAAACAGTTGTAATTTCCTAAAGATAGATTTTTGGAATAGCCTGGTTTTGTTTTTTTACTGCTTTGTTTTGTTTTCTCACCAGCCTCTCTTTCTGGCTTCTACAAACTCTTATAGTGACTGTTGATAGCCTTTCTAGTTTAAAAAAAAAAAAAGCAGAGCTACAGAAGAAGGGCACATCTGCAATAAGCTCTGTACAACCCTTTTATTTTTCTGAAGTATTCCTGTTCTGGGTTAGCCTGATAAATTTTTGTTTACATCAAGACAATTTCAAAGCTTAATAAATCAGCCTGTCACAGCAGTAGGACTGGCAATGATCTTTCATGACTTCTATGGGTTTATTTCATATAGATGGTTGCAGATGCAGGATTGATTGATGCTACTGTAACTGTACGGATTGATTAGCAATTACTTGGCTGCAATGTATCCAGTGATTCATGATTCACGTTCAGTGCATGGCTCTACCTCCCCTCTAAAGAATTCAAGTTTATCTCTGTTTTTTTTTGAGAAGTCCTTGTATTTTGGTAGATTTGGACATTTTATTCTACAGTTCATCTCTTTATTTCTCTGCCTACCTCTATGCTTAAGGAAAGTTGCACATAATTAAATGCTGGATTACAAGTGATGTCAATCTACAAAGGAAGACAACATAACTTGAGTAGTTATTGCTCTCACTGATAGTGTTGTGTCAAACTTTAACAGGCTAAATTCATTGCTTATGTAACAGGATAATGGAGTTACACTAGGGAAGCATTTTTACCTGCTAAAATTCAGGATATTTATTTCCTTTAGCTTTCCTCTGGGTAAGTAAATACTGTAACTGTGGAATCAAATATCTGTAATGACATAATAAAGAAGGTGGGGGATTAGTTTAAGAATTTGAGAGATCTGATTTAGTCTGGATTTAAAGCAAGACTATCAACTGATGTAGCCAGACACTGGCTTGCAAATTAGTGATTTAAGGAGAGGTGGATTTTGTACTCCATCAAAATGACTTACTGTAGTGGAAGAAGCTTTCTCATAGGTCTCAAGTTGCTTCTGTGGTATTCTTTTTTTTTAGACTTGCTGGTGAGAAATGACTTTGAAACTGACCTCCATTTATTGAGTTAATACTCTCAAATATTCATGAGAAGAAAGTACAGAAGGAATTTAGCTTCTTGTAGCACCCATAAGCATTTCAGCAGTTTTATTAGCCTTATTTATCTAAAATGCGCAATACAATACACCTAGCAGTACTTGTATATGCGTTGCTCAGTGCAGTCTAGGTTATGGGATTGATGCACTGCTATGTTCATCTGCAGCAGATGAAGGAATCAGTATGAATATCTGACAAGGAGAATAAATAATTATGAAAAATGGCGGCTTTTAATTGCTCCTTCACTCCGGAATTAGCAGATCCCATGTTACTTGGCAGAAAATAACTACTGTTTCTGGGCAAATGGAAGTATACTCTTTCTCTGTTATATTACAGTAGGAAACTGCCTAAATTACTTTTTCTCACTCTATGGGTGAAGCCATGCATAAGCTCAGTCCCAGAATTATATATTCAAAATAATAAATCATTTACTGAATCAAGTCACAGGCTTTTGTGCCTTTTACATGAGAACAGTGAATTTGAATGCATATACCAGTAACAGCTGGCTTGGGATTTGAGAACCACAGCATTATGTCATCATCATTGTATCCTACTCTACAGGGAGAATATCTTGCTGCTGCAGTGAATGATGTTATTAGGTTTAGCTTTAAGTTACAAAGGATCTAGCTGCAGTGTGGTGCACAAGAAAAACATGCAAGCACTCATACATGTACAGGGGAAAGGAAGCTGATGTTTTAATACACACATTCAGTGTCATGTAACATATTTAAAAGCTTTCCAAATGCTAAAAATAGTCTGTAACACAAAACCCAGAAAGTAGAAACCAATGTATTAATATATATGAAATGAGAAAAAGTGCTACCTGTCTTTTACAGCATGTATTCAGAAAGTATAGCTCTGGGAGCATTAAAGAGAGGCTGTAACAAACAGACATAAATTGTACTTTCAGCTAAATTGCATCACATTTGATAACTGCCCTGCTGATGGCATAATGCTGCTGTCTTCTGTCACTTTCTTAACTTTGGGTGATGTATTTTGATATACTGGGAGCAAAGTCTGTGGCATGAAAGCCCCATTATGTTTTTAGACTATCCAGAGGTTTTCATAAATCTTTCTAGAAAGCCTCTCTGCCCTCTGAAGATTGAAATCTGCTTTGCAGTCTTTTTGCATTAATAAAAATGGACAAACGCTTTTGGTACGGAAGTCATAAGGTCATATAACAGGAGATCAGAGTTACACTGGTAGCTTGTAAATTACATCCAGTGGTGGTATCAATTCACCCATGTTTGGTCTGCTTCTCAGCATCTAGAGAATGCTGCCCAAGCAGCTGAATTCTTCTAGTTTGCCCCAGCCTGCTGGATGGACAGGATGTTGCTGCACAGGTTGAGAGGATGTCAGTTACTTGAAACAATGATTGCTGTTGGCAAGGGTGCAGTGAGTGAGTGGACTAAAAGAGCTTCAATCTCTCTACGTAATGACCAGCAGAAAGCAGCAAGAAGCTCTCAGAGAAGTTGACTGATATAGCATAAGTTATTTCACTATTTATGGTGTTCATGCTGTTACTTTTGCATAAATGGCTGATGCTGAATTTCCCATGTGGAACTGAGAAGGTCTATATCCTTCATGGTGCTGAGTGCCTTGAGGGGAAAAGGGAATGCTGTTCAAGCCAATAGGAAAACTCACTTTGATTTCAGTAGAGCGGACTAAGAAATGCACCACAAGTGTACTTACACTGTTAGAATATTAGTTGGTGAATAATATGGCACTTTCCTTTGTTTTGTATTCTCTACTGGTGTCATGGTGGAGCTTCACTCCTAGCTTTCCTATCAGAATTATCACAGGCCAAGTAAGTGTTAAGGAAATGTTCCATCTATACTGCAGGGGGAAGAGGAACTTTTTGTGTGCTGAGAGTTTTCCTGCATGCCAGGCTGTCTTTTGGCTGATTATAAAAATGAAGGTGTATCAGTCCACTACCCTCCTAGTAAAAGCTCCATTTAAACTAAATGCATTGAGCAAACCAGTTTTGTAATAGGCTAATGTTAATAACATTGTTGTCAGCTTTGAAACAGAAACAAATGGTTCCTGCCAGTTTGTTCAGATATATTTGTAAATCGTCTCCCACTGATATGACCAAAATAGTGAGTGAATTTTAGAACTATTCTAGGAAATATTAGACCCTGGCAAACCAAAACAAAAATTTATCTTTCAGACATGACAGACAGATTCTTAAGAGGCACCAGTGGATATGTATGAATTCTTTTTACACAGTGCAGTGGTTATACTATGCTGCCGTACACTGCTTACAAGAGTAGGTTTGCTGCTGATTTATCCACTGCCACCCCATTCCAAATGAAAGTTGTATTGCCCAATGGACTGTTACCCTAGAAATGTAAATCAGCTGTGTGCACGTTTTATTCTTGTGTGGAGTTCTCAGTTCTCATTTATTTACTAGTGCATGTGGCACAAACTGTTGCCCTTGGTACTTTTTTATCTCACAGATATGTAGAGGCTTCACCTTGATACTGTATGTAATGAATATTTTATTGCATCCTCTGATTGATGTTGGCTGTTTGGGGTTGGATTTTTTTTCCAGTTTTTAAATCAAAGCTTTTACATCATCTACAACTGAAAAATATTGTGGGAGGAAAATTAAGTTTAAGCATTCTGAAGATTTGCTGTCTCTGAGGGGGATCCCACTTCTCACCTCCTCGTAGAGAGTTTAGCTTTGTGTAGCCACAGTGTACACCACATGGACCACAGCAAACTGGTTTGGGAGCAAAATCCCCTTTAATTAGGAGGGAAATGGAAAGATTGCTGCAGCTCATCAGTATGCAGTGTTTGAGTCACAGCCGCCTCCTTCCCTAGACCAAAGCCACCTCTTGTCTACCTCCCCTGAGTTCTGACTCACTGTCAGGAGCCACTCTCTCCTCCACTGCTGAGTAGGAGATTGTGTCGGTTAGAAATGGACATGGCCAGATGTCTCTGTTTACCTCTCCTACCCTCTTGTCATTTGTTTTCCATGGGCAATTGAAAAGAAGAGTACAAACTGCAGAACACACTAGTGCCAGAGAGAAGGTTCAGTGGTGAGCTGTTGCCTGGGTAAACATGCACTCGTTAGTTCTGTCCTTTTTTAAAGGTACTGTTGGGATATCATTCCATAGGCATGCTCCCTTTCTGCTAGGGTGGGGCTGCATGACAAAATTCTAAGGGAAGTAGAAGAGGCAGACAGTCCCCATGTTGATTTAACATGCCTCTGCCCCTCTGTGCTGAGGCATGTGGAATAGCTGTTCTGTCTCACATTCGTGCCTGGTACCCTTCACAGCCCCACCTCTGAGCAAGGCTGAGCTCCTCAGTTTCCCCAGCATAGAGCAGTGCAGAGCAGACACATTCTGGACTTTTCCTGGGAGATGGGAGTATTCATTTCAATACTGTGACTAATCCCTGAAGTTCTCATCAGCACAGATGCTCCAGGCCAAAGGTCTGATGCTGATATTTGTTTAGTTGGGCAAGATCAGGCACTGAGCCAAGAGCACTGAGGCAAAGAGCAGATCTGTGGCATCATCCCTCCCCTACTCAGTCTCCAAAAGTAAATGCTTCCTGATACACAGTGATTTTTTTGAAAGGGGTGAGAGAAGGTGTGGCTAGTGCAATGCCAGAGGTTGCACATGATATATGGACAGTGTCAGGTGAATTTCTGTTCTTTCCTTCAATTTGACCTGGAAGATGAAGCACAGGGAACTATCCATGCATAATTATACTTTCTTCTTCCTTTTTTTATAATATCCTTTTTCTCAAAGACCTTTATTCATACTGTAGGCTTTCTTTATAAGCATTTAAATCTGATTTGTTGTCTTTATCTGAATTTCCCTGTAGTAATTTTCCTTACCCAGTACTACTTTATCATATGACTGATGCACAGAACTACCAGTGGGAGTCATGTACTTTCAAGCAGCTCTCTTTTCTCTGCTATTTATTTTGTTTCTTATGGACCAGAGTGACAGATTTCAGTACACTGTGCTGTTCTTAGAAAAATCATTGAGACTCACATATCTGAGAAACAGAAATCAGGGGCACCTCAGATGAGGGCAATGGGCCAAATACTGAGCAGCAGTGATAATGTAAAGTATATGTGAATAGTTGAACCCAAGATGAATCTGCATGGAGGTGAAATGAAAGAATGTGGAAAGAGTGTATGAAGGTCTCTGATAAGACTGGAATCTAGCAAGGGTGATCACAGACACCATTCCAGCTGTAAAGGTTTTCTTTCTGTAGCTTCATCCCATGCCTCATGGGATGGGACATCTATGATATGCAAAGTCTGCTAACCTCAGAGTTATTAATAAGTGGGACCACTACTCACTACCATAAGTTATTATGGACACCACTTAATTGGGACAATGTACATGATAGCATAGCCTTTCCAGTATCCATAGGATCTAAATTTTCTCAGCTACTTTTTTGAGGAATATTCATTAGTTTCAATATTACTAATTTTTTGTTCTCTCACCACATTGCATGACTATCAAATCATGTGTAGAAGTTTGCAAACCAAAAATAATATATTACAGTTCATTTCTTAATCAGTATCCACACTTTAAATCTGCAATTAGTTCTTGTGAATATTTTGCTGCTCCTTTTGTTTCCCTTTACTGTCTCCTCTGTTCTTCTCCAGCTTTGTTAGAAATCACAGTTTCCTGGTGATGTCTGATAAATAAGTATATCACCCAGCTTCTAAAGAAAGGAGGGTGAAGCTTTATTTTTTTTCTTACTGTATTTAATATCTACATTTAAAAAATTACTTTCTGCATTTACTCTCTCTCTGACAGCTGAGCATTGAGCTCTTAAGTTATTATTTGAGATGATTATGTGTGTAGGGTGAATAAGTTGTCACCGAACTCTCAAAATTAAACTCCAGCCCACTCCTGCAATGCAGACATCTGTGTGCTGCTGTAGCCACAAACCATGATGTTTATAAAGTGCATGACATCAAAGCACTTACAGTGGGTGCACAGGTCTTGTGGCAATCTCAGATGGGGGAAGGATTAAGGAAGGACTGTACCACAGAGCTCTAGGAGACCTGAAGTAGCGTAAAGGAAATGCCTCTAGAATCCTGAAGAGAGAAATCTGAGAAATAGTATGTAAAGTAGGGAAATAAATGAGGACAATTAAGATGACTTGGCCAGAGCTTTGTTTACCTCAAAACATCCCTATCTATATTGTGTTTTATTGCTTAAATTGCCTTTCATCTGATTGTCAAGTGACACTGCTGCTGTTTTATTTCAAATCACTCCAACCATCTTCCTGTAACATTTACAAGTGATGCTGCTACCTGGGGATTGTCATCTGGCATGTTGATGCCATGAGCAACATTGGACTTAAGGCACACCGTCATGACAAATCAGTCAAACGGAAGGATTCAAAAAGAAAATGCCACATCTTAACATGTAAGACATGAAGCTGGAAAGGAACAGGAGGTTTGCAAGGCAAATTTGTAATGTTTGATGCGTGAACATCTTTCTCTTTCTCTGCTTCTTAGTAATTTTGTAAGGAGCCATCCTGGCATTTAAAAATATACTGATCAACTGAACTGTGAGCCTCATCCAGTACAGCAACTCCTCACTGTTCTGACTAGCAATGAGAAGGATTAAGATAGGAGATGACTAAAGGTTGGATTGCTTTTTGCTACATTAGTGGAAATCCACTGGATATTGACAGTACCCACACTCACATATGGTAAAAGGGGAATTGGCCCCAGAATTAAGCTGGTATGCTATTCCCTGTGGAACAGTCACAAGCAGACACTGATATGCTGAGTTTTGTCATTGCTGAAAAAAGGCCATACAGACTCTCTAGGATCACCTACTGCAGGAGACAGAATTGATGCCTGAAATATGTGCATCTCATATAAGCAGTCATCAGCACAAAGCTTTCCATCTGAAGCTGCTGTAGTGTGTGAACTCATTAAGTAAACTCATTTTGTAGCTATCGTTAAGATTGATCTTGGGTTCCACGGCCATCCTTTTTGGCCCCTTAATAAATACAGCCTTTTAGCAGGCTTTTCTGTGGAAGTTTAATGATATGAAATCTTAGCATCAGTCAGTTTGACAAGGATAGAATGTGAAATTGCCTCCTGGGCACAAGAAAATTATGCAGATAAAAAGACTGCCAGAAAATTACCAGTAGTTCAGAAAACACCATGAATCTGACTGTAGAGAGGAGTCTGTGTCTGAGTTCCATTACCAATTCCATTAAATACTCAAATGGTAATATTCAGAAACTAGTACATCAGTTTCTGTCTCTCTAATGAGGAAAAAAGTCATTTAATTAGTAATATTTTTTTCACATTTTTTTCCACACGTTTGAAGGGTGTTACCACAGTACATTCTCCAGAGTAAAGTTAAGCATTCTGCTTTTATGTGATCCAGATTTTCTGCATCCCCCACTTGAAAAACTTCAGCACGGAGTTTCCAAAGTGATGGGTGTTTGCCTTTCCAGATGCAGACAAGGGGTTCTGTCGGCACACGGTGCCTGCAGAAACTGGGCCTCAGCTGCCTCGCTGTGCCTCCCCAGAATAGGACCCCTCGTGAAAAATGGATGCTTGAGTGAGTCACTTGAGATCAAAGCAGCAGGCAGAAAGGGAGGTGAGGCGGAAACCAGATCTTCTGACTGCTGCTGTCTGGTTCCAGTGATGAGATGATCTGCTCCTCGGAAAGCCAGCCGCCACAGCCGTGACCTATTTACTGACGTAGTTTGCTTCCATTAGCTCCATTGTTGCTGTTCTGTTGCTTTAATTAGTGCCATCTCAAATAAGTGGCTGGCTCTGTAGAAAGGTCATTACCTTTCTGAACTTTTACTCTGTAAAAAATTATGTTGCTAAGGAGATGATATGGGAAAAGTAATCAATCAGTTCTTGTTAGGCCTCCAGATACTGCATTCGGTTGCTTAGCTGCTGGCCAGGCACATCTTGGCTCAGAAGATGACTCACACCATTAGTGGAACTCAGAGCAAACATCGTTCAGCCATGGCCTAGCCCCATATGACAAGTACAAACACGTTTTGGAGCAATACCAGCTATAAGAGATGTTAATTCTAAAGGGGGAAAAATAGCAATACATTCTCTTCAAGAAGAATTGGGATTCTCTAGTAAGATTTTTTTTAACTGTATGTAGTTCCTCATAAACATGAACAGGCTTACAGAGAGAACACTGTTACACAGGAAATACAGCTGCTTGTGAACTCCTGAGATTGAGGTTGACATGCCATCCAGCTAGTAGGACAGCTTTAATATTTCTCCTATAAAATGTAGTCTTCATTAAAAGGCTGTTTGTATAAACTTGTGCATACCTTTACTGTTGACATGAAACTTTGAAAATACAATATTTTATCATTTTCAGTCTGGCTTTAGTAACAAAGCTTGAACAATTAGTGCTGTATTACACTTCATATGCAGATGTAGCTGTTCAATGGATATGGCTGGAATGCAATGCATATTGCCATCTTACTGCACTTGACAAGGCAGTCCTGTGTATTAGCTAAAACAGAATTGTTAACCAGATCAAAAGGCACAGGGGAACTGTAGAACTTCTGGTGGGGTCTGTAGAAGCAATCACATGAATCCCATTCCCTTCAGAAGTACCTCTTGGATGTGGATATGTGACTTCTTAAACACCACAGTCTATCAAATTGTTTTGTTATATTTTGAAACCATCATTATGCAGATATTTAAAGACATGTAAGTGGGTTATAAATCCTTCTTGTAGTGGAGCCTGGCCATGACTTTAGTTGTGGAAGGTGTGTTTTTTTTCTGCTAGTACAGGTTTACTGCATCAGCACCCAAATGTGACTACTATGGGGACACAACCTGACAGGCATTCACAAATCCATGCGCTTACATATGTGTGCCATTTTAAACATTTGAATACTCCTTCATATTTTAACATCTACTTTTATGCCTAATTTACTAGATTTTGCCTGATTTAATAGATTTTGCTGGATTAAAGCATAAAATTAGTGACATTTATGCATTTGCATGAATTAGTAGAGAATAATGTATTCACTTGGACTTAGAAAGGGCTTTTAAGTGAATATATTTGCATGATGAATACCACGTTAATATTGTGCTTTCATTAAGATGTTTTAATGAAGCACAGTGTTTTTAGCTGTGTAATCTTATCCTAAAAGCTGTGCTTTTTGCAATGGAGAAATCCTTATATTCCTGCCAGAATGCTCAGTATGGTACTGAGTCAGGTTAAAAAATAGAATCTTAAGTTCAGTTGAAAGAAATGTTTACGGTCTTTTCAATAAGCTCTGGATCAAGTGATAAGTGAGACATCAGTACCATCACTATAACACTAGCTCAATTTTTTTCTCTTTATCAACGTGTCTGATCCAGTTTGTAACCCAGCCCAGACCTGTTTAGGGCATAGGACAAGGTCAAAAATCACATTAAAATGACATGTACCAGATTAAAATAGTTTTCACATGCACAAAAAAAGAACCCAAAAACCCCAATCCAGTGTGATGTAGAACTGACAGGTTGCAATTAGGCAGCTTGCCAGCAAAAACTGCTTACATTTCAGTTTTAGGTATATAACAAAATATAGATGATGCAGGCAGACAGGAATATGTTGCTTCTCATTGGATGCCAGGCAGAATTGCCTATGATAAGCTGCCATGAGGAGAACTGTGCTTGCTGAGGAAATGAATCCTTATGTTTCAGTGTTGAGCATCTCTGATAGGAAAAACACACTTCTAGCTGATGGATAAAAGATTGGCCCAATACATACGATGATCTAAAATATTTACTACCCCTGTAATATCCATTCTGCCACAGTTACCACATCTAATACTGAATACTTCAGCCACTTACATAGAGGGTCTTTTGTTGATTCAAAAAGGTATTGTAAAAATATTCCACCAATTAGCTGCCATCTGTCAAATTTTCAACATGTTGAATCAAATCTATAAAAAAAAAAAGCTGATAAAGCAAAAGAAAAGTCTATACAATATGACTGAGAAAATATGACAGGTTGTGAGATTATCCATACTGTGGATATTTATTATGTGTGGTATAAAAAGGATTTTTTCCTATATAGGCATGTGATTATTGTATCTGAGAAATACATTTTCATGAAAAAGTGCTTTTACTTGAGTTCAGCCCCAAAACTAGCATAGAAAAATATTTGCTAGATTTTAGGTGATTTTAGGTTTTTAGATTTGCTGAATTTTGGGTGTATACATGGCCACCACCATCCGCTGGGTTTTCAGTTAAATGCTTGACCTTGGGAACTCTGAAAATCAGTTCAGTTTAAGTATTTATTTAATCTAAATATCATTATAAACCTTTTATTAGAGATGCAGTATGGGAGAATAGGAGAATATTATCCTACCAGGATGAACTACATATTTCATAGTCTTGGTTTTAAATCCTTTCATTGCTTTCTCCTGAGCAAATTGCTAACAGACATTGCTAATATACATTTTGTGACTGATGTGATTTAAAAAAAACTCATATCCGCACTTTTACTCAATTTATGCATACTGGCCATATTTGGTACTCCTATTGTCATGATTTAGTATTTTTTCTCACTAAATATTGATCAAGATTCAGTGTCAGCTCTGCATTAATTCATCAGAGAACAGAATAAAGGCTGTTCTTACAGAGTTCTACTCACCATTCAAACTGGTGTAGTAGAGAACATAGTATAGTTTCTGTATCACATCTGATGAAAAATAACTGGAGTTTGGTTTTCTTTTGCCTTCATTTCTAGAAAACTTAGATACAATGATAGCTGTGCAGACAAAGAAGAAACTTGAGAATCCTTCCATTAAAACCAAACCAAAGCAACCAACAGGTACTTATTCTATAACTTTATCTCCTCAAAATTGCTATTTAATAACACATTGTTTAATCCATTCAATTAAAAACAGGTAAGTTACATTAGAAGATAGAATGTTAGAGATATGGTCTCTCAAGGACCTGTAGTCACAGTGTGGATGTCTAAATGACAAGAAGAGAGGAATTTTTGCTTAACTGTTCGCTTTGAGAAGTACATTCACATGAACTCCCTTTTCTTCAATGAAGTCCAAATGTTACTCATACACAAAAACAAGCCATATGAATGCTTTTAAAAAGCCAGGTAAAATAAATACTTGGTCAACTTTGGATCTGGTGAATGACAAATTTTCTTTTTTTTTCTGCACAAAGAATGTGCCCTTATGAACTACATATTATTGTATTTTAATTGTATTTTAATTTAATTCAGCTACTTCTTGTAAGAGCAGACACAGACATTCCTGAGGGCTGGAGAAGATTTGATCTTTAGAAACTGATTTGAGACAGTGTCCAATAGGTTTATTCCTCAATGACCGGGCAAAATGTTTTACTTCCTAGAGATCATACTGACATAATGTAGAAGTGCTTTTGGAATGTAGGATACAAAATTAATCTTATTTTTGTTTCCTTAGACAAGAGTAGTGAAGAAGCAGACAGTACAAAGGAAGAAGCAGCTAAAATGGAGAAGGAATATGAAATCTCAAAGGATTCCACAAAAAATGAAGAACAAAATGCAGCAGAAAACAGTGAAGAGCCCAGAGGTACAAAATAGTCATTGTTTTTGCTACACGTGCCTGAAGTGATTAGAATCTTTTCTTATCTTCAGTATTACTTTTCCATTTAAAATATATTCAGTTTCTGTGGCATCCAGCACAACTTTCAAATACCTACGTACATTTTTTTGTCTTTCTCAGTTTGTAATAGAAATAATCTTTAGAAGTGCTTTGTTTGTAAGCGTATAAGAAAAGAGGTCGTTCATTCTATGTCTGTGCGTGGATAAAGAACTTACTGAGGAGAGGTAAAGTTGGAGAAATTAGTTTGGCAAGTAACAGAGCGTATAGCTTCAGACTCAGCCATATCTTTTGACAGAGTGGGTTCTATAGGCCAGATGCACCTCCAGAGTAAGTTCTTGCTTCTGTACTCAAAAACCTTCATGAGCAATTTATTGACCAGACTTGGAGGGCTTCCTTAAGAAGGGAAGTACAGAGGGGAGATTTGTCAGGTGATGGGTGCTGAACTTGTGAAGGAGATGTGTATGTTAGGGCAGAAACCTTCCAGTGGGTTCATATTGCTAAGTACCCAGCATCAGGATTTGTCTTGTAGTTATTTGTTTAAAAACAGACAAACAAAAAAGTGGTGTAATGTGCTTTGAACTGCTCCTGTCACTGTTTGCATGTTTGCACTGCAAGATGTTCAGTGACAAATCACAGTTCTCAAGGCTACAGATTATTGTCCATGTCACGTGGTTCCATCCCATGGGCAGTGTAAACTTACAAATTACTAGCCAGTCACAGATGGTAGAAGACATTTTTCCTGACAGTGGTTATGTGACCAGAAGAGAAAAATATCTGAAGGTGGCTGTCCAATTTCACAGTAAAGAGAAATTGTCTCAGTACCCATGGGAAGTGATAAGTAACATGTTTACCTTGTCTAGTGAAGATTTATCTGTGCCGTTCGGTTCGGGTTATTTTATTTTACCTTCAGAAAAAAACATCCAGCCTTTTCAGACATTGAAATTAGATCAGTATTTGGTTCTTTGTCTCATGCAATATTCTATGCTCTTTCATAGAATAACTTTCTAAAAAGCTAGCTCTGCACTCTGCTCAAATTCTGCAGTCTATCTGGTACTGTACCCACCTACTGATGGAGTAGCTTTCTACAGTCTAATCACACTTGGTTTTTTTCCTGACAAATGTTAGAGCATTACATCAATAAAGCTCCAGCCAAGTTAAGAATTTGAAATCCATTAGCTGGAATATTTCCGTAGGGGCTTTATTAGGTAATCCTGGAACTAATTCTATCGTGTGTGCTTTCTGGTCCAAAAATAGCCATACTTTAAAATTTCAGCTATAAAAAGGACTTATGATCATTTTAATGCTTTTAGTGCTTCCTCTCTCTCAGCAGGTGTAAGTAGCTGTATTTCAGCTTGTCTTTCCAAAACATTCACGATCTTGTATCCATGATATGCTGTTAGTACTGATGAACAAAGATTTCTGACACTTTGTATACAAGCAGACAGTCAGTGCTTTCAGTCTTATTAAATCATCCCCTACTGTCTTAACAGCTTCATTTTTGCTGAACAGTTATGATCAAGAAGATAAAGCTTGCCTACAATTCTCATACACAGTACCTGGGGATGCTGCCAAAAGTTATGCACAGACAGAGAAAAAAGAAGACCTGATTCTAAGTTTGTGGGTGACTAATCTTGTCCAGATAAAACCCCATAGCTGTCTGCGGGAATTCTCACTGACTAAGGTTGACAGGACTCAGCTTTTAAACAGAAACTAAGAATAGTTTTAATCTGCCTTTGCTGTAACCAACTTCGCTCAGTTAAACAGGCTGCATCAATCATTGATGTAAGTGCTTAATTTTGCTTATCCTTTCCTCTAGGAAAAGCTGAGGCATATTTGGAAGCAATCAAGAAGAACATAGAATGGCTAAAAAAGCACAACAAACAAGGTAACAAAGAAGGTATGAAGTAAAATGCACCATGTACATTGCAGAACATATCACTTAAATTGTATAACTTAGCAGTGTATTACCAGTTAGATATCAGTAATGTAAAACTGCATATCTACTGCAGTGATAATGGGTGACCTTACAAGTTAACTTTTACGTGACCTGTATTATTTATATCAATAAATGAAAATAGCAGACGAAGGCAAACTCATGGAAACAGTCTCAAACTGCCGTTGCCCACAAAAAGCACAGTGACTAAGCTGGAAGTTACTCACATACCACCCAGATAGGTACAGCTGTCTACCTGTCACCAGCCAAAAGTACGTTAATTACATCAAGTGTTTCATTTGTTCAACATATATTTTAATTATGATTTTATACAGCAGATAAACATCTGTTTAAATGCCTGGATATGTCTAGAAAAGCTCAGTGCATCTGGCTAGCACTGTGCATGCCATCACAAATAGTGAGTTTTGATTTATAATTGTGAATTAAGTAGTTAAAATACAAACCTACGTCATTAGCACTGTATTACATTGGACTGCAGCCCAATTCAAGCTAATGACTTGTATCTCTCACATGCAAAGCTTTGTAGAAGGGGAGCACTGACTGAAGCAGATGCACAGGGTCTGCTCACCAGCTGCTCCACCATTTGACTCTTCCTTGGAGACATGGCTGTATGAGAGCTGGAGGGAGGAATCTAACAGCAGCAGGATTTCCAGCTTATTTTTCACAGACCTTTATTTATCTGTATCATGTTTTCCCTCAAGATCTTTTGTGAAACCAGCCTCCTATCCTCTCTGCTATTGCTGGGACTTCTGCTGTCACCCGCTCTGTAAGTGACGGTTCCTAGCTAAGGGATCCATCCCTTGGGTATGAGCGGAGCCTGGCGAGAAGAATCCTTCATGTGCCAGTCGAGCAGAAGGGGATCTGAGATAAGATTAGCCGTGGGTAATCTAGCTTCCCCTTCTGTGAGCCATAGTGTATATAAATCACATTTCAGAAACAAGGGAGTGCCTACAGGCTAGCACGTTCATTTTCCTATACAAAAACTGTAATAGGAAGGACTTTTTCTTTCAAGGCTACAGTTATTTTTTCCCATCTTAAAACCATTCACAATGGCAACAACTACAGTTGTATTTTTTGCTCGAGATTTCCAGCCACTTCTAATACGTATCTGTTTAAAAATGATAATATAATCACAATAATTAGCTCTCAGTCACATGCCATTATTTCTCTGTATCACACGTACCGACAGGGCAGCCCCTCACCCCTCCTCATCAGTAACCTTTCCTGTCATGCTGCTGCAGCCTGAAAATGGCAGTGCAGATCGATAGCATTTTATCTGCTTGGAAATGCATTAAGATGTACTGATGTTAATACTTCCAGAAAATGAATGCACCGGGTTAGTGCTGAATGCATGGCTTTCTGTGTAAATGGATTTTCGTCTACACTAAAATATCTTTACTGTCCTCTGGCAATGGAAATGAGCCTTAAAGTCAGTGTAAGTTATGACCAAATTAGAAAACAGTCCTTAGTCTTCCAATACATCATAGATATTGTATGTTTTCCATAATTGTCATTTCTGTAAAATGCTAATTCAGTTCTCCTGCAATTATGATAAGGGAAGTACAGTCAGAGTAACCTTATCTAACAGTGAATGCATTGTGTTGTGTTCCTTCAGTATGAGATTAGGTGTTATTTATGTGCCCATCAACCACTTATCCACTACCGTATAGCATCTGGGAGCTAGCAGGAAAATGATTTACAAAGTAATTCATGTATTAAAAGAGCCAGGCTTCTCTATTCTTACACATGGATTCCAGGATTACTCTCTGGATATACTTAAAGAGGTTTAGGTTTTCTTCAGGCAAGTATATATCATATATAAATCATTATATGAATTTCAGTGGAAGTTAGAATTCATTCAATGACTAATGACCTTGGAAACATTTATTTGCAGTTTCCCAGTTTAAAAATATCAGTTGTCTCATTAGAAGGCAAGTTATCTTCAGTGGTCTGGTTGCATGAAAGAGAAACGTGCCACAGGCCCAGATTCTGGCCTGTCTTTTGCGTCCAGAGTTTGTCTGCATATACAGGAAGAACAGAACTCTGTCCCTCTGATGCTCTGGGCCTGTCCTTACTATCTCCCAGACCTGGCTTGATCTGTGAAACCCGTGCTCTTTAAAGAGCAGCTCCACTCTGGTGTGAAAATAACATCTCTCCCACCGCTGGGTGTGGGCTGCTGCGTGTTCTGTTACCTCATAGTCTCCAAAGAGCACAGCTGTGACTCATCTAACACATGCAAATAGCATGTTTGGATTTTTCACAGAATCCTTAGGTAGTTTCATGACACTGAGTCGCCATTTAGGAATAAAAATAAACTCTGCAATTAATTGCAGGATGCATAGCAAATGGCTTGATTTGAATATACAAATAAGACCTTACTTTATATACCGTAGCCGTTTCAACAACTCAGTGTAATGCTGCAGCTGTTGTGGTTATTTATCTAATTACTTGCACAAATTAATAGCCTGTAAATAAGCATTAGAAATTAAGAGGCTTCTGGAAAAAATCAAATTGCCACGAAATACACCAATTAGCCAGAAATTGGTATCTTAATGGTTATAATCCCATGTAGATGGTATTTGAAATTCAGCCTTCACAGATCTGTTTAATGATGGAGTTGTTAATACTACTATAGGACAAAAAAAAAAAAAAAGCCTAGGAATTATAATGTGGGTAATGTGGATGTTATATTAACTTAGTCTTTGTTATTCCATTCATTTCCATTCCACAATTCCATGGTGTCTTCTACTGGAGTCTCTCATTCTATCAACCTGAATCAAATCTCACAACCTTATTACTAAATTGCTATTTCATGCCATATTACTGAGATAAGATGGAGCCACAAATGGCTTAAATTTCCTTAAGCCCATAACAAAACGAAAATAAAATCCTGGCCTCAGTACAGCAAATGGCAAAATTCCTGCTAGCTCGGATATGGAGAAGATATCCCTGAAGCCGTGGGGAGCTTTGAATATATGTTTTCTGAATTAGTGACTTGTAATTGCCTTATACTGTTTTTAAAAAGACCACAAGTATAAATTTGCTTATTTAATATCTTTCTACTTCTACACGTTCTTGGGCACTTAGCTATAAAAAGTCAGAAAAATAATTACCTGTTTTTTTAGCAATATTCAGTTTGAAAGAAAGTCCTTCCATGTACTGCTATATGGTGAAACTCATTGGGCTACCTTACAAAATCTGTACAAACATAACACATACTGAAATACTCAGGGTGAACCTGGTTTTGTAAAAGATAGTAATTCATTTAACTTGGTATAAAGCCCTAAGACATCAGTGTTTTCCAGACTACTAAGTTGTGGTTCTAACAGATGAAGCTTTATATTTCTGTTCATGGGAAATGGTGACGTTTTCTACCATAGGAAAATATTTTTAATGTATAGAAAATGAATCATGCTGCACAGATGCAACCATCTATGAGAAAAGGAGAAAGGATCTTCCTGCACTGTATTGCAGATTGACATACAGACTCTCTAAGGCCTCTTTGACAGTAACGCTGTCATAGAGACTACTCTGCAGTATTTTTCAAATCAGGATGTTATGTTTTGTATTGATGTAAATATTTATGTTGTTGCCATTTAGCTTCAGGAAGTTAATTTCCTGAGTTTTCTAAAAAGCCCATATTTGATGCAGGTGTCCGCAGTAAATGAGAATTTTTCTGGAAACAGTCAGTGTAATACTTTCATTTAAATCCATGACAACTGTGAAAATAATAGGGCTTTACCACCAGCTTTCACATGCGGGCTAGAACACCAAATCTCTGAACCAGAAGATATTCTTACTTGAGCATTTCCCATCAAACAAGTAAGAGCAAGAGATGATTATTACTCTCGAGTAGTAAAACCGCCAAGAGATGGAAGAAGACTTTGTGTGGGTGGCTCTCTTTTTTTTCCTGCTTCACAAGCTGTACTTGTGGTGAATTCCCTTTGTGTTAGATAAGTGCCTTTGTGGGACTAACTTTGCAATGGCATTGTTTCTTAAGTGGAGCAATATTATGGGTATAACTCATTGTGTAAATTAATTCTTATTTTTCAGATTATGATCTTTCAAAGCTGAGAGATTTCATTGATCAGCAAGCAGATGCATATGTGGACAAGGGCATCCTGGACAAGGAAGAGGCTGATGTAATTAAACGCATATATGGCAGCCTGTAAAAAGCTGGTGGCTGCCCACCATGTAGAGAACTAGTGTAGCTTTCCCCCATCCCAGCTCAATGACTTATGGTCTGTTGTTTTGAAG
This sequence comes from Gallus gallus, assembly GCF_016699485.2. Lineage (NCBI taxonomy): Eukaryota > Metazoa > Chordata > Aves > Galliformes > Phasianidae > Gallus > Gallus gallus. The sequence continues at coordinate 9,121,874 of NC_052541.1, read as the reverse complement.
ATACTGTTAGAAATTCCTTTACATTGTACTGATAACTTTTTAGAAATGGAGAGCTATAGTGCTCTGTACACTGACTGCATACTGTATTTTCCTACACTCGCAAATCAAATCTAAACACCAACTTCTGATGCTGACTTTCTATTTGACAGGGTAAATATTTACGTAATGCTCTCTTTGATTTGTGTTTGGTTTACTTTGTAGATAAACCTATCATTTCTGATGGAGAAGTCTTTTAATGCTGCACCTTTTTGCTCTCACTCCACTAGCTTTCTATAGATGCAACTATGTAAAGGGCATTATTAGGAAATAGTTAATAGATCTTTAAATAAAAGATTTGAAAATAATTTACCTATTAAAGTTTTTATCAATCTTAATATTTTACATCCAGAGATCTTGTTTTAAAATCCTAATAGCATGTGTTTTCTTGACTTTTTTTGTTTCTTTTGTGTAGTATTCTCTAACTTGGAGCAGTGTCATGAGCTAACAGTCACATCTCTGACACAACTGCCTTTCTTTTTAAAGAGCTCCATTCTCCCCGGTAGCTTCATTAAGCATGTCTAAAAGTTCTCCTTAGTGCACCATTTTATGACTGTGCATGCATTTGCTGGATTCCTGATGTGAGTAGCCTGATAACAAGTGTAAATAACCATTACTTTCTTATTAAAAAAAAGAAAAAGGAAAGCAATTAAAGCCATTTTGCAGGGAAATAGTTTGCAACTGGAGATGCTTTTAGAAACACAAGCCCTGTTTTTCTGGACTGAATGAACCCATCAGATCTCAGCATCTCTGAATATCAAGTCCATGGTCTGCTTACTGACTTGGTACTTGCTGTCACTAGGCAATTAGTTGGTACCCAAAGGGTGAAAAAGGGAAACAAAAATTCCACTCTTCCTCAACTTGCAGAGTTTATGAAGAATGGCGTAAGAAATCTTTTCGCATGTAAGTGAATGGATGATTCTGTGCCTGAAGAACTCACAAAGTAAGAGCAGTGAAGGAAGACTCAGAGTACTGCCTGCATAGCACTAAGTTCATAAATGGGCAGATCATTTCCTTTCCTATTTCCACAGCACAATTGGATGCTGAAGTTGAGGGGAAGATTGGAACAGTGTTTCACAGCCAACTTTGGCATCCTTGTAAAACATAAATTATCAACTGAACATTATCAATAGAACATTATTGGTAACAAACGTTAAATGAATGTGATAGCAATGAGGTGAAACAACATAGCTCTTTGAAAACAGATGACGTGTAAGCTAATGAATGCTTCCTAGCATCCAAAAAGTACATCCCGATATGGATCACTGAATTGCAGTATCAGTCACAAATGGTGATCTTTTTGTTAAAACAGTATTCAAAAGTGTATTCACAGAAACCTTACAGATAGTTTGTAAAATGCAGTTTCTTTTCCTGTCAGTATACTGTGTAGTATAATAACATTATAGTTTTGTTAGAAGTTAGTTTCTCTCTTTGGCCTCTCAGGAGTCCGGAACTAACAGAAATACATCATCTATCAACAACCTGTGATTATAAAACAGTTTGTGTCCACAAAGACTGGTCCAATATTTTTAACCTCTCAATTTGCTAGATGTTACAACTTCAACAAAATATATATGACATCATTTACCAAAAAAAAACCCAAACAATGGGTATGACCCAATCCCAGTTCAGAGTACACGTATTCTTGAACCTGTTCAGTGCTTACCCTGCTGCTCTGTACAATTTAGAACATATGTAGATATGATTCCACCAACACAGTGTCTAGCTGAGAACTGATCAAGCCCTCTGATGTTTACATAAGCAATCCCAGCAATGGTTCTTCTGATGAGATTCAGTTCCCATCCTGCCCAAGCCCAAACATTTAACATGTTATTTGAATGCTTATAATACTGGTTTGATTGTACATCAAATGAATATCTATCAGTTACCTTTCAGAATTGGAAAGTAAACATACAGCCAGCCTGACAAACCACCCTGCATTTCTGAAAGGCTTTGACTTATGCTAAATAAAATTGAATGTAGTGACTTGAGTTTCAACCTGCACTACAGCCCTCATCAGTCCTTATTTTGAAGGCACACTAACACTGGACACCTGCTGTTGGGTATTTAGTACATGAACTGTAAATCACATTCTGTCAGTGCTTTCCTTTTTCCTGGTGAGAAAGGTATGTTCAACACTTGCACAAGCTTGGTTCTAAAATGACAAAAAACAGTTTCTATGTTGTTTGTATCTCTGCTGGATCCTTCAGAAAACCTTCACTCTCACAATTATCACTGAAAATGTAACAAGTACAATATATATGGTATTCACAGTTTGAGTTTTTCTATTAGACTACTGTGTCTGATACTGTACTTTATTAAACACTTTACTACAAGCCATGGTAGTATAAGGCTGCTTTTGTGCGTTAAGGAGAATGCATCTTTTCTATCCAATACCCAGCCTTTGGAGGAGGCCCTGACACAGAGCAATAGGAGTTGCTCGCTGATGGCTGAAGGAATGGGCAGGCCCACTCTGAGAACATTCAGGGGAACTGCAGCCCTTGATAGCTGAGTCAGTTGGACAGAGGGGTTTAATAGGCTCCAGCCACATTATTAATGGATCTCAAATGAAAACATTTTATCAAATACATCCCACATTTCATTAGACTTCCTCAAGACTTCTCAGGCTTTGACTCAAGAAATCTGTAAAAGCTACAGATGTGCAGGTTTTTCCAGTTGAGCAGCTGCAAAACAAGGAATTTAATCTGCACTGTGCACTTCCCTTCTGCCTGAAATTTCCCCATTCAATCCCAATGACTGATAAAAAATATATAAGCAAAAAAAAAAAAAAAAAAAAGAAGTTGCAAGTGTAGGAAGACTGAAGATGTGAAAAACAAAATATACAGGTGTAGGGGAAATGCTAAGTCAGGGCTTGAACCAGTGATGGAGCACCTGGTGGGAAGTCAGGGCCAACCCATGGGAGCTCAGGTGCATGCAATTCAATGCACCTGAGTGACTGGAAGGGGTGCAGCCAGGATCCACCCCTTCCCACACCTCATTTAAGGGTTGGCAGTGGAGGTGAAAGCATTTTACTGGAGATTCTTACATACCTGAGGCCTTCTGAAGGTAAGCAGTTCTTTTCTTTGTTTCTTTGCTTGTGGCTGTTGTGTTTGAGCTGATCTTTACTTGCTGTAACCTGGGATCTTGCTTCTCTGCTGTTGTTGCTGTGCTTTCCATTGCATTATAGGAAATGCCAAAGTCACTTATTTTAGAAATCTGTTATTTATAGAGCAGAGAAATTCCATCTTGAATAATTACTCTTTCTGTCTGCTCCTGGTCAGCATTCAGGCAGGACCGGTCTGTGCAGAGCAGCCTTCTGACTTGCCAGTACTGCTGAGGAGAGCCAGTGGAGCCCTTAGGCCTTGACTAGGCCCAGCTGTGCTCTACAGGCCCTGTGGCCTGCCTAGAGGCCCAAGAAGTCTTAACAAGTACTCTGCCCTATGGTTTGGTTGGATGGAGTACTCTGGTTTGGGGATTCAAGTGCTGAAGATTTGCTCTTGTGGCTGTGAGGCCTGTTCCTGCTGAGCTGAGGAGCAGCGCCTGCCCCAGGCTGTGGCGGGTGAGGTAGGGCCTCCTGCAGGCTGCTGTTCTTGTTAGTGGTGGCACTGAAATTCTCCCTGGGGATTGTGTTTGTGTGAAACGGATGGGCTGGATGTCTCTGCTGAGCTACACTGACGGATGCTGTGCTGAATGCTGGTGTCCTGAGGCTTCCTGGGAGAAGAGGTGCTGTGGGTCAGTCAGGGTGCTATGTCCTGAGCTGGAGGCCTGACTGGAGCCTGTGGTTGCTCCTTCCTGAGGAGAACGGCGTGGGGGATGGGTCTCTGCCTGTGTTTCTGACCTGTTTAACAAAATGTTCCTGTGTTGTGGGCTGGATAGGAGAAGGTATTGAAACTGCAAGTCTTCAGAAGGAAGAACTTTTCTTTTTTTTTTCCTGAAAGGCTACAAAATGTATCCAGTCCTTTAACTGGGACCTCTTCGGAAAAAAGTTTATTCTGGCTTTGGAGATGTCCTACTAGAGTTAACTGAGAACAGTTGAAGAGTGTTTCTAAGCAACAATCACAAATATCTACTGCGTTTTTTTATTGATTTTTTTTTTAAACTATCACTGGTTTCATTAAAGGTAAATGCTTTCTTTTCTGTACTCTAAAGTTCCCTTGTTTCTTGGTAGCTTGTGTGTCACTGCAGACTTCTACAGCATTGGTGTTAAGAGAGAGCCTGAATGAGCTTGCTGGATGTGAATTACTGCAAGCTGTGAGGGAATACCAATTCCAGCTGGGATTCAAACTTTTATTTCAAGGTGTATGTGTATTTTTTTGTTTAGGGATTTCTCTGGTGCGGCTTACTACTAGTCTTAGTGGATTTGGAAGCTAATAAAAAGGAAACAGCATCTGTTGCAGCAGGAATGCAGCAATTCTTTACTGAAAAGATTGAAGCCTATTGAATGACTGAGGGGGAAAAAATCTAGTATGATTAAGACAAAGTTGCTCATGTATCAGCTACAGGACAACGAGTGAATGTGGTCTGCACTCTGTCTTCCTGAGTTTCAGGTGGGGTCAATCTGCACACCTGAACACTTAGAATAGTGAAGGCTTGCCAGTGTTTCTTGTTAATTTTAATGAAAAGTTTTGGTTGGCTGCACGACTACATAGATCAAATAGTCATTAGGAGTCTCATGAGCAGTAAATATTTCTCATAAACAAGAAATTAAGAATTTTCTGTGTATGTAGAGGAAGAAGCAAGGGCAGAGCTTCATACATAGTAAAGGACCATATTTGCCACGAAGTTAGCATCTAACAGATCAAGTAATTGAACAAGTCATTCTTCACAAAAGCTAGACTAGAATCAAGCTGACTTCATTATGAACAAACACATTGGAATTTCTTTATTAAATTAAAACCACACAATATATAACTGCACACAAGAACACACATCTGATATTCCAATGCTGTATTTCACAAAGGAAAACACTCTCACTGTAACTCTTTCATTTTATTAGCAAAAATCCAGTCTGTGGACAATTCATTAATGATAAAGGCTTTAACTAATCAAAACAAGTCAAATACCTCTCTCAAGCAATAAACCAGTGTTCTTATAACTGCACAGACACACACAGTTCAGAGGCAAGTTCTGCAGCCCTGAAGTAGACACAGTTTCCACAGCAAACTTGTCTGTGTCTGCAGAGTAAGTAAATTTTCATTTATGGTTTGTTTTTTACAAGCAAACTTATTTAACATTTTAAATACTTAAAACAAATTTAACTTTAACAAGTATTTACAAAACCTTTACTAAAGATCAACATCCTGCTTCAAGGGTGACCTCAAGGATATATTGTTGCTACCATGCTACAGTTTGCACAGAAGGGGCATAAAGGCCATTGCTAGATTTGGAAGGCTTAAACCGTTTGTTGATATAGCATAAGGACATTAACCTACAGAAGGCAGAAGAGGTCAATTTCAGTGCAATTACCTATTCACGACTTATATAAAGTACATCATGATGATGAGTCCAAAAGACTTTTTTGAATTACTGACCATTTAGTTCTTTAAGAACTGATTTCATGGGAAGTTTTCAGGCCATCACATCTGTCTTCTACTGGTGATATGAAGAAGTTGCATAGGGACCTTCCTCATTCTCCTCCTCTCTAGAAAGAGAATGATCCATAAGCATCAGGTTAGGAACAGATATCATGCTTCAACAGTAAAGCTGTCACAAAAATGCAAATAACCAGTTTTCCTACTGGGTCAGAATAGATAAGACTGGCATTTCCTACTAAGAATAACACTGTGCTGTATACTACTATTCCTTATGTATGTCTGGAATTCTCATTATTTTCCAAAACAGAAAGATGAAAATAAAAGTTGAAAAAGTTCAACATCAGAACATGTACAGTTCAATGACCCCTTACAGTATTTCTTATTATTTGGCACTTGTATGAAGGATAAACAAGTAGAAGCATGCTGAAGTTCCAGTACTGCTGCTCTCCATTCTTCTTTTAAAAAAGAAGCTCTACTTAAAGCCTTCTGAGTGGCAGAGGATGTGGAATGGGGCAAACAAAGCCATGGTGGGAGCAGTCTACCAGAGCTGTAGCTAGATCTATGTTTTGTTGCTGCAAGGATATTTCCTGAGTGACTTTGTGAATGTATACCCCCTACGCACCAATCAATATTCAGACTGATCACTTAGATTTTATTAGCAGAAAATAGTTGCCAACCATCTCCAGTGTAATGACCGCATAAACCAAAGTTGTGTTGCTATTAAAAATTCTCAGGAAACTTCCATCTGCTTATTGTTTACTTGATTATACTACTACTTTAAAAAGTTTATGTGAACCCAATGCAGTGCAATGATCAGTGCTAATTCAAACTCTGAAGATCATTGTTTTCCAGAAGTATATCTTCAAGAATAGTTCAGTAACACAACTTTAGAGCTGCTGCCAATTCTGGCTTTTTTTTGTGAGAACAGAAAGACTTCTCAGTTATTGAACTGTGTGCCCCAAAGGATTTATTTTTAATGTTGTGCGTGCCTGCATGCAAAGATAAGGTTATTCACATAACCCAATAATAGCACAAACTATACAAAAACCAATCATGCAAACTTTTGTGTTAACTTCTAAACATCATTAGCTATAGCTTAAATTTCATATATCTTCTTATCCTCTCAGAATAGAAATGGAAGGGAAAAAGCAATGAGTAATCAAGCAGCTTAGTAAATTATGCTCATTTTCACAATTCTTCCCTCTTACTGAGTAGTGTAGCCAAAAACTTAAGATACTGCTTTTTGTCTTGAAACAACTTGTTGAAAAAAAATTAAGCCTCCCAAAAAACAAGGTTTTGGTTAAACATGTAGTTATTGCACGGTTGTGTGGTGATGGCAGAACCAAATAAATTAGCCTACCAAAGTAAAAAGACCACAAAACTAGTCCAAGCTGTTCATCTCTGGTAGAAGACTGGCATTTGGGTTACAGCCAACTTTGAGAGGTTCCTGTATGTGTCAGGGACATGAAATAGGGGACTGCTTGAACCGGTGGGGGGGGGGGAATCTTCTGACCAAGGCTCAGGTATGCTATGATAAGGGTTAGCAAGAACAGCTTCTTTATTTCAAGCTGCAGAACTGTGCTAAATGAAGAGACTGACAACACTTATCTCCAAGTCAAGGCAATGGTCAGAAAATGCTACTATTGCAGATCTTTAGAACTGTATGTAGTAAATGCATCTTATTACAGGTGGTTTAAAAACAAAAAAAGCTTTACATGAAGAGAGATTATATAGCAGTAGCTTTGGTCCAGGGCCCGTAAGAAACAACAAGGCAGTGTGTATATGTTTAATGACTGAACAATTTTCTTCCTTCACTTTAAGATGCTTAAAATAGCAAAGTGATAAGTCGCTGCAATGTCCCCCTTCAGGAAAAGGAACAGCAAAACATAACAATGTTTTGTAGTGCTGTCTCTTCATGTCTGCTGTTGCCACTTAACCCAGCAGGATGCAAGCACAGGAGACCTGCTGCAAGCTATTGCATGTTGTTATGACCTGATGCATACTAATAACTACATCTGTAAGACTGAGCACACTTGTGACTGAGGAAGTAAACTTTAATCCAACCCTTAGATGCTTCTAGCATCCACACAAACAAGGCAGCAATCTGAGCTCATGAGCTCAGCTTTTAGAAACCCGAAAATGTGATTCTTCACAGGTATCCTCCTTTGAGTTATGTTTTCTTAGCTGAAGGCTAATGATGGTGAACAATTATTGGACAAACTAACTGAACTTATTACAAATTTCAAATCTTCAGCACGTTCTTTTCTATTCTCAGTTCTAGGCAACTGAGCACAAAACAACATAAGGCTCTGTTCCAGTGCTGCATGCTGGTTAATTACATTGGTTCATATAAGCAATAATGGTTAGAGTGGCTGTATTCAATTAGCGTTTCCAAAAATCTGTCACTGAAAATGCAGTTGCAGAAAGACATGACCTGTCCCAGAAGCACAGCAGATGGCCTTAGTGTTCTAGCCTACTGCACTACCCTAAAATATTAAGTATCTTACAAAGAGCTTGTATTAGATCTGTTGTTCAAGTGTCTGATACAAAAAGCATTGCTAAGCTTAATTTCAGTTTCAGCATCCTGAGACATATGTAATAGCATTTTGAGCAAGATGAAGCACTAGCATATTCTTAAACTACAAGCTGCTTTTCTGCCATCTGTGGATGAAAGTAATAATAGATATTCTTTCATAGTGAACTTATGTAGTTACATTTTATGTGTACTACAAATAACTTTTAATAACTACTGCATTTCTTTTGGCCTGCTATAAAAGTACTGCCCCCCAAAAAACAAGGCTTACTCCCTTAGGCTGCTCACGGAGCTGCATCATGGGTAAATATGCCTGCTTGGAGAGTTCCTTAAGGAGTGATTTCTTGCCAAAGAGGCTGTGGATGCCCCGTCTCTGGTGACATTCAAGGTCAGACTGGATGGAGCCCTGGGCAAACTGATTGAGGGGTTGGCAATCCTGCCCATGGCAGGGTGGCTGGATCTAGATGATCTGTAATGTCCCTTCCAACTGAAGCCACTCCATGATTCTTAGTGGAAACTCCAGTAATAGTAATATTAAATACAGATCTAACTACATCCTTCCATGAACTCTAAGAGCGAAAGGCAGTGAGCACAAATTGAGTAGATCACATTCTGCAGTCTCTGGCACTTGTCTACTTGCATTGCTATTGAAGTTCAACTTCTAATTTAAATCTGCACGTGTGCTCCTCTCTCCAACAGCAAGAGGATTTGTGGGGAAGAAGTTTAAATACTTGCAAAGGAAGGAGGTATATTAAGGAGTGACTTCAAGAGTTAAGATTAAAGAAAAATTCACCAGAAGCCTTCTATGTTGCAGAAGGCTTTCTTATTGTGAAACAGATACCTGTACCTGAGGAAGATACCAAATAAGCATGATCAGAATTGATGTGTGTACATGCATGAATTCTTGGTGACATTAAGACAAAAGTAAAGGACAATTTGGTATGTTATAACACCTGCTAAATCAGGCTCACAAGTATGGTGAGAAGTCATGATTTGAAGTTTTGGACCAGACAGAAAACTGCAAGCAGAAGCAGGCTTTCTCAGTAGTGTCACTTGTCCTGTTGTATTCATTTTCTATCCAGCAATGGGGAGCTGTGTGTACATGGAGTGCAACACAGAATAATGGAATTTGTTATCTTTGTCTTATGTATTTTTTTTCCAAATGAGGCTTGTCCAGTTACTAAATTCAATATACCATTTTCCCTCAATTTTTTCCCATGCACAGATGTTTAAATTGCTGGAATGATTTCTTACCTTATTAATAAAACAATGGGACTCTAAGCTTTACAGATTTGGTCCCTGAAAGTATCAGTATTTGAAGTGAACTGGGATGATGGTGGAAGCTTTACATTAAACAAGTTTGCAAAAGCAAAGTATGTATTTGCTGGCATAACCTCTTTCCAGATCCCCACAGTAAGAGAAGAGCTGCTAGTTCCCTGCAGTGGCTCCCTCTGTTACTGTCATGAGAAATGCTATCACTGTGGCAAATGTTAAAAGGTACTACTTTTTCTAGGATTAAAATACATAGGAACTTCTGGTTGCAATAGAAAATACTAAAGAAGTCTAAGTAGGTGAATCCAAGAAGGGAGGGACTGCATAGGGAAAGGAGATAAGATCATTAAGTGAAATAAACTGCAGTGTGGAGCACATTGTGAGTTAGCTTGGGGCAGGAGAAACACCTTCCTGCGTCAGCATCCATGCAGGCTTTAGCTTAGTACTCTACAGCAAACTAGGTTTGCTTAAATAAATAGTTGCCTACTTACATAGCAAGACATCTTGGAGAATGCTGGCATTGTAGCTTTTATAGAGTAGTACTGCAATTCTGTGAATAATGTATAGAGGCAATCTTTAACCATCATGTCAAGGCACCTGCTAGTGGTGTACTGTATATGTGTCTTGTGCATGATGATAGTGTAGACATGCTGTGGACAGAACTACAGCTGCTGAGATGCACCACAAAGAGGGCTCAGTTTAGATTGAAGAGCCTCCAGGATGAAATGAGGATGCTTAATACTCAAAGTGGCATTTACCTGACACTGTCATCTTTTAGTTTTCTGGCTGCTTGTTTGGATAATTTAATCTGCAAGTCCAATCTCTGAAGAAAATCTTTGGCAGACAGTTCTTCCGGTGCAGTGGGCTGATTGTCAGGTTCTTGAGGACTGGGAGAAGAACTACTTTCTTCCTGAGCTGTCACTAGCCCTTCTTCACAAGAAGGGGAGCTGTCCACTGTTTCATTCTCGGGAGACTCCAGTGAATTAAGTCCATTGAACAGTAATGGTTTCTCAGATATAACAGGAATATTCAGGGTTTTCCTCAGAAATATACAGTCATTAGTGAACAGTTTATTTGCCCTCTTTATTTGTTCCATCTGAAAAAGATAGGAAAAAATGTAAATTATTAGGTTTTGGTGAAGTATAAAATGTCACCTTTCTGAAGTGCTACAGTAACCTCTAGTTCCAATAAGACTATACTTAGCAGTAGCAATGACTTCAAAAAATTATTTCACATTCAAAGTGACTTCAGAGATTCAACATTTTAGCTTCTCCCTTGCATACAGACTTGACTCCACACTATTGGTCCTCCCAGAAGTCCTGTACTACCTGAAGAAGCATTTCTCAAATGGTCTTCCAATGTCCTTTCAGGCTCATATGAACACTTTAGGAAAAAGCAGAAGAGCTGCTGGTTTGGATTTATATTAGAGTAAGGCTCAACTGCTAACAGCTGCTACAGGGGAACTATTCTGGTGAAAAGCATGCACAGCATAAACAAGGGGTTGATAGTTGCAACGAACATTCTAGGACATGTTAGTTATGAGCAGGGAGCACCAAAAACACAGGGAGGGCAGTATATGCCTCACCCATGTCATTTTCTCCCCATAGCTGATACAATAAGTTCAGATTTCAACTGAAGTTTCAGTAAGAAGTTGGGAAAAGGATACAAGGCCCTCTAAGCAATTTGCAATACAACTACATAGACTACATGCTGCATTTCTCCATTAAACTAAGTTCTGTGGCATGATTAACAAATGCTTCTACATCAGAATGTATATGACCCACTACATAACTTAAATATTTTCTATGCAACTTTTACTCACAACACTCCATAATCTTCATTAGCAAATGCTATGTCATAGCAGAAGGAAGAATGAAGTAGACGCATTTTTATCAGCAGTCATGTGTATTAAACCCCAATTGTTCTATACTTAACTGAATTCATAATAGTGTCTCAGGTTGCTCTACAAAGGAAAGGCTGTAGTGTGTGTTTATGACTGCCTCCTTATGAATATTAAGTTCTCACTCATCAAAACTTCCTTTCAAGTCAGTGAGTTAAGCTGACTTTCTATTTCTCAACTGCAAGTTATAAAAAAAGGAAAACCCCACACCAGAAATGACTGTCCATGATTAAATGACTTCTGTTATAACTCGAGCTCAAGACTTTACCAGGAGAAGTCTTAGTCCCCTGGTGACTGCAATAGGCAGTGATCCATAATTGTAATTATGCTGCAGTGATGGACACACTCTAAATAAAACCTGCTTGAAAAGAAGTGTAATCAAAACTGAAAATATTCCTCTAATGCAGAGAAGCAGTGCTATACCTTTATATTAAACAAAAGGGAGTGGAACTGTGTAAGATAGAAACTGGTAAGCCTTGTCATAATAGGAACTTTACTGCTACAGTTTCCCCCAGGAAAAATGCTGAGAGCTGCAAGCACTAGCCACTCACTACTTCAGAGTCTGAAGTATCTTGAGTTCAGCTAATGGATGATGAAAAATTGCTCTGCTTATCTTATGCTTGCCATTTTTAAGCTCTTCTAAACTTTGTTCTGCCACTGCTTGGTATCCTTCCTAATGGCAAAAGAGAAGACCACTGTTAGTGTGTTAAACCAGTTCCTTTCTCACACTGAAGATGCTAGAAGAGGAAGGAGTCTAAAACCAGTGTAAAGCAGTGGAGATGTTACTCTGCCTCGTAGCAGATTTGAGAAGAAAATGCAAGAGAGGTGTAATTGAAAGAGCTTCCACATGGTCTGCTCTGGACAGAGACTGGTTTTGTTTCCATAAGAAAATCAGTGAAGGGTGAGGATGTGAATCCTCAGCATGCTCATATGCTCCAGGCTAAGTGATGTGTGGCCGCTTGCAGAACTAGGATAAACTTTTGCATGTGAAGTAGATCTGTTCTATGTGGTAAGACCATCTGCTATACTGCTGTTACAGATTTGTGCAGTAGTAACAGCTGTGATGTTGTATATGGATGAATTTGCTTGGGTCTTGGAAGCCTGATGAAATACTGGTCAAACAAAATAGGAGATTGGTTCTAGAAAGGTTGTACATCAGGGAGGGTGAAGTTATTGAGAACAATGAAATCAAACTCAGCATTGAATTATTTCTACCTATTAAACACACAGAAAATGCTCTATTCTTCAGAGATGGTGCAGCCACCTGCAGTAATTAGCTGGCTAAGATGAAAGCATAACTGGATTTAATCTCTTTCCAAAACTTGAATAACCAGCATCAAGTTTGAGTAACTATCAAAGAGGAGATCACCACTGTCCCAGCTCCTGAAGACTAGAAACTACCTTTAGTGCACACTATGTAGTATAGGGCATATCTCTAAGCTCTTTCCCAAGCCAAGTACCATCGGAATGCCATAAAGGAAGCTCTGCCTGGCTTGATAATGAGATTCATAATAGCATCAGACACAAGTTTAAATGCCAGTTTTCAACATTACTGAAGGTCGATGGCTTTCTTGAAGGATACTGAAAACTCACATGTAAAATGCTACATGAAGCTCTTCTCTGTGAAAACAACAATATAAGATGAAAAATCCTATTTCAACCTTTGATTCCATTAACAAGGGGACTAGGAAGCCAATGCTTCAGCAGCTGATAAATAATGCATTGTAGTGCTACTCTCTATCCTACTTCACTGCAACACTATCCGTGGTCAATTCTTCCTGGAATACCCTTTAAACACTACCTGGTGACATTTGGAAAAGGACTGTGCATATCTGCATTAGTAACAATGAAATAAGAAACATGTCTCTAAAATGAATATCATTTTATAGTCTTGAACACATTACTTAATGTGCTATATTCTCCTACAACTGTAACTCCTACATTCATAGATGCATGGAGAACAGAATTTAACACCAGTTTTCTCTGTGCTAGGAAACAAACTGACTTCTGTTAGCTAGATCTACAATAGCAAAAGTCCTCTTAATGTAACTGAAGCAGCACTAATGGGTAAACTGGTGCTGAATTCATCAAAACTGCTTCACAGTGAATTGAGTAGACCTCATCCTTCTCCCCCCACTAGAAGGGATCCCTTTGTAGGACATAAAATGGTACTCTATGTGAGCCATAACTATGATACTAAATGTGTGAGCTATTAATTACCAGGGGTTAAATTACCTAAGTGTTCAAAGCAATATCTCATGAACCTCAGCCATGCAAGATTAATAGCACTGGGGGAAGAAAGGTGAAGGGCAGCAGTGGATGAGGCCAAACAAACCATAATGATCTGTCTCTAAAACATTCTTTCCATCCATCTCAAATTGCTTATGTGTGATGACATCTCAGGCATGGGAAAGGATGTCTTCTGCTACAACGTAACTCCCTTTGAGGAAAACCACATGGGGAAGCTTACAGAAACAGTAATACTGGAGGCCATGACAACCTAAGATAATTCTGATGTTGCACAGCACCCCTCAGTTTTAGACTACTATACACGGTGTAGGAAGCAAATGACTGACTTCTTCTGAGGACTCACTACCTCATCCTTGTGTGAACATCTAAGAGTCTTCATTTTGTTTAAAGCCAGCATGTCTGCATGCATTCATACCTTGGGATGAAACCATTAGAGCAATAACAAATGACTGATTGCAGCTAACTTGGCAGTACCCTGAGGGAGATCCCATGTCAGTTTAACCTTTCTGAATTGGAGTCTACAGGGAAGCAGCTCTGGTTTCCTAGGCAAAATACTAGCAACAAAGAAACAACAAATGAAATCTTAAAACCAGCATTTATACTTGAAATGTGTCGTTAGCACAGCAAAAGTTTATTAATGTACACCTATGCAAATTTGCCAGCCAAGAGTGCTGTTAACAAGATTTGGTCAAAAGTTCTGTAGTTGTTTAAGGGAAGATAAACATTTTTCACAACAAAAGCTGAATAGTGTTGAAGCCTCAGCAGTTTTTGGAGCTGGAGAAGGGAAAGGAAACCCATTATATTCAGCCTACTAATTTGGGACTGCACAGTTCCTCTTCTGGAGAGAGCCCAACCAGAAGGTGCTCTCTGCAGCTGGTGTGAAAGTGACATTCGCTGTGTGCCCGTGCTGTGCTCACCAGCTGCTGCATCCTGTGCAGTTGTGCATGTTGGTACCACTGGAATGCTGACAGCCTGCTGGGCCTGGGGTGCAGGGGGAGGTCAGTGAGGTAGGGAGCGACCTGCCGTGTTAGGGGCTGCCGGTATAGGCTGGGGGAAGCCCTTAACGCGTTCCATAGGAGCGCACTCTCCTTTCTGGGGGATGCAAAAAGAGTGGCGCTTCTGAGCCGGCTGTAAGTCAGCCCTGTGCTGGCAGTCAGATGAGCAGGGGGAGCATTTAGCCCTGAAGCTGTGGCGGGGGAAAATCTGGTCACGGCCAACACGCTGATACCAACGCAACGTGCTTTCTGAAGATAAACGTAATCGCAGTTCTCTGCCATCTGAGCTGAGCGCGGTGCCGATCAGAGCGGTGCGAGCGCAGATTCCCCCGGCGGGGAAACGCATCCCTTCGTGGGGCGGCATCGCTGCGCGCGGTGCGTGCCGAGCAGCGGGGACGCCCAAAGCGCAACCGGCGCCGCTTCTCCTCCGCGCCCCTTCTTCCCCCTCCGCGCCGCGACGGGGCAGAGCCGCCGTCACACGGGCCTTACCGTGACGCCGTACTTGAGGGCGATGCCCTGCAGCGTGTCCCCGGCGCTCAGCCGGTGCTCCACGTAGCGCTCCGCCAGCGGCGCGGCCACGCTCGCCGTGCTGCCGTACGAGCGGGCCTTGATGAGCGCCAGCCGCTGCGACAGCTCGGCCTCCGACTCCGGCCCGCCGGGCGGCTCCTCGCGCGGCGACTCGGCCATGCTTCCCCCCGCCGCGCCTCAGCGCCCGCGGCCCCGCGCCCGCTCGGCAGCCGCCCGGTTTCCCCCTGGCATGGCGCGACCCAGGCGCCGCCCGCCCGCCGGCGGTAACGGCGGTAACGGCGGCAGCGGACGGGCTCGCGGCGGGCCCCCCGCGCACGCGCCACGCAGCGTGCCGGAGACGGCGCGTGCGCGAAGGCGGCGCGCGTGCGCGGTGCGTCCTGGCGCGGCGCGGGGGGCGCCGTTCCGTTCGCGCGTCCCGGCGCGCGCTGTGCGCTCAGCGCGGGCGGTCCGCGGCTCAGCAGTGCAGCGCAGCCCGGCGGGAGAGCTGAGCAGCTGCGGCGCTGAGCGCCCGCCGTGTGCGGCCCGCAGCCGGGACCGCGTCAGCCTCTCATCCGAACGTGAGGCGCGAACCCGGGTCGGATCAGCTGTATGCCCGCTCTCTGTTTACAGCGAATGCCCTCTAAAACGAAAAGAGTTAAATGTTTGAGCCCGAGCTGAAGTCAGGGAGCCCGTTTGGACCCGTGTTTCTTACATGCGTCCAAAGTAATTTACAGAAGAATCTCAAGGTGACTTATCAACGAGGATTTGTTTGCGTGGAAGAGAACTGCTAGCTGTAAGGATGTGCCCGTAGTGTTGAAGTATCTCCGTGGAGGTGATCGGGTGGTGATGGTGAGCAATGGCAGGGAAATGCTGCCTGCCTGTTGCTCGCTGGCCCTGTGCTGAGGCCGAGGCTGCCGGGCTGGCAGTTACTCGCCTGGCAGTGGCAGAAGCGGAGCCCTCGTGCTGCGGTGCCACACTGGCAGGGCTCCTCGCTGTGCTCCGGGCTCCTCGCTGTGCTCCCTGCTGCTCTGTACCAGCAGCTCACTGATGTATGGCTGGGTATTTCCTGATGGGCCGAGGCCTTGCAGTAATGAAAGCTTTAATTGCTCGGTTTAGTGCCAGGCCGTGACCTCTGTTTGGCACGGAGTCTGTTGGCAGCACTGACCGCTGCCTGCCTTCCCACCGTCTTCTGTCCTTTCTCTTCCCTCGTTACTGCTTCTGTGACCTTTGCCACGTGAGCTTCCAGTTCAGTGAAACTGTGCTTGCCCAGACCTATTTCTTGAGCTGAAATGATCGGTACTTCCTTAGGCAATGCTGGTAGCACTGATGTCACCTCATTGGGCGCTGGATTGGATGCTCTAATCAGACTTGCATGTGACTGAGGAGTTCCCTCCTCTGAGTCATCGCTCTGAGCCCGCAGACATCCTTACATCCACCATTACTCACTTCACACGGGGGAGGATGTTGCTGCAGCTATCTATAGCAGCTAGAAATGTAGCTGTGTAAGTGAAAGCCTTCATTTCAGAGCCCTCAACTCAGCACTGTGAAGCGTCTGCCCCACCTGAGGGTTTCCTAGAGCTGTATGTGGGGAGAAGGGGAAACCTCCTTTTGCTTTTTCCCAGGGGAGGCATTCAGACCTAGATAACAGACCTTGCATTCTCACATAATATCACTGTACAGGATCTGGCTAAGGATAAGCTTACTTGGAACTACTGCTGAGTAACAACTGTAGTATTAGCTCCCAAAGGTAATTCTAGGAAGGAGTGATGTGTCTGTGTCAGGGGTTTGTCTGCTCGTCTTCCTAAAGTAGTTCTGAGGATATTTTTCCTTTCAGTAGAGCACGATGAATCTTTCCACGCGATGAACAGTATGAAGTGTATGCAGTCCGTTGCCTGCCTGTTCCTGGGGGCTCCCAGCTGCCCTTTTATCTCTGACAATAATCCATATCTAGGTCAGTTAGTGCACAGTGGTCTTGATTTGTTTACTTTGTTTTATAGGTCAACAAGCTAAAGTCAGGAAGCTTCTAAACTAGAGATCAGTATCAGCTGAGCCTTAAGCTCAGCTGTTAAGGCAGCCCATATAACTTAATGGCCAAGTGGAGAGGAAAGTGCCTTTTAGCTGGGTAATCATTCTGTTAATGATCAGTTAGTCAGCGGGTATTTTATCAGTAAAGAAGCGTTGGCAGATTTTGCCCTGTGGAATGCTAAATGAAACAGAGCATTACCCGATGTTACTTATCAAGCAAGTTAGGGACCTCACAACTTACAACACCTGGAGCAATGTGGGTAGAGGGATCTGCCGCAATGGGGTTGTTTTAACTTCAGGATCATATAAAACTGTCCTCGTGGGTTACACGCATGGGCAGGTGCACAGGAGCCAGGACAGAACAGATGAAAACAGGGCTGCCCCCAGCAATGGTGCTGCATGGAGCTGCACTGCTGCCTCTGCTCATGCTGCAGCCTCTGCTGGGAAACAGTGCAATGTAGGACAGGGATCAGAGGCAAATCCTGCCCTTTAGAAATGATAGCCCTGGGTTCTGTAATTAATTGCAGCAAAGAAAGAAGGACCTGAATAAATTTCAAAAGGAAAGTAGGTTTGTCTGAGCTGATGCTCGTTACTTAAGCTGTGTGCGTATTCCTCATCAAAATAAGCCCATTATGTAGCAGTAGCAGCTGTGAGCCATTATTAATATTTCATGCTCTCAGCAGGGGTTACTATGGGTTTCTGTAATAAGGTTATTTGAGTGTTGCAATATCGTGTACTGAGTTTACATTCTCAGGGCTTTTTTTGGCTTCTTGTGTAAAGTGTCAGTGAAGTTTCATTTGTTCCCCTTCCTTCTCATTTGCAGAAGTTGATTATCTTTCTCAGCTGCATCCTAGGTGTGTGATTATCCATGAAAGGGCTCTCATTGCCTTCTTCATTGCCTTTAGCCGTTTTTGTGCATCGCTTGGTAATGAGTGTTGTAAAGCCCTGTGCTGAATGGAGCAATCTTGCACAGGAAAGCATGCAAGTGGTTTGGGTCCTGTGGCAAGGGCTGGTTGTGCCATCACTGGGGTGCTGCATTTCCTCCAAGTGTCTGCTTTCTGGTGTGAGCAGCTGGAGGGGGATGGTGCTGCCTGCCTGATGTTTGTTCTCCACCTGTGCGTGCTGGAAAGGCAGGCAGTCTTTGTGTGATCCACCATTACTTCCACTGCAAACAGGTGGGGTGAAGATGCAAGTTGGAACTGCTGTTTTGCACATCGGAGTGGGCTGTCTGTGGCCTTATTAGACCTTAGATCATGGGGCCAGAAGCTGTATCCAGCAGAGCACTGAGCAGACAGGGAGTTGCAGCTGATGCTTCTTTGGGGGAGTGTGGGACGAGCTGTGCAATGACTGTTGAAGGGCAGCCTCTGGCCTTCAAGTTCTGTGGCTTTAGTCAGGTTTTTTTTAGCCTTCTTGTTTTTCAACTTTTCCTTTAGGTCATAAAGACCTTGGAAATCAAGCTGTTTATAGCCCTGCCTGGTTAATGAGTTGTCAGGCAGGTAGTTCAGCAGCACAGGGGGAGGAAGCATTTGGAGCCGCAGCATATGTCCATTAGCATCATAAAGTGTTGTGCTACGCTGCAGTGGTTGTCAAGGAAGGCACCCTGGGATGGTGTCTGCTGTCCTCAGTGACACCTGGGTTAAATGTGCTCACTTTACAGCTAACACATCAGACTGTAACCTGAATTCGTGCCTTGCTGATTGCTATACATAGTTTGCTGTTGCATACACAGAGGGATGGATGGATGTTGACTAACCTGTTAGTGCGTCACTAAATGGTCCCTTTCACATTTACTTGAAGTACCCGTGACGGGAGATATTAGCAGCATACCTTTTGCCCCCCAAAATAGCTTATAGGTTTGCAGGCAGTGATAGCTGCCACCGCTGCTGAGCCCTTCGGCAGCTGGTGTGCTGGGTCAACAATGCTGCCTGCCTTCCCCTGCTGAATTCACATTCAGCACAGCTAACCCCTGCTCTAGCCTTTTAATTAAAGAAGCAATGAATACAATAAATCTGGCTGTAATATGATGGTTGGTGGCACCTCCCCTGGCGTGTATACCCAGCAATAAATGTAGGCAAGACAGCCCTGTCACAAAGGATGTGAGCAATGCAGCCGAGGGCTGGTAATGAGGGAGCATCATTCCTCAGCCCAGTGCTTCTCTGCGTGAGGCTTTTTCAGTCTGAGCAGTGCTGGTTGGAGAATATTTTATCAGAAAACCTGTAACCAGATGATGCACCACGAGGAATGCTTTATTCAGACAGAAATAAAAATTCTCAATATTCATTTGTCAGAATGGGTGTTTTTTCTTTAGTGTCATCACGTGCATCGCTTGCCAACGTAGTTCCAGTTGCAGTGAGCCAAAGGGAGCTGTCTTAATTAAAGGAAGCAGCACAGAGGGGAAGACGTTATATATTATTGCAATTACTTTTAGGCTATTTTTTACAGTCAGCTTTGTGTAACCTGTTTCAGTAGGTCAAGAGTAACTCACTAATTTTATATGGGCATATAGCTTCACTTTAGTTTGGGATGACTTGAAATCAAAAAGCCCCTCTAACCCTTCCTGCTGCTGTGGGGTTCAGTAGGACAGGCGGGGAGTGGTTTGTCAAGAGGGCTGTCCTCTATTGAAGTGTACCTACAGTCAATCAGTCGAGGATCCAAGGAAGCTCCAGAATTCCCTAGCAATGTGAATGAAGTTAGCTGATGCCCAAAAATCCAGAGCAGCTTATCAAGCCCTTCTCCTTATCAAGCCCTTCCCCTCCATGTGCTACTCAACTCATCCTTATTCCTGCTCACTGACGCCATTTCTCTCAGCTGCCCATCCTCAGCTCACTTTTCCATCATTTGTTGTCTTCAAGGTGGATCTGGCTTCATCTCTGAGCTAAAGCTGCTCATACAAGGCAGAGTCTGAACTACCAGTAGGCTCAGCCCCCCAGGCTCCAGTTTGCTTCAGTTTGCTCAAGTGATCGCATGCAACTTGTCCAGAATGCACGCGGTAAGCTTTCAGCCTCTGTCAGATACTCTTCAACTCTTGAGCCTGCAGATGTCCCTCCAGTCCCTTGCCAGCTGACAGAAGGGCTCAGGCAAGCATACAGATGCTCGTTCTTGCCATGTGTGCTTGTAGCCCTATGTGCCTGCTTTGTCAAGGGGTTGGGCGAGTGCTTACGAAGAGCAGCAGTTGAAAATAAGGGGGGGTTGTTTGTTTTACTTGCAAAGCTGAACTTGGAAAGAGCAATTCCAGCTGGGTAATTTCAGAGGTGACTCAGAGCTTCATCCTGCAGCAGTACCTCGAGGACCCCTGTGGGGCTTCTGCCCATCCCACTGCAGGGAGAGGCTGCTCTTGGGGCGAGGTGAGAGCACTGACATGGGTGTTTTTGGAGCTGCACAGCAAGTTTCTATTCCAAGAGCTCTGTGCCCTCTGAGCTGTTTACTAGTGTGTGTTTTCTTCCTGTGGGAATACATTAATTGGGCCTAATCAGCCTCGTGGCTGATATTGTCACTTGGTGTCCAAAATGGGAATGTGCTTTTGGTCTGAGCCTATTTTTAGCAGCTGCAAATAGGGCACAAAAGCAGCAGTGCTCGTGCTTCTCACAGTGTGCTTCTCATCCAGTGCGGTGAACAGATGGACTTTAAGATATTACAGTGGTGTTATTGGAAGTGAGAAGTGGTGGTGGATGAAGCGGGTTGTTGCCTGGCCAGCTGAGTGTTTCTGGGTGCTGCTCCTTAACCTGGTGTGTAACAGGTGCAGATCCCTAGGCTCGTCCAAGCAGTACTTCCCATTGCACTCTCTGGGTCTTACCACAGTATTTCCTGGCTTTCGTTCTGAACCCTGAGCAGGCTCAGGTCTGACATCTCCAACAGTGTGACGCCTGCAGGGGAAACATCTTGCAGCCATGCTCTGGTGTGCAGGAGGCCACTGGGTGAGCTCCAAAGCAGCCCTAAGCCAGAATACGAGATGAAGAGTTAATAACAGGGTAACGGTGGCCCATAGGCAGGCAACTTGCAGCAGTGCTGCTCTGCTCTATACTTTGCCTCTCTGCTGGAGGCTGCTGTCTCTGGAGCAGTGTTGCTGGAAGCAAAAGGATGTTGGCTCCTCACCCAGTAAACCTCAGCTTAGTGCGCCAGTTTAACTCTGGGCTGCTGAGAAGTGTGTCAGTGTGTGACCTGTTTTGTAAGTTAAAAGTGAAAAGCAGGAAGTGAGAAGGGTTTCTTATGTGAAGGGAGTTGGATCTTTTGGGGGGACTTTGGTTTAATATTTCCAGTATGTTCAAAGTATGTTGCATTTTTCCGCTGTCGTCCAATTGTCCAAAGAGAACGTACATATCCTACCCACGTGTTATCCTTGGTACTTGCCAGAGGAGCCAACGTCATGATGAAAATGTTCTTGTGTGCTCGTGTTTTCTGAAGGACAGCTGGTAGTGCTCTTAGGTACCGTAGCACACTGTCCTTCTGGCGCCCAGTGTCCAAACACTGCACTTTCTGCATTGGCGCACCCAATTGGCAGTAGACTTGTTTGCTCGAGCATTGGTGGGGCTTGTGAAGTCAGGCATAAATACATATGCTCATTATAATTAAATCATTTCTTCCTCCCCGAAGAATTTTGCCTGCAGAGTGCCTTCTGGGGAGTCCTTCAGGGCTGATCATCTCAGTGCCTGAGTCTTCCCTGCCTCACTTTGCTTTTAGGTCTCCTTAAGTGCCAGTTTGATATATTTTTTTCAGCTGTTTTCCCCACGCCCTCATTGCTTAGCCCTCATCCTGTAGAGCAGTTGCTGACATGAGCGGCTCATTCTTACTCACCATCCCTTTGATAGTCTTTGTAATTGTTGTGTCTGCGTATAAGAAATATAGCGTGTATGAGTGTACGAAGGCCTCAGTCTGTGAAATATCTGACAAATATTGCCAGGAAAATCATCTCTGCGATGACTTGGCTCAGCTGATGACAGCCTGTGCCGAAGAGCTCTCAACATGATTTGCATCTCTATTTCTAGTTGCTGAGAGCTCCCTAATTAAGACTCTAGTACTGGCCATAAAATAGCTTTTACCAGATGATCATTTTGGCACCTCGTGGTTTTAGCCTGTGCTGTCTGAAGTCCATCAAACCCAATGAGATGTGGGAAGAGTGTTTGGGGCACTGGCACCAAATGTGAGAGAATGGGAAGGAAATGTCCAGACGATTGTGGCAGTGGGTACAATTCTGCCTTATGCTCTGAATTTGGAAATGTGAGTGCTAGAGTTTAGATGGAAACTTGAATTGCAATGGAAATCCATTGATTTCCTTGCTGCTTGCAACAAACAACTGTTGCTTCCCTTGAATTTCAATTTTGGTGATGTATAGCATCATCTGTGCTGGTGTCTTGCCTTTAGGAAGATCATTTGCATGAAAATGATGGGAGAAAACTGGAGAAGATTGGCAAAACATGATTGCTCACTCCTTGCAATCCTACGCAGAAAAGCTCGTGATTATTTTTTTCCTTCTATTTCTTGGCTGAAATGCTCAATTACTTGTGGCCTTGCTTCCCAAGCTCAGCCCAGCACCCATGTGTTAGTGTGCAGCCAATCTGTGTATGATACTAAGTAGACATGGCAGCTCTCTTCTAAAATAGACTGTTCCAATCTGTCACTTTATTCCTTGGCACCGGGGCTCCTCATTTTCCTGAGATGAACTCCACTGCTGGCCTTGAGCCTGATGGAGTGGAAGGAGTGCAGAGCTGCCACGATCGCTAACTCACCTGAGCCAGGTGGGGAGCCCTGCCTCTCTGGTGAGGCGTTTTCAGCAGCTGAACAAATATTTCCAAAAGAGTGGCTGAGCCACTGAGAGGGGTGAACTGAGAGCCCAAACACATCTTATGCAACACTCGTGTTGTTCTCGGTCATACGGTTTTGCTGAAACTTGCCTCATCTTTTTTCCTGCTAAGCAGTTCTCTAAGGCTGCTCTGAACTACTTCCCGAACTCCACGTCACCTCAGCAGACAAGTGAGGTAAAAAGTTTTCTTCAGGTTCTCGGGGTCATCTGCTTCCTGATGACTGCTGTGGCACTGCAATAAGATGCCTTCCTCTATTATACGTGTTGCAGCGTGGCTCAGTTCCTTGCTTCTAGAAGAACATGCCATCTAAAGGAAAGAGAAGGTGAAGCAGGAGGAGCAGGGGCCAAAGAAACCCCTCTGCAGATCAAAGCTGTGAGGATTTGTCTGTTTCCTCTGAGTACAGAATGCAGAACTCACTTTTGAAGCTTCAGAGCTGGAACCAAAAGCTCAGAGGCTTCGGGCACACCTTGGGATTGGCACTGGTGTAGCCCCCTGGGGACAGGTGCTTTGTAAAGCCACGTCTGTGCCACTCTGAGTGAGGGGATGGGGTTTGTCGTGGCTTGGCACTCAGTTTGTGTGAATCTGAGGGGTTAGGATGGGTGTTCAGACCTCATTGTTGCCTCAATCCTCTTCTGCGGGACTTACAGAGAGATCCCACCTGACTCTTTCTCCCCGGTGCAGTTCTGAGTATTTAGGCATACAGATTAAACTCAGCAAGCTGATTGCCACTGTTTAATACACGAGCTGAGAGGCAAGGTGTACTGAATATATTAATTTATTCAGTGCTGTAAGAGACCTCATTGCCATCTGCTTTTGCTAACGATCGTTTTAGTCATCTGTCTCAGGTTAGGGTTAATACCCTTTTGGTAGGAGTAGGACTTTGTACCACCACTGTATTGCTGGTCAGCAGCGATCGATTAGTACAGCATTTAACCTGAGTGCAAAGTATGCAATAAAAATTAAGGTAGGCCATTATGTGTTACTTTTCAGGTTGAGGGAGATGGCAGTTGATGGAATCAATCCAAACCAGTGCAGGGGAGAAATGCATTAAACTGAGAAAAACACACTAAAATCTTGATTCTCAAGGAAAAACAATGAGGTGTGAAGTGGCTCTGGGGATGTTTTTCACATCCCAGTGCACGTAGCTGTGTCAGTGCACCCTTGAACAGAAGGCTCAAGCAGTGTGAGAACTCCTCTAGCAAACCAGGACTGCCTGCTATGGCAGCAGTGTGTGCCTTCCTGGTAGCGGGCAGAAGGAAGCGTTCAGCGGTGGCTCTGAGGTGCTGGCTGTGATGCTAAATAGATGCTAAAACTGGAATCTTTTGTCACCGCTCTGAAAAGTGCAAGGCTGAGTTTAAACAAAACCACGGCCTTTTAGCCGGCAAATTAACCTACCTGAGGGAAGAGGTGCTGTGAGCACCAGCTAACCCCGTGGCACAGCGATTCTTCAGCCCGCGCTGTTTGCCCGAAGCAACGGGAATGGATGTGTTTAATGGCCCTGTGGATGGAGATCACAGTTTTAGCATAGTCATAACTGCAAAGAAGAGCGATGGTAACCACTGCGGCTCGATGATGCAGTGACCTTTGAATCCCGTGCTGTTTGTAGGCACGGCCAGAAAGCACCTTCAGCAGTGGACATACCCACTGAAGAATTAAATGCTTCTATCCAAAAACTAATAGTCAAATTAAAGAAAGTGCTACCTTCCAGTTACTGGTTTTGGATTCTGCTTAGAATCCGCACAGTGAATACAGAGGATGTCCTCCAGCACCTCGGCACTGCTCCCATTTGTGCTCGGCGTGGCACACTGGGGCCTCTCATCCAGCTGAGGCTGCCAGGCTCTGTAAAATAGAATTGCTGCCACAAATGCCCATGTGAGACTTAGAGCTAAGTTCTGTAGCCTCTAATTGACCCAAGTGATTATCTGTCTATGGTGGGAGTGCTACCTGAGCTGTTCCAGTGTGGGGCTCAGACTCATCATCTTAAAAGCCTCTTTATGAATCATAACTCTGTGTCCTTGGATAACTGAAATTGAACAGCACTGCAAATCTTAAGATTAACAGTCCAAGCCTCTCAGTGATGGTTGACGCACATCCAAAGCAGGTACCACTGCTCATCCTCACTCGAGCTGTACCTGTGTCCATACTGGAGCATCACAGGGCTCTGTTCCCCTGCCAGCAGCTCCACGCCTGTCCCTAAGCAGAGAGGCTCCTGGCGTGCCCTGTTCATCCCGGCCTATGAGTCCTCAGCAGGATGTGGATTCAGAGCTCCTGTTGCAAAGGTGAAGACTAAGAAGATCAGACCAAGATATCGATCAAATTTATCTTTACGAAGTTGTTAAAATGCATTGCTCTGCAGCAGGTGGTGCTGTACCATACTGGTAACTCAGTCATTTCTAACGGATTGATCAGGAATTCCCATAATGAAAGTGCTTGTGAGGCTTTCTGTTAGTCATCTGTTGTCAGTGTTTTGACTGCGCACAGAACTGGCTTGGAGTTTCACTGGCGGTCCATGAAATTTCATTTTAAGGCCCTGGCTGTTACCTTGGCACCTCCACATTGGCCTCACTGGCTGTATTCCGTCAGCTTTCTGGTCCTTATGTGCTCAGACGACCTTACAGCGATCTCTCCTTCCGCCTTCCCAGCACGTGGCTTTGTGCAAGTCAGTGCTTTTTGCTAACACTTGGTTTTATCCGCAGAAGTCTTTTGTCATCTGCCTTCAGGGGAAAAAAGCACTTCAGACTCTGAGCCTTGAATTGTAAAGCCTTACAAGCGCAGATGCGTTGCTTTTATCCCTCACCCTGAGCAGCTGCTGGCCACCTGCCTGCACACTGCTCATCCCTCCCACCGCTGCCATCCTGCAATCAGGGGAAAATGCTGCTCTTGCTCTCCTGTGTCCTGTTAAATGGTTTCTATTAGCAGAACCATTTATTATAAGGCCTGTATATGCGCAAAATGGAGATGAACTTGATCCCTCCAACACTTCCATAAAGAAATCAAATCAAGGAGCCAATCCTAAATACGTGTGGATGGCAACTGTTCAGAATGCTCAGTGAAGTGTTGTGCTGTAAAGATGACAGGTCTGTGCAGGGTGAGCCTCCCCTGTGGTGGCTCCTGGGAGGAGAGCGGTGAGCCCCGACCACCTCATTGGGGCACAACAGTGGGCACAGCTGGGAGCTTTTGCTTCTGAACACGGCAGTGCTGTCTGTGTCCTATGCAGCAGATAGATGTGGAGATCCTCTGACTCAGCCCAGCGGCTGCATTCATTCTCAGCCCCTAAAAGGAGGATGCTGCCTGCTCTGGCACTGTTGGGTGCCATCAGGTAGGTGCCTGCTGTAGGGGGGCTGCTGGTGGCACCTGGATTGCCTGCAGTCAGGGTATGTGCGTTCCTGCACGTATCCTTGGCAGTATCTGAGTTCTCTGGGGGATGAGTTTCTCTTGCATTCCCGAGCAGCTTTGTTCAGGGGAGGAGATGCCACGGGTCAGCCAGAGGGCTGATAGCTTGGCACCAGCATGAGGGTTTTCAAATGAATTTCCCTGCTGAGGTCTCCTCTGTGAAGCTCCAAGCGGAGCAAATGACTGAGCTCAGTGTGAACACGGAGAATGACCCGTCGGTGCCAAAGCTTTCTTAGCATCTCTGACAGCTCCTGCGTGCCAAACAGCTCATGTGTCCAGTGGTGAACTGTGCTATCCCTGCGCCCTGCTGGGCTCACACACCTCGGGCCTTTCACTTCTGCTGGAGCAGGTGGGCTCTGCTGTCACCGTGTGGAAATAGCTGCTTACTCTCTGCAACAGTTTTACACTGTCAGCTTCTTTTATTCCGAATGATGCAAGTGTTTGTTCTGATTGAATTATAGGCTAAATTAAGGACAACAGATGCACAATAGGCTGGACAAGCTGGCCCCATAGTCCATGTTATGGAAAAATATGACCTCAAATAATCATATTATGAAGTAAAAAGGCTGCTTGCAAACAAAGGGAGCTGACCTGTGCATCAGGGTGACCGAATATGCACATGGCCTCTGGAATAACTCATCTGGCACTGAAATACATAGCTGGGTGTTACAGTGACTACGCACATTAGTGGGAAAAGAGTAAGCTATTTTACAAGTCTGCTCCTGTTTCCCTCAACACCCGGAGCTCCTCCTTGGGTGTTCCTTACTCACCCCAGTGCTGCACTAACCAACAACCCTGCTGGTTCGTCGAGCTCTGCAGGTCCTTATGGCTGCTGCTGGGGACTGCTGCTGCTCCCAGCAACTGCTCCCTCAAGTCCGAGCCCACCGCCTTTGGGGTATCCAGCAGCACGGCCTTTCATCTCAGGAGCTGCGCGTCTATCCATGCACCAGTGCTGAAGGCAGCTCGTTCCGACCTGCTCTTTTAATTATGGACTCAGTTGGACAGCTTTGAGAGTAAAGGAAAATCCAGTGTTCAAACTGGAATAGGGAAAATAGAAACAGTGTTCAAAATAGAATAGGGAAGAACTAGAAAATACGAGGTACAGCAGTTCCGCTGTCATGAAAGGTGTGCACTCAAGGAAGTCAATGCATTTCATTAACACGTCGTCACATCTCTTTGTTTAAACTGAGCTCTCTCATCTCAGAGGTGATCTCCGAAGGTGAGCGCTGCTGTCGTGTCCCCCCAGAGCTGCTCGTGTCTGCGTTCCCTGCTGCAGATCATGCTCGTGGTCAAAGGGACTTCAACCCAGGCTGTGTAATGGCAGCAGTGCAGGGCCAGACCCGGTCTTCAAGTTGCCCTTCCCTTTTTGCTAGAGCTAGAAGTGTGTAGAAATAAAATCCCGTCTTGGAGATGGGAAATGGAGTGTGTGGCCTCATAAGTGTCTCCGCAGCTGTATTCTCTGATTGGGGCCTAATGGAAGATCTGGGAATTTTGCTATGTGTTCCCACGGGCACTCCCCAATGTTAGGCCCTGCAAATCCCTCAGAACTGCACACAGGGCACAGATGTGTGTTTTCTCACTGAGATATTCCTTCCTTTTCTCCAAGTGTCCTATCCTGTTGTTGCTATTGTTGTTGTTTTCCTTTTTTTTTTTTTTTGGCATGCAAGAAAAGAGAAGTAGAAAGATGCTGTGACATGTTGGTGTTAGTATTGAAAGCATCATTTGTATCTGTAGTGTGAGTCGGCGTACAGCAGTGTGATGACTTCCCTAGCTCAGCCTTTAGGCTTCCGTGGGGATCCAAGCAGGCAATGTGTTGGTTGCCCTGAAGCTTGGAGGGCTGTGTGTACAAAGAGATCAGTGTGTGCTCTCAGTGTCACGTCGATAAACCGAACAGCCCCAGTCCTGAGCACACAATGTGGGGACAGAAGGTGCAACCCGACAGATGTGAAGCACACCACCACCAGAAACCAAAAAAAGCCAAATTTTTTATGAAGGTTTATTTAGAAAAACCATGATGTTGGGGAGTCAGTGTTACAGAGTGTGGCAATTCCCTTCCCCTTGATTAATATGCACCACACTGTGCGCATGCAGTAACTTATGGTCCCACGGTAGCATCTCATCTAGAGCTTAACATGAACACTGCACTGCCCTCAGCGCACACCACCACTCACACACATGTTGGGACACACACAGAGTTGAGCTTTTCCATGAAAAAACTGTATAAAAAACACAAGCCAAACTGAAGCTGCCAACTCAAGAAGCAACGTGCCAAAGTAGACAAAGATACTCCTGAAGGTTTGCTTAAGAAAAAGGGCCTCTTCTGTCCTTGTCCCCTGCTCAGTGCTGTTGGGAAGTGTGGCTTTAACAGGGACTCGTCCCATCCTCACCCCTTCATGTTACCTGCAGAGATTTCCACCAGATAAATCACCCTATAAGTGAGCTATAAATGCAAAATTCTTCCTTCAAGCATCACCACCGTGCTGTCGCTGTACTGAACGGACCCGTACACTGTTGCAGTGTTTGATATGTGATGCTCAGGGCCAGGTGATGATAAGCCCTTGTGCAGAGCACCCAGAAGAGGCAGGACAGATGTCCCTGATCCCTCACAGACAGGAGCAGGGCTGGCAGAGGCTGCCTGGAGCAAAGGGCCAGGCTGCTGGGTTCCCCCCATATGCCAAAGGAGCCGGAGCCCGGGTCCCTGCCACGGGGTGCTCAGCTTTTGGGGCTGGGGGTGATACCCAGTGTCTGAGCACTCCTACTCCTGGAGAACATGTGCTGGTGCAAAAGACATGGCGTGTGAAGGGCAGGAGGTGGCCCTGGGCCTTCCCAAACCGTTCCCTGGCCCATGATGTGAGCTGAATGCAGCCGTGGGGCAGTGAGACCCCATACGCAGCTCTGCACAAAGCGACACGGGACGGCACGCTGCAGGCATGGGGGCAGCCACCCCAGCCGTCCTTATGGAATGCTGCATGCATGCACCAACACTGAAATGGCAGTTAAGACGAGAAATGGATTGCACTTGTTTCCCTTGAACACACATGCATGTACCACCCTTACTAACAAAAAAAAAAATTAAAAAAAATTAAATACATTTAAAAAATGACAGTTGGGATTCTCTTCGTTGGAACAAAAGAAGAAAATAGGGGCAGCATGATTCTGATCACTGAGGTTGGTCAGAAGTCATCTTCTGCCTTTAGGAATGTGGGTTCTCTCTCCCTCAATGCCGCAAAGCATCACCTGCTGCTCCAGGTGGTTTCTAAGGGCTGTCTATTTAAGACCCTGCAGAGTTATGACTGTGTTACAGAACTTGCTATTTTCTAAAGGAGTATCACAGTTTTTCTACAATAAATCCTCCACAGAGCCAGGGAAGATCTCAGCAAGACTCCCTTGTGTTGTTTTCACTTCCAAAGAAAGGCTTCAGCAGATATGGTACAGACTGGGAGCTTGCTGGAGAAGTCAACTGCAGGTACTCTGCATCCCCGCTTGGCATCACATTTAAGTGGGATTTGAGTCAACATTATTCAGTTGAGACCCCCCTCCGAAGACAGGCATCCAACAGGAGGGGATGCTGTGGACCTACTCAGTTCCATGAAGAAGGCACAGAGAGCACTGTGCCCGTCAGCCCGCGCTCCTGCTCTGCTCTGCCAAACCTGCTCCAGGGCTGTCACCGTGTGACAGAAGCAGCGCTGTGTCCCTGATGTCCCAAGGGAGCTCTTGGAGCAGAGGTTGGTGTACCCCAGTGTGCTTCTGCAGCTTTCCACTGGTGTCAGCAGCACACCTGCCTGGTGCTTCCCAGGGTGCTAACGGACAGCCACAGTGAGCGTGGCTGTTTGCCAGAGCCAACTGGTGGCTGTGACAAAACAGTGGTACAGAGTAGCTTTAGACTGCAGGATGCACAATACAAACATCAGACTAATGTAATGCTGTTGCACACCGGGGTTAGCCGCTGCTTCGCAAGCACTTTCCACTGGGTTATGGGTTTGTCTGGCATCTGAGTGAAGGCCCTGACTTAGCTGAGCACCTGTGCCTACCTTCAATCTGTCCTTACTTGGCCAGGCACTCAGGTGAGTACCCAAGTGCCTCGTGCCCACCCAACTGAAGTCTGGGCATGTGAGCTCTGCAGTTGGTCCAGATACCCTCTCGGTGTTTTTCCTGGAAGCACAGCCACTGCTCAAGATTAACTACTTAATTAGCCTTCATCAGAAAGGTCCTGAGAACGTTGCTATAATACTAACAAATATATATATATATATATAAATACCAGAACACAGGGCTCAAGGCAAAACAAATGCTCATTTAGATTAATAGCTGTAAACTGAGTATTCTATGAGCAAACAAAAACTTGTTGGCATAGGAAAAAAACCTACCATTCAAAGTATACAGGATTGGCAGCACTAAGCTTACTTTAGTCTCTAGGATGAGGACAACAAGTACCAGTGTAACACTGCAACACACCCCACCAAACCCAAGCTCATGTAAACAGCTGTGATTTGACAATGCTTACACACCCGGGCATGACCCTGCACTTGGAGTCGGGCAGGCAGAGCCCTGCAGAAGGGCTGTTCCTGCACAGCTCCAGGGCCCGCTGCAGGATCCGGGGTGAGGTCCTGCAATGCTGCACTGCCATTTCTAGCTCTATGCACAGGAGTGCCCCATTGCAGGACCCAGCTCAGCAGAATGATACACACAATAAGGATTATTTGCAACGTAAGGCATTGCAGGACTTGGCCCTAAGGTTTCTATTTTCAGCAGAGAGCCCCTTATCCATACACAAGGTCATACTTTAGCATATCCAAAAGTGCCTAAAATAAGGGTCAATGTCACTACACGTTATGCCCAGTAACACAGTTAAGATTCTGCATATCGGCTTCAGATATTGTGAAACTTCTCGATTAAACTCAAACCAACTATGAATCTTCAAAATTAACTGTGGAAGTTAAAAATGATCAGGCTGCGTTTTCAAGGTTAAGAGGAGACGTTAACAGAAAGGAGCGGCTCCCATTGCAATGGTTTGCCAGCGCCTTCCCTCCCTCCCCGTGAGTGCTGTGGGATCGCAGTGCTGGAGGGCTGCAGTTCTGCTGTGCGTGGCTACTGCCGCTCTCCTTCCACGCGCTTCTTGCGAACTGGGACAGCAGGACAAGAAAAGAGCAGTCAGTGAGAACCAGAGCACGTGTCTGAGCGACAAGCTCCCTTCCCGTGATGTGAGCGCGAAGGAGGGAGCTTCTAACAAATACTCAGCACCGTTATGTCCATAAATACCATCATTAACTTTCCTAGTTGCAGGGGTCGCTGCTGTAGATAAGCAACAATCATGAGCTTTTAGGAAATAAATTGAAGCACTGATACCAGTGAGTACTGGCAACCAGGCAAACATACCGGACCTTAAAGCTTCTGTTTAAAGTTTCTGATTAAATTTCATCTGCTATGACAACATCAGCCATTAATGTTAGCCAGCATCAGTTAACTTACTCATAACAGAGTAGGTTGAGATTGCCAGGAAGCAAAGCAAAGAGTGATGAGCTTGGTGTTATGGGCAGGATTCGGGTGACAAGGAGACACGTGAATTTTTACAGCACTTGAGATGCATTACAGCTGTATAGAGCAGGTCTCGTGGGGCCCCATCTGCTCCTTCATTCCCCAGTAAAAATGCACTAATCTTTTCTGACTTGGCCAGGTGAGATTAGGAATGTTCTTCTACTTGTGTGATACAAGGTGGTGTTACACTGAACTGTCGTGTTCTGCTCCTGATATTAAATTGCTGGAGTAGACAACAAAGGCAGTAAAACTGGATGGATGTGCACCTTTCACTACTGAAAGTCAATAATAATATATAACTGCAAAAATCCCATTACTTTGCTATCAGGAGGTGTATTTCATAGTGTTTTCCTGGCAAACACTGTATTACCCCAAGGCCGTCAGTGTCTAATCCATCATTTGTCTCCTCACGTTTTGTTGCAGTTATTTTATTTCTTGAAAATATTCTGCCCTGCTAAATCTTGAAGAAAACCATACAATGCAAACCTGGGAAATGAAGATTAGCCTCAAGGCACATGCCTAATGGCAGCTGGATAAATAGCAGGGAAAGTTTCTAAGGAAACTAATAGTTTCAGGAACAAGAGTGTATTTTGAGGATGGTTGAGTACTGCTATAAATAATACTGGGCAGGGAAGAAGTAGGTTCTAGCTTTTTATCTTAGCTCTTTAAGAGAGAAACCCACCCAAACGCATTGTGGTTTGACACCACACTTTGTGTTATTAATCAGTTCCACCTCGTAGAGCTTATTTTTATTTTATTTCCTTTTACTGTAAACTATTCCTGCCTGCCCATCTCTTCCCTGCACTGCCTATTAGGCACAGAGCAGAGCATCACACTCAGGTAAAACTTGCAAAGCTCTCTTATCCTATCCTGTCACTGGCCACATGGGCAGCAAAGCCTTTTGTGTTCCTTCAGTTGGCCAGGTTTGCTCTGCTATGGCAGAGTTAGGACTCCTGTGGTCCCTGAGCAGTCCCCAGGCTGCTGTCTTTACTCACTGGCCAGAAGAGCCAATAGGACAGCTGGAGATCCAGGGTGCTGCCTGGAAAAGGGTGCAGTTACTCCCCTTCCCAGCACAACTGGGAGAATCACAGTAAGACCTTAGGTGTTCTGTGCTCTAGAGCCTGTGGACTTGAACGTCACCCCTCACATACAGACTGGATGTTGTGAAGTTGATATGTAATCTTATGTACAGACTGGACGAGTGTAAAGGCCAGGGCTTGGCTCACCTGGACAGATGAGAAATGGATGGAGAAGCATCTTACCCAGGTCATTGTTTTTAGTGATAGCTGCTGCTACCCTGGTTCGTGGGCCTTGCTTTGTGAACTGGTATCCAAACTTGAGGATCTTGGAGTTCTCCTCCAGCATCTTGGCAATCTCCATCTCCACAGCTGTCCCCAGCTGCTGCCTCTGTTGGTGACACGGTGAAATGTCCCCAAAAGAAAATAAAATATTTGTTCTCAAAACACAGAAAATAAGAGCTGATATTTCAGTACTGTGCTCAAACTACAAAGAGAATCCCTTCCCTGGAGACATAGCTCTGGGTTTTATGTTTCCTTTGACTAGTTTTATTTGGACGTTTTCCATGGTGTGGTTGCACGGGACATCAGCTGCAGAACAGCTCCAGAGGCTGCCTTGGCTTTGCCAGGGCCTTCTGGGAATCTGCACAGAAGGGAGACAGAAGGGGACTGCAGTTCAATGCTCTCTCTTTACCTGGTTGTCAATTTTAATCTCTGTCAGGGATTCATTCTCCTTCAGCGCATCAATCAGTGCCAAAATACCCGTCCCAGTGATGAAATTGGACTCTACATTCAGACTCTTCAGTGTTTTGTTCACTTTCAACATATCTGCAAATGCCTGAGGGGTTAGAAAGAGGGAACAGACCAAGTTCTTGAAAGCTTCAGGAAATAACAGCAAATCTCTAAAACACGGCTTAGTATCTACAAAGAAATAAAATACAAATAGGCTTAAAAGAGCATGGAGGTAGATCAGAATCGATGATGCTTCTATTAGGCATAGTAGCAGGGAAATTTTGCTAGGTAAAATGAAGGATCTTTCCTAAAGCATATACAGACCTACTTAACATTGTATTCTATTTTCCAAACAGTGTTATAACTTACAATAGCTACAGGGTCATTGCTTCGAGTAGCAGCAAGGCTGAATGTCTTCACATGTACGTTGCTTTCCAAGGCTTTTGCAAATTCTTTCAGTGTTGGAATAGGGATATTCTACATTAAGAAGATAAATTTAGTTAGGAAAGCCAGTCACATCAGTAGACACTGGTTCTATTTATCATCAAACTGATGGATTAATAGAAACAGGTTGTGTGCTTGAACCATCCCCAGTGCCCATAAGAGCGCCTCAGGAAGGACCACTCATGCTCGGGGTGCTCAGCAGCTGTGTGGAGCTCTGTGCTGGCACGCTGTGTCAGCGCTGCCTGTATCTGGGTCAGGCCAGGGCCAGCACGTGACTGATCTGAGCTACTTTCCCATTGTGCCGCTGGTTGTTCAGAGTCTCTGCATCCCAGCTCCTCCCCATTTCCATATGTGGGCTAATTGAATTAGGGCAGTGATGATTATGTAGTGCCCAGGAGATGTCTTGCTTTACGAGCTGCTAAAGAAGGGCAGCCAGAGGGAGTCACCCGGTGGGCTTTTAATTGGCTTCTAATTCGATATCAGGCATTGATGACCTGGGAGCCTTTAAAACACTTCCCTTTGCTGCCCTTTCCTGTGTGTGCTGCTTTCCCTGCACAGTACAGAGAGTAAACATATACAGATAAAAGGGTGCTGGAAATATTTGAATAAACCCATCTGTGAGGATTTATACGAAACCATGGCATCTACCTTTATGTTGTTCAGATTAACTTCTACGAGAGTAGGATCATTTGCTTTTATCCTTTGTAAACTTGCTTCCACGTTGGTTGGATTAGGTGGCTCCTCAAAAATGGGCTTCACCTTTTCACCTTTGACCACATCTGCAACAGAAGACCGCATCGAATGCTGACATCAGGACCAGGCACAGTGGGTGAGCCTGGCTTTCAGTTGTTGCTTAGGACAGCTGTGCTCAGGAAGAAGGTAGCATGAATCACAGAGCTCGGAGGCAGGAGCGTTAGCCCCATGTCCTTGCCATGTCCCTGGCACCTTCCTGCACCAAAAGCACATCACTGGGGCCATAGCAGCCATAGCAGCTAGGAGGTATCATCATGGGCAACTTCCTCCCTTGTGTATATACAATCAATTTGAGCCAAAGCAGCTTTTAAGACTGTTGCATAGGATGTAATATACAGCAAGGGCTGCTTTGTTCTTCGTCTGACATCTGTAAGGAAGGTGTGCTCAGAAAATACCCACTGCATTAGGGAGCAAACCTCCACATGTACTGTGCTCCCAGAACAGCCTGGGATCAGGAGGCCCCTCCAGTTCCTCCTCTGCTCTGATGCTATCTACCTTACTAGAAATTCAATTAGCTCTTGTAAAATTGCAACATCTGCACTTTCTGAGTAATAAAACTATCGAAACATGAAAAGCAAGTCTTCCTGCTAGCACCAAGATTTATGGAGTCATTGAGTACCCATGCTCCAAAGAGATACAATTTTGACTATTGGCAGCTATAAGCTATACATATTCTTAGAAATGCATAAAAGTCAAAGCTTAGAACACAATTAATACTTCTAATTCCCAGACATACAGTTGTGAGAATTAATTTGTAAGCCCTGACCACCCAAGCCACTAGAGGAAACAAAGGAGTATGTTTTGGACCACATGTATTTCAACCCTTCCACTTTGTCACAGTGATTTACTTAGAAGACTTGTGCTCAAGCCTCAGCATACTATGCATTTCTGTTCAGTGCAAAGATCATGCCACATCATGGGCCAAAACAAAACCAAATACACTTTAGAACTTAACAGAGATGAATTCATTCACAAACCTGAAGCTGGTTTTAATTCCATTTTCCTTTATATCATTTTTACTTATTTACCAATTCCCTGAGAGACAACGCATGTGCCTAAAGAACACTCCAGCTGTCCTAAAGATCAGGCAGTTGAAAACTGCTGGTAGAGAATTTGCTGTACTTTGGGTTCAAGGATGGAAAACAAAGACAAATCAGCAAAGTGAGTTTGCACTTAGAGCAGTGCCATGCCAAGCTGGGACCTGGGCAGGGACTCACCCCCATCCTCAGGTATGACAGCATGTTACTCACCCTAGAGTTAGCAGTATTCTCCCTTTTCCCCTTCTTGTTGCTTCCCATGAGTTTTATTTTGTTTCTTTAATCATGGTGCAGTTTCACCACACTGACAGGCAACTTCTGAGCTGTGTCTCCCTCTTGTATTGAACCATTTCAGTTGGCCAAGGAAAGGCATTGCCTTTGGATCACAGAATAAAGCAATGTGACAGGGCAATTTTCTGGCTGGTAAGTCTGTGCTTGGAGCATAGTTTAGCTGACTCACATAGCTGACATTGTGACTCCAAGCGACAAAAATAATTTGCAATCTATGTGGATTACTAATGTATGCAGTTGCCTGCTAGGAGATAGATGGCAGCTTGCACAGGGCCCCACTTAGGAGGCCCACAGAGAGCCTTAATCCTGAGAAAAATGAAGTGACACAGCATTCTGTCTGCTTTCCCACCTCCTCTTCGGTAATAAGGGACAGAAATGAAAGTCCTTGGTAAGGACAGCTGCAGTTCTCCTGTCCTTGCAACAAGAAAGTGCTTTTTGAGTACTGCTTCCATGGCAAAGGGCATTCCACAGTTTTGTCTCAAACAGCAAAGTTACCTTACTCGGTGTCCCAGAGCTCACTGTGCACTGGATGGAGGCTCAGGAGCTCCTAAGCTTGTGATGAGAAAAACCTGGGCTTCTCACCTCTGAGATTTGATATACGACAGGTCTGTTTTATTTAGTGTAAATGCTTCTGGGTTTAGCAACTACAACTCTTTCTGCTGGGGAGAATTCCCTGGCTGACTGTGCTTCCCATGTACCTAAAGAGCCACGTAACAGACGTACAGACCACAAAGAAACGTTTGCTTACTTCTCATGCTTCCTTTTCCATCTTTACTGCGGGCTCCTCCTTCATCAAATTTTGGGTTGTTGACCATGTTGTGCACTCCAAGAACAGCTATAAACGTGTAAACATCAGCAACAGGATACAATGTTAATTGCAGGAACAGAGATTGCAGAGAAACATACGCTACAAATTCTACTTTAGTTCCCCAAATAAAGAAAGAGTTTATACAATTTTAGCTCTGAGTTGAGCTCGCTGCAGCATGCACTCAGGGAAGTGCCAGCTGGAAGGCACTGCCGGGGGTCACCTTGTCCACTGTTCCTCCCTCGCAGGAGTGCTGCCAGCATTAACCAGGTCAGCCGTGGCTTTGTCTAGCTGGGTCCTGAAAGCATCCAGGGATGGAAATCCCACAGTCTCTTTGGGTAGCTTGCTGCAATGCTACCCCCCTAATGATTTATTTACTTACTTATTTATTTTCTGTCACGTACAACCCAAACCTCTTACTGCTCCTTGTTGTATTGCTTGGCACATCAGAGATGGTTTTGACTTCACATGTGGCTAGGTTAATAAATGGGTGCTCATCTTGGGGTTCTTACAGAAGCACATGGATGCTAACGTGCTTGGGAAGAATAAGAATATATTCCAGCACTTTAAAATAAATAGTTAAGCTATAAGCTACTGCGAGAAAAGAAAACTAAACTCCATCAAAGATATGAAGTTATGTTTTGTGCAAATGAACTTCCACAGTGTCAGAGAATAAACTGTGCTTTTTCCTTATGCTTCTCCCACAAATTATCTACTGGGACTTTATGCTATTAATGTCAATTTTCACTTTTATCATCATGTTTTCCTTATGAGAGGAACTCTTTGCTCTGTAAGCAGTAATACTTGCTGGTACAGACTCCATTCAGAAGTCTCAGCAGTAGGTGCGCTGCTGCTTTTTTGTTAGACTTTGATACCTACAAACTCAGCCACGAATGGCTGGATGCTGACCAGAGCTGAGCAACACTTGGAACTCTATTCCATAAACTTCAGGCTCTGTGAGAAGTGCCAGCTGCATCACGGCCCTACGATTCCTGTGATACACCACGTCAGTCAGAGCCAAGACTAATGCATCCCAAAATGTGTGGTGTAGCCAAGGATTACAGAAGATAATGGTGAGATCGTGTCCTTTGATGGGACAACAGAGCAGCTATAAAAGGTTTGGGTTTAATGTTGATCCAACACAGACTCAGATGAACGGAAAACACTAAAATATTTCATTTAGATTTTTTTAATCAAAAACAGAAAAATGTCAATGGGGCTGAAACTCTCCCACCACGGTTTTTATATGGATTAGAGCCATGAAGCGTTGGCCACGCATCTCAGCACACAGTAACATCGGTGGTCTCTAACAAAGCACATGCCCCAGCCTGCAGTCTCCCACCTGTTGACCATTCCCCTCCCCAGATCCCATTAGCTGCTTCATCTTCTCCGCTTGCCTGCCCCACATCAATTAGAGATAGGTGAAAGGTCTGCAGCAGCTCTCGGGTCATGCTCGAAGTGCTCATGGGAACGGCATGGCCCTAGGCCGGCTGCCTGTCCCTGCAGCAGCAGCTGGGGTGGATCCTGACCCCGGCGCCAGGTCCAGGCAGAGAGGTGGACATGTCAGGGGACCATGCCCATGTACCATCTAACCTGCAAGGTCATAGAGCTCTGTATCTGAAGCGCTGGCCAGGGCTTCTTCAAGCTCCGGATCCAGGGTCACTTTCTCTTCTGTACGAGTTTCTATGGGTTTTTCTTTAGGGATAAATATTTTTCCTAGAAGAAGAAAAAAGCCAGAGTGACTAATGGATTATTGTAACAATTCATCTGCCTCCTGGCAGTGGAGGGAATAGGTCTGTGACAATGGAACTGCTTGGAAAAGTCTCAACTGCATGTTTTCCTGTTTCTTACTTGATGCTATCTTCAACACCAGGATCTTAATAAGAGTCTAAAAATAAACAGTGAAGACTTCTGCTCTGTGTTGGTGATTGTTACTATGGAAGTGAATTTCCTAAAATAAATCCCCAGGAGCAGTGACAGCTGGGATTTTTCTGAAGTTTCTGTGGGCTTATATTAGGCAGAATCAGGTCTACACAAAAAGCTTGCAGAAATTTCATCCTCATATTTAAGGGAGGCACCAGAGGCAATTAAAACCATCCTATTGCAAGTAACTTTCAGTTTACAAATGCTGTACAAGAGCCTTAAAGCTCCGCAAACCTGATCACTTTCAGACATTGTTTAGTTCCCAGCCTTTCCATCAGTATTTTCCCTTCATCTCCTGATAATCGCTCACTTAAACAGCCCTTTCCTGATCACCTGTGCAGGCTGAACTAAACCTCGTGTTCCCCAAGGCTTGTTTGTTCCCTGCTTGATTCCCATGCTCCACCCCTCCTTGTGCCCAACTGGCATGTTGGTGTTAGCGGGTGGTTCCACGTGACATCGCCTGAAGACCATCAGCCCTTCTGCTGAAATGAAAAAACTGCAGGCAAAATCCAGAAACAACACAGGAAGTCAAACTTACTCCCTTAGGCTATTATTGTAGCCAACAGCAATACCGTGATGCTGGAGCAGAGCAAGACCCTTAAATTAAAGTTCCAATGGAATGAAGCTGGGATGAGTTTTGGATGTAGGAGGCTTTGGCCCGCCATCAATTTCAAGTTGCCTTTTTTGTTTGGCACAATCTCGGTGATATTATTTTGTTACCCATAATAAATGCAGTTCTGCTATTTTGTGTTCAACTACAGACTTTCTGCCCTCGTTTTTTTCAACACCGGCATCCTCGTGGGTTTTTTCTGCCATTTTCATGGAATCACAGAATCACCACAGTTGGAAAATACCTGCAAGACCATCTAGTTCAACCGTCCACCTACCACAAATATTTACCCACTAAACCACATCCCTCAATACAACAGCTTCTTGACAGTACAACAGCTTCTTGACCACCTCCACGGACAGCGACTCCACCAGCTCCCTGGGCAACCCGTTCCAGCACCCGACCACTCTTTCATAGTGTTCCAAAGCATCACTGCTGTGTAGATAATACCCAGCGCATTCATCTCTTTCATACAGGCTTTTCTACTGCAATTTCTGTCCTGTCAACTTCCACGAATGAGGTCACTGGATAGGCTCAGAAAAAAAAAATAAAAATGGAAGTTTCTGAAGCAGTCAAGGATTACCGATGCAGAATTTGACTCATTTATTCTAGAGGTATTTGCACCGAGGTTAAATAACTTCAGAGCACAAAACTGGACAGAATGTTATGCAGAAAGCCAAAGTAGTATCATGTGACGACTCATTTTTTTCATGTTATATTTTAAGCAAGCCATTTTTTAACAAGAGGCTTCTAGAAGATAAAAGCCTTGGTGGGCCAAGGGTAGGGATCGTTTTCACTTTCAGCCTGCACTTAGTGGTGAATCACAGACAGCCGTCCCAGCAGCAGCAACGAGAAGTCAAGTGGCAAACTTGGGGTGAGGAACGCTCGTAGGCTGAAGACAGATTAGTCACGCTCTGCAGAGTTCAGAACAGAGCAGATTTCAGACTCGTTGATGCTGCGATTTCAGACTCGTTCCGTACTGTCCCTTAGCCTGAAGTGTGGGATGGCAGCTTCTAGATGCCACGGAGCAGGAGTTAACTGATGCCAGGAGTTAAGGAACTTGACTGGTTAGGATCACGCATCAGGAGAAAGTTCATGGCTCCATTGGAAGCTATGAGACCCAAATGAGCCAGGATATCTGAGTAAACAATCAACAATGAGGAGCACTGGCTGTGAAACATCTTCCTTTCAGATCAGTGGCGGTTCCTCGAGTTCTCAGTAATCAGTAGCTCATTTAAGACCTGGAGGGAATCCTGCTTATCTTTATCCTGACTGACAGCATTATCCCAGCCAGCCGTGCTCAGAGCTGTGCCTGGTACCAGCCATCTCAGGAGGGCAGGCAGTGGTGTGCCGGGAGCCCAGAGCCCAGCCTGACCGCTTGCAGGCACCAGCAGAAGGCTGTCTTTGGGTTTTCTTGCTCTGCAATTCAAGGGAGCCTGGCTTGATCATAGAATCATAGAATGGCCTGGGTTGAAAAGGACCACAATGATCATCGAGTTTCAACCCCCCCTGCCATGTGCAGGGTCGCCAACCAGTAGACCAGGCTGCCCAGAGCCAGAGCTCCAGTGAATAGCTTTGGAAAAGCCTCTTGCCATGTCAGCACCCAGTGGTGGGGCTGTCTGGGGTGGAGTGCTGCTTCCATTTCAGAATCTCAGACTGGTACAAGTGAGGACGAAGTAATGCTGTTAGTGGACACAGGGCCTCAAGTGTTGGGTAAATGAGAGCCGGTACATATTTTGGTTGGTCCTTCTCTATGCAGTTTGGAAGCAGGTAGGCCGAGCACCTTGTACGGAAAGAAAGCAGAAACCAGTACAGGTTCACACTTCTTTCATACAGTTCACATATATATAGGAGTATAATTTTTAGGCATTTGTTTCAGGCATATGTAATTCTTGGATGGCAGCCCAAATCCTTCTAAATGTGTATGTGACTCTCAATGAGAGTTTCATTTAAAGCATTCTTGGCAAATGTTTTAGAAAAAATATTCTATTACTGGTTATATGAAATATTTAAAGGGGCAAGGTCATGTCAGAGATGAAAATATATATCTTTACTATATGTCAGCCTTTCTGGCATCCAGTGGCTTTGTAAAAATGTTCTTTCTGCTATCTAGACAAGGGCATTCTTCTGCATTAGCTCGATGTGAGGAGATTTTGCAGCATAACAGCATTTAGAAGAGCTTATGCATTTAGCACATTATGAAAAACTCATTACCTTTCCATCAGCAGCAAAACTGTGTGCATGTGTTTATAGACAGCTGTCAGTCCGTTTTCCTGCTTTATTTTAAGGACAGAGTGGGCCCTCCTGTCCCACATTCCTACATTGTAAATTCATTTTATAGTGCAATTCATTTTATTGTGGAATCCACTGACAAAAAAATATATATATACATGGCTTATGGCTTGCTTGTCCCAGGGGACCAGCTTAAATTTAAAATGGATTATTTGTAAATACTTTGAAGCCTTGGAGGAATAGTTTTATTATTTTGAAGTTAGATTTATGAAAAAAAGCTGCCTTTTCTATTCATGATTTGGAATTTAGATATGATTAACATTGGCTGGGTTACATTTGCCTCCAGAATATGTTTGCGTTCCATGCTACTTCTTAACAGTAATAGCTTATCTTTCTTTGAAAATAGTGACAAAAACATAGCAAGGAAAGTTGGATTTATATTTGTCATACTTCAGCCACTTCAATGTTAGCATTAAATTAACACACACTTAAGTACCAAATTATATATATAGATTTGTGTTTAACTGCAAAACGAATCTCTGTTCTGGTGAAAACAAACTTGAAAGCATTAAAAGATCATTTTATTTTTACACATATATATAAACTCAAAAGGTCTGGAAGCCAAAGTGCTGTTTTTTGACATGAAATTCTACACGTCAGTCAATGGAATTCTCCCCTTCCTTCAGCGAAACCGGGATAACTGACTGTGGTGACCTGGATGACAACTGGGGTGGATGCTTATAACCCAGGGGACTTTGTGACTGCGAGTGTGGTGAGCAGAGCTCTGTAGTGGCTCAGCATTA
Source organism: Gallus gallus (assembly GCF_016699485.2). Taxonomy (NCBI): domain Eukaryota; kingdom Metazoa; phylum Chordata; class Aves; order Galliformes; family Phasianidae; genus Gallus; species Gallus gallus. The sequence goes on along the minus strand of NC_052541.1, from coordinate 9,079,450 downwards.
CAGCAGGCTTATTCTTCTTTAAGCACTGCAAAACTTCTATTCAAATTGAAATAGGATACGGTTCACGTTTTACTCAAAAGGGGTTCAAGGCAAGAAAAGAGCCCATTGAAAGGCAAAGAGAAGGATTCAGTGAAAAGGACTGAATCAAATACAGAGAGACTTGGAAATGAAGAGCGAGATGAAAGGAAAACAAATCCTCTGGAAAAAAAATACTCCAGGTACTGTCATAAAACCATGGACTCTGCCATTGGTTTCAGGAAGCTGTGATTTCCTGCACTGCTCGGATGCCTCCTTTAAAGCAATGTCAAAGGAAAGCAAGGAAATGAGACACATCCCTGTCTCCATCTCCTTATGCAACAGCAGTTAACTACATAAGCATATATGCACATCTATAGGAAAATTGAGGAGGTGACCACGTCAAGCGTATTGCGGTAAAATAAGTTTATTTGCTTATTGTTATGTAAGGGGAAAACAGAGAAACTGAACAGCTCAGCTGATGGGATTGTACCAGCAGGCACACTCAAAAAGCATGTTGAGCATTTCATTGTCACCTGAAGTTGACAGCATTTGGAGCACCCAGGTTGTGCTGTGGTGCAGCTGCTCTTTGCTTTGCTTCTTAGCCTTCATCAGACTCTTGAGAATAAATGTAAGTTGCCACCATTTTTATTCGCTGAGTCTTTAATATTTTTTCCCACTTTGCACATACCAAAGGGACTCAACAAAGTGCACAACTATGAGAAATAACTTCATTTTTACTGAAGTGCCTATTCTAGAATGTCCTTTCTATCGGTTTTACAAAGGATAGTTACTTAATTTTATAATACAGAGGCATTTTCTGCCATAATTGTAAAGCAATTACTTTCTTTTCCTATAAACTGTAACTCAGATTATTGTACTTTCAGGAAAATATCTGCTTACACTTACTACTTCTGACTTTTCAGTGAATCACTGGCTACAGTGAGTGTCTGTTTATTCTCCATTACAGAATGTTGTAATTCTGAGGTCAGAGCACCGACCTTAGAAGTGAAATTCAATGATCTTGGAAATCTGCCTTGCATAAATCACAGACCCTTGATTCACTTTTTCCATTTTGCACTATTCTTTTCTTTTGAGGCTTACTTAGGTTTCTCACTCCAGATACTCTGCAAAAATGGAGCTAAATTCAGACTTACTGAGAATAAATGTGCATTATGAAGAAGAAAGCAGCCAAGATCAAGTAAGCTTGAAGCTGAAAGCTAGATTAAAGTGCAGTATCATAATTGCTGCTGTACTGTTACTCTTGGATTACTAACTGCATTGTCTATGCCTTAAATCAGGATAATGCAACAGGAAGGTTGCAAAGTTCAGCTTTCCAAAGTTGTTAAATCTATTGTGCATATGCACAGAGCAAAGATAAATTGCAGCAGTATCCTTGGCTTCAAGCAGCATGCAGTGATCTGCCACCTTACTGCTGCTGTGTTGGCACGTGTGCCCTCTGTGCATGTAGGCAGAAGCTCTGAGGACACAACTAGTATTCATGCAGGAGCACATGTGGAGAGCACTGGAACAAACTGGAGGTGCCAAAAGTAAAATATCACCAAGATTCCAAATGCAAGTATGTTTCCCTGGGGATTGCAAAGGGCATACATTTCTGGTCACATCTTCAAAGCATGGAGGCACTGCAGCTCACAAAAAAACAGCTGGAAAAATTTACTTGAGATGGCTGAAACAATGTGTTTTCTCCTAACCTTGTTCTTGGAAACAGCTGAGTCCTTTTTGCTGACACTTTCCAAAAATCCAGCCTGAGGCAGACTCTCAGCATGGGAAATTTCAGTGTAAACTGTGCAAGTTTGGCAAAGTCATGCGCAACTAAAACAGGGTCTTACAAAAGCAAGCAGTGAAAGACATTGGCTGCAGGAATTACTGTCAGCAACAGCACCTTTTTCATGCTTTAAGAGACAAACATCAGTTTTAAATTTAAGACATGAAGAATAGGAAGAAGGTGGCAAAAATTGAAACAAACAGCTTTGGGGGTGAAAAGACTGCTTTTGTCAGTCCAAAGAAGATACTGTGTCCCTAAACTAAACCCTAACTTTTCTCTGCAGAGTCTGGTACGGAGGCTGGGAACTCATTAGCATCTGTTCTAATACTTTGACCTTCTGAAAATGACTCTCATTATCACGGGGCTGAGCATTGATACTCTGCATGGCACAGCACAACCCTCAAGATAGACGGTCTCTGCCAGAGCAACTGAAAACAGGGGTTTGCCCCAAAGTTCTCAGGTTAATTGTCATTTTTCTTACTTTTTCCTTTTATCAGTTGGCTGAAAATGTTAGTGTTTAATCACACACAAGCGTTTTCCCCTTCCCTTTCCAGACATGAATAATAATAGCCTGATCCACTGGAGTTTTTCCATGAGGAGAACTGGATTGGATCCAGTCTGAAATGGTTTGGCCAAGAGCGGAAGACCTCGCAGAAAGCAGAGACGGTGGGGAAGGACTGAAACAGCAATCCTCAACAGCAATCTAAAAGGGCATGGCCAGCTTTTTGTATCTGATCATCTTTCACAATAGAACTTCTTCCAATTATGTTTCATTAGTATCATGTAGTAAGAGAACCACTGCAACAAAGCAGAAACAGAAATGTTGCTAATAGTGTATGCTTGTATTACAGTAGTACTTAACTAAGATCAGCTGCACACATTCAGTGAGAGAAAGCTGCTGGCCCACCCAGCAAAGAAGGTAAGTGCAGATCAAAGGATTATGTTCCTTTCTAGAAATGGATGAACAGGAAAAACTGGGGACAAGGCTGTGAGAAAAGTGGGGCAGGCCTTAAGGGCCAGTCCAGATCCTAGGGCACAAAATGCACCATTTCCACTTCTCAGACCTTCCCTCTGACTTAAGCAGAGTCTCAATCCTGTTTCCTTTTATTATAATCACGTAGCACTGACATTGCTACTTAACATTTGGTGGCTGAGAAATGAGAGGCACTAGCCCTTACCCTCTTCATCTTGTCCTTTACTTCTGGACCACAATAAAAAGGCTTCAGAGCGACCTCCATGTGACAGCTGGCTGTCCCAGCTACACGCATGGAGGGCAGTGGGTCACCGAGCAACTTCACTGGCTTCCATGTAAGGATTTCTAGAGTGTCTGTCTTAAGTAGGAACTAATCCAAACGTCTATAAAATAAACACTTAGAAGCTGCCAATCACTATGGCTACACTAATCGGCACTAACTCCCTACCCCTCTGCTGCTTATTAGAAATGAGCCCCGCTTGTGGGAACAGCTGACTAAGAGCAGAGTTACACACCAGTTCTTGAAAGCTGCCCGACCTTCTGCATGCACCCATGGGAGCGAGCACTCGGATGGGGACATTCAGACAGAGCATCCACCCTTGACATGCATTAGAGAAGATGCAGGGCAAAGCATTCTGACAGACCTGCTCAGCGGTAGGCTGGGTGCACTGCCACCATGTTGGGAACGTTCTGTCCCAGCCTCAGCACAAAACTTGGGGTTTCACTGAAATTTGAGAGCCGTTCCATGAAAACTTTCTGTACTGCAATTAATGTCGTAAGTTAACAGGCTGAAATCTGGCAGAAGGCCAGAGCTCTAATGCATGCCATATGTTTGATTGTTTTTGCCAAGCATTTCCAGTCCCTCAAAACCATGATTATAATCAAAACCAAGGCAATTCCCCACACAACCACCCCCCACCTTGAGCTCGTATTTAACACTTCCTGTGCTCCAACCACTCTGAATATCCCCCTTAGCCTTGGAATTTGTTTGGCCTCATTCTCTAGCACAATCAAAACCTTATGGTTGTGTTGAGCACATAGAGACCCACATACAGGACTGAATTTTGTCCTTCAGCAGCACTTTGGTATTGCTTTATGGTCAAGAACACTCTGATAAAACATTAACAATAGAAGAAGAGAGGCAGAGACACAGTGTAAAAAATAACCACGTATCACAGACTGTTCTGGAAGGAGGACATTCCAAATGCCGCCTTCTTTCAGCTCATCACCCAATTTTCAAGTCAGTATCAGATCTGCATGATAAAGATAGGAGCTGGTAGAAACATCACTTAACACCTGGGAGAAGCATCCCACTTCCTAAAAGTGGGAAAAGAAATCATTTCCCAGTGTAGGACAAACATCAATGTAGAAAGGAGTAACAAAAGCTTAAGCAACACTTCACATCTTCTGATCCTACTGACAGGCAAACATCTTCAGGTGGTAAATAATGCCAAATGGTACACAAGCATTGACACCTCCCACTTATACATAACTAGAGGCACTCTGGAACTGCTCCAGAACTTAATTTTTAACTACCAGAATTGCTGTATAATGTATTTGTGGCTATTTATAATACGGCTACATTATAGTGCTGCTATAGTGTAAAAAGTGATTTAACAGGCATATATATAACATAATTATATAAATATTTACCAAACTGTAAATACACTTTAAAGCCCATCAACTCGAAGAAGGTGAAGAACAAGCTTTTCCCCAACTATCTTCCTCAGTTTCCTATGAGGATGTATTTTCAAAACTTAAGTTATTTAACCCAAGCTAATTACTGAGCTTTAGAAGAATACTATCAATACTTAAATCCAGCATGAAATATCATGTATTGGAAATGCATAGGAAACATAGGCAGAATGTATATTTAGCCTCATCAGATGAAAACTCAAGTAGAATAAGCAGTGCGTGGAGTCTCACTGCCATGGATGGCACTGGGATCAGCTTTACACAGCTGCTGCACCAGTCCTGCAGGTGCACGTATCTCCATGCAGCACCACTTTGTGTATTTGTGTGTGAGATTCCAGATGTGATCACAGCGCAAAATGGCACAGTGTCAGCCCTAAGTCAGTGAAGTATCAGTAAGGTGAGACCTGACTGAAGGTGTTGGCACAAATATGCAGCAGCCTGCAAGTAGTAACTTACCCTGTTCTGGGACAGTGGTGCATAGGAGACTGGGAAATTGAAACATGTGGTAATAAAGCCACACATCAATAGACCATTCTCTCTGCACAGCACGTGGTTGATCCCTTGCTACCTGCCGGATCCCTGCAGTGTTCCTGTATTTCCATAGGGCTCAGAATCAGCCCAATGAATAGCAGGGAGCTCAAGGGACGGATGGAGGACAAAGGAGATGAAAGAATATGCTGCAGGATAAAATAATGCAGTGATCAGATCTGGCTGGAAACTGTCTTCTTCATCTGAAACCATTCTCCCACAGAACAAAAATACAATGTAATGACAGTAACAGCCATTCTTGCCTGCCAAGGAATATTTGTATCTTCAGTAGTGACACCTATAGTAAAAAATGTTGCACTTGACTGTCTTGAAATTCCCGCTTTTCTTTAAGCAGGTCCCACTGGAACCGGGGGCTGATGGTCGGGAATGACCCAGGCTGAGTCCCTGCTGGAATGCAGGGGTGGCCGCAGGCAGCTCTTTGTATCCACTGCGTGGAGACGAGGAAATGGTGCTATACAACACTGCTTGCTTTAAAACATGACTGTTCCTGCCCTCAGGTTATCCTACCTATGTTTAGGTTATTAGGTTTTCCTGTTTTTCTCTTTTTCCCTGTAGCTGTAGGGCAAGGGGAAACAATGAAGCTATCTGCATGAATAGCGTTACCAGATGTGCTAGTAAACAAGTGGAAAAATACTTACTTTTTGTGAGCATATTCCCTGAGTTATCACACACAGTAACTGCAGGCAGTACTGACGTAGAAAGGCATCTCTTTCCCTGCTGAACACCTCCCACAGCGCACGCCCTTGCAAGGCCTGGGAGCAGTGTGCTGGGTGTGAGGCCAGTCATGCCTGCATTCACCTCCAGCCAAGGCCCGGTCTGCAGCACACCTAACCCTGTGGCTGGAGCCATGGGGCAGTGTGGCAGACACCGCATGACGGGCAGAGCCACCGTGTCACCTCCTCCTCCAGCAGCTCCGAGCCTGACTCACCAGCCTCGCCCTGCACGGTGGCCTCCACCTCCCTGTCCTGACCAGCCTGACAGAAGGGCTGGGCGCCCAGGCGTAGGTCATGATTCAACCCCAACATGAAAGGTGGCCGTACCTTTCTTCTCCCCTGTAAATGGAACAAAGTCTTCCCTGTCCTTGTGCTCCAGCGCTTGCTTCTCCAAGTATGAAAGCAGGCGTTCTCTGTCAAAGGGGCCCGTGGCAGGCTTTGTGGTCTGGTCCTTTTGCCGAAATCCAGCTGGAAGCAAGGCGTTCTGTGAAGGTGTGTGGAAGAGAAGGTGGCATGTAAAGGATATGATGCAATTGCATACAGTTTTCCAAGATATTTGATCTATTTTTTTAAAGTGGAATTATTATTTACATGTTTCTTCATATAGTGCTCCTTGAGGACAGCAGTAACACATGTTACCTAAATGTAACCAATAAAACCAGGGTGTCTTCCAGGCTTCTCATTCGTAACACCTCTTAATATCTTCATTAACTACATCTACAACCATAATACCAAAGAACAGAGCAAAATCAGAGCACTTTCTATTCCACATACATATACATAGAGTTTACAGCCCAGGTAAACAGACTAGATAAGCTTCCTCTGCATTTTCTTCCCTCTATTTACTTGTTTCTACTCCCACTTTTCTCTCTCTCTCTCTTCATTTTTCCAAAACTCTTTTCAAGCTAATGCAGATCTCTCTTAACTTCAGAAATTAATGGAATGCACAGAAAGTAATTGGTGAATGATGTGGATGTCAGCTATTCAGAGCATGCAAGAAGCAAGTACACAAAAGCCTCACTTTAAACATGTAGCTGCGTGACCATGCGATTGTTTCTGCCTCCTGTAACGTAGGAACATGCACAAAGCTCCCATATTCCTGCCCAGGAAACCCCAGAAAGGAATGCAGGTACATGGACATGGTGGTGCTTACGCAGCAAAGCCAGTGCATTAAAGATGCCCTCAGAATACTGCAGGAACATTTCACTGCTGGCCAGAACATGCACTGCAAAGCTGATCTGTGGCAAACAGCCATCAGATTCAGAGCCTACCCAGTGAACTCAGGACACTAGACATTTCATCTCTGCTTGCACAAACGTGCCCAGAGTGCTGCAAAATTACAGCATATGCACAGCTTGGCTACAAAAGCACTGTGGGGTTTTTTTTATATCTTCTGCCCCTATTTGAGATGCTAGATTTACTTGAAAATAACAGAAAATGCAATATATGTGTGGTAGTATTGAAGCAAGTGGCAGTATGGAGGGTCAGAACAATAAAGTCCAACCTTAAATTTCCAGGTAAATTTGTGCAATAAATCTCCAGGCTTTCTGTTGTTTTCCTTCCAGTAATTTTTGTCTTCAGAGCGAGTGGGTTTTATCTGCCAGTTTACTGGCTAATTTCCAAATTCCTACACCAGTTTGGAAGGTCTGAGGGTAGGAGCAACCAGAATTCCCAGCAAGAAGGTTTGTGACTATAGGTTTGTAGGACTGGTGGTTCCCAGGCCGGAGATCTTTAAGCTTGTTGTGAGGGTGCCTTCAAGTATTCAAATTATCCTCATTCTCTAGAAAACGACAGCTCTGTTGCTGAATCTTACTTTCCTTAATCATGCCCAAATGTATTTGCTAAATATATCTGTGATGAATGACACAGACAACAGATTTCTGAAGTTCAAAAGATGTGATCTTCACATACACCCGTTCTGTTTGTTTGGTTTTTGCTCTGTGCTCAGAAATAGCAGCCATAAAGCACTTCTCAGTACACGGCAGTGTGCAAACGTGATTAAAGATTTAGGTTGCAGACAAGCTCGTGTCTAACAGATAAAGAAAGAGCACAGCGGCTCCTATAAAAGCAAGGAGCACATCACAGCAGGAATGAAAGCAGCATGTCCCTAGCAGAGCTGCTCCTCCTTCCGAGTGCACTGCCCCTCCCATGACAGACTACAGACACAGAATGCTGCAGTGTGCAGCATTTATAACAAACAGCTCCCAACTGTGAGCCCCTGGCCCCACTACTAACCTCAGGATCAAGGTCGTCGAGAACATGCTCGAGCTGCTTCAGTTCATCCTCTGAGAGTTTGCTGAGTATTTCGTCTTCGTTGATATTCTTATATTTCTCCAGCTCCTTTCGGAAAGGCAGAGACATGGCTCCTGCTGCACTGCTCAGCTGCTTCCCCTCCAGATTCCAACCATGCAGGCTATGGAGCTTCTCGCGGTTTCACTCCCTGTTAACAATAAAGCATTATGAGCATCTCGGTTTAGCTGCTGCAGCCCTGAAGAGCCCGCATGCTGAGAGCCACATTTACAGTTTATTAAGGAAAACAAAGCAGCACGATGCTCTGGCTCAGCTGTAGGAGAGGGATGCGCTGGGGCTGTGCAGCCCTACCCGAGGGATGGCAAGGGACCAGATGGCACTTGGGAGCCTCACAGGTGCAGTGGCGGAGACAGGCTATGAGACCTATGTAAGAAAAAAACATCAGGAAGGTATCCCTTCCGCAGAGATAAATCTCTTTTCTTTCATTTGCTCAGAAATAGCAGTATCTGCTGTTCTTTTGGCCAGAGGAATGAAAAGCATCAGAGATCGGCAGCCACAGAAAGCAGCCCAGCCCTGACACAGAAGAAACAAAATGTTACGCCTTGAGGTATTTTATCTTATTCCAGCTTTGCCGTAGGCTAAAGGCTTACCCATATCATCTCAGCTGGCTTTCCAGCATTTCGATTACCTAAACAGCTTTAGACTATGCTGGTTTGCAGAGAGTTTACAAATGGTAGCACTTCTCATCAACATAAGTCTTGCAGGGGGATGTGCTACTTGGAGCTCAAGAGATCACTTGCCATTCACATGGGCACAACAATTAGTCATTGTCACGTACTTTGCCATATGACTAAGAACTCTCCCTTTTTATTCACTGGTTTTTTTTTCCTTCTCAGATGCAATTTGAGAGCTAGAATCTGCCGTAAGTGGATGGAGTGAAAGGGAATTAATGCACGATCAGACACAGCATCAGCTGCAGAGTTTAAATGGGATCCAGGCCTTCCCAAGCGTGCCCAGTTCCACACCTCCGCACAAAGCCCTCTGGATTACCTACAGCCAGCAGTGGGGTTTGGCAGCTGAGTTTTGCACGCACAGATTTAAGTTATGGCTGATATGGCAAGCAGCCAGCTGGCACTACATGTGGCTGATCTTTCAACCAGAACGTCCTTCGGCCAGCTCCTTCGTTGTCCTACATCAACAGAATCCATGCAGGTTTGTCGCTCATCACACGAGCTGCAAGCTTGGGCTTTGCTTTTCTTTTATTCAAAATCTACAGGAAAATGATGCACTTACTCACAGAATTTCTATTAAAATATTAAATACTAAAAGAGATCTCATTTTTCAATTTATCTGAAAACAGCAGTCTGTAGAAAGGGAAGAGAATGATTAGCAGCATTTCAAATTAGACAAATCTGGAATCATAAGCCTTCCTCTGAAATACTCAAACATGATATTCCAGGGAAAAGCATTATTTCCCCCATAGAGTCTTGTTCTTTTACTACTGTGTTTATTAGCCCTGTTAAGTCACGAGTCTGCTTCTGGAAGTTACTCAGCATCAGATGGTTCACAAAGTTAGAGGAGCTGTGAAAAATTCTTGTATTAGCAAAATTCCATTGTATGTGTTGTGGGAGCTGTGTTTGGGCATAAAGAAAAACAAAGCAACAGTTAATGTTTAATAAAAGCATTTTTGTTAACATGAGAAGTATATTTTTTGAACTGTGAAAACAAATTGAGGAGCAGTACAGCAGTGCTAAGGGATCCTCTGGATAAACTCATTAAACACATAGCATTTCAGCTCGGCACTCATTAACGGGGCTGAAAACATTTCTTTGAGGGGATTAGAGCTTCTTAAAACTCTGTTTAATGGTTTAAATGTTTCTTTCATTACAGTTAAATCACAACCCTGGGAAAGACAGACACGTAATCCTGAGGTCAGGTTTGCTGGGTACTGTTGGAAAAGCAACAGGTGAGAGCACAGTGCAGCTCGCCCTGCCTGGGCCCTGCATTGCTTCACAGGGAGAGCATCTTCCAGTGCTTTTACCACTATCAGCAAAACCAAGGATGTAAGGGCTGTCGTGGAAAAGGTTGCAAAGTTGAAGCCAGGTGCTAATGGGTAATTACTGCAGAGTCAGGTTTGTTTTGGAGATGTTTCTGATTTCCTTGTGAACTATTTCAGGGCTTAGTCATAAAGGGCAGCATGCCAGGAGGCACTTTTCAACGTATGACAGTTTTCAATACCGTAACTGCTTCCTTTTAACCCTTAGGAAGAGATCTGACCACGTGCAGCAAGGGCACCAAAAAAGAAATAGAACCCCTGCTATTAAACGTATCACTCTCACTTATGTCATGGCATGAAGCACTGTTGGATAACCCACATGAGTGTTAGTAGTGCATGGAAGAGCTTGAAATGATGCTTTTCTTGCATGCATGTGTTTATGACAGAAATTCCCTTGATATTTCCCCTTTCACAACTGCATCTTACTCTGTAGTGACTGAACAAAAAGTAAAGGAACTGCAAAGGGGATTCTTTGCCCACAGTCCCTGCAGGCAGTAAAGCTCTCCTGGAGCTTGCCACTCACACGAGGAGCCCTGCTGAAGTGCCAGCCTTCACATTCAGTCTCTGGGCTCACTATCAACCTTTCACCACAATCACGTTGTCAGGAACCGAGGGAACGAGATGAATCCAACAAGTCAGCATCGATCAGTCTGGAAAGGAAATGCTGCAGTCCTGAGTTCACACGCCCTGGAAATGGCGCTGTAATGTGATGACTGCTATCTGCACCTTCCTAATTGGATTCCATTCTCTTAATTTTGTGTATGTAAACAGGGCCATATGCTGTCTGTGCTGCTTACTGCGGTTTGACTTTGTGAGTGTACACATACTATTTACTTTTTACAGATGATATCCACTTGGGTTGCTTTGTTATGGTTACTGTAGGAAATAAACATACTGAAAGCTGAAGAAAAGCAAACATAACCAGCAGCAGCTCCAAGCTGCCCTTATCTTGAGCACGCAAAGGCAGATCAGGTGTCAAAGGGAGGAGATGTTCCATCCAGCTGCAGAGGCACTGTGCTGCTCAGCGTGGCCTTGCATCAGGGACACTGAGGGAAGCAGAACGAGGGTTCGTAGCTAAGACTGTGGAGTTTCTGTTCAAACTTACAGGGAAGAGTGAACACTGAGAATAAGGAATAGAAGAGCATAAATTCTATTTGTTTTTCCATTTAGTTTCAGTATCGAGGAAGAGTTTAACATGAGCTCAAAGACCCACTGCTAAGCTTCAAGGCGTGCCGTGCTGCCAGATGGCCAGCAGGTCCCATCTGTGCCATCCGGGCAGAGCAGAGCTGTATGGAGCAGTGCTTCTGCTAACTGTGCTGCTTGTAAAGCTTTGTGGAGCATGGATGTTTCACAAAGTCTCCATTGCTGTCCTTTTTTTGCTTCTAAGGAAAGAAATACATACTTCTGTTTAATCTGGGGTAGCTTTTTCACCCTTTGCTACCAATGTGAGAATTCAAAACATATTTTCAAAGACAAAAGAGGCGTCATTACTCAGCCTGCATAAAATCATTACAGCTGTACATGGCCAACACTGTGGTAACTCCTACATTTTCTTATGCTATGTAAGTAGTTTTTTATTACAACCCTTAAGTGCTACTGAAAGGTTTTGTAGAAGAGGTAGGCTACAGGTTCTGCTGACACTACAGTATTGCCAAAAGTTTCCACTGCTGATACTGCTGCTTCATTCTGAGATGGAATCAGTCCTCTGTTAAGTTATTGTCTGATGTCAGTCCACTGTCCTGGAGAAGTGTTGGAACAACTTGGCCTCCAGGACCAGCAGCTACAAAGGCTCATGCTTCCTGTAACACAGGCTATACACCAAGAAAACCATCATGGCTCCAAAGCACTATAGAGATGAGAATACTGTGATCCAGATGATGTGAGCTCCTTGTTTGTGATCATGCGTACAAGCTAAGAATGAAGTTGCACGGCAATCTGCACATATTAACTAAAAAGAGATGTGCTGAATGGGAAATAATCTTACAAAGTATGGCACATATATGGAACTGATCTGTAAATGTGGAAAAGTTCTTCACTTCCTTTCATCTCAAGTAGCTAAGCACAAACGTGAGGAACGGGTGGAAGAAATCCCGAGTTAAATTGATACTGGACCAAATAAATAGGATTGGGGCCGTTATGATTAAGAGCAGTGTTTGTGCCACACAAGCAGATGCTGTGAGATTCAGGTGATTGTTCTGCACCATCCCAGCAACACTGCCTTGAATCCAGCTCCACGCTGATGACCTCTCGGCAGTCCAGAAGCTGCTATGAAAAATAAGGCTAGGCTGTTTAAAGTTGACACTTCAACACATATATGTATATTAAGAAATACTCTGCTGTTTGACATACAGCCAAGGTTCTTTTAATTTCTGTATGTAAACATGAAAAGCAAGAACGTGTGCTTTCCAACCGTGAGCAAAAGGGAGATGCATACTTGAAGCTCGTGCTTTGTGTTACAATATTGCCTTCTGGTTTAGTGCTAAGAGCTTCTGGAATCTCTGAAGATGTAGGAAGGATGCATTAGGTCCAGCACAGCACAGAAGTACGGTGGTACAACCCAGTGAAGCATTGTGAGACTGATCTTTGTGTGTGTGTGTGATGAAAATGGTATCAGTTGGAGGTCCCGATGTAAGTAAGAGGCACCAGGCAGCACTGAGGTCAAGGCTGCCCTGGGCAGTGCTTATGCTGCCAGACCTATTCTACTCCCTGATCAGTTTGCCATCATTTGTCATACTTTAGCAAAGGATCCCTAAAAGTACTTATGTATTTAAAACAGCGTTCAAATGAAGCGGGTTTCTCTGCACTGTTGTACAGTAATCGATTTCTGATCTGACTTCAGTTTCTTAGAAATGCCCTTAACTTCATTTGCTGCAGAAAAAGTCCTCACACACCTGTCTTCCCCATCTGGAAATACTTGGAGGCGAATGGCTGAGCTGGTCGGCTGAGGCCATGTGCCTTTCACCTACAGACACCAAGCGCAAAGCAGGCACTACTAATGTTCTAGATGCCTAACCCAGGACTACAAAAAGGACTTGTTTGTTTCCATAAGTTACTGTTACTGTCTACCAGTACAGTTTCTAGATTTGCACATTCTGGTCTACAGAGCACCATTTCCCTTTTATCCTAATTTACTATGATATTAACAATCCAACAGATGAGATACCCATCCGATTACCCAAATTGCCACCAAACGCTAGCAGTGTGTTAGCAAGGATATATTTCATCTAAAAAATGATGCGTGGTCCCTGGTTTTATGTTTGGCAAATTATCTCATTACATTTCCATTTGTATGATTAAAACCTGTTTGGCAGAAAATGTCACTTGATGTAAATGCTTTTTCTCCCCAGGGCTAATCTAGAGTTAGTTCACATTCTGTTCCTAGCAACTGCTTTAGTCCCATAAAGAGACCGGTAAATAATTAACAATTAGGATGTCCCAATATTAGTCTAGGTTTGAACCTTTAGGAGGATCGGGCAGTGATCAGACACTCCATTCCATAACTGGATGAGCCTTTCTCACCATTGGTCACCCTTATGCCACTCTGTAGGTTATGTTACAGTTAGCTCCTTTACTGAGAGACCGGCAACCAAACAAAATGCAAGACATCAATTAATTTCAATTGGAGTTCGACCGTGCCCTTTATAAGTAAATAACCACCATGTAAATTGCAAAATTATCCGTATGACTGTACCATCATTAGTGGAGATATAAAGAGAAGCAGTTCCTTTGATTCAGATAACATGAGAGTGTTTCCACTGGCACTAAAAGGAAGAAGAAACATTCATGCTTCTCCCACTTAAATACAGAATAATGTTACATGATACATAATTGCTGATTCTTTCCAAAATAACATTAACTGTACCACTCATAACTGTTCAGAACATGAAAGCAAGTCCTGGGAAGGAACTAGTTTTCTTTACAATGGCTGATGAGTTTATAGCCTATTTCCAGATGGGTTTTATGTTATATTTTTAGACCATAACCACTAGAATTGTTTCCATACCAAAACATAATAGCCAATGGCCATAAACACCAATGGCCATAGCCCACCGACCATAACCAGCGAACCACAAACCGCTCAGCTCCTACCTACAGAAAGGGAATGACCAAACAAAGCTAACTGTCCCCGCCAGCAGTGGGATTGCTGTTAGGGTGTTCAGGCACACCAGTGATGTGTCAGGTGTAAGAAATGGGGAAGAATACAGAGACCTGTCCCTCTGTCATGCCTCCCGCAGGAAGATTCTCTGCCACGGTTGTAGAGAGGTAAAGCTTTGGTTATAAAATAACAAAGCAAACACCTTCTATTTCTGCTCATGTGACCGGTGACTCTGCAGAACTGGAATGTAGGTTTCTTGCATCTTTAAAACATGCAGGGTGGTAACTGAGGCTGCACCACTGCTGGGACTGAATGATGGCTGCCGCCAGCAGCAGCCGAACGGATGGAACAGGGCAGAACTCTTCCCTCTGCAGGCACTGCACCCTGCAGCTGTTTGACTGGAACAGACCCATGGGAAAACACTGTAGCTTCACACCTTACTGTCCTCACATAACTCTTTTATAAAATCACAGTATTGGTTAGCTTTTCTACAATTATAAACATGAAATATTTACTGTCTGAAACCAAAGGTGGTGTAAAGCGTGAGCCTGAAATCCTGCAGAGCAAAGTCTTCTCATACAGATGGACTATGAAACGGCAGCCCCACCCAAAGGCTCACAGTCATCTGTGAGCTTTGGCTGTGATGTGCACAGAAGTGCCCCGCTGCTGGGCTGTACGAGTGGCTGCTGCCCAGCGCCAATGGGCTAAGATTCAAGATCCCAATGGAAGCTATCAGTGGTGATGCTGGTCAGTGTTCTGTGCAAACGGGTAGGTACTTCTTGCAGAGCAACTGGAGGAAAGTGGCATCATTATGACGATACTTTAAAGACGTTTGATAGCTACCAGACCCTGCAGGTTTGATTCTGCAAAGCATGTGGTGGGGTCAAGAATTATCCCCAGAAAAAATCAAAATTATGAAGGATTTTAAAAGTTTACAGGTTAGCGTAGCATTACATATAGATGACTAAATTCCACCAGGGCTACACTTGTGTGTTCCATTCCATAACCTGACATGTGGGTACACATGGCTAAAGGACACTGCTTGATCCCTCTTAATGCAAAACCCTGCAGAGCTGCCACAGCCTCAGCCAAAAGGATACCCAACCATGGAAAACATCAGGCCAGGACATTCAGTAACTTAGGAATGCTACAGAAACCCTAGAGCTGATCAGTAACAGCAAGAATGCATAAACATTGCTTGCCAGAAGTAGTAAAGCAGGGGAAATAAACAACAATAATTTGGGAAGTGGAGTTATGCAACAAGAGAGCAAAGGGCACCATTTTGAACAAAACGATTTAGATTGTGAAGATTAGAGACACTCCCGGCTAAGTTCAGGCGAACCCAACCCAGCTAGATGGATGGCAGAAAGGACGGGCATGGAATGTGGGTCAGCAAAGGCACTAACACGGCTCACAGAACCTCATTCATCCTTCATCTAATGGCAGAAGGCTAAATATCTCTGTATTTTGTGGAAGTTCAGCTAGGAGCTATGCTGCATACAGCACCACAGCAGAGTCTATTAGCGAGCAAAGGAGTGAGGAATAATGCCCCAGAGATGATAATGTCATTAGAATACATACACAGGAACTCCCTACAGCCCTGAATTTGAGTTCATGTCTCCCTCACAAGGGACTGGAGGAGGCGATGCCTGCAGTATTAGGCCAGCTGGTCCCAGGTGTTCTTTCCCATTACACGCTCCTACCTCCGGGCAGAACAGAGGTTCAAGGGCAACTTCTGAGAATAATCAGCTAAAGCAAAGCTTTCGTATGATGAGATATTGGAAAGTCCGGATCTATTTGTTTCAAACACACAACACAATGCCTTACTGAAGCCTTCCTCTACCAAGCGTTTTTTGGAAGCATAGATTTACAGTCTATTATTCAAGGCAGAAAAATAGGATCAGTTCCAATTATTATTTGATGTTTCATACTGTTGCATTTCTGGGTTTGTTCCATCACTAATGATGTTGCAATGCTTTTCCTAAGTTTGTTATTCCTAATAACAGCGCAGTCACACGAATCACCGTTTTCATTCATTTTTCATTGCTGGACTCCTCACTTAATATCCCTCAGTGGTCAACTACAGATTTCCCCCCGGCCATAGGGATTCCCTCAGAGCTTCCATCAAACTAAGAAAGCCTGAATTAGCAGAGGAGCTAACGATCATTTTATCATCAGAAGATGATCAAGAAGAGTGCTCGTGATACCCTGAGGACACATTTTGTTCACTGAGAGCTTGGCAATGTTAGCAGATGAGCATCTTGCTCCTCAGCCCGGCGCTGGCACGTTTATTCCAGGCTGCTCTGCCGCACTGGAGCGTAACGCAACGCCTTCCTCCGGTGCTGCTGCTTTTCTGCCACACAAATACATTGTGCTCCCCGCTCACCTCCCTTTACAAAAACGCCTTCCTATCCTCAGATTTCATTGCCTTGCTTCATCCCGGCTTCATCATTTAACGCCCGGCATAAAGGATGTGAGCGCACCGAAATAAACACATATGCATCACCTCATAAAACGCGCTGCGAAACAACATCCACGGCTCCGAACAGACTCAATCCGAGCGGAAGGGGCTCAGCCCCGCACCGGGCTCTCCGCACCCCCCGCAGCCCCGGCACCGCCCGGGCCCCGCGCTGGAGCAGCCGCGCCCCGACCGGGGATGCTCCGCCGCCCGCACCGCTCCGCCCCACCCCGCACCGCAACCGCACCGCCCCACCCCGCACCGCGCGGAGCCGCCGCCCGCCGCCGCCTTACCCCGCCGCGCCGCCGCCTGCGCCCCTCCGCGCCCCGAGCCAGGCGGCGGCAGGTGGGTGCCCGGCGCGGCGGCTGCGCAGCGCGGCCCCGGCCCTGCCGGGCACGCTGGGACTCGTAGTTCGGCCACCAGCAGCCCGCAGCATCACCGGCCGCAGCGCCCAGGTTGCCTGCTCTGTCCGGCGAAGGCCAACCAACCCCACGTCCAGAGCACGGTTATTGCTCCTCACCTTTGGCTCGTTGTCATGAGAGCCCAGGGGGACTGAGAAGAGATCATTTGGATGCTTTTCTGCTCTTCATTCATTTTGACAATTTAATTTGTTTGGGCTTCGATACCACGCCAATGTTAACCAGGGGTTGAGTTTGTCTGTAATCTTAGAATCATAGGATGGTGCGGGTTGGAGGGGACCTCCAACCTTGGATCATCGAGCTCCAACCCCCTGCTGTGTGCTACCCCCCCCCCCCACCCCAGCTCAGCTGCCCCCCACCCAGCCCGGCCTCGAGCACCTCCAGGGATGGGGCACCCACAGCTCTGGGCAGCCCTGGGCCTCACCGCCCTCTGAGTAACGACATTCCTCCTAACATCTAACCTGAATCTCCTCTCTTTTAGTTAAAAGCCGTTCCCCCTTGTTCTATCATTGTTAAACCACGTTAAAAGTCAGTCCCCTCCCTGCTTACAAGCTTCCTTCAAGCTCCCCTCATAATACGTAACAGAATTTGAACGCAGCCCCTGCAGTCAGTCTGTCCACAACCAAATTAACCACACTGCCTTCACAGGACAAGGCACTTCAGCCAAAGTGAGGCTCTCAGTGCTGAGCACCAAGCAATGAGTCACCAGCAGCAGAAAAACTGTTCCTGTGAGTAAAATGTCCCTAAGTTTCATGACGTGTTGGCAAGAAAATGAGACATTCCCTCGCGAAGAAGCTGAATTTTCCAATGGAAAATCATTCAGTTTGAGTGGAAGCTCCATTGCAAACATGGTCCAGACCAGGCATGAGACAGGAAGGTGCGGACTCTGTTGTTAATGTGGATTAAAACACCTTTTGGGTATTCTCCAGTCTGTAGGAACAGCGCTTGAATGAGTTACTCAAACTGTTATTACACAAATACTGCAAAGGGAAATGCACGATATCAACACAGAACAAAAGTTCACTTTGGGGTGTTTGGTTTTTTGATAAACTTCTGCAAGTTTTGTACTCAGATTTTCCTGTCACGCCTTAAAATGTATTTGAGTTGAAACTCGGTTTCAGTGAATGGGAAGAGCCCCTCCCATGCCACCCTTTCCTTTAGCGCTGTACCCGCTGACAAATTCACTTCCCATGGGTTTCTATAACCTGTAATAACACAGGACCTGCATGGCGTAGGCAGTGCTTGGCCGGAGCCAAAGCTCCTCTCATTGCCTGTTCTCTCTTTCTGCCTTTTATCTCGTGCATAGAACTTGAGAGTGAAAATAAGACACATGACCAGTGCTTGCCTAAGAAAAGCTACAGGTCACTGCATGGCTGAGATGTACAGAAACAAATACAGACTGCAAATACATGAATCAAATGTGGATGTACACAGCAGCAGCACACCTACGTGTACAGGAACGACATTCTCCCTAAAACACAGCACACAAAGCAAAACACATCAGTCTCGTGTACAGAGGATATGTTATACATTATAAGATAAAGAAATTATAAGATAAAGAAATTATCTTTCTTTCTTCCAAAGCCATAAAATGAAAACACCCTTTTTACAAGAAGGGTAGTGAGGCACTGGCACAGGTTGCCCAGAGAGGAGTGGGTGCTCCATCCCTGGAGATACCCAAGGTCAGGCTGGAGGGGCTCTAAGCTCCTGATGGAGCTGTAGGTGTCCCTGTTCAGTGCAGGGGAGTTAGGATAGATGATCTTTAGAGGTTCCCTCCAACTCAAACAATTCTATGATTCTCTTCTATGAAAAGATAAAATAATACGATATTGCTCACATATCTGAGAGGTGTTATATCCCGTACATGGTGTCTGCTAGGATACGTCTGCATCAAATGACTGTGACTGTCCAGACTGACCGCAGGGTGTCTGTTGGAGGGTACAGCCCCAAAGCACTCCCTTTTCCCTGATAGAAACCTTCATACAGCACTTTGCCTCCAGGCCCCAAGCAGCCTGGCCACTGCCTCCCCCAGAAGCCATCACCCAGTGAGTTCAGTGCTGAGGTCTGATGCTTCTCCAGCACAGAGCTGAATGCCAGCAGTTTGCATCTGTGTAAATCTCTAACTGGAGCATCCAAAAGCAAGCCTTATCTCCCTGGACTATTTGTAGCCAAAATGCGGTCAGTTGTTCTAAATTGTTGCGTTTTATTTTTGTTTTTGTTTTTGTTTTTAATAAAAAACCAGAGGGGCTCCTGTGATCTTTTCATATGTTTTCCTTATAATGTGGCTTGTAAGACTTTGTTTAATTAATTCCTGCTTGAACTGGGGTATGTCTTTTAGACCAACATCTGCTCCTGATTACTGTGCTGTGCGTGTTCTGATCCCTTCCCTTAAGACCAGCTGTTGATAAAATGCAGTGACCTGTATTTAGAAGCTCTTGGTTCAGAGACTGATCAGCAAGCCTCGCACCTCAGGCAAAGGCAGCACGGTACTTGTCTGCATGTAACATCGCTGAGTGATGGTGACACTTCCAGCTGGTGTGGTTCATAAGCCCCAGGGGACAGGAGCCCGGGGGTGTGGGCCATGAAGTGTTTGCCAGCAGTATATCAAGTGGGGGTCTACAAGAAAGAAGGGGACAGACTCTTTAGCAGAGTTTGTTGTGACAGAACTAGGGGAAATGGTTTCAAACTAAAGGATGGGAAGTGTAGATTGGATATAAGGAAAAAGTTTTCTACAATAACAGCAGTGAGGCACTGGCACAGGTTGCCCAGAGAGGTGATGGGTGCCCCATCCCTAGGGACACCAAAGGCCAGGCTGGAGGGGCTCTGAGCACCTGATGGAGCTGTAGGTGTCCCTGTTCACTGCAGGGGAGTTTGACCAGATGGCCTTTCAGGCTCCATTCCAACTCGAACCACTACTATAATTCTATGAAGTAGTCAGGCTGCGCCCACATTCAGGCCGAGGCTTTCTAACTGGATTGGTTTGACAGATAGTAGGGTTTCCTTGACCTGTTTTACAAGGCAACATACAGCAATGCATCACAGAATCACCAAGGTTGCAAAAGACCTCCAAGATAATTGAATAACACTAAATTAAACTCAACAGTTACTCCTCCTGAGCTTGATTCCTGTGAGTCCTTCTGTATCCACAGCATGCTAAATCCTAGAGATATGCGTTTAGATGTGGGCACTGCACTTGCTGGGGCAGTAACAGTAATAATAAATACCTGTACTTACTGATTTGTGGAATTCCATCTCAAATGGAGCCACTGTTTCCATTGGAAGGAGTCACTGAAGGGAATGTGATTTCTCTCCCTCATAGTTTGTTTCAGCCCATGTTGGGGCACTCTCATCACAAATCACAAAGGACCGAGGGTCCAAGAGTTATAGGATTGAGGGTCCAGGTGCTGTGTTTGTTCATGATGCAGTTTACTGACAGTGTCCTTCCTCTCTACACCCTGCATCAGTTCCCAGGCAGGGAAATGTTTCCGTGCCAGGCCACAGACACTGAGCCCGTGCTCTTCATTTGTACCACACACACAGTAGGTAAATACAGTACGATTTAATCAGTTCAGGATTAGGGCCGAGGCGCTGCATGCTCCACTCCTGCCATGTGCAGCACAGCCCGGTGCCTGGCAGCAGGAAGGCCCGTGCTGCGGCC
Organism: Gallus gallus; assembly: GCF_016699485.2. Taxonomy (NCBI): domain Eukaryota; kingdom Metazoa; phylum Chordata; class Aves; order Galliformes; family Phasianidae; genus Gallus; species Gallus gallus. Next base: position 9,058,782 of record NC_052541.1, on the reverse strand, counting down.
GTGCTGGGACTGCACCGGATCACCTCAGCTCTGTGGAGCTTCCACCGTGGTCAGGGTCCGCTCGGGGCTGTCTGCATTGGCTACACTTCCCTCACCCCTGGCTAAATGAAAGTATGTCTCAGCCTTTGAAAAAGCCATCCTTCTGCTCATCCTTTTGAGAACGTTCTGTCTGCCCTCGGATACACGCACTGGGCTGACAGCTTGGGAAGCGCCGGCCTTCAGGGACAGAACCGCTCCCGCCTCCCGCTTCCCGCCCCCCGCGCAGGCCTGGCCCGCGGCTGCACTACAGTTCCCGTCACGCCCGTGGGCGGCGCGCAGGCGCGGGGCGGTGCTGCGTGTCGCGGCTGGGAGGCGGCTGTGGGAGCTGAGTCGCTGCCGCCTGCCCGGGTGAGTGGGGAGCGGCCGGGACCGGGACGGGACACGGGGGTCGGTTGGGCTGTCCGGGTAGCGCTGGCGAAGGGGACGCGGGGCGGGAGAGAGGCGAGCGGAGCGCTCCGTGCGCGGCCCGGGAGCGGGAGCCCGGCGGGAGCGGCCGCTGCTGCAGCCCCGCCGCCCGGCGGAGGGAGGGGGCCGGGTGGGTCGGGGCGCGGGCCCGGCCCGCTGCCCTCTGCGGCCCCGACCGCCGCTCCGTGCGTCCCTCCCCCGGCGCCGGCGGCCCGCGCCGCTCCCAGCCGCGCCCGCCCGCTCCCTCTCCTCGCGCCCCGGCCCGGCTGGGCGGCTCCCGCCGCTCCTCTCGGCCGGGCGGCCCCGGGGCGGCTGTACGGGGCCCTGGGGGCCGCGCCGTGCGCTGCCTCGGCCCGGGTGCGCTGCGGACTGCCCCGCTCGGCCGGGCGGTCCCGGAGCTGCGGTTGTGGGAGCTCTGCCTGTAGGTCTGGTCAGCTCACGTCTGTCAGCAAGCTGCATGTTTTGTGCAGCTTACAAAGCGTGTGCGTGAGTGGCACTCGGTGAGGAAGAACGCTTTTCCGGTGGCTGCTAGAGGGGTGCTCGGCATGCTGCTGACATGAGAGTCTTCCGGTAGTGAGCACCGTGCTGCTGGGGCTTTGAAGCGTTAAATACAACAGGTGGGTGCAGAAACTCGACCTGTGATGCTCGAGGTGAAAGGCAGCAGGAAAACGAGCAATGTAACGTGAACAAGTGAATCCCTCTGCTGTTAAGCTATAGGCCTGTACATTTTGCAACCTATTTTAGTAAACACAAACGTATGGATGTTCCTTCAGACAGCTTGTATAGCTGATCTGTTTCCCTTTGATTGAAGGGTCTGTAGAAGTTTCTCTGAGAGTGCATGCTGTGTATCAGTGCCTCTGGTGAAGAGAGTCCAGGGGTTGCCTGAAGAGCTGAGGTCAAAGGCTCCTGCAGCGGTGGTGCTGTGCTGTGAGCGGGGATTGCCTGGGGCTGAGATTTCTGCTGGAGGAATGTCCACCTGATAGGTGATAATAGGGCGTGTGGCGAGTATGTGGCACATAGCAGGCCTCCCTGGAATGCTTCCGAGGTGCTTATCCCTCCATTCTCCCATCCCTGCCCTGTGTTTGGTTCTGATCACAACGCCTGCCCTGCAGCCAGTTGGATGAGCGGGTCTGGCGGTGTTCTGCAGGTGGGCACGCTGCCAGGGCATCACCTCTGCTCTGTGGCGAGCTGCTGGGCAGGCAGCCCTGGTCCTCAGCTGCCACCACTGGTATTCCATAGGCCAGTAAGGGCATGGATCTGCTGCCTGGTAGTGGGTGACAGGTTTTCCCGAGGTGTGCAGAAGTAGGCTGCACTGAGCAGCACCAGCTGGTGGCCTTGTTGTTGCTGCAGGCCCCTGTTAGTGAGCGAGCTTACTGCCTTAATTCCACACAGCTGTGGAACCAGCCAGGAGTGCAGAACGTAACCACGGGTCTTGTGTGCATCCCGGGTGCCCCCTGATACGGAGCAGGGCTGAGCAGGACTGCAGATGTTCTCCCATCTCCTTTGCCATGGAAATGTCTATCCCTCATTGTGCTTTCAGTTATTCGGTGCTGCTCTCTGCTCACCTCTGTCCCCGTGTGGCTGTACTGACATGCGTGAACTTGAGAGGGCTCTGTATGCTCCATATAGAACCAAGCAGATGGTTTGTGTGAGCAGAATGAAGCCTCAGGCTTGTTTATGTAGGAAAATAGCCCAGAACAGCTCTTCCTCACTTCCTGGAGTCACAGCTGCAGGCGCAGGAGAGATGCCACCTGCTGGCTCTGTGTCACCCAGCCACGGGATGTCAGCTGCAGTGCCAGGTCCATCTGCCCTGCAGTAGGTGGGCACGGAGGGCTCGGGGATGTCTAAAAGCCTTCTGGCGTGGTGCTGCCTGGCCACGGTGTCCTCAGGGCAGGAGTATTTAGTTAAAGTCATTTTTCTTCTTGGTTTGGTACATAAAGATAACTCAGGAGCAAAACATGTTCATCAGCAGTTAATGTGTAGTTGTGCCACAGTGGAAATTCCCCTGGGAAATGTCACCTGTGGCCATGCTGCTTCAGCAGGGGCATGCGAGGGGGGGATCCCAGGGAGCAACTGGGGTTTAAGGCAGTTCTGTGGGCATGCTGGCCAAAACCAGCTCGCTTCATTGTTCCTGAAGTCACTTCTGTTTTAAAATCTAAGTTGCAGAAACCGTTTACAGAGGACTTCAGCAGGGCTCGTTTCCTGTGGGTGACATATTGCTATGGTTACTCCTGTTGGGGTCCCAAGAAACGATGTCCTTGCATATAACAGAAGTTTGCAAGGAAAATTGGGGAGTGACTGGTTTTAAACTTGTTTGTTTGTTTCTAACATGCTTTGAGATAGAACAGAACAATAATATCTTAATTGTAGATTGAGTGTATGGAAGTTGCTTGACAGCCACTCAAGGGATGAGTCTGGTAGTTGTAAAATGGCCTGAAATAAGGTAATTGCTCTCTGCTCACTTCCTTAGTTGTTCATTGATTCATCAGAATATCTTCCCTTCTAATGTATCTTCTCTAATGGCCAGCGAGTTAAAACTTGCTTGATTGGAAGTGATGGTTGTTTCCACTACCTCAGATGCATCTTATGTGACTATCAAGTTGCTGGAATGAAGTGCTTACTCTACATGATAGTTATATATGTGATAAAAAGGTTAGCCCTGTAGGCATTTTATGTATGTAATGTTTCTGTGCTAAAGCTATAAGGATACTTACCAAAATCAGTGCTGCTCATCAAGAAGTGCCAAGTATTTGCAAAGGCAGAATTGCTGGTTACCTTTAGCAGCAAGATGTGCCATTAATATTCCCAGTCCAAATAACTGCCCCTTCTAACAACTGGTAAGTTTTTTTTACATAAGTGTCTTTCTCAGCTGCACTGCGACCATGAATAATGGAAGGCAGTGAGAGTACCAGATGTGTTTGGTGGGAGGTGGAGGGGATGGTTTGAGCAGACGATGACTTTGGCTGGCCTTCGTGTCCTTTTTAGGCAATGAGAATTCCTGGCACCATGCTTTAAAACCTGTTTTTTAGCATGTTATACATACGTATTGCAAGTACTATATCAAAGATATTAGCAAATGTGTCCAAAACACCTTGAATTTGCTAGGTCACAGGTGGTTCTCTTCTTCCTAAAGAGAAGTCTCTGTTACAAATTACTGTGGTTTTTTTTGCTATAACGCTTTTTCCCTCTTTGTGTGTGTGTGAACATTCCAGGATTTGAAGTGGATGCTTTGATTGTATGTAAAGACAGGTGAAGCTATGGGTTATGACCCGGGCATTAATGATGAGTCATTTTCCAATATGAAAGATGTAAATCCAGTAAATAGAAGGTAATTAATTCTGAGTGACAGCATTTTACAGCTATTTATAGAGAGGAAACACAGCCTGCCTGGATGTAACGTATGGTTGTGCAGTGCTACTCTGGGTCAGAGTAAGAGGAGCATTACTGTGCAGCATGCTAACTACTCTGCTCCTTGTAATTACCAGTTAAAATGACACCTTTTAATATTTGGATGCAAATGGCCATACAGAAACATGGTAAATGGCAGCACGTTGATGTAGGACTCGGGCTGTGCAGCCTGGTCACAAACAGTGCTGTGTAAGTGGCTGCAGGAAATGTTTTTCCCTTATGATAGTGCTTAATGCTTTAAGTTGTGCAGAAGAGGAAAACGTTAAGGCTCTAGGAATGAGAAGTTTGCATGCAGATTGTGTGGCATGTGCTGCAGCAGCAATCTAGTTGTTCTTTGGCTGTCATGCAGCTCCAGAAGCAAACACTGTAGGGCTGTAGGATGTGGTGCACCAGCCAGGAGAGGTGCTTTTCTGGTTACTTTTGGAACACTGCTTGGAGAAGTGTAGGTGTGCTGCTCTGTACTTGTGTAGCTGTTGAATTCTGTACGTGGTGCTTTCAGCTCTGTGGCCTCTTGTGAAAGGCCCAAACTCTCCCAGTGCCATTGGCTTTAGTTCCAGGGAAGCCAACTGCCATCCTCTCGGTGTAACTTAGCACAAGGTGGAGAATTCCTCCTGACTGCTGTTATTTTTGGGAGATCTTGTTCTGTGTTGGTAGCTCAGCCTTTGAGTGGTCCTATCAATGTCAACTATGGTTTATGAACAAATTACAGTGTGTATTAGCAATGCTTTTCAAAAGCAGACGTGCTGAAAATAGCTGTAAATGTGTTCCTCATTGGGTTGCAGGTGTTGGTGGGAACTGGAAATTTACCAGTCCTGTTAAAGCCAGATAGACTTTACAGGTAAAACAGCCCGATGTCCTGGGTGAACCTTCACGTGCTCAGCTCTGTTCAGTGTCTCTGAATTAAAATATCCCAGTGTCTGTGTCACTGCCAGCATTCGGAGACCTTTCTGGGTGTAAACAAGTGAGGAGAAGGAATCCCTTAAGCCCAGTCCCTTGATATAACGTGGCTATGCAGCCCTTTTACTTAAGAGGTAATAGCTTTGTTCATCTGCTTTTGAAGTACAGTGTAAGCCCAGGTTTGAGTTAACGTAGTTATTATATGTGATGTGATCATCTGAACTGGACCTTGGGCTCCATAGAACAAAGTGTTTGCTGAATGCCTGATTTATTACTCAGAATCTCTATAGAGCTGAGAAAGGAGTTAGATGCTAATTAGCGAAGATGCATGAATTTTGCTTTAGCTCCCAAATACATGAAGGATGCTGTTGCTCACAGGGAAGTCATTCAAGTTCCCCTTTGTGTGTGTGTGCCTGCACATTCAACGCAAAGCAAGAACTTTGCAGAGCAACAGCAGAATCCTGAAACTTCTTGGAGAAAATAAGAGAAAAATAATTTGTCTGCTTAAACGTCGTCGTGATTAACTGTGCATTATGTTCCAAGTCAGATGCTCAAGCATTAGATCAAAGGTTGCCTGTGTTCTCTTAGGATGTAAGAAGTACTGTAGAAGGATCTACTTTAGAAGGACCCAGGTTTCTTCCAAATGTAATATTAGGGAGCAATTAGCAGCCTGTTATGTCCTTTTGGTAGTGGGACTGAGTGTATTGCTGTTACATGGACATTGTGTCCCCCAAGCTTTGCATCAAGGTGCTTTAATTTTCATTTGACAGAACAGAACAGTACTTCAATTGCAGTGATATCATTAATAAACATCCTCTGCTTCCCCTGTAAGTAATAGGCAAGGAAATGAGTCACTAATAACCAAACATCTTGTTTGTATTGACGTACTCCTTTACCAGCCTTGAGCAGCAGCAGCAGCAAGTATACATCTTAGCTGCTCTTTTGACTGAGTGTCTGTAAAAACTGGTGGCATTAAGCTGGGCTTATAAATTGGGGTATAACTGTTGTCTCCTTCCAACCCCATGTCCTGCCCTGCTCTGTGGGAAATACAGCTTTGGAGTTCTCAAGAGAATTAGGTGTGGACATGGATCTTAAAATATGCTTAGCTTGCTTCTGTGTTGTTGTTGTTTTAGCTACTGATGTAATGGGAGAAGAGGGCATTGCAGGGTGGGATTCTGCTCAAGGAAGAAGCAAGACTTCTGAGCACACTGTGTCTTTCATAGAACAGCGGATCAATATGAATAAGGGATTAACAACTTCCCTTTCAGAAATGCATTTAGAAGCTGAATGTGCTTTTTAATTGGGACATTTACCTTAATTATGGCTATTTATTTCAAAATCTTTTTTTTTTTTTCTGCTTTTATAGATCTGGTTAAGAATAAGACTCGGGTTCTGAAGCATTTGAGCAGCTTGTTACTGCCCAAGTCATGACGCTCCCGTTTCGAAAAGACTTGGACAAGTACAAAGATCTTGATGAGGATGACATTCTAGGCAAACTATCAGAAGAAGAACTGAAACAGCTGGAAACGGTTTTGGATGATCTTGACCCTGAGGTAGGTGTTAGCAGAGAGAAGTTATTTCTCTTCATTAGTTGATAAATTAGTGTGCAGTAACTTAAGACTTTCTTTTACTTGAACTCAGCCTGTAGTTAGCATTGTCTTGGATGGATTTTTTTCCTAGTCTGCTAGCAGTCTTATTTACGGATACATATGTGTATGTAATGTCTCAACAGGGTTGTTTCCTGTATTCACATTGCAAACCACTGCAGTAGAGGAAAATAAAATAGGGGTTTGTCAGGAGGAGCTGTGTGGAGTTTATTTATACAGGAAAAGTTGCTCTTAAGTGATCTTCTTGAAAGAATTTACTTAGAAAGGCCTGTTAAACTTTCCTGTTTCCTGTGCAGGATGGTAAACAGCCTTTTGCATCCATTTCTCTTTTGTTGCTTCTACTGTTGGATGGGAGAGGGAAGGCACTAAACTCTTCCAAAGATTCCTCATCTTGTATCCAGCAGCATGACTATTGCCATTCTTGGACCTTGCTGACTTTGCAAAGAGGGGGCAAAAAAATTCTCAACACCCGGACAGTTGTCAGCATGGGATGTTAAAGAATATTTTAGCCTTCTGTTATGAAGAGCTGTGTGATGTTCTATATAGATCCTGCAGATTGAGTCTGAATCCAAGACCAGTGTTTTCACCTCCTGATTCTCTCTGTTCTTGTTTTTGTTAGCACCAGGGTTAACTTTCAACTTGATATTCAGGGATTGCTTAAGAATTTTGATTACTCATTTTGTTATATAGCAAAGTATTCCTGATATTCTAATTTGCTTTGGTTTATAGATGTTTTAATAGAGGAGAACTGGCAGAAGGGATTGACTGTCGTCTTATGAGTCTGAATTTCTGTTAGCATATCTTTTTTTTTCTTTAGCTGAAATATGTTGATATAGCAAGAAAAAAAAAGCAAAACCATGGAAAAAAACAGCAACTTGAATCAGGTCAAAAGTAGAAATACTTGGTGGTGTTAACAGAGAGCAGCGTGGATGGTTCTCTTAAGCACAGGGAAATTAGTGGTGGAGGAAGAAGACTGCTTACGGACTGTCTAAATCTGTAAATAGCTGAAGTTTATTCAGCTTCAATTAAACAGTGCCCATTCTAGACAAGAAATACTAAACTAGCAAGTATTGTGCTAGGTGCTATTGTACATAAAGATGTTGGGTTTGAACTTTGAGGAAGGGCAGGAGAAAGAAGGAGAGGAATCTGAACAGGTTCACTCAGACTTTTTAAGCTACATTTATTTGCTCTATTTTGTTTTGCAGAATGCACTTCTGCCTGCAGGCTTCCGACAGAAGGACCAGACTGCTAAAAAGGCCTCGGGTCCTTTTGACAGAGAACGACTCCTTGCATATTTGGAGAAGCAAGCTCTTGAGCACAAAGACAGGGAAGACTACGTGCCTTTTACAAAAGAAAAGAAAGGTAATGACGCCACTGCCTGTGTAGGTAGTTAAGAAATTTGTGAAATGGGCTAGCCCGAGCTACTTTGAACCAAAGTTTAGTGAAGCAATGGCAGCTCGACTGCTTTTTAACCTACAGATTGCCTTTGTACAGAGGCAGGGTGCTTCCTGTTCCAGCCTCCTGTGGCACTGGGGGTGGTGTGCCATTTGCATGTAGTGCAGGAAAAAAATAAAATTCAAAAGATTTTACCAAAAGTTGTCAAGTTCTGATGGGGGTGGCCCTCTCCAAATAAGAGCTACCCCTCTATTTGTACCAGTAGTAACAATTACTGTTGTGCCTCTGGCGTAAGCCCCATGGTTCTGAGTACAGACAGTGATATTTGTAATACTAGACTGAATTTAAAACAGCAGTAGAATGATGTGTCGTGGTAGATACCCAGTAATGTCTGGCCTTACTAGCCTACAGCATTTTTGAACAAGTGGTGTAAGCAATCATGTTGTTTTTCTGGTATTGTTAGTGAAAGATTTTAATAAGATTGCTTAGTTATTATTAGTTAATTATATACTTAACATTGCAAGAAGCCTTGAAATCTGGCAGTGGCTTATGATAGAAAAGCTGTGGAAACACAGAGCTGATAGAGTAGATGTAGAATCCCAGGCTTTAATGATACATCTTTTGGTTTCTCACTGGCTCAATATGAATAGCTTTTATTTTCAAGAGAAAAGAAAAAAGAATGCACACTTAAATGTTGTAAGAATAGATTATTTATGTTTTCACAAGATGGGTTCCCAAATTTACCATGCCTTACTGAGTATCACTGATAGGGGCAGGAGCTCCCAGTCCTGCACTGGCCACATATGCAAAGAAGGAGGCTTTTAGCTGTCACCAGTGTTTGTGTGCTGCTCCTGAGTCCTAGCTTATCTGAACCCTCCCCAGCACCATGGCAGGTCTGCTGCAGTAAGAATGGACAATGCTGCCTTATAAACTGTGTTCTGACTGCTCAAGATGAATAGGCTCCTCTCTTAAATTGTTCCTCTTTTGTTAAGGGTTTGCTACCAAACCCTGTAGTTCTGCTGAAATCTGTTGTGAATCATTGCTTATTTGACGCTCGAGTCTTCATTCATTACTGAATTTGTATACATTATTGTAATTGTACAGTAGATTCAGTGATATTTTTTGTGGGGGTATTTGCATTTTCTCTGTCTGTGCAAATAGCTACAGCTATTGTTCAACATCAGTCTCTTTCCTGAAGGGTTGCAGAGATTGTCACTTTATAACATGCACGATGTGGTGATGCACTGGAACAGGTTGCCCAATGAGGCTGTGGATGCTCCATCCCTGGAGGCACTCAAGGCCAGGCTGGATGTGGCTCTGGGCAGCCTGGTCTGGTGGTTGGCGACCCTGCACATAGCAGGGGGGTTGAAACTCAATGATCATTGTGGTCCTTTTCAACCCAGGCCATTCTATGATTCTGTTGTATAGCTTAACACTCTTTTTGTTGAAATAGAACTGTGGCACTTGGTTGCTGATGGAGTTTCCTGACTGTGTCTATGCAAGTACCCAAGTAAGGGGTGATGCTGGGTAGCACTGGGTGCATAGGGCAGAGGAAAGCACCTGTCATTTTGGTCCTCTCTGCACTGCTGCCTCTGTGGCAGTACCTGTGCTCCTGTGTTTCCTCCCCAGCCTGCTTCTTGCCTAGCAGATCTGCTGGTCTGTGCTGGAGACAGCACAATGGTCTGATGGGAGAGTCCAAGTATGTGGCATTGCCTCTGGTGTTTGGCAATCCCTTTCAGCCCCTTCAGGACTAAGGTTGGCCAGAGAGGATTTCCTCTAATGAGCACTTAGTTGTTTTGCACATATGCTTCTTTTCCCATCAAGATGTACTAGTGCTTCATTCCACTTGGTGGTTCTTTAAAGCCTGCTTATGTATACATGCACACAGCAGAACTACTTGTTTGGGTTGATAAAATCTGTGAGAACTGCGTAGGAAAATAGAAGGGTCCGGCTGTGACATATCTTGGTTAAGAAAACTCAAATGTCACTTCCTTTATGTAATAAAGTATTACTAAACAGCAGTCTGGATGTTGCAATATGGCATGCAAATTTAGTTAATAAAATTTCCCATATCTTTTGAAGAGGATTTATTATAGTAACTTCCTACTTTTTTTCTTTAATACCATGAAGGAAGAAAATGACGTTGAAAATGAAATGTAGCTTGATTTCATTCAAACTGAAAGAATGTGAATACAGGTGTTCAGTGTGGAAATTCATGCCCCTGTTAAATGAGAGGGAAGAGGGAAGAAGGCAGACTGCATTGCAGAGTAGGTGAGGGATAATCTTTTCTGCTCTTGAGAATTGTACAGTTCGGTTCTGACTTGTGGTGTTCATGTCAGGTTTGTGCAACAATGGCAATCCTGTATCCCTTAATCTGATAGATGAGGAGATCGTGATCTCTCATCAAGATGTGAAAACTGGAAAGGGAGCAGAGCAAAACTTGATTAGGATAAGGACTCTGTACAGATTAAAAAAAAAACCACAAAAACCAACAGCCATCCTTCTGTGATTTTCTTTAATGTTAAGAGGAGTTAAAAAAAGGGCTGGCTCATAACTATTCTGTTTGATTAGATAAATGCAGCTAGCAAGTTATGGAATGGGGCGGATGGAACATTTTGCTTGTTTGTGCTGCTAATTCAGAAGAGGAAAACTGACAACCCTAATCTTCAGAGGTAAAGGATCTCAGGAGAGAGATGGATCAGAGTTGTAGTTACTTTCTTGGTGCCATTTTTGTGAGTCGGGGTTGGCTATCATATTTGTGTATGCCTGGCTGCTCTCACTGCTCTAGTTTGGTCCAATTACCCCTTCCATGGAGTAAGAAAGGAGGAATTTATCCTTCTCTCTCTGTTTCTCTGTCAGTAGAACCAGTGTCTATCATGGTGACTGCACCTGCAGGTTTACCAGAGCAGCTCTCCCTGTGTTATTAACACCCCTGGTGACCTCATTTCCCTACTGCTGTGCAAACGCAAATCTTCTCTTCCCGTTGTCCTAATTCATTTTGAGTTAACATATTATTAAAACAATGTTAATCTTTTTCACTGCTAGGTGTTGTGAATTCTCCAGATTTTAACTTTTTTTTGCTGTGTTGTGAGATGTGGAAGATGCAAAATCACATAAAGTGCCCTGATATAGTGAAATGAACAGTGCTAAATGAATGTGATGCTTAACAATCCCTAAATTGTTATATTTTATTTTTCCAGTTCTTGGCTTGGTTTCTAGAAGCATCCTTTAAAACATACTTTGTTTTTAAACAAGATGTAATGACTTCAGTCACATTCCATTCCAATTAAGTGTTGAACCATACAGTGAACCATTGTTGCCTGACGAATAATTCAGGCAAGAGATTCATGAAGCCAGTGGGGTAATAATTTAAACAGAAGTGGCTTTGTCTCACTATGTGTCCATGAGCATGCCAGAAGGATTTCCCAAGGCACGCTGCAGTGAGCAGGATACCCCATCCCAACAGAGGAGGGGGACTTCAGCTCTGGGCCCTGGTGCCCTGCCCATGCTCCCCACTCAGCTCATCCAGATTCCATGCTTCTATGAACAGCAAAATGTGAGAATTATTGCAACTGGCACGAAGCAGAAGTGCACCTGACATTTGTAACGTACTTTCAGCTGCGCAGTGTAAGGCATTAGCAAAGCATTAAATACGTCAAGGTTTGTACTTCTAGGCTTTGCCCTCATTGCACATTTCTCTTCCCCCAGCGTTCCTGCCAGGCTGTCTCTTCTGCATAGGTTTGCTTTTTGTGTGATTTCTGCTTTTTTTTTCCTCTGCTCTACTGCTCAGAAATTATTAGGTTGACACCCTCACCTGGTGAGAGCTATTTTGGTGCTGACCTGCCTGGCTGGTTTGTGCTGCGCTCAGTCACTATTTGAATTTGGGATGCTGCTTCCCCCGTTTGCCTTTCAATCACTGGTCTTTAAAGGAAATGTGTTACGTGTTGAGAAATGAAGTTAATATCTTGTACGGGCTTTGAAGAAACAACTTGTCGAATTGATGTTCACCATACGAGGGCCTTGGAACAAAATAGCATGTGATATACCAGCTTTAACGTACAACAGTGTTCTAATTCACAGCCACGTGTTCTGCAGACAAATAATGGATAACAGTGCTATTTCCTCAGTAAGACACCAAGGAACACAACTTTTTTAAGCTGAATTACAAAAAGAGCAATGTTTACTTCAACTTGTAAGTTAATGTTGATGAACAATGAGCCCACTGTGTCGTAAGACCTGGTGATTGAGTTGTGGATCATAACAGCCTCTGTACTGCTGAATGTTTAGTGAATGTAAGGTATATAGGATATGTTAGAGGTTGTGCACCCTTCTTCATGAAGTCACTGATGACAGGAGGTTGTCCTCAGGTGACATTTGGTTCCTTTTCCTCATCAGAGAGCTGCAAAACTGATGTGGGGCTTTGTCCTGGCCTGCTGCTCATGGTCACTGGGTGCCTCCTGTGCTGTGGGATGTGGGGGAATGGTGCTGGCAGTGGTGAGTGCATGGCTGTGCTGAGCACTTCTGAACACTCTGCAAGGCCTTCCATCCCAACTTGGATACTGTGTGCGGTGTCTTCTGTGCTTCAACACACATCATTCAGCTCTCCTGCCTTTAGTGGGATATGCTGCTGTGTAACTTGGAACTGCAAGTTCATTCTGTTGCAAAGAAAGGCTGTGACTGAATCCCAAGATGTAGATGGTTTAAGGTGTTAGCCAAAGCCATAAAACACCTGAATATACAATTATTACAGAGATCATATGGACATGTCTGAAATTTGCCTTTCTATGCTGTGTTGTTTAATCTTTGCAGTGTCCTTGTTGGCTGAAGAGCAAGGAGGATGCCGTGTTTCTTTGTGCTATTTGGAAATGTTCCACCTAAGAGTCAAGGAAGCTGCTCATCGTATAGACTGTGCAGATGTGTGTTATAAAACAAAGCAAAACAAAAAAGGGGGGGAGGAGGAGGTGGGGGGAGGAAATCTCCAAAGTGCCCTGGCAGCAGGCTTTGAGTTAGATCATCATCCCCAGAGGTGGGGAGGTCTTTTTCTGAAGTATTTGCTGATTGCTAGAAGCTGGGAAGGACTTGCTCTCATGTACATGCTGTGAATCTCTGAACTCTGGGCTAGGGCGAGTGAATGAGAGATTGTATACACAAGGGTGTGACCTGGTTTATAACAGACACTGTTCCCGACCCAGTTCATGTGCCTGGAGTTGGCTGTAATTTGTACTGCTGGAAGGGAGCAGCTTTAACATTTTGGCTTTAAGAGAAACTTTTCTTTTTTTAAATGTATGTATGTAATGGGTAGATTTAGTCTTACTTTTTCTAAGATGCAAATGCTTAGAACCTGAATTACTTAAGTTAACATCAGAAGAAGTAGTTCTCTTTTGTTGTGGGTGCTGTGTGATGAACTAGACAGGGGACTGAGCTAGGTTAAAGTGAAGTTGGTTTTAAAACCCGTAACATTTAGGAAGTTGCTTTTAATTGAGCCCTGTTTGCTTCTCCCACCCCCTGCCTGCTGCACAGCAGCTTGTGGTGGGGAATAAGAATCAGTAGCTGAATGGATTTGAGAAGATGGATTGTGAAACTGGTTTGGACTGTTCAGCGACAGGGCGGAGTGTCAGTGGAACTGAAGCATTAGTACGGATCTGCAGAGAGAAGGCTGTGTTCCTTCCTGGGTTTCTTCCCAAAAGGAACAGAAGGCTTAGTCAAGAGCTAGTGTTAAGGCTGGGGGAAATCCCACAACACTGCCAAAGCACCTACTCTTCAGATGCTTACACTGCACTGTAAGACGTGTGTTGAAAGCAGAAATCTTGAAAACTTGAGAATCTTTGATTTTAATTTACTTGAAATAATCAGAAGAGGTGTCTCCAGGATCAGCAAATGGCACTCAGTGCTTTTTGCAAAATCACAGAATGTCTCAGGTTGGAAAAATGTTCTATAAAATGCTTTCTTAGAATGCTGTATAGACTCTTGTTGCCACAAGTCTGTACCTGGTATTTTTGACAGGCCTTCTTGCATAGTGTAGATATCTTTTCTCATCTTGAAAGCAAAAGAGAAATTCTAACAGCAAACTTAATAGGATTGGTCATCTTAGAATAGGCAGAATTTCATTTTAATTCTTGTAAGTTTTTCATATTTGTTTTACAAGCATAGGTTTTTATTTTTGTACAAAACTGGTTATTAAATTACACAACTGAGAGGGCCAAGAATTCTTCAAATGCCCTGGGGTTTCTGTGTTTCTAAACAGAATTCACATGGAGTTCACAGAAGAAGCCAGCTTAATATGGAGAAAAGCATGAGCTGCACTGATGCTGCAAGGCAGGTGGTGTGAGTGGATGCTCAGGCACTCAGTCGCACCATTTCCCTTTCTTCCTCCTCGTGCTCTGCCAGCCTCACCTTTTTGCTAGTCCATGTTACTCAGGGAAAACAACACAAATAGAGGTGATGAAAGGCTTTAGGCTGTGTGTGTGCTGTTCAGAGCGCTTCAGAGGTTGATGGAAACCTTGTCACGTGTTCTCTTCCTTCTTTTAAAAATTCCACTTTAAGCTGAAAATTATTCCTGCCCCAGAAGGTGATGCTGATACATTGAAATGGGAGTAGATGTACTGTGTCAGGTGTACCGAAGTAGTCTGACACATTTATCACTGACGCCTTCCATTTGTGAAGGTTTTCTATGTGTCTTGAATTGCCACAAGCTTCCTTTTGCACTCTCCATCAAAACTGAGGTATCTGTGGCAATGTGTGTCTGCTGCTTTCAGCTCTGTTTGTAGTCAGAACAGTTATATAAGGCCATTTATTTTTTTGCTTCTAAATATACAGCTTTCCAAAGTGATAGCAACCCAGGAACAAAAATACTGTGTTGCTAGCAACGAGTCTTTGTCATCAGACTCTTGTGAAGAGTTCAAATTGTGTCCTGTGCTAGTGGTGATGCTGAAGTTCCTTTAAAAAGAAAATGAGCCACAAACTATTGTAGTCTAGGGTGGGGACATGGGGAGAGAGGAAAGGTGGCTAGGTGATAGGGTTGTCATCATTTGTCTCCAGAAATGGTGAAACCAAAACCCGAATTTGTCAGAATTTCCCCAGAATGTAAACTCAAAGATTCCTTTAAAGCATCTTGTCACTGGGAGGCATTTAGAAATGCTAAAGTTAGTTTTAGTCCAAACATGTAACAAGATACACTTGTACGTGTACAAAGCAGCAAAATACTCTGCTCCTGGCTCCTGCCCAGCTGGCCTGCTGCTGCATGGGGGGTGAGCTGGTGTGCTCCGTGGGAGACCTGGAAATGCCTTACCGTGGGTATGGAAGGGTGGATGCCTGAATTAACTGAGAAGTCTTGGATTATGGACACCACCTTGCACTCTTGGGAGCAGTTAAATGCTGCTGGAAGCTGTGTCCCTCAGCTCTGGCTTCTGGTGGCCCAGATGGGGAGGCTGAACACTAGATGGTGGCAGCTAAGGTGGATCATGCTTGTCTTTAATAAGATGCAATTGTAGACCAAAGCTATCTATCAGTATGCATCTGATAAACACACTGTTCTTTCACCTTCGCTCACTTTTCTTGGTCTTTAACAGTACACAAAAACTTTGAATAGCTGTTAAGATTAAAGTTTTCTAGTTGTGAAAACCTCCTATTGAATGTATCAGTTTTGTTCTGTTATCCAGGACCAAAGCTTTTACTTACCACGCTAATTTCTTTGGTTCTTATGTAGCTGTAACCTTTTTTGTTGTTCTGCAGGGCTAATCCATATCCTTCCAATCTGAACCGTTGATAGAATAGTTATTCCAATAACTTTATTTTCTGATATTTTTTGTTTACCCTAGCTTTTTGACCAAAGAGATATGCAGGAATTTTGTACTGTACAAAATACATTTGTAATGTATTTACCCTTAATTGAATTTTTCCTTTACCTGTCTGTAGTGGCTAAAAGGTGGGTGTGATATAGTTATCACTACAGCTCCTTTATCTCATTGAATCTTCGTGACCTTTCTTGTTTCTAAGCATTATTATAGAATATAGTCTTTGGCAGTGTGTGCCAGAGAGAAATTATCATCTTTTCTGCTGTTTTCAAACTATGCTCTTCTTAAGCACCTCAGGCATTTCATTTTTTTTTAAATTCAAGATTAAGCTGACATCTGAAATCAGAAATTATGGTATGTGCTGTAAAACCACAGTGAATATTCAGTTCTGGGATATGAGATGATTCTTAGAGAACTTATTTCTCAGGCATACTCAAATTACAGCTCTGCCTGGGTCACTTTTTCACTTGATGCATTTAAATGTATCTGTACTTGTTTTCTAGTGATATTAAATTTTATTTGCAGGCACTTTATTTACAAATACGTTGTTTAAAATGCGTGATGCAGACTTACATTTTATCCCCTGATGCTCAGAAGAAACAAGTAAGATTGGAGTCCTGCTACAGACTCCTGAAAAGCTGGGATCTTGAATAATGTTATATTCCTGTTTATGCCCTTTCCTCATCTCTGACTTCCAAGAGCAAATAGAAGAGCTCTCATTCCTTTGTTGCCCGTACTGTCTTAGGATTTCTAAAATGTTATATGTATCTGTATGAACAGAAAAGTTTAAAGTAGCTATGTAATGCAAGGTAACATAAAACTGTTCACTTTCTTTACTCTAGGGAAAGTATTTATCCCGAAGCAAAAGCCTGCCCAGTCTTATGCAGAAGAAAAAATTGCTCTTGATCCAGAACTAGAGGAAGCCTTGACAAGTGCCACAGACACAGAGCTATGTGACCTCGCAGGTTAGTGCTGTGGGTTTCTTTGTTTGTTTTCAAAGTATGACTGGGCTGCTGCATGTTTAGAACTTAGAGATGTACAATTAATGGTAGAGGGTATTCGTTATCTGAAATGTAGTAGAAACTACGATGTAGGTCAAATTAAATGCTAGTCTGTTTGCAGCATATCATCTTTGTTGGTCTGTGCTAACATATAGGAATGTTTTGGCTTAAGATTCCTTATTTTAAAACTCAGACCCTTTCAGTTCATTCCTCAGACTGGCTGCTTTTTGTTTAATGTTCACCACTGCTTTTTCATCCATATGTGTTGGTACGTGCTTATATTCCTAAAGCTTCAGTCAAGAATTATTTGGCTGAACTTTACTTTTAACTATGATGCCTGAATCCGGTGAGGTTGAAACTTTCTAAGACACGAAAGCTATCTAAAAAGTCTTTTCTACTACATTAAAAGTTTTTCTATCTTTTTAAACTAAGAGATTCAGTGGGTTATTGTACTGCTGATCTGATGTTTTATGGACTTCAGTTGTTATTATTTAAAGGAACTCGGATGCTAAGCTGAATTAGCCAGGGACACTAAAATTGTTCTTTGTTATTTTCTTTTTTTCCCTTTTAACAGCTATACTGGGAATGTCCAACTTGATAACAAACAATCAGTTCTGTGATATAGTAGGAAGCAGTAATGGGGTTGGCAAAGACAGCTTTTCAAGTAAGTATTTACACAAGCACTAAACAAATGTGTTATTTGTACTGCAGACCCTTACTGTAGCGTTAGCTATTTTCTGTTACACTAGCATTTTTAATAGGACATTGCATTGTAAGTTAAAGATATGTTTGTAATGTTTCTAGTTGAGTTCTGGCAAGAGTGGGATTACTTATTCACGCTTAAACCTGTTCTGTAGTTAATTCACTTCTTGGAGAGATAGAAGTGGGCACAAAAGTGCATTTGTGTGCCGTTGCTTTTAGGTTTAATGTGTGTGTTTGTAATTCAGATCCTGTGTGCTTTCTGGAAAAAAGCTCATGCTCAAGAAAAGGAGGAAGGGCGTGAGAACACTGGAGGAGGACTGAACTTTATAAAAATATAGTCAGAAATGATAGTATACTTCTTGGGTGAGGAAGAAATGTGAAGAGTGAGGAAATGATCTTTAAATACAGTAAATATTTGGTATATATATCACATGTGTACAGCAAATGTATGCAACTGTTTGATTACAATTGTATCCCTTACATTTCAGATATAGTAAAAGGTGAAAAAATGTTACCTGTTTTTGATGAACCACCAAATCCCACAAATGTGGAGGAGACTCTGCAGAGGATTAAAGATAATGATTCCCGTCTTGTTGAAGTTAATCTAAATAACATCAAGGTAATTACCTGAATTATGCAGTAAATATGCTGCCTTTTTTCAGCAGAAGACACTTAAAGCTGTACTAAAGCTCTATGAGTGGGCACAGTGGGCTTATTTTAAGTATAGAAGCCTTCCTGCAAAATGTTGCAGTGTGCTTCAGCTCCAAGTTTCTGGTCTGAGATAAAGCAGTAAGCCATCTCGGTATCTTTTATGAAATGCATACTCTAAAAGTCTCAGATCTTCCTACTGCCAAACCAGGTTTCTGTTGCTGCCAAGCTGGT
This sequence comes from Gallus gallus, assembly GCF_016699485.2. Lineage (NCBI taxonomy): Eukaryota > Metazoa > Chordata > Aves > Galliformes > Phasianidae > Gallus > Gallus gallus. The sequence goes on along the minus strand of NC_052541.1, from coordinate 9,040,653 downwards.
GACAGTTCCAGCAGTTCACCATCATGGAGTTAACTGCTTTGAATCCTTTGTGCTTTGTGAAGCAGCGTGCTCTCAATTACTGCTATTGCAAACAGAATGGTATTTGTACCTAATATTCTTCTGATTCAGGTACAGAAGAGCTGTGAGCAATTATCAGCTCTTAAGAATTGTTTTTCAACATGACTGAACATTTCTGTATACACACATATATATATATATATATATATACCTGTAAGAAAACAGAACTATAACACAGCTGACTTGCTGCAACCAGTCGCTTGTCACTGCTTTCTGCACTGTCTCACTGGCAGCCTAGACTATTTGTTGCCGTTACTGCAGGCAGTAAAAGAAAGTGCATTTTAGGAACACTGCACAACAGTGAAGTACTGAAGTATTTAAAAAGGTAAAAGAACAAAACTGCTATTATAATAACTTGAGAAACTTGCTACTGTAATTAATTATCTAAAATTGTTCCTTGTACGGTTGGTTGGTACTACTTTGTAAAAATTGTCAAACTGTAAATTGGTGAATTCTGAGATTATTTTTAATATAACACAGAGAATGGAATTCTATTGGTTTCACCAGTTTAGAGCTCTTAAGTGATTTCCTGTGTATGAGAGATTAGTATGGTAGTGATGGTAAGAATGTTCAGTTCATGTAAGCTCAGTAACATTTCCAAGACAACTAAGTATCTTTTAACCCTTCCATTGTGGCCCTGGCATTAGTTTAATAAAGGTGAATTGCTTTATAGAATTACCAACTGACAGCCACTGCATCTTGCATGTAGCTCTGGTACACATCTAAGCCTTTACTATGAGACTGCTGGAGACCAGCAGTGGTTAATAGTATAGTGTGTTGTGCTGTGAAGAGAATAAGGCAATGGAAGAATTTGGGGGTGGAGAGTGGGGGTTAAACTTATGCATCTCAAGAGACTGAAATGCTATTTTTATTTCAAGAACATACCAATTCCAACGCTGAAAGAATTTGCAAAAGCTTTAGAAACCAACACACATGTGAAGAATTTTAGCCTTGCAGCCACCCGAAGTAATGATCCTGTTGCTGTTGTAAGTACTTGTGCAAATTTGCTTCAGTGGGATATAAGGGAGGTTAGGATGGAAAGATGGAGTAAGGGATAGAATAGAATCCTGCCTGTATGTGTGGGTGTATATATATAAATTTTCAATATGAAAATGATTAATTTCTTTTACTCTGTATTGTATGTTTACTTTAGCAAACCTTTGCTGTATCGAAGTTGGTAAACAATTACTTGATGACTATACAGCAATGCATCAGATCATGAGATGAATGGGAATTCCATTTTGCTAACCTCCTTCCTGTTTTTCTTTCTTTCCTAGTTGTTTAATTACTAATGCTCACACCATGAATTAGGAGTACGCTCAAAATTAACTTCAAGGGAAATACATGTGAGGCTGAAAATGCTCATCACATTTTTCAACTAAGTAGAGTTTTGGTTGAAGAGAATTGTAAAATACCCATTTCTCTGATCTTCCTGATATCAAAGATGGGCACGATGCATTGGCATTAAAAGTATTTAGTTTGACACAATTGAAACCAAAGTCTTTATTGTTTGGTCCTGTTTTTCTGTACTGAATCAAAAGTAGTTCCTTATTTATTTGCACATAAAGAAGTAAGAAAACAGCACTAACAAATGTGCTGGGACAATCCTTTGCACTTGTTTTAGCTTCAATTGTTTAAAACATTCAGTGAACTGAATAAATAAACATTTGAAGGCTTTGTTTTGGGTCAATTAAAAAGTTCCTTTTCAGTGGAACAGAAACGTTTGTAATAAGAAGGTAGAGGGTTGGTTTTGGGGTCTGGTGCTTTTTGTTTCTACACGTTTTTTGTTTTTGCTTCCTACCAAATCTGTAGACACAAGCATTTTGAAAGTCAGATCTCCTGTTTACAAATTAACCATATCTAATTCTCCTTTCAGTTGGCTTAACCCCCTTTCTTTGACCTTTACTTAGCGGCTTGCATTACTCATTGTGTGCTGTGAAAGCTTACAAAATGGAATTGGTCCAATATGCTAATTTCAGACAATTTATATTCTGTGTAGCTTTTTGGTTTGTAACAAGAGTAAGACAGGCCTTTTCTTGACTAAGTACTATTAAGAAGAGAATGTAGATAATTCCTGGTTGAAAACTCACTTCAGTCTCAAGAAGTGAATACTTTCAAAGTTGCACTATGCATGTGTGAACATGTTGCTCCTATTGAACTAGTTAGTGGAAGTGGTCATTGCTCTGTCCTGTGATGTACTGTAGCACAGTTCAAAAGTTTAATGGTACTTTCTTGCATTCAAAGGCTCTTGCAGATATGCTGAGAGTAAACACAAAATTAAAAAGTTTAAACATAGAATCAAACTTCATCACCGGAGTTGGAATTTTGGCACTGGTCGATGCACTGAAAGACAATGAAACACTGACAGAGATCAAAATTGATAATCAGGTAAGTGAGACTGTGGTAGCGTAATTAAAATCAGTGCTTCCGTGCTGTCTGTCCTTGTTGACTGAGTACTTTTAGGCTACTTGTGATAAACATTCAAAAATATTTTAAGTATCTTAAGCTGTGTGTGTTTGTCTTTAAGATTTTCATAGGCATCCATTTCAAGAAGCACTTCTGTGCTTCTTTGTGCTTTAAAATGCACAAAGGTATGACAGTGAGCTTGTGCCTTTTAGATTAATAAAAAAAATGGTACTTGTTGACTAATATGATGAAGGTATCCTGATCTCTTTTTTATGAGGAGTGAATACACCTAAGCTCTGCTGTCTTTGTGTATCTTTCATTTAAACAGAGGCAGCAGCTGGGTACTCTTGCAGAAGTAGAAATTGCCAAGATGCTTGAAGAAAACACCAAGATCCTTAAATTTGGATACCATTTCACACAACAGGGACCTCGAGCCAGGGCAGCTGCAGCTATCACAAAAAACAATGACTTGGGTAAGGCCTGTCAGTCGAGAATAACTCTTAAAACTTGTGCCACTCGTGTTCATTTAAAGCTGTTTGTTTTTCCAGGTTTTCCTTTGGTATAATCAGGATGGAAAAAAATAAGTCAATCAGTTTCAGATTTCTCCTGTGCTTTTACTCTTATTCTTCAGTTGCTACTTCATGTTCCCGGTTTATGTTGTTGTAAGATGTCCAGATGCATGAGTTGAGGATTTTAGTATAGACCAGAAACAGGAAGAACATTCATATTCCAGATGCACTGTGGCAAGGGAAGAAAAATAATAGTTTTGATTATTTGGTTTTATTCAAATAAGATTAATTGCCTTTTTAAAAACTATTTGAATTTATTAGTGTGAGATGCCCTCCTCCATGCCTGTTCACCCAGTCTCATTTGGAATGCTTGAGCAGGGAGGGGTGAATGCACTGTCATGTGCAGAAGTTGGCACAATCACCTCTTCCCTTACAGCTCCATTAATGCACTGGTGCCTTCCCTGCCCCTCTTAGGTGTAGATGGTAGCAGTGGTGTCTTTATTTACTGCATTTAGTTTTGTTGTTTGGAGCTAACATTAGAACGCTAACTAAACAAAACAACAGAAAATTGGTTAATATTATAGCATGTGAATGGAAATCTCTTACATAACAGTGTCAAATACTTGAAGGTTTCAACTATGACAAGTTAAAAGGAGGGCAGTATATTTAAATAGAATTGCATTTTACAATTCTGTTTCATTAACCTTTGTTGGGTTGGATGCTTTGTGATGCGGTAAGGATTACACATCCCTTTGGTGTGAAAATGAGCCAGGCTGTTCAATAGGAGTAGTATGAACTCAGGAAGAGATCTAATAACAGAGAATGCTTCTAAGAAGCCAGAGTTTGGTTTCCTGATCTGCTTCCCTTGTAGTAAAGTTGAAAGTGGAGGCTAACATCTCTGAAAGAAAGAGAGGAAGAGCAGCAGGTAGAATAGAGAAAGAAGAAAGGCACTTAAACATGCATAGGTGTTTCTCAAAATTAATTCCAAACCCGTTCTTTCTCTTGTTCACTCTGTATGTCTCTGTCCTTTAAGGCTTCTCTTTTGGCTAGTTCTCATTTTAGTGTTTGACTGCTGGAAATCTATGTTTCTATTGATATCTTGACTGTTTTTTCCTTGCTTTCTTAGTCTGGAGTAGCCGAGTAAAAATTTCTGCAAATACCTTTTCACCTCTCCAGCCCTGAAGCTACAGAGACAGGTTACTCTGAGTGCCCACTTGGGTGTCAAGCACTGAAAACCAAGATGCTCAGTCTTTCTGCTGTCTTTGTACGTGACTTCTTTATATTAAAAAAAAATAAAGTCTGCATCTTTCTCCTTTGTCTACTCTGTGCTGTACTACTTCCCCTTCCTTCTTTGTCTGAAACTGTGCATATTGCCTTTAACTGCATGACTGCAGAATTTGAAGGCATTCAGTGGATCTTGCATAAAGCCAGAGCAGCGTGTGAGCGTTGGTGATTTTATTCATGGATCTTTGTTGCTTTTGCATTTTATGGCAACTGAATATTTTTATTAATAAATTGAATGCTTTAGGCTATTGAGCAGAACATCTTGAAGGGTTTTTAATTTAGTTTTGTTTATTGGAGTGTGTATAAATTTGAATGTGTGTAAATCTTACTGGGTATTCTTGAAAGTCTTACATTGTTTCTTTCAAAGCCAAGTAAACGCTATGGCAATAAAAACAAAGACTAACTTGTTAAATCTGCTTACTTAAAGTAAAATGAATAATGTTCCTTATACAATTCTCCTAACAAATATTTGCATCTGTTCTTGTGTAAATGGTGGATAATATTAAGTGTTACTTTAGATTGTATTGCATGAGCCTTTGTGCAGCAAAGTAGGGAACCATACTACATACCAATGATGTAGAAATATGTAATATAGTGACAATAATATTTTAAAGTACATCTTTTTCTGTTTTGTTATAGTTCGCAAGAGAAGGGTTGAAGGAGATGGCCAGTAGATCTTGTTAGAACTGTGTGAAGATTTCAAGGGTCTTCAAAGCACGCTCCTCACGGTGGGCTTTGGCAATCTTGGACTGCATTTACCTGGGTTAGAAGGGAAAAGACTGGAAACCCCATTCCTTTTAAAGCAAAGCTATATTAATAATCTGCTGGTATGCATCACATTTTTCATAACCACACCAATCCATGTACAGATCCAGTTTTTGATTGTTTTTGTTTGTTTTTTTTAAAGAACTTTTTTGTATTTTAAGACCTTGGCTTTGCTTTCTACTAAAAATGTAATCGCAAATCAATTGTATAGTTGTCTGTAGTCAAAGAATGGGACATTCAAGATCATTGGGCATATAATGACCCGATTGAAATGTTAGAAAATCTAGGGGTTCTCATTTACATGAAGGGGTTTGTATGTTCTTGAGAACAATGCTTCAGTGATGATGGATTTTCACACAATGGTTGGACTCATTGTTTGGAGCTGTTCATCCTTGTTCATATGCACTGAAGGGAAATCTTTCACAATTGTCTTATTTGTGTATTTTTTTGTTTTGATTTGTTCTTGATACTGTGATGAAGTGTAAACATCCCTTAAAAACAGGCAAAAATACATTGATTTGAGGGACTAATTAAAAAAAACTGGGAGTCTTGCAAAAAAAAAAAAAAATTAAAAGCCTTGCAAAGTGGGTTTTTCCTTATACACTTAAGTCCTAAAAGTCTTTTAAAATGTCCCGGAATTGTAACTTGCTCTGTATCTAAACTGGACACCTTTAGACTATCATGTGCTCATCAGCATTTAGTTCATAGCCTTCGTTTAAAAATTCTTATCTACATGCATAACTAGTATGAATTTCTCTAGAAGTAGTGGACAAGCTTTTGTTAAATTTGCCTAATTTTGTACAGGAGAAACAACCTTAATTATAAAAATCAGTGTCCTAAGTTTCTGGCAAATGAAAAATCCTTTTTTACAAGCTATTGCATTAAATTGTTAGTGCTTCATATAAATGTATAATTTTTCATGAAACAATGAAGTAATGCTTTCTTGAAAGGCTTGATGTTTGAAACACTACAACTTGGAGAAATTAACCAATGTGTAGTGTCAAATTTGCATAGTACAGTACTTATTCAAGCATTTCAAGTTCTGTATCTATGCCAACTAATAAGGCCACAAGGAACACTTAAATTTCTGTACATAATCAAAGTACATGTATTTGAAATAATGAAAATCTAGGGGCTTTTTGCTGTGGGCCTATTTGGACTGTACCATACCAAGCTTACTTAACGTTGTCATGAGACCTTAAATTAACAAAATATCCTGATGGACTGCTCAGATATATTTATGAGAACTCAACTGACAACTCTTTTCATCAAAGGATCATCGTATGGTGAGCATTTTATATATGGGAAAATATAGGACTGAAACTTTTGCATCACGTTGTATGTACTATAAAAATTAACAGAGCAATCCTCTGACACTGTGCCTGTGTTACAACTTTCTGCAAATGATGTCTTGGATTTTAGACAGACTTTATTCTGCAGATGACTTCCAATTTTACTGCAACTGTACAGCAAATTCGAAACTGTAGTGCCTTCAATGAAGATGTATTTAACTGGTTTATGACTGTGGAGGAACATATTTTTTCTTTCTCAAAATTGGTCTATTATTGAATAATTACAAATAGATGTGTGCTCTGAAAAGCTATTGGAATCAATTCTATTAAAACCAAAGACTTTACAGAGTGTAAGTTTGAAGCAACCAGAAATGATCTGATGACTAGTAGCAATAAAAAAGGCTTCTTTTGGTTTTGGCTTTTATGAATTTTTAAGAGCTTCCCAGATGTTAAAATTTACATAGTATGGATATACTCACAAGTTAAGTGGTTTTGTTTTTGGTTTGTTTTTTTTTTTTTTACAGACAGGAATGATGTATAAACATGGTGAAAGTCTGTAATGTGCTCAGTTGCCTAAAGCTGAACTTCTTGCCAGGCACCATAACAATTTTGTGTCAAAAAATAGTCTGTAATGTTTTCCTTCTTTTCTTGGAGGGCTGCATGTTCATGAAATCTGTTCACGTGTTGTGATTTTGTGACAACTTATTTTATACTATCAGACAGGATTATGCAGTTATGTCCTACTTGAAGATGAAGGAGAAAAATGAATGGCTGGATTATGGAAATGATAGCCAAAATCTCTTCTTTACTACTTTATAGAATCAAGTTTAACTGCTTCATGGTTAATATTTCAATCAAAGGTAGAGGCTGCTAAGTTGTAACTCTCAGGTGTCCTGTCATAGGTAATAGTAGAGGGCCTTTCTTAACTGGTTAACTGCTAAGAATTTGTTTGTCAACCCTTTCAGGGTAGGTATCTGACCATGGGCATAGAAAACTTCCCCTCAACTGTTGAAAGACATTTGGCATAGACCATGGAACAGCTGAAACAGTTATAACACTTTTGTACCTACAGTATATAACCATTTTGGAATAAATTAAAGAATTCAGTCTGTAGCCAGGAATCATAAACAGTCTTAAGCAAAGTTGAATGTTGGGATTTAATGGTTTCTAGTGTAGCATATGACTTTGAGTGTAAAAGTGGTATTACTTTGATAACTGGTTACCATAAATGCAAGGTCTTTTTCCAAAAGAGGTGGTACTCTTCTTCTAGATTCTTTTCCAGGTTTAATGCAGAAGCCAAATAACCAGGCATTGTTGATTCCATTGGCTCCAATCTAAGCATGGAAATGTAGACTATATTCCAAAACAATTATCTATATACTGTTGTATTTTAAAGAAATAGCCTAATTCTTTCTACAGCTTGTAGGCTATAAATGAGCATGTATTCAATTTAAATTTCCATTGAGGAAATGTGAATTGAGTGTTTTAGCTTATCAGCACTATATGTTGTCAGACTGTAAAGCAGTAAAATTTTTGAATGATTAAACTATTGTATCATTTTGTTTGTTTTTTAAATAGTACATAATACTACACTACTAAGCTGTCTGTGGTTCTTTGCCTGTTCTCTACATGAGCTGTGTTATATGGTTCAGTACTTGTAGCTGGCCTTGCTTGGCAGAAGATGCCAGAGAAGCTCAGCATCTCCATGGCTTCTTGATCTTCACTGCCAGTCAGGCTTCCATGCCTCTTGTATCCCCGAACCTCTAGGGGGGAGATGGTTGAGTGAAATCCCTTCCCCTCTAAGTGCAGAGCAAGTTCCAGACTGCTTCATGAGACTGAATGTGTGCAAGTCTAGGGAGCCTAATGGCATGCATCCCAGGGTTTGAAGGAATGGCCTGATGTGGTTGCCAAGCCTCTCTCCGTCATATTTGAAAAGTCACGTCTATCAGGCAAAATCCCAGATGACTGGAAAAAGGGAAACATCCCTTTAAGAAAGGAGGACCTGGGGAACTACAGGCTGGTGAGCCTCATGTCTGTTCCTGGGACGGTCGTGGAGCAGGTCTTCCTGAAAGAGATGTTAAGTCACAAACAAGGCAAAACGGTCTGAGGGCATAGCTGTACCAAGGGCAGATTGTGCCTGACCAATCTGGCAGACTTCTATGGCGGACTGACAGCATTGGTGGACATAGGAAAGGCGACTGATGTCATCTACGTGGACTTGTGCAAGGCCTTTGACATGGTCCTGCACTACGCCCTTCTAGATTGGAGAAATATGGGTTTGAAACCTGGGTGGGCTCAAAAAGTGGACACCCATGAACAGAACGAGTCAACAAGGCCAAGTGTGAGGTGTTGCATATGGGTCAGGGCAGTCCTCTCTTGACCGCCAGCTGTGGTGGGAAGTGCCGTGTTGTTACAGCAGTCCTGTGTTTTCTTTGACAAAAGGTCTTTGGTCCTTCTCTGGCCTGTGCTTAGGGAGGGAATGCTTACAAAGCACAAGGCTGTTTGCGGTGGGGAAACTGACAAAGGGAGCCGGATGTGTCCCCATACAGACTTTGTGGTGGTGCTGCTGAACATACTAACACCGCTGTGCTGATTTACTTCTGTCTTCCCAGCTACCGCTGCTGCTTAGGCCTTAGATCAAGTATTTCACGCAAGTGTTGTATGAAAACTATTAAAACGCATTTTTCTGGGGGGAGGGATGGTGGTGGCGGTGGTGCTGTGGAGGTGTAGCTCTCCCTTAGCTAGGAGCTCCCGCCGCACAAGATGGCAGCCCGCCCCGCAACGGCCACGCACACCGCCTCGTTCCGCCGCGTTGTAGCTGAAGGCGGCACTCTGGAGGCGGAAGAGGGCGGCGGGAGCTGCGGGCGCGGCCCTTCTCAGAGGGAGCTCTTCCTCCCTCTCCTCCTCCCCCTCCCGGATGCAGCCCCCGGCGCTCCGTATCGCGTCACTGCGCGGCGCCGGCGCGTGCAGCAGCCATGGCCGACATGGAGGAGCTGTTCGGCAGCGACGCCGACTCGGAGGCCGAGCAGAAAGGTGCGGCCGTTGGCTGCCGTGTAGCGGCCCTCCCGCCCGAGGCCCTCAGGCAAAGCAGGGCGGAACGCGGGGCTTCGGTCGGGTTACCGCCGGGGAGTGGGGGTGTGCCGCCTGCTGGTTCCTTGCTCTTCACGGGTGAAAAGTGGTTACTGGCATCTTAAGGGACAGCGATGCAGTGCCTAGCAACGGACCCTGCCTCGGAGTTCTTTGCTTTGTGTAACGGCTTATTCCTTCTAGAGCTTTAGAATCTTAGATGATAGCTATTGGCTGGGCACATTGAGTGGTACCTGTGGTGGTTTTTTGTGTCGTCGTTGGTAAATGTTTTACTGTTGTAGGTAACTTCTGTGTCTCGTGCAGTTCTGCAGTGGGGTAATGCATGCCTGTGTCCCTGTTTGACCCTTCATAGGGATGGCTTAACTTTGAGAGGCGGTGTTTGTTTTGCAGATACCGATTCCGGCTCAGACTCCGACTCTGACCAGGAGAACGCGGGCTCCGGCAGCAACGCCTCGGGCAGCGACAGCGAGCAGGACGACGAGCGGGAGGCAGCAAAGCCCAGCAACAAGGAGCTGTTTGGAGACGACAGCGAGGACGAAGGAGCCTCCCATCACACGGGCAGCGACAACCACTCCGAGAGGTCATACAATCGCTCCGAAGCTTCGGGGCACTCTGAGCACGAAGACAACGATCAGTCGGACGTGGACCAGCACAGCGCTTCAGAAGCGGCTCATGACGATGAGGAGGACGAGCGGGGGCACGGCTCTGATGAGGGCAGTCACCATTCTGAGGGAGATGGTTCAGAAAAGGCCCATTCGGAGGATGAGAAGTGGGGCAAGGAGGACAAAAGCGATCAGTCAGATGATGAGGAGCGACAGCAGAACTCTGATGATGAGGAGAGACAGCAGAACTCGGACGATGAGGAGAAAGCACAGAACTCTGATGAAGATGAGAGGCCGCAGATGTCTGACGATGAGGAGAGGCTCCAGAACTCGGATGAGGAGAAGATGCAGAACTCTGATGATGAGGAGAGGCCGCAGGTGTCGGACGAGGAGAAGATGCAAAACTCAGATGATGATGAAAGAGCCCAGCACTCCGATGAGGAGAAGATGCAGAACTCTGACGATGACGAAAGGGCCCAGCGCTCCGATGAGGAGGAGCAGGAGCATAAATCTGGTAGGACCCAGTGCAGTTGTAATGGTTTGCTTCTTACAGCCTGGTTTGTTCGCTGTTGTTTCATTTATGTTGGCTTGAAAAATTCTGACTTAAACGTTAATCGCATAACATTTAAATGTGGGCATCTTTTTAATGGTTTTTTTTTTTACACAGTGTGTTTAAATTACTTCTAATCTGAAACAACATGATTAATAAAAGGAATTTTGAAATATATGAAACAGAATTCTTAATCTGATGAGGATAATTATGCTTCTTAGGAGAGTCTGCAAGAGGCAGCGACAGTGAAGATGAAGTCCTGCGAATGAAGCGAAAGAAACCAATTGCATCAGATTCAGAGGCAGACAGTGATACAGAAGGCCAGAAAGGTAAAGCTGGGATTGGTTTGTTGGCTTTTGGTTCATTTGTCTTTTAATCCATCATTCATCTGCTATGGTACTTGATGCAGTCAATAGCATTCACATTGTGATGTAACTGCAGTGCTGTGGACATGGCAGAGTGGCACAGGAAAGATGCCCTGTGAGGAAGCACATGTCGTGTTTCTCCTGGTGACTTCTCTTTAGCTTTGTCGTCTCTCAGTTTTCTCCACGAGGGACAGAGCTTTTCTTTTGTGAGTGTTGGTTCACACCCCATTGTCAGAGCTCACAGTGCATCTTATCACAGGAGCTTGAGAAACCCTGTACTGTTCATGATATTTTGCTGGCTGAGAGAAGATGCTGCTTTTAATGAGAAGTAAAACTTCCAAAGTGTGCAGTGAGGTTGCTTGTCATGTATGTTTAAACTGTTTACTTGAGTAAAGGATAAACCTTAATTCTTGATTTGTCTGTTGCCATTTTTCACCTGGATTCTCCATAATAGAGCCTTTCCAGGAAAGCACTGACTCTCCAGCTTCAAAACAAGGGAAACTTTTTTTTTTTTCATGGGATAAGAGAATAATCTGTGCTTCATAACAATTAGAGATCCTTAAACTTTGTAAGTGGTCTTAAGTGGTAATAAAAGTGAAGGATTATTTTTTTTGTGTTTGTGTTTGCATGCAGGGGCGTGTATGTTTGCATGTATGTGCATTTTAAAACAGTAATTTTTCTCCTCCAGAACACGCAGACGTCATGGACCTGTTTGGAGGAGCAGATGACATTTCTTCGGGAAGCGATGGGGAAGACAAGCCGCCAACTCCAGGACAGCCCATTGTGAGTAGACTGGCTTTTGAAGTAATGAACCCGCTGTTCCACTTTGAGATCTGGAAAGTCAATGGGGTTTGATGATATTTCAATGGAAAAAGTGTTAACAGCATTAAGTAAGAATCTACAGATAATTTTGCCCTAGCTAAAAGAATGATTGAAGTTTTATGCACAGCAACATTAGATATATTGAAATGCCTTCCCCCAGCCCATATGGAAGAAAAAAATACACTCATTACAGTTTTGATTGTCACCAAGTGAAATGCAAATTCATAGGTCTTCTTGGTACCCTACTTACAGCTGTTTGACAAATATTTTCATTTTGAGCCTTCAAGATATGAAAGAATTTTAAAAAACGTTTTTAATCTTATCCCGTGCTTATTTTCTCATTCCTTGCTAAAAACTGTCAGCTCTCTTGCTATTTCCTTTCTGTCTTTGTTTGCTCGAGTTCCCGCTGGTATTTGAAATGGCTTTCAGTGTCATATAAAAATGGATTGGTTTTACTGAAGAGGTTCAGGTGCATTTATGAGAAGCTTCCTGATCTCCCTACATGCCAGTGGAATTTTTCTCAGTCAAAATGGAAGTGCTTATTCCAGCAACAGGAGTCAGACTGATATTTTTCACTTTTGCTCCTATTGTGCTTCTTTGCCATTAGGATGAGAATGGGCTGAGCCAAGAACAGCAGGAGGAAGAGCCTATTCCAGAGACAAGAATAGAGGTAGAAATACCAAAAGTAAACACAGACTTGGGTAACGATTTGTATTTTGTGAAGCTGCCCAACTTCCTCAGTGTGGAGCCCAGGTAATTCTATATTAAATATGGAGTTGATAAGTTGTTGGGTTTTTTAGTGTTTCGATATATTGCTTTTATTTTAGTAGTACAATTAATTATATTGGTTGTATTTAAAATGGTTAACATTGAGGTGCACACTTTAGTGAGGACAGGTCAATAGGATGTAGGCTAGTGAGTGGGCCTTTTTATAAAATTACCTGCATTTATTTCCAGACTTAACCCTGACCTCTTTATCCTGATACTGAGGAAACATTTTGTTCTGAAGCAGACTTGCTTTATTTAGCTGGAGCCACTGAGAGGGTGTGAATGTTAAAGTGGCTGTAATTGATGGTAGTGAAGATGCTTGGCTTGGCCTCCTGCAGTGCAGAATCAATGCAGTAAATTACATTACTCCAGAAATGGCTCTCTCGCAGCTGCAGTGCCTCCTGTTGTGTACAGTGTATAATTTAAACCTTTCAAGCCCCTGTTATTTTGCACAAGAATAATCTGGATTAAATTCTAGAAGAATGAATATTGTGTAATTTATTACAGACCATTTGATCCCCAGTATTATGAGGATGAATTTGAAGATGAGGAGATGCTTGATGAGGAAGGGAGAACGAGATTAAAACTTAAGGTATAACATGAATTTTCCTTCTCTATGCTCACCTGACTACACGTCATCAAAGTCTACTTCAGGTATTTTGCAATGGTGTTTTGAGTTATGATTTAAGTTACGAAGGTATGGATGAGTTCACTGCTGAGGAATATTGCTGAGTTTTAGTAATGCTAAAAATGGAGCAAATTAAAAAAACCAACCTGTTAACAACTACCTTTCCCCTGTAAGAGCCATCCTTCATCTCTTCATATCATACAGCAAATCATATAGCCCTTCTAGCTGTTAGTCCTTGACCAGTATAGGGTGTATTTTACCACAGTATTCCACTGTAAGTTTAACAAAAAGTTGCTGTTCTGACAGGTAGAAAACACAATACGGTGGCGGATGCGGCGAGATGAGGAAGGGAATGAGATTAGAGAAAGCAATGCCCGGATAGTCAAGTGGTCGGATGGAAGGTTGGTTTGAACTTCTTGCTTTTGGAGGAATACAGCTCCTGTTTTCACAGTGGAATGCTGTAGCATGCAAAACTGATTGACTGTTCTGTGCAACAAAAATGACTGTAGTCTCAGTGCATGGAAAATGTTCTGCTCTGCTTTGTTGCAATGAAATAGAGCTATTGGCTATATACTTAAGGGAAACACTAAGGCTTTTGTTGTTTATAAATGAGGCAAAAAATAGACTGTAGTGACTTTATCAAGTAACTGATACATTAATCTCTTTTAAGCATGTCTCTCCACTTGGGAAATGAGGTCTTTGATGTGTACAAGGCACCGCTGCAGGGAGATCACAACCATCTGTTTATCAGACAAGGGACAGGTCTGCAAGGACAGGCTGTTTTCAAGACAAAGTTAACCTTCAGGTAAACATGATGTTCTATATCAAATGGTGCTGCTTCTTCTGCAATTAAGTACTGTAACTAGTACATACTGATAGCAATTAGTAAGCCTTCAGAGCTCAACTGTTTACTAAGAATGTGCTATTTTTGGTGGCTTTGGGAAAGATTTTTCCTAAGCTGGATGTCCCAGTTTGAAAGGCTGATGTGTTATTCAGTGCAGTATCAAGGCTATGTATATTCATTTACTTTTTTAATGTATTTTAGCTGGTATTGTTAAGTGGAAGTTTCCATCTGAATCAGAATGGTGGCTATCGGGGTGATGATTATGACTTCAGATATTGAAGTGAAATGTGAGGATGACTTTTTAGGCTGGTAATGGACTGCAGACAGGGTGCTGAGAGAGGCAGTGATGTCTCCAGTAGCTATTACAGTGCACAATAGTACTAATGCTTTTACTTTTGTGCAGGTTAATCTTTCAAATCTTAAGTATGCCTGCCCTCTGATTGTCACTTAAAAACGGATAGATCCTTTTTATAAGTATTTAAACCAAAGCAATTTTCCAACAGGCCACACTCTACAGACAGTGCCACGCACAGGAAGATGACTCTGTCTCTGGCAGATAGGTGTTCAAAGACCCAGAAAATTCGTATTTTGCCAATGGCGGGTCGTGATCCGGAGTCTCAGCGCACAGAAATGATTAAGGTATTCTGACATGGAACTTTCTTATCTGCTGATTTCATCTCAAATCATTAAAAAAAAAACCACAAAAAACTGAAATGTAGTTGAACATTTCTGAACGTTTGATGTGTTTCTGGAAAACAGTGTATTTTGGAGTAACAAGTAGTAATTGTTAGCTGTGTGTGCTGCTTGTACATGCAGCTTTCTTGTTTAAAATTGCTTAATCTTACAGATTACAAAAAAACCAATCAGAATTATATACACTCTTTCCACTGCTGTGAGAGGATTTCAAAAGTTCCAGTAGGCTACCGAGATTTTTATTATGTTTGATTCATCCTTTATATTTTCCTGCTTTCTTTGGACAGAAAGAAGAGGAGAGATTAAGAGCTTCCATTCGCAGAGAATCTCAGCAGCGAAGAATGAGGGAGAAGCAGCATCAGCGTGGTCTGAGTGCTAATTACTTAGAACCCGATCGCTATGAAGAAGAGGATGAGGGAGACGATGCGATCAGTCTAGCAGCTATCAAAAACAGATACAAAGGTGGCATCAGAGGTAATAATAAACCTTACCAGTAGTTAAGTAGGGCCTTTGTAATTCAGGTGGATTTATTTCACAGGAGAATCCTGGTAAGATTATATTTTGCCACTTAGTTTGATACATGAGGAGATGTGAATTCAGGTCATGCAAGTTTATTTCCTTTAATAATATTTAGATTAGATCCCGTCTGCTTTTTTGTGGGACTGAATGTACGAGGAGTATTTTTCATACTGTCTTTTTCTCACCAATTTCAGATAAATATTTATCTTCTCATTTTTCTCTGTAGAGGAACGTGCTAGAATCTATTCTTCAGACAGTGATGAAGGCTCAGATGAAGATAAAACACAAAGACTACTCAAGGCAAAGAAACTTACTAGTGATGAGGTAAAAAATGACTTTGTTCTTTAAAAGCTACTCATTTTCAGTCAGGAACATGTGCTTAATACAGTTTGTAAAGCTGATGGTTTTGTAGTTCCAGTTTTGCTGTGATGAGCATAAAATTTGTGTTGGCAGGCTGATTAATTAATCATGCCTATTTCTTATTTACTGCATTAGTTCACAGATTTGAGTGATACCTGAAGAAGATCCTTATTGTTACTGCTGATTGCACAGAAAAGCGGGTGCTGTGCAACGTAAATGTGGACTTCAGCAAAATCATGCAGGCAGGAAGAAGGCTCAATACCAGAACCCTACTGCAGTGTTGTCTCCTAAGCTTAATTAGATTCCTACTACCTACTACCTTGTGGGTTACAAGAGCTGTTTTTGTACTGGTATGCCTTCAGTCCTGTTTTACTGTAAATTATATTTTATTTCAATTAAATGTTTATGTATAGAACAACGTACAGAAGTTTAAAAACAGAAGTTTGGGTAGGTCAGTGTTAACTTATGGAATATTTTTCAATGCTTTGTTCAGCTTTGGTTTTACATCCCCGTTTCCATTAAGATATCATTTTAACTGTTTAAATTATCTCAGCTCTTGTCCTAGATTTTTCAGTCGCTTTCCTTTAGTTACATCTAGCATGCTAGACCAAACTGTAGTTTTGAGATTGGGATTTTGCAATTCTAGTCTCTCAGAAGAAAGGCCTTATTAACTGTGTTTCTCCCCTGCTTGAGAATGGTAGCCTCCATTTTACAGTTGCACTCTGTAAAGGCAGTGTTCCTGTCAGAACCACAAGGGGGTGCTGCAGCTCTGGTTAATGAAACCCAGCCAGTAGTGCACAACTTACTTCCTACATGCACACTGAAAGTACAGCATCTGTACATATGAAACACTGGACTTGCTTTTGTGTGCTGTCAGTCAACAGCACAGCTCAGATCTTTGTCCTGCTAACAGTTGGTTAGCAATGCTGAAAATGTCAGTCTATTATTAATACCTTTTATCACCATGCAGCAAGTTACCGTTAATGTAATTAATGAGGATATTCTGCACATAGGAAGGTGAGTCATTAACAATAGCCCAGCTAAATTATAAGAGAACAAATGTTCTGAGGAAGTAGCTGTGATTGAGATTCCCACCCATACTAATTTGTTTTCCATGCTTAAATTTCCTTCCTAATTCAGATTTTCACCATTCTAATTCAATGTTAATATTGAATAAAATGTTTTGAGTAGGAAGTAATTAAAAAGGCTATGTTGTCTCTTGCTGCTTCTTAAAATCCAGTTAATGTGTGTTGCTCTTAATAAATAAAATTAACTAATGGAAGAGGAGATTAGGTTACTTATGCCTGAGGGTATTTTCAAAGTTACTCTTCTTTTTAAACTGTAATTGAGTTGCCACTCATCCTTTGTGTCAAAATTGATGAGTTTTGCATTAGCAATTAATGACTTGTAGTATGAACAACTATCTTCAGAACACTTTGGATTGAAGTGGGCAGCCTGGTCTGGTGGTTGGCGACCCTGCACATAGCAGAGGGGTTGAAAGTAGATGATCATTATGGTCCTTTTCAACCCAGACCATTCTGTGATTCTATGATATGCTTTTATGAAGTGGTGCCTAGCAGGCTGATTTAAACTGAATTGGTGTAAATGTGTTTAGATTAACAATGAAACTGTTGGCTCTGTATTTAAGTGTTAGGAATTGGTCATCCAGCCTGCAAAAAGTCATTGCAGTATTGTTACAAACAGGAGATTATCTAGAAATAGTGTGACAGGAAAAAAAAAGAAGTTGAATTCTACGTATTGATAAGATAACCTGAAGCAATTTGGGCCTCTGCTGTAAGCCACTGAGTTAATCAGAGTCTGTTAAGTGGGTTTTTGCCTGTTCTTTTGTTCACAAATAGGTTTTACATAATTTCAGTGTTTCTCCCAGAACTCTTCATTGTGAACCACTCACCTGTTTTTGCTATTAGGGTTGATTTTACAGCGAAGACAAGACCTGTGTCACCAAGTTAGACTTTTTTTTTTCAAGTTTTAAGATTGATAAGTATTCTACTTTACCTGGTCTAGTAGTTGGCAACACTGCCCACAGCAGCAGGTGAAAATAGATGATCCTTAAGGTCTTTTTCAACCCAGGCCATTGTATGATTCTATGATCTGTAGGACAGCACTAGATTTTAGTTTGCTTTGTGCATTAGAGCCTGTATTTTAGCATTTGAATTAAATGGTGTGAGGTACTTTAACAGCAAAAAAACAACAAAACAGGCTGTAAGTTATCTCAAGTGATCGGCTCATGTCAAGTTCTTTGTGAATTCCTCTGAGTAACTGAAGCCGCACTGATTGGAGTTCCCATGACCAGCCCTTTGAAGCCTCCTACGCTGTATTTCTAGGACTGTAAGCTGTGGGATTGTTTCTCAGTACTAGTGGTTCCTTATCAGTCTTTTTCATTTATGCCAGAATGTGGTAGACAAAAGCACCTGCCAATTCATGGGTTTTTTGTGTTGTTTTTTTCTCGGTAGCTCTAGCTTCAGGTTTGCGAGTATCAGTAGTCTGAAAACTGAGCAAAGCTCTCTAGACTGTCTGAAGAGAGAGCTGCTCCATGTAGAAAATTTCCCTGTGAATTCTAGGAATTATCCATGCTCATAAGCCTTGTAGGCTTTTGTCACTGTATGAATAGCGCTTCCTTTCAACGAGTATATATAGAACCCTAATGTTAAGAATCTGAGAGAAATGTTAAGCTTATCTCCTTAATTCATAACTGCTGATAGTGATATTACATACGCCATAAACCCAGATTGGGAGATAAATTACTCTTACACAGTAGTTAATTTTGAAGCAGGTACTGATACATTCCCACTGAGAGGTAAATGGAGGTGCAGCTGTATTGTGGACCCTCCTGGCTTGGGGGTTGAGACTGGAACCAGTGCTGACCAATGAAGTGCAGCACTACAGAGGCATGTGGTGGAAAGACTAGAACAAATAATTTTACTTTTCCCTCAAAAAAATCCTTGTTGTTATCTGTTCTGAGGCTGTTTTTAATTTTAGCTTGAATATTTTTTTAATTTTTGTCCTTTCTTGCCTTAAGGAAGGGGAGCCTTCTGGAAAGAGAAAAGCAGAGGATGATGACAAAGCAAGTAAGAAGCATAAGAAGTATGTCATCAGTGATGAAGAGGAAGATGATGATGATTAACATTGAGGGAGCACTGAAGTTGCTTTCTATATATACATATTTATATATAAATTGTACAGTTCTCTTACAGCAAAGATGTAAGTAGCCATATTGGGGTTATTTTGATAAAGGAGAATTCCATTGAAATTTGTGTTTCTGGTGTGAATAAAAGTTGGTTTCTTTCTTTTTACTTTCTCATATTTTTACATCTTATCTTACTGCAGCAGCTGCTGCAATGGGGATCATCATAGCATCAGTTTTTAAATCTTGTACAGTACATTTCAGTTTTGAAATCTATAGTACAAACTGGTTGTACAACTGAATAGAACTGAATAAATCAGTGGTCTTACTGAGTTCATTAGGAGAAATCATAATCTTCATATAGAATGCTTAAATTATAAGTTTTCTCAGCCAGGTTATGGAGATGAAGGTTACCATTTGTACAGAAGATTTGGAATATCATATGAGTGGCACAACACCGTACTGTTTTTTCCTGCACTTTCCTATTACGTACTGCTGGCTGTGGATGGTACATTACTGTGCTGTTATATTTTGATATTTTTGACTGAAGGTATTTCTTATCATGTCTACTCTGAGTAAACTGTGAAGTTCCTGTAGTTAGAATAGTAAACCAACCACAAGATGTTTATTTTTTCATAAATTGAACGAAAATCCACCTCTCATCTGAGCGTTAGCATTAATAAGAATAATCACATTAGCGATGGAACTGTCAGGATAGAAGCACTTGTTTATACAAAACCAACGAATTTCTGCAAGTTCATGAAAGGCTTCTTTAACAACTGCAGTGAGCCGCCCTGTGAATACATATCCTGCTAATAGCATTTTGTAATCTCATACAAGCCTTATGATGCATTTTCCTATTGTTCTGGGTTGGCTGAAAAGACAGCGGAGGAGAATATTGTGGACAGAGTTATTGCTGCTTTTATGCTATTTTTAAACACCTTATTTGATTATGCAAATAGCATTGCAAAATGAGGAGAGGCTACAAGAAATGTCTCATCTTTTCCACTCTTTAAGATTATGTTTCCCACGTGTAGTTTCCCTTGTTGGTGAGATAGCATTTCCATGTTATCTATGTTGTTTTTTAACTGCCTTTTCACATAGTCCTAGAAAGCTTGTGACTTCATGGAGGTAGCAGGAAGAAAGGAAGAAAGCAGAAAGCATAGCTTAATGCCTCTTTAAATGCATTGAGTGGTGCCATGGAAAGTTTGCTGAGTGGATTTATGTTTCGTAAGATAAAGTAGCTTACAGTTATGTAAGAATAAATGTTACTCATCTCTCTCCTGCCCAGATGAATTATGCTTTTCTATAAAAACTGTTGAGTTACAGCTTTTAACCTGGCTGTCTTGCCTTTGAAATGTGTAATTAGGCAAACAGTTTACTGAAGTACTCTACCTCCATTTTTCCTGCCTGGAAGGTGTGGGAAGCATTCTAGCTGCAGAGGCACAGAGCTCTGCACGCATTAATATATTCTGCTCAGCAGCTGACTGCAGTGTAGACACTTGCAAATATGAAAACAAAGTGAAAAATGTCTACTCTGAAGTCTGAGTGCCTGAGAAGCTGTTCTTTTTTTTTTGTTGTTGTTGTTTTTGTACTTGTTTCTAAGAGTTCCTGCCTCTCTTCCCTGTGCAGATAAAACCTTTCTCCATCTGCTCCAATTTTGACCCTGTAATCCTCTTAGGTTAGACCTCTGCTGGGAGTCTGGCTCCTCACATGTGGTTACCTGCTTTTCTGTTGTAACCTGCTCAGGAAGAAGCCAGCTGTAGAAAAAGGGAGTTGTTTCTTATGCTATGTGGTTGCTAGACTTTCGTGTCAAAGTCTCCCAGATACCTCTTGAGCAGCAATGCAAAATGTATGGAAACTCACCACCATTTCTCTGCTGATGTGTTTGCTTAATGTCAGTTTAATTAAAGCATTGGTTACTTTTACTATATTCCAAAGGGTGAAAATGTTTTAATCACTCTTACAGGTTTGATGCTGACTAAGCCTTTACTTGGTAAGTGGGCTACTTTAGCTTCCAAAAAGGAGGCTTTTGTGGATTTAAAAGATTAAAAGGAGTGTTTTTTTCTACTGTCTTCTTTTGTAAATTGCTCTTCTAAAGTCTTATTAAAACATAGAATTTTAGAAAGTGTTTTCTCAGCCTAAATTGGTTTAACAATCACCTTTTAATTAAAGTCACTTGAACGAACTTTGTCTTATCCATAGTATTTGTTGCTTGTGAGTGTGGTGTACAGTTCTGTTTCACTCATAGGCAGTTTTTTTGCTCTCCCTTTTCCCAGCCTCCAAGTATGTGACAATTACTTGGAATTGTTTTTCTTACCCAAATCAGAAATATGAAGCTGGAACTAAAGTGCGTAAGGAGAAGGAAAGAACAAGTAGGTGAACTGTATTTACTTTTGTACAGACTGGCCAGAGTACTTCTTCCAGAAAGGTTATGATTTGGACAATTTCCAAAAATAAAAATCTGTTTGAAGAGCTGATAATGAGCTGAGTTTTAGATTTTCTGGCTAGTGGTAGAGTGTAGGATCAGTTGTCTTGAAACCATCACTGAAAGGTGTTCCTAGCTATATAGTTTTGTTGTTTCAGGTATATTGTTCAACTGTACGCTTGCCAATTGCAGAACTGGAGTTTTCTTTCTAGCACTGAGTAACATTCTCTTCCATCCTTGCCCTGCAAGTTGAGAACGTTTTCATGCTAGAGGCAAACCTGATGGATCAGGGGCTGCCCTCAGAAGGGTGCAGCTGCCCATGCAGTCCTTGTCTCTTTCTAGCAGCAGGTTTGGCAATACCTGCCTGGCTTAGCTCAGAGTGAATTTGCTAAACTCCCAGGAAACTGATTTTCTGCTGTGCTGGAGTTTTGTGCCATAGGCCAGCAGAACTACTTCATTGGCCATGTGAACAAGGTAGCCAGCTCAGTAAGTTGGCCTGGTCATGAGGACATCAGGGGATATGGCAGAAGGATGCTCTCTTTGGCAGAGGTGTAAACTTTTACTTGACTGCCTTTTGAAAACTTAGCTTGACCCTGCAGAAGGTAGTTGATAGTTTTCTACTGCTGTAGCTGCCTCAGCTGGCACACTGGTGTGTCGGTTGTGGAGGTGGTGCAAGAGGTAGAACAGGACAGTTCTGTGTGTGGCAGCAAGTTTTAACTCGGCTCAGATGTGAAACTGCAGCCACAGGAATGTGTTAAACATGAGATGGTGACTTTCCAGTGAAGTCATAGGTATTTATTTCTCAGCCAGTGGGCATAGGAGCCCATGGTGTCGGCCCATTCTAATGGAGTGCTTTTCTCTAACAGCTTAATGCTGCTGGTCAAGCTGAGTGTTACTGAATGCATAGAGATGGTCACATGGGAAAGAAAGAGAGAATTTTGTTTCTGATAAATGTTCTTTTAATATTAGTTATAAGAAGTTTTACATATTAGATTTGTGAAATTCAGCTACGCTGTTGTAACACTTAGACACTTGCCTGTGGCTTGACTTGGAAGTGCTTGTGGAGAGCAATGTGACTAACACCTCGTGTTGCCTAGTGATGCCCTTTCACTTGAGCTGGGGTTTTTTTAGTGCCTGTCTGGACATGAAAGACTTAGAGAAAAGCTGCAAACAAGTGTTGACTGCTAGCTTGTATCTTTAATTGCTTTAAAACTCGTGGGCATTCTCATGAATTATATAAGCTTAAGTAGTTGAGAAAATGACATAAAATTAAGTAAATCCCTGCTGAAATCATTCTCAGACAGAATTTGACAAAAAAAAAAAATCCTTTCACAAGTCTTTTTTGACATTTTTTTTTCTAAAGGATTTTTTATGGTTTCAAGACTGGACTGATGCTTGGGGGGAAAAAGGAGTTACTGAAGTGGAAGCTTAACTAGAAAGTTTTTATTTGTTGCTTTGTTTTCTCCATTATTTCGTGAATAAATGAGAGACTGTAGAGCCAGTTTACCAACAAAAGTAACCTCATGTCTTTTGAGTTAGGATGAAATTTTCTGGGAAAGAATGGCATTCCTGCAGTTATTGATAGCCATGGAATCATATATACACTGTATTCTTCATATATTGTCAATTAAACATAAATAAAATCCTAGGAAATGGTAAAAGCATCAACTATCACACCCTCTTTTTTTCTATCTTATGACTGAATTAACTTTTTGTGTTTTCATGCTTTTCTCCTCAAAACACTTCATAATGTAACTGGAAAAGACACACTAATCCTAGCGTGATGATCTGTCAGTTACCTTGTGGGTTTTTTCCTCTTTGTCTGTCAGTGTAAAGGTGTATGATAGACATTCTGTACAGAACGGGCTCTTAGAACAGGATTTGCTGTTGAGCTCTACAGTAAACCTTTTATTTTAATTTTGCATGGATGCTCAAGGACCACTCTCATTTTCATATGTAAAGGAAATAAACTTACATTTTTGGCAACGGCAGTAATCAGCATCTTTCCTTCAGGTGTTTAGTACACTTGTACATAGTGATCGTGTTTGGGAAGTTGTCCTGCTTGGTTGGCTGAGGGTTGTATTGTGAGATGTGTAACCTACTATCTCTGTAAGCCCAGTGCTGTTGCTCGTTGTATTTAATGCCAGCAGCATCAAGTTTTGTTTACAAATCCGGAATCAGGTAACTGTATTTAAACTATGTCAGCTTGTCATCTCCCAGTCTTATTTTTCAGCTTAAAATAAACTGCTACTCAGACTATACTGTTTGTGAAGGGAGGAGTGCATCCCACAGCAGATAAGGAAGGATCAAGCCAAAGCGTCGTGGCTAAAACATGGTGGGTTGTTTTTTCTTTCTTGTTTTTCCCTCACAGAAGTAACTGGAAAAAACTCAACCACCAGCAGTTAACAGTGTTAGAGGTTTTCTTCTCTCTTGCAAACAAGTTAATCAATGTTGGTTTAAGGGAAACGTATAATCCAGAATCTGAAATGTATCTGTCTGTAGATAGATAAATCTTTCACATTAACATCAACACAACTTGAGTTATTATCCTTTCTCCATACCCTCGTTTCTACTTGTTGTGTGTCAGATTGGATTGAATTTCCTGTCTTGGCACTCCATATTTTTTTTTTCTGTTGCTTGGGAAAGGAAATGAGAACATTTTTCCCTTGGAGAAAACACGCAGAATACCTACAGTCGTTTTGAAAAGTATTGGTGATAATTTACAGCTTCACAACTGATGATGAAACAAGAGGCTTATATAGCAAGGACAGAAATAGCAGTGTTAGCTTACTGACTAAAAGTGTTTGTCTGTTTTCCTACCCAACAGTTCTGTGAATTTTCTTGTGATGTAGCTGACGTCCCTTTTTTTCTTCTTGGAAGTCTTAAACCATTTTACTGAACCTTCCTTATGATTTACAAGCAGGACAGACACTTTCAAAAATGTTTGGGCTTATGGTGAGGATAGCCAGCCTAAGCTAAAGTATTGCAGAGATGAAATAGCTTCCAGAATAAACACGCAGGATCCTTAGCCCAGTGAACTTTAAGAACTCAGTCAAGGATATGAAGGCTGTCGTAAGGAACAAAATCTGTCTGTTCACCTAATGAGGGTGGCATAAAGCATGTTATAGACCCTGGTGAGTATTTATGGATGTTTGTAAAAGGCTGAAGATATGTGTTGTCTAGTAGAATGCTAACTGAAGCCTTGAACTGTCACTGTGTGATTAGGCATTGCTATAGAAACAGGAGATTTATTTGTTTCAGATAAGAGGGGGGATCAGATTCCCTGAGAAAACGAGGTTTTAAGTAGGATGTGCAAATAAAGCATGCTTGGAAGGAAAAGATAGGCAAGTGTATGCGATAGAAAATAGGGGGATTTATTACTGTCCTCTGAAGTTATCAAGACAAACTGGTCCTAATTTCAGCACCCAGCAAAGCATGCAGTTCCATGACATGCCTGGTCACAGGCAGTATTAATTTCAGCTCCGTATTGAAACTTCTCTGAGAATGCCCAGAACGAGCCAGCAACCTGCCATATAGATACTGCATCGACAGCTTTTGGATGCTGTCCATTGCAGTCCAGAGTAAGGAATGTAGTTTTATACAAAGTGATTTCTGTCTCCCTGTTGGTTTCTCCCAGCTTATTTAACCTTTAGTTTAGGAAAGAGGAGTTCAGTTGACCACAGTGCTATTAAGACATTGCTATTCACTGAGTCAAAGTATCCTAATATGGGGTTATATCTTCATCAGAACACAAGAGTACTTTTTTTCTCTTACAGTCATGCTTAGTCATGGTAGTGGGGTAAACACTGAATAGATTTTTATCTTGACAACCAGCTGTCTTGATCTGGCTGCTCTTACTCTGTGTACGTGTTAGATGGGATACTGCTGTAAATACAGATGTTTGTTTGGATATTAAACTATTTGTGTCTGTGTTTAAACGTACTCAATTATACCAGGCAGGGAGATGTTCAGGGATAGCAGGCCTGATGTTGGCTGAATGAGAGTTTTCTGCAGCTCTGCCTGCCTGCGTCCTTATCACATAAGTAACATCTGTGCATCTATTTTGGTTACTTATGATCCTTCTCTGGTTGATCACAAGGAATGTGTGTGCTGTAACCATTTAAATAACATTTCCCCGGGATCTCCACTGGCAGTGATTTTCTGCTTTTGGAACAGGCAGTGGTGGAAGGCTCATTCCTGTCCTTCAGTAGGGTTCCTTCTCGTCCTTTGGTGATGTGGGTAGATCATGGATCATGGTTGCCGTGAGTGAAGACTTCTCTGCTGTGACCTGAATGACACCGCTGTTTTCAAGGCAGTGGCAGAGCACAAGGGACTAAGAGCAAAGACTTGGTAGTTTCGTGTCTCAGCTATTTGTTAAGGACCTCATTAACAGCGAATTCTGGGAAGCTCCTTAGAACTGTTAACAGCTGTAATTGTGTGTTCGGTTAGGCAGACAGCTCTCCGCTGATCTGTGAGACACTTGGATCAGTGCATCATTTCACATTCTCTAAGAATTAATTGTAGATAATACCAGGATGGACTTGTTTGCTTAAACAATTGGCATTTTATAATATCTGTAACCATTTTGTTCCTTCTGATCTTGTTTAGAAAAATAGACTGCTGGAGGATATTAACGAGGGTTTCACTGATAAGAAAAATGGTGTGTTCCCTCTGTTTATATTGCATGTGGCTATAGGAAAGCCAGCCAAGCGAGTCACAATTTGTATGAGGGATAGATAGGAGGGAATGGTGTTTTATGAGTACCATTTCCAGGTTTTAAATGTGACATTCAGAAGTTCATATAATTCTAATCCGTCTGGGATATGGTCAAAAACTGCATATCTCCAGATGAAAGTGCTTTCTGAACATGATCTCAAAGTGACCATGCTTAAATTGAGGACATTTCACTAATCTGTGGATATGTTACCCTCTTACCAACCCCGTTTGATCTCTCAGAACTAAATAGGATTATACTGGCTCTCATACTTTTCCCAAACGCTGACTCTGGAGTGGCTGCTAGCATTTAGCAGGCAGCACCATATGTGTGTTTGTCTGTCTTAGGATCTAATCTTCCCATAGCATGACATTACTAGATGCTGGGGAAAGCTAAATCTATGAATGCAGCACTGCTAGTTTGAAGGCTTGAGCCATTTTGCAATTTGATGCTGGTGGACGTCAGGACCACAGTTTTTCTTAGTTATTTACTACCTTTGCTCCTGTATTTTTAAACCTCAGATTCATGTAACAGTGGTTTTAAACCTGAGTCTGTCTTTGAAGTTCTCTGCAAGTGACCCACGCAGCATAACTAAGAAAAGCTGGCCTGTTGTGAAAGGCTTGTCAGGTGTGTGGGAAACCTGTTAAGAACTGACACTGGAAAAGGTGAAGAGCTGCTGAGGCAGGTGCAAGGGATAGTTCATATTTCTGTGTGTAGTGCTGTGTGAATGTAGCCTGCAGCCAGAATACATCCATCTGCTGTGGAAGATGCAATTCCCAGGTAGATTGGAAGGAAACTAAGTCAACAAATGACTATGAGGCATGTTTTGTAAACTTCTGGGCCTTCCTGTATCCCTCCTCTCCCCCTCTTTTTTGGCAGCGGGGGCATTCCTTCCACAGCATCCCACTAAATCTCGTCAGGCTTTCCTACCCAAATGTGTTTTGTTGTTAGGGAACATCACTCAGGGTGTGCTGCTGGGTTGGCTTGTGTTGCAAGGAACCTAGAGATGGGTGTTCAGACTTTTCAAAACAGGAAACCAAGATGTCATGTTTGGATTGGAGATCTTGGGGAGTAGTTTAAATGCATCCCCTGCTATGGGGCTCAACTTTGGGAATATCAAGATCTGAAATATTCTCACTGCTGGGTGCAAATAGGCAGGGAGTCACAATCTATTCTTACCTCTCTGGGATTCCTGAATTCGAGAAGCAAACAGGTATTATTTTTTCAGCCCGTGATTGCAACATTTTGAAAGGAAATATGGATTTCAAATGTTATTAGAGACTCCAGGTAAATTTGCACTTGGGCAATTTTTGATCCAGAAAGGGTCTGGCTTTTAGATGGATCTTTCAGCAGGTTGCATACGTGTTCGAAAAGGTGGAAGAGTTTTAAATTTCAAGGAGATCTGAAAAATGCTGAAGCTCTGCAGTAATTAGTTGAATTCTGTGTACATGTACATTAACTTTGGATATTTCTTCTGGTATCTTCTCAGTACCAGGTGCCATAATGTCTTGGCACAATGTGGCTCTGAGTCCACATGTCCACCCTGTGGCATGGCCTTGGGTGCTTTGAAAACTAGTTCTTGGCTGTATGGGAATAGATGGACGAAAATGTGTTGTTTTAAAAGCTGAGAAATGGCAGAGCTCTTTGCAGATGTTTAATCTAGCCAGAGGGGCTTCCCTGAGAGCCGCAGTGCTTCCAGCTACTGCCCATCTGCAGGAAGCACCCTCCCTTGGGGCAGAGCTGGAGCATAACTGCACAACGGCAAAGGCACAGGAGGCATCTGTAGCATATGTTCTGTGTTGGCCTTGAGCACCGGGGTTTGATGCAGCTGAGTTTGAGAGAGACATAATGTTACTTTTTGCTCTTTGGAAATGTAATTAATGGAGAGTGGGCTCACATTTTAAATAAAAAGCAAGCAAACAAAACAAACAACAACAACAACAACAACAAAAACCCCACCAACAGATGTGCTCTGTCATTCTGAAATGCATCCTCATTACTCAGCAGTACTCAGGTTGTCTGCCAGGGGAATGTTTCCTGGGACGTGATTCCAGATGGTACTTTTAAGACCATATAAATACATGTATGTTGTGACCAGTAACAAAGACGACTTTACAATAAACAGAAAATCTGAAACTTGCATAACGTGTAGAACGCACAGCAGTGCAATTTAGTCTGAAAAGCTATTTGGATTCAACAAATAAAATACGTGATCCTTCTTGTGTATTTGCACACACAGAGGTTCAGTGCCCTCGAACCCCAGCCATTCAGCCAAGCTGTGCATCAGGGGAGATTTAGACTGGGGATAAGGAAAAAGGGTTTTTTTTATGATAAGAGTGGTGAGGCACTGGCACAGGTTGCTCAGAGGTGTGGATGCGCCATTCCTGGAGACACCCAAGGTCAGTCTGGATGGGGCTCTGAGCACCTGATGGAGCTGTAGGTGTCCCTGTTCACTGCAGGGAAGTTGGGCTAGATGACCTTTAAAGGTCCCTTCCAACTCAATTCTGTGATCTCTGCACTCACTGGGATGCGGGGTGATCTGGTGCAGGGCTGCCATGTGTGCATCATCATTCATCAGTTGTTCCACCTGAATGGCTCAGTGTTGGTGGTGCGTTTCTGATCTTGCAGTGCCACATTCTGCTTTACACACAAAAAATGTTTGGATGTTACCAAAGTTGCAGTCTCTCAGGTGTTTTTTACGGAGTCAGAGAATCACAGAATGGCTTGTGTTGGAAGGGATATTAAAGGCATCCAGTTCCCTGCCATGGGCATGGTTGCCATCCACCAGATCAGGCTGCACAGGGCCCCATCCATCCTGGCCTTGAACACCTCCAGGGATGGGGCAGGATGCAGTTTTGCTCTGTGGCTGAGCAGAGTCTGTTGATAGCAGTGGGGTTTGCCTTGTGTGGGAGGGAAGACCAGGAGGTTCCCATTGTGTGATGTGACAAAGGAAGACCAGCTGGAGGGCCTGGATGGGAGCATAGCTTACAAATCTTGTAAAGAATTTACTTAAGTGTTTAAAAAGCAGGAAAATATTTGTTAAGATAGCAAAATTGTGCAGTATGCAGTTCTGAGCGCTTTGGTTCTTGGTGCTCATCACAAAATGCCAGTGACTTTAGGTTCACAGAAAAACAAGCATGGCTGTTGTAGGGGAACTGCTGAGTCACGGCCTGACCCACTGATTGAGCACCTGGGGAAAGGACCCGGTCAGCCATGGGAGCACAGGTGAAGGCAATTCAGCTGAGTGACCAGAAGGGGTGGAGCCTGGCTGCACCTCTCTTAGACCCCATTTAAGGGCTCACTGCCATGGGGGAAGGGTCTTTTTCTGGAGGTCCTTCCTTGGTGAAGCTTTCCCCTGCAAAGCTAGACTCGTCTGATGTGGGTGAGTAATCTTTTTCCCTTCCTTTATAGCACTTTCTCTTGCGTTGGTCCTTCTGCCATCACACCTCTGTTGTAATGCCTTTCTCATTGTATTGATCTATCCAATTGCTACAGTTGTGAAGCCTTGAGAGGTTCTCTAGGCCACCTCCATGTTCTGAAATAGGATTAACTTGATGTCGGCTTTCCTGGCAGATATTAATCTGTGATCTCTTAGTGACGATTGTGCTGCTTAGCTGCCTTTAATTTTCTAAAGGTTTTCTGAGTCTCAGTTTACCTTTTGTTGCTTTTTGTCAGTGCATTTTCTGCTCTCAGTAGACAAAGATAAGCTGCAAGTTTATGGCTATTTTTTTTGAGAGTTTCTAAATATTGTGGTGCCTTTCTCATTCTGTTGTGGACCACTGAGCTCTTGCCTATTTACTTGGAGTAGGGTGGATTATTACTGCTATGGGGGGAAAAAAAGCCTATCCTAAGGCCTTACAGCTTAACTGCTCTTTTGTCTGCTTGCACATGGGGAACCCGTTCTATGAGGATGGAGCAATGGCTGTGCATTTAACGAGGTCATTTGGAGGTGTCAGGGGAAACACCTTTGTGCTTTGGTGTGACCCCTGATAATATGCATTAGCAGAGCATTAACATGAAAAACTGAGATTGCTGCTTTGGGCCGGTTGCAACTAGTCCATGTCGTCAGTCATCAGTTTTAGGGCTTCAGAAGGGAACAGGGCAGATTAGGAGAGAGTAGCGCATGAAATTCCTGTCTTGGGCAGCTTTTTGGTTTTTATGACTGGTTTCCATAGCAGAAAAATACACAGCTCTGGTTAAACCTGTTATGTGTAACCTTGTTGTAGTGCTTTCAGATGGTTCCTGTATTTAACAGCAGTGCTGAGCAGTGTAAAATCTGACGTTGCCAGATAGGAACTGCTCCTGCGCCGAATGGCAGCTGGCAGCTCTCCTGCCTTGTCATGTGTGCTGGCACCAGCTCCAACAGCACGATGGGCTGCTTCACCATGCCAAAAACGGGCTGTGCTGCTGTCAGCCCTGCTGGCGTCGCAGCGTGATTGAGGGCATGAGGTGAGATTGCCTTCTGAGTGCAGCTGGTAGCCAGGAGCTTGTGTGTTATTAGCCCCAGATCTGAAGGGAATTCATGTTTTGAGCTGCAGAGCCCAGTGTGTGCTGGAATGTGAACTGTTTGGGCAATGATCTCTCTGCCAGGCCTACTGAGGTGATCCCACAGGTGGTCCTCCTAGGAGGATGGTGTAAGCGTGAGGTGCGGTGGGCCCCGCATCTGCTAGCAGGAGGAGTCTGATCATCACAGAGCTGATCAAGTTGTTATCTCTTCAGCAACAGCTCCTCTTGGCAGGTTTTCTTTCTCTTTCTGTAAATCCACCAAGCCTGTAAAACAACAGTTGCCATTTGGAGCAGCGCGGTGGTGAGGAAGGATTTAAGTTTTTGCGGTGGTGAGTGATGTCCGTAGGGAATACTTGTAGTGAAAACCTGATAACTTCCTCACAGCACATCTCAGGAACTACTTAGTGAAGTGCAGGGATCGTTCACATTAATCCCTTTCCTGTGTTGGTTTGGGCAGCCCGCTGTGTCACATCAGCTCTTCGGATGGCCCCAGGAGGTTATCGTGCACCTGTGAGGGCCTTCCTCCTGCCAGCAGGCTTTGGTCACTGCTGCACTGCCCTGCCAGGCTTTGTGTCCTCTGACACTGTGAAGGAAGTCAATGCTATTGTTTCCTTATTTCTGCTTGCTGTAAATTCTGCATGTAGCTGTGAATTCAGCAATGGTTTTAATCTTTTCTGTCATGTTTCTGTTTTCAGGACTGGCTGTAAGCATTGTTTCCCCTAACCTCCCACTTAGCCCCCTGCTGCAGGCCTCTAAGCTTCTGAATCCCCGTGTCTGCTCTTCTGACTGATAATAGCTAATCACCACCTTGTGCAAAACATCCTACAATGTAATTTCTTTCCCTTTATTTTCTGCTGGCCTGCCCTGTTCTCTTTCATTTTGATTTATAGCTCTACACATGGGTATGTTAATGGAAAAACCTTGAAGGGGACAGATTGTGTATGCACAGACAGCCACTTCAGAGCGAGATGCGTTTAGCTGCGTGGATTTCCATGTATGCACTGCATTATGGCTCACAGGAGCAAGCGGGCCGTGCATTTAATTCAGTAAATGTCTCTCTTAACCTGTCACAGCGCTGCTTGTTTTATCTAGAGCATATGCTTTGATGGGGGCTGTTGATTCAGCAAAAGCAATGATAGCCAGTAGAGCTGATCAAATGCTTCAGAAATAGTTTATTCCATATATTATTCAGTGGCTGTTGAAGTTTCTTATCACGTAATGTGTTTGACCATTCCTATCTGTTGTGTACCATTTAGCCCCACGTCCTCCCAGCTGCCTCACGCCTCCCCAGGGCTGTGCAGGGGCACAGAGGCTGCTCAGGCCTTGCTGCTGGGCTCAGCGCTGGCTCTCTGGAAATGGAGAGAAGCCTTCATGCTGAGGGTTTCCTTGGCTCCCGGAGTCTGTAGCACTGGTAGTGCCCCCAAAATGGCATCCTAGGAGGTGCCATTGGTGTGACTGCTTCCCATGCTGTTATTCTTTCCCATCTTGACCTACAACACTTGGAAGAAGGGAGATGAGGCTTCCCTTGAAGGCAGCCAAGACATGGCTGCAGTGTGAGGGCTTTGCTCCTCTGCCTGCCTGGAGAGGCCTCTCTGGCTTACTGAGCAGAGAACCTGAGCCTCAGCCCAGTCAGTACCACCACTGCCTTCATGGATGTTCTGTGGGAAGCTGTGGGGTGAAGGACAGAGCCAGTGTGGGTGTACTTTCATGATTTCCCTCTAACAAAATGTGACTTAAGGTAATTCAATGCCATGTTTTCTTTAATAGCAAAGTTTTCTGACAAAAAAACAGAGTAGTTTGACAAAAAATTATTCCCATTCCAATGTCATGGTCTTTCCCTCACACCACTTTACCAACAGATCTAGCTGTGATGCTGCAGCATATAAATGGCATTATTGAAAATAATCAGAGATTTAAAAAAAAAAATCCTCTTAAAAGGAGAAAGACTTGTTCTTGTACTAAACTCCTTCATCTGTGAACTCTATCATTCCTGGCATCTCATGTCTTGGAAAGCATTAGAGATTATCGCTGGCCTTGCAAGTGTGTTTGAGGAATGTCTCCACCCTGAAGCCAGGGAGAGGACGGGGGGAAGAGGCAGTGTATGTTTGGCAAAGGTTCCATCACATATTTACATATTCTGCTAAGACAAATGGCTGAGACAGTGGCCAAATCCAAGTGATACAGTTCTATTTTTTTTCCCTCGGAACCTTGTTGAAGCTCTTTAGTACTGAATGGGGAAACAGATACGAGACTGTTTTAAATATTGCTTTGTTCAGCAGCTGATTAAGATCCTTCCTGATCTTTCTTCCTGCCAGTGAAGCAGTACTTAAATATTTGTCCCAGAGCAAGTGTTTAATTTAATTGTCAGGGTCAGTTTGTGAGGAGATCACCTCAGCATCCTCAGGTCAGCAGTGCTGGTCCTACTGTTGTTGCTAAAACTGATGTAAAAGCCCAGCTCTAATAGCAGTCTATTCTTGAGGCCGGTGAATGGCAGGTAACAACCTTAAAAAGGCACCACAGAAGTTCATAAGGGCTGGAGCTGAAGCTTTGCCCCCTCGGGTAAATGTTTTGGAACCTTCTGGTATTTGCACTGCAGTACTGTCTCACCATGCAGTGCTAGTTCTCCCTCTCTGAACGCAGCAGCTAGGGGAGCAATCACAGCAGCAGTTCTCATCCAGCTCTGCTGGCTTCTTCCACAGCCTTTATGTGTGGCTCAGTCAGTCCCAAAGGCTGCCCAAAATCAAATGCTTGGAACAAAGCATCTGATGCATGAAATGGAGAGGCGCACTGTGCCAACAATTGGTGTGCAGTGATGGGTTAAAATGGCATCTGTCCCTGGGGCTGTTTGAGGAAGGACAGTTTCAGGAAGAATGGTGCTGGAAACCTGGGCTGTGTTCCCACAAACCTCAGTGCTGTTCCAAGCAAGGTGGTGTGGATATCTGTTGGGAAAGTGTGCCTGAGAAGACACCTGTTTGCAAGACCCAAGCTTACAGATGAGGTGTGAAGCACATAGGCACACATCACTGTAGACATCTGGAATCAGTACTCACGATTCAGAAGGTCTGTTGTTATCCTCAGTTGCAGTTTACTTCCAAGATCACAGAACCATAGAATCACCAAGGTTGGAAAAGACCTCTGAGATCATCCAGTCCAACCACAAGATGTTACCCTGGTCAGGATTTTCATCTTTTTTTTTAGTAAATGAACATCTCTCTCACATGAGAACGTACTCTGTATGTATTAGAGAGAAAGGAGTTACCTCTCTGGAATGATATGAATTTGGGCAGTGCCAGGCATTTCATTGTCACAGCAAATGGTCTTGCATGGCATAAAAATAAGGTGAAATGTATTACATTCTCCACCATCAACTTCTGCAGAAAATGCAGCATCTAGCAAGGACTGCGAGTCCTGACATTCATTCTGCAGAAAGCAATGACGCTAAAATGCCATACCAAATAGGTTAGGCACTGGTAATTTAACCCAGCAGTAGCAAGGGGAAACTGGCTTGAAAATGAGAAGGTCATGTTGAGTTGCTTCTCTGGTTTCCCAGGCTAAGGCCCACTGTGTGTCCCTGGAAGACCTAGGTAAAGCTATAATTAACTCACGCCAATGATTTTTTTTTTATAGTAGATATATTTGGATATAATTCTCAAGGGATCCACTTGCTTTCTCTGCGCTGAAATGTACTACCAGGGGAAATGATGGCACTATAAATACAGCCTTGTTTAGCTAGGTCATTACCTTAGGGGTATTACAGATAGTTTTTTAGGGACCAGAGTTACAGCAATGAAAAATCTAGCAGGGAAAGGACAAGCCAGTACAGGGTGATCCCTTTGGAAATGACACTTTGGTCATGCCGTGGCCCATCGTTACAGCAGTAATTGGGTTTAAAGAGCTTGTATGTGCAGGCTGTGGCAGTAATTAGTGCAGCATTCATACAGGCTGATCAAATGCTTTGTTGCAGCTTTCTTTTGACCAGCTTTTGCCATCAGTTCTTTGTTTGCTTCCCTGTATTTATTTTTCCCTAAGCTGGAAGATAGAGCGGTGCACAAGGCTTTGAGGATTCAGACAAAAAGCCATGATTTTTGTTATATTTCAACCAGCAGATTTCCACGCCAATTTACTTAGACATCTTCCAAAGCATTTGATAGATCTGGTACTCTGTATTCAGACAAAAATGTCACTCTTTGTAGGAAATTAATCTCTTTGATTTGAATTGCTCTTGCCCTTTGTAGGAGCAGAACTCGGTGAGCTGCTGACTCTGTTTCCCCTGGGAGACGCTGCTCCAATTTCAGTAATAAAGCGGGCAGAGTTTACAAGAATTGAGAAAGGTCCTTTGACTTTCTGTATAAACCAAAGTATCGCAGATCCCAGATCCCCAGTTTCTGTGGGAAAAACTTCAAGCTTAGCATGCTGCTCCTTTGACCAAGAAGTTCTCGGCATGTGAAAGCCTTAAAAAGGATTTTGAGCTTTGTGTTTGGTGTGATCGCCTCTCCAGGAGCTCAGGAATGGAGATGCATTCTGCCCTGGGCTGCGTGGGCCTTTCTGCTTGTGTGCTGGGGAGGCTCCGTGTCCAAAGCAGTCAGGAGGGAGTTGTGCAAAAGGATGCGTGTTGTATTTTCCAAGGGGGGAGCCAGCTTATGTGCAGGGACTCTTTATCCATCCTCTTTCCTGTCTGGTAATTCGAGCCTGTGTTATCTCCTTGATGTCACTTAGTCTGTGCTGGTTAGACAGGAGCAGCTCTGCCTCTCGAATTCCTCTTTCTTTGTAGTTAGCTCTGAAGTGCAGTTTCTGCAGCGCAGCACCCAGTGTGCTGGTGTTGAACAAGCAGGTATTGTTTATCCTCCACATACACCAGTGCTGATACAAACCTACTGAGCTGCTCCACGTGCAGAGTTCTGCTCTGTGCAGACAGCACGTGGGGTGCGTTTAGGGTCATTACTATCCTTAGCGTGAGGTTCTGAATCATCTGACAGCCAACAGGTCTGGGTCGTGGTGCCTTTGACTTCTGATTATTTACAGCAATTGAAGCTGTGCTGCTGAAACTTCCTGCTGTGCAGTCAGTGTCTGGGCCCCATAAACAGCCAGGAATTGATTCTCTGCGTATTTATCATCGTCCTGCTGTTGCTTCTCAGCTGTCACTGTTCTAGGACAATAGGAACTCAAGGAATGAAAATAGCTTTCCATTGCTGCAAGCAATGTAGTAATGCTAATGTGGAAGAAGTGGACTGTGCTGTGAAGTGTCTGAATATGCATAAGCTCTCAGTCACAAAGATGAGTACTCTAGCAGTGACCAATCTACTTGCTCTGACCCCCAAAAGAGACCTTGTACTGCATAGTTCTGCATATCCCTCCTTTCTTTCCCAGGTGTCAGTGCCTTATGGCTCTCAGGCTGTTATCCAGCTGCTAGCAATAGGTTGATTGGCCACCGTATGTAACTTCAGACACCTGCAGGCTTTGTCCACAGCATGTGTAATGCACAGGATTCAGGCCTTGGCTTGCTAAGTTTGCTGTTGTTATCCTTGACCTCTTGAGTGCTTCTTCCGAAGTTCTTCATTTGAGGAACTAACCGGGACAAAGAAGAGCAGAAATTATTCCACCACTGTGCAAACACGAACCCAGCCTCTATGAGAAATGTGTCTAGCTGATCTTTACAATCCTAGTACACACGGGGTCCTTTCTCTATGGTAAATCACACAAGCGTTACTTGGCTTCGTGGCTCACATCTGACCTCCTGTGTTTCATCCCTTTGGCCTCTGTTTCAGATCCCTCTCTCTGGTGGCTGCCTGCTGTTCCAAATGGGTGGCTGCACTCACTCCCCGAACACCTGCTGAGCTCTGAAAGTTTTATCACGGATCAGTCAGCATCATGTGGTGGGACTGGATTATGCCCAAACAAAACCCTCTTCATTTCTCCATTTCTTTCCAGGTGGATTGTTGAAAAAAGCCTTCCTCAAACAGGCCTCCCACGGCTGTCTGTAAGAATCCAGTAGAGACCAGAGATTAAGTAAATCTTTATGCTTTAGTTTTAACTTAATAGTTTACATAAACCCCAACCACAACAATAGAAAAAACACTGCTCCTCTTCATTGAAGAGCTTTCAACTCCGTGCCCGAAGACTCCATTTATCTGATCATGTGCAATTAGGCTGACTTTCACACGCTTTCCTTCTTGTGTCAAGCCGTAAAACAGCCCAGAGTCTGATACCAGCAGACCTCACCCAGCACTGTCTGCCAGCTGCAGCAGACTGATTTCTTGCAAATAATTAAATCCCTGGGGAGAATCAATAGCTGTCTGCCTAATACTGCATTTAGATAAGGAGGAACTGTAACGTGATGCAGGAGAATTCCTTTGCAGAATGTGCTGTCTCTCTGAAGTATTTTCTACTGAGGGCAGATGACTATCAAATCTGCCTCTCACCAATTAAATTGAGGGCTGAAGTTGCTGCCACTGTAGAGCTTCAAGAGGTCCAGCCCTCCATAAGCACACCAGCTTGCTGCCCCGGTCTTCTGCTTGATTGTTCAGGCTGAGGCTGTGACCAGGCACGTCCCAAAGTGCCACAGACCTGGCGTTCACATCCCCCTGGCTGCCCCCCTTACCTGTACAGGGACAAGAGGTGGAGGCAAAGCTGTCTTAGCAGGGTTCACCCACTGCTACCCCTGCATGCAGAAGGTCCACTGGCACAGTGTGTATACAACCTCCTTCTCTCAGCACATATTCACACTTTGCCCTCACATCAGGGGAAGGTGCTTACTCAATGCACTCTGAGACTGCAGTAGAGCTGGGGGTGCTTAACCTCTCTCTCTGTACATCAAACTGCTTTATCTTGGGGGAGATGAGCACTTGCAGCTTCTGGCACAGTTAATGGGAGCTGTGGTAAAAGCTTAGTAATCATGGAAATCAAGCCTTGAGTTGTACTCTTGGGGAAAAAAAGGAGATATCTTACCCTGCTGCAAACCTTTAAAAGCCTCAGTGGAAGTGGTCTGTAATAGCAGGAATTCATTTGTTAATAAATTTCCCCTTGCTTGTCCTGTCACTTAATTCAGTGTGATGCCAGTGCTGTAAGGCCAGTGCAGGAAAAGCAGCTCAGTGTCTCAGGGAATTGGGTAGGATCACGGGTTCTTAAAAAAGCTTCCCAGCTCATTTCAGTAAAGATACAATAACAGATGTACCTGTTTATTAGCTTGACAAGCAGCTTGCTTCCTTTGGAGTATGTGCTATACATAAAGAATAGCAGCTGAGCTATTTTAGGAGAGGAAGTTCAAAGAAAACCTATAGGAAAGAGGGCTTAACTATATAAGTCCAGTAAGCAACAATTTTGTGCTGGCAGGGAGAAGAAAAAGTGTTTTAATGGGTTTCCCAGGTTACTGAGGAAATGCAAAACTATGTCTTGCTATTCCATGTATCCGGAAGGCAGAGGGCTCTGCTGTTCTTCAGCCTCACCTGGCTCCTGGTGGCAGCACTGGTAGCTCTGGTGCACAGTGGCAGTGTCTGATATGTGTCCCTCTGCCTGCAGTGGCTGCCTTTCCCACTGCAATTCTCAGCGCGTGACTGACCAGCCATTACTGGTCAATAATTAAGCTGTAAGACAGGACAGGCCATGTGTTGTAGGTGCTAGTGGCTGAGGCAAAAGGGTAAGAGACCATGGTGTAACCATCACCTGCTCTACAGCCCAGTGGTATGACTGCCCCT
Source organism: Gallus gallus (assembly GCF_016699485.2). NCBI lineage: Eukaryota > Metazoa > Chordata > Aves > Galliformes > Phasianidae > Gallus > Gallus gallus. The sequence goes on along the minus strand of NC_052541.1, from coordinate 9,002,597 downwards.
GGTATGATTGATGAGTACTTTGCACTTTTCATCTTCAAAGCACCTCACAAGCATTAACTGCTTCATCAGTGTGACCTCCCACTGGGACAGATGAGATCAGTTTTAGAAGCAGAGTGGGGCCCTGGGGAGAGTTAAGTGGTAAGAGGGGCGATGTTTTATCACACTGACGTTCTAGCACAATGTCAGAGTGCAAATGAAGTGTGTGAGTTGGACGAATGCATCCCCTGCATGTTACCTTACCAGGCAGGGTGGGAGGCCGGAGCACGCCAAGCTTGGCCAAGGCCTGGGCCCACCTGCAGCAGGAACCGTCGGGGAGGAAATGTGCCGGTTATCTTAGCAGTAGGGAGGTTTTGCAGAAGTTCCCCCTGGTTAGAGAAGAGGGCAGGTAATGAGGAGAGGTGTACGAGGGAGAGAGCTCGGAGTTGCACAGCTCTCGGTTGGTTTTGGTGCTGGAAAGTTCCTGTTTCTGCGCTAGTATTACTGAGTAGGTGTCGTTAAACATTGAAGGGATGACTTCTACAGTCAGATCAGATTGATTTACGTGAGGGCCCCTACGGTGCCCAGCACTCAGCTGGCTGTTTGACCTAAGCCCTTTATGAAGGGGAATAACAGCAGCCACCCGAGTCCCCTGCGGTCACCGCTACGGTTTGAAGGAAATGCCAGTGTGATTTGTCCGTGCTGTCATAGAAAGTTCAGAGCTCCTAATGCTGGAGCAGATCCAAGACCTCCCGTGCTTTGTGCACAAGCCCATCCTCAGAAGGGCTTGCTGTTTCCTGATGCTCCTGGAAAACTGTCCCCTGCACTGATAGAACCAGCAGTCGTTAGCCCTTGCTAGCCTTCATCTGGACTTCAGTTTACTCTCAATACTCATGTGTGAGTTCTGGGAACAGATGAGGTTGTTGATGTGCCAGATTCTTCCATGGGTATTTTCAAGCCAGAATTGGATCAGCATTCTCTGCTTAGCCAACATTATTTGAGGGAGGAGATGAAGAATGGGGAGGCAGACCGCAGCAGTCTGTCTCATCTTTCTTTCCTTTGCATGCGTTTTCTGGACAAATGTTCCTACTCTGACTCAACATTAGTAAACTCCTGTCTCTGAGTGTGTAATTGTTCTCTACTGATAGAGAAGGAAGAAGGCTGTCGTCATAGGCAGTTGGTGAAATGGCCTCTGACATTTCTGTTAACTTGTTTAAACAAATACATCTTGAAACCAGCCTTGTTGGAGAGGGCAGTGCACAGAGGTTAACTCTGTGAGTGCTAGGAAGCAGTTTGTGTTATGTTCTACGAGCATGAGGAGGCATAGATGTGTTTTCAGAGAGCCCAAGCTCCAGGCAGCAGCTAATCTTTGGTTAGCAAGGTGTAGCTCCACTGCAGTAAATTAACGTGCAGGCATTGTGTGCTGCTCTTTAGCTGAATATAATGCAAATATTCCATTTTCCAATCCACATTTTCCAGTATTTTCATGAGTGTGGTCTCCTTTGTGAAACTGGTAAGGTTATTCCCCTGTGTTCCTTCTGTTTGAGGGGGCCACGGTACGGAACTAAGATGAGTAGACAAAAATGACTAAGGAAAGCTGTGACAGTGTTTAATAGCAGTATCCTCACGTCCTTTGTTACTGCAGGCGTACTCTGCTTTCCCTCAACAAATTCATGGCATCCTTTGGTTAATCCCTTGGACTACACACATTCTGGTCTTGTCTTCATGCATGTCTCAGAGGGTGAAATAACTTCATTTGGAAAGAAAAACTGAAAGTCAGGAGGGATTTTATGAATTGTTTTCTGCCACTTCTGTTTCACTGATCTGCTCCAGCTTACCCAAGAGATCTGCTGCCAGTTCTCCAGGACTGCGTAAAGGTGGGATATGAGGAGCAGCGTCCTCCATTTGAAGTCCTCTGTTTTCCATGCTTGTGGAACAGTGGGGAGTTTCCAGATGACTGGCAGAGGATTTCAAAGTGAAGCAGTGCCCAGGCTTGTTCTGTTCCTGCCATCCAACCCAACAGTTCTCACTGACATCTCAGGTGTTCTGTGAAATTCAGAGGCCCGTGCTGTACCCTGTTTGCTGGGGGCTTTTGGAAAGTCTCTGACAAAGCCCTTCCTTGGTGTACTGAGATACAGCAGTCTTTTAAGGATTGGGGTTAGGTAAGTTGTGATAAGCCACCGGAAAAGATTTTTGGGTTCTGTTGAGTTCAAGGGAAAGAAACTTTAATCCACAAATCGTATCCCACTGAAGGAGTTTTTTGTTCTGCTTAGTTGGTGAAATGGCAGTTTGTCTGTGTTTTCATTTCTGTTCAGTGCTTAGGAAAAACCTGAACCCTGGGAAGGGCTGTGGAGGGGCTGATTAAAGGAAAGACCTCCTCCCTGAGCAGGAGGAGCTGCCAAGATCCTGTTTGTGAATGCAGGATGGTAACTGCTGTGCAGCACACTGAGTAGGCCTTGGATGGGTAGTAGACAGCCTTTGGGCCTTTGAGAGCCCTAGCTTGCATTTTTGCAAATGCTTTGCATTCAGGAGCTCTGTTTGTGCCCACAGGATCAATTTACATGAGATGCTCAGTAGTTGGTTTGCTTTGCTCCTGTAGGAATCTGTCTCTTTGATTCCTTTCCAATGCCCGTCGGCATAACTGGAGAATCTCTCCAAGAATCTCCTTGTTGCATTACCATTACTTTTAGTGCTAAATTGCACTTTCTTCTCTGCCAGTTCAGAAATCCTTCCCTGAATGCATCCTCACTCTTTTTGTTAAAATTTAATTTTTATTTCATGCAAACATGACCAGCAAGCTTTTTAGCTAACAGACGCAACTCCTGCGGCTGCAGATGGCCTTGACATCAGAAATAAGTTGTTGCGTTGCTGATGGTTTTGCACAGAAACACTTTATACAGTTTGTTATTTTGAAGCTTGAGATTAAAAGGAATCGTGATAGTAGAGCTTTCCTAAAGTCAATTTGGATTAGTTTGCTTTGGATGAATTGCCAAGGGGGAGCACAGGGTTACTGTTTGTGATCCAGGCAAATACAGCTAAGTAGCCACTGAAGTGCCCCCCACTTTTAAGCTAACAGGAAACACAGCTTTCTTAAAGTGCTTCCAAGGTCCGAAGCTCAGCTGGTGTGAACTGGCCTCAGCCCCTCTCACATGGCTTTCCATTCTCAACGTGACCTCTGTGCTTGGATGTGAGAGCTGCCCTCAGAAAGCTGGCTGTCAGCTGACAGCCCACTCTGCATGCTGCGGGCAAGGATCAGCCCCTCTCAAGCAATATAAGCCCCAGGGAGATCTAGGTGAGGACCAGCTGGCCATCTGGAGCTGGTAAGTCTGCTCCTTGCAAACAGCATGAGGTGACGCACTCCTGTCCAGGCTGTTTCTGTGCTCATTGGGAACAGGAGCTGTGGTGGGCTACAGGAGCTCAGAAAGCCCTGGTTGCAGCTGGAAAGCCGTGGAAGTATGCTGTGGCAATGAGTTTTGAAAGTTGTGCTTGAATATCTCATTTCCTGTCACTGCACTGAGGTTTTGCTCTTAGTTGAAACAATCATGGCTTGTATTTGATCTGTGCTTCAAAGCAGGCATTGTGCTGCCACAAAGGAAAGTCCTGTTTCTGCAGCACGGGCCCATCCAGACCCGGTACCCAGTGGGGACAAATGCTGGCACTGACCTGGGTTGTTCTGCCTGCTGCAAACAACATCTGCAGGGCAGGGGGAGGCTTTGGGGCAAAATGGAAGAGAGGGAGGGTGGTCCAGAACTAGTAGGTCTTGGCTGGCAAATGAGCTCACATCCCACCCATCACCCCTGAAAAGTTAGTAGCTAACACATTCTTCCCACCAAAGTGGGCAGTGGTTTCAGTAGATGGCCTTGGGGAAAAGACCTCATGGCTGTCTTGCTTTCCCTTTCGGTACAGATGTGTTAGCCATGCCTCCCTCACTGTCACACTGAGCCTGCTCTGTAGGTGACGACAAACTCTGAGGTGGTGGTTTTTAAGTACAGGGACTGTGGGGTGTGAACTCACGTGAGGATCCTAAGAAAAGAGAAGAAAAGAAAATCAGTTAATCTCTGATTTCACCATTGTGAGGAATCTTTCTGGACAATGTGTCAAATCAGGAGGGTTGCACTGAGCCGAGAGCAGTCTTTACCAGACATTACGAAAGCTCATTTTTTGCTGTTACAGCCTCATCTGAAGCTGCATGAAATACAGCAAGTCACTTCCAACGTGCCTGAGCAGGCAAAAGATGAAAAAGACCAGTATTCTTATAAGTCAGCAGTCGTCAACCTGGCAGCTATAAGTGCAAGCATAGCTCAGCTGCTCTGTGCTGCCTGTGCAGGTAGGATAGCACTCTAGTTCATGTGGACAGCCTGGTGTTCAGCACAGGTGATGGGAATTGGCCTCAATAGCTGAGTAATTACATACACACTTGGTAAGATCGTATGCTGCTGCAGTAAGTTTCTACTGCAACCCTAGCAGCTGTGCTTGTGTGAGAGGTGCCTGCAGTGTAAGTGAGCCCTAGCGCACCATGGCCTGTAAAACAGTGCTATTTTGAGTTTACTGCTCCTGTAGTTGCCTTTGCATCCAGTTAGTTTGGTGCTTGTGAATGTTCTTTAGCCCTATGATCACCGCTTTCTTCTACTAGGTGTTAGAGCTCTTTGGGATTTTAACTCTTTTTAAGCAGAAAACTAAAATGAGTTGACATATGATGTGGAGGTAATTTTGAGAGGTAAAAGCCACCAGATAAGACAATTGACTGCTCCTGTCCTAACTAGCCAAGCATTATTTTACTCAGTCATCCTTCACGGCCACCGCTGGATCCAGCCCAGCACTCCCACCCAGCCGCAGTTACTGTACAAACCCATTGTTCCCAGCTAATTGCTTCTGCCTGTAACAAAGTCGACTTTCACTGAACGGCAACACAACGTGACACCTAGCATCACGTTGCCTTCTGCCTTGTTCTTCCGTGGCATGTAGCAACCTGATATGGCTACGAGCGAGATAAATGCACGTGGCTGCCAAAGGCTGCACGACTTTCCATTAAACAGAAAAATGCTAACGTGACGTGGTCCTGCCTGAGCCTTTGCTGCTGTTTGAATTAACAAGGCCAAGCTCGGTGCACCTGGTCGTCGTCTTTGTCTTCAGACAAGCTGAGCAGTATTAATTGCTTTATAAAGAGCTAGTGCAGTGCAGCGGGGTAAGCCTTCTGTAGGGTTGGAAGCACAGGAGAAAAAGCAGTTCAAATGGATATCTTGGGAAGCCTTTGTCTTAGTTCAAACTGGGCTGGCTGAGCTCTGTTGCAGACAGCTTTTTTTTTTTGGCTTTCTACCTTGCCTTGGTAACTGGTAATTCCCGGGCTTTGTTGGTTTCTCCTCTGCTTCCCCATGCCAACAACTGCTCAGCAGTGAGGTTCCCTTTGGACTTGCAAGTCTTAAAACCATCAAGTCGTCCTTGAGCAACTTTTCCCTCTGGTTGCTTTCACTGCCCTCCTAAGCTCTTGCTTGACGACTACAGCGTGTCAGGATGTAAATTAATGTCCCATTGTCCAGCACTTTCTGTAGGCTCTGGCAGTGTATTTGCAATATGAGTGCATCTGGAGCGTTTAGAGAACCTCCTGGCACACTCCTTCCCCCAGCACAGCACTGCTCTGTCTGTCCCAGCCTGCTCCGGCATGTGCAGGTGAAATTAAAGCATTTTCACTGGAATTCCCAGGTTGTCGGGTTTTGTGTGTTTTGTTCTGAAGGATTACAACACAGGAGCGAGACACGATTGCAACATGATTTGTTCTCCACAGCAGAACAACTGCTGCTGTAAGTCACTTCCCTTGCAGGGAAAATAACTTGCAGATGGGCCCACAGCCTTTTGAGGGCCATTTGCCTCTCGCAGCTCATATGACATCCATCAGCAGTGGGTATTTGTTAGAGAGAAAGAGGGAGTGTCCCCTTTGTGTGTCTGGATGCAAATCTCTATTAAAAGAAATGCTGGGGAGTCCCTGGCACGTGACTCATTGTGACTCACAGCATATTTTTCATTTTGGTATTGTTTCCTTTTGGGCTGTGGCTTTAGGTTTTTTTTTCCACTTCGTTTTTAAAAGCAGAAATTAATTTTCTCCGTTTCCGTGAAATGATGGTGTGTGCAGTGGAAGTTTCTTACACAAGAAACTTGTTCCAATTTATTGTAGTTAGAGTGAAATTTGGATGCGCGGAAGAATGATTCATCAGTTGGGCAGGAAGCGATTGGAAAGGGTTCACAATATTCTCATACTGAATGTGAGCAACACAATATCCTCAACCTTATGAGTGAATTTGGAAGAAGCAGCAGCAAACCTGTGTGCCTGCTGTGCTACCAGCTCCCCACAAGCAGTCCTCTGCAGCATTCTTCTTTCCAGCCTCTACAACATGACCCGATTCCAAGCCTTCAGCTCTCAGCTGCACTGAGTCCGATTGCACCCAAGTTTTTGGTCAGGCTGCTTGCTGTCTGCTCAGCTGGAAGTGTCTGATTTGATGTGCTGAGCTGCCGTTTGGTGCTGCTGGTGCCTTCAAATGTTATCTTCCTCACTGTATTCTGCACATGCGTTACTACTCAGGGTTTGGTCTGTAGTAGATTAATTTCATCGTGAATTATTCCCGAGTGCTTCAAGATTTCCCATGAACGTTGATTTCCAAAATGAATTCAGACTGTTAGCACAAGTAACTTGTTAAAGTATTTACCGAGGAACAAAGATAGGAGGGTTTGACGTCAGTTTGTTGTGTCATTTTATGTAAACTGAATTTATGAAATCTCTATTTCCTCCTGTTAAAACTGGAGCACTCCTACTGTGCTGCCATTGTCCATTGAGAAGGCTGTAGGGAATAGGTCAACTCTTGTATGACGCAGTAGTTGATCCCCTTACATAACATGTATCACCATGCAAAAAATCGGGACAGGTCAGTGGGAAGGATTTGTTGGGTAAAAGGGTAAATGTGGCACTGAGTGATGTGGTGGGGATGGGTTGACAGCTGAACTGGGTGATCTTAGTGGTCTTTTCAACCTCAACGATTCCATGTGTCTGCAGAGGTGTTTTCCCTCCAGAACAGCAATCCTCCTTACCGTTAATCAGAAATAACAATTTCACTTTACAACTGCAGTATTCCTTAACTTCAGTCACCTTTCCCAAAGAAAGAAAAAGAATTTCTCGGGTTAATTGGTAACATTCAGAAAGCGTATTGGAGCAAAGAATCTGGCAGCTGCTGCCAAGTTCCTTTTGCATGCAAGGAAACACGACTTTGGATGTTTCTGGTAAATACATTTTAGGAAGAAAAAGGTTGCAATTCTTTCTCTCTGTGTGCTGCGCTCTGCTTGTTCTGGAAGTTGTAGTAGCTCCAGATTGGTTACGTTATGGCTGTTGACAGCTGCAGAGGATCCTTTTTCTGTGTCCCTCCAGGGATGATCTTTAGACAGGTGTTGAAAATAATCTACTGACAATGCTGAGCTGTGTAACCTGAAACAAAGAAAGGAGAACACAAATACAAAGCAGGCAGAAGTCCTGCTTCTCACAGAAATGCACGTGATGTTTGAGCACCCACTGCCTTTTCTCTCCACAGAAGGATGGCCAAGTAGCTGATTAAGGAGTTATTTTCTAAAGATGGATGTCTGTGCTTTGGGGAGAAAACATAAATCCTATCCTATTACGTTTGCTAGATAGACCTAGTGACCGTATTTTTTTTTTTTAATTCTGTTTGCCTAAGGTTTTTTAATAGCCCTTTGGAGAGCTGATCTACCCTGGCTAGAGCTGTGTATCAAACTGCCAGCTCAGCTTTGGTCCTTGATTGTGGATGGTCAGGGTTGATGCTGGCATAAACTGAACAGATTTTGTCTTCCCTCTCTGTTGGTTCCCATGTGCTGCAGAGAGTAACTCCCATAAAGAGAATTATCTTGGGGGCAAATACTGCACTCGGTGGCTACAGTGGGCATCATGTTCCCCTCAGCAAAGCCTTGGCCACAGGACAACATGAGTTGCAATGTGTAATATCATGCATGCAAAGTCTACTAATAGACTGAACGATGATTTCCGATGTCATCCCCTATCTGGATGCATGATACAGGAAATCAACGCATTACTACCTCTGCTGCAGAGCTTATGTGTTTTAAGGAGATGTGTCTCTTGCAGCGTGCTTCGTTTGGCGTACTTGGTGAGGAGTAATGGAGCTGGAGCACGAGAGATGTGGCAATCACTGGCAAGTGCTGTAGCTGGACGAGGCCCTTGGCTCTCCCTGCTGCTGCTTCTGGAGGTATGTAAGCTCAAGTAGGAAAGAGTGACTTTTGTGTGGTTTATAGTGTGGCTGTTGTATCTGAGGCAAGGGAAGGCTATTTCAAGATGGACCATGTTGATGGGTGGGGTCTGGGACGACGGCTGGCAGCAAAGGGGTTTCACGTGCTTAGTGGGTGTGTGGGAGGACAGTGGAGCAGCATCAAATTTAAAGCTGCTTTTGATGTGTTATAATGAATTTCTATGTTAGATTAGTAGTGGTTTTCTTTTTTTTTAAGCTCTTCTTTTAATTTTTACTTTGAAATGTCAGAGATGTCATAGTGTTTTAATATTGTGGTGTGTAACTCAGTACACAGAACAGTGATTTGTTTGAGAATTTCTTCAGATCTTTCGGGATGCCACAGTTTGGTTGTTTTTTTTTTCTTCACAACATAATCATACGTAAGAGTCCATCTTGGGTGCAGACTGTGGTAATGAGCTCGTGTGGGTAGAAAGTTTTTCTAGAAGCCCTTTGAAGCTGTGCCAGCTGACAGGGCCCTTAACTTGGAGAGGGCAGTGCGCGATGCAGAGAGCTGCAGGTTGCTTTCATGGATGTTAGTCTCTAAAATGATGTGTGGCAAACGTTGCAGGCAGCAGAGATCCAACTGGATTCTGTGGGTTCAAAGGTGGTATCAAGGAGCCCTGCGTAAACACTGCAGTTTTGTCAAAATACTCGGGTTCAGTCCTCCTTCCTGAGGGCACTGTGGCCTGGATAAGCTGGGCAGCCATGGTCTAAACAAAAGAAGTGATAAAACTTGTTTTGTAGTAAATGTGAGGATGATTAATTTTCACCTGAAACAGAAACTGATAGGCTCAGTATTTTCTTTTGAGTATATTGCTGCTCTTGTGGTGATTGCCACTGGATTATTTCCAAAAGCATACATCTTTCAGAGCCTTGGGATGTTTACTTTAGGTTTATTTTTACTTCAGGTTTATTTTTAAGTCTACAATCCGGTTTCTCAATTACTGGATTGTATTTGTGAGTGCATTTCTACGAATCTTTTGGAAAATGCTTCAAGATTTAAGTTCCTTTTCGTGTAGTTGTGCAAGTCTTTTCTAACACTTCAGATCTACTTCCTTTATTTATTATTACCAGCATATGCCTTTCCTTACTATGCATGCTTTCTCCCTGTGAGTAACACCTCATAAGAGTTCAAGATTAGATCTTAAATGAAAATATAATATTCCATGTTTGTCCTAAAGAACAAATGGCTACAGCACAACATATTATTTACCTCTGTTTGACACAACAAAGCTGGAAAAGAGCTTTGATGTTCAGCAGTAACTACAACAGAATAAAAGTAGCTTTTAGAACTGCTACTCTCTTGGCTTTTATCATCTGACTGTTTATCTTTATTTGCGTTATGTTTCTTAAGACAATTCTGCCTTTTATAGTCAGCATGCATCTCCCCAAAATGCTGCAGAACTGCCTACCAGCTCCTTTTCACGTTAGTGACTTTAAAGGCTGTGTTGGTTTTTAGCGTCGCCATTAGCTGAACTGGTATGGAGATCTTCACTCAAATGCCAGTAAGGTTACTCTGGGAGGTTGCTGTAGGTATTCTTCATTATGTTTGACCACATCACAACCCCAGTGAGGCTACAGCTTGGATGAAATCAGCTCATGGAGGAAGAAAAGCTGCAAAGGCAGACTAAGAGTGTTGTCCTGGACAGAAGAAAGTGTTCTGCAGACAAGGTGTGGTGTCTCTTGGTTTACACTGCAAAGCCATAATTGTCAAACTCGGTCTGTAATTTAGGAGTACTGTTGGATCTCTGGGTGCTGCTAAACTTTCTTATAATAGTATCCACTTGTCACTCTTCTTTGTATCTCAGGTTGGCTTGAAGTCTTGGCCCATTTCACAGGTTTTGTCCAAACACTCCCACAAACACAGCAAGGTTTATGACATTGTACTGTCCAGTGTCTGCTGGGCATTTGCTGTCAGACCTAATAGTTCCTACTAGAGACAGGCAGGGTGAAAATGGAGGATCTGACTAGCTTTGTGCATAGTGGACCTTGGTCTGTAGTCCAGTCTTTGTGCATCATCTCCAAGGGAACAATGAAACCCTTCACTGAATTTCTCGTGATTTCAGAAGGAGTTCTGGTGTGCTCATCCTCCTCTCCTGCTTTTTCCTTGGTGTCTGTGTACCAGCAAGTGTCACAAAAGGGTTATACTACATTGATCGTTGGTCCAACTCAGCTGGACCCGCTGTGGCTGAGTGCTGTTAAGGTCATAAGCTTTCCTCTGGCGCTGACAATCCTCACACACATTCCTGAAACTGCAAAGGATTTGACTTTTTTCCTTGATGTCAGTCTAACCCTGGAGAAGACTAGGGGTGTGTATGGACCACAGACTAAGCAGAGCTCGTGAGGACTTCTGGGAGCAGGGAGCAGCAGGAATGAGTTTGCCTGATGGATCAGCACTGGAGATGGCTTGGTTCTGCTATTCAGCTCTCAGAGCCTGCTGCTGTAGGAAGAGCTGTGCAGTACCCCAGCCCTGCCCTGCTCCTCTGCTCGGGTTGTGCACAGCTCTGCAGAGCGCCTTGCTGGCTCCTGACCTGCCTCACAGTGGAAAATTCTTCCATTAGTTACAGAAAGCAAACGAACATCTCCTTTAAACGGCACGGCCTCACGGGGAGGAAATGGCTCATTTTGTGAAGTATGCTGTTTACCAGGAAGCGGATGGATCATCTCCAAAATACACTTCACCGAAAGGAAGAAAAACACTTGAGGTGTTTCGGTTTTTATACCAGTGTCCAAATGTTGTGTAGTTCGTAGCTAATAAAAATGTGCATTCTACGTGGGCTAAAAGTGCCCTGTCCTGCACCGGGAAAATGGTAAAAGTGAGTTTCAAGTTTAAGTAAAAATATCCTGAGTGTGTTTGGCTTGCCAAGATTCATTCTACTGGGATACTCCATAGCCTCACTGAGCCCCTGCAAGCCCTGTGCTTTGTGGTGGGGGTGTGAAGCAAACGTAACATCTTCTAGTGGTGCTGATAAATGCTGTACTCGTTTTCCTCAATCATTACAACGCAGTGACCGCCTAAAGGCTGGAGCGTGGTCTGCTTCTTACACAGGGCTGGTTTTGTGATGGCTTCCTCTGTAATTACAGTTTCTGCCGGCGTCTCTTTTGGTGTATCAGTCTTCTTGGTCAGACCTCAGACTGAAGGGAAAGTGCCTCGTTCCTTAACTGGGGAGATGTGAGTAGGAGTGTTTACATGGATCCAGTGCAAGATTAGCGCTGCTTTTGATTTAGATTATCTACATCAGATGGTGCCCTGTAACGTGGCGTTCATTTGTTCAAACTCAGAGCATCGTGATTTGGCAAAAGAAAAAATGCAGCCCCACATGGTACTGAATGAGGAGCTTAGGCCACAGCAAGGAAGCTATGCAGCAAGGACAAATGAACGTGTGCAGATGAGTGCGTTGTGTGGCCATCCGCAGTGCTTTTGGGGAAGTTCTGCCTGGCCATGGGTGCAGCAAGCAGTACAGAAATGATTGTAGCATTCGTTACGTGGGTGCTCCTTGTTATATACTGTTAACTGTCTTCTTTTGATGTGTTAAATGTAGTAGAAAACAGAAAAAAGGCAACAGGAACCTGTGGGGACTGAGTCTGAGCACCGTGAGAGCAAGCAGCAAAGTGTGTGTGTGTCTTGAAAGGTTGGTGAAACACCCAAGGGACATCCAGCACTTCATGGCCATCATTTCACACCGCGCCAGAACACAGAGGATCCTGCATGTATCTATGTCTGAATCAGCTCTTTAATCTCTATCAGATTTGGCAGAGTTATCTGACTCTAACATTTCCAACAGTAAGTGTTTGCATAGTGGATAAAAGCCTTCATTGTCAATCTGAAGACACCCATCTGTCTGCTCCAGAGGTCAAATCCTCAAATGGTTTGGTAATTCTAGCACCATCATCTTCATGTGATTCCAGTGCAACGTGGTTAGCAGTTTCAGGTTATGACTTTCACTTGAAAGGGCATCCAGGGCTATGGCCAACTCCTCTGAACTGTTTTGTTAAGCAAACTCTCATATCACTCGGCTCTGCTTGACAATTGCAAAATGTTCAGCCAGTTAATATTTATCCTATTGTTACTAAAACTCACAATTCAGTGTGTCTTACTTCAGAGAGCAGTATATATGTCAGTAGTAATTGCTGGCTATTTCCTGGAGCTGAATTAAAAGCAGCTGTGGCTTGATCTAAATGACTAATGGACATCTTTCCAAAGGCAGCCAATCACTTAAAGATGCAGCTAAATTCGGCTCATATCACCTATCTGTTTGGATGGCAGTTTTGATCCTAATTTACTATGAGACTTGTCAGTCCCCGGGGACACCCACCCACCTTAAATAAATGCATTATTTTGGGAAGGCCTGCCTGCAGTCTCCCAGCAGTGAATTTCCAGAGAGAAGCAGCTGTAGAGGCGTTTCACCAGCTGTAGGCTTTCCTAGGCTTTGAGAATATTTCTGGTGCGTTAAGGTGTCTTAAAAGGCAATGTTTGTGTCAAGCTGTCTGCAAGAGAACGTGAGTAAGCCCAGGCCATGGTGCAAAGGATGGAGAGATGGCCTTCATTTGTCTCCTCTGGCTCTGAAGCATGATGCAAGAGAAGACCTGCAGCTGACGTCTGCCTCCTGAATGCTTCCAGCCCCTCGCTCCCCATCTCCTTGCTCAGACCTTCATCAGGTCGGAAGTCACACACACATCTGTGCCCCCATGCCCATCTCCAGAGCTCACACGTTCCCCCACAGCCACCCCTTGGCTCAGCCCCTGGGAGGAGGAGGCGGTACCCCCAGCAGCCCCGCCTGCCCCCAGCTGGGGGGAGGTGTTGCAGTGAGGTCAGCTGTGTGCACAGCCATGCCATGCGGTTCCTGTGTTGAACAATTGGAAAAAATGACTGCCATAATGGGATGCAGGCTCATGAGCTGAATCAGCCTCAGCAGGGCTTTTGTTGTTTCAACTATTTCTTGTATTGAAAACTCCATTCTGTGGCCATCTGTGAAGGCTGGCTGAGGACCAGCGGTGTGGAACCCGTGCTGACGGTCAGTGCTAACTGGGAGCGAGCTCTGATGCCAGGCAGGGGGAGCAGGGCAGGCCAAGCCCTGACCCTGAGCCTCTGGGTGCAGGTGAGGGGAGCTGACAACTTTGCCACTGTGCATCACTGCTGCCAGCCAGGACTGCTCCAATCATTGTGAGGGATAAGGTGGCAGCAGTCAACCCATACTGTGTGCTTTGTCTATAATGGTTTATGCCTATCAAATGCATGCAGGTTCTGCTGCCTCAGAGTATCACTTGCAGTTGTTGCTGCCCCTTGTCTGGTGCAGCAACTGTGCTGGGCTGAGCTCTCCAGGGGCTTTCAGCAGTGGGCAGATTGTGAAGGGCTCATCCTCTCCCACGTGGGAAGAACGGTGTGCAATCACAGAGCAGCCCATGCACCTGCCTGTGAGTTTCCTGCTGCCTTTACTGCCATGCAGTGGAACTGGATGTGTACCTGCTGCATGGAGCCCTGTGGTGCAACAGAGACAGCTGGTTCAGGCTGACAGCAGCAGAGCTGGTCAGAATCAGAGAAGTAATTCTCCTGCCCTGTGCAGCTGAAGGAAATGAATTATCCGGCTTCAACTATGAGGAATGACGGGGACAGAAGAGACTAGGTTTGCAGTTAAGGTCATACAGAATGATGGATAATGTCTATGTCTATGGTGCAAGTCTATGGCGGGTGGCAGGTGAAGCAATGGGCAGAAGGGGCAGCAGGAGGGACTGACACGTGCAGGGGCAGCCGGGAGCTGCCACTCCTGGTTCTGTGCCTCCACTGCCTCTGGACACGCGCTCTGTGAGGGCTGTGCAAAGTGCTGGTTTCCTTCACGTGAGGAACGGGCACAGATGCTTCTCTCTGTGCGTGACTGTCTTTGTAGCACTCGGAGGCCCCGTGGGAAGGAGCGCTGCAAATGTCAGGTATTAAAGCTGCAGGAGGAGGCCTGCAGCAGAAGAAATAATGGCTGCTTGCTTTTATCCCAGCAATCTGCCTGTTTCTGAAACACTTGAGCGAAATAGAGGTGGAAGCTCAGCCAAGCATTGCACTCGAGCAGCAGCTTGTGTTTATGGTATGAGGCTGTAGATGGGGAGTGTGTGCACATGAAGTGTGTGTGCATGTGTGGAGCCGGCGGTGCTGTGTGCACACACAGCAGATGCTCCCTGCATGTGCAGCCTCACTGCCTGGTGCCTGAGTCCTGGCCAGCAGCCCGTGGTTTGCTTTGGGACTGTAACGGCGTGGCTGCTGGCGTTTCCAGCAGGTTTCAAAGCGTGGCAGAGGAGTACTGATGTACACGGGGAAGAATTTGATTTTGTTGTCTGCGGGCTCCTGTGCTGAGCTCCTTGGGGCCATGAGAAGTTTTGCAGCCAAGGTTGTGTCTTCTGCAGGTGTCACGGATGGTAGAAATAAGAGCAGGGAGATGCCTTTGCCTTTAGTCCCTTGGAGCCTCTGCAGCCACGTGCGCAGCAGTTTGAGCAGCTCTTGGGACTGCACTGTGCACCAAGGTGCTTGGTGGCTTTGCAAAGAGGCAGCTGCTCGATGAGCAGTATGTCAGAGGAACTTCAGTACGTTTCTTTAAACCAAGAAGGGGCAGGAACAATGTTCCAGGCCCTTGTGCTTGCTGAAAGAAACTTGAAAATGTGTAAGTACATAAGCAGAAAGTTGAGAGTCAAATTAAAAATCACCGTAGTTCTGTAGAACTGTGACCACTTCTAGCATAGGGTGGGTATGAGTCGAAAGACCCACAGCAAACCACACAAGGGGTGATAATCCCCTTTTCATGCTGAGGGTTAGTATTGGGCTCTGATCCATGCAAAGTTTTGTCCTGGTACTGCTGCCTCTCAAGAATCACCTGTTTCAGAGTATTCCCCTCCCAGGTGTTGTGCAGGGCTAAGGAGCAGCATAGCGTGGAGATGGCTGCTAAAGCAGCACCATAGTACCTTCTTAGGTTAAGGCCATCCATGATTTCTGTCCCTGGGAGCCTTGCCATGACCTGGCTGGAGCCAGGCTCCCAGATGGCTGCAGGACACCTCAGAAGGATGCTTCAGCACAAAGTTCTGCTTCTGTGGAGGAGCTGAGAGCTCTGTGCAGCTTGCTTATTGAAATGCAAACCTCATCACAGCGCAGCTCTGCTGGCATCCCCTTTGACAAACCGATAATCCATGATAATAGGGAATTTTATCTCCATTCTTAACCATCGCCAGGCACGACTGTTAATGTCTTCTTATTGCACATGGTTGCATGGAGCCCTCAGCTTTTCTGAAAGCAGGAGGCATGCAGGTTACATCTGCACTGTGGGTGAGCTGTGCATTCGCTGCTCCCGCAGTCAGCCAACAAGCCCCTCCAGATTTCCAGGGCCAGAATGTTGCTGCTGGCAGTTCCTCTCTTTACTCAACACTGGAGCAGACTCTTGGGGTGAAAAGCTGGGCCTGCTGGAATCAGTGGACAAAATCCTGCTCATTGCACTTCAGTCAGGGTTTTGTGGTTGAGATCTTCATTTCCGAGTAGGCAGATGAAAAGGTCCTTTCTTCTCTGAGAGCCTTTTTTGGAGCGGAGACCATGTAGGCATTCTGCTTTTGATTGCTCAAAGGGTGAGCGTGCTGCCGGCTGCTGCAATCTCTCGGTAACTTTCACTTGATGCCCTCATCTGATGAAGCAAACAGTGCTGCAAGAACCAAACTCCTCATGCTCTTTGCCAAGCATGAACTTTCCTACAGGCAGCCCTGATTTGTTTGCAGGTGCGCTGCTCATGGATATAACAGCTAAACAAAGGTATTGAATAGCCTCAAAATACAAAGGTCCGTGTCCCCTTCCCGGTGGCTGCAGCAGGCTGCAACACGGCTGGGATCAACCATGACAGCTCCTAAAACTACAGCAGTCGTCACGCAATGGGTATGGTCAGTTCTCAATCAGGAGGAGCCCTGGAACTTGCAGCTCAAAGGAGGTTTCTGCCCAAGTATAGATAGAACTGCTGCTATGCCTTATCTAATTCGGAACCAAAACTTTTATCACTTTAAACGCTATTGCTCAGCGTGATGCAATCATGGCATGAGCATTGCAAGGCACGGTGAGGAGTACAGCTCTGCCTCCCTGAGGATATGCTGCGCTGCCCATTGGCCTCTCCTGCTTCTGCGAACAGAGCAGAGCTGTCAGAGCCAACTGCTCCAGAGGGCAAAGACCCCGTGCCTCACCGCATTGGCTTTCCTTCCACTGAGACCTGCCCTGAGTTGCTCTCGCTGTCTAAAGAGCAATTACACAACCCTTTATCTCATCTCTCCTTTCTGCTGAAGACCTCGGCTGTACCTGTTTGGGGGCGGGGTTGGGTTTTTTTTGTTTGTTCTCGGGGTTTGGTGGGTTTTTTTGCTCTCGAGAATAATCCTTTTATATTCTACAGTCTGTGATGTGTCCAGCCGCTTGCTTTTAAGAAAGACAACTCCTTGATCACAGAGAACCTCAGAGATAAGTCTGGTCGTGTTGTTTCAAGTGATTTCCTCTTTTCCTTTTCGTGGTAAACGTTGGTAGAGCCCCACTGAAACGCTAGCTGAACCTCTAGCCTGGTACGTGCTTTTGCCATTGGAGAAATCCTTCTCAAATGTCTTTCCTTGTGCTCCTGAGGTGCCAGCAATAAAACCCCAGGTGAGGGGAGGTGGCCGGAGTTGGGCTGTGCGTGCCGGCAGCGCTGTGGGGCTGCTCGTCGGGACCTGACTGCCGCCCCGTGCTACATGCCCATGCTGCGCCTTGCGGGGCTGACGTGAGCTTGAGTCATTGCTCAGATCCGCTCCTGGCACAGCCTGCATCAGCCTCAATCAAACAGGGACAAAATAGGAGCAGAGGACAAAGGCTGGCTTCTCTGCAGCCAAGGCGTTATGGGCTCTAGACTGGAGCTGGGCACTTTTCTAGCAGCACCTGAAGCAGGCAGAAGGCCGGTGCTGAGGCATGCTGGAGAGCTGCTCTGCCAGGGGCTGCTGTGCTGCAGAGGGGATGCCGGATGCTGGCAGTGTCCATGCCCCAGCAGGGCAGGCTGTGCCCCTCCCTGCTCCCCTCCACTGGCATAGGGATGACCCCTGCCTGCTTCTTTGTATGGGGGCTGCTCCGCACAGCCCCGTGGTGCTGCGTGTATCCTGCGCAGGCACTTCCCCTAAGTTTCCCCTTGCAGGATGGCTTCCAGGTTGAACTCGGGCTCCAGCAAAGGTTCTATCACTGCTGCCCTGTTTTGGTAAACCAACCAGCACAGCCTGAGCCTTTCATTTTCTTTCCCAGCACGTTTCCCCTCTCTTCCTTTCTGCTGTCATATGGTGCTTGCAGGGCTCTGCTCTGTCACATGCTTCCATATATTCTCCTGCGTGTCTTCTGTTTCGATAGCAGTAATGCAAGGCCAGGAATTCCCATACCTCTCTCTCTCGTCCCCATCCCTCTCTGCACCCCAGGCCCTGTGCAAATGGAGGGCAATGCCCAGGAGAAGTTCCCCTGAACAACCCCACATGGTGCTTTGGCCTGAACTGGGAGCTGCAGGAGACCCATGCCCTGCTCGTCCCCACTGCCCAGGCCATGTTCTGGTCATCATGGCACATGGCAGCAGGGATGTGTGGCTCTGACTTAAAGTCCCATCACTTCTGAGTGGTATCAGCCCTGCTGTGCAAAGGGGATGAGGTGCTGTTTGAGAACGTGGCAGGAGGGCTCCAACCTGGCAAGGATTCTGGGTCCCCAGTCTTTGCTGTCATAGGCTCACTGTAGTAGGCTTTGTCTGTTCGCCCCTCCTTAGTTACTGCTGGGGAATCTGGAGTTGCGCTGGCAGAAGTCAGAATGAGCTCAGCTCATGAAACCTGGGCCTTTTGTGCCTCCAGTTGGGAACGTGCCCAGGTGCTGTCTTGGTGTTCAGGGACAGGCTCCTGATACAGACAAGACTTTGGCTATGAACCAGAGAGCAGGAAAGAGTGAATTATATGCAAATGGTCCATCCACAGTACAGGTTGTTCAGCAGGGGCTGGCAGGCTCTGATCCCCTGGCACTCTGAGTGGAAGGCACTCTGTGTTCCGCTGCCATGGATGGGCTGGGTGCTCCCCATGGCACAGCTGGCTGCTGGGGTACAGGAAACAGCTGCAGATCTCTATGGGCAGCGAGCAGGGGAATGGAAGGCATAGTTCTGCTCTAGGCACAAGGCAGCAGCGCATAGGCAGGCCAAACGTTTGCTGGAGCAGCGCTCAGCCTGGTGCCAGCTGCAGCAGGAGCTGCCTTTGCAGAGGAAAATGTGCATTGGTGCATGTCTGTGTGCGCGCTTGCATGATCGGGACATCAAATTGGATAATTTATATTTGGCTTCTGACCTGTTTTCTTGCACTTAAACATTGCCAGCTGGGTTGATTATGACTGCATCACCTCGAATGCTTCTGTTTCTCCCTAACATGTTATTTCTCCCGCTGGTTGTTCTGTCTAATCAGAGTGTCGGAATGCAGTTTCTTTCACACAAGCAGTCTCAGGTAGGAAATTGTTCAGTAGAATATACATATTTTTAGCACTTCTTAATTTGGAATGGCAGCGTCCTGGGTTTGTTTGAGCAGCAAAAGACCTCCTGGCTGCCATCAGCTACTGGGGCTGAGATGGGCTGAAGAGCGGGGAAGTAAATAGATAAACAAATAAGTGCATGTTATCATCTTTGGGAGCTTTAAAAAAACATATGCCTGCCCTTCAGTCCTCCAGACTATTGAGCTTTATCAGTTTTTACTTCACAGTACAAATGCTTTTTGTGTAATGACAGCTCTTTAATTAGAACTTGGAAGCCATAGCATCTGCTGATGATAGCGTGGTCCAGCATGTTCATATCCCTCAGTTTTATTTCCAGCTCTGCAACTAAATTGCTGCATGCCTCAAGGCAAATGACTTCACTTCTCCGTGTCTTTACTTCCATGAATGGGTTTAAAACCTCCATCAGAGACTGAGGGACAGAATCTGCTACTATGGCAGTCTTGGGCTACTTTTCCATCCCCACGTTTGGGAGCACATACATCAATGCAGCCGATGGGGGTCTGGGATTCGCCTTGTCCATGCATACTCCTGTGAGATAATCCAGGTTTGAACAATGGAAATTTTGTAGGCTTTAATTAAATGTCTGGGCAAGAAACAACAGCTTCTCAGTCATGAGTCCTCACTTGCATGGAATGCCATTTAATGCACAATCTCTCCTTACCACAGAGATATTAAAATCTGTCAATCCAGAGTGCATTGCTGCAGTGATAAAGAAAGAAGGGCAAAAAGCCTTCTTGTTCTGAAAGCAGTGCTGAGTTCTGTTTGTAGAAGGATTCGTTTCCCCAGAGAGATATTATATACTAATGATTATGGAAAAAAAACAAAGCCACACAGTTCAGAAAAAAACACTGTGGTTGATTCTGCAGTCTGCATTCTCTCTCCTCACCTCAGAGGGGATATATGGCTGTTGATGCAGGAAGATGACAGCAGTTGCTGTGATACCTTTCTTTAAACCCTTCATTTCAAGACTGCCAGATTGAACAACAGGAGCAGAGGATTTACCCCCACAGCCAAAGGCAGCGGAGTGCTGTGCAGTCTCTGACAAAGTCCCCGCAGTCTCTGTCGGGAGGGATCTCAAATGAAGGCACGGGAAGGCTTTTAAGCAGCTTCTGTCATTAGCTCCAACTGAAGCAGTGTCAGAAGTGAAGTGCCCAAGAAAAGGAAGGTCGGATCAGTGCCAAAAAGTGGCAGGAAGGGCAGTACATTGGCATTACACATGCTTACAGACAGGCAGTGGAGTAAATCATAACAAGCAAGCTTGCTTTTTTTTTTTTTTTAAATTCTTGCATTAAAATATTCCCAAAACCTGTGCGTACTGCGCAGCAGAATGCCTGATATTTTGTAATGCTGAACAGGCTGACCTTAAACGGCACCAGAAATCTCATTGGGAGCTTTATCCGTTTGCAGTGGAAACATAAGGTCTTTAATACTAAGAATGTTTCAACAACTTTCTGGGATTTTTTCCACTTTGGCACAGCTGCTCCCTGACAGATTGCAAAAGAGAGGAATGCAGTAGCAGCAGCGCGATGCTGCGGGACGTCAGCGCCTGTCTGTGTGCCCACCCCGTGCACAGCGTGGCAACCCCTCGCAGGGCTACTCAGCTTTCTGCAGCCTGTAGCCTCACTTCCCCCCTTGGCCTCACCACTGCCTCTTCTGTTTCTGTTGCTGTGGAAGTGAGCCAACGCCTTTGCCTTCCTCTGAGGGGGCTCCTTGCTGTTACGTGGAAGCTGAAGAGCGATAATGCTACCAGAAAATGTATGCCTGGATTTTTCCCTCGTAGAAAAGGAGCATCTTGGTGCTATATTTAGCAACAGCAGCACCATAACTGAATTGTTTATCACGGTGCATTAAGGTTATGTAGAGGAAATGTCAGGGGAGGCGGCTTCCCCCTGCTTTCTAAAACTAAGAGTAGGTTCCAAATGGATGTTTGTTTAACAGAGCTTAACAGTTTGGGAAGGGATGATTTCTTAAATCAATTAAAGAGAAAAAAGAAGTACTGTCCTTGCTGCAGTTGGCGCAGCCAATATTGATGAAACTCCTTGTTTCACAGCACACCTCCTGTTGCACAAACAGTCCCCGGGTTTCCCCATGGAGAAGGGTCATGGTGACGTTGTGGCTTGCTGCAGCAGCCAGAGGGGAGCAGGCTGTTCCAGCCCTTCCTGGGACTCAGTACTCCCTGTCTCTCAGGGCAGCAGATTGCAGAATCAATCCCCTGTTATTCAAAAGGCAGAAAACATGTTTTCTCTCCTTTTACCCTTGCCTTTCCTTCATTCCCTGGTGATTCTTAATAAGTTCGTCAGTGATGGACGCAAAGCCAGGCGGTAGAGCTGTTGTTCTGCAGGGTGTGATGCTGCTGAATCCCAGAAGGCAGCATGTCTGCTGCCTGCACCCGAGCACAGGGCCAGGCCAGGCTTTGGGCTGCTCGAGCTCCCCAGGAATCACCTGGGCCCTGTGTGCTTATTTTAAAAGCTGTCTGCAGAGGTCTTCTATCTTGAAAAAAAAAGAAAAGAATTCAAGTGAGCAGTTGTCCCTTTAAAAACGGGCAACCAAAGCAAGTGTTTGTGTTGCATAGCGGGGAGCACTGGCTTCTGCATCTGCTAAGGATAACGGTTACAGGTAGTTACAGCATGAAGTGACTTGCAGCTTTGTTTCATAGAATGGTGGAATGGTTTGGGTTGCAGGGGACCTAGATCATGTAGCTCCAACCCCCTGCTACAGGCAGGGACACCTCCCGGGTTGCTCACAGCCTCATCCAGCCTGGCACTGAGCGCCTTCAGGGAGCAGGCATCCACAGCTGCTCTGGGCAACGTGTTCCGCTGCCTTACCAGCTTCACAGTAAAGAATTTCTTCCTGATATCTAGTCTAAATTTACCCTTTTCTAGTTTAAAACCATTTCTCCTTGTCCTGTCACTACGCACCCTTATAAGAAGTCCCTCCCCACCCTTCTTGTAAGCTCCTTTCGGGTACTTTGTCCCTCATGTCCCTAAGGCCTGGCCTACAATAGAAGCTCGTGACAATAAGGAAATGCTGGTTAAAGACAAGATCTTTTATGCCATCTCTGAATCACTAAAATACCGTTGTAAGTGTATAATTAAGTCGACACATTTTTATCCCTTTTTAGGTATTCTACTTCCTGAAATAGAAGATGCTTTCCAGGAAAAGTACCCTTACTTGAAAGTTTGCCGTTTTTACTGTGCCAGAAAAACCCAGTGTTAGAGACAAGGCAGCTGCACCAAGGCTTTCTGTATCCTCAACTGTGTCTTCAGGCTGGGGAAGTGAAAGTGTTTTGGGAGCAGGTAGCTGCCCAACTGCCTGCTGTTGGTGGGAACTGAAGTCCCAACCACTGCCAGTGGCACTGCTGACTGTGACAGCCCGCTCTGTCCCCCAGGCCAGCAGCCTCTGCCTTTCTGATGAGCATTGAATTTGGTTGGGGACAGCACACACATTCTTTCCTACACAGATGCAAATGTGGGGAAAAAGGTATCTTTCACTTGTACTGTTTAAGTGAATGGCGTAACTGAGGTATAAAAGCAGTTTTTCAGTAGAGAATCGAAGTGCTTTTTTGATTCGATTCCAGCAGCAAACTGTCGGAGCATGTGCTTATCTATGCTATAGATCTGACTGGTTTAGAAATAAAAGAGAGAGCTGAAGCATAGTAGCTGGTTCTCCAGTGATGATTTAAGGCCTTTCTTCCCTTTGTGATTTTCTTCTGTTTGTGGTTTGTAGGGGAAAAAAACCAAACCCAACACAGCTGAGTAGCTGCTGGCCCCTGGCAGTGCTGAGCGGCTCCTGGGTAGTGCCAAGCAGCCTTTCATCCCAGGAGCTGAGCAGCAGGCCCAGAACACAGAAGGGGCTTGCAGTGGTGTTTGTCAAGCAAGGTTTTGACATAGACCCTGCTGGCCATGCTTAGGCTGCTGTGTTTTTGCAGTCAACGTGTCCGGCCTGCAGACAGCACTGAGAGGAACAGGGAGAACTATTCTGACTCCCCACGCTGGGTCCACGTGCCGTTGTGTCCTACATTTCTGACATTGCTGAGCTTGCAGCAAACAAGGAGAACAGGCTGCTAAAAAGAGTAAGCACAATAGGTGCCCAGCTTGGATTACAGCATTTCCAGGAAGGAAGGCACAAAGTGGTGGCTGAGAGCAGGCAGACCACAGGGTGCTCAACCCAGAGTCCCCACCGAGGGCTGTATCAGAGAGCTGTGCAATGGAAACATTTATGGTTCTTACTCCTGTTGGGTAGCAAGTAGATACGGTAATTAAGGCAAATAATGTCATCATCGGTACAGGGATTTATGTCTATCCCAAGCACAGATAATAGGCTATGTGGAGAATGGATTGAGAACCCTTCAGAAAGCTGGGGAGAGATTTTTTCAAGGGAATGTAGATACAGGACAAGGAGTAATGGTTTCAATCTGAAAGAGACTATATGTATATTAATCGTGAGGAAGAAATTCTTCACCGTGAGTGCGGTGAGGCCCAGGCACAGGCTGCCCAGAGAGCTGTGTGTGCCCCATCCCTGGAGGTGCTCCAGGCCAGGCTGCATGGGGCCCTGGGCAACTGAGCTGCTGGGAGGCATCCTTGCCCCTGGTGGTGGGGTCGGAATCAGGTACCTCTCAGGTCCTTTCCAACACAAACCACTCTATGGTTCTATAATTCTACCGCTACCAGAAATTTTGACAGCTCAGAAATCGGTTGGGTTGTTAAAGCAATGGATGTCTAGAGTTTCTGTCCTGTGCTAGATAGTTTCTGCTACTCTGAGAAGCAGGACGAGACTTGTGGCTTGCCCATTTTCTCCTTGTTTCGGCTCTTCCCACGGCGCTGACAGGCTCTGGGCTGGGAGAGGCACTGGGAGCCAGCGGCTGTTTTCCTCTCAGTCTGAGCCTTGATGCCTTGCCCACAGAGATTTGAATTTTGAGCAAAACCTGGACTAAGGTAGTTCGTTTGGGTGGAGATTCTGTAAAAGTCTGTGGTTTCAGCAGTTTTGCTTTGAGTTTTGGGTGAAAGCCTGCAATCCGAGTGAGGTTCGTGTGCTGCCAAGAAACCTGCAATGGCAGAAAAATCCACCTAAGCTTCTGAAAGTCATGCTTCCTTCTGCTCCTCACCGTTCTTTCATCCAAGCACTGGCGCTAGTTCTCAGGTCTTGCTGTATGAGTGGTTCCTGGTATCTCATCAAGCCCAGACTTCGAGAGGGCTATATATTACTAAGCTCCGTCTTTATTTAAATGCTTATTTGTCATCAGTTCACAGATGTAGTTTTCTTTCCCCCTCCCCCCTGTACTGCTGGTTGGATGCCTTACATGCTGTATTCCTGGAGGATTTTGCCGTGTCCTATGAAGGACAAGGCTGTGTCTGAGCCTTTATTGTATGACAAGATCATAGTCTTTTGGAAATGTCCAGGCTGAGGTTCACGTATAAGGAAAGGAAGGACTCAAACACATGTGGTGGACTCCCTTCCCCAGGGAGAAACATAGCATTGGTCTCAGTACTCAGCACTCAGTCATAGCTTTGTTCCATAATAGGTTGCATGAAGTACCCAATACTAATACTACAAAATACTGGGGGAGCCACATTTGTGGCATTAATTGCCACTGTCGGTATCCATCCTAAAGCCTCCCTGCATATACATCTAGAAGAAAAGAACTCTGTAACTTCCCAGGCTGAGGACAGAGACACTGCTCCATTTGTACTTGTCCAGCATGCTCTCCATGCTGGAGATGGAAGTCATAGGCTGGCACGTGTCCATCTAGTTTGGACACTGATCTAAGCGTATTACGGCAGTTTCCTCTGTAGCTCTCTACAGTGCTGATTTCACTGCTGCCTTGATGAAAGAATAGCTGTTTGGCAGCTTAAACACTACGTCTTTGCTTCCAGTATGCCCTTGTGACCTGCTCGTAAGATACGGGCTAATAAGGCAGGACTGTAGGTACTTGCTGTCCCCCACCTGTGCTGTGGGAAGGAAGCGTGTGCCTGTTTCAATGAGAAGTTGTCTGGGATGCAGGAAGCCTGCTCCGGAACAGGCATAGCTGGAAGGCCCTGGGAGCATATATGAGCCATATGTAACTCGGAGCGCTACTGAGTGTGTTTCTTGTCCCAAGAGAGAAAATGAGGAAATGAGCCCCATTCATCTTTGCAATCAGTGAGATTTTGTCTGGGTAAGCAGGGTAGGACTCACTGCGTTGACAAACCTCTTGGCAAAAGCAGGGATTAAAATGAAGCTTAATTCCGTACTAACTCTGCTCAGATTGAACTCGGTAGTCAGAGACAAAGGGTTTTAAGAGTAGGATATCAAAAGCAAATCTGTGACTAGGTGGTCCTGGAGAGATTTAATTGAGGGATATCTAAACTGTTTATTCTTTCCCTGGGGTAAGGAGAGTCATGAATAAACCAATGTGTGTTTTGATTGATAGTTAATGGCTTCATTCAGCTCTGTCCCTTATCTCTCCATGAGAAATCATTACTGAACAAAGCCCTGTCCAGACCCGGTGTATAAATGTATTAAACAGTTTCTGTTTGAACATGATATGCTGATCTGAAGTATTCTGTGAATATACAGGTACATTCCAGTAATGATAGCATCTGGTTCAAAACGAAAGGAATACCGTGCCATTTTGGCTGCTTGTAATAATCACTAAGGGTAGCCACAGTTTCCCTGAGAACAGCTGCTGTTTCAGTTTACTGCAAGAGCATTTATACAAAGGGTTTGATGGCACTTTAAGCTGCCTGACCCTCAAATACAATACAGCCTCTGTTCAATATTTTCCCTCCCCTCTTCCCTCTATTCCTTCTCCCTCCAACAGTTGTTGAAGAGCTTGAGAGACCTCCTTGGTCTTGCTGCCTTCACTCGTCTTTGGCACTGTTCATGCTCAGAGTGAAGACTGAGCCAGCCAAGGTGAGGATGTCACAGGAGTACCTCCATGTTTGGGGTGGCATATCTGTTGTGGCCGTTATGCTCTAGACTCTGATCCAATCCCCTTGTGTTAGACTGATAACTAAAAATCAAGACAATCAGCAGCAGGGTGAATTGCTCCTTATGGAATCGCCTCTGATAGTTGGCCATGTGCAGCAGGCACTTATCTTCACAAAACCTGTAGATCTCTACCAGGGTGGTTGCATCTGTGCTGCCAGGTGTCAGCTGCCTCTCAGCTGTGACCTTAAGGCTTCAGTGTTTTACTGTCCAAGCTGCTGAGATGACTTGTGCTGGGCCAAGGAAAGGAGGCTGAGCAGGTAGAGCAGGTAAAGCAGGGAGGTGAGTTTCTCAAGCAATATCTAAGCCTGCTTTAGCATCTCTGTTGAAAGCATCAGAGCTGCCGGTACTGAAGACAAAACAAGAGCCAGCCATGAGCTCCAGAGGGAGATGCCAGCCAAGAGAACATCCCACAGAGAGCTTCTTGTGCAGCTCCTGCATGCTGAGCTGGCAGAAGGCTGCAGGCTGCTGGGGCCTGTGCCTGCAGGCAGGGCAGTCCTCGCAGGTGGCAGCACCGAGGCCAGGTGCCAAACTGCAGCATTATCAGCCGGGGCGGTGGGTGCTCCAGAATGAGGTGCCTGGCCTGCCTGCAGCTGCTCTTACAAGTAGAGGTGCCATTTGTATGCCAAGACTGCCGAGGGCCGTGTGGCTTTTGAATTTCTTCTGCTGAGTTTTGCAGGCTGACCGTGGGCACTTCTTGCTGACCACACAAATGGACAGCCCAAAACCTGAGTCTCAAGTCCAGAAGCACGGCTTAGGACCCTTTGTTACCCCATGCCGAGCAGAGCTTGGGCAGGACACACTGTGCTTTGTTCCCGAGTCCCTCAGGAGCTGCCCCGGGAGCACAAGTACCCGAGAGAGGCCAGGCCACAAAGAGGAGAAAGGGACTGGGCTGTGCTGGCTTGGCCAGTCCTGGTGACAGTGTGGGGCCTCCTGGGAGCTGTGGGCTCTGCTGTGAGAGCTCATTCCCGTAAACTGACCTAATCTCTCCTCGGCTGTTTGGGCTGTGCTGTGACTAATGTGTGCAGGTTAGAGGGCTGATGTCTGAGTAAGAGTGGGTTTTTTTTGTTTGTTTGGTTTGGCTATTTTTTTTCCTCCTAATGAGGCACTGTCAAGTCTGGGCCAGCTGTGCGGGATGTGGCAGCCTTTCTTCAGCAGGCCATGCGGTCTACTTGCACTGAAGGTAAAAGGGTCTTTTTGTCATTGTTTCTTTTCTTTTTCTTTTTTTGTATGTTTGTTTGTTTTTTTTTTAATGGAAACCAACACCTTTTGTCATTTCTGTATTAACACTCTTTCTTGGAACACTAAGCTGGTTTATTTTTTCCTTGCCCAGCCCTTTCCACAAAATGTTATACTTGTCTTTCTTAACAACTCCTCTTGCTTGGGTGAATCCTGATTACAAAGCAGCTCTGAGCTGTGGGTAGAGGCTTGGCAAAGTCACAAAGCCCCCTGACATGGGCAACAGTGCAGGACAGTTCCAGTGTGTGTAAAGCTTTTCCAGAGAAGAGGCAGGAAGTGGGATCCTGTGCTCAGCTTGGTTTGTACCCCAAGAACGGGGTCCTGAACAAGACTGCCATTTCTGGTCCTGCTAACAAGGGTGAGTAGCGTGGCGTGGGCTTGTCAGCACAGCCAGGCTGCACGTCGTGACAGATGGAGGGAGAGAGAATCGTAGGCGTGGAGAACTGTGGGTGTAGAGAAACTGTTCATAGAGGGGTGAGGCTGGAAGGAGTGTATAGGGAAGAGCCAGAGGCATAGGTGTTGATTACGATACCGGAGAGGCCACTCCTGCTGTTGTGGCAAACCGTATGACCTTCTGAGCAAACCCACTGTCTGGGCTTTTGGAGTGAGGAAGGGTCTCCCAGAGCATCTCACACTCTGACTCCCTCAGAAACTCACCACGGGGTCCTACAGCTCTGTGGAATGACAGGCCTGGTGTTTACAGTGTCACAGGTCCCAGCCAGTAGCAACAGGCACGTAGTTGTGCCAGCTATAGCCACTAGCACAACCAAATGCAGAATGGCATTCAGGTATGTGCTGTCCATGTCACTCACTGATTCCCACAATAAATAAATTAAGTAAATAAATAAATCAGACTTTAAACGAGACTCCCCTATTTCAGATTCTTTCCCTGCCTACGGCAACAGAGGACATACGTGATTTATGCTTCCAGAGTGAAAATGATGGTAGAAGACCTGGGAGAATAAGCATCCTTGGATGAGGAGTGTTCTTGTCTGTCCCCTTTCTCTGCAAATAGGGCCAGCAGAGAAGAGGAAGAGATGAAGGTTGCCTTTTCCTATCTGCTTCTTTAAGTGTAGGTGCAGTGTAACACAATATCGAACATCAAGGAGTTGTGCTGAAAATGAGCTGGTCCGTAGCAAGGTCGCTCACGGGTCAGGAAGCAGCAAAACAGAGTCTGTGCTACCCTGGGCAAGGAAGGAAGTTATTGTTTCATGATACGGTCAGCTGAGTGGAGTAGCTCTGTTAATGTTTCACTTGGTAGAAATTATGTATTGACAAGCAGGATTTCCAGACCTTCCTGAGGAAAATTCCTTGGGATTCTGTTGGGGTTTCTTCCAGGTTAAGAAGAACTATTTGGATCATGAACTGAAAACTGACCCAGGGATGCACACTCCTGTTGATCAGTTACATTTAGGAAAGGAAAGATTAAAAAACTCCGAGGCAGAGCCAAACACTTACAAGTCAGAACTCTTTGCACAGATCCCAGTGGTAAAAATGCCAAGCCTTGTGCTTTTATGGACTAATTGCAAAGAAATGGTGAATATGAAAAGGCCAAATACTGAGATCCTCGCTACAGAAAAGAGTCACCTGAGAGTGCCTAAGGTCTGGCCTTTCATCAGGAGGATAGAATTATAGAGGAAGCTCTCAAGGCAGTCCCCAGCCATAGCTTTGCGCTCAGCATCCTCAGCAGCCTTCTTTTTCCTCCTATGTCACCTTTCTTTTTGCTTCCATGCCACAAAAAAAAAAAAAAAAAATAAAAGAAAGAAAGAAAAAGAGAGACGAAACTACCTGCTCTATTTTTAATCCTATTTGTCTGTAGATAAACAGCATGTTAGATGATTCATAGATTTTTATCACTTCATAAAGTTTAGACTATAAAAAGCCTACCCCTATTTTTTGACTGGTAAACAACTATGTAAGCCTTGCTGCTGTTACTCAAAATCAAAGCTACACACAGCACTGCTGAGATCATTTGTTCATTCTCTAACAAATAGTTTCCCATTGTGAATTCCATGGCGGTTGCAGAGCCAGTTTTGTGTATGTCCACTTGTGTGGCCTTCAGGAAGCGCAGCTGCCTGGTATCATCCAAAGACCAAGCCGTGGAGCCCATCTGATTTGAGAAATGGTTGGGCATGGGCATAGTGTGTTCAACTCTGTCAGTGGCTGGGCCCAACAGTCTTCATCTTATGGTTCTAACTTTAAATCCTAGCGCTGCTAATTGAATGAAGAATTTGCATGTGATGAGGGCTCGGTGGTCTGGTGCCAGCAGGGCTCTTCACACTGATCTCTCTGCTCTTAGGGCAAGTGTGGTGGCTAGCCTTGCAGTGAACTCTTTTATTTCTGTCATTTGCTCAGCAGCTGTGGCAGAGACTTGATGTCTGGCTGTGGGAGGAATGAATGAGTGGTGTGATGTCTCTTGAGTCAGGAGTCAGACTACTTCTTTTGAAATGAAATTTAGCAGTGGAGCTAATTGCCATTGACCAGTGTTTGAATTTCTTTCTTCAGATAGCATATCTTCTTCAAGGTGAGTGGAGGCTACCTCAGATCCCCAGGAGAGAAGTTTCAGTGCAAAAGTACACCCAAGGGCATTTGTGAAATTAGTGGTATCCTCCCTGGGCGGGGTTTCCCTTATCAGTATTGGGTTTTAGAAACAAAAGAATTGGGTGAATTTGTTTCATTTCTATTTAACTAAGAGCATGGGCAGGAATGGAGTGGGATTTGAGTATACCTTGGGCAAAGCCTGAAAAAGCTTTGCCCTCAAGGGGACTCGTCAGCAGAGGCTGGAGCCCTTTTGTGAGTTTATATTAAACTAACAACTTCTCTGGTGGCTCCAAGAAGAGCAAATCTGAGCATGGACTTCTGGGCCTCCTCAAACTTTGTACACAAATCTAGTTGCCACCTAGGCCAGCTGGAAGCAGGTGGTTGCACTTACAGACAGTATAATGTTGCAATGCAGTATTTTATGGAACCTATTAAACCTGTCAGCTGACCCAATCTGTACCTGAAGGTGTTTATCTTCTATCACACTTTCACCTTCAATTAGCAATTCAGCAAAGTCTGTTTAACCTTTGTCTGCAATTTTTGTTCCGACTTAAAATCATACATTAGTCTTTTCTCCTTGTTAATGTGTGTTACTATGTTTTGTGCGCTTGGTTTTTAAAATGCAGACTAAAAGGTAGGTAGGAGGGAACAGCAGTGAGCCCTCTCTGCCCTGCTAACCTTTTCAGCCTGCTGAGTATCACTGGCAAAACTGGAGGCTGCTCTGTAGGTTATTTTAACAATTGTATGTGAATGCTTTGAAATCTGGGCAACAGCTTGCACAAGGAAGATTTTGGTTCCGAAATAGTATGTGGTAGTAGGAAGGAGGCTGAACAAGGAGAAGCAAATTTGACTTACAGCATGTTTGGTACTACTAACAGGAAGCAGAAAGTATTTTACATTCTTGTTTAACCCCAGAGGACTAGACCCAACCTCATCACAGAGAGAGGTTTGCTGCTGCTTTTGCTGCTTCTAGCATTTTCCCCCAACTCTTTTGTGACCAGTGACACAACATCCAAGCTGACTGAAGACTGAACCCTCCAATTGCTGAGATATTAGTGAGGGTGCATCAGTGGGAGTGCAAATGGTCTTCAACCTCATGGATGCCAGATGATGCTTGTTAGGGCTGGAGCTGTCACCAGAGGGTGACACAGAAGCTCAAGGAGCTGGAGGATGGCTTCTGCCTTTCAGTGTCGTTGAGAACATGTGGGTCACAACTGAGAGCACTAATGGGGTAGATGGCTAATTCTAGCCTTGCATATCAGTATCCACACTGCTTGGATCTCCTATCCACAAGGCAGCAGTGTTGGTGGAGCTGGAAAGAGGACTCTATCAGTAATTAAGGCTAGGTTAGGCAGGAGGAGCCCAACTTCTCCAGCCTTGGTGTAAATACTAACACAGAGAGGAGGTTATCCTCTTGGAGACCTCCATTGTCTACTCTTGTTAGCAGTTTAGGTACCCTCTGTTCCTCTAGCATGACCAGGGGGTTGATCTTCCTTTAGGCACAGATCTCTGTGGCAATTTATGAAGACCAGTTTTATACGGTCACTCAATGGGGACACTAACAATGGATATGGAGAAGCTCTGCAGAATTGTGTTTCCTGTGATGTGTTAACACAAATCCTGTTGTGCAGCATGAAGCAAATAAAATCTCTATCTTATCTCTCAGTTAAAATTAATATCAGCACTAACTCAGATGGTTTGCAAAGTTGATCTTGCAGGATTACGCTAATGAAATGAAAAGGAGAAATGTCTGTGCTTAGGAGAAAATAGAAAATTTCGGATGAAGAACGTATCTCAGAGTGCTGCAGAACGTTACTGCATCAGTTTGGCATCTCTTAATGATTTTACTTTGCATATCTTCTATTTTCTCAGGGAGCATCGAGATGAATCTCTCTGTGGATCTGTTCTAAGCTATCTGTTATTTAGCACCATTGTAATTTCTGGAGCTTGTGTCTGTATTCCTGGTTAAATGGTTGCTTATTACCTTTATACGTTTGTATCACCAACAGCGCAGTGCTCAGCCAGGGGTGTCATAGTAACACATTTTCTGCTGACAAGGAGGAGTTACACGAATTTAAAAAGAAACCCAACACCTCAAAGGCTAGCATGTGAGAGGTGGTGTTTATACTGAAGTTGTGCAACCCTGTACGCAACCAAGCGTGGCCAGGTTGCCTCTCCTGCCAGGGATGCCACCCACATCTGTCTGGGTTGTGCCTGCATCAGCTGTTTCCTGCAGCCCCGTGCTGTTCCTGGGTGTTGCTGTGCCTCCCCGCAGCTCAGCTCGCTGCAGCTCTCGGCACCCTCTCCTGCAGGCAGGCGCTCCTGCTCGGCCCCAAGTGCCAGCGCTTTCCCGAGCCTGCTTGCGCGAGAGACCCTGCTGGGCTGAGGTGGTGGCAGAAGCCTGAGGTAAGTGAGTGCTGATGGAAGAGAGGGTTTTTATCGCCGAGTCTGTAGAAAAACGGCAAAGCACAGCAGCGGTTCTGCAGTTCCCTGAGTCAGGCAAGGCTCCTACGGGCAGCTCTTTGCAGGAAGGGAAGCTCTCTGGAAATATACTGAAATCCTAGAAACAACGTGCAGACCCGGAGCACTAATTCCCTGATCAATTTGGTCCTTAGGCAATGGCTTCTTCTGAAAGCAGAAAAGGCATTTAGCTTTCAGCAGTAAAAGCAGTGCAGTTGGCAGACCGATTCGGGGACCAGTTTGCCCACTTTTATTCAAGAGGAAATGAAAACAAACCTTCCCACTCGGTTGCTCCCAATGCTCTGTCCGTATTGGTGGCCTATTTTTCTGCTTAAGGACAGGGAGGGACCGTTGAGTCACACACAATCTCATGGCCTCCTCCTCCTCCTCCTCTCATTTAAATATTAATATGATGAATTATTACTAGAGTAACAGCTGTGCACTGCTCGTGTCACAGAAACATAACCTCCTCCTCCTCATCAGATCGCGGCTATTCCTGACTAGCGCTTTCTGGTCGACCTTCTCACTTGTTCTGTATGACTTCTTAAAAATCATTCTGTTAGTTCTGGTGTGGTGTCGTTAGGATAATTGTTTCGCTCTGTTCTTTTCTGCTTAAATATTAATGATACTGAGGAATTCAAAAGATAGCTCCAATAATGGTAAGTTAAATGTCTGTGTGTTCTCCTATGAGATCTGTATGTTTAGAGAGAAAAGTTACAAATGATTAAGATCGAACTTTCTACCTAACATTTAAAAAGCTCTCTCTTGAGAATAACCAAAATAGCAATAGATGGTCTTTTATGCAAATGAAAGCATTGTACTTTAGTCAGCTAATGCCTCCAGATAATTCAAAGGAATAACCAAGGCTGTACCAAGAAGTACTAACGCATTGCATTCTCTGTAGATAAAGTGTTATGAGATGGACTGCTAATTAATAGGGAGACGTTCTGTAAAGACTGCTGAAAATAAGTGTTTAGCATCAAAGAAGGGGAGGGGATACGAAAGCAATACAGCGCTACGAGTTGTCTCAGTAGGACTAGAAGCACCAAGGTAAAGTATTCACAGCGAGATCACAGGGAAAATGTTCAGTCCTGTGAGTAAAGGTCCTCCTCCGCTGAACACCTTTAGAATGCTTCTTGTGTTTGTGCATATGTGTGTGTGAGTGGTTTAACAAACCCATGCGCTCTTTCTCATCTCAAGTGTCACTTCTTGTAGTGCCTTCACGCTGCAGAAAGGGTGGCTGGTTTTGGTGGTGCCTGGCCTGCTGCTGGGGAGGGATTTAGTGCCAACAGGGCCGTGTAGAAAGCAGCTTTCCTGGACTTTCCCAATTGCTAATGCTTAAAATTGTATGAAAACTTACCCAAACTTCCTTGAATTGTAACTCACTGCTCTTGTCATTAGGGAGAAAAATCTGAGATACTCTTAAGGAGATTTTAAAATGAAATGTCCGTATTTTGATCCGAAAATCCCCACTTTAAATTTTCCCCTTAAGCGATCCGTGTTCCAAAGTCAAACAAAACGCTTTCAATTTGAATAAAATATCGCTTAATTTGTTTGTTGCTCTTATCTTTAAAGCTGCTCACAAATTTAACGGGGAACCTTAAAAAAAACAACAACAAAAAAAAAAAGGAGTGTGACCAGATTTATAAATCGTGCCCTTCTTTTCCCACTCCTGAAGCAACTGTTAGAAACTCAGTGCCCCAGTCAGCCTGAACAGTGGCTGCAGGAGGGAAGGAGGGATGCCGCACTGCCATTCCACATGTTCTGACCAGGAGAGGTGCTGAGAAGGAAGAGTGGGAACAGAGTACTGAAAAATATCTTTCTTCAGTCGCAGAGCCTTCTAATGCAGTGCTAAAGGTAGTGCTGGTACTTCTTGAACAACTTTTCTATTCTGTGCTCTTTTTTTCTGAGCAAGTACTTGAGTGGATGCAAAGCGCCCAATCCTGACCGCTCTCGATTCCCATTGTAGCCAGCAAGGGTAAGCTCAGGGGCTGGCATGCACTTGGTGCCAGGCAGCACTCGCTGGCAGGGAGCTGTGTGCTCTCTCTGTTTCTATAGATAAATAGATTTTTTTTCCCATCTGTGTTCTGTTCCTCCTAAAGTTTATGGGAGTTGGAAGTTATTCTTTTTTCTTTAACTTACCATTCACATCAGTTGTTTTTTTGTTTTTTAAATTGTGTGAAGGTTACTGTACTGCAAATTATTTATCAAAGATGCTGCTTTTACAAAAGCTTTTATACCTTACTAAATGTACCGGGTATCCCTAGGTAAGATCCCATTCCAAACAGTGCCTTCAGATGATTATTTGCTGTGATTGCAAATGAACCTTGTAGCAATCTCCTAACAGCCGTCCGTCCTTGTGGACGGAAGAGAAACCTGCTGTCAAAACTACAAATAATTTACGTAACCCAATTTAAAGCTCTAACAAAATGTTCCCTTGTTAAGAGGATTGCTATACTTAATGTGAGAGATGGAAATACTTTCTGAAGGTCAGGAATGCACAGAAGATAGATTAGATCTCTGGGAAAGACGAAAAATATATTTTTAACAGAAGATTTTCCTCTGTCAGTCATTCGACTTGGCATTGTCTGAAGCGTTATGTAAGCACAGCTCCGTTCCTGTAAATGTAAACGCTGTGCTCTCTCTGCAGAGGGAGAGGAGTGTCAAAGCTTCATCTCGGCACGTGGGAAAACATGAGTGAGGGTAGACTGGGGGCTGCCATCACCTGCAACACAAATAAACACTAGTTTTAAAGAACAGAAGGGTGAATTTGGGGATGTATCTCCTAGGCTTCTGCTTGCCGTAACTGTGAGCATTTTGCTGAAGGATCACAAGCAACTTGCGTGCTTTCTTCAGGTGATGCCGGCAGCACCGAGCGAGGCCCTGCGGGGTGACGGAGGGTGGCTCATGTGAGCAGGGGGAGCAGGAGGGACAGGTCTCATTTTGGGATCTCCTGCTCATGTCCCTCACTCAGTAAAGACCCCAGGAGCCAACCTGCTGCTGAATGACAGACAGGTGGAACAGCCGCCATGAAAGCCAGAGAGCGGGGCTGTGGGAAGGGCCTGTGGGCCAGGCCAGGCCCCGGCTTGTGCTCCTCGGCTGTGACCTGTCTTTGTGAAACTGTCAGGGGAAGCCACAAAACCTGGGTATGACATGTTGGAAAACAGCTTTGTGAAATCTAGCTTTTCATAATAGGATTGGTGTGGGGGTGTCTTGGAGTGCTTGTCATGTGGAGATAATAACAAGTTACAGCCGCTGTCACCACCTGAAAGCCAAGCTAACGCTGCCTTATTGCTATCTCTTCCTATCCCCTGAGCACAGTCCCTCCAACCAGCCAAAAGCTGAGGTTATGGAGAAGCTGACGATGGAGATTAGTTCATAGAATCATGGAATATTTTTGTGGAACAGGGAATCGTAGGGCGTATCGAATAGAGCCCTCCACACCCCCAGCAGCAGCGCGCAGCCTCTCTGTGCCCCCACACCTTCGCACCGCCAGTGCTCCTTTGGTCAAAGAAACACAGATCCTCTCTTTTTCAGCTCTTATATGTTCTCATGTGAGAAGGCCCTCATACTGACTCTCAGCATGACTAGTGGCTTTCAAGCTCCCAGGGCATGTCAGGAAAAGGCTGCCTAGAAGTGCAGTGCAGCCTGATAGGGGTCTGGGTACGGAGAAGCAGCTGTGTGTCTGTTCCTTTGCCACAGGGAGAAGTGATGGGGAGCAGCTTTAGGGCAGTGGCATGGCAAAGCACAGCGTGGCTCTGGTGAGGCTGTGGAGCTCCTGCATTGCCACAGTCTGGGGGAGTACATGCCTCTTTTTGGATAGATGCAACTTGACTGACTGTTAAGTAAGTCTTTGGATAGAAAGGTTTTGTGCCAGGTACGCAACCGAATCTGAACTTTGCTGGAATATTTAGCTCAACTGCTTTGCCATTTAACAAGAACTGAGCTGGAGGAAAGCATCGATTTTGCCCTACTTTTAAAGCAGGTGAACAAAGTCTTTAGAAGTCCCTTGCCTGTTCCAGAACAGGAGGACATTCTTGAAATTGGGAATCAAAGCTGTGTTTTATCCTTGTGGAAAATCTCTTAATGTATATGAACTGGAGACCTCAGGTTTGGTAGGCTGGATAGATGTGGTAGCAGACAAATTCCCCAAGCAGTCTGTCAGTACTGGGTGTGTTCCAGCTGAAAAAACTTCTAAATAGGAATTCTCCTGTGACTGTATCTGTGGGCTGCTGCAGGTTTTGTTGGGTTGGGGCACCTTAATATGATGTAAGTGGACCATTCCTCACATGTGCTGCTTTCAAAGGCTCCTGCGGGTAAGAAGCTGGAAGCAGCTGCTTGGCTCAAATGCAGAAGAAATGAGTACTGAATGAGTTGGGAATTTTTAAGGAATAGGTTGGAGAGAAAACTTTGTAAAAAACGTAACAAATCTTACTTGAATTTGAAAAGCAAATAGCAACTGGGAATTGAATGGGAAATCAGTGGAGCAGCTGAAAGGGGGTGGAGAGGCTGGTGTGGAGGGTGTGCAAACACAGCCACATGGGGATGTTCTGGTGCTGGGGGAAGTCCAACCTGGACAAAGCCTCGAATTATCTGCAAATGCTCAAAATTCAGAACGTTGTGGGTCTGCAGTTGGTGAAAGAAGTACCAATCACTTTGAAAACCTGAACGGTAGAATAAAGTAGCGATTGCTTCGAAAGTTCTAGGAATTTCAAATTGGCTGCTATTAACGGTTACTGTGACATTGATCTTTGTGACTCTGTTCAAAATAGTGAAAATGATGATATCCTGGTAGCTTTGCAGATTGGAGAAATAAAATTAATGGATATTTGCAGAACCCTTAAGCCCTGTAAAGTGAAAAAATTGCCTGTGATTCTGTCCTCAGACCAGGGCAGGACGTGATGAATAAGACATAGGGCAGTACATGGATTTTATTTTTCCTGGTATCCAATTACTGCTAATCAGGTGAGCACTGTCTGTCTTGTACAATGAATGAAGCAAAGCGCTGAGCACTTGTGGAGAGAAAAAGAGGTATCTGCTCATGCAGCCAACCTGTGTCAGAGCAGATAGAGCTTGTTCTGATTACCACGATCGTCATGGCAGATATAGCTCCCTTGAAAGGTCACAGAAGTTTACTAGCTGACATTAAGGCCATATTCCCATGTTCTCCTGCTATCTGAAACGTTAGAGCAATCAGGAAGATAAATTTTCTTGCTCCTCTGTGTAAAAAGGTTCAAAAGTTTCAATTACTGCTCTGCTTTTTCATTTGATTTCAGCAGTTACTGCATGTGCTTGGCTGAAGTTTTCCAACTTGACAATGGCCTGTTCAAGCCTTGCCACTGATTTACTATTACTCCTAGCAATGATTACATCTGTCTTGTTTACTAACAAGTATCATTGGACCAAGGATGATAAGCACTGGGTTCAGGGTAGTACTTTGAACGCAGATTGTACATACAGTCCTTGAATCATTTTTTCTCCAAGTAAATGAATTGCCTTAATTATTGAAACAGGAGTATTATCACAGACCATTATAATCTCACTTTTCTCAAGCATTTAGACAGTCCATGCAGCTGTGGAAATACCAGCCTGGGTAGTCTGACAGGAAAAAATAAATAGCTGACATTCTGAAACCTTTGCTGGGCTGGGGCAGAAAACAGCAATTTCATTTTAGTGAATATGGCACTGCATTTTGAAGACAGTGTGTGTGTAACAGGCCAACCTGAGGGTCAGCTCTTCCTTGGTGTTGCCCTTGAAGAAGGATTTTGGAGCAGCACAAAGGATACTCTTTGTCCAGACCTGTCAGGATGGTTGGACTCTGGTGGCAAGGGGTGAGACTTGCACCCATCCTTGGCATAAAGGGTATGTCTTTTCTGAGACAATTTAAAGCTTAGAGAGGCTATCTGTTTTGGAGAACTTAATAACAAGGAAAAGATGAGGGGTTTGTAGGCTGCAGTCCATCCCTCTGGACTGTTCATTCAAGACAGACTACCAGGAAGAGTCTTTCCCCTGTTCAGTGGCTGAAGCCTTATACTTCATTGCTTTGGGTGACCAAGTGTAATGTCACATTGAGTAGCCTGGCCTTGTCACAAATATTTTCTTGCAGCTGAAAAAGAATGAATGGACTTGTTCACCTGTCTTCTGTTATAATGGGTGCAAGGGAAAAGGGACTGGGCTTTCACCTGGCTCGTGGCACTGTGAGATGCCAGGAACATTAGACAGTGTCCATATGTGCTCAGTTACATTGCCCTGGATGACAGCAAGAGCAGCCATGTAATTTCTATTATGACATCAAGGTCTATTGAATTGCAGCAATCATGAGAATGAAGTATTGCAATTAGAGCTGATCCAAAGGTTGAAACTCTCCTTCTTCGGCTGATCTCAGATGCCTTTGTTTTGGGAGTGTCCAGATTAAACAATAAGAAGAAATTTGAGATAAGGGTTAGCAATATTTCTGTTTATTAAAATAGCCTTATCAGTAATTGATTTTAGCTGAGCCTTAAATGCTTCTCCGATGTTTCATTAAACAGAAAGAATGAGGGCAGAATATCTTTCCCCCCTGCCACAAAATCCAGCTTTAGGTGCATGTGGTGTCTCATAAGTTTTTGTTCTAACAGCTCTGTACCAAACATGATTGTACGTTATATGATTGGGCTGTTTCTCAGTGATTTCTCAGCACTGGAAAGTCCTGTGGAGATATTTCTGTGAAGCAGTCTGCATTAGCTCTGTACAAGAAGAACATGTCTATGTGGAGCAGCCTGTTCAATGAATAGGCATGTAGACACTTTTTCTTGTAGGGTCAGGAAGCAAATAGTGTATATAGGTTTTCTTTACAAGTGCAGAAAAGAATGAGGTCCAGGTTTACAGTTCTAGGGCTTTTTTGTCTGTTTTTTATGCTGGTGATCATTAAGGACAGTTGGATCTCATGCCCTGGTATTCTCATTGAGCTCTACAGAGGCTGACAGCCTTGCCCACCTTCTCCTGTATCCTCTCAGACTCTTTCTCGCATGCACACACACCATGTGTGAACACCACTAACGACTGGATTTGCTTTAATTTCTGGAATTTACATATAGGCAGATGGATTCTGTTTCTGTTTGCACAGACTTTAACAGGAAAGGTTTGGGACGTTTCTGTTTCAATACTGCCTGATAGAGATAATAACTGTATATCTCGAAAATAACAAAAATTCAGTCAGATGCAATGCTTTCGGTGCAAAAAAATCAAGTTCTGTAGAGTTTTATAAATTCACAGCATTGGTAAAGTTAGTTACTCGGTACAGAAGCTTAAGAAACGTGTCGTGTATTACGTATTCCTGCCATAGGTAGGGAGCGCTTCTAGGCTGTTTTGTCTGTCATGGGAACAGATAAGTAACAAACGATGAGCAGAAACTCTCCACTTCTAAAAGCAGGGCCACCAGAAGGATCAAATGTTAACTCTTTGGTAAAGAAAAACACCAGCAGAGGCCTCATGCTAGTGTGCCTGGGGCTGACTCTGCATGAGATGGCACTGCAGGTGGTTGTGGGGATGTGGCTGGGCAGAGGAGCTGTGTGCAAATGCACGTGAGTGCTTGGTGCTCCTCCAAAGACAGCTCTTCTGCACGCTGCAGCCGGGCTTCTCTCAGCACTGAGAGACAGCGGGCACATCTGCTGGGTAGGTCACTGTGTCTCACTAGCGCTTGTAGCCTGCTGTTACACAGAGCGCTGTCAGTCAGTGGTGGTGTGAAAGCGTGGTGAGGAATGGGGTGAGCAGGGCTTGCTGGTGTTAGGAAGAGCTGCACCTTGGGGGAAGGCTGCAGTTAACGTGCTGAAGTTCAACCTGTTGAGAATTCTGCTGTGGACTTTGCCCCTCTTGCAACAAAAGCATTTATTTGGGAGTAAGTGGTTGAGTTTTACCTTTGTGAAGGCTGACAGAAACAAAATGAGACAGTGAATTGCTTCTCCAATCTGTACTGATATTGCGAAGAGGAGCAGATAGTTATTGGGATCAAATGAATAGATAAAGATTAACTTCTAAGCAGCTATAATTGGAGCCCATTTAAAGCAGTTTGAATTGGAAAAGACTTTGCTGAAGCTGATGGTAAATGCCAGGGTAAGAAGATGATCCCGGTGTTTGGCACCAGTCACAGTCTGGAGAATCTCCAATGCCTGCTGGCATTTAGAGCATGTCAGGAGCAGAAAGCTCCTCCTTATTAGTAAAAGACAAAGCGAGTTTAGACAATTCTGCTCAATTTTTCCTCTTCAAAGGAAAATTTAATTGTCCTGGTTTTCACTGTAGTATAGTTGCAAGCAAATACTTTTTTTTTTTTGCTTGAGCTGTAATATGGAGGCCAGAGATCTTGTGCTTCACAAACCTGAAACCATCTGCAGTAAGTGATGCTTCTCTGCAGTTGTTTTGGTTTTTTGTTGTTGTTTTTGTTGTTGTTTTTCCTGTGTAGCAGTCAGTGGTGTGAGTCCCTCTTTCCTGGGCACTACAGGCAGTTGCCCTCTGTGGAGTGGACTGATACCTTACATCATTTCCTGTCATCTGTCCAAACCTATTTATAAAACGTCTGCTGACCCTGGCATCCAGGCAAAACTCAGTTTTCATGAGAAAACAGATAGTTTGGAAATGCATTCCCTCCCAGCAAGTTTCTCAAAACTGTTGAAAAGGACTTGAAGTGTCTTTGAAAA
This sequence comes from Gallus gallus, assembly GCF_016699485.2. Lineage (NCBI taxonomy): Eukaryota > Metazoa > Chordata > Aves > Galliformes > Phasianidae > Gallus > Gallus gallus. The sequence goes on along the minus strand of NC_052541.1, from coordinate 8,961,921 downwards.
TCATGATGAAAGTTGAGATTTAATGGGGCTGGAGAATGTAGGGAAATGAATAATCTCATATACTTACACTGAAAACCTTCATGTGTAGTGAGAACAAGTTATGGATTCAAAGGGAGAGGAGTTGGTTCCAAAGCTCTCTGTTATTAAAGTAAAATCTTTCAGTTTTGATGTCTGAAGGTACATCAGAAACAACTTGGGCTGGCTCTTGCAGTGCTGAATACGTGTCGTGTCGTACCAATGGATAGTAGAAGTTCTATAAAAAATTTCTACTTTTCTGATATCTGCTGAAGGCAAAAAGAAAAGACAAAAAGAAAAGAAAAAGACAAGAGAATGTAATTAGCACTGTTAATGACACTTGAGCTCTCTCTCCAGCTTCAGGAGGCTGGTGGGAGTAGGAAGCTGACGGTGGCAATAGGAGGTGCTGGGAGAAGCAGTGTGCTTCCAAGCAGGCCTGCTCTGCTATTTTGGGAATCCTGAATAAGAGTGTTGGCCACGGCTGACACACACCCCGAGCAGCAGCACCCCCACCTGCTGCCCATCTGCCCTGGCCCCGTGGTGCTTCTCACCTGCTGGCCTTTCACCATCTTCTGTTGCATCTCTGAGCTCTGGATGCAGGCACCATGGTATGCAGGGCAAAGTGAATGGAGAATGGTCTCTGCCTCATGGGCTGTGAATTAGTTCCAAAGGTACTCCACGGGACTCGAAGTCCAAATGGTTTCACCCTATTGCACTGCTCTGGGAGGCACCGCGGTGACACAGGTGACCTAGGCTGGATCCAAGCCCACATCCCAGCCACGCAGGGCTCTGCAGAGGCCACATCTGAGTGGCAGCAGTGGTCTGAGACTCCTTCAGCACAACCAGTTAGCATTGCTTTTCCAGCCCTGAATGTCTCGTGGCAGCACCACATCTCCTCCTGATTGCTCACAAAGATTTCCTCCTGGCTGTGAGCCAGCCCATGTGCAGTTTATTGCAAAGTAATCTCTGAAAGTGTTTGAAATGCCTCAGCTTGCTCACTGCTCCTCCCCTTACGAGCCTGTAGATAACATTTGTTGCTATTTGATATGTAAAAGTTGCATAGCCTCAGGCTGAAAGAAGTGTATCAGCTGCTGCACGTGTATTTGTATTGAGCTTTGCCCCCTGTAAATGTATTTCAAGAGGATTCTGGTGCTAGTGAACATGTTAGCAAATGTTAGTTGGATATTTTTTTCTCTGTCAATGACAAGCACTGCAATACCAGCTGTATTTACAGTCATACAGCAGACACTTCATCTCTGTAATGCAATAGCAATTAAAATGCTGCAAAAAGCTGCAAGTAGGAAGGGTTACTGTTCTATAGGAACTAACAGGAGTAGTTCTGCATGAAAACATGTATACTTCTACATTGAAATGCTGTAGCTCTGCAATGAAATATCATTGTTCTAGGTAAATCCATCATTGGGCCCTTCTAACTTCTGCTGACGTGCTGATGTATTTTCAGGTAGCTGTACAAAAACAAAGGTGGTTTTGCTGACACTACCCCACCCTACTCCCAGGGCATCTCTCCACTTTGGAGTGACCAAGGTATCGTTGATATTTTAAATAACATCTGTACAGTGATATACATCCTTACCACGCTGGCCGTACTGCGGCTGCAAGGACCAGTACAGAGCTGTGCCAGGATAGCAGTACAGAGATGCCCCTGACAATTACCTTGGTGCCACTTCTGCAGGCTGATCTTCTCTGAAGTGCTTTGCTTGAGGCTTTGGATGCAGGGATCAGAGCAGCACCGTAGTGGAGTCAGAAGAAGTGGGATTGAATGGGGGAGGACTGTCACACGCAGAATTCCCTTGTTCCTAAGAGCTGAAAATAGACCACAACATTTGGTGCTTCATGTTTCCACTTCATCCTATGCCTTGCATTAACACAACAGTCCTATTCCTCTTTCTGAGAGTATTTTTCAGCTGTACATTCATCCACTGACAGGATCTGCACATCGCTACAGCACACCTCCCGTGTCCTGCACTGGGAAGTGAGAAGAAACTCAGGTCACTTGGAGCATCCAGGCATGAACACGTTGGTATTAGTAAAATGTGCTTAAACCTAATACATGCTTTGATCTCCTCCCTTCATTGCCTACCTTGGTAAATTTTTCTATGATGTGTTTACTATTCTGTGCATGAAATAGCAATGTCTAACCTCTATGCAAGGTTAGATAGCAAGGAATTAAAAAAAGGTCCCAGTATGTGGAAGAGCTCTTGCTCTGCCAAGTGAATCTCACACAGGCTGCTCTCAGTGATGACCAGCTACAAGTTGCGTCATGTTCTATGGTTTCCCCTTCTCCCAGTATTGCCATGGCTTCACCAACTCCTGCTTCAGGCAGCTGCTGTGTCCATGTGCCAAGTGCTGGTAAAGGCACAGAAAAAGTAGGCAATGGAACTGCCTGTCTTAAAATAAATGCGAGCTATTAAGAGGGGAGTCTGCATGCAGTTAAGCTGTACTGTAGTGTCCTAGATTGCTGATCATCTACCAAGGGGGAAGAATTCAGTTCAGTTTTAAGTTTTTAATGACTTTTTTTTTCTTTCCTGCAGAATCACAGAATTTCCAAAGTATGTCACAGGACCATTTATTTCTAACCTCAAAGTTAAAACATTTTCTGTGAGTGACTTTCTTTTTCCACCTTCATTTGCCCTTTGTTCATTGCTGCCTTTGGTGTGAATGGGTCTCTTTGTCAATAGCCTGTTCTTTTCCATTTTTCCGTTGTTTCACACAGTGATGAAGACCTTAGGGTTTGCCTTTTTCCTTTCTTCTCACTCCTCTAATGTTCTCGTATCTTTTTTTCCTGATCACACTGTAGATGGGTACAAAGTTTGCTCCAGCAAACTCAGTTCTGCCCAGTGAGTGCACGAGGTGATGGCGTGCTGTCTGTGCCGCGGTAGGTTTGGCTATTGTCTAGCAGAGTGTCACTCAGAAAGGATTTTGACACCAAATTTTGGTAAAAAAAGAAATGTAAGATGGTGACTTGGATGTGATTACCTGCTGAGAATGTTGGTGTGAAAAGAACGGTGTCAGTGAACCTGGAGTTTTCATTAGAAAAATGTGTTTGTGTAAAATAATAAAGAAAGGAAAAGAAAAACCTACATGCAATGTGGAAAGGCACAGTCTAACTTTTCAGTGCAACTCAGTCGTACCTGGACTTGTGTGCTGAATGCCAGCACCGTAAGCTGTATGCTGGCAGGGCAAGGCGTTGCAACCCCACTGGGCTGCAGGACGTGTGACACGCCAGTGTCACCAAAACACCTTCATCTTCACTGCGAGCAGAGTCTGCTTGGTGTGAGGTAGCTGAGATAGTGAGAGGGAGCTGTACAGGCCCAGGAAGCAGCGATTTCCCACAGAAAAACTGAGACAAAAGCTTGGAGCTGCCAAGTCACCTTGGGCAACCTTTTCATCCTTCTCATAATCTTTCTTCCATTGCCAATCATAAGGGGTGTGGCTGCTCAAAGAAAATGCTTTATTCCCCTTTATGCCACAAGTCGTGATTCACACTTGGACTGAAATAGTACACTGGAATTTACCGTTGGATCTTTTTTGAACTTGGATCTAATAAAAGGCTCATTGTTTCAGTTCTAATTAGTTTTTAATTGCTGGGCTTTATGGCCTTCTAAGACCAATTCTTTTCTTACTCTGCAGTTAATATCTGCAAATGTTTTCGAATGGAATGGTATCATATAACATATCATCTACAAGCCATGTAATTGTATTCTTAGGGGAGTGGGGAAGCAATTCAGCGCAGGAATTTATAGCTAATTAATAAGCTATCAAAAATCCAGGTATGGATTAGCACTTTGGCTGATTAGATAGCTAAAAATTGCAGAGCAACACTTCCCCTAGATAGAAGGATCTCATTCACTACACTTACGCACAGGCTGTGCTCTTAGAATGGCAGAGAATAATTCCGATGGGGGGGGGGGGGGGGGGGGGTAGATCTTGATTCATTAATTAGGAACCCAGAAAATTAGTGGTACATCTGGACTACGCGAGGTTTGGGAGTGAGCCTGTAGCTCACTCTGCGCTTGCTGCACTACTTCTCAAATGTCCTGGGCTGCTGTGCAGCAAACTCCACGCATGTGTGACTTTTCCACCTGACTGACACGGCGGTGTGGATGTTGGCAAACAGTGCAGTGGACGTAGTACGGTGATAGGGTCCCCAGCTGCTGCTGCAAGGCTGTAGTATATTTTTTTCCTGCTGCAGTGCCTGAGGATCAGCTTGATTTTTTTGTCTCCCATAATGAGAATACTTTGTATGGGTGGAAGGATTCTTTAATTAAGTAAATAGCTCTGGCTTTCAGACACTTAAGCCGCTGCTGCTCCTGCTTTTTTGTGTGTGTCCCAAACCTCCCCTTTTAATGCAAATAAATTTTCCTTTGTGGCTTGGCTATGAGCGCTGTCCTAGCGTCACCTCTTCCAAGTATGCACTCTTGCAGTTTTTTATAGACTGTATTTAAATACGGGCCTGTGTAGCAGCCAGTGCCGCAATCCTCCAGTGCTGTTCTGCTGGGCAGCTAGATGCCACTCTGTTTCTGACTTCTGTCCACCGTTGGCAGCATAGCCGGGTGCCTGTAAATTACCAAATATCGTAATGAGCAGCGGCAGTTTGGCGACTGACTTCTGTGTGTAAGCTATGTGTACAGCACCAAGTTAGCAAATGCCCCAGTCACCTCTTCTCTGCTCCCAGTAAGAGGGGAGCAGCTGGCTGGGGAGCAGGCATGCTTGTGCACGTCAGCAGCACCGGGCAGTACCAGTGGGGCTGTGCCGGTTCCCCTCCTGCAGTCCTTCATGCCGTGGAACTGGCCTTTCCGCTCTTCCCTTTCTCACTTACTCTTTAGAGCAGTGTCGATTCTCCCTGCACCCGTTACTGCCAAGACTTTTATTGTTACGAGTCGGTGCGATATGGTGGCACGTTTAACAAAAAATCAAGTTCCGTGATTCACAACTGCCAATAGGTCAATAGGACATTGCTGTTTGGGTAGCAATGAAGGGAGGCACAGAGCCCTATGCACTGTGAGTAACTTCTGCACTATCTCAAGCCAGAAATAATCGGTTGAAACAGTAAAAATGAGCATTAATTGTTCTATCTTCTTTTGAGTCATCGTGCGCTGACAGGGCTGTGTGGGACCCGGGGAACGCCCCGGAGCTGTGCTGAAACACCCTCTGTGGAACCTCAGCTTTCCTTCTGCTGCATTCAGCACTGTGATTTCCCTGCATCTTTCTAAACCCAAGAACATCTCACCTCGCGCTGAGATGTCCGCGTAGAAGTCTCAAGGGGAAAACATTTAAGGTTTGAATTATTTCACTTTATTTTGTTGTATTCGTTGTGATCTAGAGGAAAAAGTGGAGTTTTACTGTCTGTGCCTACGTCCGTTAAGAGGGATATAATAGCAGGCGAGGAGAGGAGAGAGCGAATGACTGCCGGAGTGAGAGGTGTGGGAAGCAGCGTGCAGGTACTTGTGGGAAAAACATTCAGGGCCACAATGGCACAGGGACCGCAGAACAGGTGAGCGAAACCGTTCTCTTCAGGGCAGGAGGGCCGCTCTGCCCTCCTTCCTGCGTGCTCTCCTCCACCACGCACGCACTGAGCGTGAGGACGATGGCGCGGGGCCTTAAGGCCACCCGCCCAGGTAACAGCCGCTGGCGGAGCTGGGCCCGCTGCCCGCTTCCTGCGCCGGCTGCGCGGAGCCAGCACTGTAGGCCGGCATCCCCCCTGCAGAGAGCCGCGTGCCCTGCCCGGATCCGTGCTTTGAGTCTGCGGCGTCTCTGAACCGACCCGTAGGCCTCGCCCAGCGGCAAGCTCCCGGGTCAAACGCACGAAACCGGCGGTGTGACGGCAGCGTTAGGATGGAGCACAGACCGCACCGGAGGAGGAAGGGGCAATCGTTAACTGAAGCTCAGAGCGTTAACGGTATCAACAGGACGGCGACGACGTCTGCGAGCCTCTGACGGGAGCAGAGCCGCAGAGCGCGACACCGTCCCTAAGGGACCCCGAGCTGCCGCCTGGGCCGCGGGGACGAGCGCCGCGAGCGGCTCCGGGGGCCGGGCCCGCCCCGCTCCGGGACCCCGCAGGCCTGGCACCGCCCGGCCGAGGCGGAGCCGCCGCCGTCCCCGCCCCCGCCTGCCCTCCGCGCCGGGTTACATGGCGGCGGCTGCGGCGGCGGCGACTGCGGCGAGGCGGGCGGGCGCCGGGCGGGAGCCGGTGGCGGGGCCGCGGGGCCCGGCCGTGTGAGCAGCGCAGCGCCCGATGAGCCTGGGGAGGCCCGTGAGTGCGGCGGGGGTTCGGGGGAAGGCGGGGCAGGGCGCGGGGCTCGCAGCCGCCCGCGCGGCCCGGCCCTCCGCACAAAGGCGCTTTGTTCCCTCCCGCCGCGGCGCCCCCTGCCCGGCCCGCTCCGCTCCGCTCCGCTCCTCTCCTCTCGCCCGGCGCGGCCCTGCGCACTGCGGCGGCGGAGCGGGGGCGGCGGGGAGGCGGGCGGCGCTGCGCTGCGCCCCGGGAACGGCCGCCGCGGCGCCTCCCGGGCGGGGCGCGGGGCTCCCTCCGCCGGGCCGGGCCGGGGGCAGCGCGGCGCGGCCTGAAGGGCGTTTGAAGGTAGGGCCGGGCCGGGCCTCGCGCGGAGTTCCCCTCGGTTCGTTGGGGAGTGCGCGGCGTGCGTTTGACCGCGGGGAAGGATGCGCCCGGCGGGAGGCGGCCGGACGTCCGAGCGGGGCCGCGAGCGGACCTGGCCTCGTGAAGTCGGCGGAAGTTTGGCAGCACCGCCCGGGGCACCGCGTCGGCGGCCGCTGCGGTAGTGCCGGGCGGCTGTGCCCGGAGCTGAGGGCCGCGCTCCGCCCCGGGGCAGCGCCGAGCGGAGCGGAACGCGCGTCTGCCGAGCGCTCGTTGTGTGGGGAACTCGGTGCCGTTTGCGGCTGCGGGACGCTGAGGTAATGGTGTCCCGGAGGAAGGAGCGGTCATTGTGTGCCGTCATGTGCCCGGTGCGCGTTGTTGTAAGCGCCGCTGTCAGCGGGCGTGTATCTGTGCGTGCCTATCAAAACATTGTGATAGCGCGGAGTGTTTATAGACCAGTCGTGCGTTCCAGAAAGCAGTGGTTTAAAGTTGAGGCGAGTTCTGGCTTGGTAGCAGCGGGCAGTAAGTGTGTTACACGGCCAGCACGGGGACTGGGAGCTCTGCGTCTCGCCCAGCCCTGTGCTGAGGCTGTAGCCGGGCAGACGTTACGTCTCTTCAGTAGCGGTAAGGAGTAGTGGCGGCTTCCGTCCGCTTACCCAGAGGGAGGGCTGCGCTGCCGTCCCAACGTGGCTCGCCGGGCTCCTCCATCTCCTCCAGGAGTCTGGCGGCCCGGCAGCGATCGCTGGCGCTGTGGGAGCGGTGGGAGGCAGCGAGCAGCGGTTCTGAGCTGGCGATGACTCACTGCCTACTGACTGCAACGTGGCTGCTCCGAAACAACGCTGCTGCCCTGTATTTTTGTAGTCAGAAGATAGCATTTAGCAGGTTGTATAATGCGCCGTTAGTCATTCCTGGGCTTTCTGTTGTGAGTAATGATTTGATCGTTACGCGGTCTGCGCGATTAAATTAACTCGTATCTTTCCGTCCTGTTTGGATTTCAGAAAAAAGTAAACGTCTCGTAGTTGCCCGTGCCGTGCCGTGGTGCACATCCTGTTTCCTGAAGGCAGCAGGAGAGCCCTGTGCCCAAGGCAGGCAGGAGTTGGGTGGCCGCTTGCACAGTGCGTGGGGCTGCGGTGTGTGGGGCGAGGGCACCCTGTGCCAGGAGCAGTCTGCCTGGAGAGCGGGGCTGGACTGCTCCCAGAGCTGTGGAGGAAGGAGCAACGAGAGGTGGTCATCATAATAGTTTTTGAAGGGTGACGGATGATCTAAGCAGAGCCGTCAGGGCCCAAGTGAGCAGCCTGTTCGGCGCAAATCAGGGTGATTAACCCCTGTCTGTAATGCGCTGCCATGTGTGGCAGACCTGTTGGATTTAGATTTGTTACGTGACCGAGGAAGGGGTGATCGGCTGCTTTACTGTTTGCTTTCAAGACGGGTGCTTGGGCTGGAGGTTACGGCTGACAGCAAAACTGAAAACGCATCAAGTGTGCTGGTGGGGTTCTTTAAGTATGAGAGTCTGGAAAAACCACCCCTGATTTTTCAGCAGTTAAAATCGGTTCTGAAATGCAAAGAAGAAAAGCTGTTACTTTATCCTTATTTTGGTTTTGAAAAAGTCATGATTCATTCTTGATTATCCTTTAATTATTATTTTAGCTTGAGTGAAAGGAAGTTTAGGGTTAACTCTTATTTTCTGTCCCTCCTACCCACATCTGGTCACAGAGCTGCTGGTGAGGTGTCTGTTTGCCATTAACTAGATGGGGAACCGCGAGCAGTGTTTGCAACCCCAAGCAGAGCCCTGGGGCTGCGTGGGGCAGCAGGAAGGGCAAAGCACAGCTCGGCTGTAGTGCTGCCTGTAAGGGGGGTGGGCCGAAGTAGTGGGCGTAGTGCAGAAACATGTTTTTTGGTTCAGGCATGGCTGTGCGTGAACCTGCTGCACACCTGTTATTTGTTCAGTTACGATAAAAGATCACTCTCACATTGCTCAGTCTTAATTTGAGTTGCTTTGAAGCAGGCTGTTTCTGCTAGGGCTCTTTCTGTTAGGACAGTTTCTGCTTGTCCTCATCCTTGTCCCGTGAGGCGCTGCCTCTGTCTGGGGGTCCAATTCCCATCTCTTTATCCTGGTCTGAGTGCTGGCTGGGGCTTTGGGAGCGGGCTGCTTGCTCAGAGAGACACAGGGAGCTGGTAGCAGGATGGGGTCAGACTGAAGGCTGCAGCAGGTTGCTGATGTTATCAGCAGATGCTTGCTTCCTTGGCTAAGTTGCTCTGATTCTGAAAGTGATGATAATCCTTCTGAAAATGTCTTAGTGGTTGTGTAGTGGAAGGGTACAGTAGAAGCTGGTGACTAAAAGTACATCATTTGGAGGGTTTCAGAGTGTGAAAGCATTAGGACCCCAAGCTGGGTGAGCAAGTGGGACATCGCTCTGCTCTCCTGGAGGAAAGCAGCAATGCCATCCTCTTCTCCTGGTGCCGCTGCTTTCACGGTGCTTGGGGTAGCAGCTGGGTTAGTGAGGAGCCCTGCAGTGCTACTCCCTGCTGCTGGTGGGTCAGCTCTTGTTTGAATCAGTTCCTGTGTTCTTTAATGGAACCGGCTGAAGTGGAGGTTCCAGATGCATTGCACAATGCTGCAACCCAGCTGTGTGCTGCTGAATGTTGAAGACATCAGCAACGTGAACCGGTAGGCTTAATTAGAAGGGGAGAGTAAAACCGTATGAGATGGCCCTACGGGTATAAAACACAACGCAGCTGAGGGTGCTGGGGCAGAGGCTTGGACCTGGGGTAAGTGGGAGATGTGACGTGTGGGAGCTCCAACAAGGGATTTCTGTGACAGTTTGTGGGATATGGGAATTGGAAAGGAAAGTGATTAAAGTGAACTAGTTTACCGGCAGGCAGTAGCTCAATGTGAGTGAGCCTGAAACTGGTGCATGTGAAGGAGAAAATATTTTTAGGCTTTTATTTATAAAAATAAAAACCAAGAGGCTGAGCAGCAAGGCAGAAGTTAACGCTTTTGGTATAGGAGCACTACACTCGGCAGTCTCGATTTAAACAACAAAACCAGCAGAGGGTGACGTGTTTCCTTTCCTTCCTCCTTGCTGCAGGCTGTCCTGGGTGTGTGTGCACCTGGCTGCAGGGGGGGGCTTGGTGTCCTGCAGATATAGGATATCTGCTTATATGTTTATAGGGCAGCCCCGTGCTGCAGGAGCGAGTGGTGGTCCTCGGGGCTTTGCAGCACTCTTGTTTCTGTTTGCCAGTCTGCCTTTTGTATTATTTCTACACGCGATTCTGATTAGTGAATTAAGAGGCTGTTGTTTAGAGTACATCAATAATTTGTCAGCTGCCATGCAGCTAGGGGTATGGAAACTTGTTCTGCTTATTCCTGCTTGTTTCACTGAAATGTTAACTGTAGGAACGCTCTCCCTTAAAACTGCTAATTCTAAATACTGGGATAGTTTGGAAAACCTTTCTGTTTGCATAGAGGGCTGGCTGAGAAGCTCAGATGTGTCCAGTGATTAACTATGTTTAGATTGAAGCTAGGACATCCTGTGGCTCGCTGTCACTCTGGTCCTTGGGGAAGAGCATCCAAGTGGAACTGGCCAGAGCTCGCCTTGCCATGCAGGGTGTGCCTTCTGACTCTTCTACTTGTGGTGCATCTGGAAGAAACAGTGAGGATATTCTGCAGAAATATAATGTGGTCTTCCTGACAGCGTTCTGCTACTGCAGACAGGGAAACCTACCGAGAAAATTGCTACTTTTGTTTTCATAACTAGTAATTGCATTTATTAGGCTATTAGCAAAATTAACGATGTCTGAAAGTGCCTGTACATTAGAGCAAACGGAGGCCGTATTGGTTGTTATGTAAAATGCTGTCCTTGTGATTTATTCCTTTCTATAATCTAGCGTGACTAAATGTGGAGGTAGTGGGTAAAATGTAATTTATGTAATATCTAGGAGGTGTCCTTGTGATTCTTGCAACAATCATTCTGGAGAGGTAAAGCAGGGCTCTGAGTAAGCTTCGTGCAAAGTCACAAGGATTTAAGGCAACGGTTGTGTGCGATGTATTCTGGAATTCAGTCTCTCCCTTTATCCTTTCTGTGAGCAGCACTCGGTTATGCCTGATGGCAAAATAGTTAAATGGCCAGTTTGGGCTTTGAGTAAAAATAGAGTGGAAAGAATGACTTCAAAACTTGGTGGCTGAGGTACAGGATATTATTGTTGCTGACTTGTGTCTAACAGCTGTCGTGGAGAATTCCAGGTTCTGTGTGCTGCTTCCTTTCTTAAACTCGGGAAGGTTTTTGATTTATGTGCCTTACATTCTCACTAGGTTATATATATATATATATATAAATATAAAACTTTCACGACGTGTGTTTAGAAGTGATGGTCTGGTGATTATTGTCAATTTCTTTCTGCAAGAAGTATGAAAAGAATGCCACTTGTGGTGACCTGGCATTTCGTGAGTGAACACTAAGCGGTATATGAAGGACAACTTTAGGAGCTGGGAGAGGAAGAGGAGTTCTGTGCTGGAATACTGATCTCTTTTTGTCTTCTTTTCAGGTTGCCACGGAGTAAGATGGATGGTAGCTTTGATTGTGATTGTGGTGAGCTGGAGCCACCTGATCATTAACAGAAGGCATCTTTTGTAAATCAAGAGCTGCCAGTTTCCTGTTTAACCAGACTGTAAACAAAGGAGAGGAAAAAGGAGGAAGAAGAAAAAAAATAGTGCTTACCAGCACCATAGAATGACGCTGCTCAGGACCAGTCCAACACTGAATGTATCTGCACTGTGAGGAGGAGGATGTTAATAGAAGCCTATTATGTGCATATTTATTCACATTTTTGTTAAATGTTAACCAGTTTAGCACGGTAGAGCTGAGTGCATAGTATGTCATTTCATTCCGTTTGAGTTTCTTGTGAGTATTTTCTTTAATGTCTGCAGAAATGCTGCACCTTTCTTGAACTATGAATGCTGCAATCTTTCTATCTTATGCTCGGTTTGAGTTCTAGAGCTGACGGGCTCTAAATTCAAGGGGACACAACAGGCCTGGCTGGCTCATAATGAAATGAGAGTGTCAAGAAACCATCTTGCAGTCGAAGCCAAGTGTTTCTTCTCCCTTTCCGTAAGACCTTTCCTTCAGATACCAGTGGAAGTGTCTCCGCGTGTTTACAGAAGCTTAGTAGTTTGAGGAAAAAGAAAACGTAAAGAATTTTAAAATGGCAGAAAAATTTGAAAGTCTCATGAACATTCATGGTTTTGATCTGGGCTCTCGGTATATGGACTTAAAACCACTGGGCTGTGGTGGAAATGGCTTAGTTTTTTCTGCTGTCGACAATGACTGTGACAAGAGAGTGGCTGTCAAGAAAATTGTCCTTACGGATCCCCAGAGTGTTAAACATGCTCTACGTGAGATCAAAATTATTAGAAGACTTGACCACGATAACATTGTCAAAGTATTTGAAATCCTTGGTCCTAGTGGAAGCCAGTTAACAGATGATGTGGGCTCCCTGACAGAGCTGAACTGTGTTTACATTGTCCAGGAATACATGGAGACGGATCTGGCTAATCTGCTAGAGCAAGGCCCTTTACTGGAAGATCATGCCAGACTTTTCATGTACCAGCTGCTACGTGGGCTCAAGTATATCCACTCTGCAAATGTTCTGCATAGAGATCTCAAACCAGCTAACCTTTTCATTAATACCGAAGACTTGGTGCTGAAGATTGGGGACTTCGGTCTTGCACGAATCATGGATCCTCATTATTCCCACAAGGTGTGTGAAGAGTGGAAATGTTTAAGTGATACTCGGACAACCTTAAAGCGATACGCTGTGCCTCCTTAAAATAGTATCTTCCTGCCTTCTTGCAGAATTAAATAAAATTGCTGGTTCTTGTCAAGGTACTTAGAGTAAAATCCAGTCTGTAGAAGGCTTCTTTAGCAGTGGGATATCAGATTAGGGGTCATACACACAGTACAAATGAAATACTTGCAAATCAAATGAAACGGGTCTCTAGGTGACGTCTTTTATCTCAAATAGGGGCAATTAACAATTACTGCAGCATAAAATAAAGCATAATTAGGTGTATTCAGAAAAAGCAGGTTATTTTTAAGCGTGAATACCGAACTTGGGATTTTTCAAGAGCATCACGTAGAGGCATAAGTGAGTAAGCCTTAGGTAAGATGATGAATGGTACACGTGTAGCGTATGAGTGTGGCCATTTCCTGGGATTTATTCAGAGATGCTGCGTTCCTGGTTCAGGTGATGGCTCCTCAGAGAGTTAATTATTTTGTCTGCATTTATTTGGCACCTGGGAATTACAGAGTTTTATTGTAGTGTCTGACTAATAAGTAGAACCATGCTTCTCTGTTGTTACTGTTCATTCATAAAGATAGTGCTGTTCCATTTTAAAAGGTAGTACGTGACTTAGAACTATTTCTGAGACCACAAGACCAAAATCTTCAAGTATTGCATTAAAACATAAGGAAAAAAAGTAAAAACACGCTTCCCAAAAAATGTAAGTAAGCATTTTCTTTGTCTTGTTTTTATGTATCTGTTAGGGCCATCTTTCTGAAGGATTGGTTACTAAATGGTACAGATCACCCCGGCTTTTACTTTCTCCTAACAACTACACTAAAGCCATTGACATGTGGGCTGCAGGTTGCATCTTTGCTGAAATGCTGACTGGGAAAACCCTCTTTGCAGGTGAGTAGAAGAAAAATACTGTCTATGTTCCTAAAAGGAAGTAGACCGTTTCCCCCTCCCCCTCTTTTTTTCTGTTTCAGTGTACACAGTTTTCACCTGAGAAACTTGCCAGCTTTGATAATCTTCAGATGTTCTTGTGTTTCAGTGGTATAAGCAGGACTCGAGGATTTTGAAATGCAGAGTAGCGTCCCAAGGAGACATGTAACCTCCTGATGTTTCTGGTAAACTAGGAAGCAGCACTCTGGTCTCATGGGGTGCTTCAGTTAGGATGAGGAGTGCTTTTTTGAGGCAAATCTGGATAACCTTCCTGACCGCAGTATTGATTTAGCTCAGTGCACAAACTGGACTCCTCCCAGATAAACCTAAACTGCTGTTTGCACTGTTGAGATGACTTGGTGTGCTCCCCCTGCTGATGGGCATTCAGTCCATGGAGCAGATGAGTTAGTCTAGAGCAGTCCCCTGAAATGCTGATTTTTGTGTGGCTTCCTGGCTTTCAGCAGCAGCTGTTCTGTTGCAGTTGGCTCCTGTTGGCCCAGCTTACTGGGGTTGTGTAGATAAAACCCTCAAAGGGTTGTGGTTCAAAAGTCACATTCCTCCTAGATACACATGGACTAAAGCCTCTGCAGTAATTCTTACCTTTCTACACCAAGATAAAGAAAGTGAAAGCATTTTCTCATTAAGTACTATTAAAGGAATACTATCACCCTGAAATCATAACTTTATAGAAGTCAGTGAATGATATGCAGAGAGGATGTTCTTAGGTTGCACTGAGTTGCTAACTCTGAGCTAATAATTATTGTTGTAATGCTCCCAGAGAAATAAATACTCAACTGATAAGAGATGTGTTAGATTGCTTTGCCCCAGGTACGCCTACTGAAAAACAGTGAAATATGGGAGAGGGTCTGGATTTTGGCATTGGCATAGGTGGATTGCAGTTGCTGTGTAATGACACCAGTAGCACTTTGGCTGTTTGTTTTGGTTTTTTTTTTTTTTCCCTTGAATTGCATTAATGTTTGCCAAAGTGCACAGTGATTTAGGTTTTTTTTACTTGGTCTTAATAACCAAAACCTTACATTTCCAGACTCGTTTATGTACCCCAGTTGCATTGCATGGACACATAAAAAAATGAAGTTGTTTAGATACAGCTGTGCCCTTCTGATTAATTTAGCACTGTCTATGTTTCCTGATTGGAAGAAAAACGGACTTCTTGAAGTCATGCATTTGGAAAGTGAACGTTTGGAGATATGCCACTTAACCTGTCCTGAGACTCTGAATCAAGTTATTTTGCAAAGTTGCTTGGAGGGTTTGTTTTAGTCAGGCTGTAACTTCCTGCCTGCGTCTGAACCATCCCCTTGGCATCTTGCTTTCTGGAAAGCTAAAGGGAACAGGAAGAAGAATGGGCTTTAAAATGCCATAACACCTGGGGTGAGGGGGAGATGCAGCGTCATGGCAGAGAGGAGTCCAATAGCTGTTTTGAATAACATTGATTTTTATTTTTTTTCTTAATAAGTATTTTAGAGTATTAATTTCACCTAGAGTGGAATGAATAAAGGTGATTATATTTAGCACGGATTGGATGTGAAGTAATAGTAGAGTAGAATTCTATTTGCAGCAAATTATGGGGCAGTCTGAGAGATTGTATTAGGAATTTGTAGTATGTTGATGTGAGGCAGTACTGACTCAGCTGGGGAATGTAGGGCTCAGTCACTTTCTCTTCAGTGATTTGGCTTCAGTGTTTCTTTGCTTAACCTGGTAAATGCTTGGCAGGGTGTCCAGTGCAGGCTGTCGTGGAGACTGCAGAAGTGAACATGCATGTGCAGAAGTGAACATCTACATGCATATGTATGTAGATCCTGAGGTGGTGCAGCATGTTTCTATATTTACTGTGACGTGTCACTATCTCTGATTGCCCTGAGCTCTTCGGAAAAGGAGGGAAGCACCAGCATGCAAATAACCCTGTATACAGGGATGGAAGTGCTTGAAGTAGAAATGACAGTGTGTGTCTTCTCTTGATGTTTAGGTGCGCATGAACTTGAACAGATGCAGTTGATTCTAGAATCTATTCCTGTTGTACATGAGGAGGACCGTCAGGAGCTTCTCAATGTAATTCCAGTTTACATTAGAAATGATATGACTGAGCCACACAAACCTTTAACTCAGTTGCTTCCAGGCATCAGTCCTGAAGGTAAGTAATTCCAAAGGAATATTTCTTATAACAACAAAAAAAACCCCATAGAATACTGGCGATCAGCATAGCAGTGCATGGCTGGAAGTGTGACGTGGAAGTTTCAGTTGGAAGAATCTGTGTTCTCTGAGGAATTGTCTTCTATTGTAATAAAATAAAAAAACAACAACACAGTTTGATTACATGATAGCTACTTGGGCATGTTGGGAGTGGAATTATGCATCTGTGCTGGACCTGCTAATGCTGGGAGACTGACAGAACTGCTCTATTTTGAGACACTGGCGTTCTAAATATAAAGGAATGTTGGGATTGAGTCAGTTTAAAACAACTCTTGCAAATGTTGGTTTGTTTTTTTTTGTTGTTGTTTTTTTTTCTTAAGTCCCCAGAACAATCTGTTTTGAGTCTTACTTACTGACAGCAGTGTTTCATGACAGTTGGTGGGTACCGATTCCATTTGAAACGTTCTGTCTTGTAGTATTTCTTTTCTTTTTTCCTGTGTTAGGCTGAATTACTGTAGATCCTAGGTTTGACCTCTACTGTTCTGTTTACTATGGTTGCCAAATGGTGGTTTGGGGCTTTTTTTGGCAGTAAAGTGCTAGTAATAGATACCTCACAGTTGGCGGGCTACGCTTTCTAAGCTGATGAACACCTCCAGAGCTGAGCATTGCACTGTGATCTTCAATTCTAGATGTCTGAAATGTCATCTTTCTCCTTTTAAATACCTTTTACTCTGCAGCACTGGACTTTTTGGAGCAAATTTTGACATTTAGTCCCATGGATCGATTGACAGCAGAAGAAGCTTTGTCCCATCCTTACATGAGCATTTATTCCTTTCCAACGGATGAGCCTATTTCAAGTCATCCTTTTCACATTGAAGATGAGGTTGATGATATTCTGCTGATGGATGAAAGTCACAGCCATATTTATAATTGGGAAAGGTAAATTTGTTGCTTACTGTGGCGTGTAGCATGACTGAATTGTTTACTATTTGAAGTCATGTTGCTTCTTGGGCATTGCTTCCTTTTCTGCTCGTTTCTTAAGAAAGAATCACTGGGCTTATGACTCATAAGACTGACGTGGATATGCTTATCTATTCCTGAGATATGTTTGGGAATCTAAAATCTAAAAGTTTAATCTCTCCATTACTGTTTAGTTTCTTTTCCCTCCCCCTCCATGTTTTTATTTTGTGTAGATTGCTCTTGTCCAATGCTCGGTACGTACAGCAATAAAGAGAATTACAGTAGCGGTATTTGAAGCGCGTTAAACTCTACAGAAGAGCTCTGTAGATGGAGTGAGCTGTTGTACATAATTCTGGATTTGAATCTTTCAGATGTGCATATGAGGATTGCTTTATGCCAGATTAAATTAAAAAAAAAACCCAAACAACAAACAACCTGAAAGAGGTACCTGATTTGATTAATGGAAAGCTTCTGTCATGTATTTTGAATTGTTGTTATTCTGCGAGGGAATTGCTAAATGTAACTGTCTCTGTCTTGGGAGCTAGAAGACTGTTTTTAGCTGCTAACGCTTAGGAAATTGTTTTGCAGATACCATGAAAGTCAGTTTTCAGACCATGACTGGCCTATTCATAATAACTATGAAGCTGATGAAGTTCAGCGTGATCCAAGGGCTCTTTCTGATGTTACTGATGAGGAAGAAGTGCAAGTAGATCCTCGCAAATATTTGGATGGAGATCGTGAAAAGTATCTGGAGGATCCTGCTTTTGACACCCACTTCTCTACTGAGCCTTGCTGGCAGTATTCAGATCACCATGAAAACAAATACTGTGATCTGGAATGTAGTCACACTTGTAATTACAAAATGAGGTCATCTTCATACCTAGATAATTTAGTTTGGCGAGACAGTGAAGTTAACCATTACTATGAGCCCAAGCTTATTATAGATCTTTCAAACTGGAAGGAACAGAGCAAAGAAAAGTCTGATAAGAAAGGCAAGTCTAAATGTGAAAAGAATGGATTGGTGAAAGCCCAGATAGCGCTTGAGGAAGCATCACAGCAACTTGTTGAAAAAGAAAGGGAGAAGAATCAAGGATTTGACTTTGATTCGTTTATAGCGGAAACCATTCAGCTTAGTTTACAGCATGAGCCTACTGATGTTGATAAATTAAATGACTTGAATAGCTCGGTGTCTCAGATGGAGTCGAAAGGATTAATATCGAAGTCGGTAAGCAGAGAGAAGCAGGAGAAGGGAATGGCCAACTTGGCCCAGTTAGGAGCTCTGTACCAAACTTCTTGGGAGAGTCAGTTTGTAAGTAACGGGGAGGAGTGCTTCCTCATAGACCAGTTCTGTTGTGAGGTGAGGAAAGACGAACAAGTTGAAAAAGAAAATACTTACACCAGTTATTTGGACAAATTCTTTAGTAAGAAAGAAGATGCTGAAATGCTAGAACCTGAGCCAGTAGAAGAGGGGAAGCTTGGGGAGAAGGAGAGAGGAGAGAGCTTTCTCAGTAACAGTGGAGAACTCTTCTTCAACAAGCAGCTTGAGGCTATAGGTATTCCTCAGTTTCATAGCCCCGTCGGTTCACCACTGAAATCCATACAGGCCACGCTAACGCCTTCTGCTATGAAGTCATCTCCCCAGATTCCCCACAAAACGTACAGCAGCATTCTGAAACATCTAAATTAAAACACTCAGCAGACATTTCTTTTATATTCATGAGCTGTGTTTGTCTTTTTTTATTCCTAGTGTAAGTAATTTTTTTACTTGAATCAGACGGTGTAATTTTGGTATGGATTTCATTAGCTTTCTGTTTACCATTGTTTTTACAATCCAGAATTACTTTCTCTACATAAGTTAGTTTTGTTTTTAAACTGGCATGTCGTTTGCACACAAGATTAAAGAATAGAGCAAAATAATGCAAAATGCAGGAGGTAACAAGAAATGCACTAAACCAAGTCAAAGCAAAACCATTCTCTCGGTAAAACGGTGTCCATGTTTTGCAGAAAAAAATAAAAAAAAAAGAATCTTGCCTTGAAATTTACACAGTGAGACTGTACATAATTGCATGAGAAGATCTATTTTTCCCAAAAGGTTTTTTTTTCATCCATGCGTCCGTCGGCGTTGTTCATACTGTACACATTTCTTAGACACATGATACCAGCAGCAACTGAAACGAATGCAGAATTTGGTACGCATGTGTTATCTACCTCAAGGTAACAGCAGTATGTGGCAAAACATTAACCACCCATAGTGCTTCTCATTATGCACTTCTATTTAGCCAGCATTATTGTAGTAGCTATTCTTACTGAAAATCATTCAATATTTATAAATGTTCTGGTATGCATTCTTTATAGTGAAGTGTTAATATGCAGCACTTTTATTTATTTTAGCAAATAAGTATATTTCTGTAATTATAGAAAGTCAACTTAAGTTCTGAGTTACGTTTCAGATAAAAGTTTTTGTTTAGCACTATGGTTTTATTGCCTACATAGCTGGAGATATATTAACATCAGCTTATTCTGAGGCTATCCAATACATTTTTTTCTAGTCTTCATTTCAAGTAAAGCACTCACTGTGTATAGGAATTTGTAATTGGAGGTGCTTGATCTCTACAAAAGAAATTAGGAATCGCTTTATTATAAAATGCTCCTAGAAGTCTTAATTGTGTTCATTTCTAAAAAATTTTGTAATGTTAGTTGTGTGCATGGAAACAATTAAGGTACAACATTACTGTAGGTTAAAGTTCTATATGGTGAGACATTTTGTTTTTACTGTATGTTTTTACTGAATGATTCCTGCCCCTTTCCCTCCCCCCCCAAAGCAAGCATGAATTAAAATTAGGTTAAATATAGCATGTAGCATCTCAGTCTTCTGAAAATTTGTTTTCCCTTCTGATTTATTTTTTTTTTTAATTAAATACTGGATGTATCATTGGCTCCCCTGTTTAAAACGAAAGACAAATAAAAACATGGCCAGCAAAAAAAATGACTGTTGTTTCCTGGTGCTTTATACAAAGAGAAGCAAAGAGCTGTGGCTGTGCTATGAGGGCAGGGGGGCCGCTGGGCGCTGTGCTGCAAGGAGCTCAGGGAGGGTAGGAGCCTGCCTGGTGTCCTGCCTGAGGGTAGGCTGCAGAGAGGGGATAGGAGAGGGGGGATATGGTAGGGGGATAGGGCAAGGGGAGTGGTTTTAAACTGAGACGGGGAGGTTTAGGTTAGGTACTAGGAGGAAGCTTTGCACACAGAGGGTGGTGATGCACTGGAACAGGTTGCCCAAGGAGGCTGTGGATGCCCCATCCCTGGAGGCATTCAAGGCCAGGCTGATGTGGCTCTGGGCAGCCTGGCCTGCTGGTTGGTGACCCTGCACACAGCAGGGGGGTTGAAACTAAATGATCATTGTGGTCCTTTTCAACCCAGGCCATTCTATGACTCTGCTTCTGCCACTGTGTGTATGGCCTGAGTGTAAGGGAGTCTTTTGCAGAGGTACATCTGTGATTAGGGCCTGGGTGGTCAACCCTAACTATTTATGCCAGCAACTGTACCTGCCAAAAGTGTGATTCACTTTCAGCGTGTAAGAGAGCAGCAGTGTCTTACTAACTTCTTAGACTTGTTATTGAAGTGGAACGAACAGTGCACCTGCATGCAAGTGCCTTCATGTCACTGGCAACCTGAGGTAAAGGTAAGCAGCAGAGAAGCCCACTGGTGTTCCATCATAAAGAGATTTCAGGAGCAGGACCAGGTAACTGCTACGGGGTATTTGGAAATGCATAGACCAAGCCTCCATTGCAGCGTGCTTCAAGAGCAGCAGTATTTACTTCTCTCCTAGTTCTCCCCATCAGAGCCATTCCTGAGGTAGCTAATGAGCTGTACAGTAAAAGTGCATCTTCTGGCAAACTCCTGGAACGTTTTCCATATTTTTTCCATTTCTGCTTCTCCTGCAGCCGCAGCTTTGTCAGAACAAGGACACGGTGTGTGCTGCTGAGCTTTGGCATAGCCCCTTCCCTTTGTACAGATGGGGCTGGGACAGAAGGAAGGATGTCGACCCTTTCCCCTCAGGGAGGGTCTGGACGGGAATGCAGCAGCATCTCCCCAGGAATAGGGGGAAGCACTGAGGAACCTGCTTCAAGAGGTTGCACACACTGGCAATTGGAGGGTACATTCAGACCATTGTGCTTATTAAGGAGGAGTAACCCCCTATGCAGAGGTTAAAGAAAGTGGAAGCACTCTGAAAGGATCATGCAGGGTTAAATCTACTGCTAGAAGACAATGATAACAATGATAAGTCAAGGCATGGAGTTGGGTTCTTCATAGGAGAGAGGCAGAAGCCCCATGGTGGGAGAATGGTGAGAGAGGGGCTTTGAGGAGGGGGTTTCTGTGCTGTGCTCACAGCCCTGCCCACCCCACACGGAAAGCAGGACAGCCCCATGCGTGGTCCCTGAGCTGTGACCTAGCAGCTGGATTGTCTTTTCAAACAAATTACACAAATGGCTTTAATTGTAAGCCAGGTAAAGGGATGACTGATTAGTGCCAAGGAAAAGAACACCCTTGTTTAACAAAGAAGCAAGAAATGAGGATGCTAACCATCTTTTAAAAGTACCTTTTCTCCTATAAGCGGTCTTTAATTAAAGGCGTCATTTAAAGTGTATCTAACAATGACTTCAGCTAGAAGAGCTGTTTACCCTTACATAACAACCAGGACAGAGCATGTTGAACGTACAGTCATCACACGGGCTCTAATAGATGGAAACCGGCACAGCGCTGAACAGTTTGTTCTGATCAAGAGTTCTCAGTCACGGTCAGCCAATTCTGACAATTACACTTAATTTTAACTCAATAAGATTTGCTATATATAACCCCATACGTGGCTCTAAGAGGGCCCACGCTGCACCCAGCGGTGTTCCCACAGCACAGCTCAGTGTGCTCAGTGAGCTCTGCTGGGCTGGCAGCTCCGCACCCCCTGCTCTGCTCAATGGCAGCAGGGCTCCTGGGGGAGCTGGTGCCACGCTGCTGTGCAGGTTCCTTCTGATGCTTGGTGCAGGGGAAGTAAATCCCTGAAATCCTCTTCCCTTTTGTTTCTAAGAAGTCCCTTTTCTGTTGGTGAGATTTGAAGTGCTCAGTCCTGAGCAGCGGCCGCCCCGAACCAAATCACTCCCTGTTCCTTGAGGGACTTCTGTGCTTACGTAAGCTTACAAACTCTTGTTTGCTGTTCTGCTACTCCTTCAAGTATTGAATGGTGAGAAGTTGAACAACTTAGACTTGGCATTACCAGCAGCACTGCACCAGGGCCTGCCCTCATAGCTCCTGTGGGCTGTGACAACCAGCACAGCCCCATTCTGCAAGCACTTGTGTCAGCTGTTGCACACAGTGATTGTCTTTGTGCTGGCATTTGCCTACTGCATCCTGATTGCAAAGCAGCCCTTCTATAGTGAACACCGATAATAACATTCCTCTCCTAATCTGTGCACTGTTCTACTGCAGCCAAATTTACTTTTAACCTTTATGTCACCCAGCCAGAATGTTATGTATGGTGAGAAGTGAGAAAGGATGCTGGGTGCAGGACAGGGACCTCGTGACTTGCCTGGATTCAGAGCCGAGCAATGAGATCAACAGTACAACCACTGACCTCCCATTGTTCCCCTTGGCCAGATGAAGGGCCCTGGCAGCTGTGGGCTCAAGAACCTCTCATGAAGCACTTCTACATTGCCTTCGGTAATCGATCACTTCTACACGTGGGTCACACTTCTTGTCCAATGGAAGCACCAGCCAAGGCCCTTCCCTACTTGTAGGGCAGTGATGCACCTGTGCTACCTCTCCATCAATTGCATCCTTCACTCCAGCATGGACACAGGTGGCTTTGATTGGTGTCAGCTGGAGGCAAGGGCTGCTGATGAGAGCATGGCCATGTGGAGGAGGCAAGGGGAAGGGCTTTTCCCTTCTCCACTTTTTGCATTGGCATTAATCGACCCTTACTGTTAATGTGCTCTGTTGATGCATTTAGTGACGCATCAGTATTGCTGAATCGGTGTTTGGTGTGGGTTTTTTCTCCCCTAGCTTTGGGATTTGCCTCCTAGTCAGCAGTAGACTGTTTTGTCCTGCTCTGCTATACCTGCACATGACTTAAACCTTTTCCCTTGTTTTCACAGCTTCTGGCCCTGGCTGGGTGAATCCTCACAGCAGTCGCTTGCAGCTGAGTACAGTGCAGGACATGGAGGTGATCTCCTGCCCGCTGAGCCCGCTGCCCACTCAGAGATGAGGCCTGGTGAGATTCAGGCTTCCCTCACTTCATGAATTCCTCTGTGCCCCTCAGGCTGTGCCCTGGAGGACAGAATGGAGGACTCCTGGCCTCCCTGATCCCACCGCAGCAGATACAAGGTAAGGCTAAATCCCCACAGCACCTTTCCAAAAAGGTGTCCACACTACATATACTGCCAGGATCCATCTCCTGCATGGTGACCACCGCTCTGCTTCCACCCACACCTCCAGGCTGGGGCTAATAGAAGTCAGCATGGTTGTCTGGGCCCACAGCAGCCATTAAGGGACATTTGCCCAACCCTTTCCTTAGGGATGCCATTTGGAGAGTGTTACAATCAGAAAGGTCAACGCAGTGGAAGGGTGACACAGGAGTGCAGTAGCAAAGGGACTAATGCAAACAGAATGGTGTTACAAAGAAAAAGGAAAGGTACTCACCCATCTCTGAAGATCTGTGCTTATGTAGAAGATCCTCAAAAGAAGGAGATCCAACGAGAGACCTTCCCCCAATGGCAGTCAGCTCTTAAATGAGGTTTAAGAGAGGTGCAGCCAGGCTCCACCCCTTCTGGTCACTCAGCTGAATTGCCTTCACCTGTGCTCCCAGGGCTGACGGGTCCTTTCCACAGGTGCTCAATCAGTGGGTCAGGCCGTGACTCAGCAGCCCCCATACAGAGAGGGTTAGCAGCTAAATCCCCAGTGTTACAAGCTGCATAAAGACATTTCCATTTAATGTTGTTCTTGAATTTTACAGTTTTTAATCATTTAAAGCCACAGAACCGAAAAACTGAATGACAGATTTATTGTGGCTTCTGTGTTTGTTTGGATATAGATTTAAACAGAACAGCTCTTGAAATAGCTGCACAGAGAGCACAGCCGTTTTTAAAGCCGTGGTTAATAAAGCAGATGGGTTTGTTTTTTATTTTCTTCTATGTCTGCCTCTCAGAAATCTTTCTGCTAATACTACACGGCTTCTTAGCAAATATGGTGTTGACGCTTACCGAAGGATTGTTACCTCTACGTACGTGATTATCTCACGTACGTGATTATCTACATGTGATATTGCACTCATTTTCCATGGTTCCTCATGTTTGTCGGGCCCCAAAACGTGACAGACTGTGGCCATTTACATGGTGTGCTCCTTCGCCCGCTCTCAGCTCTGCCGTCCCTCTTTTCCATCAGATGAAGGCCATGAAGTATTGCTTATGACCCATCAGCCTGGCTCCCTACCTGTTGAACTGATGCAGCCCCGAGCAGCGGGATGAGGCGCGGGGGCCCTCCATGGAGCAGTATTTCTCCTGTGCTGCTCTCAGGCTGCTTTCAGAGCTGCAATGCATGGTTCCCTCCCAACTAAGGCAACATGAAAACCACGCCACGTGTCTCTCAGCTGTCTGCCTTCACACAGCCAGCAGCTGCTAGTGCCGGTGTGCGTTTGCTGCAGGCTGTTGTGTCCCTGGCCGTGGGGATGCTCCTGAGTGATGGCAATGGCACCAACCTAGCCTTGTGCATCCATTGCCACGGAATGGCCACTGCCCCGAGAACTCCTTTGCTTCCCAATGGGAGGTTTTGCCTCATGGGAGCATCCTGTGAGCCCACCAGCAGCCACAGGAACCCCCTGACCCTGGGGCAGCCCATAGGCTACTTTCCCATTAGTGCCAGTTTTAAATATTTCCCTCTAGAAATCTCTCCCGGCACCACATTAATCCAATTTACAGCGTCTGGCTCGAGCGAAGTATGACAAGAATTTGCTTAAGACACATGATCCGTGATGGGGAGCGAGGGGCCGGGGTCACACATCCCGTGGGACACAGTGCCATGGGGGAGGCACCGCCGCTGCTCACAGGGCACGGGGCTCAGCGCCCTCCTGCCCACCCTCTGGGAGTGGGACCACGAGGAACCTGGCACAGCCACTGTCCCTGTGCCATTCATCCACGGCTCGCCCAAAAGAGTGAGCTCAGGGATGGCCAGCCGCCGCAGCCCGGTGGATGTAACACCAAGCGGCACGGGGACAGCTGTAGTCGAGGTGCTGTGGAGGGAGCAGAGAGGATCCCGAGCCCAGCTGCAGGTGGCACATTCAGGCTGTGGTTACAAAACGAATCCGAACGCCCCATGCACTGAACGCTCCCTCCCCCTGCTGAAATGCTAAGCCAAAGGATTTATCAGGCTCTTATGTAACACGCTTTTAGGGTTTCCAGCAGAAATAGGTGCTCTAAATATAAATGATTTGCAGATAAAATAGGCTTATATAAACCACTTCTGCTTTATATAACCCCTTGCTGGTGCTGCAGCCCATGCTCACACAGCTCAGGGCCGGCAGCAGCGGGGCCAGGGTGTGCTGGTGCCCAATGGGAGCCCCCACACAGACACAGCCATGGCTCCTCCAAGAGCAGGAGCCAAGGGAAAGATGCAGACACCGGCTCATGGAGGGGCTCCCTTAATCAGTCATTGCACCGAGGCCGACCCCGACCGTCCGCTCTGGAAGCTGTGGTTGCAGCAGCTGCTGAGTAGAGAGAAAACCGGTGCAGACGGTTCTTCCAGTGCAGCCACATCCATCCTTTGGGAAAGGGCAGTCCAGCTGTACACCGACAGCTAGCACTGCTTTGCACCCATCCCTGCTGCACACCTCCCTGCACGGCCAGCTGCTCCAAGGGCTCTGCTGATAAACCTCCGTTCCCCTAGCTTGGCTCAGAGACACGCCAGAAGCCACAGCAGTGGCCATTAGCAAGGGCAGCAACAATTAGCTCTGAGATACGGCCTCCCTGGCACCAAGCAGCGGTTGCTATGTTACACCCTGAGCAGGAGAGATCCAGCCAGACCCAGCACAGGAGCTCCATGCCTCACACCAAGCATTGTCTCGGGCAGGGGGACCGACTGCCAGGTGGTTTTGGCTGCTGGTCTGAGTACAACACATGCATATGATTACGTAGAAATATAGAAAGACATAGCTATGCAGATCTATCTTCTTCGTACGCACACCTGTATTTTCATACATTCGAGAAAGAAGGATGCATTTCTGAGCTGCAGCATATCTTTTACAGCGGGGCAACGTGATTTATATCTCTGCCATTAACATTTTCATTCAAGTAACTGCTTATTTATTCCTATAGCAGAGAAGCTGTTCTGACGACGTGGGAAGATGCCGTTTCTGAGGCAGCCAGGGCTCTCAGCAGCCTGCATTATTTCTGGCGGGACTGTCAGTTCTCCAAGCACCACTACCTCATTTTTAACGCAGATCTGTTGGAAGACATTTGGTCCATCCTGCTTTTGTCAGCCACGGGCAGCAAAGTAGCCATGGAGAGGCTGTGTGGAGAGACCACCACTCCATGCCCTGGAGCCGATGCCAGCAGCAGCCTGCTGTGTGCGCCGGGGGACAGAGAGCCCCAGCAGGCAGCCCAGCGCCCCGGGGAGAAGCCCGACCCCCACACAGGCAGCACGTGGGGGCACCGCGCTCCCACGGAGGCCACCTGTCCGGCTGCACACGCACACGTTTACCTTTGCTGGGCCGTACTTGAGGCCAGCCGGGCAGCGCACAGCTGGTGAGGGCAGGCTGCATTGAACGCCCGAAGCTGCAAGTGGAAAAGTCGTCGCCCCGGCAGTAGCGAGGTGAGTTTGTGCCAGCACAGAGCCTGGGGGCAGGCGGCGATGGCTGAGTGCTGCTGGAGCAGGGCTCGTAAAGGTGGGCAGCAGCACTTCTGAGGCAGACGGGCGTCTGCGGAGAGCAGCCAGCCGAAAACGGGAGCCAGCCCGCCCGCTTTTCTCGTAGGAGCGGCGACACGCGTGTTTCCGTGAGAGTAACAGCACGAAGCACCGCCGCCTGTCCGAACTGCGCCTCCCCGGCAGCCCACGAGCACCGGGCCGGCTGCGGGAGGGCTGCGGGCGGCAGCGCAGTGCCCCCCGGCGGCGGCAGCGCGGCCCCGCGGGTGCGGTGCTCTGCGGTGCGCTGCGGTGCGGCCGGGCGGGTGCGCTGCTGCTCCGGGCGGGCGCGGAGGGGAACGGCCGCCGGGCGGGGGGTCGGGGAACCGCCGCTCAAATGGCAGAATTGGCTTTTGGCATTTCCGCAGCGCTTTCGCGTCCTGCTCTGCGGTCACTTGACCCCGGCGCAGCTGATAGCGCCGTGTGACGCGGGGGCTGTCGCGGCCGTGACTCAGTGCCTCGTGTCGGCCCCATCTGCTGACTGCCCACGGGGGAACCACCCGCACCCCAAGAGCGGCCTTTCCCCGGCCGTGCTGCGACTCCGTCTCCAGCAGCGCAGTGCCTGCAGTCCGCACTCGCAGCACGCGGCTCTGCGGGGCTTTAATTCACCCCCGGCGCAGCACCCCATCCCATCCCGCATCCGTGACTCGAGCCGGGCTCTGCCACAGCGCCATCCGTGCCCTCGCTGCAAAGCAGCGCGGTGGCACGCAGCCCGACACCAGGCACGCATACGCTCGCTGCGCTGCGGGGCTCACTGTAGCACATTTGCATAGGGAAAGGCCGTGTCAGCCCTCGGCGGGCAGCACCGTCCCGGCCTCAGCCCGCTGCCGGCTGCAGCGCTGCCAGAACGCTTCTGCGGGCCAAGGTTAAGGGCTCTGGGAAAAAGAAAGAAATCTGCAAGCAGCAGACCGAAGCGTCTCTGAGCCGTGACCGTGTGCCACACAGCGCGCTCAGCTGACCGGACACGCTGGACTCATCGCTCTGAGCGGATGAGGACGGGGCCGGTTTGTGCAATTCGTGATAACAGCATTTTGCAAACGTGATGAAAATGTGTGGTAAACCCCAGGCAAACTGCAGCAGCCTGTGCACACAACCCGTGCAAAATAGGTGTGTCGGCACGGCCGGGCCCAGCTCTCCAACCCCGCTGTGCTGCTGCTCACAGCGCGGCACGGACCCAAACAGGATCTGAGGCCGGGCACCACGAGGCCACCGCTCACCCCTTTGGGACCCCGGCTACTGCTCCCACTGTTTGCAGTCCATGGGACAACGGCAGGCTGAGGAATGAGCCCAGGGCACACTTTACAAAGTCTTCGTGGAGGCAGAAACCCGCTGCTCGGGACCCAAAACCCAGCTGTGGGTTGGGGGCAGCCACAGTTGTCCTCATGAGCTGTGCCTGCAGCACTGGGGCTGCCCC
This sequence comes from Gallus gallus, assembly GCF_016699485.2. NCBI lineage: Eukaryota > Metazoa > Chordata > Aves > Galliformes > Phasianidae > Gallus > Gallus gallus. The sequence goes on along the minus strand of NC_052541.1, from coordinate 8,934,112 downwards.
ACGCCGTTGCCTACAGCCTCCTGCTTCTGGCTCCGAGCTACAGCGACAGCTTTCAGAGTCCTGGGTGGCGAGAGGTGAATGCCCACCCAGCTGCAGCTGCTCTCAAGGTTCAGAAATAAATGCTTTTGGACTTACTTTTTTGTTGTTGTTGTTGTTATCTCCTTGAGAACACTTTGAAGGCTTCAGATAAGATTATGGCCAGTTATGAAGGGAAGAAAGAGTTCACCTCACGGTATATTTTTGGACCAACAATCCAAGGCAAACAAGGTTTAGCAACCTCTCTGCTTTGGGATCCCAGTAATTCATCCCGATGCTGTAAAACCGACACGCAGGCAGGTCAGCTCAGCGTCTGGGCAGGGTCCCACCTGCCCCCATCACCTGCTGGCTGAGGCCCCCAGGGGGCCCTTCAGCACCCTGCCCAGGACGAGTGCTGGATGGCCCCGACTCCCGCGACAAGTCCTCCTGCAGGGAGCTGCTATTTCAGGCCTCCCTCCTGACCCTGCGGCCCTCGCCACCCGCTGGCCGTGCACGTGGCGCCGCTGCGGCGCTGCCCGGCTGCAAGAAAAGGAGGGGAAGGTAAAATTCCTGTGCCCGCACAGCAGTGTCTTTTTATAGCCCAGGGATGAGGTTTTGTACTCTGCTCCTATTTTCCATGCAGACAGTAAACAGGAAGACCAGGCTGACCTGGCTGAGCGGCTCATTTGGGAGCGTGGCATGGACACCTGCGTGGGCTGTGCCCACCGGGCCTTGCCGAGCCCGTCTGCGTCTTGAGCTCTGGGTGCTGCTTGCTGGGCACCAGGACAGCCCCACAGCACCTGCAGGAGAGGACAACACCACAAACAAATGAGTGAGTGGCCAGCAGAGCAGCGGCGGGATGCAGGGCACAGCAGTGGCCTCCTGTCACAGTCACAAGGCTCAGGCCAGCAGGGGAAGCTTTCTCAAGTGCCTCATAGGAACACTGCACGGCCACTGCCCAGATCCATCAGATGGGGCTGATTTGCCCCTGACAGCAGAAGGCCCTGTGTGCGGGCTGAGGGCTGTTGGCATGCAGTGCTGCCTATTCCTTTGGTACCGCCTGAGGTCACATCAGGAGAGGCTCAAGAGGATTTGTACAGTAACTTTCAGGTTGGCTTGGTTTTGATCCACTTCCAAAACGGACAGAGAAAGTAAATGACAAACAGAAATTGGATGCCAGAACACGAGTGCACTGCACACACATTTCTATTTGTGCGGTGCCAGGACATCCGTGAGAACCGTGGCTGCAGCCCCTGTGCAGCAGAACACAGCCCCTGTGCAGCAGGATGCAGCCCCAGTGCCCAGGCCTGCAGCTGGCAACCTGAGCACCGGTGTGACAAACCACCGGCCTCCCTGGGCCACGGCAGTGAGTGCCTTCAGCCATCAGCCTTCCGTCTGACCTTGTGTGTATCTCCTCAGAGGGTGACAAATAAAAGCATTGCAGATCAAAGCACTCAGCACCGAACTCGCCCCAGCGATAGCGCCGCGCTGATTTACAGCTGCTGAGCTCACACAGGAGCTGCGCCGGCTGCTGAGGGCCCAGCGAGGTTACAAAGTGCTCATTGTCCCTGAGGGATTCAGGAAAGCAGGAGACGGCCACACTGAGAGGATGTGCTTCAGCATGTGCTTATTTCCTTACAAACACCAGTTGCCTTCTCTCCCAGGAGCTCAGAGCCACGGGCTCCTCCTGAGGCACACACACACATTGCCACTCTGCAGCCCCTGCTCCCAACCACCCCGCTCTGCTGCAAAAGCACACTGCCCAGTGAGACCTGCTGGGGAAACACCTTCAGCAAGAGCAGTGCGAGCCCTGCAATCCATGGGCCCTGCAATCTGTAGGCCCTGAGATCCATGAGCCCTGCAATCCATGAGCCCTGCAATCCATGAGCCCTGCAATCCATGAGCCCTGTGATCTGTGAGCCCTGCAATCCATGGGCCCCGCCAGGCAGCAGCATGGGTGGTTGCCATCCCAGCAGCACCTCAGCATTACCGTGCTGCTCTGGCGCGTTAGGGACACGCACGTAGGGACACCACAGAGCTGACACCGCCCCGTTGCCCACATACCACTCTCGACACCATTTTACTGGAAAGCCTCGCTGCCCTGAAATAGCGGTGGCACTGAAATAGCTGTGGCACTGAAATAGCTGTGGCTGGGCTGTGGCGGGCCCTGACGGAGTGAGGCCTCACCCCGCTTCCTCCGCGGATATCAGTTCTGCGAAGCAACCCACGCCTGCACGGCTGTCCCAGCCCCGTGTCCCAGCGGCGGCTGAGGCTCACAGTGAGGACAGGTTGAGCCGGCTCCACAGCCACAGTGCCAGCACAGCCAGGGGTGTGTGGGGACCTCTGGTGCTCCCCGGCCGTCGTCCCACAGGTGTGCATCAGCTCGCAGGAGAGACGCGCTAGCAAAATTCCCCAGAGATTATGTGGGGGATTTTACTGGAGGGCGATTTAATTGTTCAGCTGGGCTCACTGTAAACCTATAAACTCCACCTGCGTAGCTAATTGCATCAAGAGATTGTTATAAAAAACGTGACTCCGACATTTGTAACCAAACACGTATGGTGCTGAAGGCTGGCAGGGCCCATCTGCAGGTGCCGTGGGGCAGGATGAGCCCTGCCGTCCCCTGTCAGAGTCCCAGGATGGGGCCCTTCCACATCTTGTGGATGCGGTAGCAATGTGATCTACTCAATTTAGAAGCAAGAGCAGCTACACATACAGCCAGACTGTTTGTGAGGCCCTGAACAACCTAACATGACCGCGTCGGACTCCTCTGTCTTTGCACAGCTCCTTCTTATTTGCTGCATAGAGCAAGGGCAGGGCAGCTGCTCCATTTCCCAGCAGTCCCCCATCCCACCCCACTCCCCTCCCAGCGCTATGGCCCCATACCTGCACCCATTGCCAAGTAAATCAGCCAGCCCTGCTCCCCCTGCACACCGTGCATCACCAGCCCCACATGCACTGCTGCTGCCAGCCGTCGTCTGGAAACTTCTGCCCTGCCTGAGCAGCCAGCGAGCACCCAGAGCCCTGCTGAGATTAGAGTGACACCGAGTCACCAAAAAAAGGAGGCTCAGCACCTTTGTTTCACACCGCTTTTCAGTCTTTGCCTTTTAGAATTCCAGATGATGAGGAAAATAAATATTGGAAGATCATCCTTTGTATCTCATGATCAGATCACAAGCTCGCATGTGACTTGGGATGGAAAAACAAGTCTTTCCAGCAGATGTCAAAGGCAGCTAGCGCGTCGCAGACTGCTGTACCTTGGTGTTTGCTGCCAAAGTCAGTTCCTTGTGCATCTTTGAGGTAAAGAAACCTCATGATTCATCAGGATCTTACTCTAATTAAAGCAAACTGCTCAGATGACTTTCATTTTAGCTTTGCCTGTTTGGCAACCCCGAGTGCAATATGTATGTAACAATAAATAGCAGCCCTCAGCCACTGTTTTGTAAACAGGCTTGAGCATTGGAATGGCAAGGGCAGGTTTTGGAGTCTCCCTGTAAGTCATGTGCTTGGATTGAGCAAAAAGCTTCTCGCCGGCTTTGAGCAAAGGGACAGAGCAATTTGGAGCCCAGGTGTTGCAGAGAACGAAGGTGTGCCGAGCAGCACCTGTGCCACAGAGGAGCCACGCAGAGGATGACTGCAACCACATGGCACAGACTCGAGAGGGGATGTCAGGTTTATGGAGAGGCTGAGTTTCCTCAGAGCTCTGAAACCCACAGAAGGTGCAGGGAAAGGCAACTGCCCCTCCAGCAGCTCCTCTCCTTTCACCAGGTCACCCAGTGCTCAGGATGGGAAACACAGCAACTGTGAGCGAGGCTCTGCCCGAGCCGCACGGCCGATAAGCTGTGACATTGCATCCAGGCGGCCCCGCTGCAGCCGGCATCACATGATGGGTCAGCAGTTCATGGGAAGTGGTGGGCTGAACGCTTGAAAGAAAACACAACTTGCTTCAGCCAGCTCCCTCTCCACAGGAAACAAAAAAAACAAAAACTGGAGCTGAACTCCGGCAGTTTGGGTTTGACCGGACTTATCTTGCCTGAGGCCTGCGTCTGACCCAGCACCCAGCTCTGAAACACTACAGAGAAGGGACTCAGTCCAGGGCAGGGTGATGGGGAGGGAGAAAACGTCAGTGCACGCCCGCCTGCAGCGGGGAAGAAGAGGGGACCACGTAGGGCATTCGCCCTCCTGCAGCCGGGGCAGCCCCGCTCTGCCCATGCCTGGCAGGACATAAAACTGGCACACGGCCACATGGGGTCAGCGTGGTGCCTGGCAACACACACATCCCCCAGGCGTGGGCATCCCCTGGATGCGGGTTGCAGCCCCGGCATCTCCTGGGTGTGGGATGCAGCCCGGTACCGGTGGGAGCAGCAGCACTGCCCACATTCCCACACCACCAGGCTCGTGCCCGGGGCAGCCATCTCCCTGTGTTCTGTGTGAGTGGCAGCATGCAGTTTTTTTCTCCCTTTGTCCCAGCATCACAGACAATTGCGCAGCTATTTTTAAAGAGGCTTTTCTTTTCCCCTGCAGAGCAGCCTGAATGGCTTTCCCTCCCATGCCCGGAAGCGCGCTGAGCCCGGACGTCTTGTCTCATTGTGATGGGAAAGGTTATCAAAAGTACAAAACAAAAGTGAAATTATCCGCTGACATTCCTGTGACTAAAATAGCCACGCTGACGTTACAGCAGGGAGCGGAAGTCCCGGGACACAGGCTGGCCTGCTGCAGCCTGGCAGCCAGCTGACACCAGGCTGCTGTGAGCCCACGTGCGGCGAAGAGCTCCTGCCTTAGAAGACGGGGGTCATACAGCGTGTAAGGGACTGCCACAGCTCCCTGGGCAGCGAGGCAGAAGCTCACAATGAGCAGCTGCTGCTGGCCTCCAAACCGAGCGCAGGCCTGAGACCCAGCTGGGGACGGCGGCACTGGGGGATGCTTGGGTACCACACAGCCTTTGTGATGGCCTCGGGAGTCCAAGCCTGAAGGAGAGGGCTTGTGCTCGTGGGGTGAAGAACGAGTTCCCTTCAGAGCACACTGCTGTCATCTCAGATGCATCTCCTGTGAGGGAAACGAGTACCAGAAGTGCTGAAGCAGAAACCGAGGAATGTGAAAAACAGGGGAAAGCTTTACTTCCCCCGAACACACGGTAAAACATTTACCCACATTGTCCGAGGCCTTTTCAGAACAAGCAGAGCCCTGCACCGCCCGCCAAAGCCCGGATTCTTTCTGAAGGAGGTGGAAGGCCCCTCTCCACTCAAGGCAGCGCAGTGCCTGTGGACGCCCGGAGCACTGTCCCTGTGCCCACGGGGATGGCCCGGCCGCCAGCAGCAGGCTGCACTGAGGCCTTCCTGCCTTTGTTGCCTGGTACGGCTTTATCGCTGTTAAAACACTGCGTTGCTGGGACTCCTTCCCCCTTCTTAAATGTCAACTTGAAAAGAAAAATTTGGGAAAGGTCACTTAGCAGAGAGCCTGGAATAACTCCAGCCACTTGGATAAACACACGGAGGGTCAGCTGCAGTGAGAGGGGATTTTAAGCATGGTATTTACCTGTGATGAACACGTGCTGTGTTTCTGAAGGAGGGTGAGACTCTATGTACCTTGCAGAAGGCAATCAATCTGCTCATCAACCACCCACCTGCTGCAGGACTCCTTAACCCTTTGGCACACCCCAGGCAAGAGGGCGCATCTCTCCGCTGGCACGGTGGGACACAGCCCTGTGGCTGGGGGAACCCAGCCCTGCCCGGCTGGTACCCACACAGAACACAGCAACTGCACTGTCCCACGAGCTACCTGGGGCAGGAGCCAGGCCAGCTGCATGTGCACTGTGGCTGCGTCATGCCAGCAGCCTTCCCAGGCAGGTGGTGAGTTCTAGGAGAGCAGCAGGACCTCCAGTACAGGCACAGAGAGGGGGCCCTGCACAGCCGAGCCCCATGTTCTCCTTGAAAGAATTCATCTTTTTGTGGAATTCAGTCTCTAAAAAAAAAAAAAAAAAAAAAGCAAGCAAGCCTTCCACAAGCTTGCAGCAATATTTTGACTGTAAATAATCTAGGGAGCAAGGTCACATTCCCAAGCAGAAGCGTAGCAGGGGAAGGGCGGTGCGTGCTGCACAGGAGGCCAGCAGCCCGCATGCACCCAGTGCGGGGCCCAGGGAGCCTGGCTGGGGCCTGGGGGATGGCAGGGAACCTCAGGGAGAAGGAACAGGGGTGTGAAGACAAGATGTAGAATGGTTTCATCTCTCCTTTGGCAGCAAGCTGCTGCCCTGCTCTGCTCTCAAGCGCTCTGGGCTTCCGTGCAGCCTCGGACATTGCTACAGCAGCCCAGGGAGGCCAGAAGCAGTGGATGGCTGTCAGTGAGGAAGGTGTTGTTTTACCTGAGTCTCACCAAGAGCAATACACAGACCCTAGAAGAGTGTTTTTTCTTCCTACGTACTCAGGCTAGGTTTGCTCTATGAGAAATCAACTTTATTTCTGAAGGCTGGGGAAGGGTAACGCTGCCATGGCAGAAAGCTGCGTGCATGAAGAGCAGCAAGAGCACACTGAGGGCACTGTGCTGCTTCACACCACTGCAGAGTGAGCAGTCAGCCCCTGCCTACACCAGCTGCAGCCACACACAGAGAGGTGTCCGTGCTGAGGGGGCCGGGGAGCTGCTGCGTGTATGTGTTGTGTTCCCTAGGGCATGGTGGGAGAGGAAAGAACAATATATAGCAGACCGTGCACATATGTTACAGACTGTTCAAATGCCAGACAGCTCAGCAGTTCCTGTGGAGTTTTGGGACGGAAACCACTCACTGACACAGCAGGGCCATGTTCCACCACAGAGGCAGTGACCACGCACTGCTGTCCTGCACATGGCTCTGGGCTGCCCCCGCTCCCATCACCTCCACTTTATCATGTTATCTTAGTGAGAGCAGTGGATTTCCTTCTCGCTCATGCCCTGCAGTCACCTGAAAGCCATGCAACCACCACCCATCCAGCACAGCTCTGCTGCAACACCCCTTCACAGACAGTGCACACTGCTTATGTTCCCAGCACCGTCACAGCTCTGAGCACAGCACCTGAGGATGAAGTGGGGACAAGCTACCCAAAAACCAGCAGCAGTGACCCTTGCAAGCCACTCTGCCAGCTGAGTTGGCAGTTTGGGACAGGGGGTTGGGGACACAGCAGGTGGAGCACACAGCCCTGGCAGGACACCGTGCCTGCATGCAGCTCCAGGCCAGCAGGGACGTGGGATACCCAGCAGCCAGGCAGCAGCACCCAGCCAGCATGCCCAGAAGAGCCTTGCTGGCAGCTCCTGGCTGGCTTCTGGGGCAACAGGAGTGAGAAGCTCCCTGCATCACAGAGCCTGTTCCACCTGTATTTCAGGAGCATCAAATGGGCTCAAAAAGCTTCATAATTAACACTCAGAAATTAAAGTAGTCTGGGATTCCTTCAAAGATACTAATAATCACTAGTAAGAAAACAACCAGCTTGGTAGTGCACTGAAGCCTTTCTGTCTGGCACTCAGAAGAAGCCCAGCACTTCTGGGCTTTCAGTACTGCACACTGCAGACCAGCACGAGCTCATGGCTTTGGCACCCCGCAGCACCGCAGCTCTCCAGCCACCGTGCCTGCTGCTCCCGGAGCTGCAATGCAGCACTGCACTCCCACGAAGCTGGAGCAAAGCAGGCCATCGGTCCCCAGCCAATGCTGCTTTCTAAAAGCCACATTTTAAAAAAGAGACGGTATCAAGAAAGCTGTAAACAGGGCGTGGAGTTCCTGCTGTTACTCGCTATATGCTGATCTGTTCAGAAACAAACAAAAGAGCATGTTCAGTTAAACACAGGAACTCCCTCAAGTGAATTATTGTCATAGGTCAGAATCATTGAAAGGATTAAATCCAGAGGACAGCAAAAACTTCCTGCAGCGCACACAGTGGCTCTCTGAGGACGTGCGTCGCAGTGTCTCTTTCCAGAGGAGAGCTGGATTTCAATCTCCCTGCTAGTCAGCACGATCCCTTGCTGAACTACAGCTGCCATTTCTGTAGGCATAACTCTCACCTAACAGATGTGTAATGCTCGGACATACTGCAGGTGAACATTCTGAAACCACAAGACTGCCCATTTTCTAGTATCAGTTACACAACGCCATGCTAGGAACTCACCGCAGGCTGCGCAGAAACAAGTGACCTATTTGAACAGGAGCCCTATTTGAGAAGGGAAGTCAGATCCTGCCCTCCTCATCTCGTTTGAATAAAGCAAACAGGCTGAGCCCAGGTGGAGAAACTGCAGTGAAACCATCTTGTGAGCTCAGCACAGAGCCGATTTCCTGACTTCTCACACTTGACTTCAAGTAAATCAGGAAGCTTGTTCAACTCTGTTCTCACTTTGGGGCTTCTCAATCCTTACTAGAAGTCTGAGGGCAGAACTGTTTAAGCGGTCCCAGTAGCAGCGGCATTTATGAAGGAGGTGCACCACGACTGTCTAAACATGAAGGCAGGTCACATCCCAGCCATGCTTACTTCCCCACCGCACATCTCCTGGTGGCCAGGAAGAGGGGGCTGGAGGCTCGTAAGGAATGCAGCCAGAGAAACAGAAGTGAAACCCAGAGGTCTGCTTTCAGTATCCACACTGAATGAGCATGAGAACTTGGGAGATTACATGAATAAATGCCACATGCTTGATCTCACTTCCTTCCAGAGGCTCAGCTGCCCCATGACACATCTGGCAGGGCTGCCCCCCAGGCTGGGAGCACCGTCCTGCAGGACCACGTTGTGTCCCCATCAGCTCCTGCAGGCAGAGATGGACACAGCCCCAGCACCTTCAGCAGGACACAACAGACCAGATTCTTTGCATACCATAGCAAAGTTGCTTAAAAACTGACATACAACACCATCTGGGAATTCATGTTTTTTGAATGCACTACAGCATCTCAGTTTTCCCCCCCCTCAAGTAGAAAAGGGAAGCGCTGGCTACTTAAATGCCTTGGGCAGCCCAATCAATAGATTTCTCTTTTTGTTAATTAGAAGGCAGCTGGGCTCCCTCAGCAGCACCGCAGCCTTTGCCAACGCTCACAATGAATGCCCCTTCACAAGGAAATAGTGCTGAGCAGGTGTGGTGCCAGGAGATAACGCTAACGGCTCCAGGAAGACTGTTGTGAATGCCAGTGTGGGCTGGGAATGCTGCCCTCCAGCCTCCCAGTCCTGCAGAAAGTTCCCAGCATAGCAGAACACGAAGTGCTCTGACCTGGCATTGGCAACCAAGCGACGAGCACACAACTCCAGGTCAAAAAATACCAGCAAACCAAAGGGATGGGTGCAAGGATGGAGGGCAAGCAAGGCTGGGTGAGCACCAATGTGGGACACCAAGGGTCAAAGGGGACTCCTGACCTCCCAGGAGAGCAGCTCTGAGGCCTCAATGGAACCCATGGCAATTACTGTGCTAATTGCCACACAGGACCAGGCCTGTCACCTCATGCACCCGCCTGCAAAGTACACAAACACTGGAGATCTGAGAGCCGTAATCAGGATTAGACACAGTGCCTTGCTCAGCCACCACCTAGTTTCCTTCTGTATTTGAAGAAAGGAACAGCTGAGTCCTGCTTCCCTTTTCTGAGGAAGGAAAGGGGACGAGAAGCAGTTCTCAATTGAAACACAGTACTTCATTGAGACAAACAGTCAGACTGAATCTGAAAAAAAAACAATGAGAAGGATGAATTAGCCTGAATGGCCCCGAGGTCAATGGCACTCCCACAAGGCAGGCCATGGCGCTCCATCCCGCGGCAGCCGTGGGAGCTGTGGCTGCCCTGGGTCAGTTGCTCCACCCCATAGCGCTCAACACCCGCACAGGAGTCAGGAACCAGCAGGCACATGCCCGACTTCTTTGGAGCACTGGGACAGGCACAGCTATGTGTGATCCCTCCCAGCCTTTCTAAACCACCTTGGTTTCATCTAGCTCCCAGGAGACCTACCCCTAGCTTCTTGGGTGCCAAAGAAGAGTGGCAAATGCTTTCCAAGCTGTACCTTTTACACCACAGACTGACAGGACTTTATTCAAGGACGCTTCCAGACTGTTTTTCTTCTTGTCTCAAGCACACTGTGGAACAGCAGCATTATATCCTCTCTGGCACTGCTTTGTGTGGCCTGCCGGATCAGGTTACGCTGGAAATCAAGATACAGGTATTTTCCTCTTTGCCCTGCTTGATACTGGGAAGACAATGAGACCCACAGCAGGACATGCACTACGTGACCTCTGCTCAGAGCGCTTCTTGCCCTGCTGCTTGCTTTGCTCTTCCATGCACATCCCCCTAAGCACTCTGCTTTGGAAACTACCTCTGCTTCCCAGCATTAGTCAGCTTACGCCCACTGCAGCGAGTTTCAAGCAGCTCCTTGCTGCCAGAGATGGAGGAAGGCACCCAGGGGCACCAAGCTCTGCTGGAGCAAGCTGGGCTGCCTGTGTGGGACCTTGAGGAGGCACAGAGCACGCCGCAGGGTCTTAATCCTTTTGCTGAGGAGCCAAACCAGGGTTTAGAGAACTGGAAGTCAGAGAACAAGCGGACATTTGTTCAGAGCAAGCAGCGTGAGGGGGAGTACTGCGAGTTTCTTCCCGCCTCCATGGGACTTACCGTCTCTCAATGTTCCTTTTTGTTGTTCTCCCTGCGTTTGTGTTCCCTCAGCACAATGGGGCTCTATGTAACTGGACCGCAGCGCAGGCGGCTGCAGCCCGCAGCCCTCCTCGGCCCATCAACCGGGGAAAGGAGCACAGTGATGCCGCAGGACACGGCCATGCTGATCCTGCTGCCAGGCTGGTGTGCCCAGGTCTGTCACCCCGAGCAGCACGGCCACCTGAAGGGCCTGCAGAGCGGCCCTTTGGATGGCCACGGAGCTGGCCCAGCAGCAGCTGCACCCTGTAACATGCACCAGACCATCAAAGGCAAAGAAAGGGGCAGCCCTGGGAACTGGCTGTGTCACAGGAGTGTGAAATGGCTTTAAAAAAAGCTTGCAGTTGCTCAGGTATTACTAATTTGAGAAGGGCTGAATTCAGTCAGCAATTGCTCAGTCATTATCACACCAAGCAGAAACTCGTTTCAGTAGAGGAAAAAAAAAAAAAAAAGCAAATGTGAAAGAGAAAGGCAGCAGCAACTCAGTCGAGAAGAAACGAAAGCTCTGCTACCCTGCACAAGTAGGAGCAGCTCCCGGACGAGCCTCTCAGTACCCAGCTAGGGAAAGTTTCAGCTTGAGAAGCCATAGGGTTACTTCCAGTCGTAGCAGTGAAGCCGGCCTTTTGGTCTGGATCATCTGTGAGGGCAGCCCTGCCCCTACAGCTCTGAGCTCAGCACCCCCCTGCAGCGGGGATGGCATTCACCCTGCTCTGTGCCACACAGCTCCCCCGGGTCAGCTCAGCACATCGAGGTGGGATGCAAACTGATCAACCCAGGAGGATTTTAAAAAGTTAGGTTTTCTTGAAAATAAAAATACTTAACATTTATTCACCATTTTAAGTCACCACTGTAAAATTGTACACGCTGTAAGTAACCCAGGAACGTTATTAAAAGCTACCAGAAACAGAAGGCAATTTGTACAACCATGGAAAGAAATACACAGCATGTTGGAAATAGAGCCAAACATTTCTCAAACAAGACAACGCCTGATACACATCAGAGTGAGAAGAACCAGCATTAGAAATGAAGGTCTAAACAAAAATAAAGATGTCATGGCTACAAGTATTATACAGTGATAAATACTTCAAAAATATATTATGATATATGGAAATTCTCGTTTTGTAAGGGAAATCCAGAGAAATTCCAGCCTCCACTGGATTTCACTATACCAATTAAGGTTTAATATTTAAATTCCTTTCAGTAAGAACTGGAACTGCAGCCATTACTGTCCTGTATCAACACTTCTACTCTTGTAGTGTCATGAAATCGGCCTTACATTACACCAAGCCATAATGCCTCTCATCACAGGTGCTAACTGCTCTAAACCAACCAACGAGTTGCCCTTCAGTAACAAGTGCTGGGCACTGCGTGTGAAGCCACAGACCGTGTTCTATCGGTCGGTGTGAGGCCACGTTACAGTATGAATGGCAGGCGAGGTCTGGGACTGCCTCCATGTAAATGCCTTGAACACAGGGTTTAGTTACGAGTCCACCATAGCTTTCTCCTAGCATGACATTGAGCACTCAGAAGTTACAGTACACGAACCATGGTAATGTTTAGGTCAAACGTTCAAAAGAAAGTCCAGAGGATGTTTGGAGAAGACACGTTGTGAACACGCACAAATGGTGGGTTGGTACACGTTTGTGCTGTTACTGGGTAGCGAGTGAAGCTGTCTATAGCCAAGGGTTTGGTGAGAGAGTTTTCTGAGCCAGTTTAAAAATATAAACTTCTTCTTAGAGGATCTGTTCCATAGAAAATAGAATGCAATCTGATAAAACAGTTCTGAGGGTACTCTCCCCATTGCAAGATCCATCCATCAGCCTACCGCACCACCAAGAGAAAAGCTAATCCTGCTATTCCAAACCCTGCCGCTGCCATGATGGCATTGCTTAAGGTACTGTTCTGGTCAGCTGGTTGGGAGCCATGTCTGCCGAAGAAGCGACAGAAGCCGTCCTGGAAAAGCAAGAGAAAGGACATTGAGTGGGTTGGCTTAGCAATCAGTCATTTTTTCTTTTAAACACGCCTTTGAGTACAGTTGGGTTCACAATCCCAGCACAGCACCTGTCAACCACAGAAATCCCATCACGAAAGCCTAAGCCCTGTTGTCTTCAGCACACAAAATGCTTTGTGTGAGCTCACACGGGAGACAACTGGAAGCAGTGGCTCCGTGTGTTTGTGTGCCTCGCTCAACAATTGCAAACGTCTTATCGAGATCCTCAACATGTCACTACATCATTTTCAGCCTTTTAAGCAAGGTTTTGGTCACAGCTGCCAGCATTGTTACCCCATTCAAGTTTCAGAAAGTATTTGAAACACAGGATATGGAAATTTCCACTTGAAAGCCAGGAGCCTGAAGCCGGTCCCATCCCGGTCGATGCACGACTCTGATTACATACTCCGTTGGAAGGGCCAAGTGGATGCTGCTCAGCACTGACCTATGACAGAGCAGAGCTGGCAGCTGCTCCACCAGATCTTTATTCACGATAATCAGAAGTGGCAGTCATACAAGTCCAGATGGTCGTGTTTGAACTCCGCTCAGCAGATGTCTATGTAAACAAGTTATACTCTTGATTTCTTCCGGAACTTTGTTCTTTACACTTTAATTTCTGCCAACAGGCAACGCGATTTTGCTAAATGACAGTTTACATTGTAGCCAACCACCATGCTGTCCTCAGCACCCAGATGGAGGGGCGACCATTGGAAAACCAACTTCCTTTTGGAAGTTCTCCTTTCCTCTGGAAAAGTCAACACAGCCAACAGCTCATCCCCCCTCCCTTCTGACTTCTGTGCTTCCCTGCACTGGCATCAAATAGTCTGCTAGTGTGGAAGACGGGGAACTTATAGTTCTGGAGGATACATGGCGTTATCTTTGGGAAGGCAGGCAGAGCTGCACAGATGCCCTCAGCACTGCGCGTTGATCACGGATCTCGTGGCAGAGAAGCGACAGCAGCTGCAGCTCCACATTGCCATCGACTCTACGCTGCCACGTGCATTAAGGCTGTCGCCCACACTGCCACGAGACCCCAACCCGACCGGCTCTGGAACGAGAGGGCACCAGAGCAGCACTCCTGGCGGCCGGTGACTTCGCTCCCGAGCGCATTCAGGGATGCACGTCAGTACCGCACGTCTAAAGCGGACCCACAGCAGCCGTTCTCCGGGTGGCTCTCCTGGGAACACGGCAAACCGCGCCCCTGAGCCGAGCAGCACCGCTCCGGTGCGTTCCGAGCGCGGCCGTGAGCCACGGCACGGGGCACCGACAGCCACCCTAAGGACTCGCACGTGCCGCTACCACAGCCGTGCGGCGCCCTTCGGACGCGCCCTCCCGCCCCCCGGCGCGGCGGTCCCCGCGGGCAGGCGGGAGGGCGCGGCACTGTGCTGACAGCTCTGCCCACCGCCCCGACCGCGCCGCGCCGCGCACCGCCGGCTCCGGGCCCCCACCCGCGCCGCTCCCCGGCCCGCGGGCACCGCTCGGCGCCGGGAGCCGCCCCCGCCCCCGGCCCCGGCGCGGCCCCGCTCACCCATCCGCCGTGCTCCTCCAGCCACTCGCCCTGCTCCTCGGCCAGGTACGCGGCCAGCGCGGCGGCCAGGCGGCTCGGCCCTTCCTCGCAGCCGCTCTCGGCCAGCGCCGCCGCCAGCGTGCCGGTGAACACCACGAGCGCCAGCAGCCGGCCCCAGTTGAGGCCGCCTTCGGCCTCCAGCTGCGCCGCCACCTTCCGCAGCAGCGCCGCCGCCTCCCGCGGCTCGGCCCGCGCCAGCGGCGCGCAGGAGCGGAAGAAGGGCCGCTCTCGGCGCTCCAGCTCGGCCGCCGCCCGCCGCAGCTCGGCCGCCGTGGCGCTGGGAGGCAGCGCGGCGCCGCCGGCGCGGTGCTGGAAGTAGTCCTCCAGCAGCAGCGCCGTCTCCTCCTTCAGAGAGCCCGGCATGGCGGCGGCCCGGGGCGGCTGCGGGCCCGCAGCAGCTGCCGCCGACTAAGAGGCGGGGTGGCCCCTCCGCCCCCGCCGCCGCCCGCGTGGCCCGGCCCGGCCCGGCCCTCTCCCTCCGCCCCGCCCCGCCCCGCCCCGCCCCTCCCTCAGCCCGGCGGCGGCTCCGCGCGGTGCCTTTGTCGCGTGGCGGTGCACGCGGTGCCGGGCGTGGGGCCGCTTCGCGCTTCCCCGCGCGCTGTGCCCGGCCTGCCGGTCGCGCCCGAGGGGCTCCGCGCTGCGGGGCTGTGGAACGGGCGCCGTTTGTGTCCGTCGAAGAGATGCGGCCGGATGGCGGCGGGCAAACGGACGGCGGGTGGGACGTGGGACCGGGGCGCTTCGCTACAGCTGATGAAAGGGCAGAGAACAAAAGCAGCCCGAGGCGGTGCTGCTCCGTAACGGCCCCCCGAGTGCCCGTGCGGGACGGCTGCACTGCCCCACGCCTCTGCAGCGCTGCGGATGAGTTGGGCGCTCTCACACGGCCGTCCCCGCTGAGCCCCCTTAGCGAACCTAAAAATAGAGCTGGACTCGATCCTGTTGTAATCTCTCAGATCGCTATCGAGAACGGCCCGGTTTCAGAGCCACCACTAAGGCAAAGTCTTGGTTTTACATCCCCATATTTGGTGCTTTTTGTTTTGCTTTTAACCGGGGAAATCTGGTCTGTGTTTATGCGCCGGAGCTGCGGCTGGAAGGCAGCACAGCTTTGCGCCAGGGCTTTTTGCTTTTGCAACTCGGGTTTTCCATACGATTGTTGATCCCGGAGCAGGAATTTCCTATTGCATTCCTCAGGGCAGGAGAGCAGAGGGAGAGGCTGCCATCGCTCCGGCAATTTCCTCTTCCACCCTTCCTGTTTATACGGCGTTTGTTCGGCAGGACGGGGCCGCCTGTCAGTGACTGCCGCTCCCTCGGCTCACAGCTGGAGGCAGCGCCTCAACCGCGAGAGCCCCGGGCCTCCTCTGCCTTCTCCATGCGGGGACAGCCGTGCAGGACCCGGCGCCGGCACCCGGTGTGGGCACTGTCACTGGGATAGGTGCTTCGGCACTTCCCCAGCTCTTCCGAGGAAAGGAAATGAAGCAACGTGCCTAAGTTAAGGTGCTGCTTTTTTTTTTTCCCCCACGTCTAAGCTGAGCGCTTCCACCAGCAGCCTGCACGCTGACTGCTAAACCTGCACGGAGTGCAGAGGACAGCTGATCCCAGCACGACTCTGCTCCGCTGCCAGAGCTGAGAGCTTCGCTGCTGCATCTCAGCGCGGCCTGCACGCAGGATTTACCCCAGCAGGGACAGCCAGGCCCCCAGCAGCACGTCTGTGCCCTGTGCTCACTGTGTCACGCTGCAATGTGAGGACGGTCCCGGGCTCTTGCAAAACACATACTCTGCATTTTCCAGCGCATTCTTGTGTCATTTCTGGAAAGAAAACATCACATGTCAGCTATGAGCCTTCTAAGCAGGAAAACACAACCTGAATCCCAGCCTTCTGGAGGCAGGAGGCGCTCAGAGGGAGGCTCGAGTGTCTCCGAGGGCTGCTCTTGCAGTGGGTATCAGTGGAAGGTATTGCAGAAGCAATTTTCCGGTACATATTGCCCTAGATTTCTGCAGGACAAATGACCTAAGAAGCTGTATGGTGCAACAAGTAGATGCCAAAAACCAGAAGCAATCATTACCATTACAAGCACTTAACACAGAAGAACATGCTCTCAATATGCAAAATACAATTTATTGTATTTAGGCCATCCATAAGTATCAACACAATGCAGTATGTTTGAAACAAATATCTTACCAATAAATACTATCTAAACATTAATATCTTTTGATCAAATGTGTACAGTGTATTGACTCAATATTGCACAGTGAGCTCTATATGACATTACGATTTCTGTAGTGCATTTGGTACAGGGATTGTTTGCCACAAGTATTCCAAAGCATCAGGGCTGCCTTTTCCAAGCAAAAACAACTGAAATCTCGTGAGGGACTGAAGGCTGATACACATATCAGTGTCCTAATTTAACTGGTCATGGATTCATTGTTTTCATGAATGAGGAAACTTTGTTTCTATTACAATTTTTATATACTTTTTAAACAGAGTGAGTATATTATCAGATTTCTGTGCACGGCCAGTGATTTGTTTCATCTTGTTCCAATCTGAACACCAACCCTACTTAGATCTGTTCAGGATGTGTCTCACCACTTGCTCCTTCAGGCCAGGCTGTGCCAGCCCCCAGCAGCTCTCCAGCACTTCTCTCCTTGAACACCCAACTCACGTTGGACTCAGCACCCATTCATACACCCTGTAGTCTCAACTGCTCTCAGTGCGTGAATGCAGATTCATTTTTTAAATAGTTCTATGCTCAACTATACCTCAGCTTCATCTGAATAAATCTTAATTGTACAGCGTCAGCTGCACGTGAGGGTAGTCCCACCAGTTAGTACCACATCCCTGTATACCTGCAGAGCCAGATACTGCGAGCAACGTGGCCAGCTATGGTGCTTCTTTGAAGTCCAGCTGCTCCTCGATTAGTGGCTTGCACAGGCAGGACTTGGCTCACAGCAGGCCCTGGCAGCTCGCTGCCACCCATTCTCACACCCAGCTACGACTGCACTGCCTCACTCCAGTAGGAGAGCTGTTCAAGTAGGGGCTGTACAGTTTGGCTTCTAAGATTTGGCCCGTACTGGCATGAACTCGTGCTGCTCTGACGCTACACAAGGATCTCACAATGGGAGCATGCTGCCTTAATGCACATTTAAGGCTACAATACTCTGCCACAGTGGTGTGAACCGCTCAAAATGCAAATAAGAATTGTGATCGTAGAATAACTGTGACTGACTTGGAAAAGACCTGACCATCAGTGTAATGGTGCTAGAGCTTAGCGTGTAGTATCCCTCAGTGCTTAGCATGTAGTATCCTTTAAGTAAAGAAAATTCACTCACCAAGTGATACAATTAAAGATTTCTAAGAAACTACTGGTTAAATACTACCTCATGATTATGTAAATCATGTTTATATTCCTCATCTTTGCATTTATCATTTTGTATATATTTAGATTCTTTATATTCAGGTAACAGACAGGAAATACTTATTTCAATCTAAAAAGACAGTAGGAAAAAGCAGGGATTTAAAGGATTCTCTTCTGTACAAAAAATACATTTTTATGACAACAACTGGTACCTTCCCAACAGGGCCTCTGCTTACTACCATGGTTCAGTCAGCCACAATGACATCACAAAGCATCAGAGTTGCTTTTCTTCCCACTCTTCAACACCAAAATTCAATGCACCACTATGGAATGTTTCCAAAACCCGATGCTACAACCTGATAAAATCAGGAATCTTTTTTTTTTTGCTCTAAAAAGCAACTCAAATCATGCAAATAAATACATAATGTGCACTGAAATACTCATTTCTATGATACAGATGACTTCAGAGAAAAGTCCATTTATAATTAACGAAACTAGTTGTAATAAAATATGATACTTTCAAAACAGAATCAGAACTATTAACTTTTACCACGAGTTCATGTTTGCTATGTGTTCGAGCAGATTATGTTCTACCTAGTTGTGTTGATCTGTGGGTTCAGTGTCACTCCTTCGCAGAGTAGTGAATATCTGATTTTCAGGGAGCCTTCTTTATGCTGTTTTTGCAGTCCAGGTCATTGGTGTTCATTTGATTCTGCACGCAGGATCTCATGTTAAGCCCAGATCTGCAGAAAGAGAGTTGAACAATCATTTATGACACTGACTGTTCTATCAAATACTGAATTAAAATTTGCCAAGGCAGTCAGATTAGTGGTACAGGGTACCAGCAGCAATGATACCATTTAATTAAGAAGCAACTTGGCTTTCCTTGGCTTCAATAGCTCTGTGAGCCCTGTGTGGCAATTTTTCCATTTGAATTTTCAGTTCACAATTTACACTGCAGGATTTTATATCTTTGTTAGTTGTCATAGAATCATTTGAGTTGGAAGGGACCTTTAAAGGCCATCCGGTCCAACTCCCCTGCACTGAACAGGGACACCTACAGCTCCATCAGGAGCTCAGAGCCCCTCCAGCCTGACCTGGGGTATCTCCAGGAATGGAGCACCCACCCCTCTCTGGGCAACATGTACCAATGCCTCACTGCCTTTACTGTAAAAACTTCTTCCTTGTACTCAATCTGCATCTCCTGTCTTTTAGTTGGAAGCCATTTTCCCTTATCCTATCACAGCATATCCTGCTAAAGAGTCTGTCCCTTTCTTTCTTATAGCCCCCTTCAGATAATGAAAGGAGCCTGGAGAGTCAATTTTCCTGTCCTAACCCCCTGCCCCTGCCCCTTCCTATTAAAACAAACCAACCAGCCAGGTGCCCCAGTGCTTACTCGCAGAGTGTGGTCCCAGGACCCTGAGCAGAACGCCGTCCCATCGGGAGACACCCGCAGGGTGCTGACACGGTTCTCATGTCCAAACAGAATAGATACACGGGATCCTTTCAGCACATCCCAGACATTTATGGTGTAATCGTTATAACCTGCAAACAGCAGACGACCTACAAAGAGAATTAGATTTCAAAAAATAAATTCTTAAGTGGGCAACACATCATTACTGCAGCAAGGGGAAGCAAGCAGCAGCCCAGCTTTCCCATGCTGACACACACACACTGCCACACTGTAATCCCTACTAAATACTAAAATAATTAGAAAATTAATTAGTTGAAAATATAGTTAAAATTAAGATCAATTATATAGAGTCTGCTTAGCCGTTAGAGATGGGGTATCAGCCCAAATGACAGCTGACTGAAGAGCATTTCAGTAGATAACAAAGGCCAACATCACTTTGCTCAGACTTTGCATGAGGAGTTGAATACAAATGGTTGAACAACGAGTGGACAAACTGGTGATTCTTTGTCCCCAGTGGGACCAGCTGTGGTGCCCACGACCTGCACAGAGCCATCTACATCTGTCAGTGTGCTGGGTGCAGGGCAGCTCACCCCGTGCTCAGCCCTGCAGGAGCCCCCTGGAGCAGGGCTGGGAGGAGGCAGAGAAGACTCAAGCACACATCTCTGGATCTGCGGCAAAAAACGGTAATGGCTCTGCCTTCATGCTCTTTTAACATACTTTGCATTTCTATTAATCATTTATTATCCTTTAATAAACTATTTATGTAAGTGTGCGTTATAGTCAAGTTACATTTCATGTTTCCTTTGAAGCATTTTTAATAATTATTGTGAAATTCCAGCCCAGCCGTAGTTAATGGCAAAATATTTTCTGCTTTCAGCATGACCAGGAAAATACTTTTCATTGCTACAAAGTCAACTAGGTGACATAAAGAGTAATTTTCATTTACAGAGAAACATTTTGGTATTTAGTATTGGTTTTCAAATGCTTTGTTAAGTTAAACTGACAACATTTGCCAGTCTGCCACCATCCCAACACCAATATGACCAACTCCCAAGTTCAGTTCTCACCACTGAGAGAGAAATCCACACTGGATGCTCCAAAAATGATGCTCTCCTTGGAATAAATTGCTACTTCTCTGTCTGCACGAAGGTCGTATAAACGGCACTAACATCAAAACAAACACAACATATGTGTCACAGGAAAGACTGGAGTCAATGGCCACTACTTTTCATTGAAAAAATGTGATTGGGAAGGCCTGCAGCCTAGCAGGTATCACAGAAAATGGCTGCTTGGCTTCTTTCCTTCTGTTATTTCTGCCCACTACATCTGGGACTCCTCTGGAAGCTAATGGGGATCTGAACAAAAAACCAGGCAGCTTTGTATAAATTGAGTGCAGAGCTTGCTTGTCCAAACCTCTTCTGTACATCTTCTTCCTGTTCTGCTATAGAGAGCAGTTTGGTTTTGGACCATGGATACCTCCTGGAATTTCTCCCACTCCCAGCCTACTCTCTTGCTTCCCCACTGTGGTTTGCTGTGTTAGGGTATCCTGCTGCCTACTTACTGGCTGTTGGCACACTCTCTAAGATGAACATTTCAGCCATAACAGGAGCTTCAGAGAGACAGAACTAAATCCCCAGTCAGCTTTGTTAACACTGCCCACATGGTATGGTGCTAAGGCCAGTCCCTTGGCACGGGGGGAGCCTCAGTGCTGCTCTGTGCCGTGAGACGGGACTGCAAGCAGCCTCTGGCTGAACGTGAGGTCTGTCTGCTTGAAGAACCTACATGAAAATAATTTAGATGAGATAATACATTTTTCATACAGATCTTTGTTTTTCATTTCTTATGGAAAATCCCCACTCACTCTAAAACCCTTATCATCTCCCAGCACACTTTGGCTTGCTTCACATGGAAAGAATGCATAGACAGACCAGATTTCATTGCCATTCAGAATAGCAATCTGTTAGCCCTGAAATCACAGAGCACTTTTCAAACATTTGAACTGAAAACCTTCCTTAATATGTTAAGCTTAAGCAAACCCTGGCCAGCTGGATTTCTTAATATTAAGACTTGTGAAGAACAGCTGATGAGCAGCCTGCACATAAAGGAGGGGCTGTGCCATTGGCGGGGCTGTGCAAAGCTGCAAGGTATGAAATGTCCATGTTTCCGTGAATGAATAATTCTACCAGGCTGTCCTGATAGGGAGTGAGGGCCACCTCAGGTGAGAGCGCTGCTGTGTGAGCACACTTTTATGGTTTCCCTCCATGCAGTCAGAATTACACGTTCCTCGAAATCCCTAAGTATACAGTCAGGTCAGAGATACCCATCAGCACAGCAGCCTGTAACAGGAAAACACCAACCTCCTGGCTTAAACAATGACACGGGTGGAAACTACCAAAACTTCTGTCAAAAGCACAAAGATGGCATTTCCCACTCTCACATCAAGTCAAAATAATTAGTAAGCACAAGGAGCCAAGCTTGTGGTACTGCCCATCAAAAGAAAGCTCTCTAAATGGAATTTAACAACGGACCATTTCTTCTTCTCACACTCTCAGCATCTCAAATGTTCACAGTGCCACAACCAAAAGTGCAGAGATGCACTGGGCTCACCATACAGCTAGAGGTATTCATTTATAATAGAAGTTTTTAAAACCTAAAAAGCAGCGCACACGTCCAGGGAAGAAAATGGGAATGGTTCTGTTGTGTTCAGCCAGTTTTGGAGCAGACTCAAAACATGCTTCTAGGCCAAAGTACCTCAGAAAGGTTCTTCACCCTCATGCACCTCGGTGTGATGTTTGACAAAGCAGAAGGGTGTCAGGCGCCTCCCAAAGGTCTGCTCTCCTGTTGCATTTACTGCCATCTTGGCTGCTGCAGGGCTGCAAGCAGAGCCTTGGAGACCCACCAGCTGCAGCAAGACCCCAGCCATGCACATCCACACCAGGGCCAACGGGCACCAGGAGGTAAGTGGCATTTTGCAAGCAACATGCAACGTGCTGACTAACATCACCAGTCAATACATACTGTGTCCTATTAGCAGCTTACTCATAGACAGATAAGATTCAGGAAGGGCTATTGTATCACTAGGATGTCCTGGATGTAGTGACTCATTGCAGTGAGTCAGGTTAGCAGGGAGGAGATGGACATGGGGGCCAGCCTGCCCTCTGCCCTCAGCTGCTGAGGTCAACTGGCTGCACCTGCACAGACCCACGCCAAACCCATGGCCCCTCTACTTGCTGTGACATGCAAGTTTGTATGCCCTTGCATTATGCTGCTGTTTCTGATGCTTCTGGGATGCTTCTGGGATGCTTCTGATGAGCTGCAGGATTTATCTGGTTCTTTCTACATTGATTGTGGCTAACTATATGAAGCCAAATCTCTTCTAGTAAGACAGCTAATTTTGATCATGAAACTTCAAAACATAGAAAATCTGAAATTAAGATTTGGGCAGTACCTTATGTAGAAAACTTTGCAATAGTGACCTACAAAGCACTACTAGATCTTTTTATATACAATATTTAATGTTTTTATATTATAGCATTATTGCTTCCATAACTTTGGTGTTACAGGCCCAGTGTAGCCACTGGCTTATTTCTGTGAATATGAACTAGGCTTTTAGAACAACCTGACCTGGGAGGCAACAGAACTCTGAATTATGCTGCTGAATCAACATACCGTGGCATCATCTGAACCAGAGGCAAAAGCATCTCCACTGGGGTAATATCTGTGCATGAGTGAAAAAAAGACGCAGAACACATTACGTTATTTGGATGAGATCAGTCTTCAAAAATAGAAGCAGTGCATGGCTCAGCACCACAAGTGTGTCCTCTCCCACAAACACACTGACCTGACGCTGTTGATGTCTGAATCGTGGGTTTCGAATGACTGGATGCACTGACCAGACCGCATGTCCCACACCATGGCTTTCTTGTCACATCCCTAACAAGACAAAAGAAACTCACTACAGGTGTACAGATAGTGACATTCACCCCTTGTGTATCCAGTACATGTGTTCAAACCCAGCTACATTGACAGGGCTCTGAATGTCACAGCTCCAAGGGGAATTAACCAGCAAAGCAGCCCCAGAACCTGCCACACTGGTACCCCAGAACCTGATGCAGCTGCAGTGAGGAGGGCAGTGTGCCAGGAGGGCCGGAACCTCAGCGGGTGCTGCAGAGCAGCATGGGGACAGTGCTGCTGTGGGGCACAGTGAGGTCAGAGGGAGAGGGGCCCTTGTGCAGACAGGGCAGGGTGTGTTCACACTGACCAGCACTCAGTGCCCTGCTCTGCTCATGCTGCCACTGCCTCTGTAGTTTCCCTGCAGTGCGAGCTGCACGACTGACTCGTTCCCTTACCCCTTCACATGCTCAACATAAATATTAATACCCAGCATTAAAAGTTTTATGATAAACGCTTTTCATACACTGAAACTGAAAATGAAATAAATGTCTCTTGCCAAACCGGAGTTATATCCTGCCACAGCTTGCAGCACCTATGTGCTCAATGGGAGGGCTGGATGAGAAGAGAAGCACAACAGCATTTCAGCTCATCATCAAGCTCTAAGCCACCCAGGCTGTGCTTTGAAAGGACTGTTTAACACTGAGGTGCTTGGCACCTGTGAAGTCCTCGGTGACGGACCCTCTCATACCTGCAGGAGCATGTGGCTGGTCCTGCTCTCAGCTGCAGTGTTTCACTGCTGTCACAATAGCAGCAGCAGGAAAAAGAGCATAGACTTTTCTTTTAAGAGTGGTGGGAGGTTTTAATAAACACTACCCTGCTGGAGGAAGGCAGAAGTTAGGCTCTGCTCTGGGGGTGGCTCAGCCTCTCCAAAAGGGTCCCTGTTGCCTCCATGCTGTATGGGAAGCACAGAGCAGCCCAGGCAGCTGCTGCTCCTGCTGTGCTGGTGCATGCTGCTCAGCAGACTGTGCCACGCATTATTTACTTTTAAGCAAATGTAATTGCTGGTTAAATTAACTCTCTTCACAATTCAAGCGTCTCTTTATTTTTTGAAACTCTCCTGTAAAATGAAATCCCATCTTTTTACTAATGGTGTTATTATTTAAGTTATTCATTATTTAAATGTTCCTTCATACCAACTTGCAGTTTCTGTGTAGGCGAAACCACACTGCGTTCAGAACATTTTGGATTCAGCACATTTCCCTTGGAAGCTCTGCCACAGACCTAGCCCAGCCCTTCGCATTGCTCCCATGTGCACCATTCTTACTGACCTCTCTGGGAGTCTGGGGCCAAGACCAAGCTGACAAGCTGCTGTTTTGACTACTAAGGTTTCAAGGAGAAACCAGCAAGCACCTGTGGAGAGATGGCCCCATGAGTGCTACCCACCTCGCTCCAAAGAGCAACGCTCCAAGGGCTCAGAGCACAACAGCCTGGGGCTCAGCCCTGAGCTCACCCAGCTCTATAAGTCATGCTGTGATTTTTAGTGGTTATATATAACAGCTCCCATTCTACGTGCTGTTGCATTTACATCGCTTATTCCAGCTCAAGATTGCTGTATTGCAGAGCCCTGTTATTCAGGGAGACTCTATACATCACTGTACATTCAGGTCACACCACTTTGGTTATGCCAGCATCAACTCAATGTAAGACAGACCTTCACTAAAGTGGTGTTTTGCATTTGATGAGTTAAGTGAGTCTCTGTGAGCACAGACATGCCCAAGCTGCTACACTGACAAAGTATGACATATTCTCTTAGCAGTACCATAGCTGCTTGTGATTCTTTGCCCTATAATAAGCTGAGCTGTTCCCAGGGAGAATGAATCTGTCCTTTCTGGGAAGTGAGCTCGGTGGCAGGAAAGCCCGGGAGGAGTAAATGCACTCGGATGGAATTAGCTTTCAGTCACGCTTCAGAGCAGCTGTGCTAACAGCAGGCAAAGCGGGCCAATGTGGTAGGCTTTGCTCCTGGTGGGCCCGCCAAATTTGATAAAAAGAGCTGTAACTGAAGAGGTCCAGGTTTATCGTGAAGGGACAGGACTGTGACTCTGTGCACAACAAATGGAATCCTCTGATTGACACACAGTACCCTCCGGCACGAGGGCCATTTCCACCAGCAAGCACGGGACATGTTGTGCCATCACTGGTTAGACAAAGTAACCAGGTACCATCAGCAGTCACTGGTAGCAAGGGCTCATCTCCCAGCTCCTAATAGCTCCTACCTCCACACCCGGCTTCTGAGGTGGGAAGGACCAGTATTCCCTCAAAAAGGAGCTAAGACCCACCCCATTCACCTCTGTGCCTTGTTGTGCCTTACTGTGTAGCCATGGCTCAGCTGCCTGGGGCAGTGCACCTTCAGCAGCAGGACACCATTGGGAAGGTGCCCTGATGCTTCCCCAGAACCAGTGCTGTGGCCACAGTGAGGTTTGTGTGCTCCTCAGGGCATGGGGAGCAGCGGACAGCATGTGGCTGACGAAGGGTCTTTGAATGCCTCTGGTACCAGTGGAAAGCACAGGGGGCTAAGCAACAGCTGCAGATGTGGCCACACCTTATCTCTCTGCACTGACTTGTACGAGGGTCCAGCCAGCGCCCAAGCTACTCCTTGGCTGCTGGGGAGTGGTTGAGCAACACAGCGGCATGTGCGTTATTTACAGCCCTGCGTCGGTGCCCCGAGCAGCCACTGGCACACCCTGCCTGGCTCCAGAGAGCTGGGCACGACAGAGCCAAAAGCAGAAGGGTGTCTGCTGTGGCGGGCTCACACCTCTGTCTGCAGAATGAGCCTGCAGCTCCAGTTCTGAGCCCATTCCTTCCTGGGAGAGGTGTTGTTTTGATCTCGGGCTCAGTTGCTTTGGTGTGGGATGGAATCTGCTAAGTAAGCATAACCGCGGTCACACTGGGAGGGTGGGTTTGACCCCACAGTCAGAAGTTTAATTTACTCCAGATTAAGACATCTGCTTGCAATGAGAGGATTGCAATGGTGCTCCCACTACATACTCCAACGCTACTTCAATAAGATCACAAGCCTCCTGTTCTGCTGCCTTTTCCCTCCCACCTTCCTTAACTTGATATGATGATAGGAAGCTCCTGCTTACCCCGGAGACAAATGTATTTCCAGTTTCTGAAGGAGCCAGATCCAGGCACAGGACATCAGCACCATGCCCGTGGAAGCTTTGCAGAAGCTGCCCGCTCTCAACATCCCACAGAGCACAGGTCCCATCTCCACTTGCTGTCAGGATCTACGGAACACAGCAAGGAAAGTCACAACACAAAAATCAACAGACAATCAAGCTTACAAAGAAACTACTGGCATCCTATCTGTACGCCAAGGACAGCTTTAACTTCAAGAAATATTATACAATAAATCAAAGCCATAAAAACAATCCTATTCTAAGCTGAGTTTGTGTTTTTAACTTTTATGGAAAGAAGTTTGAGTGGACAGAAAAGGAGAACTGACACAGCTATAACTACATAGTGTTTCAGTAATGATCAGTTTTGTGTAGTTGGGTTTGAAGAACAGATGTCATCAGAGATCTGCTGATATTTCCAAATCCTCCAAAGGGGTGGTAGAACCAGACTGGTATTTTTGTCTGCCCCTGTATTTAACTCTACTTTAGGCTGCTGGAATTCAAACTGCTTTAAGAACTGTTGGGGTTATGCCTGTTGTGGTTTACCTGCTTAACTCACGAAGTCTTTTTCTGCTTGAAATTGCCAGATTCAAACCAATGAATTGGGCTTAAGACATGGATATTCTGAAAGGAAAGCAAGCCTGTCTAGACAGTTGTTTGACAAGCCCATCACCTCCCACTTGTCCAAAACCATTTATGTGTGAAAAGGCTTGAACAGATCTTGACCAAACAGAGCTCACAGCTTCCCTCATCTGCTATGAGCATGTGATCAGCTCTTGTGATTGTGGCTAAAGCCTGATGATGTTCAATTGTTTAGAATTTCCCCTTGGCACCCAAAGCTGTTATGTAATCACAGATTTTATAGGTCTCTGCGCACAGCGATGGAACAGACTAGGGTGACCACAGAACAACTCTGCATGTCCTATAGTTCTGTGACCTTAGGAAGCCTTCTGCAAAGATTATTCTCATGTTCAGTGGGGAAACTTGAGGATCCCAGCAGGTCATTAGAGATTAAAAAGAAAATACTCCTTAACAAGAAAATGATCATACGATCATGAAACCATTCACAGAGTTGCATAAAAGTTAAACACTGATCACGTTTGACAGGTGCTCCAAAAACTCCTCCCAAAAACAGAAGTCTGCAACGCTGCAGAACAGCCCATGCCAAAGCCTCTTGCAGAGTCACAGTGATATTCTGGGATGTTAATAGTAGAAGAAAGCCCTGAATTGTCTTTCTGCCCTGTTTTTGAGCCTAGCTTAATAAAATTCTCTATTTTGAGCACGGTTCGCACTAGGATGGAGAGTGAAGGTACTGAGTGAGGAATGAGAACTTCCAGCTCTGAGCATTTGCTCTTGTAATAACACGTGAGAAAGAAATTGTCTGATGGAAATAGGAATAGCTAAGGACAAAAGGTAGAGCTCTGTTGGCAGTCCAGAGCTCCAGCTAATGCTGGAGTTGAACTCAGTGATCGCTATGGGTCCCTTCTGGCACCATAAAGCAGTGCAGTACATGGCAGGGACAGTGGGGCCATGCCGGGGCTCACCATGAGTGCAGGTGCTGGGGTAGGAGCAGCAAGAAGGGCCACTCTGCCTTCCCCACAGTCACATCCTGCTCCTTAGCTCTGTCACACTGGCACTATGGCTGCCTGCCCCATGAACAACACTCGAGATCCCAACTAACTCTTGCTATTAATACACACAGAGCATCATCACGTGGGGAACATTATCGCACTGCAGAGCTGCAGATACCTAATTTAGGAAGTGAGGCTCCCAGGCGCTCTGTGTTGGGGAAGCTCTCTCTGGCAGGGCTGATCTGTGGGGCCCAGGCTGACTTGTGCAGGTTGCCCAGCTGGCAGCTCAGTGCTCCTCTTGGCCTTGGATGGCAACATGATGAAGAACAAAGATGGCACCTCCTCTTTCAGCACCTGTGCAGCCTGAGATTGGCTTTCATCAGTGATGAGCTACCTCTCACCAGGTGCCATGGACACACGAGTTTCTAAGCTCCTTTCCTGACATTCATTCTGAAAACTGAGTGTAGGTTTGAGAGAGCAGCTGAGGCAGTGCAGCAGCACTTGCAGCTCTGGTGGCGGGTGCTGACTGCTATGGAGCTCTGCACTTGGGGAGCTGTGCCCTGCCCGAGGGCTGCTCCAGGACAGGTGATATGGCAAGTCCTCCAGTGACACTGCCAGGAGAGCAGAGCTGCACAGTGTGACTGTTGCACAGTGCACCCTTGAAACTACTGCATGATTTTAATCCTTAGGCCATTACCTAAAGGGAGAAAAGAGAAGCAATGTGGGGTTCTCTGGGATGCCCTATATAACAGTGTTCTAACAGAAGCTTAGCCAAACCATTTGCTTGTATTTGTTTAAACAGTAACATACAATGCTATAAACAATCACTTAAAAGCACATGCCTATCAATCACAAGAATATCTCTTCAGAAAAATCTCAGAATCACTGAATATAAAATATCTTAATCCATTGTGGTGCACTCTATCAGTGCAGTTTGCTGTATTTAACAAGGAGGAAAAAAACCCTAATTTTTCCTTCTATTTTTATTATGAAAAATACAAAACTTTTTTTCCTTCCATAGGATTTATAAAATGACACACATAGATATGGACAAGTAAACAGATGACTGATTTTGTATCTCATCATAGCCATTCCATGTCATTTAGACTCTCCTCCAATTACGCAGTGCTCCTGCACAGTGAGGTCAGGGCTGAGCAAGCCTGAGCCTGGTACCTCCACCACTTGTTTCCATGACAATCAGCCTGAATTAGCACCTCAGAGTCATTACAGAAGGGCTGGCAAATAACAACATACTTTTGGGCATCTCATGTCTTGAAATAGAAGCAATCAGAGCTGGTATTTCCTTCAGAAGAGCTCTAAATATCTGCAAGAAGGGAACAAGGTATTCCCTTTCCAGCAGCTCTGCTGACACAGAACATGATTTAAATGCTCCCTTCTGCTTTCTTTTCTTTCTTCTTTTTTTCTTCCTGAGTGCACTGAATAGAATTTCAATACAAATTTGAAAACCAGGGTGGGCAGGGAGATTACCCTGTCTCCCTTCATAGTCTTTTGTGTTTCTGGAGAAAGGGGTGTGATATTCACTACAGGAGGAGACTAGTCTGCTCCCAGATGATCTGCATTTTGTCCCTAGCTTTGCCATGAAGTCCCACTGTGACCCTGAGCAATCACTGCTCTTTGTGCTCAGCCCCCCACCAGTGAGACAAGGACAACATCACCGCTTTCCCTCAAGAGAACACATCATGGCTCTCTGTGGCTCTCTGTGGAGCCATCCTTGAGCTCAAATATGTCACTTGATATGAATAAAAAATACTAAGAATTAAAGCAAAGTTGGGTGGATATCCCTAACAAAGCAGGCAACAATGCACACTCCACCAGCTGGCAAAGCAAACACCCAGCCTAGTTGAAATGGTTGTTGGGTTTTTTTCCAACTATTTACATTAGTTCAAGCTCCTAAAAGCACAAGGCAGTACAGAGCCAGCAAGCAGAGAACACACAGGGTACCAGCAAACATTCTCTGCAGAAGACACAGGCTTTTGCAGGGCACAGGCAGAACAGCCCGGCCATGGGCTGTTAGAGGCTGTCACAGAAGCTTTTGCAGCAGGCTCATTGCCCCCGAGTGTCCCAGCAGCCCTGCATGGGGCAGGACATGGCTCTGGTTGCTGAATGCCCCTTGTGCAGGGAAGGTTACTGCATCGCATACAAGTGTGGCTCATGTTAGGCTTTGCTGGACAGTGGGCAGAGGGCAGGGGATGCATTTACCTGCATGTCAGAGTTAGTGAAGCTGCAGGCAGACAAGTAGTTTGTGTGCATTGCAACCGATTTCTTCTTTGCAGCCATATTTTCATTTTTGTCAAATGTCAGAGGGTACACAGAACACTTGTTGTCCAGGCCACTGGAGAGAGTAATAATAGCAAATAACAGAGAGAACTGGTTAAAACTGCAACAACAAAAGGCAAGTGGTGATAAGAAGGAAACCACCTGTCAGTGCTGTGCTACCAAATCCTCACAAGCGCCGACTTCCCTGTATTGTGCTGGCCTGGACCTCACGTGCAGGGAAGCCCAGCTGCCTCACCAGCCTGGCTACGTTACAGCACATCAACAGCTGAGGCTCACTATTTTTTACCCTCATCCAGTTTATAAATGGCACTGAATTAAACCTTACAAAAGTACGAGCTAGAAGGTGACACAGTCACTTCAGGGTTAATTTTTCCTATTCGGTCAGAGTGCCATTCTTCTGCTATGTGTCATTGTGAGTATTAGCATTTAAAACGTCATTATTTATGTACATTAATAAATTTGATATAACTCCTATGGAACAGACAGCATAACAAATAGTGGATGTGAAGATTGGAAGAATCTGGAAAAAAAACCACCAGAAATACCTACCCCTGCAGCTGGTGTGTCCCTCCTGGACAGTCACACCAGTCAAGCTGTGTCTCCCAGGCCAGCTGTGCCCACCTTGACGCCCTTCTAAAGCTGTGGCAGCTCAGCAATGCCTTGGTCCTGGATCCCCAGGACTCCAGCAGGTGCTTGCTTTGTGCCTTGTATTAACTGCACAGCACTTAACCAATGCCACAATAGAAATACAGAACTAGGTAGTGCAATGCAGTTATGTCCCCCCCGTCTCTCTTACAACAGCTTCCCTATTATTTTTCAAGTTATAGTAAAAGTCATATAATTTCTGGACTCCACCTCCACAGACACTTATGGAGTCTTTTTCCCACATTTGTGAGCAGCACAGTAAAGCCTCCCTTTGTTTCTTCCTCTCGCCCCAAGCTTACTTTGTCTGTCTGATCCACTCAGTCCCTTTTTAAAAGATCTTTTGCCAACTTCTTCTCTCTTTGTTTTCTCTCCTGTAAAAACTCAATTTTTCCAAACCTGAGCCCTCAGAAAAGTTGAAGATAATTATCAAGGACAGGGTCACTTTCCCCCACTCCATCTCGGCAAGATCTATTCATGTGCTGATAATCCTTATTGGCCAACCTTTCTCTCTACCTCTTAGAAGAAAGAGCAAAGAAAGAATAGGGTTAAAACCACTCTCCCTTAGAAGATATATCCAATGCACATAATCAAATTGGAACAGAGAACTTGCATGCATGCAGAATTCCTAACCCATGATATAAATGCTGAAAGAGGATTATTTACCATGCTTATACAACAGATGTTATTGCACTGAAGTCAGTGGAGACAAAATGGATGAGCCGTTATGGGACTAGAAACAGAGGCACTGAATATAATCCTCCCATCCACAATCAAGGCACGCAAGCTTCTAACTGTTGGCATCTTGTGAAGGCACCAGGAGATCCCTGCAAATCAAGCCTCTCTGCATAAGTAGCTGGGGAAACTGGAAACTTACCCACAAGCAATGGCACATCCAGAAGGGGCATATGCACATGCCATCACCCAGGTACACGGCATCGTCACAGCGTGTTCCTGAAACACAGTAGCTCTTTAAGACTTAGACATCAGTACTTCCCTAACCCAGCAAAGCAGCAGAAGGACAGCTACTCCATATCTGACTATTTCCACCTTATTCACAAGCCCCTGACTGAACACAGAGCATGTTTTATTGACAGCCACTTGGTGCTGTAAATGTCCTCACTGTGGTACATATGCTAGTGAGTTAGAAACAAGCTGTATTTTCACAGCTGTCTGAAGAAAAGAGAGCCCTGACAGGGCTTGGAGGACCAGTATCATCATATCACAGTGAACACCATGGCTAAGAATCCCTGGTGATCACACATGGCACCTTGCACAGCTGTTACCCAGGGAAGACTTCCACTTAACTAGCCTGGCTTTTCCTACAGCCTGGAGGCATCCCATCAGTGACAGGACTGGATTGGTACCTGCTGCAGATCATGACAAATAACAATGCCCTGATAGGGACCTTGCTCAGAGACAGGTGAAGGGAGATGGTTTGTGTGGGCTCCTTGCTCTGAGGTGCTGATGGAGGCTTGCAGGCTATTCCATCATCCTGCTGTTACTTGTGCCACCTGTTTGCCCTTCAGACCTTCACTGTATCCCACTGTTGTTTGCCCCATCCACAGAAATCAGACCTTTGCTGACTTTCACCTACCTTGTTGGTAGTGAACGAATCCCACACGATCACCTTCCCATCCTAAATGAAAACACACAGAGAGAGGTACAGCTGTGAGCTTACTTCCCAAATTTGGGGGAAATTCTGCTGCTCATTTCTATCCCCCAGTCTGTTACTTCAAGACATTTTTGTCACCATCTTAACATTACAATGGTTGCAGTGAAGCACCAAGGAGATGCTTCTCACTAGTGCTAGTTATTTCTTTAACAAAAAGAAAATTGTATTTCCTTCTGAGATTACTGATGTTGGATTAAAGACTAATCTCTATTTAAAAGGGCTTTCTCAAGCATGTTTATGAGAACTCCTTTTGTCTCCAGAACACAGCTGGAACAGAACCACCTCAAGAAGCCATTGCTATGAAGCATTCACTTGCCTCCTTTCAGCCACAATGTGTTTTCCCCAGCCTGCAATCACCATCTGCAAAACCAGACACTTTTCCCATGTAAAACCTGTTGGTATCTCAGTACAAGGCCTTACTTAGAGGCCTTGAGGTGAGGTGACCTGTATTACAAGTCATTTTCCCAGCTGGCAACATGCACAGAATCATTAATGGACACTGCAGTGTTTATTCATCTTCCTTTCCAGTCTTTTTCTATTTTCCTCTTTACTTCTTGCTACACTTCAATTATCCACTGCTACGATCAGCTAAATAGCAATCATAACAACACTCCACTGAGAGTAACTCAACCACTTTGTGTATGCCAGCAACAATCACGCCAGTTACTTTGCCTTAAGTGCATCATATTGGTTATCCTCCCCATTTCGTGAAACTGAAATGTTTATTGGTAAACAGGAATTGTTGCTATATCTGGACTCATTTCAGTTCTTAGAAATGGAGGCAAAATGCATTACAACTTTGCTGTTTAGCTTTCTGATTTACACAGTGGCATTTTAACCACTAAAAAAACCCGTCACGTTAATTATGTAAACTGGGATTCTCTTTGCTGGAATCACCGTGAATGGTAAAAAACTCACAGTAACTGAAGGTGGCTTGCAATGCAGATTGCCTATTTTTATCCCTCTGGTGAGACCCCTGACAGATTTCATATAGGTCAATGAACAGCTGTGTGATGCAGTGAGCTCACTCACTGCCATACTGGGCACATAATGAACCAGGGGATCTAGAAAGTAATTATCTCATTACCTCCTACAGCTCATGAACTGGTCGTGAGCAGGTGGTAGGACAGTTTCTCAAAATGCCCAAGTAAATGCAGTAGCTTTGGCAGATTGTTTGAGGCTTCTAAGGGCACACCAATCATACAGACTGTGGCAGAAATGTTTGCACACAGAAATCTCTAGAAGCATTAATATTGCTTTCCTTCCTTTTTCCTGATTGTTTTATGTTAACACTGAAATCATTACTGACCATTAACTCTGTAAAGACCAGGGCAATAAAAGTATGCGTTTGCCTCAGATGAATTCTTTCTATTTTCTTTTGCAGTAGGGAATACAGGGGAAAACTGCATATGACTGCAGAAGAAACATTTAGGGTATTAGCATGTAGTTATGCTCAGATTTGTGCTGTCTGAACAAATATGCTGCAATGTAAGGCTTTAAGGGCATACTGAAAACATGTACATTGTGCAAAGGTACCATCTGAAAAGAGCAGCACACAGTACAGCTAGAAGATCTGTACAGTGGCCAACACTGCCTTTGAAAAACACCCGCCCAGTGGCATACCTGGGAAGAGCTCACAATTCTTCTTTTGTCTTTGCACCAGTCCATACACAGAACTTTATTTCCGTGGCCCTTCAGGGTCCTCCTGGTCTTCATCACAAACTGGCCCAGTGCCTCCACACGCTCTGCCACCTGATGAACTGCAAACAGCTGATGGTTAGGGAACCTTACATTCAAGTTCAGCCACAGAAAACCTTTGCGTTCGTGAGTAATGTCACTTGGAGGAATTAATTCAAGAAACATGAGCCTATATGCAGCCCAACAAAGTCTGCCTCAGAACTGGCAGGTGATAAAACCAAGGTGGGAGGTGTATGAATATATCCACCAAATAAAGATACAGATGAACTCACTCATGGATTGAATTCCAGGGCTGCAGCAGCTGAAGCACTTGCACGCTATCATTCCCAAGTATAACTGGAAAATCAATTACTCACCCCCTTTCCTCCCTCTCACTGACTGAAGGAAACCCACAGTCTGACTGTGGCTTGAAAGAGCATCCCCAGCCTAACACATACCCTGAGGTGCTCAGCAGAACTGAAGATCACTGCTGTGTTTCGGAGGAACAAATCATACAAAGAAGGGGATAAGCATCAAATCTCTGAAGTTTTCATTGTAAAACGCTTGTTCTGGGTGTGAGACTCAGTGTGATAGAGGTACCAGCTGCCAGAGACTTCTTGCCATGCCATCCCCACTGGTAGCCAAGGGAGCCCTGAGGGCCAAGACACAGCTCCAACTGAGCAGGGAAATGAAGGTGATCAGAGGGGCAGAACACCTCTCCTGTGAAGAAACATTGAGGGTGTTGGGCTTGGAGAAGGCTCCAGGGAGACCTCATTGCGGCCTTCCTCTACTTGAAGGGAGCCTAGAAGCAGGAGGGAGACTGACTTTTTACAGGGGAAGACAGTGACAGGAAAAGGGGAAATTACTTTAAACTAAAAGAGGGGAGATTCAGGCTAGATGTTAGGCAGAAATTCTTCACTGAAAGGGTGGTGAGGCCTGGGCACAGGCTGCCCAGAGCTGTGGGTGCCCTATCCCTGGAGGTGCTTGAGGCCGGGCTAGGTAGACTCTGGGCAGCCTGGTTTGGTGGGTGGCAACACGGCAAGAGGGTTCTAACTGGATGGGTTTTAATGCCCCTTCCAACCTAGGCTATTCTATGATAATAGGATCCAGTGCTATCTCATGTCATGTCTGTCCATGATGAAACATAACACAGCTGCTGCTAGCTAAGGGGACAATGCCTGACTCAAATCTTTAGAAATAAATGCAGAAGCTCACATGCTTTAATGAGCTGGCAGATGAAATGTCAAGCTTTTCAGAGCGTTGCTAGAGGCTGAGCTCCATGCCCTCCCTGTGGGACAGGTGACTGCTCTAGAGCAACGCTGCTGCTTCACCCTTTGTTGCTTTTCTAGAGCAGCTGCAGGCGTCCTTCACTTTGAGATCAATCCCTGGCACAGGGTCAGGGGAGAAATTTCTATCTAAGGCAGAGGCTGGTTTCAAGTAGTTTAGCTTTTCAAGAGTTGTCTTTCAAAGCCACCAGCCCTGCGGGCCGTGCCAGAGCAACGCTCTGTCTGAAATCTCCGCTTGCCCAGCCTCCCCCAGCCCGGGGTCAAGTGCTGCCCACCATCCCTGACCATCTGACCCTGCTGTTCCCAATGAGAGGTCAGAAAGAAGTTTCTGACGAAGTATCCTATAGGCTTACTCAGGAAAAG
Source organism: Gallus gallus (assembly GCF_016699485.2). Classification (NCBI taxonomy): domain Eukaryota; kingdom Metazoa; phylum Chordata; class Aves; order Galliformes; family Phasianidae; genus Gallus; species Gallus gallus. Next base: position 8,898,573 of record NC_052541.1, on the reverse strand, counting down.
GTACATTTCCCCCCTACTTTTGCCCACCGAAACCCACTCAGTGATCCAATCAGAAGGCACGAACACACAGGACAGGAGGCTATTATGGCAGCTGGAAAGACTCTTGTGTCCAGAACATATCTGAAAAAACAAACCTTTCACAGACAATAGCAAAGCGTTTCCATTATGTCAACACAACTGAGACTCAGTGGAATTGTCTGGTTTGGCTTTTACGTTCTGTGAGGACGCTTATCTGCAGCCACAGCCATAACAGCGCTGTACCCGCCTAGCACAGGTTTCAGAGTCAGATAATTATTTTGAAGCGTTCTCTGACATTGTTTCAGGATTGCTGAAAATTGTGCACTCAGACAAATAGATCGGCTGCAGCCAGTAATTAGCTCGAGCGGTTTTACAAAGGTCCAGATAAAACATGCTATTTTTATAGAGCATATGGTTTGGCCCAACAGGAAGCGGGGATTTGATGCAGATACCACGGGGTCTTTGATCCTTTCTGTGCTGGAAGTCCCAGTGGTATCTCTGGCCTTAAAAAGTTACACGAACGGGACAAACTGTTTTATTTATACCCCAAATTTTAAGCGACAGAACCGAATCCCTAAATCTGTAACACTGTGGCCCAAATGCACGTTTGGTATTTCCTCTTTCTGTCCACATTTCTGAGAGCTGCTGCTCCAAACCCACTGAACAAATAAGGGCAGTACCAGTTCAGCCAGCTGTTTGTTTTGGGAACCACAGAGGGAAGGTCACGATCAGAGGAAAAAATGCAAAAGATACTATTTTAGATATAAAAAAAAGAGGGAGAGAGAGAGAGAGAGATGCTTTATTCTGTAACTTATAGCCTCTGCACAAATCGCTCTTGGGAATAACTGAAATGCAAAAATCTCTGATACAGAATTGACTGTGAGGAAGCACTGTTCTACATGAGCATAAGGAGATGGAAACCACACCATGGCCAAGCAAGCAGCACCTTCCAGTGTAAGTTACAGATTTTACGTATGAGAAAAGAGGTAAATATCCTACAACTACAGTACCATGTCCTGTTACAGCATCACTCCAACCATGGGTAAAACTGCTTTCCTGAGCAAAGGTGGATTTAAGTGTATGCTAAAGGGGTCTGTCAAAGAGAGGCCCCACTGCTACTGATACGGCGGTGGTACTGTATGGATGTGATGATTTATGGTAATGTTTCTGTAACGAGGCCATTCCCCTTTGCTTAAGGATTCCTATTGACGGGGTGTAAATTATGACCATCTAATTCAGACCAGAAAACGCTCTGTTTACTGCAGACCAAAAAATAAAAACTAAGTCCCTTCTAATCCTCCCACAGCTGATATCCAGCAATTCTTTGGGAAATAACGCTCCTTTACAAGCTCCTGGGTGAAATCCCGGCCTCACTGAAGCCCGTCCCCACCAACTTCCCCGGGGCCGCCTTTAATCTTTGTTCCCGTCCCTAAGATGCGCGCCGTAACGCCGCGAGCAGAGCTCCGGGCCCTGCGCTGCGGAATCCCGAGGCCTCCCCCCGCCGCCCCCGGCCCGCCCCGCGCGGGGCCCGGCGGGCACGGAGCCGTCCGTCACGGCGCCCCCCGGCAACATCCCCGGGCCCGGCCGCGCCTCTCCTCCCGGGGCGGCCCGCGCCCTTCCGCCCGCCGCTGCCCGGCCCGACCAGGCCGCGCTCCCCGCCGCCCCGCCGCCCGGCCCCGCTCACGCTCCACGTCGTGCAGCTTGGCCCGCTCCTCCTCCAGCTTGCCCTTCAGGCTCTCCGCCTCGTTCTTCAGCGAAGCCAACGTCTCGTTCTCGTGCAGCCCCTCGGTTGCCATCTTTGCAAAGGAAGCGGCGAGAGACAGATGAGAGGGAGGGAGGAGGAGTTTGTTGCCTGGCTCTCAGGGATGCTCGGAGGCTCCTGCTGCCTCAGCAACGCGCCGGGGCCGGCCCCCCCCCCCGCACGCTGCCGTCCCGCAGCACGGCGGTCCCCTACTGCAGGTGCAGCCGGGCACCCAGCCCTGCCCGCGGCCACGGGGCTTCACTAGCTCAGGAATGGATGCCGGTGGGGTTTTGCTATGTGCCCGAACGCATTTGTACCGCTACTTTGCACGCGCTGTGAGGGAAGGATGTAATCTTCCTAGACTTCAGCAAAGCCTTTGACTCTGTCTCCCACGGCATTCTCGTGGAGGAATCCCCTACAGAGGGACCTGGTTAGCCGGGCTGAGGCTAACTGCATGCACTTCGGCACGACTAAGGGCTGGGTCCTGCATTTTGGTCACAGCAACCCCATGCTCCGCTGCAGGCTTGGGACAGAGTGGCTGAAAGCTGCGTGGAGGAAAAGGATGTGGGGGTGTTAGCAGACTGTGGTGGAACATGGGCCAGCAGTGTGCCCAGGTGGCCAAGAAGGCCAACAGCATCCTGGCTTGTGTCAGAGATTGCACAGGCAGTGAGGCCGCACCTCGAGTGCTGTGTTCAGTTTGGGCCCCTCTCTGCAAGAAAGACATTGAGGCCCTGGAGTGTGTCCAGAGAAGGGTAACAAAGTTGTGAAGGGTCTGGAGCACAGGTGTTATGGGGAGAGGATGAGGGAACTGGGATGGGTCAGTCTGGAGGAAAGGAGGCACAGGGAAACCTCATCGCTCTCTGCAACTGCCTGAAAGGAGGTTGTGGTGAGGTGGGGGTCAGGCTCTGCTCCCAGGTAGCAGCAATCGGACAAGAGGGAATGGCTTCAAGTTGTGCCAGGGGAGGTTCCAGATGGATATTAGGGACAATTTCTTCTCAGAAAGAGTGGCTGGGCACTGGAACAGGCTGCCCAGGGAGGATGGACGTGGTCTCAAGCAGTCACAGCCATGGGCTGGTGGTTGGACTAAGTGATCCTATTGGTCTTTCCAATCCTAATGCTTCCATGACTCTAAGAAGGAAAAAAAGTCATTTTGTTCACCTCAGTGCCGGAGTGCACAGACAGTTTGTCTGGGTTAGCACAGCCCGCTCAGCTCCATCGCTCCCTCACAGCCCTAGGGGTGCAGGTGACTACTGGAATGGCTCCTGGATCCATTGGGCAGATGGAGCGGTGTGAACCTTTCCTCCTACTGTGCTCTGAGTACCTCCGTTTTGTGACTTTTTTCCTTCCTTAAATCATCCCCCTGTTTACCCAGCACACAGATGGGCAAATTTGGGTCTGGGGTCTTCCCAGCCCTCAAAAGGGACCAGTTTCCAAATGTCCAAAGGGGACAAAGAAGCCCCCAGCTTGTTCTTAGTGTGAGCGTGGGGCACAGCTCCGTGCCCCAGCAGCCTCTGCTCACAGGCCTGTGGGGAGCATGTGCTCTGGGCACGCGGCAGCTGTAACATTTCCAGAGAAAGGACTTTGCCAAGCGGCCTTGCAACTCTCTGTTCCCTGGGAATTCCTTGAAAACGTCCTCTTCTTTCAGCAATTGTCCTTGATCTACAAGGAGTAACTTTGCTCATTTTGACTCCCATTGTCTCCCTTTCACCAGAACACAGACAATCCAATGGCTATTGTTCAACCTGGAGAAGTTCCAAGATTGGAAAGGGAGATAATAAAGTAAGGGTTTGCAGCTGTTGTTTGGACTTGGGGCACATCCTGGACACAGCACTGGGCTCGGAGAAAATGAGTCTTTTCCCACACTGGCTTAGCAGCAGTGCCACTGCCCAACTGGGATGCACAGGCAGAGCTGCTGAGCTTCCCACTGTCACCGTGGAGGTTGAATTCAGGCCTAGATCTGGTCTTGTGCTCCAACTGTTTTACAGGAGTTGGATTTCACAGCTGGAGAATCAAACAGTGAACATATTTCCTGTCTTTGGGAACTAAACATTCAGGCTGAGACTTGATACTATTCCTGAGATAACAGGGATGAGGAGGGAAGTCTCTACTGAGTAGAGAGAGCTGTTCCATCAGTAGGAACACTGGAGAAAGTGAAAGGTGTAACTGTGTCACAGATTGTTGCCTATCTCAGAAGGTAGGCATTTATAAATAACTAAAAATTAAAAAAAAAAATCACTCAATAATTCACCAGCTGATCTTTTTTTAAAATGTAAGCTAATTTTCTGGTACTTTTTTGGGAAGACTAAAACAGCAAACACACTGAATTTCTATCGATTAGCACCAATCTCCACAGTGTGCAAAACCCCAGAGGGAGAAGATGCTCTAGCACCAATAGCACCTAATAGAAGTAGGATGATCTCAACGCTGGGAATCCTAACTGTTATCCCTATGCATATAGTGGTTTTGGGGAAATCAGAAAGACTAACTGATGAAAATGCATGTATGCAGCTGAGTCCACTCAGCATCTGAAATTAAGAGATGCAGTGCAAATGAGAAGCTACAAAAGGCTCGGCCTGTTGCACACCACATTATGCACACCCATGCACAAACACCTGCACAAGCATGGCAAGGACACACTGTGCATTGTGATATACACCAAAGGATACCCACAGCTCTGAAAAACCAGTTTGAAAACAGGATGCTGCTTTCCTAGCTGTAAGTATTTCAGCATTGATGCAAAGAGCTGTTTGTTATTTTTTATTATTATTATTTTTAATTTTTATAAAATAAATATGGAATCATAGAATCACAAGGTTGGAAAGGACCTACAAGATCATGTAGTCCAACCATCCTCCCATTACCCTTGCTACCACAAGCCAGTAAACCATATCTCGTAGCTTTGTAGGAGCAAGCTAAAGGTAGATCTACAAGAAAGGCTGGGATCCTATTGCAGTGCTGATACGGTGCCTAACAGGCTGTTAGGGACTGAGGCAATTCCTCCTGAAGTCTCGGTCTGCTTCCACTTAGCAGCTGTTTCTAGTGGTAGCAGTCTAACTTCCACACTGCAAATAATAAGGAGAAAGTTGCAGGAACTGCACATAGCAAACAGCCAGTTTCCTGCTGTTCCACTGTGCACTAAACAAGTCATGCAAGAATGTACTAGATAAATGGCTATTTATAGGCTGCTGGCCAAGAAAGACCTGACCAAAGCAGCAGCTTCAAAGTCATGGGAAGAGAATAAATAGGGAAGAAACCATCTTTTGTCTTACAGTCACTACATCTAAATTTCCTCCTCAGCAGCGTGACAAATCACTGTGCTGCTTCCGTCAGTGAACTGCACACATCTGCAATCACCACATCAGTGCTCTCATCTGCCTGTCTAACTGTATTTTCTAATCACAGCTAGTTAATCCTTCTAGCATTCCTGCAGAGATCACTTCATCTGATGCTCAAATGTAACACACTGTACTGGGAGCTGTTTGGTTATGGTCATGACCAGTTCTGGGGAAGGAGAGGGGAAAGGTGTCTATAAATGCTTTTACACTATGGTTCAGGAGGGTGAAATAGTTACTCCAAGTTGGAATATCACCAGGACAAAAAATCCCTAAGTTTGCCAAAGCACTTTTGGAGATGAGCTGTTCAGTTGCCATGTAAGTACCTGAGCTTTGTATCTCATTAAAAAAAAAAAAAAAAACAATTGTGACCACTCTGGGACAGTGTTTCCTACCAGGAGAGTAGTTTACCACCTCACCAGTAATTGCTGAAGATCAAGAAGTCTCTAACAACATCCCTTCTTCATGCAGGCATTCTGGCAGGACTTTTTGTGGTGGTACACACACACAGGGACAGAAAAGCCACTGCTGCTATGCAGCCTTTCCTCACTGTACCCTCACTGCAGCTACCTCCAGCTCCTTCAGACTCCTCACCCAAGTACTGCACACAGCATACCAGACAACAAGGTTTTAGACTGGGGTGGGTCATGCAGAGAGCACTCCAGTTCTGTCTGAGGAGAGCTGAAGCAGATCAGCTAACTCCAATCCCCTGGTCTCTGCTGAGTCAGCTTGCTGCAATAGTGTTGTCTTTTTAAAGTTTTGGTTAAGGGCAACACTCAAGACCATAGGCTGAGCACACAGATACCTCAGAGCCCCGCTCAGAGGGGCACATAACACATGCCTAGCTAAGGAATGCAGTGCCCTAGGGGAAAGAATCTCATGGCTGCTTTCCAGTCAAGAATCAAAAAACACATCCTTGAACCCGGGATCACATCTGTTTCAGGCTTATGGAATAACATCAGGTGTCTGCAGAGGCGTCTACACTTGAATTAGAAGCAGCCAGCCTTCAGGCCTAGCAATGCCTGCTTCTGTCCAGAAAAATCCAACACAATGGACAATTAATACACCCAACCCCTACTTTTTGCAGTCTTTTCACATTCCAGCTGATACAATCAATAACATACCATTTCCACACATAGCGAGCAGTAGCTGAGCTGTTCTGATTTGATGTAAACAGCCCTCAGGGGCTTCTCGTTGGAGCACTTGTCACACGGACCAAACACGATCGCTAAAAAGGTCTGGTCACACATCTCTGCAGTACGAGAGAGCTGAAAGAGAGAAGAAAGAAGAGTGCGTTGCAGTGCGGTGCAAAGCTTCCTGCTGCTGCTCCAGTAGCTGATGCAGCTTAGACAGCATATAGATAGCTGGAAGCTGGATAATCTCTCTGACTAATCTTCTGAGCTTAATGAACAGTGTGCAAGGCAGTCACACGATCTGCAGATTGGAATTTTATAAAGAGAAAGCAAAATATATATTCTGTTATAACGAGCACTGATTGCACATTGCCATAATGTGCACTGTGCACACCGATTAATGACATGCATGACACGTAGATCCTTAGTTTTCATGTAACTAATGCCATTAGACGGTGACCACAAATGGCCAGCAGCTGGATTTGTGAGAAGTCTGAGCTGATCAATATTTTTCTTTCCTCAGTGCATTATTAAATAGTCAATATTATGTATTACTTTTAAAGCTGACAGATGACCTCAGATTCAGTTGGCAGCCAGATATTTCATACAATGTTCTGCTTGAGCAGAAAGTGATGATTTGGCACTCTGAACGCTGGGTCATTAAGAATCCCCTTTTTGTTCTCAAGCCAGGCATCACTGTGATCAGAGCACGATCATCAAAGGAGAATTAGAAACTCCTTGAGTCAGAAAAACAAACAATAATATCATCCTGTCAATCTTCTCCTTACTACATTTTTCCCATGGAAAGTGTATTTCCCAGTTTTTAAATGAAAGCTTTTAAAATTATTTAGATATTTATCAGTATTTAGCCAAATACACAGATAATGAGTTTATGGTTAAGAGAAGAAGCTACTAAAAAGGGAAGGAAAGTAAATGGGATGAACTGTGCAAATTTCAGAGCGTGTTTGGCTGGATGTATATAAAAACATAATGCAATTTTATTCTGTGCAGTTGCCTCCATTCGGCTGTTCATCCTTACGTATTTCAGTGGACTGCTTGAAACAGGAGATGAAGAACTCAGAAATCCTATCAAGTCATCAGAAGTTTCTCTGTTATCTCCAGGAGTTGTGTAACTTCATCCCAAAGTACGCGTGAAGAAATCTACCCTGACACAAACTACGTCAATATTAGTCTGAAATCCACATGGAGCTTTCAACCAGCTATATGCAGCCAGGGGGTTCATATCCCATTGGATGAAAAACAACAAGTGTGCCCTGAAGCTTTTAATGCATTCTTCTGCAAACAGTGAGCCCGGGTCCCCAAGCTGCTACCCTTTCAGGGACCTTCCCTGTAGTAGTTTTTCTGTAGTAGTGTTGAAGTGTCTACAGCAGCAGGGCTCAACCGTGCTAGATTCTTAAATCTGGATTGCAGGCTTCTTAAAATTTACCTTAGAAGTATAAAAAAACAGTAACAAATATGCTACAATGAATCTTGTTGATAAATAACCCCAAATTGCCTACCTTTTCCAACAGCAAGAACCTGGAGATTCTCAAGATGAGCAAAGGAGCCTTGTGCAACTGCCACGCAGATGGACAACCTCCCTATTAAGGCTACTTACAGGGTATTTAAGGCTCAGCCTCTCCAGTTCTGTCACCTCAGGTCAGTTACGTACTGGCAGTTGTAGTTGAGAGGCTTTGTTTCAATTGCCTTCTTTCAGAATATAGAACAGAGAATATAACCTATGAAGCAAAATAGATAATGTCTGCTCATTCCATGCTGCAACCATTTCTGGCTATCTTTCAAATGTTTAAACATACTGGGGAGATGACTGGCTGCTGTGTTTTCCAACTTACCAAACTGATATTCACTGCTTCTTCCAAGAAGGAAAACAAAAGACAGGATTTCGTACCTACAAATTGGCTGAAGACATGAACATCACAAACACAGTAAGTTTCCTCTCAAACTCACTCACCAAATTGTCAGAACAATTTTCCTCCATCAACAAGTGTTGTTGTACATGCATACATACCTTCAGACTCTTTCTGATGTCGATGCAAGAGTAAAAGCACTGTGCTTTTACTCATACCATGGCAATGACACAGCTCCAGTAAGTGTAAAAAAAGGCCATATGCAAACTACAGCAACTAAACTTGCTTTCATTGAAATGGGTACAGAAATTCACCAGGAGCAGCAAACCATTCTGATAGGAGGATACCTAATGTTGCAGCAAAGCAACTGGACCAGTAAATAAACACTTGTGGTACAATACAAGGATACAAGGCAGTATCCACTAATGTTCACATAATTCCAAGTAAACTGTTAATAATTCTTTACTGAAAATATTTGCATCACTCAGAACACTACAAACTGATTTGGAAGCTGCTTTATTTGACAGATAAGAATACCAGCCTACCTACACATCTCAATTTTGGTACAACTTTTATAGCTGTTAAGCAAAACACAAATGTTCCTCCATATATTATTCTTCATGCATCACTGTAGTTATCCCTATGAATACTACACTGTTCATAGTAAATATCAAGGACACAATATAACAAAAATATTCTTCTTTATATTTACAGATTTTAAACACTATGCAATGCAAAAACCAAATGTCTCTTCCTATAATATTTAAATTAACTAAGTTAATTAGAATCCCTTTAATATTTCTAAGCTTTAGTACCGTATTTCCATAACAGCCTAGCCAGAAAACTAGCAGTATGTTCTGAGGAATTTCTAATGACAGCCATGACTGCAGCAAGGTGAATGCTGGTTCTCCAGTTGTTCTGACAGGGTCTGGTATTAAAGAAATTGTTATTCTGTGTGTTCTGCCTACAGGAATAAAGTTGAACAAAACAAAAAGGAGACCACTTCTGTTTTTAAGGATCCTGCAAGTTAAAAAACGCAAGGAATTAAGATTGGTTTATCAGTAATTTCAGACCATAGCAGCTCCTACTCAGTATGTGAACTAGGGGAAGGAAACGAGCGAAAAAGAACGGGAGAAAGACCTGTACATAAGTGCATACTCAGTGTATGTTCCTAAAGACACTGCATAAGAGATGGATGTAAAACAGGACTCCTGTTTTTTTAAATAAATAAGCTTGTAATTTGGATCACAACAGGAATTTTGTATCTGATTTTTCCACTCTGATAACACAGCTGAAATGTGCCTACAAAAGAAGCGCCCAAATTGCTCCCCTGGCTGAAGAGCTGTCTGCTGTGCCCGAACTATAATGCACACAGTCAGCCTGAGTGAGCCAAGCCAGCATTCCTACAAAGACAGTGTGTGTTTATTACAGCAATCCTCTTAGACTGACCTCAGCCCCCCAGGTTCAATGTAGCTATCTGTATTAAAAAAAAAAAAGAACAATAAAATACATAAAGAAGTCCAAACAACTGTAGGAGGACCTCCTATTCCCACCTTTACAGTCTTCTTGTGAACTGTTATAAGCTACTTACTTCATGAAAGGAACAAAGGCATTGAAAGTATAGAAGGATGAATACTACTGTCAAACAAATTCAATACAGCAGAACAACAGAATAATCTTGGGAAAAAAGAAATCTTTTGGTACAGAAAGCAAATCAAGGAAAACTGTACAGAAGTTACATTGATCCCAGCATAACCTTTCCCAGTGACTGTGCTTTAATGTTACTGACAGAGAACCAATGCAGACTTGTCAGATAAATTCTTTCCTCATCAAGTTTGGGCTAAAAAACTGTGTGGAATTACATCCAGCTGATGTCATTATTCATAGGACTGTAAAGAAGAACGACCAACAGTAAAAAACAGAGAAGGAGATCACAAGCTGAAATGATTCTTATTTTTTAAGACTTGACTCTAGGAAAAGTTTTTGATGGCTTAATTCATGGCAAGCTCCCATACCATCCTTCCAGGAAGCATGGAAGTCTACTTGTCCTTATTCAGTCTCAGAGAAAATACCAAAGCACTGCTTTTACTAAACCCTTGTGAGAAAGCCGAGTTTGAAGCTGCTGGGGACTTGTATCGTCTCCAAAGCGTGTGGGGAGGGTGTGAAAGGAAACGTCACTTGAAAGCGGTATTTGGTATCAAGCATCAGCTGTGGTCCATCCTCGCGATTGTTCAGCATAGCCTGAAATTACAGCAGAAAGGGTAAGAAAATAATGTATTCCAATTAAATCAAAAACATTGCTTTTTCTCATTGCAAATCTCGCCTTCATGTAGCGTTAAGGAGACTGCACTCGATCAGTTCCCGATGAAAAGCTGAACAGTGTAGTCATTACTTGACACAAAAGTCAAGTGTAAATATGTAGCTACAAACACAGCATGGAAGAAGTGCCCTGTAACTTGAATATGAAAGAGAAGAGGAGCAGCTCTTACCTGGACTTTGCGAACAAACGACGGAGTCACTCTTTTCTCAAAATCATCTATTGGAGTGTATGAGTTGAGGATCTTAACTATCTGCTCAAATTACAATACACCATTTTAGTATGTTACGAAAAGCAAAGAAAGCATTAAGATGCCACCTTTATTGGTATTTAATTGGACTTTCAGTAAGAAATTTTACAATCAAGTGAGAATTGCGACCTGGCACCTAATTATTTCTTGCATACACGATCACTGCCATGACTCATTTCCAAAGCTGACAGCAGGATCAAGGAGATGTGGAACTGATAAAAGGAAACAACAAAAGCGCCTCTGACAAAGTAAAAAGAAATACTCACTGTGGAATAAAGAAGTGAGGTAGAAGAAGGCAGACAGGTATTCACCACAGAAGCAGTTAAAGCATTAACAGTTGGAAATAAGGAGTTAAAAAAAAGCAAATCTAATAAGTGGTGATGCACAAAGCTGATGAATGCTGTTTTTATCAAATGAAAGGCCAATAACTCTTTGCAGCAAATTGTGTCAGGCGGGTTGGTGCCAGAATAAAACAAATGGTTCATTACCTGCACAGTGGAAAGCGATGTGCAGTGTTCACATATTTCTTTGGCATCATCATCGGTGATCTTTTTGACCTGAAGGAGCCAGGCTGCTTGAGACAGAGGCTCTAAAGTTTCTTTGGCATTGCTGCTTTGAAGATTCTTGTCTTTAAGCCATTCTTCCAAATAGCTGATATTACATCTAGGTTATACCACAAACAGACAACAGAAATGTCAGGTTCCCTCTGTCAAACAAATTACATTGAAGTCTTCTTTAGAAGTAATGTTCCTCTAATGCAGTGTTCATATTGTAGAGTTTAAGTAATAAAAAACACCATACCAGTACATCATAAACATCAAACAATAGTCTGCTGGTTTTTAAGTTTCATCTCTTGTATACTTTAATCCTTTTTATTTATTCACTTCATTTCTTAAAGGGTGCCCAACAGAAAGCAAGTTACTAGTTTAGCTGTTACAGAAGAATCAGGAGAATACCAGTACCTATTAGCACTGGCAACTCTATCGTAGCACTGTATATGTTAAAAATATTATTGTAATCTACTGTATAAGCTTAGTTGTAAAGTAATCTTTAAACATTACTAATCGGGCTAAGATATAAAGGTTAAAGAAGATTTCTTCTAGTAATATTTTGAAATGGGTCAAAATTTGACTGATTTTCTTTCATCGTAGTCTGCAGACTGTCTAATGGAGAAGAACTATGGGTATTTTGCAAAAGCTGTTTGGAAGGTATGCTCTTTGTGACCATAAGATGGATGATGTCTGACCTGGACCATCAAATGGCTCTGTCTCAGTGCTTTCTTTTCTCATGACGGAGCATAAACAACGTAAGTCTGCCTTTGTCTGTCTGCCAGACGAGATGCTGTACCTGCTTACTCTACTAAGAATACTAGTCACCATCATGAGCCAACAAGCATAGGAAGAATGCTAAACATAGGACTGACTTTGAGCTCTCTGCTGATGTTTTCTCCTTCGGTGCTTCAATGGAAAGTACAGTCTGTAGCATGCTAAACACAGAAAGCTCAGCTGATAAGGCAAAGATCTATTTTTTTCCAAAAGAGAGAAAAACAGTTGGCTGCTTCCAACAGAACAGTCACAGGAGATCCAGTGACAAAGAGATAAAGGACTAGGTTACAAAAAACATTAAGAATTCATTCTGAAGCAACTGCTTGCTGAAAGCTTCCTGGCTTTACCTTATCTGCATTCCTTTCCTACAAGAGCACATGTCCTTGCGGAGGAAGAGGCTATTGAGGGTGACCGCTCCAATGAGAAAGAAAAGCTGCTTCACTGCCTGCTTGAGAAGCTCAGGGTCCAGGCCATTCTGGCACATCGTACTATAAAAATAGCTGAGTTGCTGCAGGATGGATGTCATTGTGTACGTATCCGTGTCATCTATACTAGAGGAACGTTTACGGAACCCTGTAGGTTTCAAGCCAGAAATTCCTTGGAGACTTTCATATTCCAGCATACCTGGTACTGAAAGACAACAGAAAATAACTGTAAGACTAACACTCCTATAGCTCCTTCCAGTTCCATTAACTTAATTCTTGAACAGAACATAATTTCATGATATTTTAAATAATACTATATAAATGGAATACCCACAAGGGCTTCTGAAGCACACAAATTTGAAAAAGTAACTTCTATTTTTGTAGAATTTTGGTCTCTTTCAAAGTATTATCCCACACAAGGAAAGTGTTGGAAGGAAAAAGCCCTTTGGGGATATAACATTCACATTTGAAGGTGCAGAAACATGCATGCAGGTACTCATGTATAAATCTACAGGAGGAAGAAGTCAGCTCCGTCCTTTGCCACCATGCATAGGCTTTATACAAGTTCTTCATCAGCTACATTTGTCTCTGATTGGACTTCTGCTGTCTTACCGACCATATGCTGAATGTTGTTCTCCATTACAAGAATGAACTGGTGATAGATCCGAATGGCCAAATCACTGAGAACCTGTCTGTACTCCGAGAGATCAAAATGCTTCAAGCAGTTCTTATTCTGACGAGGGGTGTTGTACTTCATAAATTCCTATGTTACATTGTAAACACAAATATTAGAGATCATATATACATTATACTTATGAACTGGTATTATATACTAATGTATATATTAGAATATATAGAGAGCTCTGTCTCTGGCCAGTTTCAGAATGAGTCAAAGCATCTGCTGACTTCAATGGATGCCTCTAGTTCTGGGCTTCCTCCACTTGTTTTCCAGTCAGTGTTTAAGCTTATCCTGTTCCAAAAGCTTACTAAAGCCAAAAGAAAGGCTTGCACATATTTCAGTGGATTTTGGAGCAAGTCCAAGAATACTTAAACAGAAAATGTAAACTATTTAATTAAAAACAAACAAACAAAAATGTTTAAACACTATTTTCAATGCCTATTATATTGACTTTTCATCAGGAGAATTCAGCTTTCAAAAACATAGACTGGATCCTGACTTACATGAAGTCTTAAGTGTTCATTTCAAAGGCAGGTTAACACTCAAAGTACTGGATTCAGGCTTTTCCCTCTTGTTAGTGTTGAATTACAAAAGACTGTTATTCTTACATTTAAATATTGTTTTCACTGTGCATTACATGTTATCAATAGAACCACGAGGGGGAGTGCTGCTGTTTAGACTGTGCACAGGTACTGTAATTGCAAGTTCTATTTGCTTTAATCCTGAAGAGTATATTCATTCAATTTCATTTGGCCTATATAAGTTAATAAAACACATCAATAAAATACCATACAGTAAGAGTTTGCAATTTAAAAGAACGTTGGATTTCAGGATGAAACTAGCTTAAACAAGCAAGTCCAGCTCACGTTAAACTCATGTACGAGAATTCAGATTACTTAATAGTTATCATATTGTCTTCAACTGACTTCAGCACTTTCATGCTTTGATTTCACTTTATCAGTTGTTCTATACTGTCTTCTTATATGTGTAAAACATGTCACCACTGCAAAGCAATACGCATCCTGAAGGAACGGTGAGCTGGCAAATAATTACCTATTGTCTATCTCTGTCCATTTTCCTTATTGAAGTTTGCCAAAGGTAAAGCAATGAAATTATCTGATGAAATCACTCCTACCTCTTCCCCACTGTACTGCTTCAAACAGTTAAGGAAATAGTATGTATTGGAAAGCCAAAAAGACAACATCTCAAAATCTTCTGAGTTTTCCTGAAAATGATAAAGCAACCTTATTATGGCTTTGTCTCATGAAGTTAATTTCATTTCAAAACTGAAGCTGAAAATCACAGAATTAGCAATAACACCACCTATCTACAGAAGAAGGAACAAATAGCACCTGTAATGTGCAAGCAGTACAAATCATTCTGGGATTTTTTCAGGCTATTGAATATATAGCAAAGACCCCTCTTTAACTCATTAAATACTGTTTAAGTCTATATAAGGGACAGCCTAAATACATCAGTCTGAACCAGTGTTACACATTTCTACCTGTAGCACTGTAGTGTATTGGAGGCCTTCCTGCCAAAGGGTGACCAATGTTCATACAGAAATGAAACTGAACTACGTATAAACACAATTCTAACTTTGTTGAAGCATGTCTTCTTTTTATCAGATATACACGCACAAGCTTTTCTTATGGGTAAAATGTGGTATAAATTTGTGAACGAGATACAAGCATTTCCTACACAACAAATTCAACTGCATAAAGCGTGGTTCATTCCTACCAAGCACACCTGATGTCCTACTGCATCACAAATATACAACAAAGCATTCACATATCTGCATTTGGATAAAGATGTTCACATATTCAGCACAGGAGAACCTCACCTGTAGGCTTCATAGGGATACTACTAATAACACCAAAAGGAGTGCCACTAATAATAACAACTATTTGCTATAGGAATACTAGCAAATGCAAGGATCAGCATTTCCCAGGTACTATGCATGCATCTTATAAACTTGATGTGAAAATCAAAAAGTAAAGTACAGCCAAATATAATTCCTACCTTAACAACTTGTTTGATACCATCAATGGTTACATTTATGAAAGATTTCAGCATGTCAGCATCGTTCAGATAATCTGCATACCTCACACACATGAATAGGATGTGAGCTGGAAGGCCGGGTATCATATTGACTACAACTCCACGTGGCTTTAAATCTGCATGAAGGAGAGACATTGGGTTCATTACATAAGAACACAGAGCTTTCATGTGTCATTCTGAAGAAGACAAGCACCTTTAGGTTCATTTCTTCAGCAATGAGCCACTTGATAATTGTGACAGTGACCAATTGCTCCTTACTGAAAACTTGTATAATAGTATCGCTTGGCTCATGTGGAAGCATTAATTAAGTATTCCAGAAAATTAGGAGAGCGTTGCAGCAAATTCTGGGCTATAGCATGGGCTATGAGAGACAGGATAACTTCAAACACTGGCCTGTATTTAGCTAACTGTAGTAAGGCTCACAGTTTTCTGGCACTGCTAAATGACACACCTGTCTTCACAAATAAGGTAACATTCAAATGTTGAAGTAAGGCTGAAGTAGGTGAGAAGGAAAGGAAGAAGTTATTTCCAAGTAGTAGTTAGTAAGAGTACTGATGTGCATGGAGAAATCGTTGAGTTCCCACAAATGGCAAGCTAATGTAAAAGGCTGGTTTGGCAGTAAGGCTGGCATTGTGAAGGGACTCAGAGGAAGGGCAAAATTCTCTTGCAAGAGGAACACGAAAGTACAGTTCTCATCAGTGAATGAAATGATATGGAAAGGACAGGTAAGATTAAGACAGCACACATGGACAGACACCCAATGACTTACAGCCTTTGTAGATGACTAGGAAGAACGTAAACTGAAGTTCCAAGAGTGCTCCTGAGACTTACAGCTTTATAAGTGAACAAAGAGTAAGGAAAACATTAGAGTCAGAATTATGTAGAGTCAGAGATAAATCACTTTGTATTTGAAGTGATTGGCAGTAGGGAAAAAGCAGTGTAGCATCTCCAAGTTATGTTGGTGGGAAGAGAGTGAGCTAAAGCCAACTTGGAACAAAAATAAAAGATAGGATCTTGCAGTTTTTGTTGTAGTGTTGTGTTCTGTGCCGAATAGCACTGGCGGCCAGTAGAATTCCAAATGTTACTGAAATACCGAGGATCAGATTTTGGACAATCCTTTCTTCATCTTCTCTTTTGTACTCCATCATTCCAATGTACTCTTTGGGCAAAGCTGACACATGAACTTCACCGTCTGTCAAACAGAAAGCAGTATTAACTGCAGGTAAATTACTAAGTCATCGTTCATGTGTTAGAACAAACTATTGGAGAAAAGCAGTTCCTCCATGATAAAGAGCACAGTGCCTGCTCACATGAATGTTAAGTTACAGTTCCAAACATTGAGTTAAACAACATACACATGACTTACATGAATAGTTTCAATGGATTCGGTGGAATTACTTGCATGAATAAGGCAAACAAACAGCAGTGACACACCTCTGCCTCAGTCACTTCTGCTTCCTCCTGAGGAGCATTCCTCAGTAAAGAACTACTTGCTGCATAAGAACTTGGTACAAATTTACTTCCTATCAGTAACCATCTGCCACCTGAATGCCCATGGGAGGACATACTCATCTGCAAAGCTAACATCCTGTTGGCTGAGGGACAGTCTGTGTGAAGGTGTGTATTAACTGCTGCTGACAGAACCTGATGCCTCTGAATTAAACTTTATCATATAGTCTAGGTCCTATGTATTTAGCTATTTAGCTGGAAAAAAAAAATAGAAGAAAGGGTTTTTATAAGATTTCTGTTGATGTTTTCCTGGCACTTTTCCCCGAGGTTTTGTATCTCTAACCATTCATCAAAGCCTACTTTTTGTTTTGGTAAAACTACCTCCACTGCAGCACAGACCGAACATTCAAAGTTATGAGAAAAGATGATAGAACAACATCTTGCCTTACCTTTTTCAGTAGTCTTGGTAAGAGTTTTGATCTGATCCTCCAATTTCTTTATGATTCTGTCTTTCATGTCTAGTTCTTCTTCCAGGTCCTATAATAATCAAAATCAGTGAGTTCAGAGCAATGGAAATAAAGAAATCCCTTCTAGCGCTACATGTTATCATCACAAAAAGAGCATTGTAACGTATTTTACATTTGGTGGAAGAAACATGAGACCTTTGTACTTTTTTCCTCCCCCAACAAACTGAGAAAACATCCCACCCATATCATAAAATCGTTATTTCTTTCTTTCTATCCTGTATTTCAGGTACAGTTCCTTAACGAGGATCTCATTTCCTCACCATGTTTTCCACAGTAAGCCGAGTTGTTTCTTGCTTCATCTTGCTTTTTACTTCAGCCTGGACTTCATCTTGCTTCAAACCATTGCTCAGCCCTTCCATTTCTTGGGGTATGACATTCAATCTCTCTTTTTCTTTCATGTCTGCTTCGTTCTGAACTTCATTTGTTCTAGAAGTAGACAGGAAGTGTTGTCTTTTACTCTTCTTCTGTTAAAGCACAATCACATCACGCTTACCTGTCATCTGTTGGCTGTACTCGGTGCTACAGGGTGGATCATAAGTTGGATGTGGAACTTCAACTGTGAGTTTATTACTCCCAGCTTATGGCACTTCTTACATTAAGGGAGAGGAGAGGAGAGGGAACCTACTTACCGTCTTAGTGTTCTGTCCCCTTCTGGCTCATGATGCAGCCGATTAGATATCTCTTTAGCAATAGAATGCAAAACAAAAGGAAAACAAGATCACACTTGCTTACTGCTCTGTATTAGTATTTACTAAAACTTTTTCTTAAGCTCATAGCTTTATTTAACAAAATGGAATGATGCTATATAATGTATCAGAAAACTTTCTGATTACTCCACGCAGAAGATTTTATGTGCTAGGGAGCTTTGACACTACCCACTCCTTGCAGTTGGCAGTAAAACCACTTTACTTACACTTTTCAGCAAGCTGAAAAAAATAAGTTGCCTAGGAGGACTCTACAGTGACTAACACTAGGTAGAGAGATACAGAATCCTCAGCAACTTATGTTTCCCTGAACAGAGAACAACTCTGAAACAAGCAAATTAGCAGGAAGTTTTCCTTCTGTCCCCTACTCTGAATTTTTCACCCCTTGAAATCTATTTCATGGACTACAACTTAAATTCCAGGGCATCTTTTTCTTCACGATGCTTCTTACATTTTACTGGCAAGAAAGCAAGTAAATAGGCAAAGTAGTAATGTTGCTTCAGCTTTTATAAATCTACGTCTATGGAATTCATAACTCAACCATAATTCACCCTTAGCTGTAAGACTGGGGACCACAGTGACACTTTACATGGTACTTTACCTTTCAACTTTGCAGTCTGCTCTTGAAGACGGTTTTCAAGGTCTAATTTTTGATTCTCAAGCTCAGAAACTTGCTGTTTAAGGTCTGGGATCACCTTCCAGAGGAAAAAAAAAGGACATTTTTGTATCTCAGCACCTTTAGTTTGAAACATCTCCAATAGTATCTATGAGATCAGAAGACCTTCAACTGCAAGTAGTTAAATACTGGCAGATATACTGGTGGAGTGCTACTTGCTTGCCCAACTTGTGCAACTTTTCTGGAGGCATTTACTGCTGGGCCATCCTTAAGAATGAAACAGTGAGCTAACTAAATGTCTGAACCAACCCAGTGCTGCCATTTTTACATTCTGCAGTTAAAAGGTAATCACACAATCAATTCTCCCAGCTCAATTAACTTTGGGGGGGGGGGGGGGGGGGGGGGGGAGGAGGAAAATCAGTACGTTATAAAATCATCTTTTAAAACTAACATCACAAGCTCCTTTTCCTTATGTTTTCAATTGCAGTAATTTTGTTCTGAAAATATTTCTATAGCTATACTTCACGTAGCAGGAAAATAACGTGGCATGTACGACCTTCTGGCATAGTAGCACTTCCCTGAGCCAGGTTTCACACAGCACTGATTACCATTTTGACTTTTAAGCCTTGCCTGCGATTTATTAGCAACTTTATGTGGTCAGCTGCCCTCTGGTGGAGAGCACCGCTAAACTACACAAATCCATCACCACTGACATCCCCAGGCATCTGTTTTCACTGACATTAAATCATAGGACTTTTCAACCTGAGAGAAAAGAGAGGCTTCAGACCAAAAGATGCTAATTTCTACCCTTTGACCACGAGGGGAGAAGAGCATACCTAAATCCTGGATTAGCTCGTTGTCGTGGCTTGGCCTCTGACCGAAGTCAAGCAACCACAGAGCTGCCAACTCACCACCACCACCACCCTCCCACCCCAGTGCAAAAAAAAAAGGAGAGAATAGGAAGAGCACAAATGGGAAAGCCTGTGGATCAAGATAAAATTCATTGAATACATGAAGGGAAAAAACAAGCAAACGAAAACCAGCAAGCAGAGCAAAGCCAATCACTCACCCTAAGCACACACAGTCACACCAGTGCTCCAACAGCAGCCACTCGGAAGCCAAACACACTTTGTTTCTTCTTCCCCTACTTCAGTTTTTATAGCAGAGCAAGACGTTACACGGGAAAAAGTTGGTGTGGATGTGCAACCTCAGATGGCCTCATCTGTTTGAGCCATGTAAAGTCAAGACACAGCACCAAGCTCATGAGGGCTTTGTGCCACCAGCAGCTTTGGATTGCACTGCCAGGTAACTGCAACATACTTGGCTTCACTACAACTCCATCTTACCAGGTTTTCTGAAGTCAGCCTGCTAACTTCAAGTCGAATACCATCATTGATGTCATTTTCCTCTCGAAATAGTTTTTGTAGATGATTAATATCTTGGCTAAGATGCTCAACTTTCAAGTTCAAACCTTCAATCTCCTTTTCATAGTTTTCCTTCTGAGTCTGGAAGTGACTTTCCAATACTCTTTTAAAAACAAAAGGAAAAACGACAAATTGCAGATGTAATATGATATTAGTGCAATAAGTCAAGTTTAATACAAATGAAAATGTTCTGTGTTCAACACACAGATGTTCCATTACATCACAGACGCATTAAAGTCATGCATACTGTCTTTGAGGAAATGTCTCCCAGACTGACACATGCATACTTATCTCATTGATTTAGTTAAGCTACTGAGACAATCATAAAAGGTAATGTTGGTTAGGCAGATGTTCAGTATGACACAATCAAGTTACTCATTGATTGTTCTGTTTATCTTCTAGACCACAGCCTGGAGTCCTGAAAACATAAACACTGACCAACCTTGTAGCTTTTTTCAAGCCTTCATAAGCAAACCACAATTCTCCATCTTCATTTAAGTGCTCCAAATCCTCTGTGGACAGCCTAGAACACAAGGCAGAATCAATAGCAGGCAGGTGAACAAAATTCCTTAATTTTTTTGTTAAGGAGAACTCAGTAAATTACCTGCTTCTTACATCTTCAAAATCATAGCTTTCAAGAAGCTGCTTTGTAACTTCTGACATCTTTTCTGAGGAAAAAAAAAAAAAAACAACCATACATATACATTATGAACTCAGTAACTTCCTCCTCACATTTCAAATTACATATAACTATAAAAATCAAACCAACCTGTTCCTGAATCTGTAAGGCTCTTCCCTATTACTCAGTGCTTATTTACCAGCAGAACACAGTGAAGGACGTGGCTGTACTTTTGAACAAGGAAGGAGCACTACTTAGATACACTACCAACACAGCTGCTTTGTATATTGACGTTTGTTGTTGTTTTTTAAACATATCACACTTTCATTCCCAAGTTACTTCTTTCTGTTTCAAATCTAGACAACAGCTACATCTACACAGATGATTTGTCACCTACTGCTGGCTTACCACACTAAACGACCCAGGTTTGCCACGTAAGATATGTTCTCAGTAATGCACAAAGTGCACAACAGCAGTGCTCAGATGAGGTACCCTTTACCAAAGGGCTCCCAGTTCAGCAAGTTATTGATGAGACCTGAGGCTAAAGACAGGCTGAATGAAGGCCAGATAATGTGTTCTTTAAATATTTCTGACACTTTATGAGATACTAAGTTCCATGTGAAGTTCAGACTGCTAGTATTGATCCTTAACAAGGACACCACAGATCCTGGTATTCGGCAATTGCTTCACAAAAACTCACTTGGTTTTTGTTTTGCACCTTGCAAACAAAGCTCTGAATAGAATGAAATCACTACAGGATGGGACATCTTTTCTGAGGGAAAAAAATAGATGTTGTTTTTTGTCAAAGCTAGCCAATATTTGTAAAAATCCCAACACTTTAAACCAGCCAGCTCACAACGTGCTTGGTAGATTCTCTCAATTATCCAGCATGTAGCTTACCCCTCATCTCCCTCTTCTGTGACTGGGCCTGTTTTTCAACATCCAATTTTTGTGTCTGCAGCAGTTCAATTTCCTTTTGCAACTCAGGTATTTTCTGAATCAGACAGAAATTACAGAATGCAATAGAAAGTGAATGAGAAGGGCTAAGTAACAGTTAAATCATAAATTAAGTTATTAATAACAACAAAATCATGAGCCAGAAGACTTTAAATGTGTTTAAAGTGGTTGTTTTTTTAGGCATCATTGCTGAACAATAATTTGATGTGAAAAATCATGTATTTGTGTCATGGATGTGACTCATAGGAAAAAAAAATGTGACTTTACACAAAAACAGTATTTTCACAGTCAGATTATAAACTGTAGTTATGAGAAACAAACATAAGAAATTGATGCCCTCGGGGAAAAAGAAGAAGAAAAAGAAGAAAAAGGTCCACACATTTAAATGTATAAACATTCAGGCACTATCAATTATACCCTTGAAATTTTTATGTGAACAATAACTTATGTTGACTACTACATGAGAAGGATGCAACACAGTGCTGGATCAAATGTGACTTATTGGCTACAGTTCCTTCAAAACTGAGGAGAAAAAACAAAACAAAACAAAACAAAATAATCTATAAATAAAACACCTCCATCGCCTACTTGCTTTACCCAGGAAGGACTCCAAAATGAAGTGAGTCATGCTTTACCTGCACTTGTTTTGTAAGTTGTCCTACTTCCATTTTCAGGTCATCCTGAATGCTCATCTCTTGCTGAATTTGTTGCTGTAGCTGCGTTTTTTCTTCTCTGAGAACCTTTATTTCTCCCTTGAGCGATTCAATTTCCTTTTCGTAGTCTTGTCTCTGGTTCTGGAAGTTTTTCTCAAGTATCCTAAATGAGACAACGAAGCATTCAGAAGAAAAAGAGTGGGCTTTGTTTTTCTTTTAACTCAAAGGATGTGTCTCAGCAAAGGAAACATCAATGAACCATGATGGCTTGAAAATGCTAGGCTAGGTCATCAGAGCCAATCTACAAAATGGATGACAGTGGGATACCAATGTCCCTGGATTTCCCTATGTCCTATTCAGATTTTGGGACTGAATTCAAGACGGGACACTCCACTTAAAGGCTAAAACTCTCATTCTTTGACAGGCCGCCTACTTGAGTAGCTCTCTGCTACATTTATGCCCATGTTAAGCACTAAAGAAAGACACAGCAGAAAGCCCTGCATCTACTGGCCCCTGCTGGAATGGATTGGCTTCCAATGTAATAGAGCTAGTGAGAAATGCAGAAAAACTAACAAAAAAGTTTGATGTCAAACTGAAATCAGACTGAGCTGAAGTCCCATACAGCTTCCAATCCTCAGTAACAGCCACTTATTACACTCTTCAAATTCCTGAGGATGGCACTTATTTGGTACCCAAGGTTCCCCGTCTCGTAAAGTGTTAAATGATAGTGACATACTGCAAAGCATCACACATACGTAGCTAAACAGCATGGTTTTTAACACTACAAATAATATTCCAAAGGGAAGAAGTGGTTTCTCCTCTACGCCTTTAATCTGAAAGGCTTACAGATACTGCCTCTCCTTCAAGCTGAATCTAATATGGTCATCAGCTGCTTTTCTAACCCTGACTGAATACTGAGAATGTATCAGTTCTCAAAGACACAAATAAAGCAAGAAGAGTCTCAAGCCTTCAATATATCTTCCTGCATCTGAGTGACCCACGAGCATGCACTCATCTTCAGTGGCACATAAAGTATGTCAGAACGAGCATCACTGTTCAAGAATGCTGACAGACTCATAAATGATGCAATCATAATTACAGCAGGAAAAAGAAAAGCAAAGATAGAGGGAAAAAAAAACACCAAAACGTTGCTTCAAACAGATGAAATTCTGCTTCCATACATTCTCTGACTTTCTTCCTTTCGTACATCATCGAAGAGCTGTTTGGTGAGGTCATCCATTTTCTCTGTCAAAAAACATTGTGATGTTTCAAAGAACTTCACGCAGTGATGTGCATTTCTTAAAAAAGCATTATCACAAGGAGGAGTTTTCATTTTAATAACAATCCTTAAGGTGAAATTGTCTAAAATATCAAGAACTGCCCCAATAAACCTGGTAAGCCATGCTACGGAACAAAATGCTTCTGAAGCACCAAACTATGATTGCGCTGAAGTACACCTGACTTCACACACTGCTCGCTTCCCATGAAGCTAGATTCTTAAAAACAGCTAATTAAAGGAGGGACAAAGTGCTGCCCTGGAACAGGAAACACAGATAACAGCAAAGCTTTTGCTACTAAAACAACAGGTTTAATTGATGACATTAGCAGCTCTTGCACTGAACATTTTAAACTTGTTTCAGAGAAGAGATGCTTCGATGCAACTTCCAATTGACTGTAAATTAAGCACTTGCACTGTTTTTATTAGACCCAAACTCACTTTAATTTGCTGAAAACCTGACTATACGACTTTCCCTCATTTCTTTGAAATTCCCTTTAGTGACCATACCTTTCATTTCCTCCATTTTCTCTTGCAGCTTTACTTCCAAGGTCTCCTTCTGCTCTCGTAACTCTTTATTCTGACTCTCAAGCTTCAATATTTTCTGTACACACACAGAAAGCAAGCAAAACACAGAAGTTAAGAAAGGAAGAAGAAATTGGTCACAAGGTCTCACATTTATAACAGGAACATATAGACTCCCTCCTGCTACATTGCCCCCTGCAAAGTGTATTTACTTGGTAACACTCACAATCACACATTTGATAAATCCAGCAGATCAAAAACTGAACTAAAACACAAGCACCACCAAGGTAGGGAAAATGTACCTGTTCACTGTCCTCTTTATATTTTTTCCCTTTCTCCTCATAGGTTCTCTTTTGAGCAGCTAACTTTTCAAGCTCTGATTCAAGTTTCTGAATCGTATCCAAGTCATTCATATGAGTTGAAGCCAGGTTAGTCAATCGTTCCAGCAAGCCGTGATTTTCTTTGCTCTGCAATGAGCAAGTCAGGTTAAAATAAAACAGGGAATGCACCACTGAGACTGTTCAATAGCATTCTGTCTTTACATATTCCCCTCAAAAAGTACAGGGGAAAAAACAACAACAAAAACAGCACTATAGTTCAGTCAAACTGTGCTTTTTTGTGTAGAATTCTTCAGGGGCCATGAGCAATATCATCAGTGCTTTGCTTCTGCTCAGCTACAAAGGAAGCGCCTGACCTATTTCTGCTTGCCATTCCAGGTTCATCATGATTATTTCCATCAGGGATTATTTCCATCAGATAGATTAAAGCTACCACCTTAAAGGTAACAGGTATGGCTATCACAAATGAGCTACGAAAGTAACTTAAGACAGAATTCCCCACAGTTATGTTGAACCAGAACAGCATGTAACACACTTCATTCTAATACAAGTAACCTCATGCAGAGATTGGACATTCGTTATGAAACACTAAAGAAGGTTAACTCTTCTTGCTAGCACACCTAACCCCAAATCTCGGTAGCATATGCCTCAAAAATACAAGGAAATCCCAGAAGACTTTTCCTACGTTGGATATAGGAAGAATACAAGTTTCTAAGGACTACATCCTTCACACAAATCATGAAGTGACCGATGACCCTCACCTGCTCTTCTATCTTCTTCTGCAGCCGCTGAACTCGGTACGACAGCTGGATGTTCAGCACAAACCGCCGAACGTTCTGGAACCTGCGCCTGGCCAGCCACGCGCGGGCGTATTTCTGGAGGATCACAGCCTTGTGTTCCTCGAGCATCTTTGGAAGAAAGCATTGACACCTGTCTGTGAGTATGTGCGGCTCAGCTGACGTCAGCTGAAGCGTTCTGTGAATCTACGCACGTTTCTGTGCTCTCAGAAGTACCAAAACAGTGAGATATTCAGACTGCACACGTACCTGAACAACTGCAGCAATCACACTAAATGATCTGCATCAAGTATGAATCAGACAGCTTAACAGCCAGGAGATTTAGATCTCAGCTACCGTGTGTCAGTATTATTGCAATACATGTACAGAAACAAGTAGAAGACAGAAGAATAACACATGCAAGGTAAAGTAGCAGGGATCACTGCCTTTGTCTCCATCTTCCTCTCAGAGTGATTGCTGTTTCCAGCTACTGAGATCAGGTTTTGCAGTAGGCCGTACCTTCCGGTATTTCTTTCTCGCCAGAAATCCTCTGGTGTAAGCCTGGATTGTTACAGCAGCCACATGGATGAGCTGGCAAAGTTTACGGACGAGGTAACCTCGGCAGTACTTCTGAATAATTATAGCTGCCCACGTTTCCTTCAGAGCTCGTGCCGTTATGGCTTGCCTTAATCCAAAAGACAAAAACGTTTGCTTAGGTCAAAGGAGACGTTTTATGCTCATTCCCTCCGCCACACAAATCACACGCACGAAAACAGTCTGGATGACAATGAATACCACGTAGGACTACTTCCTTTTAGTGAAGCACAGAGCCATTAATCTTACTTATGAAAACTAGTGGAACCAGTCTAGAATAACAAAAGCGAGGCTGTGCCAAGGAGGGGGAGCAACCCACCACCTTTCCTATCTTTTCTCACTCGGCATTATTCTCAGGCTGCCCTCCTGAACATCTCAAAGCCTACATACAGCCATCTTCCCCCCCTGTCTGCTCTCTGAATGACTGCTGCGGTTTCTCGGCTGGATGGAAAAAGGCCTCTCAGGAACCTGAGATAGTCTGCCACGGTGCTTTCTTCAAACCAGCCAAACAACGTGAACGTTTTCAAGTTCAGAATTACAATCAAGAGGAAAAAAAAATAAAAATCCACAGTTAGGATTATTTTTACATAACAACCACGCTTCCAAATTCGTGCTGGGCACTTTTGCTGCGTTTGACCTTCCAGACCCCTTCAGGAGTGCCCAAACAACAAGCGATCCTATCAGCCAGCAGTACCGCACGGTCCGCTGCCCGCGGAAGTACTGCTGGATGGTGAGGGCGGCGCGCCTCAAGCACAGGAATCTGCGGCGCTGCAGCCAGCCCCGGACGCTCTTCTGGATCACGACGCACGCGTGTCTCAGTTTGTCCGACCGCAGCTTCTCCAAGTAAGCAACCTGTCCTGCTCTGAAGAAAATCTTCGTTCTCCCAAACTGATACTGGTTGGGATCCTGAAACACAACACAGTAGATTTACTGCATTTTTATTTTTCTAGACAAGACGCTCTATATTCCTTTTATAAAGCGTCTCTTTAGCCAACCTATTCTGAAATGACGTGATCTTGCCAAATAAGCACATCCTCTCTGCTTTCACTATAGACAGGAGTATATGGTGTACATTGTAGGGGGACAAATCCAAAACGCAGGAATGAAACTCAATATAAAATATCCAAACTCACACTCCAGCAGCCTCAGATTCAAGGGAGGATCAGGATTTATCTACGAAAGCAACACCATCCGACTGAATGCAGTTCCTTGAGCTCAATACTACCCTATAGCACATGGTTAGTCTTGAATTGGTGAACTGTGAGAGCAAAACCTCACAGAAGAAGTAACTCTTACACTCAGGCTCTCTGACAAGTGAGCACACAGAGCACAGAGAGGTTAAATCATCTGTCTGAACACGTCGTGACTCAGCATCACAACAAAAGGCTACTGATTACCAGCCTATGTTTGACAAACTGAATCAGGAAAGATAGCAATAAGGGAAATATGTTATCTTTCCTACTTAAGGAGTAGGATACTGCTCTTGAGAAAAGGGCCCTTTTATCAATAACAGATGGTATGTGATGCATAATGGATCGGTGCATGTGCACCAACCTGGATTAGCCGCTGCAAAACAATCTTGCAGATCTGCTTCTTATCATTGACAGAGAGCTCCTGCTGCGTCATAAGGATGCTGTAGCGGCTGAAAAACTCAATGTAAGTCCATCTGAAAAATGGAAAGTTAGCAAATGCAATTCCTTCAGAAACAAAATACACTTTTTTTGAGCTATGGAGACCTGCTGTCAATCCCTACCTGGACGGATAGCTCTGTGCACTGATCCGAATGGTTTCCAAAACACCACATGCACGCAGTTGCTGAGCCACCCTTTTTGAGTCAAACCTAAAAAAGCAGAGTTATGCTTTGTATATGTGCTAAGCTTGCCACACCGTAACAATTATAACAATTCTACTAACTGGATTTCTATTTCTGCCCACAGGACAAAGGGCTCCCTATATTTTGTATGGTATCTTACCTGTTTGCTTTTCTTGGGGTGTAAGAGGGAGTATTTAGGTTTTCTTCCTCAAAAAAGAGGAATAATGTCCTTATTTCTGTTTTATGAAAAGTCCTTTTCCTTTCTATATGAAGCATGACTGTTCATATTACCAGGAGGTCAAGGATCATGTTAAGGCACAGAACATACACAGAAATGAATTTCCTCAGCAGTCTACTGGGAATAACCCTCTCCAGGTACTCCTCAGTGCACCAATTATAAATAAGATAAGATTGGTGTAAGGATATATTGGTTCAAGACTGCCAACAAAAGGCATGGAAAGAGCCTTTCCAACTCTGGACCAAGGTGCACAAAGCACTGTGCTACAGAATCAGTCCATTACTATCAAAGAGATTTCAGTGACTCACAGTTAGTGACATTGTTCTTTCCATGCTTTCCTAGTCTAATTCAGACATACTTTTATATTATCCAAACTGTTTTCCATTTTATTGCTACTACACAAAACAATCAGGTTTCAGTACAGGGACAATAAAACTGTAAGATATTTTTCACGGAGAGATTTTGTCCAATTCCATGGAAATGAGCTAATCCTGCTAAAAATTAATTTAGAAACACATAAACGTTGCCTCTTCCTTCCTGTTCAGATATGTAGAGTATACATAGGTGTGTATTCCACTTGTCAGCGCATTACATTCCAACTAAAAGCTGTATACCTGAAACTAGAGAGCTGCTATGTGCTTGCCCACAGAACCCAACAGCTGCAGCAAGGTCAGCTCCCACTCAGTCAGTGGTTATCAGGTTGAACACAGGAGTTAGGCAAACACAACTATCTAGCATGCAAGGCTGTGCTATAACACTGAAGTAAAATAAACGTGTGTGAAAAAGCCAAAGTTATGTTCAACGCTTCTCATACTTTTTCTGACTTACAAATATTTCTGTGGACAAGAAGAAAACTCATAAAAAAAACTGCAGTAGCTGTTACTCCCCAAAGATTGGGCACTAATCCATACCACACC
Source organism: Gallus gallus (assembly GCF_016699485.2). Lineage (NCBI taxonomy): Eukaryota > Metazoa > Chordata > Aves > Galliformes > Phasianidae > Gallus > Gallus gallus. The sequence goes on along the minus strand of NC_052541.1, from coordinate 8,869,998 downwards.
AGCCAAGAGCAAACCTAAGCATACGGAACACTGTATTTTCACCCCAAACATCACGACAAATACAAAAAGCTCAACAAGTACCACACTTACTCAAAAGGCTGCTTTTCATCATTAGGCTTTATGCATCGCACGTAGTGAGGGGTGGTTGCGTTGAGTGTCTCCATCAGTAGAGACAGAGAACTCCGGAACTAAAAAATACCAGACAACAGTTTTGCTACCGAGATGTTTACAGCTAAGTAAGGAGTCTAATCTTAATTCTTAATTCCTTAATTCTTTGTTAGGTTTCTTTTGGATGGGCACTGAGAAATTTTCTTAGGGTTTTAATCTCAAACACAAGAAACTTTATGTCCTATTGCACCCAACTGTCTCCTACTTTGAAATTAAACTTATACTCAGAGGACCACTGCATTGTCTCTGACTTTTGTACTGAAAATCAGATGCTTCCCAGTGAACAGCAGAATACAGTACCATAGTCTCAAGCTACCCTGAAAGTAGGAGCATCACAGAGCAGCACGTGCTCACAGTACCTTACTGCCAACTGTCATCCGGAGCTGCTTGTTAGGTGACTTGAGGACAGGTCTTGCAGATTTGATGCTTATAGTTGAACTGAAAGGCGAAACAGACACTGGATTGTCTTGAAAGAAGTTTGCACACAGACGAAACTGAAAGTACAGTGAAAGAATCACATTAAGCCACAAAGCAAGAAGAATCAAAGAAACACCTGCTACAATCCTACACCTGCTATGGATCGCTTATGCACTTCACAGACAGCACTTGACAACTGTGAAGCGTGCCTGCAAAGGCCATTTCAGTATAAGCAAACATGAAGAGAAACTCAGAAGCAAACGTATGAAAGCTTTTATCCTCACGCTATTTAATTTAAATTAAGAATATGGGCTTTAGTCAGATTAAGTCAATTTCTTCAACGTGAAAGGAGAAGGGCCTGCAAGCATGTGGGAAGAGACGAGCCCACATAAGACATGTGAAGTTTTCCCTGCCCTGGCATTTCCTTAATCCCTTCTGAGAAACAAACGAAGGCAGCTGTTAATGCTAAGCCACCCATCAAAGCCATATTGAGACTGTGAAAACAAAACCCTGCAGTTAACTGACCTGTTCAGTTTCAAGGATTCCAAAATGCTATCAATAGGAAGATATTAAAAACCCACGCTAACGTAACTAGGAAATGATTGTGGTCTTGATGTTCAATATACACCTCTGAAGAATATTCATTAAAAAAATCAAGATGTCAGCTAATTGATTCAACCTATGAAGAACACATATCCTTTCCTTAGAACAAATCTTTTAAAATCAGACCTGAATTAATTCCACTGACTTCAGATATACAGAAAATTAACCACGACTGATTGAACACAAACCTTGCTCTCTTTCAAGATTTCCATCAAGACTTCATATACTGTATCCCTGTTTTTCTCCAGAAATCCTTCACATTTATATTCTACCTGTGCAAAGACATGAAATCATTAACACCAGCAGCAAATGAACATGGTGGTGTTACCAATAAATTAATAGCAATAAGCACTGAAGGAAGATCACCCAGCAGTTTCAAAGAGGTGTGGTTAATACTTCCCCTGCAAGTTTGTTCCTTTTCTGCATGAGATACTGCTAGAAGTAGGGTGTAATAAAGCTGGCCTCTTTACAGTTTACCTTATCAGCAAAGTGTTGAATGATGAAAGACGTGTTTGACATCCTCGGCTTTTCAAAGAGTGTGTTTTTGTTGACAAAATTATTATATAGCTTTTGAAGCCAGTTTTCATCTGTTCCATGGGGCAACTGTAAAAGCGAGAAGGGAGATACCTTCACAAAGTTCAGCCCAAAGAACCTTCCAAGGAAGGGGATCCCAGTGCATTTCTGCTTAGCCTGTTCCAGTGCCCCACTGACCACACGGTGAGGAGAATGAGCTGCTGAGTCATCTCCTAGCTAAGAACCTACTTTTGGATTCGTGGCGTGCAACTAAAATCACCCAACAGAGGACAAACATTCCTATTCCTTTTGTAGTTTTTATATGAGCTCACACATGCAATCATTTTCACATTACCAAGCACTCTTCATCCAAAAGCTCTAAAATTCCCATCTTGGCTTCAATAAGGTCAATGACAGGCTGGTTGTCGTAAAAGTCTATTAATGTCCATGGGATATCTTCCTTCATATATTCCTCTTGTTCAAGTTTAAATACATGCTAGGTATATGAAAGTTGTGAAAACTTAAGGTTAGAATTAAGGAAACAATACATAAAATTCCTTTTTTTTTCTTATTACTGGATAGTCGTTATTCAGAAATAGCCATTACTCAAATACAAATATCCCAATAGTAACTGCAATCGATAACCTCAGAACTGAAGCAACATAAGACAAAGAACAATAAATGATAATACAGAAAAAATACCCAGAACTATAAAAATAAATGAACATACCAGGTTAAATTGCTGCTGTAGTTTTTCATTGGCATAATTGATGCAAAATTGTTCAAAACTGTTCACATCAAATGTTTCAAAGCTGAAATGTCAAAATAAAAAAGCTGATGCAATTGTATTGAAAACAAAAAGCCTTCACATTCAAATGCAGATTGTAATAATCTGGTAAGAGTTTGGAGCTAATCTAACCATTCTATGGAAATTAAACAGCCATAATCCTAATGAAGGCTGCTAAGGGATTCCAAGGAGATAACTTCCCCAGGAGATAACATTACGGAAGGTGACAGAGCTAAAAAAGAAAAAAATCCAGAGTTAAATCTATAAGAATGAAATTAAAATTTAAATTTAAACCTCACTCATGTGAGATGCTAATATTTATATTGGCTGAACACTCCTACTACTGTGGACGCAAAAGAACTCACATGACTGTGATCTTTTAGTAAATGAAACACTCTGGATTCATTAGCAGCACAAATTAGGAAGCGCCCACAACCCCATGGAAACTGAACCACGTTTAAGTTACAGGATAGTGACTTTATAGAAGCTTAACTAACTTAATAAATTTGATTCTAGGAACATTCTTACCCATAAATATCCAGAACACCAATAAAAGTATGTTGCTTGCCAGAGAACTGCAAAGCTTGGTTAATTCTTTCCACAATGAAGTCGAACAAATGAGAGTAGATCTTCTTTGCCAAAGCATCCCTTGCATTAAGAGCCTGAGGTTTTGTCATTGGCTTTATTACGGTCTCTGAAGTAGTGATAATCTTTCGGTGGCACAACCACTGTGCCATTTTGTCACTGTTTAATTCCAGAAGCTCACAGAATATATTGAGATGATTGTCTTCCAGCTTTACAGAAGATAATAGATATTATTACATTTAATGCCTTAAATGTTGTCTAAACAGGGAAATCCTGGCACTACCGACATCAATACACAGGTTTTATTTTCTGTTCACTTAGCCTGGCAAAATACTGATAAGAGTTAAACCAAGTGAGAGTGGACTGAGAGTGATGGTAAAGCCTGAAAGGATTTACCAACAACTGCAAGGTAGAAATAGGTTTCACATGGATACTCGTTTTTTACACACACAAAGAGAGATAAATCTCTCAAGTTTAGTATACCAGATTTAATGCTACTCTGAGCCCCAGAATTGAGAAGAACATTGCTAAAGGTCTTCTGGCACAGAATAGAAAAGAAAGCACTAGAATCTCAGTGAGTTACTTCCTTACATTGATGGATGACCTTTCATCTCCAACAGCTGTTATTTCCAAGTTGCCCAAGTGTAGGATTGCTGCCAACGTTTTAAAAACATCCATCTGAAAATCCTCCTTCAGACCTAAAAAGTCAAGTTGTGATTTATTTTAAATATTCAAATACAGTAGAATGAATTAAAATAGCACAATGCTGGATTACTTGCTTTGTTATGCAGTCAGTAGTTGTATAGTATCCCTGCAGACTGCTATGAAAAGCTTTGGTTCAGCCTACTGTCTGCCTGTCTGATCCAATGAGAGATTAGACATAAATTCCTGGATGCCTACCAGTACCAGCTAAAGTCTCACATGTTCTTCGCATAAGCCACATTAGGGCTATGGAAGCTTCTAATTCTATTTCTTTTGCAGTATGTTAGCTCAAGGACCAAGCAGACCTCAGGCCTTAGTGTTACTGATCATTAACAATGAACGCCAAACGGCTAGCAGCCACTTGCTCTTGCCTAGTGCTTTTAAAGCAGGCTAACAGTATAACAGACAGGCTATTAAGGAAAAAGAATTATTACTAATTACACAAAATATTAACATTTAAGAAATAGTCCATCTCTGCTCATTTCAGAATATATACACACACACACACACAGAGTAGATATCCTCAAGAAATTACCCAGTAAGGCAAATGTCTTCTGAGTCTCAATCATATTTGCTCTGTCATCAACTCCTTCAATAGTCGTACTGCCTCCCATTCTCGTGTAGTTAAATTCTTCCGCGCTTCCTAGAGGTAAGAAGCAAAATTCGTAATGCTGGAAAATTCAAGACTGGGGAAAGCCAAATGTTAAAGGCTTGTGCCACTAGAAAACTGAAGGTGCTATGTAATGCAGTGAGCTGGAGGTCCCCTTTTTTGGGGAGAAATCCGTGCGCGTACCTCAGTTTAATTGACACAAACTAGCATTCCTAATTCCACATAGCTGACATCAAACTCTCCCAGGTGGCATTAAAGCTTCTCCCTAGGTAAATGAATCAAACTCCCAGAATGTCATCATAGCACCTGCCACCACAGAAAGTACTAGAATAATACTTTCAAAGGCAGTTGATAACGCAGCATTCAAGTTCCAGTGTGGTAGCAAATCATTTGAATACGAGCAGACTTACTAGCTGTGTCCAGCTGTAAGCCTGTGAGGTTCATGATACAGAGCACTTAACGTACTAACTTTGGGAAATCCAGTTTTTGATATACTACACTGCAAAGGGGAAGAGGAGCTCATTTTCCTGAGACCTACCCAACTTAAGATGCTTGAATTCAGGCTGCATAGCAGATGCACACAGCTGATAAAATATATGGTAATTCCTCTCATTCTCTGACTGCAAATGAGAAAAAAAAAAAGAAACACAAAAGCACATTACAGACATTTGATACTGAACTGCTGTAAAACAATGGCTACACACGAAGGCTAAATACAACCGCAGCACAGCTTAGCAATGAAGCTGCCCCAAATCCAAATATCACACTTTGGACTTCAGCAAGAGTTTTGAAAGCGATACGTTCAAATATGCTATTTTTCCATTACCATCTGCTGAACTGTTCATGTGATTCCTCCTGCCTAAAAAGCCACCTACTAATAAGAGCTGAGAACACCAGGAGGAGCAGCTGTGGGGCAGTGCCACTCGCAAAACTCCGTGAACCATCGTTCAGGGAGAGCACTCAAAGAAGCATTTCTCATAGTATTTATAGGCTACAGTACGACTGAAATACTGCCAAAACGTCACAAAGGCGGCTTGATAAAAATCAGTGCTTCCTTGAGGAGATTATCACCATTATGCTCTGACACTGCAATGGGCCACACGTGGTAAGCCCCGGCCTTACAAATTTCCATCCAGTTTTGACCAGAGAATCCCTGCACTCCACACACACTGCCTCCCTCCAGACACAACTGGCACACGCCATTGCTGTGACTGAAATTCAGAGATTGTGCAGATAATTCTGGCACTGCCACAGGGAACTGCTCCTGAAATACGTCCTCCACTTGGCGTAAGGAAGAATACAGAATAAATCATTTTCCTGCTCTAACTGAGGCCAGCTCCTACGAGAAAAGAAATCCTGTGCTCATTAGACGTGCTGTGCAGAACTTCACACATCTATTTTATCTCTTCACGTTTTCTGTATGAAACCAGCAAAGCTAAATGACTGTCCATTAGTAGCTGCATTCGCACTGAGTGTTCTCATTTTACCTACCTGGAAGACAACTCTGGATTTCTCAAGCAGATACGTTCTCATGTTGGCTCCAATGATTCGATACCTCTGATCAAAGCTGATTTCAGTGTATTTTCCAAACCGACTGCTGTTATCATTCCGCGTGGTCTTTGCATTGCCAACAGCCTACAACATTATGAACTTGCAGAGCTTGTTTTGCTCGTGTATTGCATACAAATAAATCTCTCAAAACGTGACTCGACCACAAGTTGCTGAAATCTTTAGTTCATCGAGAACCAACCTCAGCATTCAGCTGTGAGATCGGGACTGTAAGGCCCACGTGTGAAAATAAGTCTCAAGACAAAGAGTACAATGGTATGTAAACATAGAGAATTGGAAATGCATTCTCCCACCTGAACCATTTTCTACTCCAACTAAGAAAAACAAACAAGTTGTTGATGTTTTTCTGCTACCACCTACTTAACAGGACGTGGTCAGATCAAACTTTTGCATCCCAGTGCCTGCAGAGGGCTGCTGGCAGATTGGGCAGAACGTCGGTGCTCCTGACCCAACCATCTCTTCCCGCATTCAAAGGCTCGATTTCTAACGTAGGTATCTAAGTCAGCTACTAAATTGCCCCTCATGATTTCAAACAGAGGTGCTCAGCAGCTCTTGGAATCCTCTCCTCGATAAGCACAGATCTGACAGCTGCTCTCTGAAGTTTACCTCAGTGATTGGATTGGATGCCAGAACTTTATCCTCCACGTGTGCATTGCTGCTCGACTTACTCACGGTGGCAAAGTATCTCATAGTGTATCTTGCAGACACAGTCTTTCCAGCTCCTGATTCTCCGCTGACTATAATAGACTGATTCTTGCCGTTTCTGAAACCAAATCATCAGAGGGTTTAAATCAGAAGTGTCTGAAATGCATGCATATTTGTGCAAATATATGAAAGAATTACACATATGAAACAGAGGTATGAAAACACAACTGCGGTCAACTCGTATGAGTTCCACCTTTCATCTGCTCTTCTGTTTCACACCTCTTTGGCTGTGACCTCCAGGCCAATGTCACTGCTGCTCACACAGCTAAGACAGTTTTGGCCCTTGTCAGAAGTGAAAATGGTTCCAAGTTACAGAAATCAAAGAATCACGGAACTGCCCAGGTTGGAGTGGACCTTAAAGGCCATTTACTTCCAATCCCAAATCCTGCAGCTGGTTGAGGAGTTATTCCTTCTCTAGTTTAGTTAAGTTACACATTCAGAGGTATTCATGATAGCCAATGGCACACACACAGTTAATCTAAATTACAATTAGCAGACTGCTATTTGACTGAGCGTTATTTATTGCAGTAAAACAGCACACTGAACCTTGCCATTTGCTTGTATGCTTCTTCTGCCACGGCAAATATATGAGGATCCATGTCCCCCATGTTTTGCCCACTATACGCGTGGATAATAGCATCTCCATATATTGGCAACTGCTTATAGGGATTTATTGCAACCAAAATTATTCCTGCAACCAAGTGCACAAAAGAGAAAGAAAACAAAGAAAACACAGATTAGTGCAGTGAAAACTGGTGACAACGGCTACAACGTGTTCTAAACCAGGTATAATGTTCTGGTCAAAAAATGATTGTACACTCATACAAATCTCCACTCAATGAGTTAAAAGACACCCGAGGAAAACACCACTCACACCGTACTGCAAGCTATTCATAGAATGATTTGGGTTGGAGGGAACCTTAAAAGACCATGCATATCCAACCTCCTGCCATGGGCAGGGCTGCCGCCCACTGTGTCAGGTAAGCCAAGGTGAGTTTTGCTTTTTTAAACCTTGCGTTTGCTTTTGCTTACCACTGTAGGTGTAGATAAGCCGAGACTCCACGAAACGAACTTTAAGGTTGTGCAGAACAGCGGGCTCATGGAGGTAGCTGAGGGCAGTCAGGTCATTCTCACCAACAAGGATGTCAGGATTACGCAGAGGCGGCAAAGCTGATGGGTCAACGGGGTAATGGAGCTCCTGCAAGCAGAAAGGGCTGGGAATGGCACGGCATTCACTGTTTGCTTAAATACAAACGGATCTTCTGTCTGTACACGAAGGTACGGGGTTGATGGAGCACCATCTGGTCTTTTCTTTCATCAGGTCCATACATCTCATTCAACATACGGTACTGGGGAATCATGAAGGTAAGGTGGTGCTTGTTGTTGGTTTTGTATTGTTAAAAGGTACATCACTTTTCTTTAATATTTGGGCTTACAGAACAGCAATGCAGAAATACAGATTTCCTATTCAAAATACTACATCAGTAAAGAACACAGAGACCAAAAGTAAGAGTTCTTCCATAAAGCAATAACTTCAGGGGGGAAGAAAGACAACAGCTGCCTCTGTGGGGTGAATTATTCTCGCCTTGCTCTTCTGATTTACTTCAAGAATGAGTTTTCACCTGTTTCAAAAGTCATCTTTTTACTTCAATATCAGGCTTATAAACTCACACGACACAGGCAGTAGGACTGCAGATATTTTTAGGCAAAAGCTATTTACTGTACAGCATTCCGAATGATTAAATCCTGGCCACTGCATAGTTAGCGTAAAGGGAAGTGCGGACAATTCACCTAGACCTGGTGTGTCCTGTGTTTCTACACAGCAAACCCCACAGCAATTAAGGCTGTTCTCCTTACAGTTCCATCTTCTAATTGCACGTGGAGAAAACGGTCTCCTGCTTTGTAGTCTTTGGTGATTTCCGCAGACTGCCAGACTTCTTCGCTGTCGGGAATCCAAACCCTGTTGTACTGTAAGAGAACAAGAAGACGGCAGCCGACTCAGCTATTGCCATAACACCGTGCCACAAAAAGACAGTTTGCAAACAAATGCAGCCTAAAAGGGTGCCGTGGATGCCAGGACTCTGCAGGATCAGTCTTTGCGCTGACCGTTTCACTGGGGTGTACCTTTGTGCTTTAGTTATTCTTTGTGACCGGAAAAAGAGAAAAGAGAGAGTGAGAGAATAGGCTCGATCTCAGATGTACTCATTCTGCTCCTGTTTGGCCTCCACACTGAGCAATGTGTGGAGTGGGAAGCTGAACAGAGGCCAGGCTGCTGCCAGGCCCTTCAAATCCCCTAGGACTGAGGAAAGAATGAAACTCTCCTCCCTTAGAGGAGAGCGCTGGTTCTTAAGGATTCCAATGAGCAGCGACCAGAGAAAGCATCTCATTGAGAACTGAGACAACCGCTTCCCTGGATTCAAATACAGGATGTTGAGCTCAGAAAGCACTGTGCCGGAGGATGGATGTGCACACAAGGAGGCCACACAGCACCTTTCTTCTAACAGGACCTCCTTACAGCAGCACCCGTGCATTTACACACTGCTTTTAACAGCCCTGAAATCACATCTATTCAGGGATCTGAGGCCATTTCTGCCACAGCACCGCCTTCCTTAAGCTGTAGTGCAAAACACTTCTTACATTCTGCACTGCAGCTGTCTTCAGTGGCAATGGAGACAGCACTGAATACAGCTCGGACGGGAGAGGAGGAAGGAGGAAGGACAGAGCCGTCAGGGAAAGTGAAGCCTCAAAGTCACCGTACGCAGCAGAGGGAGCTTCATGTGGGCCCGACTGCCTCTCTCCACAGAGCACAGCAGCATTCAGTCCCTGCTCTCAGAAGCAACCATGACATATGATCATCATTTCAGCATCTCGCTGTTCTGACGGACAGAAGCCTTCATCCAGCTCCCCTATCCCAGCTCAACGCACGCTCGGTTCATCAGCTCCGCGCTGCAGTTAAATGAGCCTATGACAGCTGCTGCAGCTCCCCCTGAAAAGTGAACTTCAGACAAGAGCTCATGGAGCTTCGGACAGCCACAGCCACCTCAGGGACTCCTAAACCTTTCCATTTCAGTGTTGAAACTGCAATTCCTGGCAGAAACAACTTCTTCCCACCCCACCCCCCCACCTCAGAGGGAGCCCTACACGGCAGCCCGTGCAGCTGTGCAGCCCGCACCACCAACTCACCACCTCTCACTGGAAACTCCCTGTAACACGGAATCCAAATCTCCCCTCTTTTACTTTAAATCCATTCCCCCTTGTCCTATCACTGTCTACCCGTGTAAAGTTCATTTCCCTCCCGCCTACGAGCTCTCTTTAAGTACTGAAAGGCCGCTATGGGGTCTCTGAACAAGGCTGCCCAAACCCAGCTCCCTCAGCTGGTCTCCATAGGAGAGGTGCTCAGTAATGGACAAGCTGACTTCCGTGTCATTCCTGCACGGTCGCGGCTTTTAAAGGCACGTACGTACCCATCCACAGCTGTTACACAGAGTTCTGTGCTTGCTGTCATTTCACGCACCAAGAACACCGGAACCAAAGACCCACAGCGGAACGGGGCGCGTTCCCGACTCAGCGAACGGACCGCAGCGGGTCACAGCCGAGAAGAGGAGGACGACGAGGAGGTCAGAGCAGCGCCGATCCGTCGGGAACCGCCCCGCGGGGAAGGGAAGGAGCCTCCGTTGGCACACGGGCAGCGCTGCGCTGCCCCGCAGGTAAACGCCGCGCAGGGCGGCCCCGCACCGCCCCGCATCGCTCCGCTCCCCGACACGGCCGCCCGCAGCGGCTCCGCGGGGCTCACGCGGCACAACGAAAGGCAAAGCAGCGCCGGGACGGCACCCGGATGGGCGATAGGAGGGAGGATGTCGATGGATCTGCGATATTTGTTATTCGGAGTTAAGCAAACAGCTCCACCTCACAACGCCGCGCTGACGACGTGAAAAGTGGGAAGAGTCGCACCGGCCGCGCTAAGGAGGAACGGCGCTCGTTGTAACCCCCCCAACCTGCACGGCCACGCTCAGAAAACCCGCACTTCTCCCGGCGAGAAGGGGAGCGGCGCCCCCGCACCGCGCGGAGACCCGGAGCCGCTCCGCCTCCGCTTCGGCCAACTTTATCACTACCTGACGTGGCCGAGCAGCCGCGCGAGCTGTCCCCGGGGAGCTCCTCTACGGCCGCCCCCCCTCGGGCCGCTCCCCTCGCAGATCCCCGCTCACCTGCGTGTACAGCTCGGCCAGCGCCATGGCCACAGCTCCGCGGGGACGGCCGCCCGCCCGGCCCGGACAGCGCCCTGCAGCCCGGCCGGATCCCCGCCCTGCCCCGGGGAGGAGCGCGCCCGGCGGCCCCGCGGCTGCCACGCCGCTCACCTGGCCGAGCCCGGGCTCACCAACAGCTCCCGCTGCGGCCGCTGTGCGTTAAGGCATCCTTAAACGCGCGCGTTGGGAGGTACGGGGAGCGCAGGTGTGTAATTACAGGGGGAGTGAGTAGGCTCCGTGATGGCATGCGGGCGCTGTGCTTCGAGTGCTGCTGGGCAGAGCTGAGAATGAGGAACGGCCGGGGAGCGTGGGGGAGCAGCCCCTCCCGGTAAGGAAAACCAACGGAAATAGGAATCGGCTCACCATAAAACGCCACAAAGGGGTTACTCTGGGATTAGAAAACGGAACAGAATGAATGAAGTACGCTTAGGTAGCATACGTAAATATGATTTAGGAGAAGGAAGGTTTGAATAAGTACAGCACTTGGTTTGGGCAGATGGAAACAGACTCAGAGCAGTGCGCCGTGCAGTCCAGGCACCTGGCAGGAGGCACAGCTGCAGCCCGCGTGGAACAGCAGAGCCCCCAGCAAGAGCTGAGCACCAAACCTGCCCAGGGCACAGCTGGGCCAAAGCCTGGCAGACACCTACGCAGAAACAAACAAACAAACAGACCGGAATGAACAAACGAACAAACAAAACCCCCACAACCGGAGTAAATCTTACAGCTGTATTTTTATTTGGACGTTTTCCAGTGATAGCTATTAGACTACAGCTTTTATGATGCATACATTTACTAAGTACAACATCGGACACTACGACAGATCAGAGCTCAGGTCATTCTGACAAGGTTTTGGTTTCATCTACGTACTGTAGTGGCATTGAGTGAAAATCTATGTTTCAAGGCTTTGATTTACCAGGTGAAGTCCGGGCATCTTAAAAAACCCCATCACGTTTACTCCTAGTACTTGTACAGTATTTGAAATGCATTCAGTTTAAATCACAGACATCTTCCCATTGCAAATGCTGGTGTTTCCGAGTTAGGAACAGATGTTACTGCTCAACAACCCACCGTTCAACGCTGAGATTGAGCCCGTTTTGTTCTCCTCCTGATAAGTAGAAGAGATTATTCACATTTAATGGACTTAAGCACTTTCGTGTTCCATCCCAGATTGAAGTCTGAGAAACGATTTCCACAATTTGGATAGAAGACTCTGCTAAGCATCGGAATAAAACCATCACTGGAAGGAAGGTACACCAAACAGAATGAGGTAATTGTGCAAAATCTCTACAATAACTGTATCTCATCCTAAGGGCTCTTTGAGAATTGTTTTTTCCAGCATCCAATAGAATCGATTACAGCAATAGATAATAAATTAAAATATAAAAGATATGTCCACATGAAAAGAACATAACCATGATTCAAAGGAAAAAAAAATAGCTGTCCAAATAACTCTGCATCCTATTCAATGCTTAAAGAGATATTAGTCCTAAGGTGAAAGTTATATTATACACTGACACTAAAATTTTACTTCTGAAAAGTGCATGTAAAATACTGCCAGGTAAAATATTAGATGATTTACCAATTACACATCCATTTCAACCCCAAAGCAGTTTCCTTCCAAACATGTCGAGCAGCATAAACTTTTAATGTGATATCAAAGTAATACCAGTCAAACCACTGAGTTCAAGGATAACATCTATAAATTACTAACCACTACTTTCTTAAGGAACCAGATACGATAAGGCTTTTTACAGGTAAACAAACTTTAGAAATCAACAAAAATACAGTTAGGCATACATTTTAACACACCAATGCTTACGTAGTGGATACGTTTCCTGATAGACAGTATGAGCATACCGTAACGCCAACTTCTATGCTTTCCAATGAGGAGAAAATTGTGTAGGTCAGCACGTTCTGATGTATTGTCCTCCCTACCCCTGTATGTGAAGGCCTTCCCATTACATTCTCCTAAGTACAGTACCCTAAAAGTCTGAAAGCCACGATACCCCACCATTCGTACATTAGATCTTATTTGGAGCCGCTCAGCAGCAGCCGTAGTTCAGAAATCAAGTAATATTAAAAGAAAAAGAAGTGTTTGGTGTACCATGCACAGAAAGACAGCCAAAACCATCAGCAAGGATCATTCCAAGTATCTGTGCAGTGAAATACTCAGTTCTTGCAAACGTCGGCATGGTCCATCAAACACAGCATGGGTTTTACGCATCTGAAAATAAGACAACGCGAGCATCTTAAGATGATACTGCCAAAGCTCAGGCTGCCTTTATTCCCCATTTTAGCAACCTTATCAACAGCAGGTCTGCCTCTGAAATCAAACACAGCTGAAACGTTTCTGTCTGCTTGGAAGCAATCTTTTCTCTGTGAGTTTGCAGGCAAACACTAAGTACCAAATAGACCAGTAGTGTACCTCTACATTACTTCTCAATATTTTTAATGCTAAGTTGCTAATTTTTATAATACATAAAAAATATTGCACAATGCAACTGAGTAATGTGAGTGTCTTTTTTTCCCCCACGTGTGTATTTGAGCCATCCACCACAAAGGACACATTGTAGAGTTTGGGATTGGAACCTTACGGAGGGCCTCTGCCCACGTGTTGCACACTGTGGAATGTGAATTCTTTAACACATCCAAGGAGTGTGAGACAGAAAACCCTCCCAACTGGATGTGCAATAGCCAAAGTAACTCCATTTGTCATTACGCACTCCAGATCTCCAACCATTAAGTCAGCACCAATGGCAGTCAATGACAGCATCACACTCAGAACTTACTTTGCGTTTGTGTTGGCCAACCTTTCAAGGAATGAGCCCTGCACTACTGCTGAAGTTTTCTGTTAGCTTTTCCTCTCAAATACAAATATGAAGGAAAACATATATACATATTCTTAAGATTTCTTTTTTTTTTTTTTAGATGTGGCAACAAAATCTGTTATACTGAAAATACACACTGTCATCCCTGGGGTCTACAAACAAAGAAAAACATCGGACATGCTACAAAATCTAAATAAATACAAAAATTGTGACTCATTTCTGATCATCTGCTTCGAGATTCTGTATTTTTAGATAACTACTTAAAAAAAAAAAGGCAAAACAAAACAAAATAACCCTAAACACATAATTTCCAGTGTGCTACTTGTGCTTAGTTACCATTTTCCTTTACAGGTGATATTGGATAACATCTGCAAAAATCCAGTTAGAATAACAGACTGCACTGGACTGTAAATAAGGTTGACAACCAAAAATGAAGCATCTTATTTTTAGTGCCTAGCATGATACTGTCATACATTTAAAAGAACACAATATGCAGCAGCAATTTAATATGCTTGGTAAACCACATTACTAACAAATGAACACCTATGTTATAGCATACAGTAAGCTATAAGACTTATCACTAGAATTTATGTCAAACCGACATAAGTAAGGAAGTGGTTTAAGAAATCATGTTATATATTGCAAGTTTTTGCTTCTCCATTCCAGTTTTTACAAATTAAAAGTAACAGGCTCCCAAGTAACTGCATATTCTACTACAAAATGCCTTACTTTTACGTCTTCCATGTGGGGACTGGGACTGTCCCCATTGGTCCCTGCCCATGAGAAGGTTATACATGGAGTTTAATTTACACTATTTAAATATGTTACTAAAGATCTAAAAACGTCTCTAAACAGCTGAAGACACAATTTTTGTCCAAACCCAATTTCCATCTCTGGAAACGTATGAATCAGTAATGTCCTCGTAAGTGCAATGACTGAACACAAATGCACATCTTTCTATCAGCCTTCAATCTGTGGTGCTGTTGTGTAGTTTCCCAGCTACTTTTACAACAAATCTGAGCATACGGAGACTGTTTGTTCAAAAATGTGTTTTCAGTGGCTCACTATGTTTTAATGGGTAATGATATCAGGCAAACAATTCTCCATCTAGCACTGACAGAACAGCCTTAGGATCAGACACGTGATATGAAACCCAGCCCCAAACTGGCTGGGATCTGGATGGTTTCTAATGCCAGGGAGGATGGATTAAATGGAAAAGTAACAGGAAAGATGTGTTTAGCATCCATGAGCAGTTGAGGAGAGTCCTTCCTGTCTCGCAGACGCAGCTGCAAAGATAAGAAAGGGATTATGTTAGCATTTAGCCCCTTCATTGATGACAATCATCTTGCGGTGAGGTGTTACCTCATCTGTGTGTACAGATGTGTGTATACAGACACATACACTGTGGTAATCTGTAACACTTGTAACAATTAAATGATTAAAATATGGTTAATTTTGGCATTAATTTTGCATCTCTTTCCCTTATAATACCATCTGAAGATATTTCGATTCCTTGCAAAAGGGAAAACATAGGCACTATCTGATAACCACATCTTTTCAGTGAGCAGAAGCATAGTTTTGCCTCAGTTCTACCTTCCCGTTCTCCATTATTGTGCTGGCAATGCAACGAGGTTTGTAACAAACCAGAAAGATCGTTGTTTCTTTTCTTTTGCTCTACTTGCTTTTTTATTTTGGAGTATGGGGGATTCTTTGTTTTCATAAAATATATACGAAATTAAAAGGACAAAGTGAAGAGCTTTGGAACATACATAGGCCTCACTTTTCAAAGCAGTTGGAAATTCTCATGCAGACAAAGGTCTGACAGAAGTAAATTCACATTAGCAAATGTTATCATTTGAAAAGTGGGTATTTGTGTGCAACCACAAAAACCTCTCACCTTCTGGAAATCTCATACATACTGAGGGAGAAACTAACATTCCCTTCCAAGTCTGGAGGCAGTACACTGTGACTGCTTAAGATTTTAAGGCTGACATAATCTCTTCAGCATAGAAAAAAAAAAAAAAGGCTAAAAAGCCTCAAAAGCTTCAGGACACAATCTGTTAGGATCATCAGAGGGTTTCTTAGAAACAGCCAGAAGATGTTTAATGAAAAGATACAGCCATACCTGTATTGTACGTATAAACGATACCAAGACTCTCTCTTCAAATTCATTAACTGGAGTATACAAATTCAGTACTTTCACAATCTGTGAAGAACAACAACCATCCTTAGTTTCACTCTACTAATAAGTCTACAGTTACTGATACATTTTTTACATGAGCTATTGTTAAAATCTAAAGTATTTCTTTTTGTTTGTTTTACTGATTCATACAAAATGTCATTATCTCTTCAAAGGTATTTTTAAACCTGCCCCCTTAGAACACGTGTTCTTTGGAGGTAGAAACTCCAATTCTTCCATGCATGGGGAAAACACCAAACTGTGGCAAAGTCAGATGATAAACAGCTCACTGCATTCCTACATGCTCTGGAAACAAAGTGCACTTCTCTTCCTAGCTTTGACTCCCTATGGCCTCCTGCAGCTTTCACTCAAGAGCATCTTATGACCTCAGTGTTTTTCAAGGGAGTGAGCTATTTCTCTAAAAGCAGGGCTATTGTCACCAGAAGTCTAAACTGCAACACAGAGCCTTTGAACAGTAATGAATTAAACATATAAAACTTACATAAATAAGTCAATCTTTTACTTTTTTGTTTAAAAAACAAATCTTCTCAACAGAAAACACTCAAAGCCCATAGAATTATACCTTCTTTCAGTTCAGAACTAAATCAGTGCATTACTAAATCCAAACAGCTGTATCAATGTCACTGCTCCTGCTGACATCACTATGAAAGGAACGGAAATTTGTTTCTTTTCCTGATAAGAATGTTCAGTAATAACCAAAGATGCTTGGATCCTGTTATTACCATAACAATTCAAAGCATATGTTGCACAGTTAAAATAAGTGCAGCTTGTCTTTGCAAAACCTAAGCTTTCCTATGGAGAAGCCTTCAGCTGTGCTGCCAACTGAGATACACTTGGCTCAGCCTTTTTGAGGCTAATGGGTACAGGAACTTAATACTCCTGTTTGCAAACCCTGAGACAACAGCTCTGCCTGAATTGTCCACTATCTTAAATGGATGCCAACTCAGATGGCAGAAAGATAATTTCCTAGAATCCTAGGCAGAGTTACCTGGGGAACAAAGATGCCAGTGAAGGCTTTTCTCTGAGGATTTTTGCATCCTGAGACTAATTATAGTGCTACACACTGCACAGTGTGCTGAGTTTCCTTTCAATTGGTCAAAACTTATCTTGAGCACTAGACCTGGTCCTTTTTTTCACCGCTCCAATTTAACCTGTTTACTTATACAAACTCAAAGCAATGTTAGCAATGTATGACCTGTCTGCAACAGCGGTGCAGGCAGGCTTAGCAAACACAGCAGAACAGAGAACTGCTCAAAAGAGACAGCAAAAAGAGAATGAGAGGTTATTACCTGGGCAGTAGTCAGTGCATTGCACATTGAACAAATGGCTTCTGCATCTTCATCTGTTTTCTTTTTCACTTGCAACAACTGTGCAGCCTGTATGAGGGGCTCCAGTGTTTCTTTGGCCCCACTGTTCATTAGATTTTTATCACGTAGCCATTCTTCAAGTTGACTCACATTGTACCTGTATGAGTTAAGAATACCAAAATATTAGTGCTTAATTGCTGCTAAATCAAAAGCATGTCTGTTTCTCTTTCAGTGTTTCTTTCTCCTTATATACTTTCCCTTCACACTTGTACTTTTCTGTAATTTTATCCTCATTCTATTTCCCTTCAATTAAGGCAGGACATTTTGAGTTTCAAAACAGTCATAAACTATGGCTGAAGACTTCCACTAACTACCTTTCCCCCTTTGTTTCTGTTCCTATTAACTGTGGAAATGAGGCAAGCGTAAGAGGAAAGGCAAATGAGATTCTGTTCACACAAATGCACAGTGACACTTCACAATATTACCCAAGGGAGGGAATGCCTTGGCTACGTTTCCTGGCACATGCCAGTCGAATGCAGTGGACAACTGCAGGCAAATGCAGGAACAGCCTAAGGTGGCTTTAGCACAGGAAGTAGCAAATTACAGCCAGGAGCTCACTAACATTTTCAGCAGCACATTCAAGAAAAGTATGACAAAAGCTCTCCCACCTTATCTGCATTCCTTTGCTCCATGAACACATGTCCTTGCGCAGGAGAAGATTATTAAGTGTTACAGCCCCAATGATGTAGAACATCTGCTTGACAACCTGTTTGATCAGCTCTGGATCCATTCCATGCTGACACATCACGGAATGGAAAGAGTTCAGCTGTCGAATAATGGAGTCCAAAGTGTAGGTTCCTTCATCAGCAATGCTGGATGTTCTCTTCCGCAGCCCTGTTGGTTTCACCCCTGAGACACCCTGGATAGTCTCGTGCTCCAGCATTCCAGAAACTGCATAAGATTGACAACATTATTTTAATGATTGAAAATAGACTATGTGCAAGCACTCTCTGCAAACCAACAAAATCCTCTTGGCTATTTACACAGAGAAATCACGTTGAGCTTTCTGCTAACCACACTCTGCCATGACTTCCAGCAATTCTCTCAGGGTCCTACTATGTTTTGCAAAATCTGAGCTGACAGCATTTTACAGATATTCCAGTGTGAGTGTCTGAAAGTGTCTGTAACTGTAGCTCAGCAAAATACTCTTTTCATCCACCTGATCATAGGAGCAGCAGAGTCAGCATACCAAGAGCTGTTCCCCTCTTCTAAATGGTGTGATCAGAAAGCATAATGAAAATTTGAGAGAACACTGTCGGAAAAAAAAGAAATGAAATGAAAAACTCTCTCTGAATGTGAGCTTCACCACTGCTAGCTATTTAGTTGCTGATTGCTGCCTGTAATGATGGCCAGCCACTTTCTCCTCCATATTCATTTTAATTATGATTTCTCATGTAATTAAAGACCAATTTTTCCAAGAGATATTTCCCAACACACAAATATCAGACTGTCCTAGCAGTGGTTTCTCTTGTAAACACATGATTTATGACAAACATTTACAATGTAAACTGATTTATTCTGTCACTGTCAGAAGAACCAGCCGCCTCTAATCCAACCTGTACAGCACAGTCCTTGTCATCTATAAGCAGAATACCACAAGGACTACTAATAAAATTGTATAATTCAGGAATAAATATAAGATACAGCATATTATTGCCATCACGATTTTCCTTTTAGTACTACGGTTTGAGGAATTCAGCTCTGCCTTACCAATCATGGGTTGCAGAATGTTCTCCAACACGCGGACCAGCTGCTGGTAGATCTGAATAGCCAAGTCACTCAGGACTTGTCTGTATTCAGCTAAGTCAAAATTAGTGAGGCAGTGCTCATTCTGACGAGGTGTATTATGCTTCATAAACCCCTGCATTAATAAAATCACAGAAACAATTGCTTCAGTGGAATACAAGAATATCAAATAAAACCAGTATTAAGATTTTTTAACACAACTGACAAATACTTCAAAGTAATGGCTACAACCTCTCAAAACATTAGTTTGGAAGTTCTGATTGCATCTAATACTAGGATTTGATTTTCATTTCTGACTTACGCAGTCTCTGCTTCCTTGACTTGAAACTTTGAGTATGTGACGTAGGAACAAAGTGCCAGCTTTCTAGCTTTCTGCCCTCCCACTCCAACATGGACATTATCATCTAGCCATTTATCGCCAAAATCACAGGTAAGTCTGAAGAAGGAATTCGACACATGGTAGCCTCCAAACTTAAAACAGTCTGTCATACTATAGTTAAAGCATTTAACATGGCCTGTTTAATTCCAGCGAATTGTTACCAAAAATTGTAATAGCAACAGATTCTTCAACTTAACCTGAGCTGGCACTTTCAGGAGTACAATGTTATCTAACGTTTGGGGCCTCAGCCCGCAATAAAGTGAAATGGGATGAGACTTTATCTCCTAATACTTTCCACTGATGTCATCACCATCATTCCAGAAAGTGTGGCTGCTTTAAGAGACTTTGAATAGACTTGGAGCTATTACAGGAAGTAAAGTGTAGTGCTGTCAGTGGTATTACAGAGCAAAGAAACTGGACTGTGAGCACTGCTTACCTCTTCTCCGCTGTACTGCTTCAAACAGTGCAAAAACCGGCAGGTGTTGGACAGCCAGAAAGACACCGTTTCGAAGTCATCACCTCTTTTCTGAAGGCACAAATAAACACATTTCAACAAAGACTAGTAAGAGGAATAAAACAATGAATGCTGGATATACACTTAAAATCCACTGATGTTTTATAACACTGTGCATTTCAATAACATATTACAATGTAATTTTTTTTTTACAAAATACCATTCAAACACCCTCTGTGCTCTCTGTAACTTCGAGACCTCTGTAGCGTTTACTCCATTCACTGACACATGTCCAATATGTCTATGAATACCTAAGCTCCTGAAGGATCATTTATCGAACAAGCTGCTTTAGTTAAAAAATAAGAACACTCCACAAGGCATGAAGTATCTTTATCTCTTAATGTTGCCTTCACAATACTCCCTGGCCTACACTCCTCCAGCCCACTCACTGCAAAGACTTCAGGCAGTAACTTATCGCCAGTAAAAATTGGCAGATGAAGCAAATATGGAAATCTGTGAACCAACACTGCAAATGAAACATCTTAATTAAGTGCTCTGGAGAAGATTTACAAAGCCTCACTATGTAACCTACTGCACCCAAAGCTTCAAAAGTTTAGCTTCAGAGGAGGAAGAGTATTCAAAATAAAAATAAGATAATCCTTTTTTTAATTCATTCAGAGCATCTATGGTAGTACGTGTAGAAAATGCTATCAACTGTAATTTGTTGCTGGCTAGCCCAACTTCTGTAACTTCAGTGGGAGAATTTACTGGTCAGAAATCCAGAACTGATAGACCTTTCCTCACTTATTGAACAATCAGAGGGAAATTTCAATTTAACATTCTCCTAAATCAAGCAGACTGACCTTCAGCACTTTTTTGATGCCATTGATAGTGGAGGTCAACAATGAACGCACTTTCTGGTCATCGTTAAGGTAATCTGCGTGGCGTACACACATGAACAAAATATATGCTGGTAGTCCTGGAATCAGGTTGACTGCTACCCCGCGTGGTTTCAGCTCTTGGGAAAAACACACACATTATTTTGTTAAGTGGAAACTCTCTGGAAGGTGTTATACCCAGTAACTGCAACTTCCTAGTTAATTCTACCTGTGTGTCTATATGTGGACAGTGAAGAATTAACAGCAGAACTAAGAACATGAGCCACTTTTCTTGGTAAAATTTCAGAACAGAATAAAACATAACTGCTTGCTAAAAATATGTGGACATATTAATATGTACTGTACTAATCAGGAAAGATATTGCATTACAACTGACACTGAGGAATTTTAGATAAACTGAACGCTGTCAAAACCAAAGCATGCTATGCAACTGTAATGTTCTCATCATTTGCTTTATTTGTCAGACTATGTGAGAGCAAAGGAGGCTGCAAATGAGAAAGATACTTACCTAATATAAGATTCTTGACTAGCTTTTGTTCATCCTCTTTCTTATACTCCAACATCCCCTGGAAGTCCTTTTCCTTCCGTGGAATGTTAACTGGACGAATAGGTTCATCAATGATTTGTCCAGGTGATATGTTCTCCATCTGACCCACTTCAGAAGGGAAATGAAAAGAAACATTATAATGTCTTCCAGACAACCAACATATACAGGAAGAAACTTTTACATTTCTAACAAAGAACTCCAGCATATAAAACTAAGAAATGTGGGGTTTTTTGTTGGTTTGGGGTAACACTTAGCAACAAAACGCCCATTAAACAAGAAGGCTGATTCTTGATAAATACATCTTGGGGTAGCATTCTTCCTTTGAAGAACTGATAAGCTACTGAGCTTGTTTCTGGAGAAAGCAGACAGCCATAAAAAGCTTTACAAAGATTAAGATCTGAATTATTTAAAAAAACATTAATACTTCAACTTTTTAACATTACTAATCACTTTTAACAATTACAATGATATTACTTATGCAGAGACATAGCAAGCTCTCAGTCTCTTCAGTCATGAGATCCTAAGGCAACACACTTTGAAGCTCATAAAAATAGAACTTGCTTAGTCCATATCTGAATGCTCCCATACCCAAGTCTCGCCAGCTCCTGAAAATGAAATCTCAATCAGAAAAAGACAACCTCAGCATTCTTGGCTCCAGTGATAAAGAAATTCACAATCAAAGAAAAACTGGATGTACTTTTTATATCTGGCTCTTATTTAATACTGCTTTCATCTTGACAGAAACAGATACCGTCTTTGAGTACACAAATAGGCCAGGTAACATTCCTTCTAAATAATTTCTGTCTTCAGAGAAACATCAGCCTTCTCTTACTCACTGCTTTCAAGTGATGACAAATCTTTTGCAGCTTTATAAAGGAACGAAGGGAGCCATGAGTGGATCTCCTGTTCCTGGAATCAATCAACAGAGGCTAATGCTGCTGAAGCCCTCACACCCTCCCTGCTGCTAAGACAGCTAGATCTAATGACAATGGGATCACAAAATGTAAAACAAAATCTTTCTCTCAAAATATAAAAGTACCTTCAAGTTCACCAATCTTCTTAGCAAATACCTTCAATTGCTTCTTTAATTTGCGAACAGTTTTGTCTTGCTTTTCAAGTTGTTCCATTAAATCCTGTAAATTAAAATGAGAGACAGATTAAGATATAAGCAAATGCCATAATGTGACAGAAAATCAGCGCTGTTAGAATCTGCAAGGTGGTGAGGAAAGCTGAACAGTGTTGCCATCCGCTGGCTGAGGTTTACAAGCTGGTACACTGCCTATAACACAAGACAAATATTGCAAATGTTATTAAGTTGTGTAGCACGACAAAGGCAAAGCTCTTAGGCAGGTATACTCTGCAAACACTCAAAACTAGGTCAGTTCTCACAGCAAAAGGCATTTTGCTGCAAACACATCTCCCTAATGCTTCCTCTTTGCTCTTCCAAACGCCTCACTGACGTGATTTTCTTTATTATTTAACAGCTGTCCTGTACTTCTGCATGATTTACTCATGCCTTCAGGACTGACTCGTTATTCAAGCTTATTCATTTTATAAGAATATGAAAGAGATGTCTGCA
Source organism: Gallus gallus (assembly GCF_016699485.2). Taxonomy (NCBI): domain Eukaryota; kingdom Metazoa; phylum Chordata; class Aves; order Galliformes; family Phasianidae; genus Gallus; species Gallus gallus. Next base: position 8,847,096 of record NC_052541.1, on the reverse strand, counting down.
AAAAGGACGTAACTTGCCTTTAAATTCACCAAAATCATAAACCATGCAATATGTAACGTATCTTATAATGTTCTCTATCATTTAGCATCATCACATTTCCCACACTTCCTTACACTGAAACTGGGGTCTTAAAAGAATCATCTTTGTATTCTGTTCTTGAACAACACGTGGCACCTAAAAGACCTATTAATGCAATAAAGCAGTATTTTTCTTCCAAAGGAACACTCCCCAGAAATCTTTGAATACTTCTGTGACCTCCTGCGGAAGCAAAACCTCCAGCTCAAAAAATCTGAAAGCCATTCCGGAATAGGTGTTTAAAAGAAGCTCTTAAAAAATGTGCTGTTGTAAGTATGATTCTTCATTGCACCAGTAAGAACACAGGGCACCACGAGCTCCTTGCATTACAAGTATCACCACGTATACTGCACCTTTCCTAAAAGCACTGTGGCTCCACTATACAAATTAAACAGCTGTCACATCTCAGTGAGCTCTGGAATCTCATAAGTTATATTCCTTCAAGTTCAGGTGTGCTGCTACCTCTGCTTATAGTTTTTAATTATTATGCAGATAAATTATTTTTAATATTACCAATTCTATCCTTCAGATTTCACACATTTGAAAAACATTAATTACAGATCTCTGTAAGTGTTTTGATTCAGACAGATTTATTCGTTCCAGCTGTCAGCACTGTAAGGAGATCTCCAAAAAAACTAAGCTAAGATTTGGCTACTTACGTTTGCAGGCATTATTAACCTTAGAAGTATCTGCATGATCAGGCCTCTATTTTGCTGAGCTGAATTTAAATGTGTTGAAGTTTTAAAGCAAAGAGTGGACCTGAAAATTGAGCATCTTTTGCATCACGTACCTCCTTTTCAGGGCGTAGAGGCAGAATTAAGTAGAACTCAAAAAGAAACTGCTTTGCTCACAGTGCAAGACGTATTAGTAGAAAAACTGTGCGTCAAAAAGAGACACAGATGACACAGAGGACACTAAGACTAACAAAAAAAGCAGTGAAGGATATAATTGGCATCATGAAGCTCTCTGCAGGGGATTTCCTTTGGAAGGCAGAAAGGGAGGCAGCCTGCTTTTCAATTAGTGCTCCAGAAATAGCGAACGAGACAACAAAGAAGCAGGATTCATGTGATCTACATACAATCATCCGTTTGTAAAGGGAAATCCGGTACGATTGATACTTCTTGGGATCATCTGCATACAACTCCTCATAAAACTGTAAAAATAGGTAGAGGATTGTTTTTCCCCCTCCCTTTCAGGCACTAATACTTCATTTAGCACTATATAAATGCAATCAGATTAATGCAAGATCAAGATCCCCAATTTGAAGTTGTTTAGTTCTTAGGTGTGGTGCTGACTCCAGCCTCTCCCAGACAGAAGCTAATGTAGATGAGGCACAGAAGTCAGATCTTTAAAAAATGGACAATAATAATACTGTGAAAGTCTGGGATATAATTTTTGCAAGGCTCTGGAAAGAACACTTCCCTGTGTTAATGAAGATGGGATTGCAGTAAGTACTGCCATTCGAACATCACATCTGGGAAAGCTGTCAATTATTTGCGCTGTGGGGCTAGGGTTGGAAAAGAAGCCTATTCCCAGTTTGGAGCACATTTGCAGTACTCAAATATTTGTAGTGAAATACTAACAAATGAGTCTGTTTTTAACAAGTAAAATTACATTCACTGCATTTTTAAAGAAAGAAATCTCCTCTGGGATGTAATTACGTGACTCTGTTGTCTTCGGACTCGGAACGTGATGAGTAGCTCCGTTGGTGGAAGAAAGGCTAAAACTCAGAACACATGACTAAGCAGCAGGAGGAACTGTCCAAGATGGAGCATTTGCCATTTACCTTTTCCAGTAGGAGTCAGCTACTGCTGGTACGTGTTTATAACAGACTTTCAATCAATTTTCTAAGAGCTATTAAGCTGAATTGGCTATTGCTCTAAACCTCGGTACTAAGACAACAGCTTTACAATGAAAACCTCTGTAACATATGTAAGCAGAAAAGGCTCTCTAAGCAGCACTTTGGCTTGTTTAGAGAAAGCGATGGCACTCAGAGCTCTGAATTTTCTCCCTGAAGTACAACGGCTGCTCCAAAAGTAATGCCTCTTATTTCATTACACTGGCCCATGATGCCAGAGGTTGATGTTGGTGGTGTGGAGTAGAAGTTGAACCTCTACAGACAGAATGGTGTCTGACATGGAAGTAAATATGAAGCAAAGGGGTGGGATTGAATTCCTTCACTCATCAACGCCTGCTGAACTTTTACGGAGACCTAACAGTGGATGTGAGCACAGTGAGGTGCTGGGTGGTACACTGCAGCAACACTATCATTGCAGCTGTGGCACAGTAGGTGCCCTCCAGTGGTGCAGATTTTTATGAGCAGAGCACACAGGCTCTTGTTCAGTACTGCCGGTAAAAATGCACAGCTAATGATGGTGACAATTGAAAAACAGTGTTTTGTAGCTGCAAATCTATCTCTATCAAATAGTGTTATTGTGCTATTTGTATTTGTTGCAGTTTCCCTGGAAATAAATAGGAGGCATTACTTTCAGAGCAACCTACATAGTCTGGTGCATTCTACTACAAAGAAGAAATTATACGGAGGAACTCCAAGCTAATAAACAGTGATAATAAAGTGATTTTTCAGTATAGGCTGAAAATTTCCCCAGAAATGAACTAGCCCATACATGATGAACGTACACCTTCAGGGGAAAAGGTGTTTTTTCATACAAAAATGTGGTACAGGGAACAAGGAACACCAAACAGCCAAGTAACTTCTAACCAAGTTTCTTCTTCTGGAACAGAACACTGAATACCTGGAGCTCATAACACAGTGGATGATCTGTGTAGCTTCAGGCACAGAGGGAAAGGGGAAGAAAAGCTACACTGAAGCATTAAAGAACTACATCAGCATTTTTCAACAAAATAATATTTCAGAAGAAATACCACTGCTTGCCAATACTATTTTTTTTTATCATCGATGCATATCGACGATTCTATTTAGGAATGATTAAACTCACTAGTTGAAACCAGCACTCTTACACTGGGATCCGCAAACTTTTTCTATGCCACAAACTAACAAATTCCTCAAAATGATTCGACTTAATCAGTAGTCATTAGTTTCTTTCTTCTATTTGCTTACCTAAAACAAAAAAAAGGCTGCACTCAAGCAGCTTTTTTACAAGAGGCTGCCATCTGAAAACCAATGACAACTTACAGGCACAGACAAGCTTGTAAGACTCCATGCCTGCTCCAACAACATCATTGCCCTTACCAAGTTCTCGTTTGTCAGCCGGGTGATCTCATGCTGCAGACTGGCTTCAATGCGGGCCTCTGGGGGCAGCTGCAGATTCTGTGCCAAGAGCTGCTGCTGGCGATTGTTTTCTTCCTTCAGACTTTGGATCTCACCTCGCAGTGACTCCAGCTCATTCTCGTGGCTCTTCTTCTGCGACTGCAGCTGAGACTCCAGCAGCCTGAAGAGGTTGAGCAGCAATTGTAAGATCACACTTAGTAAGACACATCCCAGATTCTCAGAGGGAGTTTAGCTGCTGCTCAGGAACAATTAGCCATGGCTTGCAAAGGAAAATGAAAAAGGCAGAGTACTCTTTAAACCCTTCAGTATGCCTTCTAATTAAATTAAGTTTGTGTGATCAAAAAGTGGAGGGAAACTAATTGTGACAATGCTTTGCATTTCCTTTGTGATGGAGCACATACTGTGCATGGTACTGCTGAGAACGTGGCAAGGAATGTATTGCTACGCCTTCACAGACTGCTCCTGTTTGCAAAGGAGCAAGAGAGGTTTTACCTCTACCCAAATCATATCAACTGTGTAAAATCAAGACAGTCTAAACACTTAAGCTAGCTTCCTGCAATATTAACAAAGGAAAATCTTTTTAAAGTTAACTCTGTTCAGTCACAACTGCAATTAATAACAAATAATCTTTATATTCTTGCACTAAAGTAAACATTTTGAAGAGGCCTGTCACAGAATCGTAGGGCTTGCCATTTGTGCAGGAATGGTTAACTAAAGAACCAAACCCAGGACTGGTATCCAGGAGCTCTGTTTCACCCTTGCCACTGACTCGCTCTTTTCCCTTGGGCAAATCACGTCTCAAATTCTTCTTATGTGAAATGGGGATAAGACGCAAGAGCCTCCTTCAAAGCACTGCTGTGTGGATTAATTCATGTTTGCAAGGCACTGTCCAAGAGCTCTGACTCATTATTTCATAAATATACACACACAGGAAGTGACACCACTGGAGACTGCTAGTGCTCAATTAGACAATCTTTCAGGGTTTAAATATGCATTAGGCAGCCACATTTATTAGTAACCAGACAGATCAAGCACGCGAGGGCAAATAGTCGTTTACCTGCATTGCTCTGCCATTAATACAAAGCTTGTTGTCTCTACAGTGCTAGGACAAAAAGGAAGAGGTGCAGAGCGCTGTCTCTCACACGATCGTTCTGCTCTGCAGAACACTTGTTCTAAGTTACACCTTCACGGACTGTGTTAGGTTTAGAATTTGTAAGCACAAGGAAAGGAAAGACTTCAGTTAGTAGTGCTTGCTGCAAAATAGCTCCTTCTGTAGTTACTGCCACCAAATGTGCATATTTAAGAAAATCTGTTGTGCCAGGACATGACTAATGATCGTTTTGGAAGTCTAGGATATGTTACAGAGGCCCAGTCACACACGCAGACCTGAACTGTATTTCCTAACCAGGTGAGCTGCCCAACGACCTGACCAGCATGCAGCTTTGCAGCAGCCACAGTGACTGTATGAGGTCTGGCCAGCGCCACGATGAGCTGAAGACTGCTTCTCTGCTTGTGGGCTCCTTCTTGTCTGTTACACTCTGAATCTTGCATAGAGAGGTGTGGGAGAATAATGTTACATTTACTGAACCCAAGTCAGAATAAAGAGAGCAAGACGTAACTATTCAGAAGTTAAGAGTATGCTGAAATTATTCCAACAGTACATTAATTTTGATATCCAACATAAAGGCAGATAAATAATACACAGTTAAAAAATTCCTCCCCTTGCAGATCTTCTGGCATTTTATAGTCTACTTTTGTGCAAGTATTCTTGAGAATTACCTATTCTTTGTTGCCACCATCTTAGCTTCTCAAATAACATTGAAAACTTTGGCAACTAACTTTGAGGAAAATCCAACAAAGATTTTTTTCTAAGCAAAAAGGAATACTGTAGCCAAAGCAAGGGACACAGTTAGCTAGAAGAGAAGATGCAAATAAAGAAAAAACCATTCTGAGAAGTCTGGTAACCTGTTGGCTTGTTTTAACCCTTCATAAACCAGCCAAAGTTCTCCGTCCTCATTCAGCATATGATAGTCCTGGGGAGATTGCCTTCCAAGAAAAGTGTTTAAAAAAATACAAGAGAGATACATGATGGTGATGAGATGACATGTTAAGGACATTACATACTAAATTATAGTTACAATAAAAGAGAAAGAAACAATTCCCTAAAACAACTTGGAGACAACAATACCTCTCCTGTTTATATGTATTTCTTCCCAGTGATGAAATTTAGCTTGTGGTATTAGCCCAAGTGGTTACAGCATTTCATGCTGTTACAATATACATATTATGACAGACTACCATGACTACTACCGGACAAAAGTTTAAAAACAGCATGTGGAACAGAACCCAGTTTGAGCAATGTAGTCAATTAAAGGCTAAGAAGGTGCAAGTCCAAGAACTGGGATTTGACATGTCACCATTAAGAATCCTTTCAAATACTGTACACAGCAGTTTTACTAATCAAATCAAATTATAACCCCAACTACAAGTGTTCCCCATGCATTTACACTTAGGTGGATACAACCTATTGAACATGATATACTCAGGATGTCAAGGCACACTGCAAATGACTGTAAATGAAATGTAGAGAACGTGTACCTGTTGGTTTCCTTCAGTCCAATATATGCCTGTGCTATTTCCCCTTTGTCTTTCATCTTCTGCACATCCTCCAAGAGGATTGTAGAATCTGTCATGGTGTTCTGGAAAAAGAACGAGGATTTCCAGGGTAAATTTAACAACGTAATTGTTCTCTGAATCCGTGTTTTTGTCCCGTTACTCACATGGGACCCTACTCAAGCAGCATGCTAAAGTAAGTCTGGGTACTTCAGGAGCAAGAGTTTGGTCTGTAACTTCTACAATGGTCTGGAGTATCTTTAAAAATGACTGCATACAACATGCTGAAATATCACTACTGAGTGGGTACATCTGTTAACCTTGTTTCATTTTCTTTTTTATCATCTAAAAGGAAATGAAATAATGGATTTGCATTTGGTTTAGCATTACTACATACTGAAACTCAAGCAGCATAATTTTGCAACAAGTTTACAAATACAGCTTAATTCTATTTTAACTTTTATTTCTGAATCTCATAAATGAAGTCTTCACTTTACGTATTTTCAATACTCTGACAAAGCAGGCAATAATTTGCAAGGACTGGAAATTTTTTAAGCTACATATCATCAAAATACCATTTTTGTTTCAGTTTTGAATGTTACTATGGCACTTTTGCCTTTTCTTCAGTAAAACCTGTAATAAATAATCAGCGTTTGCAGTCAGCTAGGCCAGACTAATCTTAGTCATTGCCAGGGATAATTACCACAGCGCTCTAACGAATTTAAGAGCTGTAATTCTGACTTTTCTTTTTGACTTTCAAAACAATTAAGTGCTATTTTCCTGTGTAAAATTTTTCAAAGGAACAACTTTGTGGGTGTAAGTTTTGGAGAACAGCTCTCTTATGCCTAACGCAATTTGTGTTATCTGATAGGAAAACCAATAAAACATATAAGCTGCTCAAAAAATGGTTCCCGAGATTACAGTGAGATCTTTGTTAGTTTTCTACAATTCTTTCATTACACAGTAGTAATACTGTACTCATCTGCCAATGCTGCCTTAGCAACGTGTTTATTACTTCTGTGCTAAGGGACAAAATGCTAGTTACTCTGATATCCTCCAGAATACTCTAACTGCTACAGTTGTAACGCTTAGCAGCCCTCATTTCAAGTCAGTTTCGTTCCTCGTTTTCCTAAATACTCTATGTTCAACTAAATATTCTAATCAAACATTCAGCAACTCCTGTCTAGTATCTGCAGATCACAACCTGAGTCCTGACTGCATTCAGTGCATGTCAAAGGTAACAAACACTATAAAGTAATCCCTCCTATCAAGGAATTCTTTTGTGAAATGTATAGATATTGCTGTACAGATCTGATTTGTAAATCAAAGTGCTGCTCCTGCTCTTCAAACACATTCAGCAAGACACACTAATTGACCCAACCAGACTGATTCATGGATCTTTCCTTTCATGTCCAGGTTAACATAAACCAGAAGTGCAAATCTGTTAAATCTGCTTGTTTTGAAGCAGCTTACTTCCTTGTGCAGAAGGGTAAGGAGGGAATACAGGGGACAAAAGAAAGGGATAACGAGAACGGTTTTTCAATAACAGCAAAGTAAAGAGCAAGAAGAACTGCAAATACATCATGCTGAGTGGTGCAGTCAATACACTGGCAGGAAGGGAAGCCATCCAGAGGGACCTGGACCTCTCCAATGAGGAAAGGTTAAGGGAACTGGAATTGTTTAGCTTGGAGAAGAGAAGACTCCAGGGAGACCTCATTGCAGCCTTCCAGTACTTGAAGGGAGCATACAAACAGGAGGGGGAACGGCTGTTTACGAGGGTGGTTAGTGATAGGACAAGGGGGAATGGTTTTAAACTGGGACAGGGGAGGTTTCGGTTAGATATTAGGAGAAAGTCTTTCCACACAAAGCGTGGTGACACTAGAACAGGTTGCCCACGGAGGTTGTGGATGCCCCATCCCTGGAGGCACTCAAGGCCAGGCTGGATGTGGCTCTGGGCAGCCTGGTCTGCTGGTTGGTGACCATGCACATAGCAGGGGGGTTGAAATTCGATGATCATTGTGGTCCTTTTCAACCCAGGCCATTCTATGATTCTATGATACATGTAGGCTACATATGAGAGGCAGCGAAATGATAGCTCAAGTATTTGTCACTGTTTGTTTGTTTGATAGCATTACATAGTTCTGGTTAACAATTGTAGAAAATAACATGTACCTTGTCCTCCTGTCCATCAAATTGGTAGGCAAGGAAGAAGAGAAACAAAACATTAGAAATTCTTTTCTGAGCTGCAGCTGTCTGATCTAATAAGTAAATTGGCTGTTAGCCGTCCCACTGGTCACCTTCATATTTCCCTCCAAACTAATGCAAAAACAACAATTTGGTCCCACCATCACTGAGAATAAGTTATTCAAGGACTTCTATTCAAAAATTCACTTATAATGCTAAAAATATCTTAGGAAGATGAATTTTGTTTGCTTTATAATTAAATAATTTGAAACAAGGTATGTACACTTTCATGCATCACAGACTTTCAACTGATTTTGGACAAATATAAACACATCTCTGCAGTAAATGAAGGAAAGAGAAGATGTATCTGTTAATTTCCTGCTGCAGTTACAAATGCTAGAGTTCAGTTCAATGGAACTGATTAGTTGCTAGTTTAACTGACACCTTTTCAGGTTAAATAACTTATTTTCAAAGCTATTACTACACTAAGTATCTCATCAGAATTATAGCTTTATCTTATTATTAGTTTTTAGAAAATACACTTCAGGGAATGTGATCTATTCTTCTAAAGCACGTCAGCTATCAAGCAATAATATGGATTTTATATATCTTCATAGGTTATCTTTAAAAAATTTTATTGTTTTTTTGTGTGCAGCCATTTATGAGCCCAACCAGATTTAGCAGAAATTGGTGCTCACACCTGCTGAACTATTAATTAAAAAGAATTCCTGACAACATGGTAAATTTCCCAGTCAAACTACATAACTCACTAGAAATACGATACTGCTCCAAACAAGAATCATTTCCACATCATTAAAAGAGTCTGGGGAGACCTTGGCCAGACAGTCTGTATCTGACAGCCTGGTATGATCTGTATATCTTCATGAGATGCTGGTAGATAAGCCCAAGGTTGGTTTATTAACAGTCTCCCAGTTTGAACTGCTGCAATTTGTGCACTAGCAATGGATGAACAGCTAGCACTTAGAAAGGCTTTGAAACGTAGATAATTTTTTTCTGCCTTTTCAAGCAGGCTGATAAATTAAATAAGGCATGCCGGTTACACAACATAGCTTTACTACCCAGTGCACCTCTTGACTGGTATTTACCTTGGGTTGAATAGCCTCTTTCTGGCTAACCAACTGAGACCTCAGGATAAGCACTTCTTCCTTGCGTACTTCCAGTTCTTCGCTTACTGAAGTCAGCTGATCCAGGAGGACTCTGTATGCTGGAGCACCAGGAGCAGTTACCTCTGGAGCTCGTGTTTCTGTGAGGGCCTTCTGCAGCTCATTCAACTCATTCTTCAGTTTTTTATTCTCAGATTCAAGCTCTTGACGCTGCAAAAAATGGAGACAACTCCATCAGCCAGCAGCATGGCTGAAACGATGAGCATCTGCAACAAATCCAACAATCCCTCCCCTGCCCCCAGCTGTGTGCCCAACAGGATTTCACAGACAGGGCTACTATTAGACTGAACCCACACCCATGTATGGTAGTACATGTAGATTTGAAAAGAAGAAAGAAACAACCATCTTTTTTTCTCCTATTCTTCCCTTAACAACAACAACAACAACAACAACAACAAAGTAAGCTCCCAACAAACAGCAGCCAACAGGCTAAGAAGATCCTGCATCATTCAGGGTTATTAAGAAATATTTTAATTGTTAGTGGCCTAAGGTATGTATCAACTTAAATAACATGTCTGGAATACAGAGCTACATTTATCACTCTATCTTTGCTCAAATTAACTTGCAAGCTGCATGAAGCCCCAATCATACACTCTATACCTCAAAAAAAAAAAAAAAAAAGGCAATCTTACAATAAAACACTTCCTGGGGAATTTTAATTCTGTTTTTTTTAGCCAATATTCAGAAAGAGCAGAGCTGATGTAACGTACTATGCCAGCACATATAATTGGTGGTAATATTCTCACTAGAAAATAACGAAGAACTCCTTAGATTTACCTTGAGCGACTCATACTCCAACTCTGCACCTCTTATTGGAGGCCTTTCCTCCTCCTGTGAAAGAACATGGATCAGTGTGAAAAAACAAAGGAACAAGCAATCCTTTCTATTCCTTGTTATAGTTGGGGCAGGAAAAGGAAAGGGACCTAAATTTTTTTTCCCATAGAACTGGAAAACACTCATTCTGGTACTGCTGAGCACTTTAAGTTGAATATTGGCATGGTCTCACTTAATTGTGTGTTTAAGACATATAATTGGTTAATGTAAATAAAATCGTGTACCTGTCACAGGTAATGAAACAGAGCACAATGAATGCCAGAATGTTTAAGATATTTACTGTTGAAAACAAATGCCAAAACTAGTTTAACATTTTTATGAGTAGTTAAGGAGGCCACATTAGAGAATTACAATTAAAATCTGCTAAGCAAACTTGTCTAATCTCAGCACTTCGGCACTGATTAAAGCACTTCTTATTCCACCTAAAATGACCAAATACTTATTCTCCCCAACACTTAAGTTGGCTGTGATATTTTTATTCCTCAATAAACAAAATGCCAAAGCCCCAGTGCATTTCGTTCCTGTTAACTTCCATCATAGGATCTCAGGAACCTTGGAAAAGTAAATCGTGAGTACCTAATACAAGGTACTGACAGTACTAAGTACCAGGCATAAAACGTGTGGTAAAATAAAGCAAGTGCTAAGGGAAGATAAGGACATAGTAAAAGCCAGTCAGCATTTGCATAGCTGATATTTCACCAGGGATATTCTGGAGTCAGCATTTGGTCAGCAAGAAGGAGTCCACCTTAGCTTTGGCACGAAGAGCCTGTTCTTCCTTTCTGTCCAGTTCATCCTGCAGGGATTGCTTTTCTTGCTCCAGCTCTGTAACCCGTTTCTGCAGCTTGAGGAACAGAGACATGTCCAATGGTGCCTTTTTCTCACTTGGCTCCTGCTTTAGGAAGAACAGAAGGAAGTCAAGACGTATTCCACTTCCACAGCAAAAGGAAGCGCTACTGTGAGTAAGAAAGGGAAAACAGACTGGGGAAAAGAAATGACACACAGAAATGTTACTTGATTCTGAGAGTTCACTACTGGCAACTAAAATGTTTCACCAGCTGTCAGAATGCTATTTTAAAAAAGGATCTACTCGCATAAAACGTATCTAAGCCTACAGCCTAGCAAAAGGAAGCACCAGGGATGATCTAGCAGACAGTGGTCTATAATTAAGCATACCTTTTAATCTTACTTGTTTGGAGGGGGAAGGAGAAAAAAATGTCTGTGGTTAGAATCATTTGGAAAGCAACTGTAAACCAATGCTTCTTCTGTTTTTCCTCCCATTTCAAATTATCTCTCCCTGAGTTCTTCAGATACAGATAACTCTCACTGACGAGTATAGATTTAGATCCACGATTAACCAAGGTAACTTAGTGGGATGACTGACATAAAAAGGCACTACAATATATATTTTATGCCTTTTTCCTTTTATTATGCTAATTAAACAGGCTGTTCTGGGACTAAACCCCTAGCTTTCTCACCATTTTCTGGACAAGGACCAGCATTTGCCATCTGAAGGTCCATAAAAAACTGTTAATCAGCCATTTTGTACTTCATGTAGCAAGAAGATTAAAGCATTTACTATGAAGTGCACCATAAAACTTTGAAGCCTACAAAAGGAACTAGAAAATTAATAATAATGACTTAGCAGATAAGCAAGCACAGCTATTTCCACTTCATCTCCTCTCACTGTTGAGAGGAAGGCTCATAAACTACACTGGCAGCTCGGGAAAAAGAAAATGGACTTTCAGGTTGCTGGCTTTATTGTTTCATAATGACATGGTGTCTGTTTTTGTGGTATGGTTTTGTATCATTACCCCCTTAAAATTAACAGCATATATTAAAGAGAATATAGACTCAATCTTCCCAGTGCTGCACTTATTCACCCTACTGTTACTTCTTCATTTTCCACTTATGTTAAAAAAAATTAGATCACCAAAATCAGCTCTAGAATAACAACTAAATAAGTCTGTTAGCCAAAAGAAAAGATGCTATTTGGCTTGTATGTAAGATCCAATCAGATGCAGTTGCACTGCCCTTTTCTTGGCTGCCTATAAAGATGGGAGCATCTTTCTGAAATAATTTTGCAAGGTGAAAAGTGTAAATGAGAAGGCAAATTATGAAAGATGCTGCTCAGAATGTATGTCAGCATGAATGTGTCGTGGTGTTTGCATCCCTGGTGGAAAATCACTTTCTGTGGATGCTTTCAAAAACAGCCTGTAAAACAAACTGCAGAGATAACTAACCTAGAGAGGTCAAACAGAAGGAGCTCTGTGATTGCTCACAGTTATAAAAATCTCTGGTATACACAGAAGAACTTTGCATCTGCCAACTGCCAAGCACAGTCAGAGCACAAACCTGACAGCTTGCTGCTGTGTTAGTAGTCCCACTCCTGCGGGACTGAGAGGGGACAAAACATACAGTTGTCTCGGAATACACAGAGAATGGCTTGGAGATACAAAACAATTATTCATGGTTATTATTCATTAGAGAGAATCATATTATTGAATAATGAGTTTTATTCATCTGTATGGAATGGAGAAAAATGAATCGATGCAAGGTTCTCAGCCCCAGCAGGGAATGCATTTCTTGAACATCCTAAGAGTGCAGCCTGCCACCTTGGCTCTTTTAATCCTCAAAATACATGGCATACAGAATTCTCAGGAACTCGCACTGGTTTTCTGAGTTCCTACTTTGTGGCGAAAAATTGCTTGTGCTTATAAACACTGGCAGGCAAATGTTTTTACAGATGCAAAACAACTGGAGGACCAAGTGTTTAGTCTGCATTTGCTGTGATGCAGAAGAATTCAAAGTATTCTTTTTTAAATAGGATTACAGCTAACTACAGAATGAGCTATTCTCAAAAAGGAAATGGAATCAAGACAGATTTAGCATTAGATTTCTCAATACATAGTGTTCACAATCACATACATACACACACACAAAAAAAAGAGACAGGAATTGATCAATGAAAAGTTCTGTTGTATTGGTTTTTTTTTTTAACATTACCTCCATCCTCAGTGGTAAGTCTTCTGCTTCTGTGATCTCAGAGCTAAAAGTATATTCAGATTCATTGCTACTGTGAGTTGAATCCGTTCTTTTGTGTCCAGGCTTGGGGATGCTCTGGAGTGCAAATTAAACAAATCAATACCACCGTATGTTTTTTTCCTGTAACTGTTTCTTCATACCTACAAGTTAGCTTGTAATATATTTGGTATTATTCCACAGCTACCACAATTCACAAGTAAATGTTTTTGATTCTGGTCTCCTGTGCCACCTAAGTCTCTGAGAAGTAGTTCACAAACAAACGTACATAGACAGATCAGATGCTATGCTAACAAACATTGCTGCAGGAAGCAGAATCAAGCAGCAATGCAGCATTTTGTGGGAAAGAAAAGCTCATTTTACAGGAAAGGTTCAGGCAGGGTAGAAAAACACAAGCAGCAATTCTTTAGATTTCCAGGCATCGGAGTGAGGAACATTTTTTCCCCCTGCCACATATAATATTCCTAGACCTGCCAAAAGTTTAATACTAGCTGAATGTGGTACAAACACAGCCTTAAAGGTGTAAATAACCTTTAAGGTTATTTATTACACAGCCTAAAGGTGTAAAGGACAAAGTAAGGGCCGAGGGCATATGCATTACCCCTAGCAAAGACCAAGCAGAAATTTGGTCTTTTACCACAAAAATGAAAATAAATGAAAAAAAAAAAAATCAACTATTTTAAATGCATTTGTTTTGCCTGAGCAAATCTAATTAATCAATAATTAAAACAACAAACTCTGTTTTCAGGTATAGGTAAAAACTGGACAGTTGTGAGCAGTCAGTTACTAAATTACACTCACAGATTCTGCCTAACACACACTTGTGAAGAGCTTTTGATGTCACATACGTTTAGCCACTTACCACCATTAAGTTCATTTCATCCTTGAGATCATCATACCGCTCCTCCAAGCGGCTGAACTCATTCAGCAGGTTCTGATACCGTAACCTCTCATCGTTCAGGTCTAGCTCCAACTGCTTTGTTTCCTCCACTAGCTTCTTCTCCATTGTCTCTGTCACAGAGAACAGGAACTCAAAGTGAGAATTCCAGTCCTGCCTATCATGCAGCTCATCCATCCTGTAGGTATAAGACTGCACCAGGAAAACATATTGGATGCGTTCTGCTATGTGAAGCTGGTCTGTGGTATTTGTGCTTCTGTAGGCAACAATCAAGCCAGATATATGAAAGACCGAAGACTTAATATGATAAGCACAGAACGGTTCACCCAGTCAGTTTTTCTGCTTCTTCCTTTCATTAGGAATGCCAGGAGGGAGGAGGAAGAGGCAGTAGGTCAATGTTGCATTACTTCAAAAGCAAGATGTGAGATATTCTACAAATCAAGCACACCAACGCTCCTCATCACAGCTGCCTCCATCATAACCCTGACATCGAGAGCTATGGTTTTCTGGCTGATGTCTGTGCAGCAGTAGCAGCAGTTGCCACAGCAGCTGGCAGGGCTCAGAAATTTTGGCTCAAACTTACACCTTCTAACGAAGAAAGCATCAGGCACAAGTCTCTGCCTACACAGGGACGACAACATTTGCTTTCATAATTAGCAAATCACACTGGAGAACTGTGCTGCAGTAGAATCATTGAATTAAATTTACAAAGTAAAGCTTTGCAGCAAGAATCCTCACCAAAAAGATCTCAAACCCACGGTCAGAAACTCAAATGGTAAGCATTTCTGACACATGCGAGTTCTTACAACAAAGAAATTAAACTAGTAATCTAATAAGGAACAGAATGGGGCTAATACAATTAGCCCAGTTTAGCCAGTAGAGTGTTGCTTCACAAGCCAACAGTAAGTACAAAATCTGAGCAAAGAGAACCGCACCAACCTGTTATCTCCTTTGCTTGGTCATGGATGCGGCGGTTCAGCTCCTCCTTTTCTGTTTTCAGTAATGTGTTCTGCTCTTTCAGTTCCGACACCAGCTAGAGAGATAATAAAATATCTGACTCAGAATGCACTTCATCCTCCATCAACAGCTCCAGCAGCAATTACATCCTTGTAACAGTTCAAATATTTAGACTTTTAATGGTCCCTCAGAGATCTGTGAGCGAAGTTGTGACATTTTCATTTCTCAAATTACTTTCTTATATACACCCCACTTCAAATTCACCCCTTTGTTCTACATTTGTTCCATTTCCTATCAGATGCCAAAACTGCCTTATACCACTCCATTATGCCATAACATTTTCCAGTGAAGTCCCAAAGATGTAATTTGTTTCTTAAAAAAATATCTTCCTAAAACAGGAACAAATTTGGTAGCTCTCTTGTATATTCCCTTGCATTTGTTAACACAGTAATCTAACATCCACCCAAAAGCTGTGCCACTTCAACTATGCTCAGGTTTCCCAGCTACTCGTTTGTCTCTGTTCACAGATATATCAGATTCACTCTGTTTAATCAATTAGTATTTTTTCTTTGCATTCAAGTAGTCTTGAAATGCATCATGGCAGCACCACATAATGATAGAATGGCTCTTCCAATACTCAAAACTTGCACCATATCAACAGGTAACTGTGACAGTGAACAACCTGTTTGCTACATTTGTACTTACAGCAAAGACAAGGGGTTAGTCAAAACCTGTTGAACTAGAGTAAGCTCAGGAGGCTTATTATTTAAATTAGACAAGATATAAGTAGGTACTCTTTGCATATGGTGTATAGAACTCATTTCAGACATCTATACAACTGTATCTCTAGGTAAGTAAAATGATTTCTTCGTATGATGTGCTATCTTGCACTAACTGAGTGAGCTTAGGTATTCAGATTGGCAAAGTCTTTCAATATAAAAATCTGAATAGACTGAGTACATGTATTTACACACAACATATACATTTACCATATTCTTCTAGCATAGGTGCAATTATTTAGGTATCAGGCCTATTTACTGTTGTACATCTATAACACTAATTAAAAATACTGTTAAAGTATCAGACATACAACCAAAGCAGTTAAGTCTGGGCAACATGTGAGTGGACATCAGGCACCTGCACATCTGCTCAGCACCTGGGACTGCATACTTACCTGCTCAGTTTCATGTTTGTATTTGTCTGCCCATTCCTCAATTGTCTTCTTCTCAGTCTGAGTCTGGTGCAGCTCCTTCCGGAGCTTGGCAATCTCTTCCTGAAGGCTGAGAACACGGTTGGTTGCATTCTTAGCCTCCTCCTCACTCATCCGAAGCCTCTCCACATCACTCCGAAGCTTCTCTGTCTCTGTACTGTATGTGATCTCCAGGTTATTCATCTTCTCCAGCAGAGATTTGTACTCTTTGTTCTTTGCAAAACACAAAAGAGACATCGTAGCAGTTGGAGAAGTTCTGGTTTAAGGAAGCTTTCTGGTTGCTTATAGAATATACAGAGACAGGGGAACAAGAGAGCAATTCTCTCATTTTCAGTCTGTTTTTGTAGGAGAATTGCTTAAAGAAGTGACAGAACAGTCCAGTCTCTAAGTTTACAGATTAATGTACTAAACTAAAATCAAACAAAGAGCCTACAAACACTAAACTCCATCATCTCAGCTTCCCCTTCAACAGAGCAACTGGAGTGCTTCCAATGAAAGACTGAAATTAAAGGAGGAGATGCTTCCTCTCAGTGCTTCTGAGAGATACAGACAGATGTTTTACAATTTCAGTTCAACTGCTGTCTACCTTTTTTTTCTATCAGCATTCTTCAGCAGAGAAGAGATTTGCAGTGAATGCCCACAGTGCTACAGAAGAAAATACAAGACTTCCAGATGTTTTCCCAGAGCTTTACCTGTTCATCAATTTTCCGCTGCAGCTGCATGATCTTGTTCTCCAAGCCAATGTGAAGCTTCTTGTAGCGTTCCACAGACCGAGCCTCTATCTTCAGCTTCTTCAGCTCCCTCTTGGCCATCATGCGCCGGTAACAGCATTGCAAGTAAACAATTGCCTTCAAGGTCCTATGGTAGTGCACTCGAGCCAGCCAGCCTCTTACATGTTTCTGAATAATAATAGACTTGTGCTCTCGAAGCATCTACAGTTAAGAAAAAACACCACAAGTGCTATTAGAGTTACACCTACTCAGTTAAATCGATAATGGATACACCTCCATAATGAAAGGTGTAAATGATGTAAATAGAGACACCTTAGTCTGAAAAGAGAAACTGCTGGCGAAGTGTAAAAGAAATGAATCTGGCATGAATTTTTTAAAGATAGAACAGAAGACAGGAATAAGGAAGACAAAAGAAAATAAAAAGAAAGGGAAACAGAATTATGAACATGGAAAGAAAGAACTAGAGACATGTTAAAGAACCAAGCATTCCTTTTTGCCAATGTCAGATCAAGGCTCCCAGGACTCCGAGAACTCATTTAATAAAGCTTCTGCAAATTAAACAGTTTATTCTAGAGAGAAAAATTATTTAAGATCTTGTGTTACTTACTGGATTTGGTTGCTTAAAGATGACACACAATTTCATATTCCTACACCAATTTACCACAAAGCTGATAAAGCAAACCAGTACTGCAATCAAATTTTACTGTATTTTATACTTCTTAGCAAATGAACTGAAATGTGTTAAAAGCGTTACATTTTCAGATCAATGGCTTTAAAAGGTTCACTGGCAAAGAGGCCATATTCTAAGAAATAGAAGCTTTCTGCCTTAGCATTCATTTTTAAAGAAAAAAACGAGGACTTGAAACACCCGTGCTCAATTAAAATGCACAGCTCAGCAAGGACATAGATTGCGAGAAACTACAGCAAGGTCAAAAGCCAAAGTCCTTCTGACTGTAAGTAACACAGCACTCCTGCCTCCTCCATACGTGCTTCCTGAAATAGTCCTCTGGGTTACCCACAGATGCCCTAACAACTAAGATACAACTAGCTTGCAACAGCACTGTCACCTGGAGCGTGAAAGCAGTAAGTCCCATAGAGTACCTCCATTGTGCAGGGATGGTCCTCATCTGCCAGTGAATTCTCACACCCATGCAATCCAGTGATGAAACAGTACACTCCAACGTGAGAGTACCAGAAAAGCCACTTAATTTATCAGGTATTTTCTCCTGGAAAATATAACCTGATAACCTGATATAAAAGTTCTGGAGGATCTAAATTCCTTCTTAAGCGAACAAGTACATCGCAAAGTCTCAGGCAGAAGCTTTCCCTGGGACGTGTGAAATGGATGATTCAACCACTTCAAATTCCTTCTGTTAGTCATGTGACTGCCAACCCATGTCCTCTGTTATAAAAACAACAACAGATATCTTTCACAATCCTAACTACCAACACGGGCACCATATATTATGTACAGTCACAGCTCAGCCAAGGGTGCAGTCACAGGGCGACCTTTCAGTTTCACTCACCTGCAATCACCATGAATTTCAGAACAGATGCGTTTACCTCCGCATGCACAGCATGCAGAGCTTGTGCTTCTGTCTCTGGACATCCCTGTATCTCAGCTTTTGTAAAACAGCACCTTTATGAGGACGATATCTACACGCCACAACTCAGATGCAGTTAATGCACCTTCCACCTGTGTTGTGAACTTTGTGTTTTACTGTGGTGAACAATTCACTGCTCAAGGGGGAAATTCCCTGACAGGCAAGTACAACCACTTCACGTGGTGATCCCTCCAGAAATCCAAAACAGACTCACAGAATCATTAAGATTGGAAAAGACCACCAAGACCATCCAGTCCAACTGTCAACCCACCATCACCCTGCCCACTGACCCATTTCTACTACCAGGGAATAAAACGGATCTCTGTAACATCATGCTACAGGACAGATGTGGTATATAACACTCACATGACTAACTTCAGGTCTAGAGAACCACCTCCTGCAGATGAACCATTTTCCTAAGGACAGCCTTTATCCCGCATTGTGCTGTGACCTGCATCTTACTGTCATATCTGTCGGACCATGGTTATAGACACAAATAATCTTACAACATAAAATATGGCTTCTAATACTGAAGACGCCAAGAATTCTAATTAAAAAAAGTAAAGACCCTCACAAAATTGCTGAGTCAAGTGAAGCAAACAGAGCTTAGAAATTCTGATCAGAGATTGCTTGTTTTCAGAATTCCTGGTCAGGATGCTACTTTAAGCTGTTCTCACAGAGAAGTGCCACGCAAGCTGGCATTTTGTAATCTAATCATCTGAATCATAATTCTGTTTCCAGTTCTATAACCACCAAAAGGAAATTATAATTTCCTTAAAACAATTTTTATTACTTAGCAAGGACAGTCAAGAAAATGTTATCAGTATTGCCAGGGCAGGATTATAGCAGTTCATCTCCAAAATGAAGCCAACTTCAGCACAAAAAAACCCCAAGAATCTGTCAAAGTTTTAATCTCATTTTTTCAGGTATCTCCTTGCTAACATTCACGTCCTTCACATATTCTCTCAACCCTTACACAGTTTTACAGATTCACTGAAATGAGGAATGGAATAGGAATACCACCACTATCATATATGCATACTGATGTGAGCAATGCTGATTTGGACTCATGAAGGCATATCCACACAGAGTCTATTTTCAGTATTTATTTTAAATGCCTCTACATTCCATGCAACAAAACAAAACATCTTCTCAAGTCTGTAAACCCTTGTTAGATGCTTCACTGACTGCATGGAAAGTCCACGCATTCATACTAGATGACAATGTGAATACCTCTGAAATGAGTAGTTCATTGATTACAGTATCAGAACTTTCTAATTTCCAGGTGCTGCCTCTCCATCCATTTGCTTGTGCATCATGCATAACAGCATGCAGATTCCCAAGGGGACACCAGAGAGCACCTTCATTCTGAAGGTACGTGGAAATAAAATTAGAGTAAAGGAGTAAAACATTATTTCTTACCATTTGGTACTTGTTCCTGACCAGGTAACCTCTTAAGAGAGCTTGAAGAGCAATAGTAGCATCTCGCATGCACTGGTATCTTTTGCGGACCACATACATACGCTGGAACTTCTGAATAATGATGGCAGCCCGTGTTCTCCGCAGGAATGTGGCATAGCTATGCAAGAAAGATGACAATAATAGCTGTAATTCTTTTCCAATATTTGAATACTATTTTTTACATCCTGTAACTTTACTCACTTTCTTAAGAACTACATACTTTCCTTCAGATTCTTCCTAGTGTTGTCAGCAGTACCACACACTGACTTGCTATTTTACCGTACGGCAGTACAACAGAATGGCCAACAGAAACCTTGCAAGGTTTTGCAGGAGTTGTTTTCACTTCTTCTAGAAACTGTGCTATAGAGCTGGCAAATAAATTCAGCTTCATTTCTCATCGCCTTTTCTCCAGCTTTAAACCTATTCCTGCTTCCAGACTTCCTCTCCTAAACTCACCCTGTAGAAA
Source organism: Gallus gallus (assembly GCF_016699485.2). Taxonomy (NCBI): domain Eukaryota; kingdom Metazoa; phylum Chordata; class Aves; order Galliformes; family Phasianidae; genus Gallus; species Gallus gallus. The sequence continues at coordinate 8,826,587 of NC_052541.1, read as the reverse complement.
ATGTTTGCTCATTCCTGGTCCTATCTGGAAGACAACTGCAAAGCATCATGACATAAGCCTCTCTTCAAAGGTAGATACTTACAGTCTTCAAAACCATCTCGTCTTTAATGAGGCCACCCTCACTCCTACTCTTTGGCTCATGCAGGGCCATCCCTCAGGAGTAAATCCAAACAAATGACTCTGGCTGACCTAACTCACTTCACAGCTGCACTCTGGGTGACAAATCACTTCTCTAGCTGCACAGACCCAGTCAGGAGCAGACATGGAAACTGAGCAATGACAACTGAACCAGAAGTCCTGCTTTACCTCACTTGCAGACATATCTCCTAGTATTAGTTTTATTCTGCTCCCACTAACAACATACTGTTCTAAGCATCATCTGGCCAGGGTGCTACTGTCCTCTTATGAAGGTCAAAAACAGGCAGAAGAGACACTCTCATTATATTGAATTTCCTTAATTTCCCTGTAAAATCATTTCCTCTCAGCCAGCATAGACAGGAGAGAGCAAATATATCACATTTAAATGTCCTACTTAAAGGTATCTGAATTGAGGCTAGCATGGATTCTCCCCGGCGTATTGCTTACCATCGTGCTTGGTGCCCTCTGACATATCTCTGAATGGTGATGGCAGCCCTCCTCATACGCATGTACTTCTTTCTCATCAGCCAGCCTCGGATTGTCTTTTGGATGCGGATACAGGCAGCTCTCAACTTATCTGCCCTTATTTTTTCAAGATAGGCTACTTGACCAGCCCGGAAAAATATTTTTGTCTTACCAAACTGGTACTTATCCTTGTCCTATTTTCAGAGGTAAAAAGATGATCAGTTATAGCATTAAATGTTAACAGATTGAAAAAAAAAAAAAAAAAGGCATGAAGGCTAAATGAAAGTACCATTAGTAAAGAGGCAAATTTACCTGTGTAATATTTAAAGTAAATCTAGACTTGAATTAGCTAGTGAAGGAGAGTATTTTCTCTGTATGATTCTGTTAACAAATTAATATAATAAAGTCACAAGCAGGGCCTAAAGAAATAAAACAAGGTATTTGCTTAAAGAAGAATGCCACAAAGTTTGTGAATGACACGGAAGGCTATAAGAGATGAAGAAGGGGCCCAGAGGATGAAAGTGATAGAGGCAATGCACATTTGTAATTTCTTGCTTAAGCAGTGGATGACCCCCCTCCCAACCGCCCACTTTCAACCATATTACACAGTACAAAGGAAACAGCTCAGGCTTCAAATGTGTACACATTGTTTACTGCCACCAGGACTGAGCCAGAACAAAACACAACTATGCTCCTGAAACACATCCGAAATTTCAAAACTGAAGCAGGAAGAGAATAATATTTTATCTCTGCATGGCTGCAGCACTCCTTGGAGGGAAATCCTGAGACAACAGAAACCATACAAAGGTATAATAAAAAAAAAATGTTTTGTTGATTTATTGACGTCAAGTTGAAATGAATGGCAAAAGATTTTAGTTAAGTCCAGCCAATGACACAGAATTTGGAAAGCCAACTTGTCTGCAGAGTACTTATTTCTCTTATTTGCATCTTAGCATTGGCACTGCACTTCAACAAGGCAAATTTCTTGCTTTTGTGTTTTTAGAAAACTTTATTTCTTTCTCTTCTGAGTGAGTCTCAATTAATCACCCTCTACCTGGGCAATACCGAGAGCTGTCTCTTTGTAGCCTGATTTCCTCCACTGCTCATTGGTTCTTAAAAAATCCCAAGAAACCACATCAGTTCAGGTGCAATTCTGGTGCTAATGGCATAGTCTGGAAATGCAGGGCTGCAAAAGGAGGTAGGAGGTAAAGCAAGGGGCTGCTGAGGTATGACAAAGGCTGACAGCACTGAGCAAGGAGACCTATCTTTATTCCTTCAGATTCCAAATGCTCTAAGGACTACATCTAGTACCAGAATCAGCTTCTCCAGGACATTTTTACATGTCTGTTTTCGGTCACTAAGGACATCTTTCTGCTTCATGAGAACACGGTAACGGCTGAAGAACTCTTGGTACGTCCACCTGTTCCATAAAATAGAGATGGTGTCAGTCCAAACAACAAACAACTCTCTTACAAAGAATAACCATAGCTGAAAGCGATCTAAAAAGCAGCAAACACACCTGGAGGGGAAACCAGCTGCACTGATTCGGATGGTCTCCAGGACACCACAAGCTCTCAGCTGCTGCACTGCTCGCTTTTCGTCAAATCTATGTAGGAATAAAAAGAACCCGTGGGTGTGGGGTTAGTCTTGTGCTATCTGGTACCTTTGGATCTGTGGGATGTGACAACTGCATAGCAAGTACAGGTAGTGCTTCCAAAACTCAGCAATAACAGAGAACAGCCTGATCACGGAATTCAGAATTGCCTGAGCTGCTTCAAGATGCTCATCTACAGAACCCTTGTCCCACTTCTCACCAGCCTGCCTGACACACGTGGTGATGGAGGTCTTTGTGTACCCAGCTGTTAAACAGGCATTTGAGAAAAGCTCTGAGCAAATTCATACATGAAAAAAGATCAGGAATAACTGGAAATAAGAAAAAAATGGAATTAGCAAAAGCAAATTCCAGCAAATGTAAGATATGCCATCAGTCAAATTCAAAACAGCTGAAATGAAATTGCAGGTATTTCTCATCCAAGAAAAAAAAGTTCAGAAAGTACTTCTCCCTCTACTCAATCCTGAACATACCCTGCTGTAAGCACACATAGGCATGCACAATAAGCACATAACAACAGAAAGGAGGCACATCACTTCACTCTTGATCGAGCAATGTTTAGCAGAACCTGGACCCTAAAATCCTTGGGGAATTCCCTCCCATTCACAGGCCTATATGAACCATACATGAACCAGCTTACGTGAATGGAAACTTGAAGTCGTTAGGCTTAATACAGCGCACATAGTGTGGAGTTGTGGCGTTCAGGGTTTCCATCAGCAGATGAAGAGAGTTTCGAAACTTATTGAAAAAGAAGGGAAAAGCATCAAGGAATAATCTCAACTGCCATGTTTAAAAGAATCTCAGGAAGCAGACTGAGCAATACTTGCTTATTCACAATAGTGCTTCTGGTAGAAAACACAACACCAACTTATTTTTGTTATGGCAACAGATATTAGATCCAGATATCATTTTGGGGTGAACTACATTACAGCCAGAGCTCTAAGTGCTAGGCTTTATGGGAGTAAAACTCTCTACAGGCATGTGATAAATTACAAAAACGTGATAAACTGAGTTATTTTCAGCTTATGCCTATCTCTTCTACGTTAAGACTTGTCCAATCCATCTCTTCATGAGCGAACTTCGTGGCATTACTAAATAGCCATTTAATTTTATATCCATTTGAAATCATATTTAAAATTAACAGAACAGAATATTTATTTTCTTTGGCCCCAGTGATTCCAGTGCCACACCTACTGATGAGAACTTTGGAAGATATTGTAGAAGTCCCAGGCAAAGAAAAATGGAACTGCTCAATAGCACAGCGGTACAGGCTGGCAAGTACATCAAAAGTGAGTACCAAACTGTCAAAAAAAGTTCTCCTTGGCTTCAATGAATATTCCAAGGGGCAGTCCATCATACATAAAGCACTAGCTAAGGACAAAACTATCCTGAGAAAACATCTGTTAAATCTGTCGATTGGAAATTAACAAAGAATTCAGCCATGCTGATTTACATACTTTTAATACAATTCTGGCAGATACAGATGGACATTTTACATTTAGCCCCCTGACAGTTTTCTGAGGATTGAACTCCTGCTTTCAAATTGAGTCAGAGAATGTGAAAAATGACCAAGAAGACACAGTACAAGATTTTCAACGCTTCTCAGCATCTAACATATTAAACCTATCTTGTAAAAACATTAGTTACTGACTTAGCACGACAATAAGAATTGAGCTCCCAGAAATTCTCGCCCAAAGTACATTACTAATTATGGTATATTTGCCTTAATTGTATGTAATTAACAACTGCAGTGGTCCCAAAATCACTAGGGACCCCAGGAATCATCAGCATACCCAAAGACCTACCAGACACAGGAAGATAAAGAGCAAGGTTGTTTAGTACAGCTGCATCCTTAAACTCACCTGATGCCCCACAGTTTTCTTATGCTCCTTGCTAGTTTGACCTGGCCTGGCCTTGGCTGGTTTTACAGGAGTTCGAGACAACGGCACACGGCCCGAAGGGGTGGCTGACGTGGGACTGATGGCCTTCTCCTCATCCTGGAATAATTCTGGTAGCAGCTTAAACTGGTATAACAGCAGAAAAATTACAGAGGGTAAGAATGCAGCAAGTGATGGCACATGTTTGTGCTTAAGGCAGTTACAAACCAGGCTCTGTTTTCTTCAATGCCACATAGGAAAACAGGGATAAATGTAAAATAGCATTCAAGCTAGCAGTGCAGAGAGTGGGTCATGGTTTAATACTAAAAATGTGTGGGTTTGATCAGTGAGTCTCCTTCTGAAGATAAAATTCTGATTTGAGTTTTCTTTTCACAGAGCCAGCAATAGCTTCCATGTGAAACTGTCAGATACTGACAGCAGCTTCATAAGTACCAATTGCAGTTATATATGGCTGCTTTGATGAAAGAAGGAAGCAACAAGGTCCTTTCGTATTCCACTGGTGCATAAAATTCCTTTGTGTGGTTGAGCAGTATCTAGGACACTGAATAACCCAACAAGCAACAAAGATTATTCTTCCTTTATTACTCTAAATTGAAATAATAAATGAGGAATCATCAGCTAAAAAGCTGTCAGCCAAATTCATGTGACTGAAGAGCTGCTATCAAACTAGTGGGAGTGGAAGAAAAACCTGAAAAATCTTTCCAACTACCATTCAGATCTTCTGGTTCCCTTTCTTTAATGACTACAAAATACACCCATAGATAACAGCTGCTTTGAGGTAACTTATAACTAAAAATAACACCATCGGGTCTTATCTACCCAAAATGGTATCACTTCAGAAGCATTACAAAAATAAGAAAATCTGAACTTCTCTACCTGTCAGTGAATAATCCTTCATCTAGCATCTGTGCATTTTCTCACAAGAGATAACTTGTTTTTCAGTGCTACAAAGTGCTTGGGCTAAGTACAACCTAGAAAATAATAATAATGAAAAGGCTTCTGCCTCTTGGTGAGCATGCATGATACTCAACAAAACGTGCTGTGCAACGAAATGGTATTTGTGCTCTGTGGTTGTGCCAGATGGGCTAGCAGGAGGCATCAAACAGTCCTCACGAGCATCTAGAACAGAACTCTAGCTTAATATAATGACTGTGAATGCTATGAAGATATCCTAAATCACTGAATTTAAAGAGGAGTATTGCAACTCAGCTTTATCCCACCTAAGTCTCACAGGTCAGGAGCACTGTTACCACCTTAGATTTAGCTGTGGATGAATCACATCTCCAGAGGGTGATTTAGCCTGTCTCCTTCCACTGATTGGACAAAGAGTTTAGGATGGCTGGAAAGCATATTCAGCTGCCTGCAGTTAGACAGTATGAAGCTATGTTTGTACCCATCTAAATTACATAGCCGAGTCCTTTAATTCCATATAGAAACTTATTTGAATGCAATATGCTTTGTCTGAAAGTACTGATGCTTTAATGCAACAGGGGCAAAGGTGAGGAAGGGGTCCCCAGTATCTGAGTGGTAGATGGGTGAGCTGTAAGCTACACATTTCCTCCCTCTTCCCACTCCTGAGAAAGGCTGGCGGTAAAAATGGTTAAGTACATTTCAAAGTTACAATTTTCAGTTACTACATACAGAAGAAAGGTGCAACATACGGCAGCAGAGGTCAACAGGAGAGCACTGCTGACAAGATCCACACTGTAGGGGCACTTATGTTTTGCTTTGGGTTATTTTTTTCCTATCTTATCAGTTTTCTTTGTTTTGCAGAACACTAGGAGTGTTCAAAGAGAGGGAAAACACTGATCAAAGGGCAGATAATTCACAAGGTAAAAAACAAGCAAGCATTTTTTCCCTGTAATTTTTTCCAACTACTTGACATTCTGCTGATACAATCTTACTGACAACTTCTTGCAATACAGAACCACTGCAGAAGACTTTAACAACACGCCAGTAGCAAGCACAGAAGCTGAGGACATGCATGCACTTTCATGATACAAGCACAGAAACTGAACTGATTCAAGCAGGTGCTGTGGGTGGATTTAAAGAGAACGCCAAAATATATAACTCAACACTACGCTGCCTGCCAAGAGAAGAGTTTGTCATGCACTTCAGAGAGCAAAGAAGCATTTGAGCTGTATGTTCAAACCCCTAGCAGCGAGTGTGCATGGGCAGGATGACAGATGATGCATTCAGTTTAGAATTACCTTCTGTTGAATGCGCACAGCAAACCCAGAGAAAAGCAACAACAAAGAAAGAATAAAAATCAGCAATATAATCCAATTACAGTTACTAATAAATAGGGTCTGCTGAAAAATAAAAATGAGATATGCTCAAATTCAAACTTTTCTTTGGAAAATACTTGCTTTGGTAAAATTTACCATTGGGAAAAACTGGTCTTGTTTCTTAGCACTGAGACTGCATTGACTTAGCACAGTGAGCTGGCTGCCCTCGAGCTGCTGCAGTGCTCCCCACAGCAAAGCAACTCCCTTGAGACATTTCAATGCCTCTCTCAGTGGAAAGTTTGCTGTAGTTTTTTTTCATTATACTACACATTTTAATCATTTAACTTCATAAATTAGCTCAGAATACAAACAGAAGAAGAAAATGTTGGAATTCTTGATAGAAAAGCATAATTTTAAGCAGTTTGTCCTTGATACCAAGCTTCCTGGGCCATCAGAGCTAGCAAATTCCCAAGGGTCATCACACCACAATGGTAAGTTAATTGCCTTTACCTTTCAAAAGAGCACCACCAGCATTTTTGACATTAAAACAGCAGACAATGCCACTGAAGGCCTGTTCTATAATATTCTTTCATGCAATGTATTTCTATTCAGATGTTACCTATCACAGACACTGAGAAGGTGAGACTCAGTAAGTTCTGGTTCACGTCCTCAGTGTTTGTAAATTTCCTTCCTCTTTCATTTTTCTTCTGGAACAGAACTTCTCTCTCCTGCAGCGCTATTCTGCTCGATTGTCAGGCCATAAGCAAGCAGTTTCTGTTTTCAGATTAAAAAGCCTTAACTGCTAAGCCTTCTTATGGTACTACAGTATATTAGAGGGAAAAAAAAAGGTTACATTTTGATCTACTGCAATCAGTGGCTAAATACAGGCAGATCTCAGCTGGAAAAAAGCTAGGCTACAGGACTGTCTAAGTTCATAGGGATAAACAAGTAAACGTGATATAAACTATGTTCACCTTCAGTCAAGGGAGAACAATTTCCTGGGCTTATGAACAATTATACACGATGCTTAACTCAAGGCATTATAACTACAGAAAAAATAAAAATAATCCTTATACTGACCTTACTTGATTTTAGGACCTTAATTTGCTCTTCATAAACTGTATCCTTATTCTTTTCCAGAAAGCCTTCACACTGATATTCCACCTGAAAAGGATCATTAAAAAAAAGTATTAAAAGCATGTAATAAGTAGCACAGAATCCACCAGCTATAACAGTCACATTAAAATATAATTCTTCTGGGTGTTGAAAATATCAGCTCCCAGCTGCATCTTTCTTAAATATAGATTTTGCTCAAAGACAGTGCTTTCCAGTAACTGTAAAGCATCAAAACGTGTAGAGATGAATACTGTCATTGCAGTAGACCTGATATATCTCTGCAGAGAGGTGCCTGTGGTAAGAAAGCATGACTGAATGGTTACTGTAAAGGTGAGGAATCGAAGTTTGTATTAAGCATCTCCTATACCAAAGTCATCGGGGCTGCAAAATTGTGAGAAACCCGGGTGCAACTGAGAACAGAACATCTCATCTCATTAGCCAACGGGCAGTAAGTAAATCTGCCTGCAAGTTGTTAGGAAAATGCCTCATTTGTACTCAGAAAGACTATTTGTTTGAGAAGCAGTAAGTCTGCCTGTTGTGACAGCACACTGGGACAACACATGGTGATCCTCTATCCCAGGGCCACAGATTCTTGATCAAAGAATGGCCGGAGCTTCACATAAAAATTCCACAGTCCTAATTCCAGGCTGAGCAAAAACTAAAAGCTCCTGTCACAAGTTTACACCTTAGAATTCAAAGACAGTTAGTGTAAGGATGGCAGCTCTGCTTTCAGGTCTCGTTCTGATCTCGTCTCAGCAGAAGTGCAGGCTACAAAACACAAGAGCGAGCCCTTACACCGATTCTGTTCTTTCAGAGCAGACAGACTGACGTCCATCAGCAGACATCTTCCAGTGCTGCCACTTAGTAATTCTTACACAACGCCGCTATCCCCCAGGCTGCAAAACAACATCTCCTGTATTCCTAGGGGGAAGACAAGGGGATTTTCCAAGGTCTGCCCGTAACTCAAAGCCCACTCTGCTCGATATTTCAGGTACCACTTACGTTCTCACTGCGGAGATGATGCCACAAGAGGGCAGCAGGATCTCTGCTTTCTCCCAGAAAAGATGACGACAAGGCACACAGCTCCCTGCATGTCAGCTACAGTCTTATTTTTTCAAGATGTCTGTATGCCCTCACGTAAGCACACAGGAAAGCACATGCTGCTTGGCACAGACAACGCACTGGAGCTTACAGCTCAGTCAGTGCCTGCCTGGAGCTCCTTTCAGCTTTCTTCGGACTGTGATGCCCAGAGCAGGCATAGGAACATTCAATTTTCAAACATCCAACTTTAGACTATTGAACAGTATAAGAAACGAGAATTAAATCCTTCTTGTTCTCTCATGTAGCAAATGAAACAGAACTCACAGATCTATACAGCTACAGAGCTCTCAGGGCTTTCGTTAAGGTAACACTAGAAGCAACAAGAATGGGATCTCTCCTCTGTGTGTAATCTGAAGAACCTTTGAGAAATCAAGAGGAGGCAAATAAAGAACTGCAGCCTCTCGAGTCAGCACATCCAGACCTATGATAAGAATTCCAGAGCTTGCCCAAGCTTGTGGCCACAGTTTTTTGACAAAGCTGACAAAATTCTGAACCAGCTTCTTCATTTAACAGGACAAGAATCTTAAACTGGATTTTATCTTTTTTCTTTCAGCTCAGCTGGGTTGTGTGCTGTCAGAGCTGGGCAGCACATGCACTCCACTGAGCCTGCCAGAAATAGCTGCTCACTGACCAGAAGAGGCAAAAGGTGGGAAGAGCACATTCCACTCCAGCAATAACAGCAGGGTGTGTTGTTAGCTTGTCACCTGTTTGCAGCAAAACTGGCATTCATTCATTGTTGCTCTTTAGCTAAAGCTATGGAGAGATGCATGATTTTCTGTTTTGCCCAATGTAATTGGAATTTATGTTGTGATCTGGAAATGCACATTTTGAACAAAGGATGGTTAGTGGTTACAGCATGTGATAGGAGTCAGGAGCTCTTGTTTGTCTTCCTGGCTCTGCACAGCTGCCAGCTCAACTTTCTTCGGAGCTGGCGTAGAGACGGGCACACGTTTTGCAAGAAGCCAAGCAGAAAATTAGGCTGCTGTCCACCGGTCAGCCCCTCAGCTTGTTCCTTCTGCCTCGTGGCCACTGGGAATGCTTCCTGACCACTCCCTACCCCACCTCATCAAACTGAACAGCATTAGCCAAGAACTGCCGTTGAAACCACGCCAGCTGAAGCTCACCCTGACTGAACTGAGGGAGAAAGCAATCAGCTGAAACTTCCAGTAAATTGAACGGTGCTGTAACAAGCACACACAGCCGATAACTTCACGCACGGGCATGAGATACAGAAACATCTGTCAATCCACAGCCTCAGTTTTGCATCCAAGCTGCAGACAGGTTTCACCAGGCGGTGGGGCAGCCCAGCAGCTGTCCCATGCACATCTGAGCAGTTCTTGGACACCTGCTTCCCCCAGGCTGGGACCACCACAGCCCCACTCTCTGGGGCAGAAGCTGCCTTAGCCTCCCCCTCCCCTCACGCCCCACAGCTTTGGAAAGAAGTAACCAGCAGAAAACTCCTTACCTTGTCAGCAAAGTGTTTGATGATAAAAGCCTTATTGGATAAACGTGGTTTTTCAAAGAGGGCACATTTATTCAAATGAGTATTGTACAGTTTTTGGGCCCAAGTGTCATCCGAGCCTTTTGGCATCTATATAGAAAAACACAAAGCCATCTAAAATGTCCTGAAAACTTTTTCAGTAGCAAAGGAAACTAAGGAGGTGGGGACAATACTTTTCAGTTTGCTTTCAAACTTTGGCTCCTCGGATTTCCAGCACTGCCCTAAGCAAGTAGCCATGTCCTTGCTTTTTACACGCTGTGGACTCGGCGCAGCCCTTATTGCTGCTATGTGACACATACGATGCTCACAGCACTTTCAGTGTCACACACACGTGCCGGTGAGGATCCCAGAGGAATGGTACCTGACTGAGCAGTGGGTCAGAATTTATCCACCACCACTAGGGATACAGAGAAACCCACGCTGAGTTCCCATTGAATTATCATAGAATCATTAAGGTTCGAAAAGAAAAAAAAAGCATGACTAAAAACCATTTTTTTCTCCTCCTCTGATTGCCAATTCTGTTTCTACATTCTTTAAAGTATTTCAACAGTAGAGCATCAAAATAATGGCTACATGCAGATTATTTTTCCCTGTGAGGCCCCAGGTAGCAGAATAGATGAAGACCTCTTTCCCTATGAAAGCCCTTGAAAACAGACCTTGCATTCCTCATCTAACAGATCCAGAACTCCCATTTTGGCTTCTATGAGGTTGATGCAAGGCTGATTGTCATAGAAATCAATCAAGGTCCATGGTATTTGTTCTTTCATGTATTCTTCTTGTTCCAGCTTAAACACATGCTACAGGGCAAAAAGAAAACAGTTTTCCGTGAAACAAAATGCAGAATAAATACATCAAACTCCCACTTGAATTCACCTTGGCACATTAATCCAGGCTGTCAAGTGGTGCACAAGTTAAACCGAATAAACCTTTTAACAAGTAACTGTATGAAAGACAAATTAACCTTTTTTGTCCTGGCCTAAAAACAACAGACTGAATCAACGCGTTCATCCATACTCTATGCATACAACGGCTGTTTTTCTTACCTTTTTCCCACATTGTTCCACAGTTACTATGAGCTCGTTTTCTAAAAATAACACAGAACCTTGAAAAAGCTTCAAGTGCAGGAACAGCAACTTTTAAATTGGGATATGACACGCACTTATGATTTCAAATTTACCAATATTGCTCCATTTCAAGTAAAATTACACAATAAACCTTTTGTGTTTTCTTGTAAGACAGCAGAGTTCCATTTTCTCTCAAGTGACTGATAACTTTTTTCGGAGATGACGTATTAAACTAAATATACTCTTGAGCAGAAACCTGCAAGGATGACTAAGAGTATTAGCACAACTAATTCTGTGGAAAATACATCTGGCACCCAGATCAATAAGAATGGCGGTGTATAGTTTTAGAAATTTATTGCTGCAAAAAAGCCCCTGCACAGCTTAAAAAATGTGCATAGGAAATAAACTTCAGGAAAAAATACATGATAAAATATTAAACAAGGAAACTGTGGTCTTAACAGCACAAGTGTGCTTTTTAAGAATTAAAAATACTGCTGATCCCACTTATTTTAAGCTGTATTTTATCACCTATTTAAATTTTAATGCATACTAAGTGCTGTAACAGGCCAAAATAAACTCAAAACATATCCCAGTCAACACCGAAGAGCACCACTATAGGCACTATACAGTGGACAGCCAGCAACACCTATGGTTTTGGAATCAGCCTTAATTGCCCCTTAATTCAGCTCAGAAGGCCATAAACACTCCGCAGCTCTCCAGCACACATCAGTAAGACAGCACAAGCTGCCCTGACAAAGCAGTTTATCCTTTTTATTTCATTAGCTTAACGCGATCCTTTCCAAAACAGCGCTCCTTAACAGTGCCCATGGGAGCCCTTCCATGCTCATCCACTTAACAGCTACATTACATGCAAGTTAATTCCTGACAGGAAAGTAAATGATAATATTTTATTGGTGGATCATATCTAAGCCATCTACACATAAACCCGTTTCTTTACTGTAAAAAATTAGCAGTTCTGTGGACTGGTTGCTCTCAGCAAGGGATGGCCAACGTGCTGTCCTAGGGGCCCTTACAACCTACATGCTGCACTGACCCACAGCACCACCTCCTCCACACTCCCAAAAGCAGAGGGAAGACTTATCAAAAACCTGGCCAGCACAAAAGTACCAAGCTGTTAAATCAGAGGGCTGGATACTAGGGGCACCATCATAAAATAAAGCCGTGCTGTAGATAAGACGTCACAGTTTCATGTTTATCGAAGTTGTGACATTTGTCAAAGCAACAACATCTTTAATTATCCCAATTCCCTGAAGCCTTGCTTTCTCAAACAGCAGCACAGAAGCTGCCACTTCCATCATTCTGCATCCTCCTGCCTCCAGCAAGAGACAAGCTGTTGGATGAAGGAGAGGACGGGGTGCGGGGCCAGCCCACGTGCTGCTTCAGCATCTCAGGCAGTGCATGAAGGGTTGTTGACTGCCAGCACCGTCCCACGGGGCTTTTAGCAACCAGTACATTTGCCTGCTGCACTGCATGTAGCAGAGGCTGCAGTCCTACGGGTCTGTATCCACAGGGCCAGAGTTTGGCAGCTTAGAACGGAATCAATACAAACACCTCTTTACCGCATCCTTTGTGAAACACATGGGAAAGAGAACATGGGAGCAGTGATCCCATCCCAATAATAAATGAACTTTTATTATTTTCATAGAATGATTTTTTTTCTGCAGAGCTGAGAAAGCTCTGAAATACCTTGTGCTTAGCAGTTAGGACATGTAGCTTATGGAGCTGAAACCATCTGTAGCACTATAAATACAGGAATGCCATTCTGGAGCTGGGAAGCTAGCCTCAGTTCTAACATGCTGCTTACTCCCAATCTGTGTCCCTGCCGCTGGGATAAACAATTGCTGAGGGTGATCCAGTTCTGCAAATACGCACCACCACTGAAGTGCTCTTGTAAATATAGTTCAAAGCTATTCCAGCACTGCAGCACAGCCTAGCAACAGGCCTGGCATAAATAACTTGCCTCATCATTATGCAGGTAAGATATATAATTAAAAATGTCACTGAGGCTGACGGGAGAGAATCATGATCTCTCTGAAGGAGGGAGAAGAGGCGCTTCTCACCACACGTCAGTGATCATCTTAAGGACATGGCTGTAAACCCTCAAAAAATAATGCCATTTGCAATAGCAGAGAAAGTGAGTAAGGCAGACTTCCAGCAGTGAAGTTCTGCTCTCTGCTGTCAGTGCAGAGACTCTTGTTGCAGGTTATGAAGACACAACTAACTCAAACTTCATCCATACAGTGTTCTCATTGACAGGCAATCTCAGGGTCTTAATTGCCAGGCACTGCTTCTGTCTTATAATTGTTACTGTGATCGGAATTTCAAATAGTCCCAGAGCAGCAGTTAGTCATAAAATCTATTTTCAGGAGATAGTCAATCTTTCCCCAACCCCCAAAGCCCAGGGCCAGGACAGCTGGTTAATAGACTGAAGGAATTCATCCTAACCACTGGGGACCCAATTAGCAGAATGGACTTTGGTGAGGGGAAAGGGAAGAGGAAATGCCAGTAATTTCCTACTTACCATATTGAACTGCTGCTGCAGTTTCTCATTGGCATAGTTGATACAGAACTGTTCGAAGCTGTTGATTTCAAATGTCTCAAATCTAAAATATGTAGATATTCAACAATATTTGTTCAGTGAAAAGACAGATTAAATGATTCCATAACTTTAAATTCCCTCCCCCCAGTCGAATTCATTGCATTATTCCAGGCATAAAAACCACAACCATGTAACAAAGCAGATAGGGAAATAGCAAGTCACAAAGTAAGGGCAGTTCAGAGATGCTCTCTTTTTTTGCAGGGATGAGGAACACAGGGAAGGGATCGATGGTCCTAGAGAGCATGTTAGTTACCTTTGTCAACTCTGACCATGAGGTGACAACTGGCATATGACCTTCTCCAATACAATACATAATGGAACAACCGATATAAAAAATTTGAAATCCCACAGTAAATGTCACACTTAAAAGTCAAGACAAAGATCTTGGATGGCTTGTCAAGACTAAACACCTACTTCCTTCACCTAGAAAAAGCAGCAGGTAAGGGCTTGGTTTAAGGTTTTTTTGTGTTTTGTCTTTTTGGCTGTTTGTTTTGTTTGTTTGTTTAATCCAAACAGTGTAGCATGACAAAGACCAAAATAATTTGTGGTAGATAATCATGTAAGAAGTGATGCACCTCTAGCAAAAAGACTCACCCATAAATGTCCAGTACTCCAATGAAAGAATGTTGCTTTACAGTAGAATGAAGGGCTTTGTTCACATGATCTACAATCCAGTTAAAGAGATTAGCATAGATATGTTTGGCAAGTGCATCTCTGGCATTGATGGCATGAAGTTTAGAAATTGGCTTGATGTAGGTTTCAGTGGCAGTTGCGAGCTTCCTATGGCAAAGCCAGTGAGCCATCTCTTCATAGTCCACGCCCATGAGGTCACAGAAGATGGTGAGGGGATCATGTTTGGGCTAATAAAAACAAAATCATAAGGTCTTGAAATAGTATTACTGGTAGCATACATGCAATTGCAAAATCAGAAGAACTGCCTGCCTGGAGTGATCTAAACATAAGCAGCAAGTGCAGCTCCCTTAGCTTATCTTTCTCCAGAGCACAAGTTCCCTACCCACATATCACATTCACAACACTGAAGTAAATTACTGAAACAGTTCCCCCAAAGGCATTTCCCTGTACCTGCATTCATAAAGAAGTCCCACACAGGCAACCTGCAACCCCCACAAAAATGAATCATCTAGCTTCCTAGGGATGGACTTTGCATTTTGAATACCTCCAACTGTCCTAGTTTTGAGTAAAATGCAGAGGACAGGCCATCAGCTATGTGCTGAGGACAGAATGGATTACAGCTTCTGTGTAGTGCCCTTCTCTAACCATATACACCTGTGGCAGGGAGTGACAGGTAGTGGGGGAAGAAGTGTCAAAGTGATTTAGCATTCTGGTCTCAGAATTTAAAACAGTATTTCCCTGCTCAAGTCTGCAGGCAAATGTTAAGAGATGAGAGAACAGAAAGGATGTTACCTAACTCTCAAACTGGACAAAAAAAAAAATGTAAAATAAATAAATAAATAAAATAAAATTGACCTTTGGTTTATGGTGTCAAAGCAACTACTGAGGTTTGCACACTGAAATGGGTATTTAAAATTTCTTCATAAAAATCTGTGCAGTGGGTTTACTACTCAGTGAGTTAAGTCACTATACTTCGTTACTAACAAGCAAACCAGAAGCTAGAAATCAAGGACAGACAGGTCTTTCCTCTGAAGGAATTCCCCTACCACTACTTCCTCGTATTCACTTTGCACTCTATGGCTCAAGAGCATGCTGACAAGCAGCATCTTGACAGATTATAGGGAACCGTTACTATGTGCCCAATGACTTCGAGCAGATCAGCTTTATCTTCCTTTTTCTATGTCCTTCTGCCTTCTTTGGGGTTTATTGCAGTCCTTAGGGCATACAGTCCCCAAGGCAGTGCTGTTACACCTCTAAAATCCAGTTAACCAAGCACATCTTCTTTCAGCTTAGCCACACGACTTTAACTGGCTCAGGAAACAATAATAAAGTAGTAACAACAAAAATAACAAAAACTGCACAAAAGAGTTCCACATTAGGGTTACTCAAGCTGATGTTAAACAAAGTGATTAATTCACACAGAATGGTGTGGAGACATTCACTGTGCTCTCCAAAGCACAGCCTTGCAAAACTGCACCCAGACAGACCCATATGCATGGCGGCAGAGCTCTACACAACACGACTACTGTCAGAGAACAACACAGCTCAGGTAGCGAAAGCCAGGGAGGAGACATTTGTCTCTGCCTGCTACATGCTTACCACATCAGGATAGGATTGCACAGGAGCTTTCAGCTTTGTACTATTCATTCAATGGAATTACTGCATCAGAGATATCCATTACAACCCAGGCTACCTCATCATGTTCTGGGCCTCATCTACTTCCCACCTGCGATCATTAAATGATGCTTCCTTTGTAGTCAAAACCTTTTTAAGACACATCAAAGAGTTAGACTATTGTTGTGGTTTCACTGCAACTATCTACTAGATTCCTCAGATGGTGTCAGAGCAGGCACACTAATTAGCTGTGGTCCTATGGAGGACCTGTTGTCTTAGCTCCAGAAACTGCTACTGCAGATGCTTGAGAAACTGACTGATAGCAAAGTGAGAATAAAGCCTGCAACTGCTGCGACTGTTTGAAGAGAGAATGATGAAGGCTGTGTAGTACAGCAGTAGGCATTCAAGGAAAGGCAGAAGGAGAAGCTGCTCACTTGTGAATCCAAGGAAAAAAAAGAGTGGCAAGAACAGAACAAGCCAGATCTTTTTTGTCTCCCATCTCCAGAATAATAACTTCAGTAAGAAGCTTTGGTCCTTACTGAATAAAGAAGTTTTGTTCATACCAGACTTCATACTTCTCACTGTGGACCTTCACAAAGTTAATAAACGACTGAAAAAACCACAGTAATCTTAAATGCATCACATGAATCACATCTGTATATCCTTGGCTCCGAAGCAGACACCCCAGAGGACTTTGCAATACATTTGCTTTGCAATTATTTGGCTAGTTTGGCATTTAACATAAAGCAGTCCATCCTGCAAACCATTTACTGTTGGCAGGGAATGTATTCATGTAGGAATATAAAGATCTAGACATCTGCCCAGGACTTCAAAGCTAGTCTGTCTAGAAGACCTTTCTAGAACAGACCAATTACAATGCCGAAAAGAAATTAAGGCCACCACAGTCATAATACAAAGAATACTGTGTAAAGGTTGTAAACTAAGAGTTGGGTCCATCTCCAAAAAGAACATAAACAAATTAGAAAGAACACAGTTAGCATTTTTATGCTATCACTTTTTTTTTCCAGGAGAGATTCCTGCAAACAAGCAGAAGAGAGGACTGCCAGGAGAGAATGCAAATGCAGGAGAGAATGAGCTCCTGAGCTCATCTGCTACTTACAGGAATGGCGCAGCTGTCAGAATCCCGAGATGCAAACTCCACGTTGCCCAAGTGAAGGATGCCAGCAAGGATTCGGAAAATTCCCATCTGGTAGGAATCACTAATCCCTGAAAAAATGATGAATAAAATGCTTTGAGTGGAGAGAGAAGTAACGAATCATGAGTCGTGGCTAAAAAATGTTATTAAGAGGAGAAAAACTGCCACTGGTATGTGTGGGATTTTTTCAGAGAAATTGGTATTTCCACATGCTGCTTAGCTCCAATTCTATCAAAACCATTTTATTACCAAATGCAAAGAAGATCCAGAAAAATGAACTATTTAATTTGCTGTTCCAAAATGCTTTCTCAGAGACCTCCAACACTGTACACTGGAAACCCAGCATTTATGTATGTTCATATATGTTCTTTTACACTAGATAGGTGATTACATTGCAATTTAAATATTACCTAAAGGCAATAAAACCATATCAATCCCTGAATCTTTTTAAACACAACCAAATACCAAGAAAATATACCCAGGCAACATGGAAAACATTTGCTAGCATATCACATTTGGGATATGATTATATTTTACTAATTACCTAGCAAAGTGCAGGCTTGTCTGGTGTTTACCATTTCCTTAGCATCATCAATGCCATCAATCACAGGGCTTCCACCTTGCTTTGTATAATGAAAGTAATTTGCATTCCCTGTAAGACAAAAACTAACTCTTTAACACACACCGGTGCAGAAACTCATGGCACATGTGTAAAGCTGTGTAAAGGTTAAGTTGCTCTTGACAGAATCTACGATTTGAAATATCTCAGTATATTCTTTGTCTTCTGGCTCTTAGCATCTGCTTCATCTGAAGAACAACTTTTTCAAGATTTAACAGTGCAAGTAAGTATTCTTAAGCTACGTGTTTCCTATGACAGGCCCTCAAGCATACTCTTTACCTAACGTGGGTTCACACTTCTACACCTGATGAATAATCATTCTTCAAACCTGAGCCAACCAGCTGAGAGGTAGGTGCAGAATTGACAGCACCAGCACTTTGGGGTTATTTGGCAGGTATTATTATGCTATTATTGCATGAGGACATTTAAAAAATGTATCTATTTTGCCCCTGTTATCTTCTCATTTCTCTTTTATAGTCTAGTTAAGTCTATGTGTATTTGTGATCCATTCTGGCTGAGAACTGATAGCCTCATATCATTTGGGAAGAGCAACGGGCTTCACTGAGGGAGCAGTAGTTCTTGGATGTTATATACATTTCTAAAGTTTTTGTGACCATACTTTCAGCTGCAGTAAGATTTCTTTTCTTCTGATCTACTAATGCTTCAAGAAAACTGAAAGGAGTCTGCTCCATGGCTTCTTTAGCTATAATTACATCAGTTCCTCTTTCCCTGAGTCAGTAGGTGTGAATCCTAAATGTGTTAGGATGGTGAAGAAGATTAGAGCAACACTTAAAAAGCAGAAGGATATTTCAGAACTCACCACTGACATACTGTTCAGTCTTCCCACTACACAGCTAACTCTGAAAAACTTTTTTATTTGAAAAATGTCACTTATCAGATTTGTGTGAGTACTGGATCAATAGAAGTGGTAGAATAACTGGTGGTAACAGTGCAAGTCACAGTGTGCAAATACAAAATACTCTGTAAGCTTTTCAGGTGCTTACACCAAAATGAAAAAATTCTCCAGCTGCTGGAGACATGGTAGAAAGGTTTTAGAGGACCAAGAGAAGAGAATTTCACCCTTGCAAGTGGAAAAATACTCTGGAATCTGGACACAGTAAGTCTGCATGATTACAACCACTGTGTATTAGAGTATGTTGAAGAAACAAATCTGATACTTTCATTTTACCTAAACAAACAAACAAACAAACAAACAAACAAACAAAAAAACCCAACAAAGTCTGAGATGTGCCATTCTAATTATTTTCAGTATATCTAGGGCTCAGAAAAGCTCAGAGATACTGCTTTGCACATACATTTGCACAATACAAGGAATGTGAATCTCATACCTAATCGTAGAGTTTTAAATTCAGGTAATGCTGCAGAGGCACAGAGTTGGTAAAAGATGTGGTAATTTCTCTCCTCTTCTGCCTTTAAAAGAAAGAGGTTGATAATATTTCACAAAAAACAAACAGACAAAAAGCTCTAGGTTTAATACATTCTCCAGCACCACAATAGGAGCATGGAAGTCATAAGGAAAAAGGAAGACAACTCATCATCTGCCATTTCCTTCTTTATTATTTTAATCCATTTTCAACAGCAAGAAGCATGCAGACATTTTCACGCTTAAAAAAATGCATGATTTCACTTTTCAGAATTGTAGGTTACTACTAAATATAGATCAGGATTCTATGGGTGAGCGAAATGATCATACTTAAAGGCTTTTCATTTTCCAAAAATAACTAATACCATTTGCTTCAGCATTTATAGTAAGCTGGTGAAGTATCTCTCTTGCCAAGGCAAAGCTGAATTTTAAAATGGAAGACAAACACAGCTCAGAAGGTTATGACTCATGACTAACACCATAATTCTGAACTGAAGGGCACTAAACTTCGTAAATTCAAATCAAAAAGCAGAAAAGAACTCTGCTTTTGCTAAACTGTGTGCAACAAATTTATCTTAGTTTTGAAATGACAGTACTTCGTGTAACACCCTTACACAGTACAAATTGTATTATTTGCTTTATACCTTTAGGCAGCCAGTCAAGAGTAAGTCAGTTTTCACTAAGCTCTAGCTAGACTGGTAAGCAAATATAGAGAGGATACGATGAGAGTTCAAGAGAGATGAAATTACATATTCTGCAAAGTCTGATTTCTAATCATTGTGATAGCAGTGGGTTTTAACAAGAGATTTAAAGTGAGATAAGATGGCAGCTTTACAAACCGCAACAGAGAGCTCTTCCTGAGCATGGGTGTTTCTGTTAGGTTTTGAAGACTAATTTTATAACACTATGGTTAGCACAAACCAACACCTAGTAGTGCACTGAAATTATTCCTAAAATGCACATCTTTTTAAATGTTACTACTATGGATAATTCATATATTGAAGAGCTACTTGGTTTTCCTTCTCCCTTCCCTCTCCACGTGTGCTACAGTGAAAATACTTTACAACCATCTCTTACAAGAGACACCCGATATCAGCAAGCAATGGCTTTTTTAGCATAGTCATATAAATATATACAGTAATATATATAAAGAATATCTTTGCATCAGTATTACCTGAAATACCACTCTTGATTTCTCCAAGAGATAAGTTCTCATGTTAGCACCAATGATTCGATACCTCTTGTCAAAACCAATTTCAATGTATTTCCCAAAGCGACTGCTGTTGTCATTCCTCGTTGTTTTGGCATTTCCAATGGACTGAAAAGAGGGAATTTTGTAAAGGCAAAACAGCTTTTAGAAATGATCATGTCTATTTGATCACCTACATGGCTCACAAACGCATAAAACACTTGTTTGCCCAGTTTTGAAAACAATCAAGAATTTAACAAAGAACAATCTCTGCCTGGTCAGCAATTTACATCCAAATACTGTCATTTCATCGACATGAGATCTGGAGCTGATCTTCTTGTAATGATTTCACTTCCACAGAGTCTAGCTTTCCAGCTAAGTATCATTAATTGCTCTCTGAAATCTTTTAACCACTGCTGATGCCAGACTGGAAATATCACAACTTTGGGACGTGCAAATCACAACATGCTGAATTTCAAAGGAAAGCAGCTTCTCTTCTAAACGAGATCATATTGAAGTCATCATGTAGCAATTCACTTCCAAAAATGCTAAAGATATCTCTACAGCAAAAGGAATTGCACATGGGCAAACTCAGATAGTTATACTGCCTTTATTTGTATGCCACCATGTGTATGCTAACCAGTAACTTAGAAGCACACTTAAAAGAGGCAGAGCTGTATGTTGTAGTTTTCTGGTTCGTGTAGCCATCTATAGGAACTCTGCACTGAAATAAATTTTGAGAAAAGCAAGTGAGAACAAATAGCCACGCTGAGCTCAGTATTCCAAACCTGTAGGCAGAACAGCAGTGAATGTGTAAGCACTAGCAGCGTGTAGCACTGGAAGCTGGGATTAGACTCTGAGAAACCCCATTAGGGCAGCAGCAGCGTGACTGTCCAAGCAGATGTCAAAGTGGTTATCAGACGAATGGTTGCTATAAAGAACAAACTACATCTCTGCAGTTCTAAGAAATACTGAACTCATTCACACTGAATGCATTCAAACTTCATTCCTGTATTTTAAGCTTATTGCCTCCGCGATATATTTTGTTGCTGTAGGTAGCACTGTAACATTACAGTATTTTCAGAAACCAGTTATTACTTTGAAAGGGCCTGTTCCAAAGTCCTAAGCTGTGTACATACAAACAGTCAAGAAAGCCTTTGGTATTACAAAGTCCGCTGACCAGAGTACACAGTAAACTGTACAATTTGCATAGCCACACAGGGTACCAAATAATGAGCAGAGGGTACTTACATAAGGATTTGTTTCAAGACTTGACTATTTCTGCATTTGCAGTTGGTAGAATGTTTATAGCTATTAACTAGAAAACTAATTACTCGAACAGTTGCTAGTAATGCGAGTGGATAATGGTCATTTGATATTACAGTGTTTGGTGGGCAAAGACAATGTGAAATTCTGATGCTAATGGTAGTTTTGACATAGAAATTAAAAAACAAAATTACCTTCTGCTCAACTTTGCAAATTTGAAGTTCAGCATTTCTAAGCTGAATTCTTCCTAACCTATATAGTTTAATTTGTGTTTCTGCTCATTTATCAGCTGAAGAGTTCAGAACACTGATTTTGCTACCCTAGACTCTGTGTACAACTTCATGTTACATAATGCACACTCTAAAGCCTAATTAAAGTTCAAGTGTTAGAAGTTAAAGGGTAACTTTCACCCAATTATAACAACTTTTAAAGTAATTCAAACTTCGGATCTACGCAGGTTCATGAAATCATTACCCCTATACAATAAAATAACAGCACCACCACACCTCAACATAGCCAAGGATGACACGATGCTTACTGTCACGGCTGCAGCAGTGAAAGAAGTACTTTGGGGTTAGTTCACTCGTGCAAAACTGCCATTGCTTCCAAGGGCCCAAGCTGCCTCTGCTGGGTAAGAGCAGCTCAAGGCAAGGCTCAGCAGTCCCGGCTTCTTGCCATCACTGGGCACACTGGTAACTCGACAGCAGAGCTGATCATGATACAGCTCAATATACCCCGCAAACAGTTTGAAAACAGCACAAAGCACCACAAACCAGGCACAATTACCTTGTGACAGAACACACACAATTGTGATGGGGCAGCTATGGTCTGAGTCTCATGAACTCATGCCAGGAGGAAAGAAGAAATAAAAGAGTTCATTTTTTAAAATACCTGAGGAAAAAAACAATGGCAGCATCTTGCATTTCACAACTCACTGTGTGCACTCCATTTGCTCACGTCTGTCCATTCATACTACTTCACTGAGATGCTAAACATCCACCAAGACATCCATCACCCAAAGCATCTTCCTAGGTAGGTTAACATGTACCCTTAGCTTGTGCATGTTCATGAACAAAGCTATTTTTCTTCAGGAATTCCACCAAGCCACCTTCTCTCTCATGAACTATTTCTGATGTAGATTTCCTTAACCTCAGCTACAACTTGAATCTACACGTTGGCAAAGATGTAAAAAATTAGAAAATAACTCAGATGAGCCCAAGAAGTTTTCTGCTTGGCCATGACATCAGAATTATGGCATCTCCTGAGCTTCCTGTAAAACAGGGACTCTGAACAGTAGGGAATTGTATACGTTATCCCACAGTCTGTTGAAAGTAAGTGCATTCCTAAGCCAATGGCTTCGGAACTTGACTACAGTAACACGAAGATCACTGTACAAATGAAACATTATAGTCTGAGCTAATTATTTCCAAATTATGTCTTCTGCCATTTTTCCCCTCCAAAACTGTGTGCATCTCATGTAACTTTGCTTTCTCATCTATCTTCCCTGATGAAATTTTGCTAAAATTGACTATTTGCTTTATTCAATGACTCTCTTCCCCTCACCATATGATCAACCTTTCTCCAATGTGTTCTATGGGTAAGACCAGAAATTTTCATCGATTTTGGAATTTTACACACAAAAACAGCTTCCTTCACTTGCATTGGGCTGGCAGCCTGGAAACTACTGGTGGTTACAAAGAGATTTATAGCAGTATTAATATAAAAATTACTTTGTTATGTGAAATACATTAACAGTAATGTAACATTACCTCATGTCTTCTCTCAACCTTTCATAAATATTACACAAAATAATGACTAAAGCACTTCCTGGTAAATGGCTTAAAAATGAAATTTTAAAACATACTCGGTCCAGCTTTTTTTGATCCCTATAAAAGTAACAATCAATCTCTTTATTGAATGCTTATGTTAGTCACAGAATAATTACTGCAGCAGAAGGGTAGGAGATAGTGCAATAGCTCTCTTACCTCCATTATGGGGTTTGAAGCCAAGACTTTCTCCTCAACATTGGCTTCACTGGCAGATCCACTGACCGTGGCAAAGTACCTCATGGCATACTTGGCAGAAACCGTCTTTCCTGCCCCAGATTCTCCACTTACAATGATTGACTGATTTCGCTCATCTCTGCAACACAAAGACATGCTGATTACTGGCTATTCTCTCAAGCACACGTATGTTTTGTGTCCCCAACTTGGTAACAACCCTTCCGCCATAAAAATTAGCAATACAGCAATAATGTAGAAGAGCGTGGCAGAAGAAGGCTGTTAGCGCTCAAGCTGCCCGAATGGCTAATTGGACTGCTGTTGACCAGGATGCTCACAGAGGATTGCTGCTGCCACTACAGCTCCAACAGCCATCAGAGCTTCTCTACAAACCCTGACTACAGCAAATCACCTGTTACTACTTTAACACTACGTACTCCTGCAGCTACTTCTACCCAGAGTGTGTGGTAAAGCACCCACTAAATTACCAGTGCTCATTTGGAAAGATCATTAATGCCATCTTACAGATAGAGAAATCAACGTTAGAGTCAGCAACAGAAACCTTTCGTCCTTTTAATCTAATCACCAGCTTTCCCCAGAATTGTTCTGAATCTAAAAAGTTCAAGCAGGACTTGACACAAGTAGCAGCTCTGGAGCCAAGGATCCCTTTGTTGTGGAGTCATTTCTACTCATTATTTTTTTTTTAATCCCTACTTTCTACTAAAGCAATTTCCTCTCATCTGAAAGAGGCCTCTATCCATAAACTCCAACTGTATGACTGAAAAACAGATGACAAAATAACTATGACAGAAATCAGCATTTTTATAGCTTGACTCTTCTTAAAATAAAAACCATACAGGATATATAACAAATCTTATATTTCATAATTTTTCATGAATATTTCAAAATCCTCCTATGAGCTGGGTGAGTGTAACTACCTTACATACTGGAAAATGGAGAAAGAAGAAACAAAATTTAGAGAGCTGGGTGAGACCAGAAGTGAAGAGCATAGGCAAACCACACACACAGCACCGTAACTGTAAACGAAAGTTGAGGCACACATGTATGTTCAGACAGCTTATAAGCAGCCTGCACAGCCTCTAAATGCCTGAGTAAGTGCTGAGGCCCTGAGTAAATGCTATGCAGTGGAAGCAAAGAAACATGCAAAAAAAAAAAAAAAAAAAAAAAAAAAAAATCTATTTGTGCTTTCTGTAGCTTGAAGGTCTTCCAGGTGGTGCTGGGTTCCACTCTGACATCTTCAAAACAAGGTGCTGTTGAAATTAGGAAGCTCAATTACAGATCACATAGTTACTCTCAAGCTGTTATGCCTCTTCAAAAACATCCCTAAGCACCCAGACAATAGCACAACCCCAGTACCCACTTCATGCTTCACAGAGAAGCAGGCTGAAGGCAGCTCCTGGTTATATCTGGCATCTGTGGGAGAGCCAAGGTGTGATTCATTTAACCAAAGGAAGTCATCGGCTAAAGCAGGTTTTTCACATTTTGGTAAAAGGAAATGGTTGGGTGCTGCTTTAAATGTAATATGAAAGTGTTAAGGAGATCAAAGCAACCTAATTTTATGTTTTAAACTTCCATTTATGAGAGGTGCACAGCTACAGCTACACAGCACAGCTCACACATTAGCATACATCAAGCTGTCAGTCTCGGTGGGAGAAGTTGTGGGAAAGCATAACTACTGAGCTTGATTCCAGGCTGCAGATAGCCCAAGTCAGGCATGCAGCACTGCCAGAGATGAGGAAGTCAGAACATCTGCCTGGTGAGACAGCTCCTTCAGAAAAGCCACCAAGCCTGCTGCATGCACCCGAGTTGAGGCCTGTAGTGGTGGGACTGCTAGCAGCAGGGATGAAGATTTCCATTAGGGAAAGGAACAAGAAAAGCTCTGCCTCTTCCTTACTCCCTGAGCCCAGCTAAGGTAGAAGCACACACCCGTGGCTCTGCACATTGGGAGCCAGCACGACTCACGACAAAGTGTACATCCAAAAAGGGATGCAGAAGGACATGGGAGAAGTCCAGCCAACAACATGGCATTTAGGCTTCAATGGGGCAAATGACCATTAACAATTTTCACACAGACAATGTGTCCCTGCAATGAGTCAAAGCCAGAATCATTTCTTCACAGGACTGGCAGTTTTTCTTTTCCCACTGCTCTTTAATGCAGAAAAAAAAAACCAAACCAGCACACCACTATAAAATCAGAAACTTCTGGTACAATTTCAGGATCTGACTAACACAGGAGATCAGCAATGACATAAGAAGCTCTTAATTTGTGGATCAGCTCTGTTTCATATATTACATATCATTAAATATATGAAGACTCATGAAGCTATGAAATGGATCCTCTGATGCTCGCGGATATTTTTAACCTAGCTCCTGAGGTACAGAATGCTTCCACAAAACAAAGTAATGAAACCTCAGTTCTGCAGACTTCTAACAAAACTGTCAACAAAAAACACACTGTGCTGCCAACGGAGGAGCATCAAAACAAATATGTCTTGTTCTAACTGTCACATCCCTTAAGGATCTGTTCCAAAAGTTGAGGAATCCCACATTAGTTCCATCCACTGCTCCAGCTGCAAGACCTGAGGGCATACATGATGAATGTGGTAGGATTGGATATACACAGCTTATTACCATTATTCTAGAAATACTTAATTATCAGGTGATAGCAAAATTATCAGGTGATTTTACACAAAAATCTTCTGTAGCAATTCTGAAATAGGATCCTCAGGTTAAGGGCACAAGCAGGAAACCAGTAACATAAACATTTTATCCAAGCAAGTCATGGTAACTGTTCCATCCTTCTGTTTACCAAGACAAACTGATGCACTACTACTCATATATAGAAAAAAGGGCTTCATTTTCAAGCACAAATCCACACCTATGCCTCATCCTGCAGCATTTCCAAACCTACCAGTACAGAATTGTCAGTCACTGCTCCATCTCTCTTCATCCAACAGCTAATTCCAACGGAGACATCTGCTGCCCAGCCTAGTGAGTATTAAAATCTGCCTAACATTGCCCGGAGGCCCTTGTTATTTCAATCCATCCAAATACTGAAATAACAGAACCAAGCAATGTGCACTGCTTCTTTCTTTGCACAACAGGCATTACACTTTTTAAAGAAGGTGGGAAAATTAGCAGAAATCAAACAGAATTAGTTAAAACTAAGCCAGAGGTCAGATCATCTAGCACATATGTGTGAGCGTGCAAAGCACACCCAGTTCTGGTCTGATGCGTGGGCATTCAGGAACAGCAGGAAAGCAAGTGCCACTTCAGAGGACTACAGGAGGGCCTCCCATGTTTGCAAATACAGTAAAGAAAAATGAGGTTGAAGCAATTTCTCTTTAAGAATACTGTTGCTGATTAGCCTGGAGTTTCCCCTCCCCACATCTCAGGATATGAAGGTTTGTTCTTCTCCATGGCACTCACGCACGTTCTCCTAACAGAGGAACCATTATGTTCTTATGGAAGTACATACACACACCGTTTTTATAAATTGGCCTAGAGAAGATGTAGCAGCAGCTCCCTGGCACACGGAGCCAGCCATCTAGCCTGCAATGAATACTGTGTTTGCAGAAGCTATGGCAGTCATGAGAAACAAAGGCCTCTCTCACCCCGCCTGCAGCCAGAGCTCCATGCACGCTCAGACCGCTCTTGTCTTCACAAGTGCATTAGTCCATTGTTCTGATTTAACACACTGGAGTTCCCATCCTCTAGCACATTATTCTTCCTGCTTTTTGGCAAAATGCCCACCATCGCTGCTGACATCTGGAGAAGGTGCAAGGACAGTGCCGTGCAGCATCCACAGTGCAGGCAGTGGGGTGAGATGCTACTACCACAGCCCAAGGAAACGCCTGGCACGTGGCTGCCCTACCACTGGCAGCTGGACACTTTGGCACCAGGGAAGGAAGGTGGGTAGGCCTCCCCAGCAGCTCTGCAGAGAGGGCTTCATATCATTAAGCCTTAAAGAAACAAAATGCCATGTATTTTGGAGAGAAAATACCTGCTAACATATAATTGAAATGTATTGGACAGGCACAAAATGATGGGAGAGTATATGCCAGTTTGGTGCAAATGATGGTCAGCCTAATATAGAACCTCTGCTTATGCTAAATTATTTCATTATCAGTCCGTATTAAAACAAACAAACAAAAACTAAAAGAGAAAATACAAAAAACATTTGAGTTCTTCAGAGACAGAAATGACAATTTTGCAGTTAAATCCTCAACCTCTGACCTGGCATTTCGAGCACGTAAGATGTCACCAGTCAGAAAAGAAGCTACAATTAGAACTTACAGCCAATAAAACACGTAAGCAGGGCAATAGCGTTATGTGTGGCACCACTTGCTGCCTGATGACACAACCTATTATCTGCGCAATACTTCTTCATCTCCCTGCTAGGCATAAAGCACATAATTAGATGATGATCTTAAAATGAAGATTACTTCTGAATGGATGGAACTTTTTTCCTGATGCTTTTACAAAGAGAAAAGAAGAAGAGCAAGCTGGGAGATGAGAAGCTGTAGGAGTCCTCTTTCACCCAAAGGTGGATGATGGTCACATCCTATGATGCAGAACTCTGCTACAGTGATGCGATGCTATGCTGAGCTATCGGCAGGTGTTCAATCACAGCAGACTGGAACAGATTGACAGTGACTAATTTACCATTCGTGGAAACATGAAGCATTACGCTCAGGCATCGGTCAGGAACACAATCAGCTTCTGGCATTTCTCAACAGAGCACAAGAATAAGAACGACAAAAAAACCCACACAAAACAACTCAGGGTTTAAGATGATAGGCCTGGTCATTTCACAGCCAAAAGGAGAGTGCTGAGATTGCTCCCAGTAACACGGCACTTGATTCAGAAATCTTCCACAGTCCTTCACTCGGGACTATACTTAAAGAATCACGTAATAATAATAGCTATTTCCTGTCAAATAGAAGAGTGGCACATCGTGGAATAAAAACCTAATAATGAAACGAGTGTTATCTATCTCAAAAATGATGTCTAATTTTGAAAGGCAATATTCAGACACTGTAGCCAAGCTATACACAGCTCCACTCTGTGACAAGTAATGGTCACAGAATGAGCAATAAGTGTCACTCACCATGAATTTTTCATCACCATAACTCCAGGAAAAGACAGAAAAAGATCTGTGCATCGGCTGGTTAATTTTGAAGAGTTTTGCTCTCCTACAAAGTCCTGTTGACAGGCAATATGTTTATGTGGAATCTCACTGTCCAAGTGCCCAAACAGAACAGATAGAAACTTACCTAACTCCTGCAAGCTTCAGATCACAGCCTACATTCCAGTAGGTGGGGTTTTTTGTGTGCTTTCAAAAAGCATTGTAAAATTCAAAACTGAAGATAACTTCAGCTCAAAGGGGACTCAGCACTGCAATAAAGAGGGCTGCAAAGTGACTTGAAATACCTTACTTGCAAAGGAGGGTTTTGCAGAATGCTAATGAAATAACAGTGCAAAAGAAACCAAGTGGTCTGAAAAAAATAATCATGCTTTCAAGACATGAAAAAACCTTTGTTGAAGACGTGCATACACCTTAGGGCAATACATTTAATAGCACTGACTACCATTAACTTTAAATGGTGTATATCATAGAAATCTAAGAGAGAGGCTTTTAAAAGGGCTCAGAAAGATGGAAATTCTACTCTGAGTTGCAGCTGTCAGCCTCAGTGGAAACAAGAGTAACACTGCCACTGGGCTCCTCTACTGTGTACACAGTGCTGCTAAAATACTAATCATTGCTAACCATCTTTATCCAAGGCAATTTCTAACAATTTCAGTTGACCAATGGAAAACCTGAGGAAAAAAAAAAAGGAAAAAGTGCAAGAAAATAAACATTAACGTTATTAAAGGCAGAGTTGCCAATTCTCAAACAATTTTACTTCCTTAAGATCTCCGTACCTTCGAAAGCTGCTTCCCACATAAAAAAAAACAACACAAAACCAACAACTTACTGCATTATAGCCATTACTTCATAGCACACTGTTCAAACATCAGAGTGAGCAAGACATATAGACTGAAAAACCTCTACCAATCTCTTTGTTTACCTTTTTCTTCTATACAATACCAAAAGAAAGTCCCTCTTGGAAACAGGAACACTAAAACAGCTAAAAACCCATCAACACATATTTCAGATGGGATTAAAGAAGCTCAGAGCTACTCAGTTTAATCATCAAAGCACAACATTGTTTTCATGTTTAATTCCTTCCTATGACTGATGCATAAGATGTATCACTTGATCTTTCAGACTCGGAACTCTCAGGCAAATAATGTCAAATAGATGCATATAGGGACACACAACACATAAACATCTGCTTGGGAAAACCAACAAGAGCAGTACAGAATCACTGACGTCAGCTTCAATATTCATATCAATCCATCCTTACCCAAGCCATCAACATCTCCACGTGGAAAATGTACATCA
Source organism: Gallus gallus (assembly GCF_016699485.2). Classification (NCBI taxonomy): domain Eukaryota; kingdom Metazoa; phylum Chordata; class Aves; order Galliformes; family Phasianidae; genus Gallus; species Gallus gallus. Next base: position 8,796,514 of record NC_052541.1, on the reverse strand, counting down.
TCAACAGCTGATTTTAAAAGATTTTGATAGGGACTTCAAACACTTGTCCGCCGTGCACTACTTCAAAGCTGAGCTGTCTCAGTGCCATCTAACATAGACGAGACTGGCAAGAGAGATCAGACTGAGACCTCCTCAGCTTAAGTAGAAAGACCAAATAACAGAATGATTTGATAAAAGGAGCATTAGGGCTTACTGTGCCTTTCACTCCAAATCATCTACGTCTGCTAGAATCGAGGACACTGCCAAGGTGCTGTTTTTACAGAAGCTTCTTTTCAGCATGGTTTGAGAGGAGATGGCCTGAAGGCGGACGGAGCTTAATTAAATCTACTGCTTTTTTTTTTTTTCTGTGCGTGTCTGTGTGGAATAGATACTGGTTTCTTGTTGTCCTTAAGAGTAACAAGCTGAGTAATGACCAAGGGCGCCATCCCCATGTCATATGACAGTTTCATTTTTTATTTAAATGAACACTGCACAAACTGCTGTTCAAGGCCCGATCCTGCAATCTGTAAACATCCAGATCTCCTACTGCTTCAGCACAACACCAGGAACATAACGAATAGCTTTTATTTAATCCAACAGCGACAGTCTGGTCCACTTGATCTCAGTGTTGTTCTTATGCAGTAATTGTGCAGTAATGGAGTAGATTAGTAAGCTTGAAATCGCTTAAGATTTTTCAAAACAGTGAACTCTGACCAAGGAAAGTTAGCAATTAACCTGATGCGAAGTCCCTGGGAAGGAACCTGTGACTCAGGGAACATTTGGGGCAGATTCTGTTCTAAGTGTGCACATGTAATTACCACTAACATCAACGTGAGTCGTGTCCATCAATGAAAGGAACTCCAGTTTGCTTTCTGAGTGCCACATCATCCCACAGCTGAACTACAGCACCAGGAAAAACAACTCAGGAGAATAACTTCAAAAGGAATGACACTGATGAAAAGTCAGACAGGATTCACTCGGAAAGGCTGGCATGTCTGAATCCTCACAGTACTTCTATTAGCTACAGCTACTCCAAGAGTCAAATGATTAAATAGGCACCAACATAAAATTAGTTTGAGACTTTTTACCTTGTTACGCCGATTTTCAAACAGTGCTAGAATACATGTACTTATGTACAGCTCACGTGATTGTCTCCAGCAAAGAACTGTAAGACTAAGTCAAGTATATGAGAGCATGACTAAACAAATATATTTATTAAAGATCAATTTCCTCCCACAAGGCAGCTATATAAAAAGAAAAAAGAGCCCAGAAAATTTTACAAATAACTTTCTCATTGGTAAGATGAAGTAAAACAACTTTATGGAACACAGTGAGAACAGAACCACCATGAAAGTGCTAAATAATGTAACCACTTCATTGATGTTCCCAAGTAACTTCAAAGTGTCAGTGTTATGGGAACAGAGAAATACATCCAACATTCCACCCATTACAAACAGCTTCTTCCAGCTTTGTTTGTGCTGGAATAATCACCAGCACAGAAGATTGCAAACACCTTGTGAAATCCATCCGCTTTCATCAGCTATTGGTGTAAAGCAAGAGTTCTCTGCAAGATGGATTTTTTTCTGACCTTCACAGAAAGCAGCTTCAAGAACTTACTAAGAAATTTAGGAAGGAACTTCCCAGCCCCAGTAGGCTAAAGGGAGCACAGTTTGCAAAGGACACCAGGGGTGTGACCAGAAAACAGAAGGACGAATCTGTGGTATAAAACACATTGTCTCACAACACAGGTCATCTCATCTGAAGACTTACCAAGTACATCTCACTCCAATAATCTAAATTACAACATTTTCTCAAATGTCAGCAATGGCAAATCTGAAACCAAAATATATCCATGTTTCCTAGAATGCCCCATTTTCTTCAGCATAAAGAGTGGCTTTGAAGAGAGATAAGGCTATTGCTCCCACTATGCTGTTGGGCCTAACAAAAGTGTGCACAGGTGAAGGACACAGTATACACCCACGCATTTCTCTAAGGAAGTTGTAGACAGAAATGTGGTAACCTTGGTCACAATGCCCTTTCGGTAGGGAACTGCAAACAGAGCTCATAACAAGTTATTGCAGCTGTAAAACCCACGTGCTTTGGAGGTTTACCACAGCTCCATGCAATACACTCAGCTTCACCTGTGCACATGGGCGTTGTGTGGCAGCAAAAGCCGCATGTGCTGAGCAGCTCCTGCTCACCATGAAGGCCCCACACTCAGCCCAGGGTGCACTGTCTGTCCAGAACCACTGGAGAAGCTGGCAGCTCTGTAAGCCCTGGATTTGCTTTTCCACCAGAAGTAATTTAACCGTTCAATAAACAAACAAGAATTCATCCGGCAGTTTTCCAATGCTCTCCGATGAACAGAGAACAGGCGCAGCTTTGGAGGTGCCAGGCTGGAGCCTGCCTCGGTGTTTTGCCCTTCACTAACCTTCTGAACAAGCTATTTTCATCACAACAACTTTTGCAGCCCTAAATAAGTTCTATTATCCCCCTGACTTCTGGATTAGGCTCTCTGGCCTGCTTTATGGGAAAAGCGCCCTGGTTCTGCATTCCCACTTTCCAGTGCTTCCAAGAGCCCAGAGAAAGCTCACACTCCCTGTGCTTGGCCCGCTGAACCCAGCTCCTTGTGAGGCCTTCTCCTGGGGGACAAGATTCCCCTGCGCCCAGCCAGCACTGACAAATGCCAGCCGAACTCAGGAAACCCTTCTCCCTCATTGTGAAATGGTTTCCTTCTCTCAGTGCCCTTCTGTGTTTGGACATGGCTCCTGCTTCCTGCAGAGTCACGTCATCCCCATGTTCCCACTGGTGAAGCCTGCAGACTGACCTATGTTGGCACATCCCAAAAGGTGTGGCCTGACACAGATAATTACTTCTTCCACCCTTAGAAGTCTGTTGTGTGGGTTAACATGCCAACTTTTGTATAACGCCCAGAACGTGCAAAGTGCTCTATCAGTGCTAGGGACTGTTAGTAGAGACTAAAGGGCTCTGAACTTGGCAACGTGATGAGAGGAAAAGGTTAAAAAGAAAAAGTTATTATCAGTGCTATTCCCCAGTAGGAACAGCAGCCTGTCCTACCTGCATGCCCTGTACCCATCAGTTGATTTTGACTATCTGGATCTAATGTGCTCTGACTGGAAACATCCCAGTCCTTGCAGGAGCCATGTTGAACAATTCAGAGATGCGTCCAGTTGCAACTTGAGTCACAACAACTTGCAGTGTCTAATCAGTAAATTCATTCTTAGAAAAAGACTTAATTGTAATGGGCATGAAGCATTAGTGCAGCAAAACCATGCTCTTCAGCCACATTTCTCAACATATCTCCAGTTTGACTGTTTCATAAACATAACAGTCTTTCTTCTTGACATCCTGTTCTGCCACTGGACAAAAGGATCTGAGCAGAGGACTGGGAGCTGGAAGCTCAGTGTTGGGAACCAGCTCTTAATGGCAGAGGCATGGCATGTCTCTGCCTCAGCTTTTCTACTATACAAGCAGAAAATGATATACTGGCATCAGAGACAGACACAAAACACAGCTCTTGACTGTACAAACACCAAAAGGTGAAAAGATAATGAATTGATGGTAGTGTCTCTCGACACATACAAATGAAGAAAACTGAGGTCAGCACATGCTGAAAAATCATGACAGATTGCACACCAGAGGAGCACAAAGATGAGCCAGCACTATGGGAGTGATTTATCTAGGGATTAGTCAGAGGTCACTCCAGTAATAGTTTACTAAAGCTCATTGCCTAGCTACCAGCAGGACACCTCACATGAACCCTAGCTTCCAGCTATGGCCATGATTAACCCTTTTGTTGCCTAAAAGTAATCACTGCTCAAACAGGTAGGTCCTTGATATTATGTCAGCTTGAGTACTGCATCTGTTGCCTTGTATTCAGTACCATAAAATGCCAGACCTGAAGTATAAGGGTTAATTCCTTACTCCAAATTCATCAGTTTGCATCAGAAAGGACAATTTCCCTTTTCATTCTAATTTTAACAGCAGAGCCCCAGAAGAACTAGGTAAGTATTTCATGTGGAAAAGTAATGTGTCACAGCCATGTGTCAAAGCAGGCTGCTGTATGCCTGCACAGTGCCTACCAGGGAACGCTCTCACTTCGTAACCACATCCGTGATGTGTTGTTCATCATCTCCCTTACCACTTCTGGAAGGGGTGAACAGAGAACTCATTAATGAGATACTGGGAAGCAAAGCAGCAGCTGATCAAACGCACATTTTTATAACAGGACATCAACTTGAGATGCCTGTGATAATGGGAGGCTGTCAGTCAAGATGCTTTCAAAACACCTACTCAACAGCTCACCAAGCTTCCTTCCTAACAAAAAGTGATATAAAAAATCTTCATGTAGCTGAGAGCCATCAGATGCATGCCACATATCTACAAAACAGGGAGGCAACCTGCTTATTAAAGGTAATTTAATGAAGAAGATCCACACTAACATTGAATAAATCATTATGTTTTGTCCAAGCAGAAAAAGCAAAACGCTGCAGACTGACAGTATTGCTTTCCATTCCAGAACTCATTGAGTTCCATACAAATCTCACCAGTACGTAATGTCTGTTTGCAGACATTATTCTCAACTTGCACTCTGAGCAGACAACTTCACTGTATCTGTCATCAACCGCAGTAAGAACAAAACAAAATAGGTCAACTAAGTTCTGATGAAAATATACATTATCTTAATTATGTAATATGCCCTTACTACACAGGAGAAGGAATCCCATGTAAGAGTGGTTTAGAACATCTTTCCCTAATAGTGTGAGAAAATAAATAATCGTAAGTCTCATGTAGTAATGCAGTTCTTAGCAGTTTCAAGAGTATAACCATAAACATTTCCTCTCATCATGAGCCACAGGTTTAAAACTGGAGGCTTCTACCAAACACTGAAAAGAAACTGAAAGGAAAGCTACACATGCTGATGGTTGATTCCTAATGAAGCTGTAATGCTTTCAAAAAATAAAAATAAATTAGGAAACTTATAAACTAATGCTATGCCTCAGTTTTCAGAGTTACCAACTGTGAAGAATGAATATTTTTTGTTAAAAAATTGGAAATGCTGACTTATAAAAGTGGTATGCACTGTAGTTCAAAGAGTTCAACACACACAAGCACTTACATGCAGATATTATGGTTTACATTTCAGAGGAAAAAAAGAAGTAAGCACTTCAATAATATTTTACTTCCTTTTAATTTGCTAGCCTTCCTTAAAAGTTGTCCAAAACCTCTCTGAGTTTGCTCAAATAAAGCAAGCTATCCATGGAAGTCACATAACATACATCCACACACTGGCTACCTATGATCTAAAATGAATGAATAATTAATAGAAATTGAAATACAAGACATGCAGACAAAGGCAAGTCCACAGTCTCATAAAAAGTTATCAATAAAAAGACATGGTCAAACTTTACAGATGTGTGAGCACTACTGACAGTGTGCCCTAAGAACAGCCCCAAATAGCCACTCAGCTACACTGCAGACTGCCCAGAAACCTGGCTCTGCTGGAAAAAGGAAAAGAAATAAAAATCCAAAATAAGAGTATTATTATCCCAAAAAGTTATATACATTTTCCTGAGCTAAACTAATGATAATCAGTTATCTGTCAGCCAACTGTGGATAAAGAGCCAGGCTGCTTTTAACTAATCATTCATATTTTTGCAGTGTACATACTGAAGACACAATGCAAATCCTTAGTTTACTACGACTAGCTTTCAGGGGTCATTTTGTTTGGCTAAAGATCTCAGAAATCACGTAGTATAACCAAACACAAGGAAAGAGTTTCTCAGTCGCAGTGAAGGAAGTAATGAAGCTGGCAAGAACAAACCCTAAATCATTACATTATAAACAACAAGAATTAAGGAGTAAATACTCATGTGTTGAAGCTTTATGGATAGGAGCATCATGACTAATTATTCCAGTGATCATTTAAACAGGGAATTAAGACAGATTAGAAGCAACAGTAAAATAAATCTCAGCAATATATGCATGAACACAGATAATTACCATAAACATAGCTACCATATGAATATTTGATGTAATTATTAAATCGTTAGTAAAGGTCAGATACAATCTGATTTTTGCTTTTAAATGACCAGCAGACGAACTGTAGATCTTCAAATTCTTTTTTCTTTTAATTTTGTAATTCAGGAGTAAAAGGTCACTCATCCAGATGCAGAAATTATCATTGATTTTAAAGGGTAAGAAGCAACAAAGGAACCAAAAATAGCACTAGAAAACATTATTCAACTAGCAAACACTCAGCAAGTCCAAACAGAAGAAATCCTTACAAACAAACAAAAATAGAAAGAAAAGAAACAATAAGGAAATAAATAATGGAGTTGTTACTTAAGTCTTGAGGAACAGAGAGAAAAGGAAATAAACATTTGGAAACTAAATAAAAAGTGAAACAGTTACTTTAATGTAGAAGAACTGTAAGACTTCTCTTTGTATGGTCAGGTTTCATTATGCACCTATGAAAGCAATGACATCTATTCATAAAAGAGTAACGAAGTGTCTATAACATGCTGTAGGCACACAAAGGAAGTAATTCATTAACGTTAAAAGATTATTTAAGATCATTTCCATGCTTATATAACTTCTCATCGTTTGTTTCAAAAGGAACTTCCACATCTTATTTGTTATTATTCAGCAGCACAGAACTGCTGGAGGGAGCATCCAGAGCTGAAGAGCAGGCAATTAACACAAAAAGAAAGAACCACAGGAGAAACTATTGCCAAATCTCAGCCCTCTGAATCTTCGTCTGATGTCAGAGAAGGAAATAGCAGATAGTGCAGATGGTAGTAGATAGAAATCTTCACTGCACGGCAGGATCTTGAATTTTCTGAGCAGGTAAGTGGTACATCCCCCCAGTGCTGAAAAGCAGCCTGTGGAGAGAGATCGCCTTCCAGCCTCCCACTGATCAGTGCTACGAACAAAAGTTATGGATGTTTGGATTACATCCCCCACTGCCATATAAATGCAGGTGTGTCCTGTGCCTCAGATGTAAAGTATGCCTACCACATTCTTATTTCATAGAGCGTTTAGAGGGACTTGACCAGCAATAGTAGAACGATGCAGATCTAGGTTAAAAAAGCCACAATGTACAAATATGACTGTCATGACACACAGTTTTGCCTTCATATTTCCATACAAGATTATGTGTCTTTTTTCTCCTTAGCAGTAGGAAAGTAAGGGGAGTATCTCTGCTGTACAATGCGAGCGTGTGGTATTTCTGAAACCACCTATTTTGCAATTACCCCACATCAGGAAATGTTGCACTGTATGTATCTCCTTTTAAAATTATCTATTACGTGAGCATTAAGTGGATCACTGTACTCACACAACTGACTTCACAGTGTATGGAGGATTTTCTTCACTCTAGCTCTCATACAAATTCTTTAATGAAAAGGTAGCTAATTGCAAAGCTGAACATTTTATCATTTTCAGCCCATATCTACTTTCCTCCCCCTTCTGCAGTAGAGCTTGAGGTCCACTACAGTTAATTCAAAGATCTGTTGCTATTTTACCAGGTTAATTTGATCACAGGCTATATTATCAACAAGGAAAACTGTATGGATAGCTTGTAGCTCAACAGTGAGGATACCGGTGACCATTTTGCTAACTAAAGACCATGTGGTATCCCCTAAAAGGCTCATTCTAGAAACTAAATATTTCAAAAAGCTTCTCAAATTGACAAGTTACTCGGGTGAAGGGGAAGAACAGTTTCTAACAACAACTTTCCTTGAGTGACAAGTTTGTTTTCATGCAACAGTTGAGGAAATGAGGACTTCCTGCACAGCTGTTACACTGGCCTTAGAGACGCTGTTTTGGGGCACTCTCGGTGCGTTCAGTCCTTTCCTCCCTCTTAACTCTGGTCAGTAGCAGTCAAAAGCAGATTACATTGTTGGGATTCTGCTGATACAACCAGCAGTCTGTAATAGCATTCATAACCCAGTGATTTTTCTTTCTGTTGTCAGTCTCATATACAAATATAAAACAGTTAAGAATCTTGCATTTTTCTCTTTAAAAACTCACCAATGATTAAAAAGTATCTCCACAGCTTGCTAATCAAATTAAAACTACATAATCTTATAAAGGACCAGGCTAACTTTAGACCTAAATTCTAAAGAGATCTGCAGTTATTCCTGTTACCTGTCAGCAGCCAGGATCTCCAGGGCATTTGTAACATTTTAATATTCACTAACTTGGACAACTTACCCTCTTGTGAAATGCACTGAAACACCGGATAAAAAACAGATCCTGAAACTACTTCATGAGTCATAAATTAACGAGAAGTCTGTTGGCCAGAAGTTTTAAATCTCATTCCTTTTATGAAACCCCTCAATTCAAAACTCATGTGGTCTACAAACCTGGCCATCTGCTTGTATGCCTCTTCTGCCACTGCAAAGATATGTGGATCCATATCCCCCATATTTTGGCCACTGTACGCATTGATGATATCTTCGCCATAGATAGGCAGCTGTTCATAAGGATTTATGGCCACTAAGACGATACCTACACAAAGACAAAGAAACAAAGGGAGTTAGTAATAGTTGTCTCAAAATAAAATAAAACAAAAATGGGTTTAACATCAACCATTGTTCTAACCTTTCTAAAAATATTAACTGGAGAAGAATAACACACATGCTTTATGTTGTTGATTACAATAGATATTTAGTCTGACCTCGGCTTTAGGCACAAAAACTAGCATGAGTTTACTTCTATCCCATTTCAGGACATACATCAGGGACAGCTTTTTACTCCATTTCTTCATCTGCCCGTTCTAAAGCTAGTATGCATGAAACTACATCACCAGATTCAGAACACATCTCCTCCTCATACAGCACACAGTGCAGCACGTTGATCAATCTGCACGGCATTTTCCCTTTCTCTAACCGTAAAAGCACCTGGATTTGTGAATAATAGCTGCTAAATGGCCTCACAAGCATTTTGTTATGTACAGTGTGTTAACCCTTCAGAAGCTATGCAGGAGCAGTTTTTGTTACAAACAACAAAGTAGAGTCATAGCGTGACCTGCATGGCTTTACCAGGGGGCAGGAACAACCTCCTGCCTGTAGGACACTTCTGACAGGGGTCAAGAAAATGCATCACATGGAGCTGATACACAGAGGCACACAGTCATGTCAGGAAATTAATTATGCCTCTAGAAGAGGCCCACAAGATCCTCACGTTGTATGTCCATACGTGGAACTACTTACTCCTTCCATCATCTAGTTTTCCAGTTTTTTTTATGCCAATCATCACTACAGCATTTCTAAATTCACACCATCCTTCTGCTCTCCCAAAACAGACCACCTCCAATCCCCTCCTCTTTTACAGAAAAGCTCAGTCTTAATCTGTACATCTTTCCTACCCACAAAGTGAGATATGAATTTTCTTTTCCACAAGAAAAGAGGATTTCTCCGCCCACAGGGAGGGTCTGAACGAGGACTACTGATACTCCTCTCTTCTGCAGTATTTACTCTGGGCAGGGAACACTTCTTATCTGCTCCACGCAGAGGTGAAATCACTGATCACTGACATGTGAGACCTGGCCATTCCAGGCAAAATCTGCTCCCTTGACATGGCAATTCTTCCTCACCTTAACATGTGGCATAAGCAGAAAAAACAAACAAACGAACAAACAAACAAATAAAAAGTAACTCTAATTTTAACTGCAGCCCACTGTAAAAACACTGCCTCTTCTTACATTTGTGTTTCAAGGTGCTTGTGGCTGCATAAAGCCTGCAGCAAGCATGCTATAGACACTCCTTGGACAACGTACTCCTCAGTATCTGTGCTGAAAGCATTTCTGCAGCATTCAGCGCATTTCTAAATTTACCCCGAAAGTCACACAGGTGCACAGCTCCTCAGGGCTCCCAGCCCTCTGCTCCGTGCACATCAGTGCTGTGATTTCTATCTCAGGAACTTTCCATGCAGAGCTGGGAGAAGGGAAGCAAAAGCATCTGTAATCTGCCTCTGCTGCTGGGAGTACCATCCCGTTTTTAAATGCTGTCATGTATTTATAAATCAAGCACCAACCGTAGCAAAAGCATTAAACAATGATAGAACACTTTTCAGAAAGAGACCGGAGAAACCTTGATTTATTTCCTCAAATATAACGCCAGTGACACGTCTGGGCACGCCTATCCAACCCCTGCCAGTGTTTTTCCACCAAATGACTTCACCCAAATGACTCAGTAACTCAAGTTAAAAGTTGCTCTAAAAATGTGTGCCAAGTGCAACTCTGTTATGACGAGCCAAAAAATAAAAGGGGTGCAGGAATACAGGAGCCTGGTGCTGGCAGACACTGCAGTGCCCATCACCTACACTGGGAGTCAGCAGGTGCGGGTGCAAGTCAGCAGCAGCAGTCAGAGCTGGGGGCCGGAGCAGGGCCTGTGAGCAGCCCAAGGTGCTCAGAGCTGCCCCTGGTACAACCAGCCACATCCCTGGGCCTCATGGAGTCAGGCTGGGGCAGGAGAGCAGCAGGCAGCCATCAAAAATGAGCAGCTGCAGCCTGGACTGCCACAGGCTGATTTAACATCCCTAACGTGTCCGCAGCACAAAGACGGCAGTGTGTGTGGAGGATCAGGACAGGCTGCAAATCTAAGTCAGGTGAGCTCAGTCTGGGACATCAGAGAGGCTACAAATGATGGCTGTAAGGGCAAAAACTGGGAAGTGGTGGTGTTCCAGGGCCCTGGTGATGCTGTCAGCAAGAATGCCGGGATATTCTGCAGTATAAACAGCTGCGAAGCACCTCCAGACCCTGATGGTCCATAGGAATCTGCCTGCACACAGGAACACTTAATCCTTTCTTCTCAGCATACCTCATTGGCACATGTGGAGCCACACGGCCTTGGGATTCACAGGCCTGCTTCAGCACTGAACATAAGGCACGTAACGACTGATTTCACCAATAACGAGCTACTGCCAGGCACAGCGATGAGGACCAACCGCATTTTACCTGCGCTCAGTCCAAGCCACTAAGCTGGCTCTGCAGCAGCAGGAACTGCAGGTTTCGCTCTGGCGCTGAGGGCCGGATGAGGCTCCCTGCAGCAGTGCTCCCACGGGAGCGGACGCATGTGCCTCACTCAGCTAATTAGCCAGGTCTGCTAATTCACCAGCACTTGTCCTGACACTCACACCACACAGCTGATGTTTGTCAGCACTTCTGTGCAGTGCTGCTTATTACCAAAGCGTGCATAGCACAGTGGCAACTGAGGAGTCCTTGTGGGACTGTTGATTGTAGGGCAGGTAGGCTAGGTGATCTTTAATGCTCCCTTCCAATTCGAATGCTTCTATGAGCCTATGACTCCATGACTTGCCATGGAGAAAGAGACATGTGTTAGACAACCCAGCCTGCCCCACGCCAACAGGCCAGCTGCCAACAGCCTTTGGCACTGAGGCTGTGACGGATGGGCTCCTAAAGCCTCTCAAGCTTGCACATGTATTCAAACAGACATCAAAAAAGCCATGCAACACTTCAGACAATTCCCTCCTGCTTCTGCCTGCACTGGCAAAAATGAACCCTTGAATTCAAAACTGCAGCCCCATGACAAGTCTCCAACACATTAAAGCACTTAATTGCAGTAGTGGCTTGCAAAATCAACAAGTTACTGCCATCTGGAAATAACCAAAACAAGCAAGGCAGGAATTATATGCTTTCTATGGGAACTTTTAAACCAGTCTACCTCCCAGGATAATAATTCTGAATAATTCATATATAACTTATTTTTACCTCCACTGAATGGAATTGCTGTATTTATAAGAGCTATCATGGCCCTTCCCACATTGTGTGAGCTTTCATTCCTGCAGTTACATGAAATTTCATTACTTTTTGTTACTTTTTGCCATTCTTACATACATCCAAAGTAAATGTGGCCAATTCTTTCATTTTGAATGTATTCACCCATCTGTGAATATTAATGCAAACACTTTATTAACTTGTTCAAGTTTGCTGTCCTTCATAACAGGCAGTATTTATACATCTGAACTGATCAGGAATATTTACTGAGTTTTGATCACAGTCATAGCAGGTTATCCATATGTTTTTCCTTATAACCCTTCAGCTTCCGCCATGAACTCTTCATTTCATATTCTCAACAGCAAAACAAGACAATAAATCAGCTCTGGATTTCTGGTGATGGGCTGCCTGGAAGTTAAGAAATCAGGAGTTCTTCTGTTTAAAAGTCTGGGTTCCCTCAAATTGAAATTGAAAAGAATTTAATATCCGTTCAACCTATTACGCTAAGAAAAGAAGAACCACCCAAGACAACAAATGCACAGCACACTGTACTCTTCGGTCCCCCAGCAGGTGTAAGAACTCACTCACCTGCACTGTGACCAGCTGAAATTGCCACAGTGCACAGTCCACGTATGTCTAATTCACCCACCATGCATTTCACAAAGCATCACTTAGTATTGGGAAGCAGAAGGGCTGATCAAGCTCAGCAATCCCGAATCAATGAATTCCACAAGCTGCTAAAAGCCTTCTGGTCCTAGAAGAAACTGTGTAACATCAGCCAAACCCACAACTAAAGCAGCACGAGGACAAACATAAAAACAACTTCTCAAATAGCAAAACAAAACCAGCAGACAACACACTCCTTTAGAAAGCCTCTCGCAGAACACTAAACATAATCCATGTTTACAAGCAAACAAAATGCAAACCCAGCAGACTGTCTCACAGGACAGGCATGGCTGTACTTGCAGACACCACACTCATAAACTGGAAACTATTTACAAGGTTGGGTCGTACGACTCCGGTTACACAAAAGCCCTTTCACTGAACACTCCTCCATCAGGAGCTTTGCCATGGGGGCATGAGGGACAGGAATGTGGGCTATGTCCAAGATGGGGGAGCTGAGAAGTCTGGCGATTAAAACACAAACCCTTAGAAGGGGCTGCCCAGAATGGCTGTGGTTTCTTTGGTCAAAGCCCTGAGCAACCTGATCTCGTCAGATCTGTTTGTAAGAAGGGAGCTTCCTGGAACACTTTCAGAGGTCCCTTCTAACATAAACCATCCGGTGCCTGTGGTCACACTCTAACTGTGTGACAGGATGAGATGTAAGTATGCATCTCCCACACCTATGGGAATGAAGGTCTGCAAGCAGAGAAAGGCAAAGTCAAATTCAGGCCCCCATGGCCCGGACATTGCTCAGAGCAGGACTGGGAACAGATGCACTCTGCTGGGCTCCCACAGGTTAGGAACTGCTGGTGTGTGCAAAACGTGGCTCAACGCTAATGCTTGTGCCTAACATGCTGCTGGCCTTCTTCCCCACATCCCTCACCATGGTGGAGCTGTAAGAATGTCCAGAACAGGGAAGTCTAACACATGAAAAATTCCACCTGCAGACCAGGACAAGACAAGGCCTTATAATGCAAAATAGAAATTTCTATTTCAGATACCAGCAACCATGATTTGCTGCTGTCTGTCAAGGGCCATCCTGCAACACGACATCTGCAGCCTTGTGAAAGCCTACTCCACAGTTTGCAAATAGTGCAAAGCACAGTGAAATCATAAATAGCAAGTCTAATGTATGGTAACATGGAGAGGGCTCAATAACCTCTGGCATGCAGTAACAAGAACTGGAGCTGTCCTACAAACACTTGATTAGAAACAAAGTTAAACTGTGTATTTAAAAAGAAATCACTGGGCATGTTTTCTGCTGGCATAAATTGAGCTCTGGTAAATACACAGGTAGTAATTGGACTACATGTACAGGAAGAATGTGTCTTTGTTTTAATCAGACAATCACAAGAAGGAAATTTTTAGTATTTGATTTCCAGGAATAACATCATCATATTATGTTTTCAGACCTAAATGTAAAAAAAACAAACAAAACACCCAACCAACAAACGACAGCAACAAAACCCTAATGACTTGAACTGTTCCTTATGCACTAGCACAATGTCCAAAACATAGGCAAACTAAAGAAATACTTGAAAAGTTAACAGACTGTTTATAATGAAAGGTTACATTAAAAAGTTAAAAATGTATTTTGATTAAAAACTGACATTTAAAAGAAACACATGCACACAAGCCCAAGAGCATCAAGCCTAAACTGTCTCTCAGTGTGTCCTTAAAACAGACAACTCAGCTACAATTTTCTACCTACAATGAAGTGTTTGTTAAAGTAACTTCCCCACAGTTTGGCTGTATGAAAATATTACAGGCAATTACAGCTTTAGGTAACGTCTACTGTGAGCTAAAAGGTATTTTTAAAATTCACATTGTTCATGATTGTGAATGGACAAGCACTGGCTCACACACAGTTACAGATGCACTCTCATAGTTCTACTGACTGGAAAAAAACAAGAAGAAAAATAAAGGGGTATCTCCAGCACAAAGATACAGCAGCTCAATACAGATGCAGGCAATCAAAGGCAGGAAGCAATAAATCCATCCAGCAGCAAGGCTAACCTCCTACATCTGCAGCATGTGAAGCTCTCCTCCAGCCAATGCCTACCTATGCATGCCTAAGGGGAACAACAGTCAGCAAGGAATCCCATGGCTAAAATTGTTGAATACAAATTTCATAAACAGCCCACTGGGAAGCTAGAGGAACATCAAGTGAAGTCAACTTTTTTGAGCCTTAATAATTTCAAGCCTACTTGATGCACTTACTGACCACAAACACAGGGACTTTCACCAGAACAGCCCAACCTACCCTACCATTAAGTTAAAAGTACAAATATCAATAATAAACTTTTTCTGTCTGCTGCAGTCTCTGTGAAGATTACAGGATAAAAAGACAGTACTTGCCACAATAGGTATAAATGAGTTTAGAGTCTATAAATCGAACTTTGAGGTTGTGTAGCACAGCAGGTTCATGGAGATAACTGAGCGCAGTGAGGTCATTTTCACCAACAAGGATGTCAGGGTTTCGCAAGGGGGGGAGTTCCTTAGTCTTGGGGTCGAGGCAATATTCTAGGTCCTGAAAATCAAATGGAAGCACGTGTTGAAAGAACCGCAGTTTCGATCCCCTCATTCAACCCCTCCCATCGTTCTTCCCAGCAAAAGATTCCCAGGGTATAAAAACACAAGGTAACATTTACATTGTCTGGTGATTTGGGTTCTCCAAAAATATCATTAAAAAATTCCCAAAGGGGTTTTCTACATGCAACGGGCAATAATAAATGCATTTCATCCTTTTAAACTATTACTTAAACAAATGCCTCGCTTTTGCTGCCAAATCTTTTTATTAAATAAACTGAAATGTGTTTTATCACAAATCTAATTAGTTTTTCATATAATTTTCCTCTTGAGCAGGACAGAGGAAATAATTCCCATCAGTCTACAGCCAGCTTTATAAACAACAACATCACACAAGAACATTGGCAAGCACAAGAATGCCATGAAAACACAAACTGGAAAAAATGCTACTTATAGTTCACACAGATTTATGCAGATTAATCTCTAATGTAGATGTTTTAATTGCATCTGTCTCTGGAGGAAACAATGCTTCATTTACCTGACACTCCCTTGTCCCAGCACAATGTGTCTTAACTGGCAAACATCTGCATTCTACTACATTCAAAATGCAGGTGTGCAGCATCACTGCACAGTCTAGAACGTGGAGGGTGGAGCAAAACAGATCTTGTCTGATTGAAAAGGTTGTGCTCAGTTTGCCATACCAGAGATGTGAGTGAGTCAAAGAATGAAATTTATTCAATTAAAGTGTTTTAACTTAGGACCTATTCTATACACATAATCTGCTCATTTTACTTAATTACTATGTAGACCTCCACCTGAAAACAGCATGTGAGCTGCCCACTGGTAGGAAGAAAAGAAATTAAAAATAAATCCTTGTACTACTGCAGGAGATCTTTATTTTCTATGAGAAGACCTGAAGGACCACTTCCATCATACACTGACATTAAATAACCATTTAAATGGCATAAGAAAATATAAACAGGCCTTCACTACAAGGATGTGATCTTTTCAGAGAGACGTCGTCCCTTCTCTACACAGCATACTGCACCATTCTGGCAATGCTCTTAATCCTTGCCCCATCCTACTGGTATTAAGTTTCTCATGGCTATGCTCAACTCGAAAGTCACCATTTCTTTCTGCAACACTGTCCTCCTTGTGGCCCCCAGGAGTATCAACCAGGGTTATAGCTTTAACAGCATGAGTAGAAAAAGATAATATATATAACTGAATAATACAGGCAGCTGGATATAACCAATATTTCCGTTATCTTAGTTATTTTAAAAAATCAGGCAAAATGGAATTCTGTAAATAAACATAATTCATCACACAAAATGTAATACTCAAACTCTGTGGTCAAGAATAATAGCACATATAAAAATAGGGCTGTAGTTTTACAATATAGCTTGGTGTGTTAGGTACATCAGTCTCCCAAGAGCAATCAGTCAGGATTTAACACGCAGACCTACCTTGCCCTCTTCAAGTCGAAGCTGCAAAACTTTATCTCCAGGTTTATAATCTTTAAGAAGTTCTGCTGACTTCCAGACCTCCTCTGGGTCAGGGATCCAAACCCTGGCATACTGCAACATAAAAACAACAGCAACAGATCAGTGAATTCTGGAAGCAATATCGTTAAATCATCAACATGTATGATACCAAAAACTTCTTTTTCTCTTTTTTTTTAATAAATCTGTTTATAGCCAAACCTTTAAGCAAAAGATAAGTTGATTAGCACAGAGGAAGTGACTACGTTATTCTGTTGACACAAGGCTACATATGCGTTGCCTTCACTGCCTTTCTGCAGTAAGAAAAGGCCATTTCCTATACAAAACAATGTCCTAACACACATTCATCAACAATATAAACTACCTATGTTTTCAGAGGTCAAAAACTTTGCTACCAAAAAGATTACTTAAGAGCAGCTCTTCCGAGCAGATTCTGAAATCTCTCCAAACAATAGAGAAGAAAAGTCGAATTCCTGTTGTGATCATTTCCACCCAAGCCAAAGGTACAGGCCTGCTCTCTGCCAGGCTCTCAGAAGTGCTACACGTGTGCCAAACTCGTGCAGCTGCCTGGCTGTGTTCTCCAGCGCCAAGTCGTGGGAATGCCACAACAAAGAAGGGTGGTTCATCTGGACGGCTTCCGTTTGGTGTGAACTGAAATGAACAATCCCTAACGACAGCTTTTAGGAAACATCCTTGAATACAAGCCAAGCCAAACAAAAAAGTCCAAAATTTAAAAGGAAAAAAATTAAAAAAGCAGCACATTTTCCTATTGCTTATGTTCAGCATCCAGAAGAAATTAAAAAAAAAATCAGCTGTGAAGTCCTCAGTACAGGAGAGACACGGACCTGTTGGACCATGTTCAGTGGAGGGCTGCAAAAATGATCCAAGGGATTGAACACCTCCCCTGTGAGGACGGGCTGGTGGAGCTGGAGCTGCACGGCCTGGAGAAGAGAAGGCTTCATGGAGACCTGAGAGCAGCCTTTCAATAACTAAAGGTGGGCTATAAGAAAGAAGACTCTTTGGCAGGGTCTGCTGTGACAGGACAAGGAGAAATGGTTTCAAATTAGAAGAGAGGAGATTTATACAGGGAAGTGGAAGAAGTTTTTTTACACTAAGGGTGTGCAATAAGATTGGAACAGGCTGTCCATCCTTGGAAACATTCAAGGTCAGGCTGGAGGGGCTCTGAGCACCTGGTGGAGCTGTCGGTATCCCTGCTCACTGCAGGGGAGTTGGACTAGATGGCCTTTAAAGGTCCCATCCAACTTCTGTGATTCTGACACCAGCTGCTGCAGTACTCCCCGGTTCTCTGTTGACAGTGCATTAAGAACCTCACCAAGACTGACGGATAAGGTGCCCAAAAGAGTTAAGATGGTTCTGAGAGTCCAATTTGTTATCAGCATTAACAAATTCTTTATCACTTTAAAACCAGCTCAGTCCCGCAGTAAGCGTGCACTGCGGCAAA
The DNA here is from genome assembly GCF_016699485.2 of Gallus gallus. Taxonomy (NCBI): domain Eukaryota; kingdom Metazoa; phylum Chordata; class Aves; order Galliformes; family Phasianidae; genus Gallus; species Gallus gallus. The sequence continues at coordinate 8,778,615 of NC_052541.1, read as the reverse complement.
AAGGAAACCAGGGGAAACTATTCAAAACAAGGAGCGGCTTCTTCCCATCCCAGATGTGCAACAGAACCTCGCACTGCCTTCTTGTTGCAGGGCAGCAGTGTGGCAGTGCACTCCCAGGTGCAGCCATCCAGGTACCACACTGCAGTGCCCCGGGCAGCGCTGCTACGTCCAGCAAAAACACTGCAGCCCTTTTAATTACCAGGCTTTGGCATCTCATTTGAAGCACACGAGGGCAGAGCCCAATGCGTTTCTTCTCGCAAATCAGGCCTGTTCACTCCTTTCCATGCACTCTCAGTGCTGCCATTTCGGTGCTGGTATTTGTCGCAGTGTTACTGAGTTGGGACAGATTTCCCCCTCACCCTCAGGTACATCCCAAGCCTACTGTGTAGCTGCTACTGAGTCCATAGAAACCACAGGAATAGCAAGGACTATTCCCCAGAGCCTGGGGAAATCTGCCAGTTTAACACACAGACATCACCCTATCAGTCACAGCTGAAGACAAAATGTGTATGTGCTGCACTTGGTCCAATTTTTATGACTTTTTATTCCCTCACTAGTTTCCCATCTACAATGTCTTCGATGGGAAACCACACTTAAACGTTAATACAGAAGAAGTAAGCTACAAATACGCTCAGGACAGAGGGCCAGCAGGCTGGTCATATGCTGTTTTCCAATGTTAGAAAGGCAGCAGACTCGTAAGACACAAAGTTAACTTCGGGCAGCAAATGTTGCACAGCAGTTTCTAATTATGTGATCCATGCCAGAGTGAAACAGGCACCTCTAATTTATTCAGCTGAAACCGTACATTTGTGACTGTCTGCAGAAAGGAAGGAGAAAGCAGAAAACAGATCACCATAGAAACTGGGCTACGAGAGACAGCTGAATCTTCCACATGACATAGCCTCACAGACACTAAAGTCATCCTAAGAGCACTAAGCTGTACCATCTCTGCCCAGCCTTAAATCCCTGCCAAAGAAACACCTGGTAGAAAGAGCAAGTAGGAGGAAAGAGAGAGATAGCTTCTAATCAGAAGCAGTGAATCGTTTCCCAGCGTTCTCACCTCACTAACTTAGCAGAATGGTTTGCCAAATCAGATTTTCATTCTGTCTTTTGCATAATCAGTTGATGGTAAAATTCCACTGCTATAAAGTCTTTCGTGTGCTCCAAGCCTAAGCAGAAAGCAAAGCACTGTCAGTGGTGGAAAGAGGACCAAGGTCATCTGGGAAGCACCTTGCTCTGGTATGCCTAACATTCATCCTCATTGACTAATACACAAAAGCAAGCTTATGCCTACATTAAAATAAGACTAAAACACAATAAACTTCTAGAGACGATGAATTACAAACCAATCTTCTAAAAAGGGGAGGAAATCCTAGCCAAAAATAACACTGAAATTGCAGTAAAAACGACGGCAACAATCAGATCAACTTGACTGAAACTGTGCTCAATGAACCAGGACGAAAACGCTGATAGGAGATCACAGTTAGACTGACTCAAGGAAAAGCAGTGAATGACGCTGTAGGAAAACACGGCTGTGGCTCACTCTGAACTAGCTTCAGAAACCATCGGTGAACAGAAGGCACACTGATGAGACAGCCGTGAGTTCAGAAGGAAGAAGAAATAACCGAACACATATAAACAGGGTTACGTCTAAATTACATTTCTTGCCTCGACTCTCCCAGCCTCACCGGTGACGTCAAACACCACCGCCTGCACAGCCACATGGACGGACAGACGCACCGTGCTCTGTGCTGGAAGGACAGGTGCTGCGAGGTGGTAAGCAGGGCTACCCATAGGATGAGCTGACAAAAAGACAGGGCAACGTATGCGTTTCTCACTGGTGGGTCACTGTATTATCAGAATTTCACATAATAAGAAAGTGTAATAGAAAATTGCAGCGTTCTGTAATACCTCATGATTTCATCTTAGATCACATGAAGAAATCAGCAGACTATAACAATCATCTATCAAATGAGACCATATGACTCAGAAAGCTTCTCTTCTGAGATATTAACTTCTTGAAGCACAAACTGACGTTGCTGACGGGACAGAATTAGAAATGCAAGCGGCCCAGCATTGGCTTCAGCAGTCGGTTTTCCACTTCCATTGCATAACCACAGTTATTGCAGGAGATGCAGCTATTTGTCCAGCACAGCAGCTCTTCTGAGATGCACTGAAAGACTTCACAAGGTGATATGTGCCCTACCAAAACCAAACAGGAAACGTCAACCCGACAAAGTTGTCCCTAGCACCAAAGACCTGCCCTTTCACTTGAGCTCCTACGGCTTTTACTTTAGCAAAAATGACCGAGTTTTTCTTTTACAGACAGCCTTAAAACCCACAGCCTTCTAGGTGCTAATCGTGAAAAACTGAGGACAGACATTACCTCTCTCCTTCACAAACGACCTTATTTTTGGGTAGGAATAAAGCAGTTTGTTAACATCTGGATCAAAGTGATACCTGCAGCACGAGCTGGGGAAGCTGATGGAATAGCAACAGCCCAAACTGGACCAAACTCATGCAGTGCGAGCCTGTTGCTAACTCTGAGCACGGCCGCCTGGAGAGAACAGTGTGCATCATTAAGGCTGGACAAGGAAAAGTGTCTGTTAGCAAGGCACAGCTACAAGGCCGTCCAAAAGCTGTGAAAGGCTGGGTGAAACAGCTGAGCTTACCTATGCAAAATGCTTGCTTATCAGAATAGCATTTCCTGAGCTGTGCGATTTCCTTGGGTAGGATTGCTCTGAAAACATCAATGGATGCCACTGGAATAATTCGCTTTCAGCCTGTAGTCTCCCTTACACTGCTCTCACAACGCCAACACCACAGGTGGCAATTCTGAACCTAAGAGCACTTAGGAAAACTTTCTCTTTTGTACTAACAGTACATGCAGATGCATGTCCAGGTGAGTAACAGGCTTAAACACAAGTCTTAACTTGACCAGCCCAGATCTCAGGCAGAGATCCTGATCAGTAACACAGGAGGCAGCAGCAGGTCCCAGTTCTCCCAGTGCTGAAACCAGAATGATTTTTTGCAGTACCCCCAGCCTTTTTGCGGCCCTGAGGAAGCACTGCATTTCTAATAAGAACACACTGCTGCTGGTTGCAGGCTGAAAAGAAAGACAAGACTTTACCATCCTTCCAGAGAAATGGCAGGTAACCAGGAAGGATCAGAAAGCAGCCAAAGACTTCACTTCCATGACAAGCAGGATGCAAAATTTCTGAGCAATTCCTCTCAATTCTTGTTATGACCCGAGGGCTAATTAACTTTCCAAGAGAATCACAACAAAAAGTATCGATTTTCTTAACAGCAGTAGCATTCTTCTGGTGTGGAGGGCATTTTCTGCCTGGTTGCTCAGCAACAGCCATTTCTATACCTCTCGTACAGTTTAAGACCTAATATTTATTATGTATTAGTTTACAAAGACATTAATATGATACATAGTGAGGAGAACATCTGCGACCATTTGTATTAATGCTTCATCTGACAAATAATTTCACATAAGCTGTTTTTCTAATAGGAAAACTAGAAGACTACCACATAAATCTAACTCAGGAAAGAAACTTCTCTCCCCACGCTTCCCCAAACTTTTTAGTTGTTATTAATTTCTGGGTTTCTTAGAACTGCTGAACTCTGCAGATATCTTGACTAATATGCAAGCAATTTTCTTTTGCATCTAAAACATTCTGCATATTTTTTTTAAGGGTCAAAGAAAGAGAACTCAGCTAAATACTCCAGCCTGGCAGTTCTCATACTTCTGCAGTTCTCATTCCAGGCTTGCAGGGAGAATAAGCAGCCCTGCATTCTAACAGCTCCTTGTTGCCTTATGGCTAGGAAATCACCACTTCCCGCTCAGACCTCATTACTCTCACATGGTTATGATAGTAAACAAGGAAAAGAGCTCTTAGTTTTTACTGGACTTTACTGCTACATCCTTACGAGATCAGTAAATGAAATGAAACAGAAGGTCAGGTCTCACTGGAGCCTTGTCATACAGCTTGTTTGTAACACTCCGCATGGTCAGCCCTTCCATACAGGCAAGGACTGCTAGACTGGTAAACTCTGGTGTCTGGAGGAATCATTCTGACCAGCAGCTCCTTCTGCTAACAGCGGTGTAACACATTTTAAGGCCAATTTCAAAACACTGAACTCTACAAAGGCGTGTCTTTGAGCTTAAATAACCTGAGACTTCTTCCTATAGAACAAATTACACTGATATCCTGAGATGCTCCTACATACAGCTTTCATTGAACTCCATAGGTTGACACCATCTTTAATGGTTATATAAGTAGAACTAAGCAAGGGATGGAAAAACAACGTTCCATAGAGTCCTGGGACAACATGGCACCCCTGGGACCAGAAGAGCAGATGGGAGTCCTGGGGCCCGCAGGCGGCTGCACTGAGACTATTAACACACACCCAGGGAGTGACTTACAAACTCATCCTGAGATAAACAAGTAGAAAACGAGTCACAAACAACATCGAGTAACGCCACCAAATGTTTCAGCCATCACACCAGGCCTCTGAGTTACCTCCGTGCTGGCAAAGGTCAAATGCAGAGACAGACCTGTATATAAGAGCATACTGCAGCAGAACAGCGGTTCTCCTCCTCAAGAACAAGTGCAAAGGAAGAGCGAACTCCAAAGTGCAGAGCAGCACAGCCACCAACTGATAAATACCAGAGGTCTCTGCGTGTTTAACTACCACAGCCACTGTAGAGATGAGTTTAAGAACAAACAACCTAACAGTTGGGGCATATAAACCAAGGGTAGCAGCTTGGCCGTGTCACTGCAGAGCTAACCAGCACGGCAGGCTCTTCTGAAGGTTGCTCCACGTGGAAATAGAAGCTGATGCATGAATACGTAACTGTATGCATAGGTGAATGCATTATGCCTGCATCTCCCTCTCCGCTAAACAACTGCCCCGAGCTAGCAGCCGTACCACAGCAGGGAGTCACTGCCATTCTGCCACAGCTTCAGCGACCAGAGGGCTACAAAGATGGGGAAGGGTCTGAGGCCCGGTGTGGGAGCAGGGGCTGAGCCCATGGGTTTGCTCAGCCCAGAGCAGAGGAGCTGAGGGGAGGCCTATGGCGGCTGCAGCTGCTCACAGGGAGTGGAAGGCAGCGCTGAGCTGTGCTCTCTGGGGCAGTGACGGGGCCTGAGGGAACGGCATGGAGCTGTGAGGGAAGTTCTGCACCAGAGGGGCAGATCGGTGTTTGCAGCGTGCAGGGTTAAGCATGTCAGACACTGTGCCCTTCCCTGCATGCAGGGAAACTGCTTCCACCAAAGGTCCTTTCTTTAATATTTACTTAAAGTATGCTCTGTATTTCGGACTTGGTCACTTGTAACAACTCCTACTTTGTCAAGCATGTCTTTGGTCCAAGGTACAACCAACATGGGCCTTAACTATGAGTATCCTATGAAAAACCACTGCAGTACAATTTAGAACTGTTGGTTAGCCACCAGGGAAATGTCCATCAACTTACATGAACTCAGCTTACATCAATTTACATGAAACTTTGCCTTACTTTGAAGTGATGCCAGGGTCACCAAACAAAAATGTAAGGTTTTATTTAAATTTAGATATTAAAACTATAGCAACCTTTTGGATAAAGTTCAGAGAAAATGGTCCCCTTGGAAATCCACATGCTGGGAATGATATCAAACCAGAAAACCTTTATTTTGCACTGCCAACTCTATGAAAAAATAGTGAATTTATCTCTTTTCCTCACCTTTAAAAGCTTTACTTCCTACATTTCATATTGATTGTACTTGACCTCCCCTTCAGTGACATAGGGAAAGACAGATTTGGTTTATAATCAGTCACTACTATATCACACAACACATTAGCCATCAAACTGTTGCCCATTCAAACAACCCCCTAAAGTGCTGCATGCAGAAGCAGCATTTACCAGCCTTTGCTTTATTCCCAGCTCCCCTTCCACACCTGGCTGCCCATCCTCCAGCAGCTGCCATCTCCAGCCAGCTGCCACTGCTGAAATCTTCATCTGTGCATTATTTAGTTGCGATGCCAGTAGCACAGACAGCTGAACACCACCACACAGCTCAGGGAAGTCACACGCAGTCCTGCTTTGGTATATTTTGAGTGTGACCGCATGATATTCCTGACAGTGTTTAATTAAGGTTGTGTTATCAGTTACACAAAGCTAAAACCTGCTTTGTGGTGTCCGTGCAGACCCTGGAAGCCCAGCACGGCCACGCTGCTCCCAGTGAAGCATGAACGTTTTGGTCATTGCTTGAGGCACAAACAAACGTACAACCAACTTCTTGAATAAGCACAATAATCTCATCAAAAACACGGATCAGAACTGGGATGGTCATCTTCAGCTGAGCAACAGCAAACTGCTGAGCTCTGACGCTGGGAAAACCTGAGTTTTGGGTCATACCCACATAGAGAGGCACACAATGCACTGCATCTCAACCTCTGCCATCAAAATGAAGGCCAACACAGAATTACACGCTGGCGACGTCAAAAAGAAGTTAATTACGAGTCTGCCCTAAAATACCTCCCAGAACATTCAACCTGAAAAACATGTTATGAGAGTTACAGAATAGCGGCCACAAAAAAATTAAGGGCAAATGAAAACCTACAGCCACCCCCTGCATATTCAGCTAATGAAACAAGTTGCACTGAAGAAGGAATATCAGGAAGAGGTGCCTGATGTCACGCTTGTCTCCAGACCACGGAAGACCATCGTGTCTCTCACAGACTTTTACGTGTTGATGGTTATGTAACACTGGTTTCATTTCCTCAAGTTCTTACATGGATTTACTATCCTACAACAGCATTTTTCAGTGATTTCCCCCAAAGCTCCTGGAAGGCTCACCTACAACAGGCAGAAGATGCTCACCATTCCATGCAGCGCGCTGCACAACCCAAGCTGTGCCTTGGGAAGCTGGAGCTCCCAGTGCTGGCTGCAGCTGGATGCCCATTTTAGGTTCTCTGGTGCTAAGAGAGGAAGCGTTGTCTTTTGTCTGTGTCAGTGCTTCAGCAGAGAGCCATCTGCATCGCTGGGATGAGATTATTTGGTGTATCGAGCACTCCCTTAGACAGGAAGGAGAAATAATGCTTGCATTGATCTGGCAGATGCACTGAGCTGTGCTGTGCTGCGGCACCAGAGTCTGAGACAAGGAGTTATTGAGAGAAGAGCAGCGTGGCCATAGCTGATCACCTGGCACACAGCAGCACAGACAGGTAAATATATCTGGGTCTGTAAGGCATCCAGAGTGCACACAACTGCTGACTTACCTGTGTGCCACACAGCAAAAAATGCAAGGAAAGACGTTTGGTACAGACACTGACAGTAGGCACGGCTGTACTCTTCTGAGCATTCTTGTGTGAGGTTGGGATCAAGTCTGAACAGCCCTTCTGGTTTCACTTGAGAAAAGTCACAGGAAGAGTCCAATACCTCCTGGCCGTTCTAAAAACCCAAAATGAATGACTGCAAAGCACTGCATTCAGTTCGTGTGCAACTGGTTGCCTTTTGTTAAGCTGCACAGAAGCACCAGCTTGAGATGCAATCATATTACAACAGAGCTTTTGCTGCCTTGGCCGAATTTACTCAGGGAAAACCAGTTTTACTCAGCTAACCCAGAGCAGAATTCGGCCATTACAGCCCAGTCTACACCAACGCAACACCGTAACACAACCTGACCTCAGTGAGCCCATTAACGGAGCCATATTTAGTCTCACCATCTTTCCATAGGTAATTAACAGCCAGTCCTCATGCGAGGAACTAGAAATGGTGTGAGCAACCTGACAAGCTCCAGCACAGAGCCGGCAGGCAGGGTGACATCTGCCACACGTCCCCCACCAGGGCTGGGGAAGCCGAAAGCAGAAATGGGGCCAACAGGTGCGGCGGGGCTGAGATGTGCTCAGAGGGGAACTGCGGCGTTTCTGCTGCACAGGAGAGCCCAGAGGAAACTCCTGGGCAGCCGCAGCTGTTCGCCCCGGCACTGCCAGCACCACCGCCTGCCTCGGCCAGCACAGGGAACTCCATAAGACATGGCTGTGCTGGTGAGAGGAGAGGAATCAAAGCCCTTCTACGCCACAGCTTAGATTTCTGCACCATACTTAGCCTTTGAAAAAGGTGTATTCCACTGCTTTTCTCTGCAGACACTGATAGCTGACTGCCTGTACATCATTTATGCTGCCCCTGTACTTCCATTACATGACTGTTAGCACAAAGAGATGCACTCCGACATCAAACCTGAACAACTTCTCACATTCTTCTAAAGGAGACAATGTCCTCAACAATGAAATCATTGCCTGAAATGTTTGAAAACAGTCTGCCCTATACATCTCCAAGCATAAACCAAAACTCTATTTACTCTAAACTCCTATTAACAAGCTCTCACATGATCAGGTTGACAGTCTCCACCTCTGTCCAAAGCAATAAAACAACCAAACATGTTCTACTTACTTTAACGTACATATATTCTAGACCACCTATTTCCATCTCGCATCTCTTGTGACACAGATTTTCAGCACTTTCCAAGGCAGTTGGTGTTTCTTTTCCAGGCAAAACAGGCTTAACCTCCATGGAAAATATTTCTGTCTCTCCTTTCCTGCTGCACAGTAACTCATAAGGCGACTTGAGAATCTCACTGGTTCCCTCAGCAAAACAGCTGAGGTCATCTGCTTTAAAGATATGTATGAATAACCCATGCAGTCTGCAGGGTAACGTGTGACATGCCACGCTGGGGCAATGAATTCCCTCATTGTTAGGCTGACCCATAATATTTTAGTTTCTCTCTCCAGCTCTACAAAGAGTGCCCTCCCATCACTCAGTGAGCAACTGCAAAACTCTCTCAGCTTGTGATAATCAAATGGGAGAATTCAAAGGCACTGCAAATAACTGCAGCAAGACTTCATGATTTTTCACAGCCATTTACAAAATCCATATGGGGATGCAAATGCCTCAAATAAGCATCTCTTCTTCTATATTTAGAACTAGGCTAGAAGCATGCAGTTTGCATCTAACCACACAGCAATCTTACGAAGCTTTACATGGTAAGTCACAAGTCATATGTTCCTTCTGTGTTAACTGCTTACTATAAAGAGAGGATGAGAGCTCTTTAAAGCAGGGTTGCTTTAGCCTTTATATTTCATGTTAAAAACAAGGCTCTCAGCACACCAAAGCATAAGCAGCCTGCAAGAATCTGCTCTCAGCCATCTCCGTTGGCTCCTCTGCGCTAAGTGAACTCAGCAAGCCAATTATCCTGTTAATTACTGGTGGCAGATTTTATTTGAAGTGAATTAACCTGAGAGCTTTACGGGCAACCATACCTGAATGATCTTGACTGCTTGTCCTCCAGCTCAGCCCTGATACTGTTCCCTCAGACCTACCATCACTGCGGCGACCTCTCATTGATATCTGCTCACCTTCTTTTTATCTCCTTTTCCACCTAACACTTTAAGAAGCTTTACCCCAGCCTGGAGTAGCTCCACGCCACTATTGAAGAATGTCCCTGACCGCACTATGCTATTGTCCCACACTAATGGGACAAAGAAACCAAATCCATGCCAATAAGGAAAACAGATGTGCAGCACTGGGGAGCTCAGATGACCCACCTGGCCCAGCACTGTGTGTCGGACTGCTGCCTGCAGCAAGAGGGCAATGCAGAGGAGATAGGCAGCTCCATTATCTTCCCAAGATGGTGAGAAGCCTGGAATGTGGAAGCTCCTCCTGCAAATACGCTCTTGCTATTAAATGTTAAAACTGGGCTTTAAGTAGGCAGGTCATAACTTAGTGCAACACTGCATACACAGAGCTTAACACCAAGAAGTTGACAGGCAAGCATCCCCATGATATGTTTCCTTTTGCTTTCCCGCACCTATTATTCTGGGCAGGCAAATGATGGCAAAACTACTTCTTGGCAATAAGAGGAAATAGAAGGTCAAAGCCTTGCAGATGTACAGGCTTGATTTCAAAGCATAAAATTAAGCAATAGGATTACTCACACCAGTAAAGATAAAGCTTTGGGGAGGATCAGAGCTAAGCAAAACCAGGGTTAAGCGAAGCCAAGGCATTCTGAGAACACGGAGGAAATGATGCAGTCCCAAGCAAAGGCAAACACAAAGCTCGGCCCTGGCACTGGGCTCTGCCCATAAAGTCCCTGGAAGCCTTCCTGCTAGCGTTGGTAAACGAGCCCTTAGCAACCCCATCACACTCCATCCTGCAGCTCAGATGTGAAGCCAGTGGGAGGAAGAAGTACTGTACAAAGAGCCTTTGAGTTCGGCACAGCTTGGGTGCCTTCAGATACATTCCCACTTACTTGAAAGTTTTGGTACAGATTTAAACCACTAAAATTCTTAGGAGCATTGCCCTCTGAGATAAAAATATACATCTGTGGTGCACCGTGAGCGACACTACAGTCTATGGCAATAGCTGAAGCAGAAGACCGACAGAAGAGGAAATAGTGAAAGTTGCAGACGTGAAGGAAACTCCCAAGAAATGCGGGTTGACTGAGCCAGACTGTACTTTCTGCAGCAGGAACCACCTATTTCTCAGGGGAAATACAAGGTTCTTCCCTGCTGCACAGGAGAAGAGCAGAAGATAGCTCTGCTTGAGTTCATCACCACCATGACTGACCAGCAGCAGCCTGTCCTCACACCGCTCCTTGGCCCCGGTCCCACCGTACAAATGCTGCACAGTCAAGCCTGACTGCTACGGTAGTAAACACTGCTGCACTCTGGTGAGCACACAACTGGGCCAGAGAAAACCTCCATACATCCAGCACACAAATCAAACAGCCCAACGAGGTGTGTCTGGACGTGTGCTCCCGGGCACATACAGGTGTCATGACTCCAGGAACATAAGCTCAAGTCACAAAATCTGAGTTGCATGGAGTCCCAAGTGCACACGCTGGGTTCTGGTTTCACTGTACCCTGCAGCCACTGGCCCTGTGCCACTCTGCCCTCAGCAGCTACACTGCCCATGGTTGGCTTTGCTGACACTTCTTGCTTTTATCTCTTTAATCCTATTAAGAACAGACCACCAAAACCAGATCTTGTGATACGGGATGCTTCTGTGACTTCAACCAATTCAACCCGCTCAGTGAGCAACTTCAATAGCAGAAATGCTTTCTTTAATTCTGCAGAGATTAAATGATGAATCTCGTTGAAGAGGGAGACCAGCTATTGTAATGCTGCGGTCTCAGAGCCAAGCAGCTGCCTGCAGACAGCACAGTAAGCAAGAAAGGCATTCTTGCGATGCTGGGAACCGCATGAGTGGATTTTTGTTCCATGCAGTTCCCTCTGACACTTCCCTCTGTCAACTCAATGCTACAAACCCTCAAATGGAACCACTTCTCCACCAGAAATGCAGGCCAGCTGCTGAGCTCAGCTCATCCACGCCTATGGTCCGTAAGGAGACTGGGTGCTGCTTCCTGGAAGGCTCAGAAGGGACACTGCTGCTGCTATCACCACCACTGGGTGAGCTTGCCTGAAAGATACTGGAAAGGGAGGGTTGCAGCAGGGATCAAAGTGAATGAATGAATGAGTTGGTAAATAAATAAATATGCTGAACCCGGCCATACAAAACTGACACAGAAATACCTCGAGATGGCAAAGCAGCGGGCTGCAGGAAAACAGCATAAAGCAGGAACAACTCAAATCAGGGAAAAAAAAGGAATGAAAATGAAGTACGTTACAGTTCCACTCGGTTCCCAAAGTCCCAAAACTTTTGAAAACTACCTTGCAGAAGGACTACTGATCTGCCATTGAAAGCATTCCAGCGGGAGGACAACACAGCCCGGGGGCACAACACACACTGAGAATGCCAGGGACAGATACAGCCCACAGAGTGCCCCAGCACTGATGGTAACGCCTCCCAGCAGAACCTGTACTCATAGCATTGCTGGGAGCGGCAATGCACAGCACAGCTCAAGCCATTACTCAACATTAGCTTTGCCAGCCCTCCAACTCGGATTCACACATCCACATTAACCATCAGCAACGCGGAGCAGCGAGGTTGGCCATATGGTCACTGAGTGCGGACAGACACCCTGAGACAACACTTCAAGAGATGCCAACAGCCCCTTTGCACAGCAGCCCCCACTACTGATGTATTTTCCCAGCCACTATCAGTGACTCCTGGCATACACACACTGGATGGTGGATAGTGGGCAAGGTCGGGTGGTTGGCAGGGCGCTGCTCCTGGACATACACACAGCACACAGGAAGCAGTGATGTGCCGTAAATGCATTCCCTCCTGCACCCAACCCGAGGCACACCTGCCACCAACGCCACGTGCTGGGTGTGGTGCTGTATTGGAAGCTCTGGTGCTTTAAGGAGCTGTCCTGAATGACAGTCCCGGCTGTGCCTGCCAGCATAGAAAAGATGTGAAAGTCACTCTTTCTGTGCCTGCATATGGCTCTAAAGAGGACAGGCACAGCTTCGTGCAAGAGGGGAGCACAGAAGCAATCCTGCTGTCCTCGGTCATCCAGCATGACAGCTACTGGAAGATGGACCCGTTTTACTTTCATGCTCTTCTGCGCACTCTGACCTTACATCCACCATCTGTGCCACTCAACCTGGGATGAGCTCTGTTGCCACTGCTCATGGAGAATCCAAAGCTGGCAGAGCAGCGCCATGGCTCTGCCTGGGGAAGGCAGCAAGGAAGGCTGTGCTCCTGCAGCCACCCCGCAGCCCGTGCCCTGCCCTGCACAGTGCGGCCCCAGAGCCACGCAGCTGTCCAGGGCAGTGAATCCAAGGTCAACGTTCGACATTAAAGACAAATGCTTCTGATTAACTCCTCATGAGAGATTTCAACTCGCTGTCATAGTAAAAACCTTCACAGAGAGGGAAATCAAGAGTAACTTCTCAGAGTAACTCCTCATAGAGCTGAGCACCTCTGAGCGCTTGGGAACAACGCTGCAGCTCTGCTGCTCTTTCAACCGGAATTTTCTTCCCTTTTTGCAAAAAGTTAATAGAGAGAAATGTCCACAAGACATGGAATGGAGACGCCCAAAGACACTCAGCGTGATGCGGGCCGTGCGTCTCCCTCCCTGGGGATGGGTTAGCAGTGCAGCACAGGCGGCTGCGGGCCTCGATGGCCTTCAGAGGGCCGCACGAGGACTTGAGCAGCTTCCCGAAGGAGCCGTCGCGGGGTTTTGATGGCGCCCGGGGCCGGTAACCCCGTGCTCCCTCCTGCTCCGCCGGCCGCTTTTCCCAGCCGTTCTGCACCAGGTGCGATGGAAGCAGAGCGCCGGACGGACAAAAGCCCGGCTGCAGCCCGCCCTCAGGCCGAGCCGCGGTGCCGACGCGCGGGGACACGGGCCGCCGGGCCGCCACAGACACAGAGCGAGCAGCGCGCGGGATGCCGAGCCGCCGCCGAACGCCGTCTGAAGGCGCAGCGTCATCCCACAGGCGAGGCTGCACCGAACGCCGCTCCGCGCGGCGAAGCGCGCCCCGAAGCCCCGCGGGTCCCCGCCGGCCCCCGCCCTGACCCCGCAGGTCGCACCCCGACGGGCGGCACCCCGGCCGGCACGGCCCCGCGCTCGGCCCCGCAGACGAACGCCGCCGCCCCCCGCAGCGCTCAGCCCGGGTTCGGCCGCGTCGCCGGGTCCATCTTGAGGCGAGGCCCGGCCCGGCCCGGCCCCCCGCCGCTCTCCACCGCCCCCAGCCCGCCGCCCGCCGCCGCCCTACCTTGGTGTACAGCTCGGAGGCGGCCATGGCGCGGGGCGCGGCCGCGCTGCGGCGGGCGGGCGGGCGGCGGCGGCGGGAAGATGCTCAGGCGGCGGCGCGGCGCGCCATATTGCTGCTACCTGGCGGGCTGCGGGGCCCCGCTCTGTGCATTGTGGGAGCGCGGCGGGCGGGCGGCGCTGCCTCCCACCGGCGGGCGGGCGGCGGAATGCCCCGAGAGCCGCGCCCGGCCCTGCCCTGCCCTGCCCGCCCCCGGACCCGGCCGCGCTGAGGGAGGCGGGCGGCCTGTGCCAGCGCGGTGCTACCGCCCGGTACGTGTCTGTAACGCTCCGGTCATCGGCAGAACGCTGAAGAGTACCGGGCCCAGAGCGGCGCGTGCAGCTCCGAGCTGAGGGGGCTGAGAGAAATAAACGTCTCCAGAAAACGCAGCTCCCCCGTCGGAAGGGAATACGAGCGGCACCCCCGCTTAATCAGCCCTGAATGGGTTTCTCACAGCCCACGTTACAGTTTCAGTCCTTGGGATGGCAGAACTGCGGCACTCCGATGTGCGCCCTTCACCTTTGGGAACGCACCTGAACAGGGAAGGCGCCTGGAGCAGGGCCGGGCTGCGCTCCATCCCAGGGCTTCGACTTGTGACTGGCATTGCCCTGCATTGCCCTGCAGAGCCCGCCGTGTCAGCAGCAGCTCTGCGTTCGGCCAGGTTCTGGACTCCCCAGCAACCTGCCCCGTCCGTCACAGAGAACAGAGATAGAGACAATGGGCCGTGGGGGAGATGGGGAGCTCCAAATCACGCCCCATGGAGTGACTGCAGGAGTGAAGACAAAGCCCTGACTCCCAACAAACGCTCCCAACAACTGCTGCAGTCTGACTGTACTTCGTTGTTGCTTGAAAGAGGACACGGCGAGAGCACAAAGGAAAAATAAGAACAAGTAAGATGAAAACATGGAGCCCTGCCTGTGTTCTTTGCATTAGGTGCAGCTGTACAACCTTCACGGTTAAACCAATGCTGATACATTTGGAAAAGAAATTGACAGGGAGAGTGCAGAAACTGTTTAATGAGAACTAAAAACAAAACAAAACAAAAAAAAAACCCCACAAACAAAACCAACTCCAAACAGCCCCCCAAGCCTGCCCTTCCCACACTCCACCGGTACATCTGGACTGATCAGCCATAATGACCACCGCTGCCCCATGCCGAGGTGACTTCCATCCCAACTGCCAAGACCTGGTTCCTGTGAAGGCACATGCAGGTGAGGGGTGAGCTTTTTGGCCAAGGAGTTTGCACAGCTGCTCCTCATGAGCACCTGGTGCACCCCTGTGCCCAACTGAAACCTGTTGTTTAGGCAAAATCAGAAACAAAAAGTACTAGCCCCAGTTTTAAAGCAAGTATGTCTGAAATGGGAAGAAGCTCTGTCATTATTTTTCACACCAGTCAGTAAACAGGCTTCAGTGCCTGCTATGTTCAGACATACCTAGACTTGAATCTGTTAGGGGTCTATCACTGCTACTACAGGAGGAATGATCAAACAACAGTCAGTCCAACTCCACTTTTAGTTAAAATACATTCATCCTGCTCACGTGCTCTACACAATCCCTCAGTCTGTTCTTTCCAACCCACAAAATGCCCCCAGCCACCAAACAAACACATTACTGCAATTTCACCTTCTGCCTGATGAATGCGGTCACCTTCCAGGAGCACAGTGACTGAACGCTAAGCTCCTCCCAGGGCAGTTTTGTGCAACTGATTTAATTAGATTTGGGCTGTATTTGCTGTATTTGCCTGGTTTGTCATTGCATGGCAACTGATGTCCCTCCCCATTAGAATTAGGATACTAATGCCTGTATTTCCTTGCATTGCCTTGGCACAGCATCTGGATGTTGCTACTCACACTGGACACCTGTTTGTTACAGATGCAGGGTACACAGGGTGTTTAATATGACTTGGTTACCGTGCTAACTGCATAGATATACCATGTGGATCTTGAAATTGCACAAGGACCAGTACCTACGTCACAGTATGTGGCTTTAAAAGTAGTTGGATTTTGCCCAGTATCTTGATTGCTTGGAAACTGCTGGGTTCAGGTTAACACAGTCTACAGCAATGCAAACCTCCAAATGCCACCTTAAGCTCCCAGAAATCCCCTTCAATCAGTATAAGGGACCAAAACAATCACCTGTTACGGAGTTTTCAAACAATAAGCTTTAATTGCCTTATTAGAAAAATAAGCACTGAAATATATATAAATGTGATTACATTAAAGTAATTCTGTAGTCTAACATACTAGGAAACCAAAACCCAGTCATATTTTTCATGGTACAGAGTAGCAAGATTTAGGGTTTAGAAACTTTCCATAGAGAACAGGGAAGTATGCAGGATCGTTTAGGAAACCACAGTAAAGACGAGACAAATCTCCACATTGCAATAAAAACTAAGTAGATCAATTTATTCTGTATACTATACAATGTGTAGTAAGTTTGTAAAGAACAGTTGACATTTTTATCACCTTAACATCTCGACTGGGTGTAATTATGTCCAACAAAATGTACTCCTGTGGCTTTTATACAAACACTGTCCTACTACGTCAAGAACAATGAGAGGGAAGCCTTTGGTGCTACAAATTTGGGGACGTATCTGTGAGGTTGGAATTAATTCACTTTCAACTACCTTGAATAAAATGTTGGTGCTATCTGCTATGATAAGCCTAGATGAGTACTAGTCTAATAACGAAACACTATCTTTAAAGGCAAAATATGAAAGGGACTGCCAGTCTACAGCATGGGCAGGTTTTCTTTGAAAAAGGTCATTATCAAATGGTAAAACTCATATAATACATTATGTACATACGTTTGGATAGCTGAGTTATCTTGCTGGAGTAAGCTGAAAGTAAGCATCAATCTGCAGTCACATTTGCTTCACTGTTACATGATTATTGGACTTCCTAAGTTTTAAACGGTGTTTAGAGTCACAACAGCTGTGCCTGCTGCTTGAGGTCGGTCAGATGGAAAGGCTCACAACCAGTCACCGAACTCATTACTATTACAGTACTTCAAATCATCTATTTCTAGCTGAATCCGTAGTAACCTTAAGAACTGCAAGTCACTGAGTGAGCAGCGAAAGAGCTTGTGTTATCCAGCCAGCAGGACAAGCTGATCTGTAGCTAAGTGAGAGGAATGTTTACATTTAAATGGCTGTTTTTCAAACCTTCCCAAGCATCAAAAAAGCTCACCTTATGTGAGCTAGAGAGTAATGGAACCAGACAGTACAAAGCAAGTCACCTTCAGTTGTTCAAGTATGTTTCAGGCCCAGTCCTACCATTCAGTTTTGATTTTCATTTGTACATAAAACAATAAAGAGGGATTTTCACATTAGGACAAACATCTACAGAAAGCACTCTGTTTCAATATATCCAGTTTGCTTGTTATTCTTCCAGCCTAACTTCTTGCTTAAACCCAGTCAGCCCATTTCTTCAACGTGTTCTGTGAAAAATCACAAGTTCTTTACAATGCTAGTAGAAGATAAGGAATAAAAGGGCTTTCTCTAATTACAAGCAAAGGGCCACAAAGACTTGATAAGAATCAAGTTAGCAATTTCAAAAATTCTCTGGAATGACTCCTCTGAACTGAAGAGTGTACATTATGTACATACTGCTACACTTTACTCATATTCTAATCAAAGCAGGACCAAATTAAGATTATCCATTCGTCTTTATCATTTTCTTATATTTACCACTAGAAAGCATTGCAGAAAATAGGGAGTTCTCTTTTTGACTAGCAGTCATTTATCCTGCAAGACCTTTCTGAATATATCAACACAAAGTGCATCCACCCGAAAACACGCATCTTCAAGAGTGGTTTCCCTGACAATACCTGCATGGGTACTTTGTTTTTATTAGATTGTTTAACAGAACTGTTCCTTTTAAGAAAATAGGATTCAGTACACCAATATTTTTAAAGGGTTTCTTATACTCCTGAAGAACACCTGGCTATGATTGCCTTTAATAGAGCCAATTACATTACGGATCACTACGCTTTAATATACCCAATTTCACTGAACAAATCATACTCTGCATCAGGCTATCTGATGTGAGCTGCGTACTCTGGCAATCTAGTACTCACCATCCGTATCATACAAACAAACTATGTTTCTATCTTCTAAAAATGAAAAATTGACAATTTCTCAATAGGTCACTATACAAATACGTTCCAGTTCCTTTTATTTCCCAAAGCCAATAAGGGGCTGCTGCGTAACAGAAAGAAAAGAGTTAGTTTACTACTGCTACTGCTTCAGGAGTTCAAGAAAAAAAAAAAAAACAACCAAAAAGTTATAGCCTTTCACTTCCAGAAGTCTAAAATAGCCCAAAGACAATTGCCTATCAAATCTCAGCAAGCCTAGATTTGGAATTTGCCACAAGGGAAAACCTCTAAGTACCTCCCATGTCATCCTACTGAGCATTTCACCTTTCAAAGCTTAAAGAGCTGCTGAACGGAAAGGGCACCTGCCTTGAAATACACGTCCAATTTTCAGATTTATATTTGAATGCTGGACATTGTTGCAAAACAAAGTGTACAATTGCAGAAGCGTAAGGCTGAGTCAAGTGTAAGTAGAAGTGTTTCACAAATTTCAGGTCTGTCATTTTTACCTTCAGTAGCAAGAGTCTGGGCTCTTAGTTTCAGGCCAAGACTTGGAAAGGTACAGAATCACTTGTGCTTTGATTGGCACATTATCTGCTTTTTAAAATGTAAAATTAATAGACATTTGCAAAAGGTTGTGCAAAACTATTGTATTTACAAAAATGGCACAAGAGTGAATTCAACAGTCTATGCACATGCACACTTCATTCACATCTTCAACAAAAGTGTGTCCTAAGCTACGGAGCTGAAAAGAATACCAGCTTCAACAGGCAGTTGTCAATAAGCACTAGATTCACAAGAGTTACACCAGAATGGGCAAATATTGCCCAAGTAAAAACTCTATTGTTAAAGCTGAAACAGGTTTAAGGCCGTTCAAGTTCAAGAGCAGAAACAAAATTCAATCAGAGCCCTGTGTTTGTTTTTATACATGCTTTACCATCTAGCAACTTGTGGTCTAAACCTCTATTTTAGACAACAAACCCAAACACAGAAGAAAAACCCAACACAACTGGAGGTTATATTAAATACAAATATGCTGTAATTAAGGTGAAATAACAAAAGCAGAAACATTAAAAGTTGTAAAACTTGCGATGTCACTTGCTGGAACCAGTCCTACACTAGGAAATGGGCAATATGTACATTTTCAAGTAGAATACATTGCTCTAACCAAACTTGTCCTTTTTTAATCAGTGCATTGTTCTTAACTAGTCCAAATACTACACTTTTTACTCTAAACAGTACTCCCTTACAATAGCAGCACATGCTACCGCTACCTGCAAAGCTGTCAGTCTCACGACTTAGTGTAAGAAAGAAAAAGGGGATGTGAGGGTGAGAAATAACTATTAAGGAGAAATAACAGGAATGAGAATTATCATGCAGTTCAGCTGTTCTCGTCAGCCAGCCAGCTTGCTAGCAACAAGAGACGGTTTCCGCTGAGGGAGATCCTGTGGAGTAGGAATATGGTCACCGGTGACTTCTGTCTTGTCAGGAGCTGCAGTAGGCAGTTGCTTATTCTTCATCTTTGCTTTAGCCATGTTGTAATCACCAGAATCAAAGTACTTTTGCTAGAAGACAAAATACATACACGATTAAAAGCCTGAAATATTATCAGATGCATAAACTGAATTCTGAGGTTATATAGATTCGTTAAAAGGTAATAGTTACAAAACTATCTCATTTAGCAAGGTAGCTCTATGTCAATTCGAATAAAAACAAGACTATTAAGAACACAATTCTAAACATCAGTTATGGTGCAAGTTTAGTGGCATATGTAGGGCCTTAACCGTACACGTATGTGATCACTATTCTAATCCTATTTTTCAAAGGGCTTTGCTCTACCGCAAATGAAACCTGGGGGTTTGTAAATTACACTGCAGTGAACAAGTTCTGCTAGACAGGATAAGCAAACAGTATACTAAGGAAGGCTGGAGAGCAGTCTCTGCTTTATCATACCAGAAGATCAAAGCACCACAAAACTGCATGCTAACAAGAAATCCTTTTTTTCTGCATACATTAAAACAGTGAAACTATAATCCCTGAAGTTCCCAAACCAATTATTTAGTTAAGCCAGATCTACCATGCAATCCTGCTAAAAAGCACTGTGTGAAGGAAATTCTGATCCTCGGTTCCAGGTTTCTTCAGAACACCAGTGATTGAATTTGTAAAACAGTCTGCCTCAGCACTTGAGCTAATTGTTAATAGCATCAGCTTCAATACTCTTTGTTATCAGCACTGCACTAAGATGAGATATGGAATTTCATCCAAGGCCCCCATCAAGTCTTTAACTGCTCAGTGTTTTGGGAAACGGTTGTATTTTGTTTACATCTTACTATGAGATCTCCTATTAATGTGCTTATAACCCGTGACTTGCACAGATTGTCAATTGAGGCCAAAAACCAGATTTGGGACAGAGATTTACTCTAGCAACTGTTGCTTACAATGGATAATCACCTCAGACAGAACACTCCCCATTTAGCTTCATATGGACTCGCTCCTCAAAGTCAGCCGAACAAAAGCCATCATGACCTGCACTTCCAGGCAGCACTGCAACTACACTCTTCGTTTTGTAGTGGCACTCACCAGCTGCAAGATGTTCAGCAGCAGTTGCTGAACGGAAGTAATTTCAACACCCAACTTTAGAAGTCCTTACCTAAGACAAGGAGGCAGCGTTTGTTTTCAAAGCAAGGCCCCCTGAAGGTGGCTTTATGTGTTCCCTTTTAGAGTCTGCTAGAACCTCAAAGTCACTGAACCTTTCTCCCATGCAACCAGTGCACCCGAACCCCATATTTTACCAGTATGTCTTCCCACAACTCAACCCTTTGACAATATACTCAATTCTGTTGTTGTTGGTTGTTTTTACTGTGCTAGAACACTGTGGTACCTCTGCAGACTAGGCTTTAGTTATAACGTAACCTGATTTGGAAACAGGCTTTCATATTTTTCTCTCCAAAACTGAAGAAACAAACAAACAAAAAACCTTTTAAACAGGAACTAGGTAATAACAGAATGGCTCAATCTTCAGATGTGCTAACTGTTCACTCTGTCTGTATAATAGGCAGTTCCAAATAGAATCCCTCTACTGGAAAAAGTGTGCTAATAATGGCATGTGCACACAATGTAGAACATTTCTGGACAGCAAACAGCAATGGGCAGCATGTCCTAGTTGCCAAATGAAAGAGAAATCTGGGCTACAGTTAGCAGTATACCTTTAGAAGAATACCTACAGGAAAAGATAACGTTCCATCTTTTAGAAATTAGAATATCAGCTCATTTCTCTCTTTGAAGCACTCCTGTGTTCTCCCCTGATTTGCTCTAGCTCTTCACAGATGGCCTGTATTGTGTCCTCCCTTTCAAACTGACTCTACGTATATCTAGGTATCTTCATGACACAAAAGCTATCTGACAACACGCTCACTACTGTCACTCTACTCTGAACTTCAGCAACCCAGGAAGCACGCCAGGGGCCTTACACCAAGTAAAGGTGCTTCCTCATTTAAGATACAGAGCAGCTAAACAAAAATAACAAAAAATAAAACACAGAAGGAAGGTATTCACAACGCATCACAAACAGAGAACTGAAGAAGGCAGATTAGAAATCAAAACCCACACCTTCATACCATCTTTCATCATACCAGCAGAATCCCAAATGCTGAGGCCATTAAAACGCCCACTGGCCTCCCTATACTCCCATTTAAAACTATAGGCTGAAACAAGCTTTGCATGAAGTAGTGCTACAACCAAGATTACCATCTTGCAGAGATTATCTTGTTGTTTTTTTTTTTTTTTTAATCACATTTGCACTGAGCACCAGCAGTCATCATAATTCCTTTGTGCCCAATCCTTCTGGATTGGATGCTGGTCTGTCTCCCTGAGCAATCAGCACAACGCACACTTACCTTGCCTCTGGAGTGTCTACACAGACACTGAACCCACTCGGCCTCGTTTGGGTTGTCTTTGACCACAGAATTCATCACCTCGTCTCCCACCTACCCACCTCCAGCAGCCATTACCCACGCTGCACACGCACTACTTTGTGAGAGAAAGCTCATCCCAGAAACCTGCCAACAGTAACCACTCCCCGGAGATGTTACCAGATAGCACAGAATTACATCAGCACTGAACTCCCAACAGCTGGTCTGTGAAGGATTTATACTTGGAATCATTGCATGCACTCAAAAGGCCTAGATGAGGGTAAATAACAGCACGACAGCAATGAAAGCACCTTCAGAAATAATGACAGACCAGGATTATTCCAAGAACAGAATTTTAACATGCCTGAAAAGGATTACATCATCACTTCATGAATAATTAAATGAGAAAAAAACAGTTGAATAACTAAGAACATAAGAGACACCGGTCAAATGCGGTGCAAAATTTAAACCGAAATTCACTCCCCCTTATTTTATTCTAACTTTTTGCCTGTGTATGTGCTCAGAATTACACCACTGTTCTCAAGCCACGGATGTCAGCTGGTGGCTGCGAACACCAAGCTGTCACATGCTAAAAACATGAATACTGACAGTGGCTGTACATCTTGAAAATGCAAGAATGGTAACACAAGATCAGCACAAAACCAGGCTGAGATTCTGTCTCACAGTGTTTACTGTACTTTCTTAGTGGAAGCCCATCGCTGCCATAGTGAGCCAGCTTCTAAGCTCAGTTTTTCTTAAAATGGCAGCTGAGCCATTGGTGCTGTATGCAGCTATCCTGCCAGTTTGGCATTTGTTTTGTGAAACCCTTCCCTCAGCTATCAGAGATGAATGCACAGCGCTTTTAGCCATGCAAAGAATCAGATACCACAATTCTGGAATTTCTCATCTGCACCCCGCAGACAATAAAGAACTCACTCCTTTTTGAAGCCTCTTCCTCAAGAAGTCTGAGCCTCCTGGCTTCTGGCCCAGATGAGGGTATCTTGCTTTCAATTTTGCTTCTTCAGCTTTTTCTGGGCTGATCACCTTATCCTCCATTTCCTGAAACAAAATTAGCAAGACTTTAAAAGAAATATTCCAATGAATTATTTACATGGAATGCCTCTGCAGATAATTTACCACCACGCAGATTTCTGGGCACGTATTGGAATCTCTTCAACACATCTCCCTTTCGCAGACAATTCGCTGTCACTGAAGGCAAACTGTTATTCCATGTGGAACAAAAAACGAACAAAAAACCCGTATATTTTGGTTTGGGTTTTTTTTGTCAAAACAAGGGTTCTATCAGGAACAAATGTGAAAGATTGGTAAGAACCACAGGCATTCTCAACTACCTGCCTCATCATGAGGCTCAACAGATTCCTTCCACAACAATCTAGTTTTTATGACTCTGCTGCAACTGTAATATGTTGATATCCATTGTGAAACAGCATTAAAGTCGCTCAAAAACATGTCTGCTACCATATTAATAATAAACGTTACTGTCTTTCTCTACAGTGGCCTTCAATGGGAGGCCAACACTACCTGTCATTAGAGAGATAGTTAAATGGAGACATTTCTGCATAGAATATGCATATTTATGAGAACACTGTAAAATACAGATGTTCAAAGTGATGATGTGAAGACAATCGTATGGAAAAATTGTAGTTGGCACATCAACCTTTCATCACTGACCTCTACTTCACAGTCCTTTGCTCTGGTTCACGCAGTAATTGGATGTGAGAAGCACAATTCTTTGTACTTTGTCATTTCAAAAATATTTGCCATTCAAAATAATAGTTTCACTGCCTTCCCATATTCAGCCGTGATTGTTTTTTGCATGCAAACCATGTCAAGTTCAGGAAAAATGTATATCGACTGTGCTGACTGCTGTACTTCTTGAACAGCAATTATCATCTGAAGTCACAGACTTTTAGTCAGGAAAGATCTGCCACTGAAATCAGGAGGGCCTCATACTCATCTGTGACTAAGGCTTCACGTCCACTTCCAGCTGTCAGGCCGCCCCCTTCAGACCCCCTTCCATCCATGCCTTCATCCTCTGCGCTGCATCAGTCAGCATGACTGCCCGCATTCCACGTGAGTTACAAGAACCAAGTCATGGGAAAAATACCCACATACCAATCCTTTTCCCTCCTTGTCAGTCTGTTCTTCATTTGGGTCAACGTCCCTCTCAGGATCACCAGGCAGCTGCACACGGTCACAAGCCTGCCCTGACTAACAGCTGCCATCTCTCTATCAGCCAGCATCCTCCTGCTAAGAAACCTTGCAAGCAACGTTTATAACAGACTTAAAATACAACATCCTATCAGGTTGCTCTGTTACTCCAAGACCCTCTCAGAGACAGCATCTCACAACACAGCAGGAATCTGAATTAACAGTAATACCAAAGAAGGACAAGAAATCCTTACTGCAGCTCAAGAGAAACTTCCGCAAGGACTGGAAGCAATGCTTTTTAGTCGGACAAAAACAGCCAGGCACTACAATGCAAGATGCAGATAAATAAATAAGTACCTTCCCTGACACAACACAGAGCTGTACGCACTGTCTCTCACCATACAATGCCCAGTTGCCATGTGTATATGACATTCTTTAGTCACTGTTCTTGTTCACAGTGGGTTTTTTTTCTAGCATGCCAACCCTGACTCTGGACCTTCTCAGAAGCTGTCCTTACAGCTAAACACTCCAACATCTGATGCTGAATCACCGGGTACTTGCTGTTGAGCCAACATACAAGGCATTCCAGGGGACAATTTGCCAATACCAGTCAAAGGAGATATTTTTAAGAACAGAGGGCCAACAATAAAGAGCTCACACAAATATGCATTCACAGCGCATCAAAGGAGACACTTATGCAGACTCGCAGGGTTGACAAATCATCCCACAGCAGGCAACCAAAACACCAAATACTGCGTTGTGCATCAATGCAGCTAAAATGGATACAGACTGCAGTCACCTTCTCTCTGTGACCAAGAACAGCTAAGACCACCTAAAACTATACAACACAAAGAAGAATGGCAATACAAAGACTGGGACATCAGACACAACCAGCTGACGACAGGTTCAAAGATACCTACAACAGCTCTTCAAACGACGTGCAGTCAAGCTACAGAACTCCTCACCAAAGGATGCAGGGGACACCAAGAACGTAGATGGATTCAGAAAGGCACTGGATGTGTCCACTTGCACCTCAGAAGGCCCTTATACCATTGACTGAGGAGACCTGGGGTAGCTTTCAGTGAAGGATCACTGCCTGCTTGTCCTGACCTCCTATCTTCTGTGAGCTACGTGGCACTGAGCTCTCTTGGAGATGCATCATTGCGACACAAAGGCATTAACGCAAACCCACAAGACCAATGGTACATTAGCAGTGTTTTCCCTTGAGTTATTATAGAAGCAGCAACCAAATGACTGACAACTGATGGAGGAAAATCAAGATGTACCACGCACTTCTTCCTAGTGACAACC
This sequence comes from Gallus gallus, assembly GCF_016699485.2. Lineage (NCBI taxonomy): Eukaryota > Metazoa > Chordata > Aves > Galliformes > Phasianidae > Gallus > Gallus gallus. The sequence goes on along the minus strand of NC_052541.1, from coordinate 8,753,425 downwards.
ACACAAGTTGTAATTTTAGTTCTCTACAGGAATTTTTGCACAGATAATGAGGTCTGCTCACTTCATTAAAATGAGCTACCAGCACAGCCAGTAGTTACCTAACACATTTAAAGATGGCTTCTGCTTTTAATCTTTATGAAAAACAAGAGGTTTGCTATCTGCTGGACAGCTGAACCGCACTCCTAAAAAGAAGCCCTGTCAATCCACGTTATGAATAAAGCTCACCCTCTTTAGCGAAAGACATCAGACAAGAATATAAAGTAGAAAATGAGAAAAACATGATAGCAGCACAACTGCACGGTTATGGGAAAAGCCAGTCTGGAAACAAGAGGTACCACTGCTAGCAGCTTCCTGAAAAACATGGACTTGTATGGCAAGAACAGCATCAAGGAATGAGCACACGTTCACCGCCGTCTGAAGGTTTCTTTGTTGCCGGACTTCCTCCTGCCACTATCCCAAGTTTTCACACGCAGAACAGGAAGCACTGCTCTCATGGAAAGTTTTCCGTCGACATCACCCTTCAGTGAGCACATGTGTGAGCTTCCTGCAGCAGGCGAGTTCGTATGGGAAGTCTCAACCTGCTGCCCCAGCGTTCCTTTGGGGATTCATCTTTAATAGGCACTGCAGAGCGGGTTGGTCGGACAAGCACTGTGGAGCCGAGCGTTAACTGCACCAATCCGACATTTTGCTTACCCACACAAACACTGCTGAAGGTGAACACTGCAGTGCCACGGTACCGACGTGTAGCTCTGACATCACAGGATGGGCACTCAGAGAAAATGCAGTTTTATTGACTTTCATTTGTCTTGAGCGGCTGCTCCGACTGCAACTAAACGAGAAGGTGAGCACGGGGTCCTGCCTGTCCGGCAGACAGCAGCGTTTCAGAGCAGCACACGAGCACCGCATTTCAGGACTTCGGCCCCAAACTTTGTTGGCAGCGTCAGCGCCGGCCTGCTGACATCCCCAGAACACGCTAGAAGGCGGCACAATGAACGCGCTGCCGCATGTCAGCACGCTCCTGTTACAGCGCTGCTCCAGCAGTGCCGCACAGGCCGGGCATCGCTCAGAGCCTCTCGGCGCCGAGCACCGCGCTGCTGGGAACCGGGGCCCGATCGCCGCGCCGCTCCACGTGGCCCCGTTCCATCCCAAGTCCCGAACCTTCCTTCCCTCCCTGCGTGACTAACGCGTATCGCAGACGGTGAATTATTAAACGAAAACTTCAGACCGCCGGGTCGGACGGCCCTTTTTCCCCCAGAGCCCCTCACGGCGGCACACCCGCGTTTCGTAACTTCGCCAGCAGCGGCCGCGGGGACGGCAGCCGGCGCTCAGCGGTGCCCAGACGGCACGGACGGCTCCGGCAGCCGCCGCCGGCACTGCGAAGGCGAAGCGCAGCGGAGAGCGTCTACAACCGCGAGCGCTCACAGCGCGGCCGCCGCTCTCTCTGGAAGCCCTCAGCAGCGCGGGCTGCGCGCGGCCATTGTCTGGGAACCTCCGCCGCCGAGGGGCGAGCGCGGGGTTATCGAGGAGCCGCGCAGCGCCGGGCCGGGGCTCCCCACGGGCCGAGGCCCTCCAGCGCGGGCGGGAGCTCCGCGTGCCGCCCGGAGCGCACCGTGGGGCCCGGCGCGGCGGTGCCGCTCCGCCGCGGGCGCTGAGCGAGGGCAGCGGGGACCGCCCGCTCGGTCCCAGGCGCGGGCCCCCTCCCCCCGGGCTCCCGGCGCTGCCCTCATTGCCGCTCCCGGCCGCGGGCTGGCGCCTCCTCTCCGCCTCGGCGAGGCGCGGATGGAGGCAGGGAAGCGCCCCGCGTCGGCCCGTTCCCTCCCGGAGAGCCGCCGCCACGCACCTTCTGCTCCTCGGCCGAGGCGGGCTCGGGGCTCTCAGCAGACATGGCGCCGCGGCAGCAGCACGGCGGGCGGGGCGCCGCTCCTCCGCGCAGCGCAGCGCAGCGCTCCTCCGCCTCCGCACAAGATGGCGGCGGCTCGCAGGACGGCGCGCCGGCGGGACCACACTTCCTCCGCGCTCAGCCTCCCGCTGCGCGGCCACGCGCCCAGCGCCTCTCGGGAGCGACTTCCGGCGTTGGCCCCACCCTCCGTTACGTCACGCTAACTTCCGGGCTGCCGCCGCGGGCCCTCATAGACTACCGGAAGCGCTGCCGAGTTCTCTTCGGCGCCGCGCTCGTTCGGGCGTTGTGCGGCAGGAGCGCGCATCGCGGTGCGGCGCCTACGCGCGGGCTGCGGCCGTGACGTTACTCCGCTGTGCGCAGCGCTCAAGGAAAGCACAGCGCAGAGAACGCAGCGGTTCCCTGAAATTGTGCTCTTAGAGAACAAACGTAAAGCATCAAGCACAAGGACGTCAGTGAATTAGAAACCTCGGGAAGAGCGCAAGTGCTTTGGTGGCCCCGAGTACAAGAAAGCAGCATAGAGGAACCGGGTCACGGTTTAAGGACGTCCGTCAGGAGCAGATCACAAAGATGAGGGCTGTGGGATCGTTACTGGGAAGCACTGAGCGAAAGATGCAGCGGCCGTTGGGTGTGATGCCCTTTGGCTCAGACTGCGGCCAAGATGGCCATAGGAACAAACTGCAGGGCCGGGTCGGCTCCGCTTAGCACACGTCCAGGGCAGTTTGCAGGATGTGTGAAGAGGAGTTTCATCCATGGGACGTTCCTACCCCTCCTTCCATGCTAATGGATATGGAGAGGCCCTGCCTGGCCAGCTTGAGGCGTTTAAAGAGAGATTCAGCCCAAAGGGAGAAAACAGGGAGCCAGAATGATGAGAGGCAGAAAATGTACAAAGCAAGGCTGGCTGAGCAGCTTGCAGCTGTTTCAGACATGGAAAATAAAACTGAGGAAGAGTATATGGGAAGAAAACTCTTTTCTTTGCTTATTGTGAAAAGGACAATTAGTGCCTGACTACATCAGCAAGCTCAAGTCGGACATCGGAGAAAGCTCTCCCAGTAAGTGAAGCTCAGCACTCGATGGGATTGCCGGCAGCTCCCAGCACCAGAGGCCCTAAAGCCACTTGGAAACGTTTGTCAAAAGTAGTTGCATAGGGCTGAACCTATTGAAAAGCAAACAGAAAAAGCAAATGGCCTCTTAACATTAGACTAGGCACAGTTCTTGACTGATGCAGAGAAAGGCAGATGGAACGGAGTTCATGTTTTGCAAACGTTCTGCATTTATCCATGTGTGTCTTTAATCTCAACTGTGAATGGAAAATTGCTTCAAGTTGTACGTGGATAACCTGAGGCCACTTTCATCCTGAATGGCATCTGTACAGGGACTAAGCACAGGCTGACTCGTTAAGTCAGTATTAGGTCATTAGGTGGACATGACTTGTAGTGACCGTATCTCCAAAACCCACACTTCTCTGCTGTTCAAGACAAACAAATACATTACTTCGAAGAGAGAAAATGATGGATCGAACAATTCATTTAAAGATACGGACATAAACACATTGCATATCATCAGTGCAAAATACAAGGTTGATCCACTAAAGGTGAATTATGACTTTTAATGAAGTGTCCTTTTCCTGTCCCCTTTTTCCACCAGGTACACAAGTAGTGTGCACCACGACAGACAAGTACTTCTAGGATACATGCTGTTTGCTTGTGGCTGAACACTAGATACAGAGAAACTAGGATGCATTCTCATTATACTGCGTTAGGTCCCAGTTACACATGCAGCACAACTGCAGTTGTGTTTGACTCTTCTGCTACCACGAGACCTTTTTCAGCTCTACAGGACACACAAATGGCTAGAAACTGTAAGCAATTTCCTTGTACAATTTCTCCCAGGTTTCATTAAAAAAAATGCTCATCTTCGAAAACCCACTGTAACAGAGGGCAAAAATACTGCTTCAGCTGGAAACTGACTCAATAATATTTGGGTTTTGTCCTTCTGTAGCAACAGCCATTTGAATACACAAGAGAGTTGATAAGTATCATCTGGAAAGTCTGGTCTCCCTTACTGTCCCTGGCAGACTTCCTGGAGGCTCTGACTTCTCTCACCTCATCTAAGAGCAGCACTGAATATACAACACACACATTCACTCATTCTCCAGTCTTCATCAGATAAAGAGATAAAGATGTTACGCTCCCAAATGTGAAGGTCACCTTCCACATTACTGACACTCTGAAAAAGCACAGCGATGTAAGGAAAAACATTATCCAAGGTAAGACAGCAGAGAAACCCCGACATCTTTGGCAAGCATTATAAAGCTTCATTTTCATTATTAAATATATACTTCAAATATAATCAAATGCTTCTAGCTTTATTTCTCTCAGTTACACAGTTTAACACTTAGCATAAACTGTTTATCTGACTGTGATTTGTTTTAGGAATACATGTATTGGAAAGCATTTATATGCCCAACATAGCATTTCTAGTAAAACTTTATATAGCCACCTAGTGGCCTACATGGAATTGACCTATTAAAAATATTTCGGATTACATGAAGATCCTCCTTATCTAAAAATAAAACAAAGTACATGTTCCATAGCTTTTGCATATATTTAAGATATAAATGCTAATTTGTTTGCACAGTACATCCTTCAGCACAATCTGAGAAATCAAGTGTGGAAGGTGGGAATTATATGGAACACCAACAGACAGCAAAATCAAAGTGGCTCTTTTGGAAAGAAAGAGATGGAGGGAGGTAAACACGACTCAAATCAAAGAGCTGAATGAAGGTAAGTAAACAAACATTCCACACTATGGCTGCGAGCGTTGTTAAATCTGTATGAGAGGAAAAAGGAAAAAGGGTACTGTTAAAGAGAGAAAAGAAAGCTGAATGCTTGCATAGTATGAAATGTTATGGAAATTCAGCCGTTGTCCCCATTTTCAATAACTTAAATGAATATCACTTAAAACGTCACACAGATTAAAGACATCTGTATATATTTCAGATTCAATATTAATGCCAAAAATACATGGTATGATTTTACATAGGATTTATGCTACATTAGAACACTAAAGACAAACATCACTTGGGTATTAAATGAAACATTAAATATTAAATAACTGAAAAATAAAATAAAAAGTGTAAACACTAAACTAACTTAGGAAATTGCTATTGCAACACATCCAATGAAGTGGTTTTAAACAGTACAAAAAGATTAGAAGTACGCTTCCAGTCTACATGGAATACACAAAGCTCATTCCAGAAACCTGTCACAGAGCTGGTCCGGGATCACACAAGAACCTTCCCTCTCGAGCGCTATTCTCATTCCTTTACAGACTTAATTTCATACAGCTTTACCAATTTTCTCTTGCGCGGAGTAATCAACTGTAAAACGAATACTTCAGGTTGCCACTGTTTGCTAACATCTTGGGGAAAACTGAGGATTTGTTGGAGATTCAGTGTAGGATTTGAGTTCATATGCAGCGCCGCTATCGACTTCCATGGACTTCCGAGAGAAGAGGAGCCTAACGTCTCGGTGGAGGTAGATCTTTCCAGATTTAGAACTCTGGAACCTGAAAAGACACGAACACGTATATTATGTAGAACAGTCAGAAAAAGATTAACCTTAAATATTATTGAATTATATGCGGAACTTTAAGTTAAGGCCGAAAAATCCCACTCGAACACAAAATGAGCTCTTAAGCAAGCAGCACGTTCAAATGAAAGAAAGAATAACACTTCCAATCTATTTTCTTTATCCAAACCTGCCAGAAATGTGCCAGCATCACTTGTCCTGAGATTTAACAGCTATAGGTAAGACACGGTTTGCATTTCAGAGAACTGCATCCTATAGTCTTCATCTGGCAGAACTCCTTAATTTCTTTTCCTCACTCGAGGAGAGCAGGAGATCTCAAGGAATAATTCTTACGGCAGCTGAAGTTAACACCACTATCAGTACACCTCAGTCACAGAGAACTGCTATCGTGGTAGGAATTAGGAACAGAGAAGAAAAAGAAAGAACACAGAAATGCTCGCATAAAACTACACTCTGCATTATCACATGTACTGCAATTTGCACAGACTTTTAATAAGCATTTACTCACAGACCACACTAAAGCAAGAGTAGCATCTCTATCATAAATGCAGACAATCAGGCTGAAATTCTGAGAGAAGCGAGAAAGACAACAGCGGACCCAGAGGAGCTGCAGAATTGTTGCATTCCGTGCCACAGCTTCACTCAGCAGAGGGGCAGAACAGCCCATTGCCATCCCTACAGACAGACAGAAGAAAATTCTGCTCTTCCAGATATGCTGCCAAGAGCATTAACTGTAGTGGGGGTCCAGCAGAACGCTCCTACTGGCCTCAAAGTGCTCCCATCCATCATTAGTTGCTTGGTGTTGTCAGTACGAAAGCCCTTTACCTGCCAGGCAAAGAGGAGAAGTTTCTGCTCTAAGAGGAGATTCTGAAGGACAACAAATGAAGGAAGAAAGTAAAAGAGATGAGGAGTCAACTGACACTGCAAAAAGTCAGCACGAGCACATAATGCATTTTTAAATAAGAAACATTACTGAAAGACCTTCTGCAGCACAACACAAGTATGATGGACTGCATTAGCTCATATGGAATAGATAGATGCAGTTATCAGAGCACCATAGTAAAGTGTGCCTGAATTATTCTCATTTTACACATGGATCCATCAGGAAATTATCAAGGTCTGTTTTTAATCATCTCAAGCTCGTGGTTTGCTAGTAGGAATCCTGTCAGGTTCCCTCTGCTCAGTAAGTGTGGCTCCCCTGTATCTGGGCTTTTCTGAGCGTGACATTTCACGAAGATTGGAGGAGGATGAGTGGGAGAAGGTAATTCAGTTGGGAGATTCTTCTGGTTTATGCTTCCACTGCCTTTATTTTCTGAGCAGTACCCATCACAGTAAGTGGGACGCGCAGCCTTTGGGTTTGCACGCGTGCAAGTGCACAGCAAGTCATGGGAGACCATCACACACAGCCCTGCGGGTGGCAGTGGAGTGGGCAGCACAGGAATGGCCCCGGAGCTGTGGCAGCTGCAGTGGTTTTGTGAAAGGGAATCAAGAAAAACACAGCAGACATTTCTGACAGATGGTGTCCTAGGAACAGCACCGATGTACAAATATAGGAAGGCTTAAAAACACAAATAACAGATGAGCTAGGAAGTCTGGCAGAGGAAAAGCAGCTAAGTGATGAACACGACTGGAGAAATGGCAAATAAGCACAAAAAGCTTCGGGTATCAACAGGCCATCAGAATTCACAAAGAACAGAGCAAGCCACAGGAATGGAGACAGCAGGATAGCCATAAAAATGGACGTAGGAAGAACTTTTTGCAAGAGGAAAAGACAATACGGCACAACCTGTAAAATCTTTAAGTAAAGCTGTAAACAAACAATGGAAAGTAAGTTTCCTGACGAGGAAAAATGCTGAGGGATCAGAAAGATCGAAAAGCAACCAGTAAGTCAGGAGCAGCAGATTCCTTCAGCCTCCGCCGGCAGCATCTTCGGCCACATCAGGAAAATACTGAACAAAGCAATTTCTCAGCACCCTGAGGAACTGCTGCGTAGAAGCACTGGTTTGAAGAGTACCCCCCCACCAGCCCTCAGTAGCACCCGGCTAATGAAAGAAATGAGCCCTGTCAGCCACTAAGCAACAGCCATTATGCTCCACACAATGAAGAGAGACAGCGTGGCAGCAGCTACAACAGTCGGCCAAGCCTTAAAAACCTGAGAAGCACGGAGCTGTGGGCAGGTCCTCCGTTTAATTGCCTTTTCCAGGGGGTGCCAGACTACAGCCCAGAAACCAGCTGACTGTGGCCATCAGGGCACAGAGGCACGGGCACAGCTTGGCTCTCACTTCTGTGCTCACACAGACTTGATTACAACACAGAAGTCTGACATGCAACAGAAGGGGGTTTTTTTGTTTGTTTGTTTTTTATTTCCAAAGCATCTTCAAGAGACTTCTAAAATTGCATCAACCCTTGATGGCTGTGTAAGAACCCTTTGTTTTCTGAGCACGTTGCCTATGATGTCAGGACTGCAGCTGCACTAATGCAATCTAATGGCACACTGAACTACCTCAAATGTACAAAACTGTGTACGTCGAAGTTGCATAAGCACTATATCTGACACAGTAATGAGTGCTGTAGAGATTCTGGCCACCCACTTAAAGCTCCAGATCTACACAAGCATCTTTGCTAAATTACCACTTGCAAAGGTGTTCGTAATGCGAGTGCTGACAGCTGTAATTGAGGCCTCACAAGCAGATGCTACCAAAGCACAGCTTAACATTTGGGACTTCACTTGGTTGGTTGGTTTTCTCTGAGCAAAGCTTCAGCACGTAAGCTTAAGAAGTGCTTTTGCAGAAAGTACTGCAACTAAACCTGAAAGGCTGCTTTAAGGCAGGCTGAGTAATAAGAAAATCCTTGTAATTTAGGGTTTTTTTTTAGTTTTATATGCAAGTTTTCAGCAGGATGGGTTTGAGGAAACTTGGCTGCTTTTAATCATTTTTTAATCCTATTAAGGATTTAAAAGTAACATATGAAGGATAATATACTCATACGGTTTGTTTTTCCAACCAGAAATGGTTACATTTGCAATTATGTGTATTACATTATACATTAAAAACCCCCATCAGAATGGGGAAAGCTGGACTAAATCAGACAGGTATTTCAGAACTAAAAGCAGCAGAATTGCTACACGTCTGTGTCAGCAGAAGACTGCAGATATACTGGCTGTAACTGTCTAAAGCAAACCTACCAAATACACGAAAGCAGAAACTAAAAGGTAGTTAGGTTAGGTACAGTAAATCAGTGTGGCCTGAAAGGACAAATTTCAATCCAGACTAAAATTCAGGATGAAAACACAGTCCAACATGGTAATCATGTTATTTTCACACTCCAGTAAGCCAACACACATCTTTCCTGCCTGTTGACTTTCATTTAACAGGAAACGTTGGTCTGGAATCACTGTCAGACAACTGTGTTTTCAAGCGTGCTACCAGAAGCTAACGCCACTAAGTAGTGAAAATTCCACAAGCAATTCTACCAGCTAAACTAAGAGATCTGACTGTTCAGCCTGCTAGCTTTAAAACATCAGCAGCCACCGGATTTCAAAGAGCTGCAATGAAATCGCTGGGTGCACGTGTTCAGTGCAGTAACAGGCAGAAGTCCGTGCACTGCAGAAGGACAAAACACAGCCACCACTTCTCCTTTGTTTCCAACTGCAGCCCTCAGAACACCCGAAGAGCAGTCACACCACCCCTGGTGTCAGGCAGTGCTCTGTAAATCCTGTAAGGAAGACGCGGTGAATATTTCATACAGTGAAAGGTGTCTCGGTGGCGCTCATTCATAGAACGAGTTGTTAGATTTCTGCCACTAAACACCGCACACGTAGTAGTGATTCCAAATGCTTTTCATGTCAGAACCTGTTCTGCTGCCAGGCCTGTGTGCACATAACCACCTTAATAACTCCCCGCTGACCCTCGGTCTGCCTTCTGCTGCGTTACAGCACACGCGCTGTCCTCGTAGCCTCACAGAGGGTCCTGTGATCCAGCCAGAACTCAGCCTCTTCTGGGGGGAAAACAACTAAGCCTGACAAGACTTGACAATACAAAAGTCAGGAAAGAACTTCATATGTTATGTTTGTTCCTCCCGAGCAGAATCCAAACTATTTATTAGCTTCTCACCTCTATTGTCTGTTTGAAATACCAAATTATCAGCATTTTGTTTTTTTTAAATAAGCCTGCAGGCAGACAGGCTGCTGGCAAAGGCAATGAGAGTGTTTTGGCAGGTACTTGGACTGCTCCTTTAAACCTTTCCTTGTGAGCTCCCAGAAGCTCACCTCAGATGGATGAGGTAGCGTAGCAGCCTTTCTTCAGTCTGTTGGCTGTTTTCTTTATTGACAGTCCGCTTGATTTCTCTTCTCACAGGAACAGAGAAAGTTCTTTGCCGTAGGAATGTCTGATGATTAGCTGGCATCTCTCTTAAGTCATAGATCACCACAAACATCTTCACCACAGTTTTGTTAGGGTTAAATAAGGTCTGAAAAGACAGATGGTTCAGTACAATACTCTTTAGAGATGAAAAACTTGGGGGGGGAAAAAAATCACTTCTGAAAATAGTCACCATCCTCTGTGCCCTTTGTTCATGTATAAGACAAATATTTATGCCAAAATGTGAGGTTTTTCTGTATACTTCAACACTTCAGCTACCAGAAATTCTCATTTTTTAAACATAATAATTATTTTTTTCTGATCTGAGACTGTAGTACATGACTACTACTCTTCTAATCTGCTTCTCTATTTTTATTTTTCTAGTCTGATTTTGGTCTCCACTATTTTTGAGACTGTGCTTCCAGCAGGTGAAGTGGGTTCCATTTTTACACCTGGAATTAGCAATGTGTCACCCCAGCATGGGTTCTTAAAAGAAAGAGGTTGGTTCTAAGCAATGGCTCTGATTTACTTTCTGATTCTACTACAGAAAGTAGGTACTTTAGAAGTGTTGCAAAATGTAGGTAAGACTGACTATTTGAACTGGGTGTCTCTTTTCAAAGGATTTCAAAGGATTGTACATTACCTCACTGAAAAAATAATGAAGCATTACCAACTATCCTGAATCTTCAGTAATTGATCTGAAGCCTTTTCACAGCATCGGATGGGTTCAAGTGTTCAGAGCCTCTTCATCCCATAAATTACAGACAGATTTATACTTTAATCACAATTTCACAAGTTTCTGGAGAAAAATCACTTTTCCACTGCTAGCTTTACACTCCTCTCTAGTAAATAACCTAATTTCCTCTGCATTAATTTCTTGATATCGGTGCCTTTAGTGCACTCACATCTGAGATGTTGCACCCATTTTTAAGAAGGGTAGAGAAGATGACTCAGGGAACTACCGACCTGTCGGCCTCACCTCTGTACCGGGTAGGATCATGAAGCAGATCCTCCTGGAAGCTATGCTAAGGCACGTGGAAGAGAGGGAGGTGATATGGGAAAACCACATTGTTTCTCCAAAGGCAGGTCTTGCCTGACCAACCTCGTTGCTTTTTACAATGGTGTAACAGCGTCAATGGACAAGGGAAGAGCCACTGATGTCACCTATCTGGACTTCAGTAAGGCCTTAGACACAGTCCCCCATAACAACCTTCTTTCCAAATTGGAAAGATAGGAATTTGATGAGTCAACTGTTTGATTAATGAGGAACCAGTTACGAGATGGTACCCAGAGAGTGGTGGTCAATGGCTGAATGTCCAGATGGAGATCAGTGACGAGTGGTGTCCCTCAGTGCTCTTTAACAACGAAATCAATGACACTGACACCAGGATTGAGTGTGCCCTCAGCCACTTTGAGGATGACACCAGTCTGTGTGGTGCAGTCAACGCACCCGAGGGGATGGGATGCCATTCAGAGAGACTTAGATAGGCTTGAGCAGAGGGCCCAGGAGAACCTCAGGAGGATCAAAAATTCCAAGCGCAAGGTCTTGCACCTGGGTCTTGGCAACCCCCACTGTCAATACAGGCTGGGGGACTGTCAGGATGGAACCCTGTTGAAAAGGAACTGGGGCTACTGGCAGATGGCAAGCTGGACATGAGCCAGCAACATGAGCCTTGCAGCCCAGAAAGCCAACTGTAACCTGGGCTGCATCAAAAGAATTTTGTCCAGCAGGTCAAGGGAGGTGATCCTGCCCCTCTGCTCTGCGCTGGTGAGACCTCACCTGGAGTACTGCGTCCAGATGTGGAGTCCTCAGTACAGGAGAGATGTGGACCTGTTAGAGCGCATCCAAAGGAGGGCCACAAAAATGATCCAAGGGATGGAACACCTCCCCTATGAGGACAAGCTCAGGGAGCTGGGGCTGTTCAGCCTGAAGAGAAGGCTCCGAGGTGACCTGATAGCGGCCTTTCAATATCTAAAGGGGGGCTATAAGAAAGAAGGGGATAGACTCTTTAGCGGGGTCTGCTGTTGTAGGACAAGGGGAAATGGTTTCAAGCTAAAGGAGGGGAGATTTATACTGGATATAAGGAAGAAGTTTTTTTTACAGTAAGGGTGGTGAAGCACTGGCACAAGCTGCCCAGAGACGTGGTGGGTACCTCAGCCCTGGATATACTCAAGGTCAGGCTGGACCAGGTTCTGAGCACCTGATCAGCTGTAGGTGCTCTTGTTCACTGCAGGGGAGTTGGACTAGATGACCTTTAAGGGTTCCTTCCAACTCAAATGATTCTATGATTCTATTCTATGCTGCATACGTACCACTTGTATCGTTCCTGAAGGCGGTACCCGATAACCCCTTTTACCAAGGGACTCCAAAGTAATTACACCCTGGGAAAAAATAAAGAAATAGAGTTAGTAGGGTGCAGTACAGATCATAGTGCTCTATTCACTTAGCTGTACTTACATGTTGCTGTTAATTTTTAGAACAAAATTAAAGAATATAAGACAATACTTAAGATGAAGTTAAAAATCAACAACTTTGGCAGATCATTAAAAGCTGTGCAATAAGGAGTACAATCTCCTCTTGAAACAACGTTCAAAATTCCACATGTTCAGACTGGCAGTCAGGGAGCTAGAGAAATAAAAAGCCATTCTAGAAAGAAAGCCATAAGTTAAAAGTGAAAGAACTGCCCGTCCATTTGTGTATGGCCTGCAATTGCACCAATAATACTTCCATCCTCAAAGAATTAATTCTTGCTTTTCAAAGACAGCAGATGCACTTAATCTCCCATTCTAATGCAAAACCCTAGCAGTGATATCATCTGCTTCAGAACCAACAGGGATGTACAGAGCATGTGAGCATCCCACTAGCACCCATGGAGGAAAACCACTCTGCTCCAGCAACGCTGAGCTCACCCTCAAGGCTCTGCAGCAGAGCATGAGCTCCATTGAATCCATCGAGCTTCTGCTCACAACTGGTGTACTGCACTGATACAGACACATCAAAATATCCAACCAAAAACTCAATAGGAAAAGCAAAGCAAGGAAACTAGCTATACAAACAGAAACAATGTTTCTGATGATGGAGGCACCATACAAATGCTGTCTTAATCCTGTGAGACTCAGCCAGAACTGCACGTTTGCAACGTGTGGGAAAGCCTTAAACAATGAAACCCCGCGAGGGAAATAAGCAATGCTACTTTAACCATTTGAAGAGCATCAGAATCCTTTCATCTCCCGGAATATTAGGAAAAAGGGCTAAAAAGATGAGAGTAAGGAAATTGATACTACTTTTCTGTAGTTAAGATAGATACATTCAAGCTTAAACTGCATTATGCAAACTTAGCTCGCAAAGCCATTTAACTTCATTTTCTGAATCAATTTAGAGGCAGAATATCAAAAATATGGTACCTGCTATGAATTTGAAGTCTAAATATTGAGATAATCAGGCATTAAACCCTACTTACATGCTTAAATAAACTATTTATCATATTTTAAACGCACATACACACAGTAAAACCTCTCACAATGAGATCTGTCACCCAGGTAACACCCAAGTTGCTTAACAGGCATTGGAAATGAATCTAGCTGCCCGATTCAACAGTTCAAAACATCCAGCAGACTTTTGCTTTTTACAAGGTAAAGTTTTAGGCATTCAAACCTGTGCTGTCCTTGTAGAAGTGCAGAACAGAATTAGTACTGCAGCGCTACTGTAAACACCAACAAATCAAGCAGCTTATGAGTGACATGCTTAACACTAGCTCAGACAGCAATTACCTAAAAATAAAGGGCTAAACAACGTCAACAAGGAGTCTGAACTCTCTGTCTACAACTGTACCTTGGCCTAGCATCCAAGCTACTTACTGACAAAGCAGTTAGTTCCCCAGGACAGCAGCTTGTTTGGACAACAAAATGTATCCTATTAGTTCAGCTATTGCCTCACTGCCTATTTTAAGAAAGTTGGATAAAAAGAGACAGTGGGGATCAATCACTCCGTGATATTCCATGACCAGAGCAGCTGAATGTTGGACACAGCAATGGGAGAAAATGCATTAGTTAGGAAAAGAGAAAGGACAAGAGGAAGGGACCTTGATCATAAGCAGCTGGAAATGACCCCTCCAAAGCCCCAGTGCCTGAACTCTCTGCTCACCTAGCTCTTGGTGCCCATCTCCACCTATGAGATGGGGAATTTAATTCCCCAATCATCCAAAGTCAGCCCCGTCCCTATGTAAAAACTGCAGGGCTTTGAAATGCCAAAGGATGAGGGCAAAAATATCCTCCCTGAGGATACTGTGTCTACTACCACAGGAGTACCTGATCAGCTGAGAAACTCTGAATAGCTCTGGGTAGTTTACATATGTTACTATGCTAATTACAAAACATCTCAGCAAGCATTAGGGTTGTATGCCTGATTAAAGCAAGAGTTACGTAAGTTCACCTGACTGCAAGCTTACAAACTTTGTTCCACCTTACTGGTTTTATACAGAGGAGAGAGAATTTGGACCATACACTTACCATGTAAGGAGAGGGTGCGTTGTCATCTGAAACGCTGTAGAATGACACTTCAACCGGCAGAGTCATGTGAGTGGGACAGAAGACTCCACTCGCTCCCACCTCTGCTGTGAAGCCCTCAACGATGCCCAGTGGGTCTAAGCGAAAGTTCAAGACGGACTCCTGAAAAAAACAAAACACATACAGCTTAGATTGAGACCGCCTCTAAATACAGCAGAAAATAAAAAGCAGTAAACAAGAAAAGAAGTTTCTCTAAGAACCTGGGTCCTAAGTGTTTCATGAGGTGACATACCAGAAATCACAACCGAGGCAGAAATTACAACAAAGAGAGGAACATTCAGCAAGATGGTAGTGGTCTCTCAGAGAAAGAATCATGCAAATCCTATCTTAATCCGACTCAAACCTGCACAAAAGCCCTCAGAGAGCAGCGGGATCTGTTCGTGACTACCCTTGCTATACGCTGTCTGAAAGAATAGACTGTAACCTGCAGCTTTTCTCAACATATTCACTCCATGTTTCACAAGGTAGCACGTATGGATTGCATTTACAATTAGTCTCTGACATTTGATGTGCTACATGAAACCAAAAGCTGGAGGCTACACTTCCAATATGTTGTTTACTGCACTGATGTCACGTGGCTTTTATGAAATGTTGGGTAAGTTTTAAGAGTAAAGTGAGAACTTTTTTTTCTAGGCTTATATATGACAAAAATGAACAATAACAGCTTGAATCTCACTTAAGCCAACAGAACAGCTCCTAACTTAACCATAAGTTTGAAGTAGAAGTTAAAATTTCTGATTTTGTATCTGAGAGAGAAGACTTCTTGGGAGTGAAACTCATGCCTTTATAGATGGAAATCAAAACAAATTTCATTCAATTTAATTATGAATCTTTACACTGTAATCAGGCTGGAATTATCCACACTAATGCACTCTAAAAAGCAATACAGAAGAATAATAAAAATACCACAAGACTTCTAGACAATATGCAATACCTCAAAGTTTCCCAGAAGGCTAAGACTTGTTACTGGTGGAGCACTAGAACTTAGAAATGGTTTCCCATGGCTCTCTGGATCACTCTCTCTGTTTATACATTGTTGTGGGCTATTAAATAAAAGAGAATAAATATAAAAGATGAACACATTTCCTTTTGTCTTCTGGGTATAACCAGGTCTAAAAAGAATCATTTACTTACTGCATTGCAAAATACTGTGCTAAAGAAATACCAGTTGAACACTGTCTGTTAATACTCCTGCAAAGCATTTTCTAGGTAACCGAAGAATACCTTCACCAAGAGATACAGACAATACCAATTTATGTTGTTCATTAGCTCTGAATAAAGTAACAGAATTTTCTCCTGCATGCAGCCATTTATCCTGAAGTTTCCATTATACCACCACACTGAAAGCTGTTTATGTTATGCACATTAATGTGTAAAAAGTCACGATAAGTCCCTTTCAAAGGTTATGCTCCCTGAGCAGATAGAAAAGCAAAATATTTAAACCCATTCAACTCTAAGAACAAAACATCTCCTTTGGGAAAAAAAAAAAAAAGCTTTTCATATAATGGAGAAAAAACTCCAGGGGAAAAAAAAAAAGAATGATTGATCAATCTCTTGTTTGAATACTCAAGTGTATCCTACAGCATTCCCAGTCTTCAATGGGACAGAGCTGGTCTCAGCAGTGGCTCTGTCAGTGCTATGCTGATTTAGGGACCTGAGACAAAACCCATCAACTGATTACCACACCAAGGGCTGATTCTTTGGAAAGGCACCCATCCATCTGTATTTGTTAACCATCTTTATTGTTATATATGTTCTGATTCAGAAAAAAAATAATCTCAAAGTTTCTGGTAAATAAAACGTACCTTCTTGCTGACAAACATTTCAGCTGCAGTAGTGATGAATCCAGATCAAAGCACCCAGAGTGAGTTTTCCTCTGAGGAACCTCAAAAGGGGAAGAAAATGCTAATTTAAAAACTGTACCTCCAATAAGCACAGTGCTGACAAGTAAGCACAGGTTTGCCAAGAGTTTGCATGACATGACAAAAACATGAAAACAAAGAAGAAAGTCATTCTAAACTTAGTGAAAAAAATCTAAAATTAAAGACTAAGTTCTGATTGACCGAACTGCTTAAAAAGATTGAAGGAAAATCTGATCAACGCAAACAGGAGCTTCCAGAAGAATACACGAACAAAGCAGCAGGAACCAAATGTACCCCCACATCACTGTCCAGCTCACTCAAGAGGCGTTGGAGCAGTGCAGAGCGCTAGAAATAAACAAGTTGTACCAACTTCCACCTGAGTTCCCTGAAAATACAACATTGTCCATAAGCACCCAAGAACAAAACACACTGTAGGCTGATACAGAAGGTCAGTGTGTCTGTAGTTCTAATTGGGAATGCCTTTTTCTTTAAAAGCCCCAACAACCAACCATGTAGATTGCTCTGAAAGTAATGCCTCCTGTTTATTTCCATGGAAATCCCAACAGATACAAAGAGCGCAACAACACTATTTGATAGAGGAAATTCTCAGCTGCAAAATGGTGGTGACTGTGCTAAAAAGAATACCATTAGCTGTGCATTTTTGCCAGCAATAAATAAGAGCCTGCATGTCACACTGGAAGAACCTGCACCAGCAGAGGTGACCCACTGTTTCACAGCTGCTGTAACAGTGTTATTGCTCGGAAAACATCACCCACACAGTCCATCTTCCCACCATCCCAAGCAGATGGAAATCAGAAGGTACCAAACCTGGTCTGTAGGGTGGGTGTGGTAGGACAGTCCAGCCAAGACTGGCAATGTGCCCCATGGACTTCAAACTGGTATGGGGCCTGGAAAGTGACCTATCTTTCACATTACTGTTGCCACTGCTGAAATGCACAGCCAGCCCCCTCTTCCTGTGCTCACACCCACTGTTTGGTCTCCATAAACGCTCAGCAAGCATCGATAAACGTCAGTGGGTGCCATATTTTTTTTTCCCCCCACACAGAGGAATTTGATTCCACACCTTTGCTTCATACACATTTCCATGTCAGACTAACCAACATAATAAAACATGAGGCATTACTTTCAGAGTGGCCCTTATATAAAGATGAGTTTCTGCCTTATCACAGCAACCTTGTGTCACTTACCCAACTAATACCCCTGGACGTTGAAGAATATGCTGTAGAAATTGTTCACAGAAACAAAAACTTTAGGATAATAGGCCACCAGGCATTAATAACTCAAAAAAAAAACCTCCTCAGTGACCAAATATGTCAACTTGAAAATGCTTTCTTTTGTTTGCCATAGAATTTTTGATTTTACCTTTTGTTACTCTTGAGAATCTCTCAAGAATTACCTCTAATGTATTCTTTTACAGAAGTATTCAACTTCATTTTGGCATTAACTGAGGATTCCACCTCTAAAAGCATTCCCCCTGACACTGAAAGTAAATACAAGAACTTCTTCTAGATATCTTGACAAGTTTTCTACAATACACGGGAGCTAAATGCACAAAAGATCCCCTTTCGCATACAAAAGTTGAGCCACAGTTAAGCCATAATTTCTTCAATAGCTTACAGGACTTGAAAGCAGAGGCAATCCAGTTCGGGGATGAAAAGCCTTGGTTGAAGTCCCATCCAAGGATCGAAAATTGTGTTTCCGCCATGTATTTGTGTGTTTTAGAGATGGTGCTCTCTGTCAGAGAAACAGATTGACTCAGGATATTATTGGGCCATTTCAACAGTCTATCAAGCTATCATTTGTTTGCTCGAGTGGAAAGAACTCCTACAGCTGGTACACCTGCACCACAGTAACGTATTAAGAGATAGATAAAAGTTCTCTTTGATTCTATCTACAACCACTACAAACTACTGATTGTAAATGGCACATACCACATTGAGACAACATTACATGACACCTAACTGACTACAGAAAATGTCATTTCTAATGCTACCACAGTGAGCAGGATGAGGCAGTGTTCTTCCTCATGTTAAACTTTTAATTCGGGAGGGAGGAGGGAAGCACCACTAGACCAAACTTCACTTCAGACCTGGAAGCAGACAACAGTCCCATACTGCTTCAAATAGTCAGACAAAAATTCTTCCTCCCATCACCCTTAGCAGATATAGGGTGCAGTTACAAGTTACCTACTATCCAGCAGCTAAAGAAACCACTCTTTTCATCTCTTGCTTACCTGCACATCTGGGTTCTTCAGCCGCTCACACCTCATAGAGCCATCTTCTGTAGGTTTCTTCTGAGAAGTGCTTTGGAAGTCAAGGCCTACTGGCTCTTCATTCTCATCATGTGCAGCTTTTGTTTTATCTTGCCTGTTTTTATTTTTGAAATTGTCATGGTCTTTATTTAAATAATTCTCAATACTAATAAGCTGGGTATTTTGCTCATAAATACTTGGTTTTTTTGAGTCTTTATCTGAACATTTGAGTTCGTTCTTGTGCAAAGAGTCAGATGCCTGCATCACAGTTGCTTTTTTTGTACCTTCAAGTATTCTGCATTTATCTATCTGCAAATTGTTCAAAGTGCCCGTGTTGTTGCTCTCACTAACAACTGTTCTTTCTTTAAGTTTATTTGTGCAAATCTGTTCATCGACACTGCTAAAATTTGAACACTGTTTAATTCTATTGGTTATCTGGTCTTTCTGCACATAATCAGACTGCATCATTTCCAATTTGTCCAGCAATTCGGATTTATTTTCTTTAACACACGACGATGACGTGTGCGTGTTCGTAAATGAATGAGAAGTCTTATTTGAAGTCTGATGAAATGCATTTTGGACAGCATCACTAGGTTTTGCTAACACCAATTTTCTTCTCGCTTGAAGTTTCAGGGAAGCCTTCGATTCACCATCGAGCCTAGGACTGATAGGAGTATCAGGTGTTTTCAACTTTGATTTACTGCTGTCTTCTAGCAAAGAAAAACTGGACTTAGCAAAAGAAACAGAAGATGGTTGCTTGACTTTCTTCAGCAAATTTTCATCTTCGTACGTACTTCGGAAAATTTTTGAAGAAACTGGGCTAGTCTCATGTATTTTGAATGGACGACCATTGACATGAGAAGTAGCTGGATCACAATGAATCAAGTGCTGGGCAATCCTTGCTATAACATCCCGCCGCTCCTGGAGCAGAGAGTCAATGAGAGGGTTACCTTCTCCTGCAGATGGACGGCCACAGTGGTTCACTGGAGCACGGGGATTGAGCCGTGGCATTTCTGGTATTGCTCTAGTTTTGCCTTCACCACCATCTTCTTGTATTGCATTATCTAAATTAACAGTAGGAACAGGTGACGTTTCCTTGCCTTTCCTCAGCAAGCTTTCATCTTCATAAGTACTCCGATAAGCTTTTGGTGTAGGTGTGCTGGTTTCACGCATGTTGAAGGGACGTCCAGCAACAACTGGGGAAGTAGCTGGATCACAGTGAATCAAGTGTTGAGCAATTCTTGCAATGACCTCTTGTCGCTCCTGAAGTAAGGAACCTATCAAAGGATTGGTTTCTCCTGTGGACTGATGAGAGCAATGACCATTGGAAACACGGGAATCAACCAACGAAAGGGATTTAAAAGTTCGAACAGCTGTTTCGTGAGATTGTGTCTTACTGTCTGCTGCAGCATTATAGCACTGAATTTTAGACTGTGATGCTGCAAAATCAGATCCAAGACCAGTAGATGGATAAAGCTTTAAATTTCTGATAGATGAAGTAAATTCGGGTGTCTTTTTTACATTAAGTAGGCCTTCAGGTATCACTGTCCACGCTTGTTTCCCACAGACACGCTGCGGACTGGAGGTACCGCACAGCTCTGCTGTACTGGATTCACTGTGCTGATGTAACTTACGCTCTTTCATTTGCTTTTCATAATAGCTAAGGTTGGTGTGAATGCTGCAGGTCAAAACTGGGTAATTCGATTGTCTGGGTAAGGACTGAACGCTGACTTTCAAGGCCACATTGTGAGAAACGTTAGGAACAGGAAAGACGTGCTCTGTTGGTGTCTGGGAGAACGTCCATTGCAGGTCCACATCTGCAGCGCTCACCCTGAAACAATACAGAAGTGCATTTATAGACATATCTAAATAGAGAGCCTTTGATACTCGACTTCATGAGACAAATTTCAAAAACACAACACTGCAGCTTTGTCACACAGCAACTGCCACACTTTGCAAAGTATAGGAACCAGATACAAACACTACAGAACTGGGCCAACAACACGGCACCCTCTGAAAGCAAAGAGGACCACAGGTAGGAAGAATGGGTTTAAGGTGAGTAGCAGCAACCCACAAACAGCAAAGCAAGAGTATTTTTCACTTCTAACATACCTGTACAGAATGTTACGGGGAACAGCACCATGTGAAACACTCAGCCATGCACTCAGCTGGGAGAAGAAAACAAAAGAGCGAACAGCCAATAAAAGAGTCTTCTCTTCAATGAATCGATCTCCGCTTCTAGAATGCATTAAAAGAAACACACAGATGTTGGTAAGAATATACACAGAGAACTAATAGAACTAAGACACAGAATGCTGCTAACAGAACTAAGCTTTCACAGGATCTGTTGCTCTCTTTCCCCATTTGCCTTCTCTGTGTGTATCACATTATCATCTCTCAGGTAAAAGGTCAAATGTTTGTAAATATCTCGTAGGAAATTACAGTCATATAAACATTTTATATATATATATAAATACAGTATATTACATGTGCATTGTTAGAGTATTCTGTATGAAATACAGGAAGACAAATTTACTTACAGGTTTTCATACTGAAAGTAAAATAGGTGATTCAAGCAAAACAACAAAATTCCTCAACAATTTGAAAACTGCAGAGCCTGACTGGCTCCCATCTATGGGAAACATTTACAGAACTTAACAAGACAAGCAACTATCAGCTGATCCCAGTACCCAACTTACTGTCGAGGAACTGGTTCCAAAATCCACCTTTCTAACAACAACGCATCTTGTTTGATTGCAGGATCATTTAAATCATTCCCCTCCGTGTTAGGCCCTTCATCACTATAGCAACAGTCTGGAAGTAACATCACTTCAACCATGATTGGAATATTGTTCTTCCACAGTAGCATAACCTCAGATCTGGTTCGCCTGGCTTGACGGCACTAAGGGAGAGAATAAATGTCAACATACGTAAGCCATAAAAATACTAGCCACATTTAAACCCACTTTAAAATCGCATTCCAAAGACCTCAGAAAGGGTAAGGGTCAAGTTCTGTACACTACACTGCACCAAATCAGCGGTGTAAGATCCCAGAGCTATCAAATGACAAATAAATCATTTATGCCAGTAGTTAAAGCAACTTCAGTCAAAAATAAAGAGCTTGTAGAAATGTCCCTAACCACCACACTTTGCAACTTTTACTACTCTCTCCACAAGCCATCCTCAGCAATACCTTATGAAACGTTGTGTCTGGGATCAGACTAACTTTTGCATAAGTAAACTGCAAATTCACACAGCACTTTGTATCTTTCGTTTGAGAGATGCTCCAATGTCAGCCCAAAAGAGAGGAGGTGCATTTGATGGTGTTTCTGTTATTTAGGACCACTAACTTTTTAATACCATCTGAAAAAGCTAAAGTTCTGCAAGTCAGCCTACATTTTCTCTCTCTCTCAAAAAAAAAAGGCCATGAGTGCTAAGTATAGCATTCACAATCTGCATAATAAAGACTCAAATAGGTACTGTATTCAGGTAGCTGTGCAGAACTTTATGTTCAAGGATAAAAGGCTTAACGATCTCATTTTAAGGACAGATCTGATCTATTATTAGTATGACACCGAATTACATACTTGCTTAAATGCAGAGCTGACAGACAGCAATTGTTACTTGTGCTTAGCTATGAATATACCAGGGGTTCTCAGCTGATTTTCATCACGGTAGCAACAGTTCAAATGAAATGGGACCATCATACCTGAGCCAGCTTGTCGCTGCATTCATGCTTAGTTGTTGGTGGCTGACTTGACTGCGCTGGAGGACAATGAAAGCCCTCTGTTCTGCCCTTTATCGAGTGTTCAGGCGTCCGACCCTCAGTGATCAGCAAGGCCAAGGAGACCAGGAACTCCTCAGCTTCATACTCAAAGTACTCATCTAAAGTATCTGCCATTTCAAAAAGACAAAAATCAATGTCATCTGCTGTATAACAAGCACTAAACTGTAGCCATCCCTATGGTTTGTTCCAATGTACACTTTAAACGTGAGCTATGAGAAATGGACGTTTGTACCACCATGCTGAGAGTCATCACACCACCAAAACGCATCTTTCTTCTACCTATAACTTTGCTGCTGCAAGCATACCGAATTAGAAACACTCTAAAGAAAGCTCCACAGAGTGACTGGCTGTGTCTCCAGGCTGCACCAGCACAAAGAACAAGAGTTCATGTTGCGACCCACGGCTGAATCACAGCCTTTCTATGGGAAAAATCTCTCCCGGGTCCTAACAGAAGGAGCCTGATGGCAGTACGACTTGACATCCTTAACAGCACATAACAGATATAAAGAAGACACTGCATCACATAGTACATCAAAAAATTTAATAGGGAAAAAATAGTAAGAGTTAATTATATTAGAGAAAGTGGGACACAATGTTCTTTAAGATTTTTATAGCGAGTTCCTACTGCTGAGAGCCGGGATTATTTAAGAGAGGTCCATTTATAGTTACCATTAACAGCTTTCACACAGAGACAAGGTTCACGAGGAACATACAGAATATTCATTGTTTCGTACCACGCTCAGTCCAAACCTCAACAAGTCTTCCTAAACAAAGCAGCAGCTGCACCGCTCTTCGTGAGCCACGCTGGCACACGCAGTGCCCGCAGAGCACAATGCAGAGGCCTCAGTTCTGCAGCACGGCAGCAGTTCTTTGCTTTATGCTTCTGGGTGATAAAAGCACGTGATATCTTCACACTGCTCTACTGCGAGCATCCTGTGTCGTGCCCCAGAACAGGGCTGCCAGGAGGGATTGTTAACTGCAGCACACGTTTTGAGCACCATGCACAAATGACTTTCCTCCTATAGAAAAGTCGAGGAGGTTTTTCAGGAGGCTTTGCTGCTTTGTTTTTCTGCCTTCATTCCCTGGTACCTGAGTATTTAGCAAACATGGTAAGGCAGACCCAAGCAATCCATAGAAGGGAGGTATTAAATGAGAACTCCAGTGAAACACCCGATTACTTGCATATAGAAATTACCATGTGTGTAACACCAGCTTTTGCATGGATGTATTTGCTGAGCCCAGGCCTGTGCTCCATCAGCCCCAGGGCCTGCAGACTATGTGAAGGGATCTACACATGGCACATGGGAGAAGCCAGCTCCGCTGCCAGGGAACCACGCTCACTACAGATGAGTCCTAGGCTGGATGTGGCTCTGGGCAGCCTGGTGTGGTTGGTGACCCTACCTGTGGCCGGGGGGTTCAAACTAGATAATCATTATGGTCCTTTTCAACCTGGGCGATTCTATGATTCTATGAGTCAACATCTTTACAGACTCCTTTTCTCCTTCTGAAGGGATGCGCTTCTGTCCATGGGCAAGCAGAAGAGAAGGCAGGAGGGACAGTGGCAGCACAGGGCTGGGTGCCACCTGCACCAGGCACAGCCCACCACCCACCTTCCGCCAAAAGCCCGAGGTGAAATGAGTTTCCCTGAGAACCCCCCATGCACCAAGCCTTGCATCACCTGGCACGAGTTAAAGTGGCCATTCTTCTGATGGACGGCAGGAAATTACTAAAGAAGGGGGCATGCAAGATCAAAGGAACAGTAACTAACAGAGAGGACAAGCCACTTACAGTGATGTGACTCACTGACAGAGTTAGGCACCTGCAACTTCCTTCTTCAGGCGTACGCCCAAACAACAGGTAAGTCACGCTTAGAGAACAGAGAATGGGATATGGAAAATCTCTGTAAAGCACTCCATCAAGATTTGGATGTGCTTACACAAACAGATCCCACCTTGGTCAAGCAGCTGCTTACGGAACAGAAACACGCAGAGTAGGATGCGATAGCTGAGAATTGACACCAGGAAACTGCAAATGGCACATCCTTAAAGGATGACCAACACCAAGCACTGAGTTAGGAGAGCACTGCTCTCTTAACAGCCTATAAAGACAGGGCCAGCAGTTACAAATCACGTCAGCACTGTAACCAACAAGGCATCTGATCTTCATTTGTAATTTTTTGAAGCACAAATAGCAGTGGTTATTGAGAAACGTGTTTTCCTACAAGTGCCATGAGGCACATTGACTTTTTTTTTTAGCTCCACGTGATTTCTGTATTATTTGGCAACTTGTAATAGTTTCAGTAGAGGAAAAAAGCCCTGTGAATGCTGAGAAGCATGGTAATTGTTCCTACACAACAGACACGGATGATGCAAGTTGATGTAATTGAGGACAAGGGTGGAAAGGCATTTATAGAAACAGCAAACTCAGTGTTTAGAGGAAAAGAATTCCTGGTTATGTGTGCTGCAGCAGTTTGATTCGTCTATAATTCAGCCCTGTTTAAGACACGACACACTGTGCACAGAATAACCTCAAGCTTCTAACTTTACTCTGAATATGTTTTTATTCTGCTTCATCTCTGGCAATGGAACATGCAAGTATATAATATAAAACAAGTGATCCAGCAGTGCATGTGTTCTCTTGCCCTTAAAATGGATAGAACTCCAATTGGTTGACACAAGTACATGGGAATTAAAGCAACAAGGCACCGCTGCCTTTCATTGCTAATTGAAACTGAAGTGTACTGACCAGCTAGTCACAGGAGACAGCAACAGACTGCTGTAGGAGGGAAATACATACACATAAATTTTGAATGAAGCTATTATGCTATACATAGAACTAAGCATACAGTGCTGGAGAACTTAGACCTGGGGGTACAGCGTTTTGCCTTCCTTTGTCTCTTCCATACACCAAACAAGAACTACTTTCCTACATCTTCCAGACAAACAGGAAAACAGGAAAGCACATTTAACAAGAAATATCAGGAAGAGTCTTCAGATCCTTGCCCTCCCCTGCCCACTGCACACATGCACAGATCACTGGGGCACTGTAGTAAAGGACAAGGACTCAAAAACAAAGGAAAAGCTAGAACAGGCACACATACTGAAATCGTTTGAACTCATGCCTGCAGTACAAGCGAGCCATAATCTCAGTGAGCTGGGACAGACTCTCCCAACACAGCTGAGCCAGCTCTGCCCATCAACTTCTTCCCCAGTTAGGTCATGGCCACGCAGACCAACTCCCTTTCCTTTCCTATTGCTGTATTTTCTTCAGTAATTAGAGAAAATGCTTTCATGAAATGTGCATTAGAAGAGCAGTTAATCTCTGTCCTAGGCTGAGACATGAAGCAAAGACTCTGGTATCATGCACCCAGGTGCTCCACCATGCCTACTGAGAACCCCACTCTGACTGTATTCCAGGGGTGCAGCTCTGGCCCATCTGACAGCCACAGGGACCCCCCCCACACTGTGATCTAGACTACTCCTAAAAGTCCACGAAACACAGCTAGTAGTTACCTCTAAATATGCTCTAGGATGGCCCAGAGCATCCCTGAAAAATCTGCAGGCATCCAGAACAAATTCTGAAGGCCACCAATATAATCAGACTCATATTTCACTTACTAGGAAGCAAGCAAACTGCAGAACCAAGCAGGAATTGCCCCATCGGTGCAGCTCAGGTGCACAGCTGGATGCTGGCCCCACTGCTTGCCCAGCCCCATGCCTCCCCCCGCATCTCCCCAACCCCCCCAGCCCTGCTGACACCATCCCTCATTACATTTATTTTCCAGTGCGTTTGGTACCACTCCAGTGTCAGTTTCTGGAAAGACTAAAAATATTGCTAAAGCATGTGGATTTCTTGTTTTTTGATTATTATTACAGGCAGCCTGTAAGGAGACCCTTCAGTCTAAGGCTCCAGGCCATGGACATCAGGTACACTAAGGAAGCAGTGGCCCCTCTGTGAGGGTCGGAACAAGGTGTTCCCATCTCCTCCTAGCAGAGGCTCTGCAAGGCACATAGAAGTTTCAGCATGGGCTCTATGGCCCTCCCTCCTAACAGCCAACGAATGGGTTTTATTATCTCACTCCTCCAAGAAGTGGGTTAAAGGTAGCCCTGCGTTTTAAGAGTAAGGCAGGGATTGAAAAGACTACTGTAAAGGAAATGAAACACAATGTAAACATTTGACTAATAGCTTCTCTTCTGGAATTAGAAACACCTACGGATGCTTCAGTTAACTAATCCCATGTTGTGTTCCACTTCAAAGAAAGCTGCCCTTGAACCTCCAAAATCCATCATTTTCTGGATGTTGTGTCTACACGCTTCAAGCCCGTAATTACGTGTGAAGTCACAGAGCTCACAGGCCTTGCAACATTAAGGGTTTAAGTATAATTTAATCTATCAGGAGTCAAAACCATAAGCCAGTCTATGCCTTTCACGAAACGAGCCATTAGCCAAGTTTACTTAAATTTAAGAAAATGCAATGAACTGGTGACTCACCTTGTCTTAGGAATGCTCTACAGACCCCCCCCCTCCCCCCCCCCCCCCCAGCACCGACTCCTGCGGTGGACTGACTGACTCCCAGTGCAGAAGTGCAGTACCTCATGGCATTTCTGCTGCCTCTTTATGTTTCCCAGGCATCGAGTTGAACCATGCCCTGCTCACTGCAACACCTCAGATGCATGCAGGAAATGGTAGCACAGAACATTAAATTAGGACTGATGTTCAGTGGAGTAAACTGGAAGCTATACAAGTGCTTGATCTGTTTAGCTCTGCATAGAAGAACAGCAAACAAATCACTGCTTTGGTGATCTTACAACCATTTATAATCACGAAAAAAGAAGAAACAACAAAACATCACCTTCTAACAGGTAACTTTAAATAACAAGACATGACTACATGGCAGCTGATGAAGCTACTACAGAGCCACACAAATGGATGAGCATGACCAGATGCTGCTCCCCATCACCGCACTGCCCATCTGCTGCACAGCTCTGCTGGGCACATCTCTACCTTGGAACCCACCCAGAGCCAGCTGTGCAGCACACGAAGCCACTGAAAAGACGTCAGGCTTAGCATCAGGCTGGACAAAGAGTACAATTCACAGAACTGCTTTCACTAAAATCTATTCAGGGTCAAACTGTTCAATGAGTACAGAAGAAAAGCAGTTTAATTCATTTCAAGACTCGGCAGCAGTCTCAGAAACCACTCCCTTTAAGAGCACAAAACACAGAGTGCTGAACCGCTCTGGGTGTTCCCATCCCACTTCCTGTGCCTTGGCTGACATCCTATTCTGCCATCACCACACTGCTCACTGAGTCACTGCTCTTCCCAACTGTAGCCTTCTATTTTTACCTGGCAACACCAGGTTAACCTGCTACTTTTGACTCGCTGGCATTCAACCAAACCAAGCTCTAGATCCAACGTCAGTATTTTGGTCAGGGAAACTGACTTGATTTTCACTTAACTGGGAAAAGAAAGTGAACACTTAAGAACAAATGATGTAAGCCAAATTGTTTCTCACTCCACAAGGAAATGACAAATGGAGAAGCAGAGCAACCGTTACAATTTCATGGTCTGTATTTATTTAATGGAAGACTACACGTGAAAACAGGCAGCAAGTTTCAAACTCAGATTCAACCCCCATTCACTGAGCTGCAAGAAAAGTGGTATAGTCCACAATACAGCTGCTCCGCTGTATCCTAACCCAGGTAAATGAGTGCTGGAAGTCACTGTGAAGCTGATGTTTGAATGATGCTTAATGCTGATGTTTAAAAGATGCTTAGCATTTTCAATATAAACAGGCTGGAGAAACACACTTTTTGCTGATCCCAGAGCTAGCAGTCTACAGAAGGAGCTACAAAAGATGTTACTTGTACTAACATGCTATAACCAGGCAGGTACTGAAAGCAAAGAGGACTTTCACCTCAGTAACGCACTTAATTAAACACACATAATCTGCGTTTTCCTTTACATTAGGATTTCCCAGAGTGCCACTTGGTTGGATGTGATACGCACCAAAAATAATTGCACAAAACCTTACAACATAATGAAACAAATGTGTACACCAGTCCACATTTTTGTATTAGAACAAACAAATTTTGTTTGATTATAGTGAAAATAAGTCGCTAAAATTGTTCTGTTTCAAGGTCCCACCTGGTTCACACGAGAGGGGTGCACAGCTGAGCCCCAGGCCAGCATCCAGCTCCACCAGCAGCGTGCACCTGCAGCCCCCAGGTGGGCTGGGAACCGGCAGAGCTGGGAATGAGGCAGCACATCACCCCAGGACAGAAAACAGAGCCTCCTTAAGCTTATGGAAGATGCAGAAGCTTATTCTTTAGGTTAATTCCAGAAAACAAGCGAGCGTTCTTATATTCAAGTACGGATTTTCCTGTATGAGATTTCTAAATCTACATTCAAACATCTTTTCGGGCCTCCTTCACTAACTGGTTCCGATGGAGCCCTCCTGGAAGGACAAGGCCTCATCCCTCAGCAGGAGCTGTGCAGAGACGAGGAAGGCGGTGAGGAGCTTCACTACTCTACCTTGCTAATTTGAGAACCAACTTGGCTGCAGCAACACGTACAGACTGAAGGCTTCCATCAACTTGCTCAACCTGCAGCTGGTTGCGAATACCACACTGCCGCGGCCCCACAACTGCTGCTTTCTTTTCAATGGAAGCCTAACAATTCACAATGAGAAAGCACACGTATTTGGCTGCACTCACCTCTTTGTGCAGGCGTAACACCCATAGGGCAGTCGCAGCAGCTCAGTACTGGGAGGTCTGACTCCAGTTGGACGCCACCGCATCCCTCCATTAAACAGGTCAGCAGCAGCTCTGCATTAAGTTCTGGCTGTGACTGGGTTTTTATAATACATAAATAAAAATGGATGCCAGGAATTTTATGCGAGACCTTAAACACAATACAGTTCAGCACCGCAGACATAAGTTTCCTCTTTAATTTGTTTAACAGTCGAGCTTGACAATGATTCAACTATTTGCAGAGTTCTGCAATATTTTATACAGAGATTGGTCTGAAGATGTAAAGCAACAATTTGTGATAATAAATCAGTCTCAGATGTGTCTTGAAAAAAAAACACAACACTGGAGCATTGCTTAAAACCCTACAGTAGGTATTTCAGTGCTTATAAGAGCTGCCAGAGCAGCCCTCTACTGAATCCACGTGTTTGTATCCCGTGCTGCCTGGGTTCCTCTGCAGTTTGTTGCTTCACCCCTTTACATCTTTACAGTATATGGCAGTGTTGTTGGGAACAGCATGCACAGCAATACAGACATGCCCAAAAAAGCCTTTTTTGTTTTAAATCAAGGTTTCCCACGAACACTAGATGTTAATGTCTTTGAGGTATTTCAGGCTTTATCTCATCACCTTTGATAATTACAGTACTTGGAAACTTTGACAATGTAATTGCAAGTGTTCTTGTGCTTATTTCACTGCTAACACTGATAAAATAGCATTTCTTTTCAGAGGAGGAATGTGAAGAGCCTTCAGTTCTAAAAAGACTGAGCAAGTGATTCTGAAGGGTCATTAAGGAACTGAACAGACCTGGAGTGGGAGCACACAGAAGTCCTCACAGTGAATGCCAGCTGTGTGGTGTGCGAGCACAGGTCCCACTTTGTTCCACTAACACCTGGTATCACAGCACAGACAAAAGCTGGTGTTCTTCTTCCCTAAGGTTACTGCAAGGAGAAGAACTGTTACAACACGTGACGTGTGCTTCAGATCATAGCCAGGCCTCTGGAAAATAAACCGGAGCAAATCTGGAAAATGCAACGTGAAATCCAAACACCCAATGCTGACTCATTTTGGGTGGAATCAACAGGGATGCCACAGCTGCAAGAGCCAGGGGAATCCCTCTGAACAGTGAGCCACACATTATGGGAAACCAGCACCCAACACTTGGCCTGCAAAGCAAAGATATGGGAACAGTTTCCCAAGAGTACCGAGGGACTTCTTGTATGTTGAACATCTCTCAAAGTTACGTATCAGTACCTGCTTTTAACAGATACAGCAACTGCTCAGCTTTACAGAGGCATGTCTCAAAAAGCAAACCAGTGAGCCAGAGAAGGATGTGGGGCAGGGAAGAGGAGAGAAGCGAGTTATTTTGGGGAAAAAAAAAAACAAACCAACAGTGATGACCTAGTCCAATTTTCTGGTTAAAGCAGCCAGCTCTATTAAAATGCTATTACAAGCTGAGGCCTCCCATGTGCATGATTAGTATGTCAGCTCTTCAGGGGCATGAGATCTGATCCTCACCCAAACGGGTCAGTACTACAGCTATGCTGTTACCACCAGCATCGTATGCTCACAAGAGATGCTCCCAGCACAGTCAGGCTTTCCTTACACACACTCCTTGGAAAGTATCTTTTTAGGAAGAGGACCCACCTGAACACTGCTATCTCACCAACATACCCCTGTCTGCCTAACAAACACGCACGCCTGCTGACATTGCCCTCTGTTCAGGCAGCACACTGCAGCCTGAGAGCTGGCTCCCAGAAGCACTGCCCGGACCCCACAGCCTTCTGACAGCCCCAGACACCCGTCTGAAAGCTAAAATTAACACCACTAGAGCAAGAATAGCAGCGCTGCACTCATAACACATCCGTCCAAAACAGCCGTCCCTCCGCGAGGGCAGGGGCAAGCCAGGGGCCGAGTGGCCCCGTGGGCTCTGACCTCACGTCACCCGTAGCCCAGCCCTGCTCCCTGTTACACGTGGGTTTGTAACGCCCCGTACCGCCTATTCTTAGAACATACTTTCCAGAGAATCTGAGGGACAGGGCTCAGCCTTCCCCCACCCCTTCCAGAGCCAGCCCAGCACAGGAGCACCCGGCTCCTCGGGTCACAGCACTGTTGTGCCAGCAGAGATCCGGCCCTGGTCTGCACACCCAAAGCCAGGTGACCTGCAAGCCAAGGCACAGAGCAATGAATCACAAGGAAAGCAAAACAGTGTGCTAAAAATAGCAGAGCAAGCAGCGTATGGAGAATAAATGTTTTCATCCAGTTGAGGCCCAAGGTCCTCCACCAGCTCTTCCGTATTTTGTGCAAAACAATTCACAGAGGCAGAGAGATGAAGAAATAAAAGCAAGCCTGGATCCTCCTCGATGACTTAGAAATTATATTTAATCAACAGTACACGATCAGGGAGAAAGCACTGAGCTTGAAACCAGCAGAAAATATACTACCTTATAAATTAAATATTCGACTAAACTCCAAACAGAAGACGCCAAAATTACTTCTTTTTAGGGGAAATTGCCCTAAATTGTCTTCAGTTCAGCAATGCTGAAGAGTCACTTCACACTACACACCAGCAACACGAAGGCTCTGCCCACCCACCGCCTCACCAGACCAAATGCCTGCAGATGCTCCAGCTGAGCGTCAGACCAAAAAAGTCCCATAAGCAGCACCAACCCCAAGTATGCAACAGCCACTTTTCCTTCACCAGGAGATCACGCAGAGACTTTCTGATACAAATCCATACAGAAAAATAAGTTTCATCATTTTCAAGCAAGCACAACACACAGCTTTGCTGTTCAGAGAGGATGCTTTTTTAAAAAAGAGAAAGAATGCAGCGCTTTGCACAGGTGGATCCCACAGCCACCCAGCACCCTTCCCCTGATGCGCAGAAAGGGCTCTCCCTGGATCTCGCTGCACGTGGATCTGACAGCAGTGTAAGAGCCCTGGAGTTCATCCACAGGAGCTCTGTGCAGTGCGAGGGGACAAAGCTGGAAGCCCAGAAGCCCAGGCTCTGGCTGGGCACAGCCTGTGGGAGCGGCCTCAGTGGCAGCACAGCTCCTGCTCCAGGCAGCGCCAGCAGGGCCCACCCTTCCCGTGGGACCCACCACTGGAAACAAAGAGTGCAGAAGGCAGAGCAAAGAAGACGCCTCACCGGCAGCCAGCCTGAAGAGGAAGGTACGCCTGGCTGGTGCCTCACAGGAAACCGTATTTTCCTGTTGTCTTTTTTGATTCTCAATACACCTTGTTGTGTTTTTCTGCTGAAATCTTTCTACGTAATGAGCAAATGACTTAAAAGGAAAAAAAATATATATTTTCCATGGCTTGCCAACATTCCTGTTGTCTCCCACTCACTGTAGCAGTAAACTTTCAGTGCCAATTAGCCTGACATTAAGCTTCAAGTCTATCAATTACCTGTGCTTCCTTCCCTCCTGTGTTAACCCACAGATGGGAAGTCCACATTGCAAAATAACACTGAGACCAGTTTATCTGTCTCATCAGTATCATCCTTTGTTTTCTTACAAGCCTCTCTTGGAAGCCATTGATTTCCTTGTTGGATACTTGCATAAGGTCCAAGGTGAGGACAGCCTCTTTGTTCCACATTTGTACAATGCATAGCAAAACACAGCCCTGGTATCTGAATGGGACTCTTAATTTGTATCACAACAAGTGCTAATCACCAGGTCAGAATTCCAGGAATTTGCTTCCTTTCTCTCAAGAAGCAATACTATGGCTGAAGAATTATTTCATCCATCAAGGTAAGCAACCAGCAACAGGAGAAACTCTGGCAACACAGCTTGGGTATATCCGGGCTCAGTATGCTTGAATGTAAAGGACTTTCTTCACTCCATAAAGAAGTCACTGGCACAGTGTAAGACCTGCAGCCATAAATGTATCTCAGAAACAGCAGCAGCTGAAGAAACTGTTCTCAAGAGCACTGATAAAGCTGGCTTACAACGGGTTGTTTATGCTTTATGAGAAATGACTCAAATTCAGGAGTATTCCCAGCCCCTGGCCGTGGCCTTCCCAGGGGAACAGACTAAAACCTGCTTCAGAAGCACTTTTCTGCAGTGGTCTCAGTGCTATGAAGTTTAGCCTCCACAAATGCCTTTTCAGGGGGTCCTGACCTAATGAGAGATCATCAACTTTCTATTTCAAGTTTAACCACAGTGGGTGGTTAACTGCACGACAGCTTTGCTATAACACATAGGAAAGTTAACGCCTGGGATCCTTCCAGCACACTGCTCCTAGCAGTCAGACACAAGTACATTTGCAAGAAGAGCATGGACAGAGGAAAGCTGTAGCAATGTTTCTCCAGAATGCTCTTCTAGTCCTTCACAATTTTGCTCCACAAAAGGAACAGAGAAGGCCCTACCTTGTGCAGTGGCCAGCAAAGCTTCCAGCTCCACTATGGCCACAGACAAAAAGCCACATAAACCCCACGAGCTACAGGCCTACCTTGCTTCTCTTACACCAAAAACCTTCTCTTCCTCCACGCTTTTTCCCTTGCAGCACTCTCCCAGCAGCAACAGGCAATCTTCATGTTAGGTTAAATGAAAAGGATTCAGGTGGATCTGTTCAGATTATTAGCTTTCATGTTTAAATGTATGCTTTAACTGACAGGCTTCTTAAAAGGCACAGTACTTCAGATGTTCTTCAGAAAGATCTTATAGGAAAGTACACAAGATCTCTAGGAATTCATGTCCATGTTCTCCTAGTTTACATTTGCTCCTCCAGCTGCTCCGCTCTGCCTTTTAGATTTATTTTAAAGCCGTAAAACCAACAAGTCGTCTTTGGTTCCAAAAACTTTGCTGAAACTGGAAAAATGTGTTAGTTGCCATGGGAACAGCGAGGAGTCCCTGGGTCAGGATGCAGAGAACTTCTCTTGCTCTGCCTGATCATTTGCATCAGAAGTTCAGCCATCTGTTATTAACTATTTAACAACAGTCTCACTCGTCATCACTGCTGCCTGCTATTTAAGTTTGCAGAATCCACTGCCCCACCTTCAGCCCTTTTGTAAACTCCTAATGAATGTGAAAACTCAACTGAGAACTCTGTTTCCTTCCAGGTAGAATGAGCACCATTACCAGACTTAGCCTGCTGGTCAATATTCTCCTTTCTCACCAAGGAAAAGGCATACGCTTGTGCTAACACCACCCCCTGGAAGTAGCAGCTTTCTTCTCAAAAGACATCAGATTGGAAAGATGGTAGATGACTGAACAGCACGACATGCCATATCCCTCCCATTTAAGCAGGCCCCACTTAATACTCTTGAGTTCCACAGCATCTCTTGATCTTCTATATCTCATCTTCCCACAAGAAACCAGGTTTTTAAGGTTTTACTCCAGAATAAGAACAGTGTAGACTCAATGTGTTACTAGCAAGGAAATATTGCCTTGTATCCTCAAAGAGGATCTGAAATATATTCATCTACCGTCTCTACACACTAAGAAAACAAAAACTTGGTTGTCATACCTGCAAGCTCACCATTTGGTACTTGAAATCTTTTACCTTGACCTCAGTATCATCATTCAAATCTGTTACCTAAGCAAAGCACTGACTGAGTGCTGGGACAGCTGGCCAGGCTGGCTGCCCTTCGCCCATCCTGCTCTCACAAGAAAATGGGAAGCCACACACTGCCAAAAAGAAACAACATGACTGCTTTTTGCCTACTGTTCCCAAAACTACTCAACAGAAAGAAATAAAATCAGTACTACTAGGAACATCTAACAGGTCACTGGCAGGAAGCCCTTGTTTGTCACTTAACAAGGAAGTGCTGCATTATATATATAAAGCATTCTGCCTAAAGGTACAGCCAGTAAAGGTCAGACCCCTAAAAGTGATGGGAAAAAAAAAAAAGGTATTTATGTGGGAATATGGAAAGAGCGTTGCAGAGCATCACAAGACCAAATCACACATCTGAATAACACCACAATATTTTCCATCTAGTCTTTCACTTGGATGACATGCACACCACCAGACTGTTATATGCATGGGCAATTCCACCGTAGCAAGAACTGCAGCCAAGAGCCATGAGAGAGCTCTTCTGACTCTACTGAGATGAGAGATTTGGTAGATAACACTACACATGTGTAGGACAGATCCAGTATAATGCAAAGGCTTAGAAACTCATGTGATACTGCATCAAAACAAGAAAACAGACCTTTCCTTACTTCTGGTTCCAAAGAGGAAGATGCAGTCAAACAGTTCAGAGTGTACAAAAAGCTTTTTTTCTTATGCCACGTTCAAGAAATGTATCCATCAGAGATACTCAGCTTCACATGGGAGGACTCCATGAATTACACCCAGGGCAGCTCTCTGACTATCCAACCCTGCCAGCTCCACAGATTTGGTTCAAGTCCAGGCAGCTATCCAAACACGGATGGCACATCTAAGCCCAAGATAAATACAGGCACACTGAGGAAGAATTGTTAGGCACAGTTCTGTCTACATGTGAGGCACTTACTAATGCTGCTGAGCTGCTTTTTTTTTTTTTCCTCCCCAGAATACCTGAAAAACAAGAAAGTGAGAAACAAACCAAACAGTGCAAATGCACTGCTAATAACAAGGCTTTAAAAGAATGTTTACGAGGAAAAGAGATAGAAACACTCAAGAATTCAAGAATTTTATTTGAATGGACAACACACGAAACATGAGATATGTAGGATGGGGGTTGAGCAGGAGCTGGTACCCTCAGAACTTTATTAGAGCCATCGAGTCAGAGAGAAGTCGCACCTACTAGCCTAAAGCTTGAGCAGCACTGCTGCTAGAACAGAACTGGCTGTTCTTAAGTGTACTTAACAAAAACAGCGACCAAAAACCACACACAAGAAAAAAAAAACCAGAAGGCTTGTTAGAAAGCGTGCTCAGGTGAGGAATGTAGATTGTGACTCCAATTATTTTGTCTGGAATACAGAAAAAGACAAAACAAGAAACCCACAGGAAACCATTCTCACAACATGTAAAATCTGACCTGTAGAACTGCCGTTCCTTTCTGCATTCATCTTCTCTTTATGCTTTTTTACTCCATCTCACAGAGCTCTTTGATGTTACAGCCTGCTCGCTGCCATCTCGGCGGTGGGTAATGTATCTTGAGGAGCTCTGTCAGAACACGTCTGACCACCCCAAATCCTCCCCCTAGCTAGCGGGGCTGCCTTCACCTCAGGAGTGTCTTTCAGTACTTGCAGTCCGGGTTACTCAGAGCATGGGGCAGAGGGAAAGAAGCAAGGCCAGCAGGCCAAAGGCAGGAGCTGCTTCTTCATCAGAAAGGCAAGGAGCTTGGAAAGGACAGAGATGAAACTGACGATGAAGCAGCACGAAGCTCCTCGGTAACTTTTCCAACGCTATTAACCTTCACCTACAAGGCCTGCCCTTAAGTGGTTAAACAGTAACCTGCAAAAGTAAAAAAGTTACAAAGAGACAATATACACTTCTCATTCGAAAAATGTCTGGGAGAGCGGCCAAGTCCATAAAATTGTTTTTAAGCTTTATTTAGGGGGATAAGCAGGAACGTTACAGCTGTGCAGGAGGCTGCTCAGTTTAAAATGGACACCAGAGCCTGCAACTAAATCCCCAGTGCATAAAAGAGAAGCTTTTGGTAGTTTTAGAACTGGTTACACAGCACAGCTCAGCCACCAACACAACCAAGTCATGCTATGGAGCTTTAATGGTCTTCTGGTACCCTAAAGAATTAAATGCCACGAAGCACCAAAACGTAAAGGCTTAACAGAATGCTGTACGTTTTCTTCTCCCTGTCCTAAAACATCATCATTTCCTACGAAGGTGCAAAACAGCACACGTAAATCAACACACTTAAAATGCAAAATAATGCAACAACAGTGACATTTCCCCTCGTCCTCTCCAAAATGTCTCACTAGCACTTATGGCAACGTCCGCGTGATCCAAACCCACATTCCCACACACACCACCTGAGCCCCCATCCCATGCCAGGAGAGGAACACCTGAGCTCAGGGGCTGCCGGACAGCCCTCGCTCCTGGGTGGGAACGCAGGCGCCCACCGAGCCCCAGCAGCACCAGCATCCCCAGAGGCACTGGAAATAAAAAGGAATGGCTCGTCCTCGATTTAGCGTTGCATTCAGTATGTTATTTTATTGCCTTCCTCCATAGCCTAGAGTTGAGCAGCCAGTAAGCAGCTAACTTAAAATATACGTTCCCAGCTGCCCCCAACGCTGACACATCTGCATCGGCCTCGTTTGCCCCCAGACAACGGTGCAGTGGCAGAGGACCGATAACGCTTTCATGCATTGTTTCCAGCAGAAAAGAAAACACCGCAAGTTTCCTCCTGCTGGAGGAGAGAAAAAAGGACGCGACCTCGGTGGCAGGGCAGAAACCCAGCCGGGCCGCGGGGCTCCGGGCGGGGGGTGGCTCGGTCCCCCCAACAAGGAAGCGGCAGCCACAGCTGGCTAGCCGATCTCAGCCGCCGGCAGGCCCGGCACCAGCCGCCCGGCTTCGCCGCTCCAAACGCCCCCCTCGCGTTGCGGGCGGTGTAGCGCCGCTGCCGCAGCACCGACGGCGGCCCGCCGAGCCGGCTTTCCGGCCGTCCCTTCCTTCCGACCGGAGCCCCCGGCGGACTCCCGCACAAAGCTGCGCGGGGTGAACTTTTCGCAGGCGGTCCCGCAGCCGGAGCGGGCGCACGCGGAGCCACCCCCGGCACGGCGCCCGCCCGCCCCCGGCCCCGCAGCCCGCCCGCCGAGCCGAGCCCCGGCGCTCCGTACACACCTGGGCCGCGCGGCGCTCTGTCCATACCGGCCGCCAGCCGCCGCGGGGGCGCGCAGCGGGGCGCGCGGCCGGCGGGCAGAGTAGGGGCGCGCATAGCAACAGCGGCGGGCGCGGATTGGCCCCGGCCGCGCCGGCCCCCTGGCAGCGGGCGGCTCCTCCGCCTCTCGGCCGGCGGGGGGGGGGGGAGGCTGAAGGCACAAAGCGCGGACGCGGCGCGGGGCCGGGAGGGTGCCCGGCTGCGGGAGTCGCCTCCGGGGCTGCTCCACGGGGCTGTGCGAGGCGACGGGTCCAGGGGCAGGCCGAGCCATCGGTGCCAGCTCTCAGTCCTTTACGTGGGCCCGCTGCCCCGAGCCAGCTACACGTAGAAGTTATCGTATGATAAGCCCCATTCCCCAGAAGAACACCTTGAGGCGTGCCAGTCATGTACTGGTTTGATTTCGCACTTTTCCACACGTTGCAGGATAGGCACACGAGATGCACACGGTAACAGGACAGCGACTGCACAGTCAAACACAAACACACACTGTAATCAACCGAGATACACACAGGACTTCATCCTAAGCTGCACATGACACCATCAGGAAGGGCCTGCACTTAGCACACCAATAACACCCCTGCCGTTCTAATACTGTGCAAAGCGACTGGCAGTAAGCCAGATAAAGTGCCTGCGTGTCAACACTCCCACTGCCACAAACAGGGCAACGCTCACTAAAACAGAAAATACCTCAGCAAGAACCTCACCCCAATGCCAGCTTCAGGAATAGGCAGCCCTTCATTTCACACGGCTGGAAACCCCAGCCAAGAGTGGTCTAGCTACACATCACAATGTATCAATAGCATAGACATCACTGTGCTAGCCCTCATGACAGAGCAGCCGGCCCTCAGAGGATGCCCATTAACAGCTGGATCAGAGCTCAGCTGGGGCTCCAGCCCTCCCCATCCCACCCAGGAGGACACAAATGCATGGGACTTTGGGACACTGTGTTTACACAGGCCGGGTCGCAGAGACAGAGCTAAAACAAAAGCACGCTCCTACCAGTGCGTCTTTTGTTTCAAACAACCCTCTTGGATTCAATTCTTCATCTGCAGAACGTCAAAATCTTCTCACCGCAGAGCCCAAATGGAGGCAGCCTGCAGAAGCCCCAAGGCACCACAGCACTGCCCTGTGCTGCACAGCTGAACCTCCCGAGCTTCCATTCAGCCACAGAATCCCAAAAGCGCTGAGTGTTTCAGTTTGCTTTCTTTTCAGATGGATGCCGGTCCCCCTTCCACAGCCACACGCAGCTCCTGGATGAGCTCCTCAGCCACCGCACCTCCTGCTTCTGCCCCTTCTGACACCAATGCACAGCCACCATCACTCCAGCAATTCGGCCCACAACTCCTCTCCCGGAGGGAAGCAGTGAAATGCATTGGCATAACGCTGCTGTTGGGGGGATGGCATTAAGCACTCATGCAGACATCCCCATTTCCCCTCCTTCTCCCCCAGACACTCCATTCCTCAGAACAAAGGTCAGTTTGTGATGCTTGCAACACATGGTGAGAGCTCAGTAACATACACCATCCGGTCTTATTTTATGGTTTACCTTTTTTTTCCTGATGTTTAAAGTTGAATTTAATAGGTGGGAAAGACTACACCCAGTCTAGAGACCACCTAGAGAAGCTGACAGCAGATACTAACAGTTTCACTCTGATTTTAGAAGGAAAAAATATCAACACATATTGTAAAGCTGCTCAAAATTTCATAGGAGGAGCTTAGCTGAGGATGAACACAGCCAGCTTATAAGAGCTGTCCTCCAACATACACAGACCTGAAAGCCATAATACATTCTCTGAATGAGGACAGGATGAAAGAGCACACTGTGCCTATCGAGCACCTCCACTTAACCTTTTCTAATTGATCCACCATCTTTTCCTCACAGAAACTCCTCACCATCAGTAAAACTACCCATTGGAAATGATCAAAGGTAGTAGGAAAATGGCCAATTTTAATGAACTTCATCACTCAATATAAGGCACGTGTGTATTCCAGCAGTTCTTCTCTGAATGCCTTCAACCTTTTCCCCTTCACGTTCCTCAGCCTTACAGCCCCATTTACTTGTGTAAATGGACTTAAGCATTCCACACTCTTGCAAACCTGATCTCCAGTTTAAAACTTTGCTAGCGTTGTGAATTATTTGTCCTGTTTCAGCTTCCTCAACTGGCTACTTGGTTATATTCATTCCCTTTTTGACAGCAGGCACATTACTAAGAAGGGTCTTCCACATCTTCCTTCATTAGAGTGCTGAAGGCATTTCCACCCTAACAGCTGGCAGGGAGTACTCCGGTTCTCCAGATACTTTCTGGTTCTCACAGCTTCTTCACAGTAAGCAGAATGCCTTCATCCATTTGAATAATGCATGATTCAAAAGGGAGAAGCTGAATTTCCCCCTCAAAATAAAGCAAAACAAAGCCACACTTCATTAAAAGGCATCTTGAAGTGGGAAAGTCTGCACAGGAGATTTGCTTAAAGAATCTCTAAAAAAATACACAAGGGAAAAAAGAGCTTGACTTTTGAGTAGTATGAGAGCTGCTGTTAATCTCTTTGCATTTTCAGTTCATATTGATCTTTTGTCCCTATTCAGCTCCTATCAGTAGGAAACTCCCCCTCCTTTACTCCATATCATCAGAACATTTACTGAAGTTGTTCTCTTCCTGATCCATCTGTTCTCTTCCCCTTGCCTCCAATTCGCACTACTTCACAAGAATTAAAAGCCTAACCAAAAGCTGTGATAAAAACAGGCAAGTAAATAGGATGGCTTCCTGAAGCTGTCTTGTAAATGCTCACTGCTAACATGTAGGCAAAAATGCACCGACACCCATGACTTCACACAAGTCCTAGGGCAGAATCAACCCAACGTGTCCGTGTTAACATGAAGTTATGTCAGTGACTACTCGCCATAAATGTTTCCCTAGATGTTACTCTTAGCCACCTGCGCTCCTCCAGATCTGCAGCTAAAGCTTTCTACCAAACTTGTTGGCCTGCTTGGAAGTAGGAGATTGAACCAGGGTTTCAGTGAGGTTGTTGGGCCAGCGCCATGGCAGGGAGCCAAGAGGCACAATACCTGCTTAAGGAGAAAGAAGGGCTCTCACTGCTCGGCAACAGGCACACGCTGGCCACGGCAGCTCTTCCTGCACCTCTCCTTGCCCAACCCCAGCAGTCACCACACTGGGGCTCTGCCCCACCATCTCCCACAGCAGCACTGACACACCGTGGGTGCAAGCTAATACTACCTCCAGCCCACTATAGCTACTGACAAGATGACACGTGCATAGCAGCCTGAGAAAGGAGCTTCATTTGTTGCAGCATAGGGAACTACAAAACGTGCCCTAGAAATCCTTAGGACTTATCAGCAGGCAAAAGAATTCCTGTGCGCACAGCACCTGTGATGGGTTACACTAACATCAGCAGTCAGCTACATCTCACTTCACAAGTTCACAATCTAAAACGGGCCTACTTACCCATTGCTGGTTCCACCAATCGTAAAGGGAAAAAAATCCCCAACTTCACAGGTGCAGAACGTGAAACAGAAGACATGTCACACGCACAGAGAGGCCTTACTTCAGATAAGTTCTCTTTATTTCTAAAGGATGTTTTTATCATACCTCAGAAGAAAACCTGGCTGTGCACTTGTAGTTATATCCATCCCACCCTACAACGGACAAGCAGAAAAAGGACTGCATAATGAGCGTGAAGTCTTCCAAAGTCCAACTGCATCTGCATTCACCCAGACTTACAGACAAGCTTTACTGCCTATTCATACATGATGTTTCCATATGCAGTGGTTCACAGGCAACCATGCAGTTGTATGTGCATATCTAAGACATTTTAAGCTTAATAAAATATTCTGCTAAATATAAGTGACCTGTAAAGACTTAATTTACCATCACCCTGAAAGATAACACGAGTCACCCTTAACATCTAAAGCGAATACTTCGTAAGTATCGCATCAGGACAGAGAAAGTATTTATTAAAGCTCTAACTGCAGATACACTAGAAGACCTAATTGACTAAAAGAGCTCCTAGTAACTGTTTGACCAGGATCAGAAACTTGTTGCTGAGTGAAAGGCTACGCCTGTTTTGCCACCATTTAACAGTTGCTAATGGCAGGCATTTGTCAAAATAACAAAGGAACTTTTTCTAAACAGTGAAGTACAGCAAGTTACTTCAATAAATGCCATATAGCTGGCTTGTTCCCTTTGGTTACATTTTCACAGAAGATTTCTAATTTTAATAAGCAGTATTTCATTTGGCAACAAACTCACAACTCTCCTGAGAATTTGTATTTATAAATGTCAGCTTACTCTTAAAAACATTTAGAAGCTCGTAGACCTCAGGTCCAATAATGGTTTCAACACCACCCTTAACAACTGAAATCCCACCCGGTATGTTTCAGCCCCAGCAGCTCACCTGGAAGGCCACAGCCTCTACGTTCAGTGAAGAATACAGCCAGAAGGGTCAGCTGCACAGCCCAAGCCTACGGACATGGCACAGCCACAACCCCCCTCTTAAGTGCCTCTCAGCATCAGATTTATCAACAGGAGCCCCTCTGAAGGAGGCCAGTACGGATAAAACAAGCCAACCAGAAAAGAAAAAAAGGCCAACTTTTCTGAGAAACAGATGCACAGGGAAGAACTACCAACACTGAACACTGAGTGAAGCACTCTTCCAAAGCATGAGCTAGTTCTGCAGCAAGGACTTGCTTTGCCATTGACATCTAGGGACATCTTGCACAACAGGA
The DNA here is from genome assembly GCF_016699485.2 of Gallus gallus. Taxonomy (NCBI): domain Eukaryota; kingdom Metazoa; phylum Chordata; class Aves; order Galliformes; family Phasianidae; genus Gallus; species Gallus gallus. Next base: position 8,710,833 of record NC_052541.1, on the reverse strand, counting down.
AAGTAAGCCTTCACATAAGCAGGTATTTCACACCAAAATGTAAGGTTTTCTAATTCTACAAATAAGCATCCCTAGATTAATTTTTTTGAAGAAAAAAAAGTTAAGCACTTAAAAGCTACGAATTCCTCTAAAACTAGCATAGCATATATTCCCACATCACGGGCTCAAGGACAGAGTTGTACTAAAAGAATCTAGACTCTGCTCTCAACTACGGAAAAAAGGCTGATATTCCTGTTTTTTCACCCTCACCCACTGTGCCTGCACATTGCGTGCTACCAGGACAAATCTGCTCCCCAAAAAGATCAGGGCTAGATGGCTTTGTGCCTCACAGACAGAACCTGAGTGTAACGTCCTGACCACCCGTCAGCACGGTTTGTTTATTTGTTGTATCCTGAACGCTTTTAGTTTCTTTTCAAGAAGAAGCCGTTTCATTTGAAAGCAATTTCCATCGGAAAAGCAGGCACATACCCACCCCTTCCTGCTGCCCGGCCGGCGGTGCTCAGGACGTGCCGGAGCGCAGCACGGCTCCGCACAGCTTCCTCGGGGGCCAGGAAGCTGTCAGGCAGCTCAGTGCCACCCCACCTGCACTCACCTGCAGTGACTGAGCCAGGAACGTGGCTGGAACGCTTTGGGGATGACAGCTCCTCTGAGCAGGAAGTACCTCATTTCCAGTTCATTGCTTTGTTTACTGGTTGCATCGCTTCACCACTAGAAAATTTGAGTGCCTGGTGACATCTCCCCGAGAAGATGTTATAAAACTGAAGCGTCTCCATCACAGTGCAATATGGAGCTCTAAAATACTACCCCACAGTTAACACAGCCCATAAATAAGTCTGCTTCTTTAAAGCTGATGACCTGACCTGACCTCCTGGCCTAACCACCAGCTCCACCACCCTGACCACGCAGTTCAGCTCGCTGCCCTCACGCCCCACAATGTGCCCTCACGTTCCTCCTGCAAGTCTGAGGAGAAAGAACATTCAAGTCAACTTCTCAGTTTACGTTCCCTTCCAGCATTCCTCCCAGATAAATCCAGAACTCCATCAGATATGTTTTCAACAAGAGGTAGCAAGCAGACTGCTGTTTAATCAAAGGGCGAGCTCTTCCCATAACAATTCACCCCACAAGGCAAAGACAGACTGCCCAGATGGCTTCAAACAGAGCCAGAGGCACATATCTGAGTTTGACATGGAAAAAAAGGAAGGAGAAAAGGCAATGTTCAGGCTGACTGCTCCCTCCTTGAATGCAGAACACCATTTTTCCCCAATCAAGATAGTCTCAAGGAGGGAAGTGATGCTTCAGAAAGTGTGAGCCAACAGCATTTTGCTCATTTTGTAAGTGAAAAATAGAATAGTTTCTACACAAAGAAAACGTAGCAGAGAAAGAGACAAAGCAAGGTAACAAGTAAGAAAAGACTTGAATAAGGTGATTAAAACCAGCCATGAAGAACTGAAAGACAAACAAGTCTGTCCTCCTGTAACTGATCATTCCTGCAGGGCTGAGGGGGGAGCAGCAGCTCAGAGCTATGCAGCCCATAGCAAGGACTTGTTGATGTTGTGTGACATTCCCACAGTCAAATACTGCTGCGCTGTAGATTCATCTAAACCACAAGATTTTTTCCAGTTGTGCACCAAGTGTACTCTGAGAGTACAAAACAAGCCATCCGAGTTTGGCAGTATGCTATCACCCTGACATTATGCAATGTTTTCATTAACTCCGATGGTGAAACAGTGTGTTTATACAGTTTATGAACAAAGCTGAACTGCAAGAGTCTGCGAGTACTCTGCTGTGAATTCTGGTTCTGTCCTCCAAGCTCAATAAACAGGCAAAGCGATGTGAAGTCATTAGACCGAAGTTCAATAGAAGTAAGAGCACAGCTTTGTACTTGAGAAAGGAAACAGAGATCCAAACATGCAACGCGAAGCAGCTGACTCGGCAGCTGTGCTGCACAAACCAAACCGTGATGATATCATGGATCAAAGCCCGGTAAGCTGATCTGTTGTTACTGCAGAAAGACAAAAAATTCCAACATCACTCCAAAAACACAGTAAAGGACGAATCCTGCTTTGCATTGGCACTGGCAAAGCCTCAGCTAAGGCGACGTGCCCACCATTATTTTAAGATGCGTAACACTTCACTCTAAGAATGCCAGTGCAGAACAGGTAAGGCCCCGCAGCCAGCACTATTGGAATGGAGGTATTTCCATGACTGTGCTCAAAGCAACCACCGCCTGAGGGGCCCCACGGCATGTCCTGCCATGCCCCTTGCCTCCGTGGTCACAGGAAGCCTGCACTCCTTGTGCTCTGAGAGCCATCACCACACAGCACTGCTCCCTGAGGCTGCCTTACAGCTCCCCACACCCCCTTTCTTCCACACTGCTCTCAAATACCACGTATTTATCACAGTAGCTTTCACTCTTTCCTTATAATAGATAAATTTACCCCTTTGGACCAGATTCCTTTACTTCACAAAAATGACCTTTTTCTTTCATTTCTGCCCGTGCCTCCCATCTCCTTCAGTGGAAATACTCTATAACACTTTTCCACTGCTAAGGATGTGGCCGCAATGTGAAGTTCCCTGTTCCCTCCCCGTACCACCCATCTCCACTGGTGATAATGAGGCTCATATGGGCAGTACAATAGCAAAGGCCACACAGTACCTCCTCCCAACACGTCTGGAAATTGCAATCTCACTATCGTTCTAAGCATAATTCTAATCACAAGAGCCACGCATCTCAGCTCCAAGTGAATTCTGATACAACTACTCACGCAGACAGAAATCCCAACCAATGTCAGGCCTTTCCAGGTCAGCTTCTTTCCTCGTCCCTAGGTGCGTGGGGCTGCAGTCCTCGCAGGGCCTCCAAGGCACGCGCCGCAGGAGGAACGCTCTGCCTCCCTCTGCTATTAATTCACCACGAGTGGAAGCAGGTGACTGCACACTCGACCGCCTGTATCCCGCGGTGCAGCTGCTATGCAGAACGCAGCACGTGGGAGCATTTGCATGATTTGTGCCTCCATGAGCCGCGTGTGGCACTGAGGCAGCGCTGCCACAGCCCTTTGTGCGTGCTGTGGCCCCACGGCAGCAGCACAGCCCGGCTGCAGGCAGTTACTGCGAGCTGGAGGTGCTCCCCAGTGCTTGCCAGGAAGCTTCCAGGGAGAGGGAAAAACAAACCACAGCGACTTGCTGCCATTATAATTTTGCTTCCCTCTACACCAGATTAGTTTAAAAAGGCATCATATGGCAACTAGAATTGTTTTCATTGCTTTAACATTTTCTGCCTTAAAAAAAAAAATAAGTAAATCAAAGAACAGAACAAAGGTCATCCAGAGGTTCTGCGTTGCTGGAGCAGAACATTTTCAAGCTGGGATTTTATCTGATTTTGAAGTTTTTCCCATCTGACAAAAGATAGTTTTCAAACTTCAGCGTTTGATACTCAAACCCAACGAGATCCTGAGCCCAGCCTGCTTTGCTGCAGTCAGTCACGTGAAGATAAGCAATTAGGAAACAAAAGCAAAGAGCAAAGCCCATTTCAACGCCCTCAGCCTTTAAATCACAGTCATGTACGCAACACGCTGAAGATCAGTTCTGTGCCATACACATGCTCTTGTCACAGCATATAATTATTACAGCTTATACACACATCAAATCCACCCGACAGTGGTCACCCGTACGGTGTCTCCATTAGCAAACGTGTCATTAACAAACCTGATTAAGACGGGTACGTCACGTAAGCATTAGCGTTTAAGAGACAGATATCTGAGCTATGCTGTTTCTCTGAACGCCACAGCAATTATACCACAAAACCCACCGGGCAAACAATAGAATCATCAAACCTTTAAGAAACCCAAATATGGACATAAGGCTTTGTTTTAATTAACGCTCACAATTACCCGGCGAGCACTCACAAATAGTTATTTCTTTAGTGCTCTCGCTTTACCTAGCAGGCATCAATAGCAGCGCTGGTGCAGTCTAAAATAGCAGCCATGCCCTATTTCTAACTCTAGGGGCACCAGCAGCTGTTGCAGCACCGCAAGGAGCCGAATCGCTATAAACACCCAGGCAGACGGCAGGCTATTTTTCTGTCTGACCAGATGTCAGCGAGCGAGGCAAGGTCAGCGAGCAGGCGAGCGCGGAACAAACACTATTTATGCTGCATCTGCTTCAGAAACGGAGCTGAGGCAGCAGTCAGACCCACACCGACCACCCCGATCCGAGTCCCGGCCGTTCTCAGGGCGCTTTGGGGGGACCCTCGGGGGGACCCCGTGCGGGCTCTGCCAGCCGCCCGCTTTGCCTCGCCCGGCCGCCGTTCAGCGCTGCGGCTGTGTCCGACACGCGGACTGCGCCACCCCCAGAGACAGGAGCTCGCTACGGAGTCTGCCGCCCCTCTATAGGGCCAGGCGGCCCCTCAGCCCGGAGCCGGCGGAGGGCCGCGGGCTGCCTCCCATCCTCCGAACGGGCCGGGAGGAGACGGGGACGCCGAGCGGCGACACCGAAACAAAGCAGCGAGCTGCTGCTATTTCCACAGACAAACACACGTTACATCACGACGCATCGCTTACCTCGTTCTGACTTCATTTTCCCCGCTTCCTCGGAGCTCCGAGACGAGCCCGCGCGTCGGCGCCGTTCCTCGGACGGAGAGCCGCGGCAGCGGTGCGGGCGCACCAGGGGTTCCGCGGGGCCCCGCCGGCAGTTGGGCCCGGAGCTCGCTGCGCCGCGCTGGGCTGAGCCGAGCCGAGCTGGGCCCGCCTCCCGCCGGGTGTCCTCCCCTGACACGGCGCCGGGCGGGCTATTTATAACCGCCGGGAGGGACCCGCGAACGCAGCCGCTTCCCCCCGGCCGAGCGCTCTGAGTCACGGCGCAGAGCCGGGCACCGCCGCCTCGCGGATCCCGGCCGCCCCCGGACCCTCAGCGAGCGAACGGCGGCGGGAAGCTGCGCGCTCCCCCCACGCCCGGCCCCGCCGCTGCCGCCCGCGGGCCGAGCCCCATGGCCGCGGCCCCCGCCCCGCCTCCGCCTGCCCTCCTCCTCCTCCGCCCCGCCGGGCGCTGCCTTCCCCCCGCCCCGCGGGGCACAAACATCACAGCCCGCCCGGCACAGCGGGGGGGATCGCCTCGCCCTGCCGCGGGCAAAGGCGGCGGGGCGGCCGCGCGGCGAACCCCGACCCGCCCCACGCCGCGCTCATCCCGGCCGGGCCCCGCCGCCCGCATCACGTGCCCCGCGGCAGCCAATCGGCTGCACCCACTTCCGCCCGCCGAGCAGCCCGGTTGCCGTGGCGACGCGGCGCCGGCTCGGGCCGCCGAGGGCCGAGCGCTCCTCTCCCGGGCCCTGGGCGGCTCGGGGCAGCCTGTCCGTGCCGGCGCTGACCGCTCGGAAGGCCGTCCTCCGGCTGTGCCGGGATCTCTGCGGATGGAGGCACCGAGGAGCAGCGTAACCGCTCCTTCTCGCAGAGGGATGGTCGGCCGGTGTCGTTGCAAAACGTACAAAACATTGAACATCTCAGAACAACTCAGTTCTACTCCATTCGGTCTGTGTAAACTGCGCCCGTTTCCCTCTCATTTATCAGATGGGCATCATTACACGGGGCGGATAACCCGCCCTATAAACACCTGTCCTTCTGGTCACAGCCCGACGGACACAGCAGGGAGCAGCGCTGTGAGCCTACAGCCCGAAGCCCACGAGTGGCGGTGCTGTGTGTGGCTGCCACAGACCTGCTTGGCCATCACGGGCCAGGAGCTCTGCCCGGATGCAGTGTGATTGCACGGGTGGCAATCCAGGATTAGAAAAGGAGGAACTGGACTGAGCAATAAGTAGAGTGAATAAAGGGACGTGTGAAGTTTAGCATGACTACCCGGGGCATGATTCAGCCACCTGTCAGTTCCCCACACTGCTGATTGCCCTCAGATCACATCCTCCAGCCTCTAATTGTTGCTGTAAAAAATTGCAAATTAGTTTGTAGCTCGTCCTAATATTGGTTTTGCAATCAAAATCCAATCTATCATCCCACTGTTTAAACACGGCTATAGCTCTTACGCTGTTATGCGTCACATAGGCTTTAATTTTTAATCATTTCTGAAGTCTTAATCTCTCTTTGGCATTTCTTTGTTGGTAACAAATCACCGGACACAAACAGGCCCAGCTTCTGAGAAAGCACTTCCTCCAAGTGCTTTTCCCACTGTGTTTTCTTAACTAATGAGCCAAATATTAAGCACAGTTTCCCGTTTCTTCGGCAGTCCGGCCAGCTGGAAATGTAGGTGCCAGCCTGAAAACCTCTTATCATAAGGAGATAATCCTAAGGGATATGACGAGAGTAGGGCGGGTGTGATATGCGTGCTCCTAATGTGCATGGCTGTGTAGGGGATTTCAGGGTCGGCTTCTCCTGTTGACTCAGATAAGTTTTGGACCCTCCGAGGAAGGGATACATTTGAGATCCATGCTTTGGGTCCAGACAAAGAAAGGCTCTTTCCCTTTTGACCGCACAGACATTTAAAAGAACTAAAACAAACAGGCAAACAACAAAAGACACCACAGGCAGAACAATGAGACTGACTGGAAGGATCTAATCATACAGTAGCTCATGAATAATACTGAAAACAAAATGAGGATGAACAGCTCAAAGAAAGATGTGGACTGTGTTTGGCTACAGCGGCTAAAAATGGCTTGGACTCATACCTTTCCTCTCAGTCAGCAACCAGATGATGCACACTGTGTGAATACACACAGAAAATATGGCATTAGGGGATTCAGCCATGAGAATTTGCTTACGCATACCTGAAGATTCTTTGAGAATGACAGAACCAAAATGTGCTTCTGATCTGAGAAACCAAACACAAAGTGTCTAAAAAACCGTATCGCTGTGTTACACATCACGCAAAAGCAGAATTATCTTAGAAACACTAAGAGATCTTTCACTGCCAAGCCCCAACCAACACTTGCCTCTAGGAGCACAAGCACAAGCAAAACCTGGTTTGTTATCAGGTTGTATCTCACATCTGATTATCTTGGGTGTCTGCACAGGTGAGAGTGCATGCTGCGGTGTCTGTGCAGTCACAGAGGCTCTCAGGCAGTCTCTGGTGCTTAGAAGCGCAAGTTTCCCTGGCAGCCTCATTCTCAGTAGGAACATTTATAAGAGCTTGGGATTTTACAAGTCCCTACCTGGGGCAGTGTGGCACAGTGCTGTCACATGAGCCTTGTCCCCATAGCAATAGGAACAAGCCTCGTTTTTTACAGGAAGTTTTCCAAAAAAGTTTCTTCAAGACAAACATATGGCTGCTCCTTCTTTCAGAGCTTCAGCGCTTCATGCTTTTGGCACTGCCCCTGCAGCCTGGGGCAAGGTGTATTCTTGGTGACACCTCTAAGAGTCCTTTCAGCATTAATTGTCACAGAAATGACTGTCTGATGCAGCAGATCGAGATTCCTGCAATTCCTGCAGCTAATTACTGCCTGCTAAGCGATGCAGCACAACTGCTTCTGACGTGGTTACCTCTGTGGTAAAAAACCACCACGCTCGGGAGAATATTACAGCCGAAAGATGAAGTTAGAGAATCTGAACAGTGTCTGAAGATACATTCTGCAGTGCAACAAACTTGAGATGTGCTAAAAAATGCCGAACAACCAAACTGTGAAGAATCAACTGTGATTTGTCACTGGTTGTAACTGCTTTGGAGAGAGCATTAAAATAGAAATGAGTTATGTGCTTGCAGGGATTTATTAATCTGTAGGAACAGAAGAGCCAACTGTTACTGAGAAAATTATGAACTCATCTAATTAAAATGCCATATGTTCTAAATGTTTTGTTTTAGGGGTTATGATCAGCTTGGGGTTGGTTTCAATGTATACACATAAGTAAATCTAGTTGAATGGAAGAGCAGACTTACCCATAATTCTTTCTGAAGACACTTATAACCATAATAACAAGGATAGTTTGAGAAAGTTTTCCTTCCTACGTCTGCCTTCCTTTGTGTTGTAGCCATTGGCTTCAGCCTCCAGTACTTCTGACTGTAAATCTGAGCAGCCCCTGGGCCTCTCCTGGTTACATCTGGGGCCTGTCTCAAGATCAATGAGGAAAACAAACTCATCTTTTTGTTTTGAATTCCCAAATAGGCTGTTGTATCTAAGGCAGGCAAGATACAGCCACGTGGCACAGAGCACTTCCCAATGAGAGCCCTGTGCACTCAGTGCTGATGCAGTGTTATACACAGGCATAGGGAATGAAACCCTTCAGCCCAGGATGCCCAACATCAGCCTGTAATGATATCTTGGAATTTAAATAACTGCCTGATTTTCAAAGAAAAAATAATCTCCAGCTCCTGTTGACTTTGGCGGAATCCACTGCATTTTTGAAAATCTGCCCACCTCTATTTGGGTTCCTAATTATAGAATTTGGTACCTAATTTTAGGCACTTTTTGAAACTGTTGACCAGTGGGCTTGATTCACTGCTTGTTACATCAGCTCTCCCTGGTATAAATGCTTCGGATGAGAAAATGGATTTACTTCCACGGGAAACCTTCCCCAGGACTGGGAAATGGGGATCTGTGGCAGAGTAGGAACAGGAATTTTTGTTGTTGTCTTTCCTAGAAATACCAATCACTGGGCTGCTGTTAAATATTATGAAGAGAAGTAAATGAACACAAGAGCAGATCAATATGCGCTCTGCTGTTAGACATAAGCCACCTTACAGGGACTTCTCTTTTCATATGGCTCGTACCAACCACCCCACTGCTTAATTTCTCTACTGTTCAGCCATTTTAAAGTAAAAATCATATAGCTGTTACCATGTTCTGATCTCCTAGATTCACTTGTTGAAATTATTAAGATAGCATCTGATTAGTTTTCTCTCCCATGTGCTCTCAAATGCCTTTATTTTCCAAGCAGTGCTGTCCCCCTGGAGGTGCAGCCAGAGCTAAGTTAGGATGGAACTGTGGGAACAACAGGGCGATAATTGCACCCCTCTCAAAAAGAAAGCTTATATTCCTTGCCAGAAATCATTTCCTGGGCTCAACACTTTGCTGCTACACGTTGTTCACACGCAGCAGATTCCTTTAGTTGGTAAGACTGCAGCAGCTGGCTTCATTTCATCAGCACTGGACAAATCACGCCATAAGACACTGAAAAGTAAACTGTAGGTCCGTGAATAGATGGTTAATTTCCGAAAGAGAAAGAAATTATTTTTTACATAGAAGATCTTTTCTTTGGCTGCAATGTTCATCCTAGGCTGGGAACAATTTTTCTTCAATATTTTTTCAAGGGGATTGTGCAAGTTCACTGATGAATTCTGACATTACTCCGTGTTTACCCAGGACTAAACTCGATGGAAACATTAATCAGAAAATGTATACATTTCCATAGGAAAACTGGAGTTTGTGTAGCAGCAGCAAGCCCCAACATTCCCTGTACAGAAGGTAGAGATGTTTGCTTGCCAAGAGAAACGGCAAGATGTTGTCAGCAGCAGAAGTTCTGGGGAAAGGAGAAGCACAAGGACTGTTTCCAATCTGGGTCATCTCATACCACTCAGTGCAGTCAGTTTACTTCCGAGCAGGTATATCCACAGGCTACTCCTCTGTTATCCACTTCAGTGAGCTGGCAGGAATCCAAGCAGCCTATTCATATAATTTCTATCAATTTCAGTGGAAAGTGAGTGAACAACAACTGGAAGGAGGAGTTTGGACTTTTGCAATGCTGTTTTTCTATTGCTAATGCTTTGATCCGTCTTGCAATAATTTCCAGTGCAGCTCTGTGCAAGTAATTGCACGAAATTAATCACTGGTGTAACTCCATCTGGTAGTTCATTGGGTTCACCCTCTGATGCCTCCTCAGCCTTTTTTTGTTCTCCTGCCTATTTGCAGCAGCAGGTAGCACTGCTCCCAGCTCATGGCTTCCTACCCTGCCAGAAGGGTTGGCACCTCCCAGCTCCCTCCTCCCACCTGTGCAGCTCCCATCTCATGTCCTCCACCTTCATGTGCCCCACCACTGTTGGCTGCTCACGGGAAGCCCACCAGGCACAGGCGAAGCAGGACCAGCACCCTGCAAAATATCATTGTGTTGTACATCTCACCATGCCAATACAGCTAGGAGAACACTGGCAGTGAGCACAACCACAACATAAAGAATATTACTACAGCCACACCGCTGACTGTATTAAAATTACAGGTAGTTTACTGTGTGCACTGCAAATGAAAAGGATAAATCCTTTACGTAGCAAAGCGATTACCTTCTGGAACAACAAGTGCAGCCCACAGTTCCGCCCAGGTTAAATGAATGCTGCAGCTCCTATTAGGCTTGCGAGAGAGTAGGACAGGAAAGTAGCACACTGTTAAATGCAGGGCAACGTTTAACATAACCACACGCGTGGCTTACAGGAGAAACTGCATGTCATTTCCTAAAGTAGGCAGTGAGTTGGGGCTTATTAGGGAAATGCCACAGCTATTGCAAAACTGCCATGGCCTGGTTCTAAAAGTTTTTGTTGCCTAGTTATTACCCAGAGCCATTCTGATATATTCCCGGCCACTCAGTGAGACGCACCACATGTTATTAGTAAAGACCGAATAGAAATGGCACCGAACAGAAAGGGTTGCACATGGAGTCATCAGGATTGATTTTTCAGTATAGACATATGACAATTACCCAGATTTCGGTGTCACTGGTTCCCCATTTCTTTCTTTTTTGGATGCCACCTGTTGGCTGCTGTCCTGTAGCCATACCGCCCGCGGTGACGATGCAGTGGCTCACCTTGCTGGCTGGTAGGGCTGCCTGGGCCTGTTCCCAGCTGTGTGCTGAGTACACCAAAGCTCCTCTGATATGATTAAGCCCACACCATCTCAAGTGTAATATTGATAAACTTTACTGCCAATCAAAATAAGTTACCTTTCTGGGACCCTCACATCCTCTGGAAACTGAGGGTATAATTGCAAAAACAGCACAAAAGGAGCACGAAGAGCAGGACATTGAAAGGCTTGATTCTACCTTGACTTGTAAAAAAAATACATCTGTGCCTGGTGAATGTCATGAATGGTGAAATCCTTGGCCCACGTACAAAGGTCAGCTCCCCTTCACACAGATAGAGCTAGGATTTCACAGTGGCTATATTCGGGTGAGCATGCATTGCTGCTTTCACACCAGTTAACCTGTAATTGTAGTCCTTAGAGCTGATTTATTCTCATGCTGCATAACACTGTTTGAAGGGGAAAGGAAATTGACATGCATGCAAGGATCTCGAACAAAGGCAGTAAGGGACAGCACATTGAAAGCCCCAAAGTTCCAGTAAGATATTGCATTGCTCACCTTTGGATGTCAATTAAAACTTGAAAATGAAAAAGATCACAGTACATATTTATAGCTAAGTCAATCTTTACTTAATTAGGCTATGTATATTTTTAAACTAGCAGTACAGTTAGAACGTTGTTGCAGTATCTTTGCTTATAATGCTTTTGGCTCCATCTGAATTTCTCGGTTAACTTATTTACCCTTTAAGATGCGTAACCGACTTTCTTTCTTTTCACAGAACAGAAGCACCTTCACTGCCCCAAAAGCACACAGCCTGATTGTTCCCTGCTCACACCAGTGTGATTCAGCAATGACCCCACCGCAGCCTATAGAATCACATCAATGTAAAGGTGACGTCAGAGAGATAGCAATCAAAGCCCTTGTTCCAAAGTTAATTGTTTTTGCTGAAAAAAAAGATGAGTACAGAACGTGTTTATTCTCCTTCTCAACTGAAATGTCAAATAAATGCTGCAGTTTTGGCTTCTGCTCCATGTGGGGTTTGTACACATGGATCACGTTGCAAAAAAACAGGGCCTTATTCACAGCAATCATGCTAAGAGTCCGTGGCCTTGATCTGATTGTAAGGAAGGGGGAGGGCTTTGCCCCTATTTGTTTGCTGTCATTGAGACTACTTTTTCCACAACCAGAGCCAATGGCAAACCATCACCAACTGTCAGCAGTATGGCTACAACAACAAATACGTGCTGCATGTAAAGCCATTCCTCAGCTGTTTCACCACGTCCCTCACTCCATACATTTAATGCTTTCAGCATTTCACTTGGCAAAGAAAAATGTCATATCAGGACTTGCAATCTTTTTTCTTTCCCTTTAAATAAATAGGCATATCACTTGTGAAGGGGACTGAGGGCAAAGATGGGAGAGGACACATCCAAAGCCTGCAAGTGGCAGCATCCTTGGGACCGTTCTAACTCAAGGTGGTGCCTCCCTGGTGTTCCAGCACAGCCTTGCTGCAGTGAGGACTCACCCCAGCAGTACACACACCACCCCAGCCCCACACAACTCCTATGTGTGCCCACATTCCAGCAGTGCATTCCCCTCAAGGTGCCTTTTTGCACCGCAGCACCTCCCAGACTGGTAGCAGCCTCCCCCTGCACACCCAGCGCTGAAAGCCTTACCTGGCCACAGCTCCAAGCCCCAGTTCCACGTGGCTCCACTGCACCGATATGGCAGCAGCTGGTAGTGCAAATGGGAGCCAGCCGGTCTCTTGGGCACACCTGCCTTCATCTGTGTGTCAGAAGCACAGTATACAAATTATGTCTGAATGTAAGCACTGGCCTTTTGGAATCGTCACTCAGACAGCAGAGGTACTGCAGGTGTCAATCAGTTGTGTACACACACACTGCCCAGCAAAATCAGACTTAACATTTCCTGTCTGGGCCGTGGTGCTTGCTGCCCCTGGAACCTCAGTTACCATAAACCCATGCTTGGTTTAAGTAGAGGAAAACATGAGGGAACAAAACATGAATGCCCACCTAGCATACATAGGAGCTGTATAACAAAAGTGCCAGAGGGATGGTACAGGCTGCTTTGGTTGCAGGCTGTCCTGACCTTACAGCCAGACTGGGCAGCGGGGATCCCTTCCCTTCCCTTCCCTTCCCTTCCCTTCCCTTCCCTTCCCTTCCCTTCCCTTCCCTTCCCTTCCCTTCCCTTCCCTTCCCTTCCCTTCCCTTCCCTTCCCTTCCCTTCCCTTCCCTTCCCTTCCCTTCCCTTCCCTTCCCTTCCCTTCCCTTCCCTTCCCTTCCCTTCCCTTCCCTTCCCTTCCCTTCCCTTCCCTTCCCTTCCCTTCCCTTCCCTTCCCTTCCCTTCCCTTCCCTTCCCTTCCCTTCCCTTCCCTTCCCTTCCCTTCCCTTCCCTTCCCTTCCCTTCCCTTCCCTTCCCTTCCCTTCCCTTCCCTTCCCTTCCCTTCCCTTCCCTTCCCTTCCCTTCCCTTCCCTTCCCTTCCCTTCCCTTCCCTTCCCTTCCCTTCCCTTCCCTTCCCTTCCCTTCCCTTCCCTTCCCTTCCCTTCCCTTCCCTTCCCTTCCCTTCCCTTCCCTTCCCTTCCCTTCCCTTCCCTTCCCTTCCCTTCCCTTCCCTTCCCTTCCCACAGCACACCAGCTGCTTTATGCAGTGTTTCAGGCTGTGTTTACCTGCTGGAAGAGTTTGGGTGTCAGTGTTTGTTTTTCATGGCACAGTCTCTGCAGAGCAATGAGGCTCCTCTGTGTGGCGCTTGCAGCAGGCATAGAAAAAATGTTATTCCACGAGTGGTTGTACCCTGGAAAGGCAGGGCACACACGTACACAGGCAGGGAGGTGTCTGGTGGCCATACTTACACAAATTCATAAATCAATCACTCATTCGTGACTTGCTATCATTACCTTGTCAGCTACTCAAGATGTTTAAGACTTATTTTCATCCTCAGAAATGGCAGATGAAGTACACAGCAAACACTAACAACGCCAGAGGAGCAGTTCTGACTGAAGATGCTGACCCTGAGGTATTTTAAGCATCATTTGCCATTGAAAGAAAGCAAAACATAAGAGAAACCATTGAGTTAAGTCAGAATACAGAGTGCAGAAATCCAGGCAGGGAGGAAGGACCTGTTGTAACTGCTGGTGAAGGGCTGCATATTTACAATCGTTTGTTTTCCATACGATGTGCCTGTATGATTTCCAGTCTGGTGAGACTGAAGCAACACCCTCATTTTGGCTAAGGAGTAGGCAGGAATACACTTCTATTTCAACGCACTAAAAAGATTTGGGGCATCACTGTCAGCTGCTGGGCTGCCAGTGGCTGTGCTGCACTGGATGCTATTCTGGAGAGCATTTTCCGCAAATTATAAATGCAGAATCAGAATTACAGGCTTGTTTGTTTAAATTATAAGCTGGGTTTCCCCAAAACAGGCGCCTGCTAACCCCACTGTGTGCAGGCTGTGCCATGGGCTCTGGCCACCCCGCTCCCTCTGCCCCAGGCTGGGTCTGCATTCTTTCCGATCCAATCAAGAAAACCTGAAATAAGAGAGCAGTGTTAAAGAACAGCTGGCTAAATTATAAACGAACAGTAAAACTGAAAAATGAATAACGGGGGCTGTGAAATAGAAGGAGGAGTAAAGAAAATACACTGCTTGGGAGCCAGCTCTTTTCCTGTACGGCTCCCAAGCCACACGTGCACATTTCTGCTGTAAAACCCCCTGAAAACAGTGACTTCTCAGCCTTTCAGCTTTCGATCCATCACAAGTGTTAGCAGATTATTTAGAGCAAAAGCCTTCTAAGCGGTCCCCTTAGCTTTATATACACGAACTGCTCCCGCTGTCAGCCAGAGGGAGATGCATGGCAGCAGGACCATCCATAACGCTGAGTGCCGTCCTGCCAGGGAGAGCAGGAAAATATTCTGTGGCTTCTACAGCACCTTTTCCCTAAGGCCCACGATGCACTTTGCAAGTCAGATTGAATTAAGCGTGTCAGCACTCCGTGTGGGAGCCAAACACTTCTTCCCCTGTGCTGGAAGAGGAAAACTGAGGCTCTGGGTCCCCCCAGCCCTTCGAGCACTGCTCTTCTCTTCCCTGAGGCGCGGGGCGCAGCTCCGACACCCGCACACAGTGCTGCTGTTCCCTGCGGCACCTGACTTCCTGCAATTCGTGTTTGCCAAGTGGGGTGTAACGCAAAAATCTACACGGGCTATAAGGAAGGAGCAAGCTAAAGCACTTCTAAGGTCAAAGGCTCTGAAAAGGCAGGGCTGTACAATTCTTCAGTGACTTTACATTTGTTTTTAACGTGTATCCTCACACTGATGACTCCCCACAGCGAGCCTGAGATTGAAACATCCCTTATTATTATATTAATTAAATTAATATTGAGTGCATTATTTTTAATGCTACCCATATCCTAATTAAGGGGATAAACAGGGAACAGCCACCTGTTGCTCACTGCTGTGGATGGAGCCTGGCTGGCAGCTCACTGCTGGGCCAGGAGTCACAGTTCTCAGCTGTACACCTCCAGCACGAGGGGCGTCAGGACACGGCATTTTCCTATGTGAGTCACAGCAGCTCTTTGCTATTCTCGGTGACTGCTAAAAATATGACAAGTTTTCTCTGCTTCCTGCAGCTCCAGCAGCCACACAGGTCTTCACTGCCATAAACAGCAAAGAAATGTCTAACCCAGGATTTAACTTGGAGCTGGAAAGCTTCTGCTGTCCTCTTCTAAGTAAGAGAGGTTTCTACAACAAAAGGCAATTTGGACGTGGCTTTTGCATCCCAAACTCCAGCACTGGGCCCGTCACTGTGAGAAGCATCACAAATGCTCCTTCCTACATGGAATTTCCGTAACTCTATCAGTTATCTGGAAAAAGCAGTCATTGTAATGAAAACCCCGAGGGCAGATAGAATCACGAGAACAGACCAGCCTTATTGCAATGGGTATTGACTGTAACTCATTAAGATGTTAAGGTATTGACATCCCATTTGATGAGAAAAACGTCTGATAGCGAGCGTACACAACCAGCAGTGAGTGTGCCAGCATCAACACATCATAATGAGTAACTAATGATGTCTGCGGCCTAACCGGGCGATTAAAGCAGTATGCTTTGATCCGTGTCACCGACTTGATTGAATGCCTCACCAAGAGCGGATCTCTGCATCGCTGGGGAGATTCCAGTCACCAGGAGATTCGTTGGCCTCGTCCCCACGTCACCAGGGTGTCTGTGTTGAGCGCGGCTGCTCCTATAGCATCTCAGCTGGCTCCCCTCTGAGCAACGTCAGCCCTGCTGGTTAACTGCCAGCACCACCAGCAGTGCCGCCCCATCACATGCATCGAGGGCACCTGAGCTGTCACCGCCACGCCGCTCAGCCTGGTACATACCTGCTTTGCTCCTTCCTTCTCGCTGCCTCTGCGCCTTGCTGTGTAGCCCTGCTCAACACACAAAGCCTGTGACACTCAGGCTTCTGCATTTTCTATGTGCCCTGCTGAGCCTTCCTGAGCACACTCCCACAGGGGATGTGTGTCTTGGCGTCGCTTTGCCTTGAGACGCTCCAAAAGCTGTGCAGGCCCTTGGACCCCACGTGTCCCCAGCAGCAAGGGACCCCTGGGGACACCGCTTGGCCCAGGTATGCTGCTGAGGGCAGGTCCCACGGCATCGCCTCTGCTGATGAGGGGCAGTTTTGGGAATGGGGTCCTTCCTCTCCCTGTGCCTGCCCTGGATGGGCACTGCTCCGGTTCCCAGCACAGCCGCAGGACAGCAGCCTCATCTCAGCAGCACAGCCCGCTGCCCAGAAGGCCGTTACCTCCGCGGCAGGCGCTCATCCCTCCTTAGGGAGCTGCGGTGTGGGGCTGTCCCGGCACTGGCGCTCTGTGATGGGGTGGGCGTGAAGGGCCCACAGCACAGCAGCGACGGGGGAGGAACGCGACATCCCTCCCAGCAGTGAGCGCTGGTGCTGCCGGCCCGCGGTGGGCTCCGTCCCGCAGAACAAAACACCTCTGCGGGTTACGGTGGTGACATCCATACCCGCAGACACAAAGGAGGCAAGAGATGGCTAAATGTAAAGTGCTGGAAAATCCAACCTTTTATTTACTACATTTTTGTGACTACATAAACGCTGAAACATTTTAACACTGAAAAGCATGATGACATCATCACTTGCTCTTTTTTTCCTCGTTTTTCTTTTTCCATTTTTCTTTTTTTTTTTCCTTTTTTTTTTTTTCTCTCTTTTTGTTTTGGATTTTTTTTTTTTTTTTTTTTTTTTTTTTTGCTTAGCAAACACAGCAGATGATATTGCACGGCATAAAGTGAGAACAGTAGCAAAGCTTAAAAAAAGGAACGTAAGGAAATTGAACGCAGTACAGGAGATACTCTGAAACAAAGCCGATAATGCCTAGCGCATTACACGTCGCTACACACGAAAATACAGAAGAAGAAGCGCTTGACTAAGAGAGAGATTGAGGAAATATTAGCAACCAACCGTCATTAGGTACAATAATCGGTCTGAAATGCAGATGCGACGCATAAACTACGACTGCTTCCTAATGGGCGAACCGAGCAGAGCGGCGCGGCCGCCCGCACCCACCCGCCCCGCCCCGCCCCGCCCCGCCCCGCCCCGCCCGCGCGGTGGGCGCCGCCCCGCCGCTGCCGCAGCCGCTGATTGTCTCGGGCGCCCTCTGCGCGGCGCGGGCGGGCTGGCGGCGGGGCGGGGCCACGCGGGGAAAGGGGGCGGGGCCAACGTGGGCGTGGTCCGTTTGGGGGCGGGGCTACGCGGGGCGGGGCCGCGGGGCGGGGCGGGGCCGGGCTGACCCAGGGCCGGGCTGGGCAGCGGCACGGGATGAAGACGACTGGCAGAGCGAGTGAGACACAACGCCGTCAGTTTATTGTCGTTTAATACTGTCGTTCGGTTCGTACTGCGAAACTAAAATGATTCCACAATGATTATGCAATAAATGCAGAACATACCGTGAGAAATCAAACGACTAAAACAGAAAAAGGAAACGATGTCTTCCTAAGTACAGTTCTGTCCAGTGTTCAATAGCTAATGCTGGATTCGCAGACTAATACTTTGTCTCCTCCCTCCACGTGACACACAAGTCATTGCACGGCATCAGTTTATGTATTAAAAGCAGACATTTAGCCAATGCTTACCGACAGACCATTTAATGATCCTGCATTTCAGAGCATCTTTATTGCCCCATATCAATACTTGAAGTATAAAAATGTATCTAGAAAGTGTAACTTCTGACCAAAAGCTCAAACCCTGCCCTTGTCCTTCCCTCCCTCAACCCCTCCGACATCCCCCGAACGAAAACAACGCACACCCGGAGCTCACCTACTGTGCATGGAAAGAAATATTTACATCCGTCACAAATCATGTCGTACACAACATTCAGTTGGAACAGAACCTATTCTTTTACTCAAAATAAAACACAAGTGAGCGGCATCCTATTTTCTGTGCCGTGATGCCACCGTCAGCTTTGCAGAATTATCATTGTCATTACTCTCCTCAACTCAAAACTGCTGTTCCCCTCTGGAGCTGAGCGGGGTGGCACGCGGTCCCCCAGCGGGATGGTGACACCTCTGCCCATCGGCCAACACGGGGCCCCGTGATGCCGCTGCAGCCCCACTGTCCCCTCCAGGAGCCTACAGCTGCGGGTGGCACTGAGGTGGCCCGGCAGTGGCCAGGGCCTGAGTGCTACCAGCTGGGTGCAGTCATCCCTGCCATCCCTGCTACCCCCATCTGTACCCCAGGAGGGCAGCCCACGGGCACACACCGAGCTGGCAGCAGCCACCCCACGGGTGCTCCGGGTCTCACAAACGCCAGTGCCTCAAAGCACCGACCAACCAAAACGCTTTGGACACGCGGGTCTGACCCGCTAAGGAACCTTTCTAGGAAAAAAAAAAAAAAAAAGACAAATAAATTAAAGGAAAATGCGCTAAATAATGCCTTTCTGCTCTCTACGTGACAAAAGCACTACCTTGGAACACTCATTTTGGCATGTACAGGGCCGGGGGAAGGGAGGCCGGGGGATAACCTGGCAGTGTTTGGGACACGCGTGGAAGTGCACGCCAAGACAAGCCTGAAGACACACCCTGCAGTCAAGAGAAGCACTCTCCTTCAGTTTATCTCGGCATCGAGAATGAAAAGATTGTAACATAAAGCTTTGGCCATTTTCGAATCTACTATATACAATTTCTTTTTAAACTACATAGTCATAAATTAAAGCAGTGATTAAATAAGCGTATACAAAATGTAATTAAATTAAAAATCACAGCACATTATAGAGAAAAAATAGGAACCATTTATCACAGCAGATAATATCTTTTTTACCCTGTGAAAAGAACGTCGACCAGCAAACACAAAGCATCCCAACCGAAAGAAAAGAAATCAGAGCCGCTTTTCCCTTTCTCGCGTTCATTGCAACCTGCGATCTTTACCCACTTTGAACCATTTCCAGGGATAGGATCTTCCTTGAGTATAACAGAGAAGTTCTGCCAAAAGAGAAGAAGAAGAAACCCAAACCCGACCACAGCAATAAAAAAGGAATGTACAAACAAAAAACAACCCCTACAAAATAAATAAGAATTATAAAGCTTCTTTTAAGTAACCTTAACAATTATCAAACTAGTAAGTTCTGCCTTATCACATAGACTCTCTATACAACGTAACCCTAACGATTTATTACTATGAGGTATTTGGAGGAATTGGTAAAAGCAATGCACGGCCTGTCTGGGCTGAGGGACTCACGCTGCTTGCGGGGGAAGGAGGAAGGAACCTTTGGTTTGTCAGCAAGAAAGTGGAAAAAAACATTTTCCTTTGGTATCAAAGAAAGTTTCATTGCATGGTTGCACGGCAAAAAGCACCACGGTGAAGAATTATTCCTTTTTTCATTAGTGGCCTTTCTAACAGGCTGAGGTATTCAAAGAGTATAAGGTGAGAGATAAAGAGGTCAACAGCGGTTTAACACTTTGGTTCAAGCAAGGCACTCGTCCTAGGAGTTTACAAAGTTTGCAACATGTTTGCCTAGAGCTTTATTATTATTATCCTTATCATCGTCAGCAGTAGAGTTGTAGTAAGAGAAGCATTCATCAGGTTACCGTCATCGCTACAAGGAGCAGACGCGTCTACGCACTGGGAGAGGCGAGGAGGGGGGGAGGAGTTCCCTTCACAGACCGAGGCCGTGCATGAAAAATCTTTGGTATTCTTTGGTATCATCAATGTGATTAAAATCACCAATGGAAATCGAGTGAGGTAGCGTCTTTGGTTCACACTATAAATAGTAGATCTTTACACACTTTTTTTTTTCTTTTTTTTTCCTTTTTTTTCCTTTTTTTTTTTTTTTTTTTAACACGTGGAAGTAGCTATTCCTTACCTTTTGCTTCTTTGTCTTTAGCAAATAGTTACCAAATGTATTGTAAAGCTAACCACACCACAATAATAAACCAGAAGGCTAAGCAAAGTCTCAAAATTAGCCTCTGGACCTTTGAATGCACCCAAACGCAGCTGGATAGAAAAGGGTAAGTGCTTTCTCTTTGTTTGCTAAATGCATAGTTTTCATTCTTATGTACAAAGGAGGAGAGGAGGAAGAGTGGTGGAAGGAAGGGGCGAGAAGGCGGCTCACGGCTTGGGAGAAGGCCCTGGGGCTCCTTTGGGCAGTGCCCAGCGGCAGTCCCCTGGGCTTGCCCTCCAGCAGCACCCAGGGCTGTGCCCATTGCCGGCCCCGCACCCAAGGCAGCTGTTGGCACCACCTGCGGGAGCAGCAGCACGGCCCCACCGGCTCGCTTGGCTTTACCTGAGTGAGGAGAGGAGGACAAGGCCCTGGGAAGCCTCCTGGGGCCGAGCCGAGCAGCGCTGCCACCTGGGGCTGTGCCTGCTCCCCAGAGAGCCAACAGCGCCCTTAGGATGGGATGGGTGCGGACGCTTCGCCCCTGAACCAGCCTCCCTGGGGTCGGCATGCTTTTGGCAGCCCCCATGGGCCGAACGCACACCCCTGACACCCTCATGCCATGAAGCCCCATGGTACCATGGTAGACTGGGTTCTGCTCCTCTCCTAAATGTTCCTGACAGACTTTCAGGTCCTTTGGGTTTGGAATCTGAAACTAATTTCCAGTTTGTCGGGCGTGAAGCCCCGACCTCATCCAGGTGGACAGACGGACACTGACGCAATGGGACAGGATGGGTGTGACGCTCGGCATAGTGCTGGGAAGGGATGGCAGCCGACGAGCAGCAGCGATGGGATGGGGCTGTGCTGTGTGCCCGGGGCACAGGGGAGCAGTGCCACAGGGATCTGCTGCACGGTCTGAAGACAATTAAAGAAAAGTGGGTTCTTGGTCTATTCTGAGTACTAGGCGCATACTGCTTATGGCAAGGGTGGTTTTGTTCTCCATGGCTTATAAAAAAACAAAAGGTTTACAGATACCTCAACAGGCATGTAAAAAAAAATGCCAACACTTAAAATCTATAACTTGTGCATCAGTTTTGGTGTGTGTGTATACGTGTGCATGTATACGCGCATACACCACGGGGAAATGTGTGTGCATGTATGTATACATAGATCTACTCGGGGGCTCATAGGGGTGGGTGTGTACCAGAGATCCTGAAATTGCATATTGGGTGCAAATTTAATGCTGGTATGAAAGTTCTCTTTGGTTTCAGCAAGTAGTCTCTAGAGACAATACAATGGAAATACTAAAAAATGCGGTGATGGACTTTGAATTTCCCTGCATTTTTAAATTCTCAAGTTTTAAATAAATAAGGCTTTCTTTTCTAAACTATAGGTACGTTACAAAGCAGTGTTTTGCTGGGAAAAAAAAAAAAACAAAAGCAAAAACAAAAACCTAAAACATTAGTTATTACTGTCCTGTTTTAATCTTACACTACTGAAACTGTATTCATAAGACGCTTTATAGATGAACTTACTAGTATTTGTCAGCTATACTTTGGTGGGAATGGAACACTTTAAAAGAGCGCTCTCTAAAATTTAAGGTAAGCTAGAAGTTCTAAAGCCTCAGAGATTATGTTTAAATAGACATTTGCTTTGCCATTCTTAAACTGGCTTTAACATAGAAAAATGGGGCGAAATATCTGTTTTACTTGGTTTTCCTTGAATTTATTTTAATGAAGAGATACTTTGGTTTAATTCGAAACACCTACTGGAAATTACCTATGTACCCTGAATCCTAACTAGACCCTGTCATCTTGGGAAATAAATGGTGCCACTGGTATGTGAGTGGGCTTCATCACAAAAGCCTGTATGGCTGATGTTGGTAGGATTCTAGTTTACCTTGAATTTTAATTTCCCTTAAAATAACAGAACAGAGAAGGGAAGAGAAGGGAAGAGAAGGGAAGAGAAGGGAAGGGAAGGGAAGGGAAGGGAAGGGAAGGGAAGGGAAGGGAAGGGAAGGGAAGGGAAGGGAAGGGAAGGGAAGGGAAGGGAAGGGAAGGGAAGGGAAGGGAAGGGAAGGGAAGGGAAGGGAAGGGAAGGGAAGGGAAGGGAAGGGAAGGGAAGGGAAGGGAAGGGAAGGGAAGGGAAGGGAAGGGAAGGGAAGGGAAGGGAAGGGAAGGGAAGGGAAGGGAAGGGAAGGGAAGGGAAGGGAAGGGAAGGGAAGGGAAGGGAAGGGAAGGGAAGGGAAGAGAAGAGAAGGGAAGAGAAGAGAAGAGAAGAGAAGAGAAGAGAAGAGAAGGGAAGGGAAGGGAAGGGAAGGGAAGGGAAGGGAAGGGAAGGGAAGGGAAGGGAAGGGAAGGGAAGGGAAGGGAAGGGAAGGGAAGGGAAGGGAAGGGAAGGGAAGGGAAGGGAAGGGAAGGGAAGGGAAGAGAAGGGAAGAGAAGAGAAGAGAAGAGAAGAGAAGAGAAGAGAAGAGAAGAGAAGAGAAGAGAAGAGAAGAGAAGAGAAGAGAAGAGAAGAGAAGAGAAGAGAAGAGAAGAGAAGAGAAGAGAAGAGAAGAGAAGAGAAGAGAAGAGAAGAGAAGAGAAGAGAAGAGAAGAGAAGAGAAGAGAAGAGAAGAGAAGAGAAGAGAAGAGAAGAGAAGAGAAGAGAAGAGAAGAGAAGAGAAGAGAAGAGAAGAGAAGAGAAGAGAAGAGAAGAGAAGAGAAGAGAAGAGAAGAGAAGAGAAGAGAAGAGAAGAGAAGAGAAGAGAAGAGAAGAGAAGAGAAGAGAAGAGAAGAGAAGAGAAGAGAAGAGAAGAGAAATAAAAAGGAGCATAAGTAAGATTACCTATTTCTAATCCCTTGGGCCTAACCTGCATATTTGGTTACTCTGGAATTTAATCTGCCTAGTAGAATTATGACAGAATTCGGGACACCAGTTAGAAATCTAACAGGCACATGTATGGTTTTTAAAGTCCAATTTCCCCTTACACTAAAATTCAATTTGCAGATGTTGCACGCTTTTCTTTTTTCTTTTATCAGAGTAGGGATGGGATGGTTTATCTTCTGAGGTTCTGTTAGCAACAGAGTAGTTAAACTTTCCAACTATGAATTTTAAACTATTTCATGCAGTATTTGGATTAACAGATGAGCAAGAAAGAATGCACGGAAGAAAGCTCAGCCTGATGCACACGGACATGAAGCCATGTGACAACAGGCTGTGCCTTTGTATCATGGGAACACTGCTATCAACTTCAGAGGAGCCATGACTCGGCTTTCCAACGGCACGCCCAGAGCTCCTGCCAGAGCTGCCACCAACGCTACCCGGTGTCCTGCTTTCAATGGGAAAAGACCCCCAGGTCTTCACATGCATCACTATTCCTCTGCCTAAAAAAGTCAGTAGGTAAAAAAAAAAAAAAAAAAAAAAAAAGAAAAAAAAGCTCCCTAACATCAATGAGCATTGACCAAGTGTTGGGCCCCGGCCCCGTTGTGCCATTCTTTCTTGCCATTCGTGAAAAGAAACAAGAATGTGACATTACTAATGGCAAATAACAGTCTTGATTACAAGTTTTATGTGTTATACAGTTAGATTAGTTTATACCTATAACTCTACATAGTATTTTGTGTAAAAATAGCTTTGGAATATTAAAATCATTGCAATAAAATACCTGCAATATAATTATTAAATGTGTTCTTTGGTAGCTAGTCGATTTTTTATGGATGGAATAGTTTCCCTTTTTTAAATCTGAACATTCCTTAACAAACAAAGAGAATGCACTGGTTTAGGTACCATTCAAAATTTCTCTGCCTAGTTTGAACTCGTGTCCGGGCATCGCGCCGGGGAAGCTCAAACACCAAAACAGCAAAAATCACACTACCATTCAAATGCATTCGGACGACTCCACGCCTTGCTGGTCATGCTGCACACGACCCTCTCTGCCAACCAGCTCTGACTCAGTCCCTACCACCGGTGTGTACACAGCATGGACACACTGCACACCTTCATGGCGATCGCTGTGGAAATGAAGAGCCATATCTGACAAGATGTCTATTCAATGACAAGAAATCACTATGCTCCAAACCACTACACAGCCAAGGACGGTGAAGATGATCATGGATGAAGGTGTGAGACCAGTGGTCTACTTTTCTTCTCTTCGTGTTCCACTTCGTTCATTCCATTTCACTCTCTTCTTTCCTTTATTTTTTGCAAGTTGTCATCCTACTAAAGCGTGTGTCTTAGAACAAAGTCATAATGCAGGTGAAATAAGTCTTTGGTTTCTTTGGACTTATAAATAACATTTTTTTCAAATAGTTCTAAGTATAAACCTGCTATCTTGAGGTCCTGGTCTGTCTTTATTTATTTATTTATTTATTTTTAAAGCTTTTCCACCGAGGTTTAGTTTGTGGTAATTCCTTCATGCTTTGGTACAAGTGCTTGATGAAGATGAGTTGCCTGAATTGGAGCTGCCCTCGTCTTGCCACTTATCCAGACTCCTCCTCCGTGCATTCATGAAAAAGTTGCTGACGGTGCTCAGCTCCAACCCGAGCTGCTGGGAAATGGTGATTTGTAATTCTTTGGATGGACGCTTATTTTCCTTGAATATTGCATGTAGAGTTCGACGCTGGACATCCGTGAAGACCAACCGAGGCTTTTTGGGAGTATTCCCTCTGTCCTTCCCGTGCTCTTGTTCTTTCCTCTTGCATGCTGCAAGAAAGCGGAGCACTGGTTAGAGGTCTGGCAGAGTGGTAAATGACAACTAGAATAAAAGGAGCATTCACTTTGGCTTCTACATTCGGTGAGGACGTGTGGCATGGGATGAGACATGCACTTATATGCAGGTTTTGTGGGTCTAATGTCAGGCACTCACACAAGTCAGTTTAAAGACAAGTTTAAGGTTATAATTTTAACATACTATTATCTATGAAAAATAAATTAGTAAATGCCTTTGCCGTTGTCTGCTAAAACTTAGTGAAGCTGTCCCTGGGAGGTTAAATTTTGGCATGGGTGAACTATGCAACATCCCTCGAACGTAGAGTGGAAATTCACGGAGCTCTTACGTCAATCTTCCCTACATTTCTAATCTTCGCTATTTGCTGTGAATCCATTTCTGTTTTGTTGTTAGTGATGGTTTTTTTCTCTCTCTCTCTCTTCTGTTTTTTTTTTTTTTTTTGGGGGGGGGGGGGCTGAGAAATAAGGAACTGGGAGAAAACAGGACCCTGATACCATCTCACAGCCCAGAACGATGTGTTCTGAATAAAACAACTCATATTTTCACACAGAACAAGAGCACACCAACTCTTCCTTATGCAATTCCACTTTCTTCTGTCCTCTCTCTCCCCTCTGCTCCCTTTCAGAGAGCTGTTACACCACACACCACTGATGGGCCATGGCAACCCAAAATCTGCCTTGCAGATCACCTGCTTGGCAGAAACCAGGGAGCTGGGAGCACAGCTCCAAGTCCCCCGCAGCCTTTGACCGCCTGCCAGCTCATATTGTTAGCATTTAGCCAGGATAAAAGGGTTCCCTGGGAGGACAGATTGGTCTGTCTCACTTTCAAAAGAGTCTGAAGTTGTCTGTTTCCTCTTTTTTTCTGCTCTAACAATGTCCTTTAATGCTGGTTTAGAGAGGTACTTCAAAAAGAATATGGATGTTTTGCCTCTGTGTGCCTAGCCCTTATTACTGTGGAGATCAGTGCTGACCATATTAAAAACTCAGTGCAGTACCTCCACCTATCCCACGGATACAGAATGAAGACAACAAATTATTTTACAAAGATCCTTTCTCCACCTTTTGTTGTTAGCCAGGGCCAGCACTGTCACGAGGCTGTAACTGCTTGAGGAAGACAGAAGAACGGTCACCCACCGCCTGTCCCTCCGGTGGCCTTCCAGCTGCATCTATGCAGATGCTTTTGCGGAGCCTAATGGTGTGGGTCTCAGCCACGCACCCCTCCATATGATCATAAGGACTGATATGCCAGACTCACATTTTCTATGGCTATTTTTATCTGAAAACCTTTGAAGAGTGCTTTGAAGTTACATCTTAACCTCTAAAATATGGTATCACTTCTAGGCTGAAAAACAGGTTTGATGCAACAGGTTTCTCACAGAGCTAAGCCAGTGAACCCACTGCAGGGATCAGGCCCTACAGAAATAATTCTGGGTCCCGACTGGAAGTAAATGTTGATAACTCATGGGTTAAAAATACTACTGCAGGAATAGTTTGTTAGTTACCAATTGATATTCAAAATGAGAAAATGAGGAGTGCGGGAGGGATAGACAGAATGTCAACTTTTTATACACCTCAACATTTGAGGTCAGAAGCTCCTGAGGGAGAAGCTGTGGGACTCAGCTCTAGCAGCTCCAGCTGCCCACTGTCTGTCCTGCTAAAGAGGCAAACTGAGCCCATGCCACATTAGTTGCCCCTAACAGCTCATTTCAACTCACACCGCTTTACAGTTCACTTTTCCAAAGACAAAGCAAATCCCAGCTTTCACCTGGGCGTACTGTGCAGAGAAACCACCATTTGCCACACAACCCTGCCTACACCTGCAGTGTGACCCACATCACCGGGGATCACAGAGCGGCTCACCTGGCTGTGCACACCTCGGGGCTTCCATCACCAGTGAGTACAAGAGTTCTCTGAAGCCACAGAGAACAGAACAGCCACATATTGTGAAACGAACTCACGTACCGTGTCAACCTGAGCTTCTGCTTCTGAGATTTAACATTCCTGGATAATTATTTCCCCAGAAAATATCTCAGCAGTTACCCAATACTTTGCTCTCAAAGTTCAGTTCTATGATTACTGCTAGCAACATCCCAGGGGTAAGAAAAAAGTGCTCACTGCTGAGCAGAATAGAACAAATTCTGCCAGTTCTGTGATACAAATAAGCTGAGTTCAGTATTTCACTTCTCTCCAGTTTGCCCAGCACCTCACTTTGCAGGTGACTGCTGATCCCACACACGCTGGGACTGACTGTGCCCTTCCTATGAGCTGTTTGCTGGCTGGTGAAGGGAAGAGACCAAAACAGAACAGCAGAGACATGGTTCCTTCACAGACTACTGCACGACACTGCTGGTTCCAAGGCCTGGCCCACGGCGAAGCTCCCTGGCTCACAGAGCTCCCAGCAGGGCTGCCAGGCCTCTGCCTGAGCGGGGAGGGCGACTCCCGCCTCCATCTTCTGCCTTGTCTGGGCCCGGGAATATTAATAGCACTTAAAAATAAATAATGGTGATAATGAAAAACCGTAATAGGGTTTCCTGACGATCGTTTTTCCTGCATTGGAGCCAATCAATTTTAATAATAAATCATAGCTTCCAGCTTGCCAGCGAACAAATGCGCATGGTGAGGTGAAGCCCGCTGTGAGGCGAGCGCTGCCCAGGCCTCAGCCCAGGCCATGCCAACACAGCAGCAGTGCCTGCTATGGCCAGAGCTCCTGTGGCACGGGCAGCTGCTGGAGGCACAGGCCTCACCGACACAGCTGGCATCTCTTTTGGTAAAGCACCAGAGCCCATCTTAGAACTATTTACCACACACCCATATAGGGATATAAGCACGGCACAGCACACAGCGCAGCCAGGCCTGCCCTCCGCCCCACCAGCAAGGCACCTCGCAGTGCCTTTGGAAAGAGCCCAAAGAAAGCCTAGTTTAAAAAAGACAACACAGCAGAGTCCCTTTGAGTCTGGCAACACAGGTGCGGATATGACAATGTAATATTATCAGTGCTAGAAGGAGCCCTATAAATCCAGTGCTGAACTCTGGCCTCTCCCCGTCACTTCCATCTTCCTGTGCCCTGAGCAGCAGATATTTCTGACAGTTGTAATTCTCCCGATGCAGCCCATCAATCCAGTTCTGTCTCCCTTTGTTCCTCACGAGCCGCCCGAGGGATGTGGCTGTGCTCACTTGCTGGCACTGGGGAGCTCTGCACGCCCCCGCCCTGCCCTCTGCTCTGAGCACACGGGTCCTGCGGCCCCACCACAGCCATGTCCAGGAGGCTGAGCCGGGCGCTACACGCAGGAGGAGGCCATTAGGAGCCCAGAGCCCTTCCCAGAGCTGCTTCCAAGCACCTGGGGGAGCCGAAGCTGAGGCACGCACACATCTGCAGGTGCAGCGGGTAACAGCAAGGGAGCATGCAGCACCCCGAGGGCTCCCTGCTTCAGGATTCCCTTTCAAGATGGAAAGACAGCCACGAACACTGAGAGATCAGACACTGCTGGTGTGGGGGAGCAGGCAGCGGGACAAAGCCCAGCAGAACGGCACTGTCCATAAGCACAGCATTTCCTTCAGACAGGCGGGAGAAAAAACAACAGCATTATGCCTGTCCCGGAGGCTCCAGTGCAGGGTTCCCTGACAGCAGTGTGGAGTTCACATCTGGCAGCTGGGAGAGCCACCCCACGCTGAGTGGGAGAACCCCAGGGAACAACGTGGCCAGGCTGCACCAGGAGCCAGCCGAAGTGCTGCAGAGCAGGATGCTGCAGGAAACACAAGCAGGCATGCAGGATATTGACTCGAGAGCAATCACAAGTTTTGTGAGGGTCCCTTTTCCCCCTCCTCTGACAAAATGAAACCTTCTTGCTATTTTGAGTCCATCTGTACAGGGCATGCCTCACAGACATCAAAACCCTGTCAGAGTTCCCTTCTTTAACACATTTTCTGATCTTTGCCATGTTCCATCTGTAGAATCTGGCACCTGCCTCGGCCATCCAAATGGGGCCCACCAACACCCTGGGACTCTCCTTCTAAATCACCTGCTTTCCATTTGAAACGTTGCAACACATCCAACAGCAATTTTAGAGAAGGAAAAGCCTTCAGCAGTGCAGCCCAGAAGGTATCCTGGGGGGGAAATTCCTCCAAAGGGAGCTGCCTTTGGTGGGGGCAGCAGGGTTTCCATCGGAGGCTGGGCCTGGTTCGGACACCAGAGATGTTCCCAGCCACACGGCTACAGGAGTGTGCTCAGAGCGAGTAGCCGAAAGTATATGGTGAATTCAGAGTGATGATAACATACAGTTGAGGGTGATAAGCTCCATCCTTTTCGTGGGAATAACGCCTCTGGAGCTGGCAGAGAGACGCTGATAGATCTTTCCTAATTGCCAAAACCTCCTATTTGGGGGGAGTATGAGAAGATGAGGGGCCTATAACTCACATGCTACCTTGCCAGAGACCTCACCACGTGAGCTAGAAACAGGCAGTTCTCTTCTCTAGATCCTCCCGGTGCCATTCAGCACTTTGTCTCTCCGGCAATCTGTATTTACATCCTCCCAGAGGTCACTTGCTCTGGATCTTATTTCTGTGCCATCATGCCCCTTTTGCTGTTCCACAACATGAGAAGAGTTAAGGGTATATCTGCATGGGAAGCTCACAGCCCAGCATCACCCTGCCAACGCACGGATCCCAGCTGAGACTGCCAGTGCCGAACACCTCATTGCGTGCACTGTATTAAAATGCGACCTTAATTTGCTGCCACCGGAATAACAAAGCGAGGCGGGCTCAGGCACGCTGACTCGGCAGCGGGGATTCCGGGCTCCACACGCCTGCAGTGCTGACAGACCCGTGAGCACCTGCGTGAGCTGCCACGGCCACCCAGGGCCTGCCGCTAAGTGGATCAATGGGGGAAGCACCCGATATTCCCGCTATATCATTTAAAGCAAACGCTGAATTTCTGGAGCCGGGTCTTTAGCTAACCATATTACTGTGACAAATATTTCTTTGTCTAGCATAAGTAATTAGAATTTAATCACTTTAACGGCATCTTAATTACCTCAAATGAATTGAAAGGACATTTAATAGCAAAGATTAAATTGCCTTAATGAATGATTTTTGCGACTCCATCAATATGTTAATCACGTTAGCCCTTCCCTTCCTATGAGCGCTGGCGGCTGCCGGCCCCTGGGTGGCGACCTCGGCTCGCCGCTGCCGCTCCGGGCAGCGCCGCCCCGCAGCGCCCCGCAGCGCCCGGCTGGGGCCGCCCCCGCCGCCCCTCGCCCCGCTGCCGTGCGGCCGCCCCAGCCCCGGTTCCGCCGCAGCCGCCGAAAGGGGGTTTCCGGGCTGTGGAAGTGACGCGTTCCGCTCCCAGAGCTTCGCCGGGATTTTAAAGGCCCTCGAAGGCAGGTACCAAGCGGGCCGCTCTCGGGCTCGTTTCCTGAGGCCCGGCCCCACTTCCACTCCGTTAGTTGTAAAGTCAGTTCCGACAATATTCAAACAGCGAGAGCTGCCTCGCGTTCGTGAGACAGCGGTGCCACCGCCGGGTCCCCACGCCGAGGCATTGCGGTGCGGGTGCTGCCGTGTTGAGGCCGTGCCCCGAGCTCCGGGCGGACGCCCGCGGCCCCCGTCCCGCTCGGTGCCCCTGCAGCGCCCGCCCGAGCGGTGTCGGTGTGAAAGCTGCTCCCGTGAATTCACAGCATCGCGGGGCCGACCTCCTCGGGAGCGGGACGGCTCGAGTGAGCCTCGTTGCGGAAGAATTTCGGTAAGACCGGCCGCTTCTCCGCCGGGAGGTGATCTATCCCGAGACATCGATGTTTGCGGCGAAATCGCCGCTTTGGATCCGCGCACGCGGAGGTGCGGCAGCCACGGAGCGCAGAGGGAGCCCGGAGCTCACCGGGCAGAGGTCCCAGAGCCGCCCCCGGTACCGCGCTGCCCCGAGGCGGGCCTCGAGCAGGCGGCTCCCGCGCTCGAAACGACCCCGTCCGTGCGTGGTGCCCGCGGGGTCGCGCTGCCGCCCGCAGCCGAAGCCGAGCGCGGTCAGTCCCGGCGAGGCGCGCACAGCCGCACCGCCGCCTTCCCGAGCGCTGCCCGACGGCTCCGCAGCGGTCCCATAAAGCCTCGGCCGAGCCCTCCGGGGCGGCCCCGCGCCGCCGGTAACTGTCCGCAGTGCTGAAGCCGCCGCGAGCCGGGCTGCTCCGGGGCCCGCACGGCGCCGCGCACCGCCGTCCGTCCTCCCGCCCCGTCGGGGTGCCCCGGCCCGGGGGATCCGCCGCCCGGCGCGGAGGCGGTCAGTAGAGGGCGCAGAGTCGCCGGGAACGGCGGGAGGCACCGGGCCGGGGCAGTTCGACGGCAGCCCCCGGGCGGCGCGGGCAGAAGGGACGGAGCGGTCCCGAGGCCGCTTCGTCAACATCGCAGCGGATTGGAACGAAGGAACGGACGAACGCGGGGGAGGCGGGAGGCGCAGGGCCGACATTAACGAAGGGCGAACGCGGTGCGTGCGAGCGGCTGGGAGGCGGTCCCGCCTCAGTGACACGGCCGGAGAACGCGGGGCCCACGGCGGCAGCGGGCTCCGGAGCGGGCGGCCCTCGTCAGATTCCGTATTAATGCGGAGAACGCTCCGATTCCGGTATTGATTTCTTTACGGTTAATTTGGCGAGAAACCCTCGCAGGTTGCCCAGCGCTCGGCTTGGCCGAGATTTCGTTTGGGAGGGGAGAAGGGAGACGGGGAGGAGAGAACAGACGTGTAGGTCCGGCCAGCAGCAGCCGGGTCACCGCAACGCAGCGGGGGGGAGGGAAGGAGAACGAAGGGGGCCGCCGCCTCCCGGGACGCGCTCGGCACCCCCGGAGCAGCGGCCGCCCCCGCCCGACGGCCCGCGCCGCTGGGAAATACCGGGGAGGACCGCTCGGAAACGCCAACGGGCCGCGGCGGGGCCGGGAGCTTCCTTCGAACCGCGTTTCTTCTCGGAGCCCTTCGCTGCCCTCCGGGAGTCAGCGGTGCGGGTGGGGGGAGGGGGTGGGGGGGGGGCAGACAAAGAGAGAACGGAGAGGGGAGATGGGGTGAATAAGATGGAGGCTGGAAGAGCTCAGCGCTGCTCACGCTGCCACACGCGGCCCGGGGAAGCGCCGGCGCCTCAGTCCGGCTTCCACGCAGCCCCCGACCCCTCCGAGTGCCGGAGCGTGAGGCGGAGCCCCAGGGAGGGTCCCCCCACGGCCCCCCCGCCGCCCGCGGACACCGGCGGGAAGGAGCCGGGCGGTCATCCGCCGCCAGCTCTCCCTGAACGCCCGGGCGCGAGCCGTGATTGGGACGTGAAATTTAACTGCCGCCGACGGGAGTAATTTATGAGATTTGGAATTGTCGATCATACATCAACATCAGGCCGGGCCGGTTTTTACCACCCGCTAAGATCGTCGCGCATTCAAAACCCGCACGGGACGAAACCGCCGGCTGACGCACTCGCAGACGCCGCCCGCCGCTCTGCGCCCCTTCCTGACGGCGGCGCTCGGCGCGCGGGCCGAATCCCGCGGGCCGGGGGGAGCGCCGCGAGGACCGCCCCCATTGGCTGGGATACGCCGCTATGCAAATGAGCACGTGCGGCGGGCGGCACAGGTGGGGCCGGGCGGGGCCGAGCGCCGCTCCCCGCGTCCCCGCGTCCCCTCGGGCCCCGGCACGGCTCGGCCCCGGCAGGCCGCTGCTCCGCGGTGCCGGCCGGCCGGTGGCGTCGAAAAGGGGACGTAAAACGACGAGGCTTCGCCCCTCTGCCGGGACCGCCCCGCTCTGCCGCCCGGGTGCAGGGGCGCTCCGGGAGCGAACAAAGGGCCGCGGCCCCGCGGGGAGGGCGGCGGGATCGGGGCGGGGGCCGCTCCGCGGCGATCCGCGCACGCGAGCGGGGCTCGGGACGTACGGCACGGCGCGGGAAGTTCGGCCCCGCGGTCGTTGGCCGACGTCAGAAGCCGCCCCCGTCCGCCTCCTCGCAGCGCCCGCCGGACGGGGCCGCGCGGCTCCCGGGGAGCGCAGGAGGCGGAAAGGGCGCCGCCGAGCTCGGACCTTGGACGCCGAGCGGGGCCGAAGCCGAGGCGGCGCGGGAGGGACGGGGATCCGCGCCGCGTCTCAGCGGTGCCGCTCCGCCCCCGGCCCCGAGGGCACGGCCGGGCCGAGCGCACCCCGGGCGGCCCCCGGTTCCCGGCACCGCGCGTCGGTGCGTTTGGGAGCGGGGAGACGCGCGCCTTCCCTCGCCGTTGTCTGCGGAACGGATCGGTGACCCCGGCGGATCGACCGTCTCGCGTCCTCCAGGGACAAATTAATGGAGACCTATCACTTAATTAACGGCCCCTCGCTCACGGCATATTAAACCCGCGTCCCGCACACGCCGGGGGTGGGGAGGCCGCGGGGCCGGCGACGCGCTCCGCTCCGTTCCCCGCACGCGGCGCCCGGCCGGGCCCTTTCCGCGGCTCGGAGCCGAGCTCCCGCAGCGACGCGGGACGGCCGCGGGGCGCCCCTCTCACCCCCGCACCAAAGCTGCGCTCCGCGCGCCGATCACCACAGCAATCCGTTAAAAATCTTTCGAACGACCTCAGCCGACGGCGTTCCTCCCGCACGCCGGGCCCGCACGTCCGCGCGCGACTCTCGTTCCGCAGCGCCCGCCGGGCACGGGCGGACATGGAGCCCGAACCCGCTCCGAGCTCCGGCCTCGCCGCGCTCCCCGAGCCCGTGGTGGGCGCGGCGTTGGGCCGCGCGGAGCCCGGGCCCCGTTCCGGCCGCGCAACGCCGCCGATTCCAACGTATCCGCCTCGCCCCGCCGCCGCCGAGCGTCGGTCCGGTGCGGGAGGCCCGAGCCACGGCGGGACAAAGCGGTGCGGGCAGCGGCACCGCCCGGAGCTCCGCTGCGGCCCTCCCGGAGGCACTTCTCCGCACCTGCGGCCGCCGCGTGCGTCGGCGCCCGGCGTGAGCTCGGCAACCCTGCGGGCTTCGCGGGCGCGGCGCGGGAACCCTGCTGGGGCCCGAGCTACCCCCGCACGGCCGGGCGCAGGCGCGGGGCCCGGCCCGTCCCGTCCCGCCGCGGCTCCGCTCACCTGCCAGCCGCAGAGCAGACATCCGCTGGAACTCGGGCTCCTGGAGCCACTTCCACATCCTGCGGAAGGTCTCCCGGCCGGACTTGAGCTTGCTCCAGGGCTTGGGGTTCCTCAGCAGGTCCGAGAGGGTCCCCTGGGAGCGGCACAGCACCCGCTGGGCGAAGATGGCCTGGGGGATGCTGTACCGCTTGAGCTCGGTGGTGATCCTCTGAGCGACTTCTTTGGTATTGATTTCTTCCATTTGCCCTGAATTGCTCCCGCCGCCCGCCTGCGAGCCCGCCACCGCGGGGTTCTGCTCCCGGCCGGGCCCCAGCAGCTGCCCGTGGCCCTGCGCGCCCAGGTGGCCGTGCGGGGGGTGCGGGATGCCGCCCAGGGGCACCATGCCGGCGGGCGGGGCGCTCAGGTGCTGCTCGCCGTGCCGGCTCAGCATGGCGGGGTGCGGCGCCTCGAAGCCGGTGGGCGTCAGCATCTTGTCGGCGGGCATGGCGGCGCCGGGGTGCGCGTAGTGCGGCAGCGCCTGCTGCGAGCCGTGCACCGAGCCCAGCCCCGAGCCCGACAGCGGCGACAGGCTCTGCCCCATGCCGGCCACGTCCTTGTGGTACGGCGCGTAGAGGTTGTTCATGGGCGCCAGGCCCCGCTCGTCCCGCATGAGCGTGAAGCTGCCGCTGACGTTGCCCGGGAGGCGCTGGTGCGGGTGGTGGTGGTGGTGGTGGTGGTGGTGCGGGAACTTGTCCGACACCGTGGAGATGGGCGGCAGCGGCTGCAGCGGGGTCAGCGTGGTGTAGGTGCCGCTCATGCCCATGCCGGGGGGCGTCTCGCAGCCCATGCTCATGGCGGGGTGCAGCGGCCCCCCCAGCCCGTGCTCGGCGGCGCGGTGGTGGTGGTGGAAGTCGCCGCCGTCCAGCAGCGCCATGCCCGCGGGCCGCGCGGGGCCGCCCAGGTGCCCGCGGGGCGGCACGGCGGCGGCGCGGGGGTGCGCGGGGCCGCCCAGCAGCTCGGCGCCCGGCTCATGGCTCACCGCGTGCAGGTCGCCCATGCTCTCCATCGCCAGCTGCGCGTTCATCGCGGGCCGCGCACATCCGTGTGGTGCGGCGGGCGCGGGCCGGCTCCTCCCGCGGGACGCGGCGGCTCTGGAGGGGTCTCGGTGCCGTCGCCGCTCGGTTGGTGGCGCTTGGGTTTGCTTATTTTTTTTTTTTTTGGTGGTGGTTTACTGAGTTTTTCTTATTTTTTGCGGGACGACGCCGGCTCGGTCCTAGGGCCCCCGCTCCCTCAGGCCAGGCTCCGCAGCCGCGGCGGCCGTCCGCCCGCGCCCCTCGCCATCTCTAGCCATGGCTCTCTCTGCGCTCCGCCGTTTGGCCGCCGCTCCGCCGCTGCAGCGCCGCGGCGCTCCGCGCGGCGCATGCGCGCCCCGCCCCGCCCCGCCCCCGCCCGCCCGCTCCCCGCCCCCGCGCGCCCCGCCCCGTGACGTCACCGCCCCTATTAAGGGGGCGAGCCCCGCGCGCGGCGCTCAGAGCCGCGGTACCGCGCGGCCCCCCCCGGAGTCGCGGTGTGACGGCCGGGCGGGGTTCCCCGCTTCACACCCCCCCCCCCCCCCCCCCCCCCCCCCCCCCCCGGATCCATCCCCGCGAGCCGTGCCCCCGCGCCGCAGCAGCCCGACCCCCGCCCCACCCCCCTGTGGTGACCGGGCCTTCCCCCCCACCCCCAGGCGCTGCGGGGCCGTGCCCGGAGAGCAGCTGCCCCAGCGCGGCCGCGCGCCCGTGGTCTTCTCCCCCCCCCCCCCCCCCCCCCCCCCCCCCCCCCCCCCCGAAATAAAGAATAGGGGGAGGAGGAGAGAGAGAAAAGCGGCCCCCCCGCCGGCCCCTCGTTAGCGGAGGTGCCTTTATCCCGGCAGAACGGGCAGATGTGCCCATTGTCCGCCCATTAACAATAACGGACCCCGCCGGCGGCGCGGGGCGGGCGCGCTGCGGGAGAGCCGCGGGGCCGCGGCCGGGAGGGTCGGAGCGCAGCCCGCGGGTGGGGCCGGGCTCATCGCCCCGGCACGGGGCAGCCCTGAGCGGAGCCGCGGGGCTCTGCCTCTGCGAGCGGCCCCGGCTGCGCTGCGGGGCGCTGTCAGTGCGGCGCGTGGCACGGGGAGCCCTGGGCCGCTCCCGCGGCGCCCCGTCGCGGAGCACCGGGCCGAGGCGCGGCGCGGAGCGGAGCCCGACGGGGCCCTTCGGCGCGTCCCGCGCTCGGGCCCTGCCCGACGTCGCGCTGCGGCGTCCGCGGGGCGCTGACCGCGTGCCCCGGGCGGCTGTGGGGACTTCGAGGTCGCTGCCGCTGCGTGCAGAGCGCCGCGTGAGCGGCCCTCCGAGCCAACGCCGTTGGGTCTTTATCCCGCCGTCGGGTCTATGAAATGAAACCCCCGCGCACCTCTGCGTGCGTTTTCGGCAGAACTCAGAGCCGCCGAATCGCGCCTCCGAGGGACGGCCGCTGCCCTCCGCCGGGTGTTTCCCGAAGCCCTCCCGCTGTCCCCGACGCCCGGATCCGCGCGGCCCGAACGGCGCTGCCCCATTCCTTATAGATGGGGCAGAACGGGAAAGGGGCGCCCGAAGCCGCTCGCGGCCTCGGGAAACGTTCGGCAAAAATAAAATGAAACCATCGAAGCATTTCGAGAGCGAGACGAGCGGCTGCGGTCGCTCCTCGGACCAACGCGAGGCGTTCCGGATCTGATGGGGACGCTCAGCTCCTCGTTAACCGTATCTGCGTACAATTTAAATATTTAAATTTAAAATAATCAAAGGTTCCTCTGTCCGACACCGGGCGGGCGGCCGCCAAAGCGAACACGGCCGCGCACGGAAGCCACCCGCTCGGGTTCGGGGAAAATCACAGCGCCCGATTTTAATTCGAGAAAGGAGCGCAGCCCCCGCAAACCCCACGTCGGGACCGCGGCCCGGGGCGACTCCGGGTTCGGGGAGTAACGACCGCAGGCCCCGGGCCCCGCATCCCGTCCGACCGCGGCTTTTCTGTAACAATTTTTTTCCCGTTGCTCCCGGGGAGATCCTGGCAACGGAACGCTCCCTGTGCGGAAAGGCTGCGGCTCCTCGACGGCTCCCGCTGGGCGCCCGGGAACGGTCCGGGACCCGCACCCAGAGCACAGCCCGCACAGCCCGCACCCTGCGGGGCCGTCGGGGTGGCCCAGTCCCGCCCAACCCCCCGGGCGCAGAACCTCCCGCACTGCCGGCGAAGGGGGAGTGCCGGGGACGCATCATTTCGGTGCTTTAATCAATTACCGCTTTGCAGTCAAGTACCATATATTTAACAGAATAATCGTTACCGCCCTTAAGTCTTTATTTGATCAGCAGATACTCAGCGCGGACTTAAAACGCAACTTCGGTTGTTTGAATTGCGCCGCGTGTTGTGCTTTTTAAATCCGCGGCGATGACAGACGGAACGGCCGCCGGCTCCCGCTGACAGCAGCACAAGCGGGCACCGGGCCCTGCGACGGCGCAGCTCCGACGGGGCGGCCGGGCCCGGGGCAACGACGGGGTGTCAGGCGGAGGGGCCGCGGCTGGCGGGGCCGGGCGGCTGTGCGGACAACTTCGTCCTTCCTTTTTTTTTTTTTTCCTTTTTCTTTTTTCCCCTTCTTTTCCATTTCCCCCCATTTCATTTTCTTTTCCTTTCTCCTTTCTCTTTTTTTTTTTCCATCTTCTTTTTTATTTTTTCCGTCTTTATTTTTCCTTTTTCTTCCTTCTTTTTTTTCCCCTTCTTTCCTTTTCTTTTTTCTTTCTTTTCTCTCTTCTTTTTCTTTTCTTCTATCTTTCTTTCTTTCCATTCCTTTCCTACCCCCCCCCTCCTTTTTCCGTGTGCCGCTACCCCGCACACGCTGCCACCTCGGCGCAGCTCTCCCGGCCCCCCCCGAGCGGTGACAGCTTGCGGCGGCCGCGGCACCCGGGTCCCCCCGCACGGGGACGATGTCAAAGGTGACGCTCGGAGGCTCCCGAAGCCAACAGCTGCCAGGGGGGGATTAACTTTTCCAGACTTTCCCCTGTTGAGCTTCTTGGAAACTTGCTCGGTGACAAAAACATATACATCTGTCGCGGGGCAGGCAGAGAAAAGAGGGCTTTAGCGGCTGGGGCACGCGGGGGGGCGGCATTAAGGGGGCCGCAGGGGCGGGGGGTGGCTGCCGTGCCCTCAGGGGAGCGCAGGGCCGGGGCTGGGGCCGGGCCCCCCCAGCTCTCGTCCGCGGCCACGCGCTCGGCCCCGACGGGGAGAACGGCGCTCGGCTGCCCGGCCCGGCCCACGGTCCCCCAGGCGCTGCCCGAGGGCGACCCGGGCACACGGCAGGGCTCGACCCCTCTCCCCGCGCCAGGCTGCCCCCGCCCGCTGCCGTCGGGCCGGGAAAGGCCGCTCCCGCTGCCGGGCGCTCCGTGCACCGAACGGTGGGCTCCGGGCGCGGGGCCGCCCCGGGCTGGGTGAGCGCCCCGGGCTGCGTGTGAGCTTCGGCTGGGTGTGAGCCCCCCCCCCCCCCCGGCTGGGTGTGAGCCCCGGGCCCGGAGACCCGCAGCGGGCGAGGGGGGGCACCGGGAGGGGCTGCGGGAGCTGCCCGGCCCCACCGCCCCGAGCCGGCTCCGTGCCGCGCCCCGCGCCGACCGCAGTGCTGGTAATGAAGGGACTTAGGGAAGCTTTGCAAAACACCGTAAATAATTTAGCGGTGTATTTCAGGAAAAAAAATAAAATAGCTTTCTTAAATCATCTCCTCAATATAACTTGCAGCCTTACAGTATGGCCCTGGTAAGTCTGAATTTTTAAAGTAGCAATATTCAAAGAGACAGAGATGTCTGTATTAATTATTTATCCGCCGGTGCCTTCCTTCGTTTCTAACTTATTATTAATTAGGCGCCTCCAGTCTTTCGCAGAGAGCTCCGCAGAGCCAGTTGCAGCTTTAAATATGAATTAAAAGCAAATCCGAGCTACTGTAATGCGAAAATTATTCCGTGTCTTCCATGGCAGAGATGAATAGCCGCGCGGATCAATACTGTGAAGCTATGCTCCCAACGACAGCGTTATTGATAGCTGATATTAATGATGTTAATGATGGAAAAAGGAAAACAAGAGCCCGACAGACTTATAAACTTTTTATCCGCCGAAATCCCGCAATCGGGCGGACGGGAGCGTGAATTAAGGGGGCCGCAGCTCGTAAGGACGTTATTTACGAAACCGGATAAACGAGCGCTGCCAGCGCGCCGCGCTTCACTCCGCTCTCCCGGCCGCCCGAAGACACGCGCGGACCCTCGCAGGGGCCCCGACGGCCTCCGCTCCGCAGCCCCGCGCAGCCCCTCTCGCTCCCGCGGAGCCCGGCCCACAGCACAGCCGAGGGGTGGCCGGGAGCGGCCCGAGTCCCGCTCCGCAGCGCGCCTCCGCGGGACCGCGGACACGAGGGGCCGCCCGCCCCGTCACGTTCCATCTCGTCCCGTCCCGTCCCGTCCCGTCCCGTTCCGCCCCGCGCGTGCCCCGGGCCGCGGCTGTCCCGGCTCTGCCCCGCGGCCCGCGCTCCTCCCGCGCAGCCGTGCGCCGGGCCGGACCGGACCGCGTCCTTCTGCCCGCGGCCGTGCGCGTTCGAACGCACGAGCAAACCCCGGCTGCGCTACGACGGGGATCAACGGCGCTCGTGCGAGCACTGTTACTCGGGTTTATTATTCAGAGACGGACGCTCCCGGCCCCTCTCGCCCAGGGCCGATCGTCCCGCTCCGAGCCTGGGCCCGGAGCCGGAGCCCGGCCCGGGACGGGGGTGGAGGTGGGGGTGGCAGGAGGGGCACCTCGGCCCGGCGGCTGCGAACAGCTCGGCTGCGGGCGCGGGGCGGAGGTGCAGCCGCGATGCGCGGAGAGACCTCGTAGGTAGAACTATTTATCGTTCCAAAAATCTACCGGCTGGAAGCAGTTTTCTTTCTTTCTTTTTTTTTTTTTCTTTCTATTTTTTTAAATTTGAAAATATATTTGTAATTACGATTTTTAAAACCAGCTTCCTTCGGGAGAAAGTCGCACTTGTTTCCAAAACCAATTCACAGCAGACAGTGAGGATATCACTTAATTCCTACAGAAATCAATGTGAAAATTAGATTTATTGGCTCCTTACATTGTTAAAAATGACAAAGTGCTGCCTTTTATTTTCATAAAAACACAGAAGACGAAAATCATTTAATAAAGAATCCGCCCGGTTTAATTTCGCCGTCGGCCTTCAGCACCGAACCCAACCGCTCGGCCGCCCCTCCCAGCGTCCCCTCCGCGAGGGCAGAGCAGCGCTCCCAGCGAGAGGTGCGGGGCTCCGGTGGGGGAACCCCGCCGTCACCGGGAGGTGACACGG
Organism: Gallus gallus; assembly: GCF_016699485.2. NCBI lineage: Eukaryota > Metazoa > Chordata > Aves > Galliformes > Phasianidae > Gallus > Gallus gallus. The sequence goes on along the minus strand of NC_052541.1, from coordinate 8,670,627 downwards.
ACACGGAACGGGACCGCCGCTCCCCATCGCCTGGAAACCTCGAATTGCGCAGCGGCCTCATTAACTCGAAAGGCTCGTTTGTTGCTACTTGGTTCTCGCTCTCTCTTTCTCTCTCTCTGTTTTTTTTTCCTTTTTCCTTTCTTTTTTCTTTTTTAAATTAAATCAAATATTTTAGTTGTTACCATTATTATTACTATTATGATTATTTCGGGGTTAATTTAACGTACCGAAACAAAGTAAAATGAAAACCGAAAGAGAGAAAGAGAAGCGAGGGGAGCCCGGCTCTGTAACGCACTCGAAGCAGCCGGCCCCAGGCTCGCGGTGGCCCAGGCGGTGCCGGGCCGGCGGCTTCGTCCCCGCTCCTCTCTGCGTTTTTCTGCGAGGGAACGAAAGCAGCAGCCGCAGCCCGGCCCCAAAGGCTCCGCTCCCGCACCCGTGTGCGCCCCGTCGGGCCCCGTCGGGTGGGGCGGCGCCGGCCCTGGGCGAACTGCCCCCGGGGCCCTGCCCCGCGCCGCCGGGATTTGGGATCCGCGCCCCGACCGGGAGGGAGAGCGTCGATAAAATTGTGCGTATCAAATGAGCAATCATTTGTTGTGGTTACACGTTGGGTAATGAAAGATGTTAGCAGGATCAATAAAAATGAAAACACTTTTACTTACATCTTGAATTACTGTTTTAAGGGGTGAGCTGTGGTGATGCAACAAACCAGAGAAAGATCTACAACCAGCAAACGGCTTCGAATGAAACCAAAATGAAGGCGCGGCGCCGTGCGCGCCCCATCCCTGCCCCGGGGCTCCGCGCACACGTGGGGCCGAGAGCGGTCGGGAGGGAGAGAGGGGGCTGGGATGGGGCTGGGATGGGGTGGGGACGGCATGAGCATGGGATGGGATGGGGCTGCGGATAAGGATGGGGCTGGGATGGGGCTGGGCCGCGCAGTGCGGAGCGGCCCGACCGCTGGGGCTGCCGGTGCTGGAGAGCAGAGCTCTGCCCTTCGGGGTGTCTAGAGGTCATCCAGCGGGTCGTAGCCCAGGGCAAGTGGGAATTTCAGGGAGACGGAGGGCCAGGCGGCTCCGCAGCGCCCTAAACGCTTCTTCTCGGCCGCCGCTAAATAATACGATCTCTGCGGACCGGCACCGTTCGTTCCCCGGGCGGCGGCCCGGCGGGCACAGCTCACGCAGCGGTGCCACCGCTCTCTGCACCGCGCGGACCTGCGGAGGAACCGCCCGCGATCGACTGGGGGGGGACCCGCGATATGCGCGTTGCCGCCGTTTGCCCGACCTAAAACAAAAGCGTGCCCCGTACTGCACGGAAACCGTCGGCATCGATTTCGGGGCCACCCGCGCGGGATTCAGCGAGGAGCGGCCCGAGCCGCGGCCGCGGGCAGAGCTCCCGGTCCCGGCGGGGTCCCCGCTCCGCGGCCACGGCTCCGCGGGAGGCGGCGGGGCCGAGGGGCGGTCGGGCAGCGGGGACCCCCGGGCCGCGCAGCGCGGAGCCGCCGGGCGGGGCCCCTCAGCGCGCAGTTCGCTCCGCGGGCGCGGAGAGGCCGCGGTGCCGCACGGGGCCCTCCGTCGCCGCTCCCCCCGGGGCCGCCGCCGCCGCCGCCGCCCCTCCGCCCTCCGTTGCGCGCCCGCGGCCCCTGCGCGCCCCGCCCCGCCCCGCCCCGGCCCCGTGGCCCGAGGCACGCTTACCCCGCGTCCGCCGCACGCCGCCGGGACGGGCATCCGCTGCGGGCGCCTCCTGGCCTGGCCCCCTAGGAGGAGAGAATCGAAATCAAACTCTATCTGCATAATTGCAAAGGAGAACGAAAAGAAGAAAAAGAACGAGAAAAAAAGGCGAGCACCGTGGCCGCCGCGCCAGTCCCGTTCAAAAATAAAGCACCGAACCCTCGCAAGGTGTAGGAGACATCTTTTATTGGACCAACTTAATGCAAGAATTTACAGCCAGAATTACACGTTCCTCATCAGCCTCGGGCTGCGTGTCCCCGGCTCCGCAGGAGCTGCTTTTGGCGGAGGCGGCGGTGGGAGAGGACGGAGCCTCTCAGCCCCAGAGAGCCTCAGTTTGTGGCTCGGGCAAAAGCAAAAGCAGGAAAAAAACCACCAAAAAAAGACAGCCAAAAATCTCCGCAGCGCCCCATTCTGCTCCGTCCTTAAGTCCAGTGCGGGGTCAGCGCTCTCCCTTCCATCCCCGGCCATAAACAAACAGCTTCCAGCTGCATCTCCTAACGGGTAAAAGGAGCGAAAAGAGAAATCATAATCAAGGGCTTTTTTCTTCTCCTTCTGCGCGTCGGACAGCGCATTTTGGTCAGTGTAGCCCTGCATTTAGGGATGCTACTTGCATTTGAATAGCTGCTGCCTGGTTATGGATCGGGAGGCTACAGAGGAATCAGTATGCAAATTGTTTCGGTTACAATCGAAGGGTTCGATCTGGAGAAGGTGCCTGAGCGGAAGTCGCTGTCAGGCAGCGCCGCATTAGGCTGCCATCGCCGGGCCTGCTCTCCCCTTCCCTCGCCCTTTTTTATGCTTGTGTACAGGTTTCTGCGGCGGTAATTAACACACACACACAAATCAGGGGCTGCTGCGCGGCACGTCGGTGCCTTTTGCCGGCTGCGGGCTGGGAAGGGAAGGGGGAGCGCAGGGATGTATCGCCGTGCTGCCGGGCTGTTATTATGCAGCGAGGGTGAGGCGATCAGCGAAATAAAACATTTATAAATGGTTCCGTGCTTACAGTAGGAGAGGTGGGCTGTGTGTGGGGGGGGGGGGGGGGGGGGGCGCGTGGGTGCTGATCACACGGCGCAGGCTGCCAATCGATAACCCCTTCCTTGTAATCCCGGTAATTGTGGGAATCACGGCTCGCTGTTAAAGGGACAGCGGGCTGCAGCGGGGCGCGGCACGGCACTACGGGCCCCGGCTTTGTCTGCACGGAAGCGGGCAGGAGGCCGGGCAGGGCCCTGCCGCACCACGGCGTGCCCCTCTGAGGCTGCACCTGGGCCCTCCCGTCACCTCGTGTCCCCAACCCTGGGCACAAATGCGTTCCCTTCGCATTCCTCTTTGGAACGCGGAATAGGGCAGGGCACGGTGCCGCTGCCCCTGCCCAGGCGGCACTTGGGCCTAGAGGCTCAGCAGGCCCCACAGCTCCGCAGGCCTCACGCCTCAGCCAGCTCGTCGCCTCCCCTCCCTGCCCTGCCAGCCCGGACAGGACGCCTTGGCAGCCCCGTGCCATGATTTCTGTGGTGTTTTGCTGCATGGCAGAGATGTGCAGGGCCGCCGGGCACTCGGCCCGTGCTGCCCCAGGCCCCGTCCCTTAGTGGGCGGCCGAGGCGGCCCTGGGGGCGCGTGGGCAGCAGTGCTGGGGGCGCGGGGCCGGCTCCTGCCCTCTCGCTGCCGCTGACCATCTGTCATTCAATTAGGGCCGGGAGGCAGCTGAGGGGCTGGGGAGCGGGGCTGGGGGTCAGCGACCCCGCGCACAACGGCCTGCTGCCTCGCAGACGTGAAGAAGTTCAAATGTTAAATGCTCTCCGGCCCCGGCTCATCCAGGGCAGTCGCCTTTGGAGGCGACGGAGGGGTGAAGGGCATCAGTCATTAGCACTTAGATTTCAGCTCCGAGGCTGACCCTGCCTTCTGTTGGAGGATTTTGGCCTGAAAAGCCTTAACCCTTCCTGGGAAGCCCTACCCTCACGGCACCCCCGGGCGAGCAGCCCCATGTTTCTCCCACTGCCCGCAGCATCCCTGGGCCTGGGGCGGCCCCTGGGATGAGGGGGTTCCCATGGCTCTACCCCCACATCCTCATCCCCAGCCCTGTTGCAGCAGGCACATCCCAGTGCCGGGGAGACGTGCCCCAGCCCCAGCCCCAGCCCGTTCACAGCTGTGGTCCTGCGGGGCTCTATGCCACCCTCCCCTGCCACTGCTGGAGCAGAGCAAATTGATTAATTGAGCTTTCACTATGCTAATTTGGACACTATAAATATTTAACTACCTGCCCTAGCAGCCAGCCAGAGAGGGCTCCTCTCTGCTTTACGTGCCACTTAATCTAAAGTAAATGTTTGCCCCAGAAGTGGCCAGGGCAATCTTAGCATCCCCTTCCTTGCCTTGTCGTCTCCCAGAGGAGATCGGGGGGTCCAGAAGAGGGGGGTCATTGCATCAGACTACTTCCTGAGAGCCTCCCTGATGCCTCCTCGCCTTCACTGTGCAGAGGCCAAATGGAGGCAGAGATGCGGTGCATCCCAGAGGACACAAACACACTATGCTCCGAGCCTCCAAGCTGCTTGGCTGCCAGTGGCAATTCTCACCTCTGTTTGGTAAGGGAGAGGTTCCTGACTTGTGGTTTGGGCCAGGAGAAAGGAGCATTCTGCTCCTTTCCAGGGGAATTGGCTCCTGCCTTCCTTCACACTGCAGAGCTATGGGGAGCTGTGAGCTGGCTGGAGGTGCCATGCTCCTGTGGCAGTGCCAGCAGCCCAGCCCCACAGCTGTTCTACCCTGAGTGAGCCTGCAATGAGTGACAATGCATCAGGGCTGCACTTAGTCAGAGAAACCCATGGCCTTTGTTTTGGGGACAGATGGCACAGCTCTCACACGGCAGCACCTGATACACCCTGTTGTTTGGTTTGCTTGCAGTCCCCTGCTGAAGAGGAGGGGTTTTCTCCATCAGCGTGGTAGCACACCACAGGTATTTGCCTGCAATTGCAGAGCTTTGCTGTTTCTGGAGGGCCCCAGCAGCTATTGGATTGCATTGACCATAACAGGTTTACAAGCCATTCACCTTAGAAGGCTGTAGCAGCAAAATAAAATGGGGCCTGGGGTTTCAACCAGCTCAGGAGGGGTCAGCCTGGCAGTCTTACAGCATTGGTATGGCAGCTGTACCACTCACCTGAAGAAGCAGGCATTGGGAAGCTGCCTTTCTATTATGAGCTCTGGTAATTTGCTAATGAGAAGCTTGAGGTGCCTGTTATTTATTCTATCTTTCCTTGCCCTGAGGAGAAGGGCTCTGGAGCTTGTGCGGTTGTGCGTGCTGTGGTAATAACTGTGGGTGCCACTACCTCAGCAATGGCAAGAGCTTGATGCTGATCCCTGTGTTAACATAGGGATCACATGGATGCAAGAAATCTCATCCTGGATGATGCTGCCCACTGGAAGGCCAGATGCCCTCCTGTAGCCATCCCATATATGCAGAAGCACAGGCACATGCTGTGCTCGTTTCTGCTTTGCCCAGTGGGGAAGTGGCAGGCTGGAGAGGCTGCAGGGAAGGAAGGAGCCAGCAGAAGGGACTGAGTGCTACAGAGGAGGCGTGTGGCAGCAGTTACTTTGCTATAGGGTCAGATATTGGATTATCAGCAAAAGTTAATCTCAGTCACATGATGGATCTTACATTTGCTGTCATAAAATCTATCATTATTCAATAGGCATGGAAATCAAATTCTTCTGTGGACTATGAAGCAGGAATCTTTTAAAAAAATTCTGTTTGCTGTGACAGACAGCATATTGATCCTCAGTTCTGAGGCCTCACAGACAATCCAGAGATGTTTGTGAGCACCAGCAAGCTTGGCTGTGCTCACTGCCCAAAACCAAGCCTCACCGAGTGGCTGCACACGCTGTTTCCCGGGCAGGCAGCTTGTCTTTGCTTTGCTTTAAATACAGCAGCTTTATTAAAGACAAATAATGAGGAAACTACATAATGTTGGCCTGCCTGTGGTGACACCGCTGTCTGCAGTGATGCTCACAGAGCGCAGTGACGAAGACCTCCTTGTGCCACGGCGAGGTGGTGCGAACCATTGGGAAGAGCTCTGCAGGGGAGGGCCCACGGGCTGCAGGTGCACTCTGAATGGCTCCAGCTGCCCTGGAGGAGGTGTGCAGCCATTTCAGGTGGTCAACAGTACAGCACTTACAGACTTGTCTGTCCCAGTCCCCTCCCAGGATGCTTGGAGGCAGCCCAGGAGCTGCCGTGGCTCTGCAGTGCCCACGCTGAGCTCTGGCACCGGGCGCTGGTGCCCTCCAGCTTTACAATTAATGTGGTCTCTAATCCGCGCATATTTTAAAGTGTGGGAATCCCATAAATCCTTCCACATCTGGGACCGCTTGCAATGATCAGTGTCAGGAGTTTACAGAGGAGCTCGTCTAAGATCTAGCGCCCAGAATTGATAGCAGCTGCAATTCCAGGGAGGAGGATAAGCCGAATCCTGATTCGATTCTCAGGTGTTTTCAATTGTATTGCCAGCAAAAAATTATTGTTGTTAAGTGATTCTTCTAGTCTGCTTGTGCCTTTTGAAGTTGCCTTTATTTCTTTGAGCTTGGATTCCTTGAGATCCTATTGCTGTTCTGTCCCCAAGCCCGCATGTATCTAATAAAGCTGACAGCTTCCCAGCAGATGTCTCCATTTTCTCCATTTTATCCTTTATTGAGGAGTCGGACTTCACTGAAGAGCATCTTAGTGTGTGGGGCCAACACGGCTCTTCAGAGTGCTGCCAGAGGCCAAACTCATCTCTGGCAGCTGTGGAGGAGCAAGCGGGCATTGCCCAATGCAGCAGGGGTTGGAATGCCCTGCAGTCCACTTGTCCTTCATTTTCTCTTCTCCCACTTGCCCTTGGGCAGTGCACCAGAAAACACCGGCTCCCATCTGTCTGCAAGTGCAGGGCTGCCACTTCGGGAGGTCTCAGCCATCCCACCTCACTGTGAGCACTGCCCAGCACCACCATCTCCGTTCCTCATCTGGGTCTGCGCTGGTGCAGCAGGGAGCACTGCAAAGCAGAGCCTCGAGGGATGGGCTCCACAGCACCACGTGCATTGTCCCAGGCCACAAGACATACCCCTTGCTCACTGCTGAGACAGTGAGGTGGCCTTGTCCTGGCTCCCTTGACTGCCCTGGTTTGCTCTGAGGTGTCCACATCTGAATGCCTTGTGAGCGGGAGAAAGGAACATGGAGGTGATGGCCAGCATCTGTAATAGGAAATTGCTGTCTGCAGATGTGTGTGAAGGAAAGCCTGTGTCAGACAATGGTATCAAGGGATAAATTCCACAAGTGAGTGAATCCATCTGAGTGTAAGACACAGGTTGTGTGCTTCCCAGGAATAAGCTGAACAGCTCCAAGGCCATCACTCTATCAATGACATGGTTTCCTCAGCGTTGCCCATGCTTATTCAGTACGAGAGAAGGCAACAGGCACATAAACAGATGTTTGGCTCCTCTTGGACCAGGTTTTGAACTTTTACCACTTTTGCAATTAGGTGGAGCTACGCTGGGAGTTTTGCTTGAATAAGGAATAGCAGAGATGTTGATGGTGCTCTTCAGAAGGAGCAGTATGAGAATGCCCAAGTGGGAACACCTCCTGGAAGACGCGACATTTCCCCCTTCCTTGCCCTGCAGGATGATGGGGCGCCATGGGAGATGCTGCAGCTCCTTTAGAGCAAAGCAGTCCCTGTGAGTACTGCAGAAAGCAGCTTGCCACCACTTCCCAGCATAGAAATTCCTCCTGCCTCGGCTTTGAAGAAAGGGAAATCTGACCGCTCCTTCTAATCTTCCCCCATACACCTGGTGTTGCAGGGACCAGTGACAACCTGGCCCTGATAAAGACTTCAAGAACGGACCTATTATCTATATCCTAGAAACACTCCAATCATGTGGGAATAGTTAAAGGCAAGAGAATACCTAACAGGTCATCTGTCTTTCAGCTGCAGGCAGTGGGAGGTGGAAGCAGGTCGGCACAGCTGGGTGCTGCCATCCCGCCAGCGCCTGCCATGCTGCTGGGCAGAGCCGTGCTGGGCTCAGAACTGCCTGCGCTGTTCCCTCTCAAGTTCTTTGTCCACGGGGGTCTGTCCTTCAGCTTTGGGAGCCCAGGCAAAGCGCTTCGGCTGCTTCTTGAGCGATGGAGACCCAAGATCAGGGCTGGCTGTCCTGCAGGCATGCAGAGCATGTACTTTCCTCAGTACGCTGAGCTGGCTGGCTGCACTGCCGAGCTGATCTGGGTGTGTGCTGAGGGAGCAACCCCTGCTCGGCCAAAGGCAGCGTGCCGCACGCTGTGCTCCTGCAGCAAGCCGGGAGCATCGAGCAAGTCCCAGCTTCACCTGCTTCCCATCCCAGGGGCAATCAGCCATCTGCAGCTCTGCTGCCTGGGATGCACAGGAAGGGAGAGTTCATTAGCAATTTATACGTTTGGTTTGCCTCCTAAAATGGATCCTTCCAGCAGTAAGGATGTGTCAATTCCCTGTTGAGATGCTCCTGCTCTCTCTGCAGTGGCTCCCAGGCAATCACTAGGCTCCAGCTGCAGTTGCCACGTATGTAAATGCTGTAAATAAGCCGCAGGGGCAGGGTCATCTAAGCATTTTGTTAGGTTCTGCCCTGTCGGCCTTATTTCACGGATTCAGACAGAATATTAACGCGTTTGCATATGTAAATGTGTTAAACTGAGCATCAGCTGAGGGAATGCATTAAGCCCCGTGGTCCTGCCGAGTTGATTTAATCTGACATCGCCTCCATTAAAAAAATAAAAAGCATCAGTTTTCCCTTTTGACTTGATGTACAGTAATTAGCTTGTTAGAACAGGAAACACCTCCTTTCATAATTGATTTTGCACCCCTTTTACTTGGGTATCTCTGACAAGCTGTTTCTCGTTCCCCAAGGACGCCATCAGTACTTCCCATGCGTTTGGAATTTCATGAATGTGAATAATGAATATGATTTATCCCTCCCACGCTCCCACGCAGGGGTAATGCATGTGGCCAATTTGCAGGCCGGGCCTCGCACCACACAGCTGGGTGTGGAGGTGTGAGCACGGTGCTGTGCCATGCCCAGAATTCGGGCACTGCTCTGCAGTGATGCTCTGGCTGTAGCAGGGAGTGGGTTGCACTGCATGTTTGTCCACCAAGGAAGGAAAAAAAGGAGGGAGGTTTTCTGAATGGCCCTGTGTATCTATGTTCACATGCCAAATCCGTTGCTCATTACAGCTGGCACAGTGCCTTAGTGGGCTAATGTGTTAATAATGTGTAATGTTTCTCTTAGGCAATGGCACTGCTCTTCATTAGCGCTCTCCAGCCCCGTCGCTGTTGCTTAGCTCCACATTTTGTTTCTGAAGTCGGAGTGAGGGTATTTGAAATCAGGATTTCAGATCTGCTAATACATGTCACACACTCTTTAAAAATGGATTTTAAAAGGGCCTCAATAATTTTATGGCTACTAATAACATTTGTAGCTATGTGAGCTAAGCTAATGATAAGAGTAATCAAATTTCATGTTTCACGGCATAAAACGAGCAACTGCAGGGGTCAGGGAGGCTGCCTGCTTGCCCTCCTCCCCCGGGATCCGCCTTCCCAGTGCCACAGCAGCTGAGTGGGGTTGGGGTCTGTGGCCACACAGTGCTGCGGGACAGATTGGGGTCTCATGCAGGCCCAGGGCCTTATTTATACATATGGGAATTCCTGCTTTGGTTGGCATACAGAGCAGAACGATATGCTTCCTTCACCCTGATCATTCCCAGCCCTGGCACTGAGTACACGGGACGGATTTGTCCCATGTTCTGGGGCTGTTTCCTTGGACACCCACACCCCATATTTCTAGCGTGACCCCATACCTTCTGTGTGAACTGCTTTACCATAGAATCATAGAATCGTTTGACTTGGAGGAGGCCTTTAAAGGCCATCTGGTCCAACTCCCTTGCACTGAACAGGGACACCTACAGCTCCGTGAGGAGCTCAGAGTCCCTCCAGCCTGACCTGGGGTGTCTCCAGGGATGGGGCACCCATACCCTTTCCAGGCAACCTGTGCCAGTGCCTCCCTGCCCTTCCTGTAAAAGCTTCTTCCTTATATCCAGTTTACATCTTCCCTTCAAGATTTCCATCAGTGCTGTGCCTGCAGCTGCAGCCAGGCAAGGCAACAGCAGCTGAACTCAGGGCTCCTTCTGCTCAGGACCCTCAGGATGCGCTTTGCCGTACAGTGCCTCAAGCATTTTCTGGCACCCATATTTTTAGAGCAATTTGTTTTCCACAGCCTTTTAGTGCACTGCACCAGCCATGTACCGATGAGTCTAAAAGGATTCACTTAACACAATGCCTAATAAGCTAAACAGGAGATGCCCCGAGTAAAAACCCAGCAACGCCCATTGATAAACTCAGTATTTTTTAAAGAGGGAAATAGCCGAGCTTCATTTAAAGGATTCTTCTCTAGAAAATACCTAATTTTCTGGAGCCCATGGCAGTGCCCGGAGGAAGCGCCCCATGCTGCTGCCCTTCCCCTCACTGCTGGGCTGTGGGGGGTGTGTGCTGGTGGGTGCGGAGCTGTGCCATCTGGGGGCATCAGGGATCCTGGCAGGAAGGCCGAGCTAAACATCCCTTAATTGAGGCCTTCAGAGCGGTAAGTACAACACCGCACCACCCTGTGTAGGGGATTTGGTGTATCTCTACCATCAAGGCTACATTTGTCTGTAGGATTAATCAGTTTTTGATCCGGAGGGTTTAAGACAGACAGCTTACTAGCAGTGTGCCGCCCGGCTCTCCCAGGCTGGCAATTAGCTGCCTTTGCTCGTATTGTCCTGTTTATTGTGCCCTTCTCCATCCCTTTTTTTTTCTTTCTGACCAGCATGTTAATACACTAAGTCATTTCTAATCAATTTTAACTGTGCTTTTAGGAGACTTTTAGCAGAGGATTTTTTGGAAAAGCTTTATATTGAACACGGAAAATGAATGGGCAGAGCAGGTCTGTAGATGATGCTTTAAAGAATTCTGTCGTGAAACTCCAAGAGGTCATTTTGCTCTATTTTAGTGCTTTATCTCTGGACTTGCTGAGGTTCTCCTGCTTGCCAGCAGGCCCTCAGCACCCTGAACGATGCCCATTGCCACTTAACTGCAATACAAATGAGCTTCTTTTTACCTCATATGCAAGAGCTGCCCAGGCCCCTTGGAGCCTGAGAACAGCTCCTTGCAGGCTGCCCCTCCTGCCTCACATAGCTCCGGGGAGCGGAAGCTCATGCCGTGCCCCCCAGGCAGCGTTTGCTCCATCACTGCAGGCTGGTGCAGAAGGACCACATCTCTGCCCTCTTTCCCTGTGTGCAGTCTGAACACAGAGGACAGGCAGGGAGCTGGCCTTGGGGCCTCCAAATGCTGCTTGAGGCAGTGGCTGAGAGCTGTCCCTGTGCTGTGACGCGTGGGATCGCACACCTGTAGGACCTGGAGCTGCTGGCATCAAACACTGCTTGGCAGAGCCCCATGGCACCTGGCCACCTACCTGAGGTCTGGAACTGCCCAAAGGCACCTGGTTGCCGCCTTGGGGCTCAGCTTTCCTGTTTCCAGGCATGACTGTGTTGCAGGTGTCCTCGGCCAAGCACGCTCACTGCTCAGCTCAGTGACTTGTGGTCACGGTGCTGACTGCCTACGTGAAGCACTTTGCTGCACCCCGAGGACGAGCATACTTGCAGGCTGAGCACTGCTGTGCAGGGCAGCAGTTGGCTGCCGTAGCTGTGGTGCGCAGAGCCAAAGCTCGTTGAAATAGGTGGGAGTGCTGATCAACTACAGCCGGTTTTGGATCAGATGCTAATAACTATAATATCCTTTTTGCCGTCGAACACCCCTGGAGTGGACTTGTGGACACACTCTGAGCTGGAAGCAGTGTAGGCCACTCTTCCCCGCTGTGGGCAGTCCATCTTCTTTTTTTATTGGCTCTTCTTTTAATAAATGTAACCTTTCCTCCTATGGCTTAGGCGTTCTGTTGAACCATGCCGACAAATGTTCTCAGGTTTTTAAAATATTCACTATTAAAGAGATCAGGCCAGATGTGTTCTGCTGCCTTCATCACTCTAGGTTGTGTACTCTATGTTGAAATGATTATTGTCATCACCCGGTGAAAGGCAGCTGATGAAAGACTCTCTCTCCCTCTGATGAGCTATCCATCTGCCCATGCCTGGTGCAGAGTGCACAGGTTTTGTTTTTGAGTGATATATTGCTGTGTCAAAGTGGCTTATGTGCTGCTTAAACTTGCGCTGGTGAATGATAGAGAGTATGTATTAAACAACCTCATTGCGGCTGCAGCTGTATTTCTCACCTCCAGCTCTGGGAGCACAGCGCAGCCCCGTGCGGCCCAACGATAGCAATCCTTGTGCCAGGCTGCTGCAGCCCACTGGGCCTGGGCACGGCGCTGCCAGGGAGCTGATGCTGAGAGGGGAAGCCTTGGGCTGGAATTAAGTTGGCTCTTCGTATAACTCATGGAGGAGTGCCTTGGAGCCCAGCTGGCTGATGGCCACAGTACTGGTGTTTGCACTTCTCCCAGTTTTCAGCTGCAGCACAAGCAAGAGAACCAACAGCATCAGGCTCAGAAAGGATTCTCCAGGTATGTCTGGTGAGTGTTTGTTCTCCGGTACTCCCATCTCAGCCCCTTCTACTCTGCTTTGCCCTTTGTTTTTTCAACCATTTGTAAAGCTCATCAAAAGCAAATAAGGGATAGGGAGAAGGGAGGCTGCAATGTTTCCATCTTGGATCCCATTCCCCAAACCACGTCCACAACACCTAGAGATGAGCAAAACAAGTTACAAACACCGCTTTGCCTTGAAAATGTCCTGAATGGAAATTGCAGTTCTCTGGGTTCTCTCCACTTCTGCAGCCCTCCCGTGTTGCTGTGAATTCCCTCCAGACTGAGCAGAGCCCCTCATGCCAACAGGACCTTTCCAACCAGAGGAGAGTAATTAAAAATCCCACACAGACATTTTCTCTCTGTAGCGACACAATCAAATACTTAACCAAAAATAATGTAATGAAAAGCCTGGGTCACAGAATGGAGTGCTGCAGCCTGGAAAATCAGTGTTCTGACCTTCTGCATTCCCTCTATTAGCGGAGTGCTGTGCAGTGAGCAAACCCTATTTCTTACAACAAAGAAATTTAGCAATCTGTGAGGCTGTGTCACCTTGCTGGCAGAAACACCGAGCGGCAACAGCTCTGAAAGTCAACACTAATAGCTGACACCAAATTAAACTGCCAGAGTTTGTGTGATGCGGTTCTGTCACCCTCCGACAAGTTTGATGTGAGCACAGAAGCTTCTGCTGGAAGCTCATCGGTGGAGCTCACGATGCATCATCTTTACATATCTGTCCATCTGTGTCTGCCAGCAACAGGTGCAGCTCTGGGGCTGGGGCTGCAGGTTGCCTCACCTCCAGGCACAGCACATTGGGTGCCTTAGCACCTGCAGTGCCTCTGCTCTGGTGTCTATTTGAGCATACGGTATAACACACCATCCTCATAAGGTAGTATGCATCAGACCCTATTTATCCGGAGGTGAGCTGTATCAGATGGGAATACCATCATGATGTTCTGCAAGAAGAGCCTTGTCTCACCTTATCTCCGAATCCTCCACTTATACACCATCAGCCCAGAAATACTGTGCAGTGCTAAGCACCAGCAGAATTATGATGATGATAGATTTCCACCTCTGGAAGAGGACTGAGCCCTGTGCCAGGTCTGAGGGCAGAGGAACACATCAGACCTGTGCCATATCCTTTCTTGTGCCCTCCTGGCAGGCAGCAGGCACAGACAGTTTCTGAGCTGCAGAGGGGACCATCCCAGCTTCCTGTGATCAGCTATTTTCTAAGCAATGAACAGCATGTCTTAAGGTACATCTGCTGGCACTTGTGGTCAGGTGAGGCTTTAAGTTGGATGAGTTAAGGTGGATCATGAAGCACGATGGCCCATAACACACTGCCCCGCTGCGTCCAAACCCAGTGCACCAAACTCCACCCAGCACCCTGCTGGGAGCCGCGGGGCTGTGCGCACAGGGATGAGGGCTCCCCAGCTCTGCCCAAGAAATATTCCGTGTTCCCTGCATTGTCAGATCCCGGAGCACCCTCTTCTGGCTCCTCCCTGGCTGCAGCCACCTCTCCCGTGAGCCCACCGCAGTGGGTGCATGGAGCAGCCCCTGCCAGCTCTGGCGCCTCTGGATCTCTCTGTCTGCGGCCTCATGCTGTACTTGGGATCCAGCCACTCCTCCTGCCCATACCGAGTCCCTTCACAATTAACCTTTACGTGCAACCTTTTTTGAGCAAAATCCCTTTTCTTATTTTTCAGTGGGTGATCATGGAAAAAAGAAACCTGACTTTGCACATGTTACGTGGCCCCGGCCATGGCTCTCCAGAGGTAGAACCGAGGCTGTTGGTGTGGGTGCACCAAGCAGCGGGATGGCTGCAGCACAGCAGGCAGGGCCCCAAACCAACCCTGCCCTGCAGTGCCCCCACAGGGGCTCCGGGTGGGTCTCGGAGCTGCTCCCCTCTTCTTGGTGCCCTCACAGCGAACCTGAAGCCATAACTCACAGTGTGGGTGGGCAAAACTCCCGCTAAGAGCTAATTAACCGCTGGGATTAATATTTCTGTTTTAGGGTCCACAAATGTCATTATACCATTATAAAATAAACTCCTGAAAAATAATTCATTTTAAAAATAATACATCGCTTTCCTTTTATCCAGTAGGTTAAAGTACTTTGTTCCCCGGTACCAGCTTTAAATTTTTCATGTCAGGGTGAAAAGCAATTTTTTAATTATAATTTTAATGCATCCGACCATATTTCGTAGCGATACATTCTGAACCCAACTTGTAAAGGTGTCAGAAGGAAATACGGCTATTCCATAGAAGTACCTGAGCCATAAGCACGCGGTTGAAATAACATAGTGCTTTTAAAAGTGCCAATTATTTATTTTAACTGTGATATTACGTCTGTCATTAGAACTGCATGAAATATTTGATGCGTTGTCAGGAAGGGCCCAAATTCAGCTGTTTCAGAGTTGACACAATTGGCATGAAGGTGAGGAACTGGATCACAGCTCCTCCTTTTGCAGGTCTGGTGGCAAAGCCAGCCCTAAATCCACTTTAGCCAGCTTCCCTCGCTCTCCCTTACCAGTGATGGGGCTGTGCTGCCTCCAGGAGCATGGCACGCTGCTCCCCTTCAGACAAACATCTCTTTCCCCATTTATGATGGACCAAAGGTTGAAGATAGCTGCTCCAGCACTTCCACGGCTCTACTGAAATTGTATGCCCTGGAATTGCTGTCAAGTTTAATGTTCTCGTTTTATGTAACGAAATAGCAATTGTTCCAGCTCTGCAGCTGAATAAATTCACGCTGAAAAAGATTGAAAATTTTAGGTGGAATTTCAGAAACTGCTCAGACCTTCAGCCAGTGGTGTTACGTCGGATTAAAAGCAGAGATAAGTGGTATTTACTTGGAAAACTGAGCACCAGACATACCTGGAGAATTCCTTCTGAACCTAATACCAATGCATCTGAGAGGGGAAACCATCAGAATATTTACCCTTTTGTGCAGCTTCATCGACCTTTCCTTACAGCCTCTTGTTATCTTTTCCCTTTACAGGTTTTGGTATAGATCCTCGGTTATAAGTCTACAGTTCTCTGACATGTTACTGTTTTGTAGAAAGGAAGGTCTTTCTGTTTTACACCTTTTAAATACAAAACCTCAAAATGATTGCCCCTTCAGTAGTATTTTTACATAAGCTTGGTCCAGCACACAGACCTCGCCTTGACTTTGATGGGTACAAAAACCACAGGTGAACTTTAAGGAGAAAATGTTACTAAGCATTGAAGGTGACAGTTCGATGTTCACAGCACCTTCAGATCTGACGGGGCTGGGGATAACCTAAATGCCAAGCACATGTCCCTGGAGGCAGTGGCTTGTGGGCAGCGGTTTGGGAGGACCTGGCCACTGGGAAGCACTGCTCCTTCCCCAAAGAGCACCACAATAAATGAGACAGATAAAGGGACAGACATTTTAGTGGGGTCTGTTGTGACAGGACAAGGGGAAATGGTTTCAAACTAAAAGAGGAGAGATTTAGATGGGATATAAGGAAAAGGTTTTACGACTGGGGCAGTGAGGCACTGGCACAGGTTGCCCAGAGATGTGGTGGGTGCCCTGTCCCTGGAGACACCCAAGGTCAGGCTGGAGAGGCTCTAAGCACCTGATGGAGCTGTAGGTGTCCCTGTTCAGTGCAGGGAAGTTGGGATAGATGGCCTTTAAGCATTCTTTCCAATTGAGTACATTCTATAGCATCATAGAATCTTAGAATGGCTTGGGTTGGAAGGGACCTCAAGGATCATCAAGCTCCAACCCCCCGTCATATGCAGGGCTATCAACCTCCATATCTAATACTAGACCAGGGCCTCATCCAACCTGGCCTTGAACACCTTTAGGGATGGGGCATCCACAGTATCTCTCAACAGCCTGTTACAGCACCTCACCACTCTCTTGGTAAAGAACTTCCCCCTGATATCCAACCTAAATCTTCCCTCCCTCAACTTAAAACCATTTCCCCTTGTCCTGCCATACTTCTATGACTCAGTGATCACAGTCATTGCTTAGAAGCATGTCAGTCTGTGGCACTCTTCCTGTTCTCCTTTAGCTGGCAATTTACCTTACTTTTTTCAGAAGACTGTTAGTGGCTACATTTCCAAGTGGCCCCATGCTGCTGGTTGTTGCTGCCATACTTAAGACATGTTCGAAATTTCCTTATTTGAATTATGACTCGCAACAGCTGTATTAAAATCCTATATTTCACCTTCACTTTCCACAGTCAATATTTTTAACAGGGCTAAAGCTACGGAGGGATGATAGAAAATTATTTACCAATTCCCAGTGCAGCCATTCCCAGCCCTATCTGTATCCTCAGTCCCACCCTCTGGTGTGCATCCAAGGAGCACAGGGCTGTGCTCACCCAGCAGCGGCGCCACCTCCTCTGCCATGTGTTGCATGTTGGGCTTCCTATGACCACATGGCATATAGACCCTCTCTGCCCTTCCCCAATGCTCTGGGAAGGTTTTTAAGACCAGTCTCATCTCCTGTAAGCTCTGCCAAGTCAATGGAGCGATGGCATCGCATGGTAGCCACAGCCTTTGCTTGTTAGTTTTTATAAGTGAATATATGACCCTTCCAATTTCACTAACGGAAACCTCCATTTCCACATTGGCAAGGGGTTGATTTACTCCCATAAATATTGACCCGCTGTGACGAAGCATTCTTATTATCAGAATGTATTGGTATAGCAGTCCAATCCATCGATAGGTGTTCAGCTCCATGTTGTATAAACATTTTACAGTGACATATTTTGGACTTTCACTGACACGCTTCTGAAAATATTTGCGCTGGTGAGGAAGCCAGGAGATCACTGGGTTATCTCTGACATGGCAAGGGCTGGGAGGACGATGAGAGATTCACTGAAGCTTGGGCTGTTATCAGTTGTTTTGCATGTACGAGCCCAACCACAGGTCAGGACTCTGTTTGCAGTGGGGACCCACTTTCAAAATTTGCCCTATGCATCATCCTTCATTCTGCTGATAAACAGTGAGTCACCGAAACACTGAATCCTCTCTGCAATTTCTACAGAGAGGTTCTTTCATTTTCTTTCCAGAAGTTTCAATATTTGAGCTTTACTTCTCTTGGGGGCTGGGCGTGGGGCAAAATACATGCCTTTTTGTCAGAGAGCAGCCAAGCTGCCATCCCTGCCTGGGAAATGGGACACTTGTGTGGGAATCTCCAGCCTGGGCGAGGCATTGCTGAGCATCGTGCTCTGTGTTTCCTGCTGTGCAAGCCCACTAAATACCTGGGGAGGAAGAGCCTATTTTTAACCACTGCAGTGGGCGAATGGGAGCTGCTCCTTGGAGAGAGGCAATTCTCCAGTCCCGGCAGAAGCGGTATCATCGCAGCTGTCAGCAGTAGGGATGGATGGTGCCTCCGGCGGCTCTGCTGCAGACCTCACCATGGAATTTCCTCCACAACGGCACACTGGCGTGCAGCATCCCCAAACTTTTCCAAATTTGTTGGGTTTATCTTCATTAGTAAAGGCAAGTATTCACAAAGCTGAGGCCTGCCATTAAGGAGGCGATAAGCCATAATTTGTAATAAAAGAGCTACCTTTTCCAATTGTCTTCAGCTGAAATCGGGAGTCTCCATGATGATTTATTGCCTTACTGCCAGGCTCTTGATAAGTGGACACCAAATGGCTCCTCATTACTCAAAAGCTCCTCTGATTTCTTGAACCAAAGTCCTTCCCAAGCTCCTCTTAGTCCACTTTCCTTCCAAAGAAAATGAATCAAGGATCTTCTCTCAGTAGCCTATAAACTATTTTAGCATAAAAAATATCATAAATGAGAAAGCAGAAAATCTTGTTTGCTAAAGGGCTGCTGGATGAACTGCCTCTTGCCCTTTTGATAGCATCTTTGAAATGGAAATGGCCAGCTGCCTGACCTTCTGTTCAATGACCCTTTTTGTACAAAGTCAAATTGCAGTGGCTTCACAGCAGCAATTCACCTATGGACATAAACTAGATTTCAGGGGGGTAAGGAAGAGAGGGCTTCTATTTTCAGTTTCTTTAGAATATTTTTTCCTTGGTAATATTTCCTCTCTACACATCAGGAATCAACTTTATAAAATAAATTGCTGCTCACGAAAGAAATTCAGAATTTGACTCCAGCAGCTTACATCTCTAGACTGTTTTACATTACGGATGCAACAAGCCTTCTTTAAAAATCATTAATCAAAAAGATTCAGTATGTGAACAGCACCACATGCCATTTGAAAAAAAATTCTATAATCAGTTATTGGATTGTAGCATTAATTATTTAACTCATTTTATTAGAACTCAAGGAAAGATGTAATTCTGAGCGGGATGAAAGAAAAGCAAAAATGAAAGAAGACGAGAAATATCCTATTTCTAAATATATGGAGATGTAGATGCCCAAGTTTAGCAATCAGCTGCCCACGTGAGACGTCCAAGTAGCGCAAAACTCCATTCTCCCGTCCAATCTGTGCCCTTGCAGCTTAGTTTATCCCGTGATACAATTGCTTTTTAAGAGCAGTCATTCTTTGTTAAATGCATTTGCCAAATCCGAGCCCAGCCTTCCAGCTGGGGGAAATCACTCGTGCTCAATTATACCAGCTGAGAATCGGTCCGAGGAGGTTTCCCAAATGTGCACGGAAACACCGGGCTGGCGGGCGCCTGTTGGCAGGACCAGGGCCGGCGAGGGCTGCGCGGGGCTTCCTGCTGAGAGCCCAGCCCTGCCGTGTGGCTCAGCCTTTTTCCTCCGGCTCCACCTCTGCCTCTCTGCCAACTGCCAAACATCATCCATCCAAGGGAAGGGGAGGGGGGGATGCGTGTTCCAAGCAGCGCATTTAGCGGTATTTAACTTTGTCTAGAATCATGGCTGGATGTAGGCACGAGGCATCGCTCAGAGCAGTCAAAAATAGGAGACGCTTAAGGTACCGTACAGTTTGTGGTTACGGAGTGGCCCTGATTGCTGTTTTGTAGCTAACAGCTGGTATGTTAAGGCTAAAATCGGAGTGTCAATTAATTCTGTATCAGATCAGCTGAGAAAGACAACAGTGTGCAAGCATATGGTCATTGCAGGAGTAAGGCTGCTGAAAGCAGAGGGTGTTTGATGGTTTCAGCCTGTCGCTCTTCAGTTCTGATATTGTAAATGAGGCTAAAACAGTTTAATTTGTGTAACAGGCGGTCAGGAGGGTTTAACTGAAGGGGGAGGGCTGGCAGCACTGGCAGCTCCTCCTGTGGTTGCTCGATGTGCAGCAGCTTTGCCCGGTGGCAAGCTGCCCAGTCTTGTAGCACAAGAAAACAGTTCATAATTACCTCATAATTCAATCCCAAGCCTTGTTTCCAATCAATCCCTCATGAACGCTGCGTTCTGCTAGCGGCCCCATGCCTTGTAGGGAGATTCCAACCCGCTGCCCACCCCATACCCCTTCTGCTGGCACAGGCCTGGCCAGAAGTGCCTTGATGTGTTCTTGGGCCCCTTGTTTAAAGGGGCACCTGTGCATATGCTCATGTTTTAGGCACATGCTGTTGTCCATTCTCACACAACAACACTCTCAGATCATGTGGAAGATCCATCAAATTCTGACCGTGTGCTCCATCCAGAGCTGTGTAATTAAAGAGGACACATGCAAGTCATCATCTGCTGATAACGCTTGGGTAAAAGTGTCTGAAATGCTACTGGCAGAGGAGGACGTGTCTTTTCAAGTCCCACATGTGAAGGGCTCTATAACAGCCAAGAAGTATTTCACAGATGTTTTGAGGAAATAAAAATCCCTCTCCAAGCTGAGAACAAGGATGAAATATTTAGACCAAAGGTTAGTGTCCTCCCATATAGATATAAACCTCCCGGGTCACCGGCTGTTAAGACAGAAATGTTCCCCCTGCAGCAGAGCCCCAGGAAGATGCAGAGAAGGAAGGCGGAATGCAGAGGGAGCAGTGCCTGAAGAGAGGAGCAAGGAGAAACACCTCGAGGAACTGTTGCAGAGGAAAAGAGACAAGTTTTCTCTATCTGGAGCTTGCACATCCCATCACCACCACGCATTCCTAAGGACATGTCCAGCACATGCGATGCCCAGCACCCTATAATGCCCATCACCTCATAATGACCCCATAAAGACAAAGTTGCCTAATCCCTAAAGGCCTGCAGAACCTGAGTGCTTGCTGCTGCTCCTGCACAGCAGCAGTGAGGGATTAAGGCCCAGCACAGACAGGGCTCACACCTCTCTGGACAGCATCTGCAAGCTCTGGGAAAAACACAGGGCTCCCAGGCTAAGGAACAAACACTCAAATTAAATATGTTTATCTCCAAAAAGGGAGTAATTATGGAATCCCAGATTAATTCAATTATTTCACTTAAAATAACAACCCGAGTCCTGCAGAGCAGCTTAACCAAGCTAATGAGCACAACAGCGAGGATGAGCTGAGAGGAAGGAGAAAGTGGTTCAGAAAGCAGTGTGAGCACATGCAAATAAAGCACCTGCCAGGTTTTGTGCTGTGCCCTTATAATCTCTGCCTGTGCTCAGAGGGATTCTGACCTGCACAACTGCGTACGCACCCTTATTTTCTGCCAAGCACTGGATTGTTTATTTCTAATGACAGCAGTATCATGTGGACCATGGCGTATGGATTGAGGATGCTGCTCCTCAATTTTTTCTGCTTGTTGCTATTATTCCTGGGCTGTGAATATTTTAAAGCACGTGCCAACCCCTTGCATCTGAAAATCAATGGAAGTTTGGCCATCATTGTAACGGCGCTGGATCAGCTCGGAAGGTCCGCACCCCCCACCCTCTTTTTAAATAAGTGGGCATTTTGTAGGATAATGGTCCTGGAGCGTATTGATTGGCCTCAGTGAGGCTGTGCATCGTCCTCGCTGGAAAATATGAAACCCAGAGTGAGCTGAGCACAGGGACGTGGCCAACATGCCGAGGGGTTTGGGGCTGGGGGCCGTGCCCTGGGCAGGGCGCACCGAGGTGTCACGCAGCACCTGAGTGCCCAACACGGCCGTGCTGCATGGGCAGCAGTGTTGAGTATTGGGATGGCCAGGGTGAGTGTGGAGAGTCCTGGGGCTGTGCACAGGGATGTGTGCCCCGAGGAGGTGCTGATGAACCGGTCAGCCATACATGCCTGCCCAGCACCTCTTCACCCTGGGCATCCATGGCCGTGGTTTGCCACAAAGCACATTCCCATCAGAAACACTGCTCTGGAAAAAAATCTTTTGGCTATAGTGGTGCCGATGTGAGCCCACAGCAGCGCAGCCTCTTATTGACTGGCGGGGGTTCGGACCAGGCCCTCCCCTGCGGTCATTTCCAGAGGCAATTACCCTGATGGCTGCTGCCTCGCCTTCTGTCACGCCGGGCGATTGCTCTGGGGCTGGCGGGGCTGCTGCGCTCTCCTGGAAGCCATTTCCCTTCACTGAACTTTGATTGCGAGGAGCAGGCTATTGTCCTGGCAGGGACACCCTGCACGCGTCCCCATCAGCTCTCTTGGTGCTCAGAACTGACACAACCACACTTGTCTCCCCAGGGCTGCGTGCGATGGTGCTGTCACCTATGTGTGCATCTGAATACGGGAGTATGCTGCTCAAACATCACGTTGTCCCCTGCTGCTGTGCCTTAAGTCTGGTATAAAAGCATAGCTTTGCAAAAATCAGACGAGCTTTATTGTTTTTTTTTTTTTTTTTAACCTGGCTTCACCCCACTTAAAATAATGTTTTAGGTACAGTGTTAATGAAAAGCGACTGCCATAAAGGCAGAGAACATGGGTGTCAGCCAGTGCAATAAAAGTAATGTAAAAATCATGGGAAGCCGATGCGTGGCATGTACGAGCCCTGTTACACAGGCTGCGCACGCACACGTGTGGTATTCAGCACACCCTCTGATCAGGTTTAATTGTATTAGTGCCCGCTGCTCATCTATATCCTGTATAAAAGCAGCGAGGCAATCGCTGGGCAGAGGCATCGCAAGGCAGAGCAGGGAGCGGAGCTCAGCTCCTCTCTCCCGCCTGGATTTGACATGCCGGCATAAGCACGCATAGACAGTTCCTAATTGTTTTATTCCAGGGAGCAAACAAATAAAAGGCCGAACCTGAAATAATTTGATGGCATTTTTTCTGTAAAGGAGGAAGCCGAACTACTTATGGCTACAAAGAGGGAGCAGATTGTATGAAAGGACTGTGAATCTAGCTCTCTTTGTTGTGTTTGCAGGGATTTTCAGGGTGATTTAGTGTGGATTGATTTGCAGTTTATTCTGCAGCCATTGTTTGTAATGTGCTTTGCAAGCTCATGTACTCTGAACCTTAATTGTTCTAAATTAAACTATGGGGACCAGACAGAACACATTTCAATCAGAATTACAAAATATTGCACCAAATTCCTTTGGGATACATAATCTTTCGCTATGTCTGCAGCGCTCGTATATGTGGAGGAGGAGTGAGAAAGCATATTTAGGAAGACATCTTACTATAATTTAATTTACCCTTTTCCATTGGTAAACCAAACAAGGACGAGGATATTGGCAGAAACAACTGATCAAAGCGGTTTGAAGCTGCCTCGTGGTGGTGTTTTTCTCACCCTGCTTAAGAAACTGCTTGTGCGTGATTCTCCGTCCAGGGCACACCGGGCAGGGAAGCGCTGCCAGCAGAGAGCCTGGGTACGGGCTGTCATGTGGCAGGGCAGGGAAAGCAATAAGAGCTCGCTTGGGTTAGCATGGGAGAAAGGAACAATATAACTTGCATCGATTTGAGCAATTCTGGGGGAACAAAGCTCAGACATCAGTAGGGTTGGAGCTCTTTTAAGCCAATATGCCTTTAGTGAAAGAGCACTGTAATATTTGCTTGAAAAATACCTTTGTGTATCCTGGCTAGGGCTGACCTGGCTCCTGCAAAGTTGTCAGCCAATGAAAAGTCTTTTTAAAAAAAAATAAGTTAAAATTTTTCTCCGGCAGAAGTTTCTCTGAAGAACAACGGAGAGACTTTTCTGACAGAGAAGCTAAATGTGAAGGTACCATTTGTGAGGAAAACACCTGGGGAGGGTGAGAATGAGGGTGAGAATGCTGGAGGGGTGAAAAAGGAGGGAGGATTTTGGGGAAGAGCAGCTGATGCCAAAGTAGTACCCAAAACCACAGGGAAATGGGTGCTTAGGACAGCCCTGCCATGCAGAATCTGCATCTGCCTCATGAAAAGCGCTTCTGCCCATGGTGCCAAAGCTCTGATAGAAGTTTCCTATTTGATTCAGCACTAGGCTGGGTTAAAGTTGTAAAACAACATTCCTCTCCCTACCCCAGGGGGCAGCTGCTGCAGAGCCTTGAGAGCAGCTCTGCACCCCATTCCTGCCACAGGATCATCATAGCTCGAGGCAGTTTTCTGCTGTACCATTCGGGTGGCTCGGCACGGGATCCCCTGGTAGTGGGACTGCTCAGCAACTCTGGGCAGAGGAAGGGGCTGTCTGCCCCCATGCGTCCCCAGGGATACCAGCGGTGCAAGGAGGGCTCTCCCCACCCAGTGGGGCTGATAGCCTAAGTGCTCTTTAGGTGGAAGTTCAGCAATGGAGAACCTGGGGACAGGAGGGAGGAGGCGTGATGAAGGACGGAGGCTGCTCGCATAGTGGGTCCTTGGAGGGCACCACCATTTGGGATAGGAATTTAAGTCCGCTTCGTTGTTCACAAATATCGGTGCCTCTTCTTGTCACTTCCAGTCTAAAGAAATACGAATCAACTGAACAGCAGCTCGACAAGCTCCGGAAAGTCACAAGTGATTTGTCAGAGCTTTTTCGCTGGGAGGTCACTACAAGAGAGAGTGTATTTAGGCACCGTATGTGTCCCTATTTATCGACTGCACCTGTGCTTCCATGCCGAGCCTGAAACAAACCCGCTCATACTCAATTTAGCATAGCGGTCTGAATTAGTTAATTTTAGTCAGTCGGTGATTGTTATTGCTAAGATCCACCACTGCTCTGCATTGCACAGGCATTAAAATTAGTGTGAAGATTGACAGCCTTTTTCCGGAAAGAATAAAAGTATCTGCACATTCATGATGAATATAAACAGAAAGGTCAAGACTCAAAACCCAGCAGTCACCTATATAGTCTCCAAACAGTAGACTGTCTCATAAGGTCACAACTCATTTAAGCCCAGTGCTTCCTATGAATGCTCTGGCAGATGTACATAAGTGAATGGCTTATTTATCATCAAAGCCTGAGCTCAGATATAACTTTATTGAAAATGTTATGTTTTCACTCTTGTGTTTTAATTTAGACTGCCAAATTAAATTCAGCCGTATTAGAAAAATAGGTTCAAATGTTCAAACTGAGACAATGACGACTGAACATAGTGTTCCCCATGCTTGCAACGTGCTGACTGCCTACCTATGTCTGCGGTTTTCAATCTCTTTAATGTTTATACACCTAAAATCTTCTGGAGGTAGGGACCTTCATACTCCAAACACAAGCCAATTGACAATAGGTTTGCTATTCCTGTTTGTCTTTTATAGTGCCCTCATTCACAGTCCTTGCACCACAGGTAAAAAAGCATTGACGGAGGTATTTACATAGCCCTCATTCCCACGGTACCTGAATACCCCAGTCACCATGGGTTTATTTTTATTGCAGAGATGTGAACTTCTCTCATTGCACCTAACTCAAGAGCGAAGACACCGAGGGTAAGATTTTAAAATCAAACATAGAAATTAAAGACAAGCTGCCCAAATCTATCCATATGAACCTACCTGATGTAAAAAAAAAAAAAACAGCAATTCATTTGCGCTACCTATAGGCTGACCATGATTCTCAACCATTTATCCTTTCCACCAAGTATGCAATCTACTGAATCCTTATTCACAGTGCTCATAATCACGTGTTCAATACTGAGACTTGGCTTCTCAACTTCTCCCAGTGCAAGTGAAGGCAGATGTAAGGTGTGAGTTGTTGGGGCAGGAATGAGGTCTGAGCAGTTAGTTATAGCCATAGCAAGCTTGGCACACCTAGACAGTTTAGGTTTGATGCTTAAAAGAGCTAACTTCCAAAATAAAATGATATTTAAATCTTTGCTTGCTTGCTAGTAAAGGCACCCTGTGCATCTATCTAAGTAGTCTTTATGAGACCTGTATTGCAACGGTGCTCCAGAGCTGTAAACGCATTTTTGTTACAACTGGTTTATTTAGAGGGAGGCAGAAAGAGCTTTCTGCCCTGTGAAGAACACACTGTGTGCCCTGCTGGCAACCAAGTGAGAAAGTGATTTGGAGACTTAAAAGACAGGAGCTCAGTGGGTGCAGCACAACATGAGAAAACGCAGCGCTACACCACTGACAGCCTTGGCACAAAGGAAAAGGCTGGGTAGGCACGGATCCAGATTTGCCCAGGCTGAACGCTGCTGAAAACCCATTTCAAAAGGACATGCCTTGTGCTCAGAGTGCCAATCCCACCCACATCACAAGATGCATAGGACAATACAGGAGAAAGTACAGGAGATGCTGATGGCAGAGCAGCTTCCTTTTCCTTCCTCTAGTGTTACCATTAATACAGAAAGAGAAAAATATTTTGGGGAGAAGAATTCAGCAGCTACAGTTTCCGAGTAAAGCTTATTATTTGTACAGCAAAAATCAAAACAACCTATTATTTGTCAGTGCAGAGCGAGGAAGAAATATGATTCCTGTCTCTGGCTCTGTAATGTCCTCTTCTCCAGCCGTGCATTTTGTCCAGTTGTGTCTTATCACGTTAGTGAGAGGAGGGTTTCTGCTCCTTTCTTTCTTTTTCCCCCCATCTTTCTTTCTCTCTCTCTCATTTTTTTTTAATACCTCACTGTTCTTGACCTGACCTCTTGCTCGTGTAACATCTCAGTTTTTAAATGGTCATTCACTATCACCATTTCTTTTGGGAAACACGTTTCTAAGCTTAAGCATACAAGATTATAGCAGATTTCTTAGCTTACTGTGTAGCGTGTTTCCCATGTGATAGCTTCTCCTCAGGAAAGCTATTCTTTCATGCAGCCATAGCACCAGCATTGATCAGTGGAAAAGTTCAAGGCAGCAACTCATCAAGCACAGCTTCAATACTAGATTCCAGACAAGGTCTGCAATAAATAAGACCAGTAACAAAGCATCATATTTCCTCCTTACACAGAAAACCAACAGTGACACAGTTCTAAATTTCAGAATATAAGGACAATTTCTCCTCTGCATTGGAGCTAAATGAAAGCTGGAGGTATATTCCCTTTTAATATAAACTACCTTTAAGTAATCATGAATTTTTAGGACGGCAGCCTTTGAAGTGTGCCAGCATATCATTTTAAATGCACACGTCCTTACCGTACGGGGTTTTGCGGTGCCTTCACTGAGCAGCACTTTGCTGTCTGCACACCGTGATATTATTGCATACGAATGTTTAGAGCATATTATTCCAACCCCCGTGTTAGTTACCGCTTTTTATAAAATAGAACAATAATTCCAAGATCCCAACGTTAGCTAACAAAAAAGAACAATCTTGTGTTGTAAGCAGATAGGAAAAAAATTCCAAATAGCAGCGCGATAAAAAAATATACACCCTATGAGGCCCTCACAGATTATTGCTATTGATTTCTTTCCTGGAGACGTGGAAATGTTACCAGATGGGGTGTTAGGCAGTAAGTGTGTGGGTGCAAACGCAGTTTATTGCTTGCTGTCTAGAAATCACTGAAAACCTTCACAATTCTGTTTGGCTGTGTCACATAAAAAGGTAAATTTTTTGCCCTACGCCAGTCCCTACAAAGAGCTACATGACACGCTGTAGCAATTGGCATACAGCAGATTTGTCTCTAAGGAAAAGAAGATCAACAAGAGAATTAAACACGCGCAGACACACGCACGTGCTTCCAGGGACCATAAAATGCCTCGCACATATTCGAGTATTTGCCCGCATCTTGGTCACATCCTTGCACTACGTTGATGTAAATTCATCCGAAAGACTGAATTGATTTATTTCACGGTTTTTCTCTTTTGCTTCTGCCTGGAACATCGGGCTCTGTCCTGTATTTTATGCTTATGGAAGCGCTAATAAGATTTGCTGTAGGTTTCTAAAAGTCAGGTACTGGAGCCGGAGTATAATGCACAACTGTGTCTGACCCCCTCGGGGATGCACCCATTAGAAAAAAAAGGCTGACCTTCTGTCACTTTCTTCCTCCTCCCTTTTAATGATTCCTTCTATATCCTTTTGAGAAGATCTTTACAGCCCTTTGACCCCTGTTAGAACAGGAAGACTTAAACAGCTAAAAGTACCCTCAATATCAGCGGTTGCCAACAGGAGCTCAAGAGGCTTTTTAGGAAATGCCAAAAGACAATAACCTACATTTTCAATGCATTTAGAGACAGCTCCACATTCAATATTGTATAATTCCCCTTTCGTTTGCTTTAGCGCAGCGCGGCTCGAGGCCCAGCAGTACAAACAGCCATTCCCCCAGCAGCAGGGCTGCTGCTTCGGCAGAACCGCTGTTAATGTCAGCGCAGCAAAGCTGTGCTAATTCTACACATTCCAGCACTCCTTACCGAGCTGTTAGGAAGCCAGGCGGTGTGCCTCAGGAGGCTCCAGCACCTCGAAGCCTGCCCTGCCCTGGCACGAGCACCCAGCGGGAGGAAACCTACAAGAGCTGGCTAGAACAGCACCAAGAGGAAACCCATGGTGAAGTGCCTTTGCTAACAGCTGATAAGGAGGCTTTATCAGGGAACTCGTTATGTGGTGAGCTCTGACCTGAGGCGGTGGTGCCAGAAAGCACAGAGTGATGGAGAAATGGAAATCACCTGGGGAGTTATGTGGACCACTGCAATGGGGTCATGTGAGCTCACGGACATGTGTCATCAAATTAAATATCATTAAAGCACCAATTAAGTGGTGTGATATAGCCATAATTTTCAAAATATGAAAGGATAATATTTTGGAGTGACAAAGAATTTAATGGGAACTGAGGAAAACTCATCCAAGCCCCCCTTGCCCCCCTGTGCATCTGATCCTTGGGGACACTGACTCTGAGAGCCTGAGCCGTGCTGATGACCTGCCCCTTCTCTCTAAGCTCTAAGCTTGACCAAACCTTTGAGCTTCCAACAGATCCAAGAAAGAAAATAAAACCCAAATCAGTTTGAGGAAATTAAGTGAACAGAAAGGAAGTGTGATAAAAAGGTATTTCAGGAAGGACAATTAAACATGGACACCTGGATTGCTTTCAGTGCTTCCCAAGGCTCAGTTAGTGTTGGCTGCTTGCAGCATGCATTAAATTTCTTAGCTCAAGCAGTTTTCCACTCAAGTGTGCCTGCACACTGCCATGAGTGCTCAGCCTCCTCTGCTGCCAAGAATGAAGATACTCTTTTAAGCATACAAAATGATTGTCTGTGGTCTATCCAAGCAATTACAATATGGAGACTGAACTGCTAAGGATGACCTTCTCGGGTCATTTGTAGACCAGTAGGCTTGGAAAATTGATGAAACCAGTCTTCATGGCAGAGATTTCAAGACAGTAACAAGGAGATCCCCATGTGACTGATGTTGAAGCACTACAAAATGAATGGCCGTGAATATAATTGGGCAACATCCCACAAAGTGTAACCCTCCAAATGGTGAGATATTTTATATCCAACACACTTCAAAGAAAAGAGAATCTGCTATTTACATAGATGAAAGCAATACAAAACACCCCAGACACTCCTGGTGTCCTGCTGATGAAGGAAGAAGCTTAGTCTAATATTTCCCATAAGAAAACCTCCATGAATTCAGAATACACACAAGACAGAGCATCAATTCCTTTTCACTTCTGCATACTCTTCTGATGGCCACGCCATAAAAGCAGATGGAGAAGTTATCTTTGTTTATCTTACAGACAGCGGCACAGGAGATTGGGTATTTCCTGCCATGGGAGTTAGTGAATCTGGCCAAGGGCAGCCATTTTATGCTTCTCTGAAAAAAGGAACAGCTTCAAGAAATGGAAAAAAGGGACAGTGTTCATGCGAGCTTCCTGCTGCGGGTGACAAATGAACCCCAGCACAGGCCTGATGGCCTCGTAGGCCAAGACAAAGCACGGCCGAGTCCCCGCGCATGCTTTGTCCTCGCCGAGGCATGGCGTCCCTTGGGGACCAATTGTGCAGCTCCAGTCCCTCTGCCTGGTGGCCTGTCGTGGAGGCTGCTGGAATATAACTCGCAGCTGCTCCTTCAGAAACATTCATGTGTTTTAGTTCTTTTAATTTTTTTTCACACACACGTGCATGCACACGCACAGACACAAAGCCCAGCTCTGCTCCTTCAAGTGCCCTGGAGTGCCCAGGCGTTTCATTGCTTTTCATGCATTGGCTTCGGAGGGCTTCAGGAGTAGCAGAGTATTTATTTACGGATTAGATTGACAGAGTGCTCCCTACAAGTGCTCCAGGTTCAGCTCTGTTGAACTCGGTGCACTTACACCGAGGTCCTGATCCTACAGAGCAAGGGGAACCTGCCCACTGATGTTCTGGGTCCAGGAGTTAAAGCTGAGAATATGGCTGAAGCGTTTGGGGACTGGAGCTGTAAATATCACATGAAAATAAATGTCCTACGATTCTCACCAGTTCCTGAAGCTGTAAATCTTTTAAGTTTATCATGAAATATTAAATGAGTAGAGCCAACAGTAGGCTCAGGAAGGAATACGACACTCACCAGCCGTCCCAGTCAGCATTCTTCATGGGGTACATATTTACATAAGTGCTTTGAAATTATTAGTGTTCAGGAACATTATAAAGCACTTCTTTAAATAAAAAGGCAAAAATATTCTCTGAATTCGCATCAGTACTTAACTAACAAAACCTCCAAGCCTTTCTACTAACTTTCTACTTTCTACCAACTCCTCAAATCTTGTCTATCAGATAGAATGGGGCTCACATTAGCAAAGAAACTCCAGTAGAAGCAGTTAGTGCCTTCTAATAGCAGTTGCTTGTTAATGAAATCCATCCTGCGAAGGAGTTATTTTAAAATTCCACAACAGCCAATGAAAATTACATGCAAACATTACGGTCATTTGTTATCATTATAAATTGTGATAATGTCATGGCTGACTTACAAAGATGATGACCTGAAAGGCCATGACATTATGACATTACATTTTATCAATAATGAAAAATTGCTTCTTTTGCATGATTGTACCACTGGTGAGCCAGGACCCCGAAGGCTGCTGGCTGTGCAGACTGGTCTCTGTGTCAGAGAGGCAAACACGCTGATGAAGAAGCATTTGAGGAAGGCAAACAAACCAGCTATAACAAGACCAGAGACAGGAGAATATATTTACCTCACAGTATTCAACTTGAATTTCTGGAGGCCTGGATGATACGTGTCCTGAAGACAGCCCAGGGGGATTCACCCAATGCAGGAAGCTTACAACAGGCTCGTTCTCATACTCAAATGGCACAATGAAAGCCTTTGGGACCAATGGAGGCCTTAATAAAGGAGTTTAATGTTTCTGATGTCATTAACTGACATTTCTGGTCTGGTCTGAAGTTTCTGAAGGCAAATGGCTCAACTGTTACCACTGGTACAAGTGCTGCAACTCAATGGTCGCTCTGAGGGCCAAACCCCTGGCACCCAGCGGGATGTGCACTGTGTGTGTGTCAGCTGGTGCAGAAAGCTGTGCTCCTGGGTGCCTCGGTGGGCAGTCCCATGGTGAGAAGGTGCCAAAGTGCACCCCAACCTCATTGTGCTGCAGTACGCATGTCAGAAGAGCAAAGCTGTTTATTTTAGTTGCTGGTTTGCCGAAGCTGTGATGTTTCAAGTAGGTCTATGTGGTGATGCGTTCTCAGAAAATCAACACTTTCCTTTTTCTAATAGAGCTTGAATAATATCATTAAAAAACCCACTTGGATGTACCACGATATTTTGCCTGTTCTTCTCTGCTGCATCTCTTATCTCAGATGGCAATAAGGAGGCAGATGTTGCACTTACTCACATGCACCACAGGCTAAAATTCCCAAAATAAAGACAAGAAGATGCCTAAATCCCTTGCATTTTGGGCGCACTTTAAGGTTTATTTCACCTTTTGTGTGGGTATTTCATGGCAGGAACACAGATGACCTATTTGTTTCATTTCAGCTCCTCCCAGGAACAGCTTTTGTACACATTCTCTCGTTGCCACCTTTTTGAGCAAACTATGTCAAAATGAAAGCAGCAGCACCTTGCAGCTGAGAAATGCTGCAGACGCTCTGCCTTAAATTGAGTGCAAGGACAGCGGTGGCAGCGGTGCAGGAAAGCTGTGCTGCTGAGATGCAGTGCAGGAACGGAGAGAGGGAGAAAGTCTCGACCAGCTTCTCCCTAACAGGTTCACTTTTGTGTGCATCTGGGCTGCTGCTGGTGGTATGAAATCCCAGGGCATCTGCCAAGATGTATTGCTTAATGTTCTCTGCTTTTCAAAGGTTCAGTAAGCAAAAGGGGTTATCCTGAGCAAGCTGCTGTGACCATGACAGGAGCAAAACACCTCTGTGTATAAATTTGAAACCTTTAACCTCCTAACTGTCAAATTTCAATATTTCTGGTCACAGTGTTAAATGCACCCGAGCATTTTTATTGAAAGAGTTCTCAGTGTATCCGGATGGAAAAATCAAAGTTCGCTTTAATATTTACACGCTGTTAGTAAGTCGTTAAAAGAAGAATAAAACAAGGTGACTGCCAGCAATATTTTGTATCAGTGTAAGCTTTATAGCTTCAGCATAGTAAAATAGGATCCCTATTTTCTCTGTAACTTGTGATGTATGCAGTGACTGACTTAGTGACCTCCAGCAGCAACAAACAGGGTTCTGAGTTAAGGCTGGGGTTCAAACTTGACAGCAAGGAAGAGAGGAAAAGGGGGTGAGATAAAACGCCAACTTTAAAAGAATAAAAATCACACTGAAGCTAAAACCCAGTCTCCAACTCCTTCAGCTATCAGTGTTATCTTCCCTGTCTATTTTCAGGTCATATTTTTTGTCTTTGCAGATACAATGGGAGTGACCGCCGCTTACAGACATGGTGATTTTACATTACCCTACACTGAGATATCATTATGTTCCGGTACGTTTTCCAGCTCTGCTCAGTTTTGTACAGGGATCTTCCACCGTTCCATCATAAAGACCTTTGTGACAGCAGACGGGGGAAAGAAATAATGGCTGCAGAAAGCCATTTTCCTTTCAAACAGTAAACAAATATTATCAGAGATAGGTGTGACAGTGATGGAGAAATCCACTGTGGAGTCGTCCCTTCCAGGGGAGCTGCTTTGTCCCACTCCCTTCAGCATGGCATGGCCAGCAGCTCAGCTGGGAGCCAGTGTGAAGCCTCTGGAATGCAGTCAGCATCAGCTCTGGCTGCAGGGACACGTGAGGAGGGACGGCTGCTGTCCAGTGCCAGGCAGCCCTTGCAATGCCGCTTGTGCGCTCCTAAGCTAAGCGTGAGTTGAGATGGAACATTTATCGCTAAGCCCTGATGCCAGGAAGAAAATGTACTTTGGGGCAATGAGAGGATTACAACCCAGCTTCTGATCTGTCACGGCCCTGTTTTGTGCGGGGTGACTGCTGGCTGGAGCTGTGTTGCCATGCTTTGTGCTGCGGAGATGTAATTGGGCGCTAAGCCCTGCTCCTCCCGCGGGGCCGGGAGCTCTGCAGGTGGTAGTGCTTTTGGGTGGGTGAACAGAGAGGCCTGCTGCTGGCCAGCCCTGCGTGTTGGAGCAGAGAGCGGGACAAGGTGCTTTGGGAGGGGACGTTTCCCTGGGCTGGCAGCACGGGTGCTTTGCAGGCAGATGATGTAGAATGAGCTTGGAGCAACCCTGTGCCCTTAGCTGTGTGCACTGCACCAGGCATACATTCCTCCATTTCCCTTTACCAAATATTGGAGCATCGCTGCCAAGAGAAGCAGTGGGGTCACCCATACAGCACAGAGAAGGTTGGGTCCTTTCCCCAGCTTTGCTTGGGCATCTCAGTGGCACAACTGTTGGGCAGCAGATGCAGAGAGCAATGTCTACTGGAGGCAAGATGTTTAAGTTTACTTGTTAAACTGATGATAATTTCCACTGCATTGATAGAAAAAGATAAAATCTTGCAGTTGCGGTATGTCTGCTTCATTCTCTTTGCAATGGCTCAGTGCTTGCCCGGCCCCCACGGTGCCCATTCTGTGCAGTGCTCACAGCCTCATCAGCTCTCACACAGCTCAGCACAGCCTGAAAATCAACAGCTGTGCCATTCTGCTCGTGAAGGGAAGGGTGGTGGGATCTGTCCCCAATGGCGTAAAATGCAGAGAGGTCTCATACTGAAAAAATAAAACAGAAATGGTGGATTTGGCCACATGATACACTAGGGCTGTTTTGTCTAAGCAGTCCTTTGAAATACCCTATTCAGAAGGGCACTCAGAATTCTCATCACATTTAGGAACTTGCTTAAAACATTCCTGGATTTATCTGAAATCCATTACTAATTGTGATCAGTTTATTCCGGTGAGAAGCTGGAACAAGAGCCTTCAGGTTTAGCAATGTTTTCTAAATGTCCTGTGGCAGTGAAAAATAAACAATGTACATGGCTGTCCAGTGGATAGTTATTTAGCCACGAGCTATAACACAATTCAGGCATTCCGGCCCTAAGAGAGTCTTCACCAGTTTTGTACGAAGCAAAGCATGAGCTGGTGGCGAGGGGAGGTCCAGAAGGCTCAGAGCTGCCCTGCAATATATGGGGAAACTCTGGAAGATCCTCAAAGCTCTGTGCACCTTCTGCTTGCATCTGCTGGAGCACTGGGATCCAAGCTCTGCTGTTCTGTGACTCTCGACACCACACTTTTCTGGGGACATGACTTCTGCTGTCGCTGCTCTTGTTTTCAAAACATCCCAAAACATCCCATTTGGTCAAATAACAATCAAATGTTATAATTTAGCCATGGAATCAATAGTCATGAGAATGGACCTGGCTCATTATAGCTCTCTTGGGGAGTTTCCAAATAGATAAAGGTAAGGGAAGAACACCGAAACTGGAGTGGATCAAGTACTAACTGTAAAAAAGACACGGGGCAATTTTTGCAACTAAATGCAGGAATATTGCTCAGTTATAACTGTGACATTACATTCCCTCTTTGGAAGTGTTTAGGCAGATTCTTGAGTATTTCTCAAACTGTTCCTTAATTTTAAAGCATCCTCAGTTTCAGCTCACGCCATTGTTTGCTCAGTGTTGATCTGCTGTGTTGTGCCTAATATCTTCATTGTACAGTGGGAGGCAAGGAACAGTCCCATGTGTGCGTTATGTAACCAGCACAGCAGCAGTGCAAGCCAAAGCCCCATATCCACCGGGCATTGGGTCAGAGCCATCAGCAATACAAAACAGTTGGAGCAAACAACCCAGGGATGAGCAGTGGCTGAAATTTGTATAAAACACTTGGGAAATATTTAGAAATAACCATTTCCATTCCGTGTATTTACAAAGACGTGACCAGCGAGCAAGCAGTTTCCATAGCAAAGGCAGAACTGTGCTTATTGCATGTTTTACACCCTCAGAACCATCCAAACTTTGCTGTCTTGGCAGTGCGCCCACGATGGCCGGAGCTCCTTCAGCATCCCCTGCAATTGCTGGTGCTTGGCTCATTTGTGCTGCTTCGATTCAATTGGTGGCGGTGTGATTCAATTTACCATTTAGAGCCATTACAGCGTGTCATGAACTTTCTTAATCTGAAATGTGAGAATCTTCTCTTAAATACGGGGCTGCTGAGTGGGAGGTGTTGCAGGGCAGGTCCCACAGGACCCAGCAAGGGGAGGGAGCTGGGGAGACCTGCGGCTCTCCCAACGTCCTCCCCTCCTCTTCCTCCTCCCACCTCGCACTGCGGGCCCTTCCCACAGCCTCGCTTTGTGGCATTCCCCTCCCTACAGGCATGGAGGCAGTGACCTATGGGATGCAGGGTAGTTTTCCGTTCAAAGATGAGCAAAAGACACCTTTATCACCAGCGAGCGCCTTCTGGCTTGGAGCTGAAATGTGGAAAAATTAAGGATATTATTTCACTCCTCCTGTGATCTGCCTCCCTAGCAATACTAGCAATAACCAAAAAGAGAAGCGTATCTGCAGAGCAAATTCCCCAGCTTGATTAATGCTGTTTGTCAGCTCTGCTGGGCTGAGCGTGGCGTGGCCGAGTCGTGCGCACAATCCTTCAGGCGTGGCTGAAGGGGCTGCAAACAAGCCATGAAAGTTTAACGACATTTAAATACCTGAATGGCTCCTCCATCCCTGCAGTGCTTAGGGATTGTCCTGTACAGCTTTTGTAAAGAATTCACAGGGTTAATGACTAAAGAATGGAGTTCTGGTAATCAATATAGTCCTCTGGCTCTATTGATTGGAATCGCCTGCTTATTTTGCAGCTAAGATTTTTTAGCCCATTCAGAACAAAGACACCCTAGGGGACCGTTAAGTAAATAGGCATTTAAGACTTTTTCGTTGCTAAGAAAGTAGTTAATTATTATTAGTGCTTAAAAGTCTCAATTTAGACAGAACATACCAAGGAACATCCTAATGTCGTGAGTGTTCTCTAAGTTTCATGCACATGGAGGTCACAGGTGGCTGCTCAGAACCACGCACCCATCAGGGCGGACAAGGTGCCGAGGGGTGTCCCAACCCAGAGCTGGGGGCACCAGACATCAGCCCCCCCGTACAGGTTCGATATTTGTAGGGTGATGACTGCGAAACAACACAAATAAGCCAAGGAATCCTCATTGATCTTTGGCTGAAAGCTGACATTCAAAGAGGCCAAGGAAGATGAGCTCCTCAGAGGAGAGCTGGGCTTTACACCTGCAGTGCTCTTCTCTCCCAGATAAAGTGATTCACCAAACAAACAACTTTCTATTCTGCCAAATGTGTAAATACTTCTGCTGCCACAGCTTCTGCAGCCCGGGTGTGCAGGACAGCACCAAAGCACCTGCAGCAGATGCCAGAACAGTGGGCTCAGGACAGAACGGGTCAGACGGATAGACGGATGCCCTCTGTGTGGGATGCAGATGGCCTTTGTGCAGATGGCTTCCCCCCCACCCCAAACTGCTGTGTACGACAGAGCTGATTTGTACTTTGATGCCACTCAGCCTTCTCTGCTCTTTGCTTGCTCAACCATTTCTTCTTGTTACATTTAAAACTGCGAATCCAGTGAATCAGAGAGAAGGCGCCCTTTTGGGACTGGAAGCAGAGCTGATCTTTTTCATCCACCTTAAAAATTAATTACCAAAGCTGCCTGCTAGGATGGGCTTTTGATATAAACAGAGATCACGCATCAGTCAACAAGCACTTATTCACCAGCTGAGACATTAAGAAAACATTGCATTTCATATTATGATCCAATTAACAGGTTTTTTTCCCTGACAATGACTTGTTACACACTTAGGCTATTATCCGTGATTTGGTAATATGTGGAAGTATTCACCATGCTTGCATTTCCTGACACTAATCCTCTTTGTGGATTCTCTTTGCTTCTCCCTTCCTGAGAGTCATTCTGGAGGTTCCTGCCTGCGCTCTGTGCAGAGCAGTGGCTTTGGCACACTTGGCACAACTGGGATGGGTTTGGCCATAAGTGATGTTGCAAATCCACAGCATCGTATAAGACCCTGAATTGGATGGGACCCATTAGGGTCGTCAAGTCCAACTTCTGACTCCACAAAGCACGACCTAAGGCTTAAACCATTTACCTAAGAGTGTTGTCCAAACACTTCTTGAACACCCACATGCTTGGGGCCATGACCACAGCCCTGGTGAGCCTGTTCCAGAGTCCACCAACCCTATGGTTAAGAGCTTTTTCCATCAAACGATGGAAGCACCAGGGCAGCTTTGTTTTAGAAGGTCTCAACACACCTAAATAGCAGTTAATGTTCCTCATTCTGGCTGCTGCCAAGGTCTGTCTTTACCTGCAGCAGGAATAACAGTAAGCAAAGGATCTGGCCAGAAAAAAGGTTTTCCTAAAAGGAAGCAGCTATAAGTACTGCTATCACGGCTGGTGCAGGCACCCCTGGAAATCCCTGCAGGCCCCATGTGGGGACCATCAGATGAATCCACATTTTGCAAGACTTAATCCAGTCTGCAGCAGATTTCAGGTCACCCTGCGGAGCCTTTGCTGTAGTTTACATAAAACCGAATGCCATGAGTCTGCAGTGAGACAGAACGGGGGAAAGTAAGGGGTTTCTTGGATGTTTCTGAACCTCAGGGGAGAAATCACGCTGGGAAGACAAACAGGAGGGAGCTAACTCTGATTGTGCTTCCACTGAGAAGTGCTCTTAAAAATTACACACAAATGCCCCATAGCAGTTGGTACAACAAAGTCTTCCACAGCAAGCCATGCAGATTCATTCACACCTTAACTTTCTGAGAGTTTTAGTGGGGAAAATTCCTGCAAAAGCTGGGGTTGTGGAAGCCTTTCAAACTTTGAAGTATTTCCTATTTTAACACATTCAATTTCTCAGCAGCCTTTTGTGTAAAAAAAAGTCTTATTTGGAAGCATTTCAGACTGAGTAAAACACTGAATTTGATCCCAGAAGATTTTATGTTTGTTTCAGATTTTTTTTTTTTTTGAATCATCAGTGAAGAAAAGCGATCTGATTTATTTATGCAGTGTAAAGACCTATTGTGCATTGCTGGGAATGTGATGCTGAAAGAATAGCTGCAAACAGCGTATATTGATATTGGATATGTAGTCATTAAGAGGGGGGAAAAAAGAAGGTCCAAAGCTTGGGAATTAATGCAGTATTGCCCAAGGGCTACGTTCACATACATTTATTTTTTCAATTTGTAGTTTTAACTTCGTTGAACCCATCCGTTATTTTCATTCATAAATACTTTGCTCTCTCCACCCTCTGGGCTCCATTGTGCTGCCTTGTCTTTGCTGGCACCTCACCGAAACACGTGGCACCTCCCTGAGGCGTGGAGCCAGGGGAGCTCCGGCATTGCAGGTGAGAGGTGGGACCCACAGAAGTTGGGCTTCACCTTCGCAGGGCCACAGAGGGAGGCGTGGGGGGGAGGACACGAGTGCTCCCTGCTCTGTCTTTCTGCATGGCTTACAGAGTATTTCAGGGAAAGAAGTATTGAAGCCCTTGATGTTGATTTGTATTAGACTTCTAGTAGCCATGTAGGCCAGGCTGTTAGGTCATGAGTCATGATAACACAGAGGGAAA
Source organism: Gallus gallus (assembly GCF_016699485.2). Classification (NCBI taxonomy): domain Eukaryota; kingdom Metazoa; phylum Chordata; class Aves; order Galliformes; family Phasianidae; genus Gallus; species Gallus gallus. Next base: position 8,632,240 of record NC_052541.1, on the reverse strand, counting down.
AATACCACAACAAAACAAAGCCCCGTGCCTAAGAATTAGAGAAGGCGCCTGCAGCAGCCTGCAGACAGGCACTCTGGTCTGCAGCAGCCTGTTGTGGTGGGAGTCACAGAGCGAGCCCTGCCCATACACGCTAGGAAAATCATGGCTACTTTTCTTCTGTGCTGCAAATGGTGTTTAGCCTCTGGGGATCAAAGTTCTCCTCCAGGCTCTGCCAGGACTCACCTGGCTGCCCTCTGTCCCCAGCCTGGTGCAGCTCTGCCTCCATCTGTGCGGCAGGGATGGTGACCCTTGCCTGTCCAGAACAGCCTCGGTCAGAAAGCAGAAACGCTTCTCACTGAGGTGCAGGCGATACCACGGGGTTATTGTCATTGGGCTATCCACCTCTGGTAGACATGCAAAATGTGTCTTTCTGGTTTGGTTATTTACCGTGGTTTTACGAATTATGGAGCAGTCATCTTACGCATTCGTATTCACAGTAATCCAACGTAGTTACTAGAAACCCACCTAAGCAATTACTTTTCTGATCTATTGCCAGATTCCTTTCGTATCAGCAGCAGCTTGCAAAACCCAACAAATAACATTTTACATAGGCTTGTAGTCTATATTCATTTTTATCTGATTATTTTTAGCACAGTGATTTGAGAATCCAAATTACAGCTAAGAAAATGGAAAATTCATTTTCCAACAATGCCTTAAGCTTCACTAGCATTTTAGAGTAGAACATTTCTGTGATGGCCTTTGATTCAATCCAGGCTGAACGAAAGACATTTCATCACCACAGAATGCATTTCTTTATTTGCCTTGGATCTATGATTCTGTCAGTATTGAGAGAAAAGAAAAATCAATGCTGCACTATAAACCTCGGGCAGCCCCTGGCCAACGTGGTCAGCATGGTGTGAGCAAAGGAAATGGCAGGGGAAAAAAATTGACCGCTCAGCAATAGTGTGGCACAGTAACGGACAAAGCTCTGGGCTAATAACAGCTTGCAATTACACATGGAAAGCCAAAGCTTGTAGGGCATTCAGTACGAAGGGGATGTAATACAATTTATTGAACCACCGGTTAGAGTTCTGCAGCTCCTCAATAAAAAAAAGAGCTGTGGACCTGCACTGCTTAAAAGACAGACTTATATGGTGCCAGCAGGGGAAGGAGGCTTGAAGAAAGCAGAAAGCCCTTCCTTTTTGTGTCTTGGACAGCAAGCAAGAAGAACGCAACCCATTTGTGCTGGCTGGAAGTACAGCGGGCGGGCTGAAAGGCACCGCCGGCACGGGCTGATGGCGCATCCCTGGGAGGGACAGCGGCGTGGCAAAACCCGTGTTTAGGCATGGTGCTTCTGCAGAGCACACAGCAAATTAAGGGGTAGTCAGAAGAACAGAAAATCTGGAACTAAAGAGAGCAATTATTTATGGATGCTGCAGCCCCAGCTCTGAGAGCCAGCAGCATTGGTCGTGACAGCGACTCACGGCCATCCCTGGGAGCGTGCGACCCACAGCCTGGTGTCTGTGTTTGTTTGAGGAGCAGGCTGGGCAGCTCCTGCCCGTGCTGTATAAATGCACATTTACAGGAAACCCCTGGAAAATTGCAGCACAGACATCCCTCAGCATTGGTTTCAGGGATTTGACACAGATATTGTCCAAACAGCGATAAGCTGCTCAGAGCAGTGACTTTAGAAGTAGGACCCAGCTCCTCCAGTTAGTGAGGCACAGCACTAATGTTAATACCCGGAGCTCTGACCCTGCACTTCCGAGAGACTGTGATACTCCAGTAATGTAGGGGCCCTATAACTGTCTGAGCCCTTTGTACACATTGCTAAGGAACAGTATGTCTTCCATTTCAGCTGACACTGGATCACTAAGTACTACAGTAGCAGTAAAGAATGTGTTGAGAACAACCAAAGCAGCAATTGCGATAAGTTCAGCTGTTACATGTCCTTAACCAAAGACATCAAACTCTTCTCAAAACGCAATGTTGCTATGGGGCCAACCCACAATAGGATGAGCAGTGTCCTCTGTGATAATTATGGTGCCTTATAAGCCCATTCCCTATGTGATGAAAACAACCTCGTGCTGAACACTGCATCCACTTAGCATGTCCCTCCACCCCTAACAGAATTAATTCCTCTTACACGGCATGGCAAAAGATAAGGGATGTGCATGAGGTGCAGGGAAGGCTCTGAACAAGGTGGTGCTGGGGAATGGGGTGTGGGGGCAGTCCTGGCCGCTGTCTCCTCTTTCCAGCTGGGGAGATGAGGGAGGAAGATGAGAGTGCTGCCTATTCCCAATGTCACCTGCGGAGAGCCATTAGCCCGCTCAGCCCTCTATTCCTACATGCTGAATCAAATTAATCTAACAAAAACAGATGACCTGTGAGCTCAGCCTGCCTTACAGCAAAGTCAAATGGGAGCGAGGGGCCGTGGTGGCGAGCGAGGCAGGGAGCAGCGGTAGTGGCCCTGCAGCGATGCTGCCCCACAGCCACGTTGCCCTGCAGCAATGCCACCCCGCAGATCCCCTGCCGTCCCCATCCCTGCACCTCGACCACCTCAACCCGTAGCCGGGCCGCCCCTCTCCTCCCACCTTGGTGCTGCCCCTCCATTGCCCACGTCCACATGCGCAGCTGCTGACCTAGAGGTGTTAGCCACTCCGCAGCTGCCGTTCTTCTCACATTAATCTATAGGAATCAATGGACATTTCATTAGAGTAATCAAGTGTGGATGCATCCCGCATTCATATCCCGCGCCTCCCCCTCCCCCACATGGCTTTCACAGGCTAATTGGTCCTGCAGCAAGGGCTGCGTGGATATTTTTCCCTGCAGATGAGTGTCAAGAGCAGTTTTTTACCGCTGGCTGAAGCACCCATCAGTGCAGAGGTGGCACACGAGCCCCCACCCATCTGGCTGTGTGCTGCTGCCAACATGTCACGCACCGTTCCAATGCACTGGGCCCCCTCCCTTATACCTTTATCCTACACAGTTACCTCTGTTACCTTATCCTTGACAAGAGCTGACCCATTGCATGTTCCTTTAGAAAACAGTCTGCAAGAATTAGCACTTATCTCTCAGTTCACAGAACACCGAGAGAATTTCCCTCATATCCCTACCTTACCAGCACTCGTATATTACCTTTTCACTTTCAGTCAAACTTCTTCATCTTGTTTACTGTGATACTTCCAGCACCTTACTATTTAGGCATGAAATGGCCACTTGTGAAGGGTGGCCTGCTGTCCCCAAGGTGGGCATGTGGCATGAGGCTGGGGACCATGCTGTGTCCTGACAGCCAGGGGAACAGGACTCTGTTCAGACCATCCTTTGGTGAATATGAGAAGATGTGGTGATGGTTTGAGAAAAAAACTTGAAAATTTTATATGACCATGGACTTTGCACTTGGAAATCATTTGTAAAACTTTGGGAGGAAGGAAGGCATCTAATAACTCATCTTAAAAACACACAGAAGCTTCTGAGATGCCATTGTGGTCTTGGGAGCCTTCAGGGCTGAAGAGCAGAGCTCAGGAGGCAGCAGGGCAGCTTTGGGCCATCCCTTGCATGCACAGCAAACAGGCAACCACACTTTCTCTTCTGGACACAATTTCTGACCATTAGAAAGACAAGCTGAATTCAAAATCACTGACTTGCGATAAAGCTGATAGTTCTGGTATGTTATTAACCATCTTTCAAGTCATGTCAAACCTGGAAAAAAGCATGTTTTCCAGGCAGGAAGGCATCCAAGCGAGAGAAATTCAAGTGAAAATATATCTTCTGTCCTGTTTTCAGAACCGCTAGCATCAGTTACACGGATCTACCCAGGTGAAAGCACGGCCCCATTTGCTGGTGATGCGAGTGCTCATTGTAAGACTTTAGGATATATTGCAGGGATGTGGAATTTCTTCCACCTTCCTGAATCTTCCACTCACCATGCAATTGCCACCTTTGTTTAACGAATACCATATATATATATGTGGCTGTTTTTTGCTTATGGCCAAATTCATGAAACTACAATGAAGAAAAATGAACCTGCTGAAGGGGATTGACCCCAAATGCTCATGAACAGGTCTTTCAAGACTAACGAGAGAGTTTGCATTTGCTTTTGCTGCCACATCTCTTTCCTGAGGGCACACTGCATAATGCAAAAAGAGCTATGTGCAAAGTTTGGGGTGGAGGATGAAAATAGGGCCATTCAGATGCTTTATAAAGAGACGAGGTTCTCCCCGCCTTTCCCCTCCACACATTTTCATTGTAAGTGAAAATGAAACCTGTGCTTTCCAGAGGAAATGGCTGCTAAAGGTTAAAGGGTAAATCTTCCTTGCTGCAAGCATACATTTTTGCAAGCTGAATCTTAACCATGTGGCTAGCAGCTCCCCCATTGAAATCCCTGCAGAGAGCTTGGAAAGAGAAGTGAGGAAATGGAGGGGAAGAGTATCAAAAGAACATCTCAAAATTGATTCATCCCCCTTTAATTTTTTTTCCATTCACTTGAGATCTGACCACCTCCTTTTCACACTCTGCTCCAGAACCAAGAGGAGGGCATGAAGCTGTGCCAAGGAGGAGCAGGTGCTGCATGAAGGAGTGAGAGCATCGCTCGGGGCAGTTACCTCTGGGGTGAGAGGTAAGCAAAGCCCCGGGTCCTTGCACTGCTGTACCAACCACTGAGTTTGTGTGCTGCTATGGAAATGAGGTGCCAGTTCCCAGTCCATGGGGAGAGGAGCAAAGGAGCAGGAGGAAAGCCCACCCTTTGGCTGTTGGGCTTTTCCTGGCCGCAGGAACCATGGGTAAACGGAATCGGAATGGTCCTGAGAGTAGTTTCTCTGGTCTTTATCTACACTTGGTACATATGATGCCCCTAGAATGTATTTCACTCCAGGTAAACACAACCATTAATCGGGATTCCTGTCGAACTGGGAATATTCCTCATAACAGGGTGTTATGTTAAATATCAAATAGGACAAACAGGTGCCCAACCAAACTCCACCTTCTGGCAGCATGTTTTTGCAGCATGCAAATGCAGCCAAGCTTATGTGCATTAACAAAGAATAGGAATTGAGAGCAATATAGCACAGATGTGTATCCATAAAATTACCACCATTTAGTTTTAAATGAAGACCGTTGTCATCAGATACCAATTCCAGCTCTGAGAAGGTTAGCCTTTGTCCCTTCTCTTCCGTGTCTCCCTCCCGAATTATCCCTGGATGCCCCTGGGAAGGTGGCAGTGGACTCGGTGTGCTTAGCTGGGCACCTTTTGAAGGCAGCAGGGCTGGTGGGCACCTGGATGGGTACAGAGAACCTGGGGGCTGCTGGGGGAGCCAACCCTCAGGTATACAACGCACCCCTGCCCTGTGCCAGGGCCCGGCTGCACAGCTGCTTCCCTTAGGGCTGTGACATGTGCTTTCCATCCGCTGCCTGCATTCACACTGAACTTTACTCCTCAGCTGTTGCAGATGCAATTTCAAGGATTACAGAGAAACAGCCTGCACAGATTTTAACATCTCTATGAGATGCAAAGAAAAAAAAAACAACCTATTTTTATCTTGCTGTAGGCATATCAAGAACATCAAGTTAACTTATTTCCTGAAGCCAAGGAAATAACTGGTAAAACTGGAAATATGGCAACGTTTATCAAATATAAAAAAACTTTTAAAAACAGGTTTAATGTAGATGTCCTCCACATAGACCATCTTTGTGTAAGCTCCTGAATCTTTAGGGTAAGTTTCTTAGGTAAACTGAGGTACTTGAAAGAGACATTGAGAGCAACTTAAAGCAGCTGGATGCACATATCCTAAAGGGTTATACATACGATTTTTTTTGCCATGAAGAATGGAGGTGCTTTGGGGCCATTTCTTTTGCTACAGGTTCCTTATCTTCCTACAAAGATGTAATGAACAAAAATTGTTTGCATTCTGTTTGCTGCATAAGAATTATCTGTGAGAAAGAACGCTTTTCCATCCAAAAGTGACCAGAAGACCAGCCAGGAGATTAGGAACATGATGGTGCTGGAGCCAACCCCTGTGGTCACAGGCACAAATAGAACCCTGATCCCACTGGACCCTTCAGAGCTCTGGTTTGTGTGGGAAGGCTGATGGGCAGCTCAGCAGATTATGTCCCATCTGCTGGTGGGAACTGCCGGCATCAGCCTCTGTGTCTGCAACCTGCACGTCGCAGTTGAGACCTCTCACCATGAGAAACCCTTCCTTTCTTTTGCCATTCCCAGACATTTCGTGTACACTGCCATGAAAAGGGTGAGGTTGCTGACAAATTTTTCATATTTGGTATTAGAAATATACATAATCTTTTTAAAGGATTTATTTTGCCTCTACAGAAGAAGAGAAATAAAATCCACAGTAGGAGCAGTCCTGAGATGTGTTCAAAATCCCTGTTTTCTTTATTTGCAGCAAAGGCAGTCCAGGAAAAAGGCATTCTAAGAAAAACAGTTATGTCCAAAGCCCAGGGATATACATTATTTATAATGTGTAAAAAGCCTCCTCACTTGGTTACCTCTAGAACCCGCCTGCTCGGGGATGAGGACGAGACAGCAGCATCACCTACGGCTTTATAAGCTGATGGTCTTCCCTGTGTTTTAATGGCTACAGCTCGTGCATAACAGAACAGATCACAGACATCTTCATTCTCTGCCCTGTGATGCACTGGTACAGAGGAATAAAGCAGAATATCTCTATGTGGTAGTCATAGAAACCTCAGTTATCCATGTAAAGGTTGAGAAGTAAGCATAAAAGTTTCTCCTGAGTTATACGCCACTCTTCACTGAAGGATGATCTATCACAGAGCACTGCTTTTCCAACGGGAGCACAAAGCCCCCATGTTTCTCCCGTAGACATGTCTGTGTGTTGGCTGTTACAGAAACCCCAGTGCAGGGGGAAGGGGCAGCTCTGCCCTATGGCTGTGTGGAGCCACGGGCTGGGTGGGAGGCAGCCGAGGTAGCAGATAAGGCTGCTCCAGGAGAGCTCCCAGATGGGGCGAGGAAGGGATTACATTAATCCCAGTCCCACTTACAGACCCCGCTGGCCTTCAAAAGGTATTCTTGAGCAGAAAAGATGAAAATATTCTTAGCATTGGATCTGTTAAGAGGCTCTTCATAAAATGTCACGAAGCCAGTTTAGAGAAAATGGATCTACCTCCTTTCATCTGCTGCAGGCATTTTGGCTGCGGTTGGGGTTTGTGAGCCTGCTAATGGCAAGAAGAAAGGCTCTGAAGTGGCACAAGTGGGAAATGAAGCGCTGCGGCTGCTGTGCAGGCGGCCCCCAGCCCTGCGCTGGGTCTCGGGTCTGCGCTGGGAGCCTTTGCGAGGGCTGTCGGTGAGAACAGACACAAAGAGCGGGGCACTCCACCAGCTGCTTTCCTCCGTGCCACAGGCAGCCTGAGCCACAGAGCAGAAAAGATTACTGTTATGAGGCCAACTCTGTGGAGCAGCTTTCTTGCTTCCCTGTTAGTCCAGGATCTTCTGAGCGCTGGAACAACCAGCCCATCGGTAAATCTTGTTTTGGTGTTTCTAACCACACTGACTTTCAAAAAAAGAAAAAGATCAAAGTACAAACACCGGCCAGTGGCTTTGCTTTAAGCTGTCAGATTTTAAGGTGGATCAATCCCAGGAATCCTTCAGAGTGTGCAGCAAGAGGAGGTGAGGGTGTGGGACCATCCCACCATAGGGTGTGAATGGCTGCCCAGTGCAATGCACGGGACAGGTTGTGGCAGTGCTGGGGGCAGCCCTGGGCTGGGGCAGAACATTGTGCAGCGTGGAGGCAGTGCCCAGCCCCGCCGTGCCCATCTCTGCCTGCTCAACTCGGCAGACTTTCCTCCTCAGCCAGAGGTTGACAGCCGCACAGGTTGGCTCTGGGGTTTAGGTTTGAGCAGATCAATGAACTACAAGGAAAACTACAAAAACGACACAACCTGCAAACCCACAAAGTTCTAAAAGAAAAATCTGCAACAAAAAGGACACCAGGACCAAGGAAAGGAAAGAAATTCCTCCTGATGTACACAGATCTGTGCAAAGCCCAAAACACTCTGACCTGGGCTGCTGTTTGTCATGCACTGACACAGACCTATCTTGAATGAAAAGAGGAGAAAATCTTGCAGGGGTTCACTTTTAGGCTGTGTCAGTAGAGATACCAAGCAATTTGTAGCAGAGCTCAGAAGGCACAGTTAGTGTTGGCTTGTGCCTTCTGATGTCCCAGCTCAGCTTCTGGGTGAGGAGCAGTCCTGAGGCCACACGCAGATGGAATCCCAGCTTCCCACCATCAGCTTTGAGCTCAGCGATGCTCAGCTCCTGTGGGACTCATCAGGCCCCATGGAGGGCTGAGGGAGGGAGATGGGCAGGCAGAGGGACGTGGGGATGGCTCCAACAGCTCCAGTACAGCCATCAATAAACAAGTGTTTATTACTAATGACAGCAATTCCTAGCTCTTACGCAACACAAAATAGAGCGTGCTGTACAAGCGCTAACTAATCAATGATCTAATTAATGATTCAAGATCCCAAATCAGCAGCGGGCTGAGGAGCTGTGCAGCTGCAGGGCTTCGGGCAGAACCCTGTGAGCAGCGCCTGTCCTGGAGCACTGCACGGCACCTGCAGCCTTGTGAACCATCATGCAATGAGTTTACAGTACTGACCAGGCTTCAGGCAGTTCCTTTTGTGAGTCTGCAGTGTGTGAAAGCAGTAGGGGTGAAGAACGCAAGCAAAGCCGCTCTTATCTTAATGACACTAAATACATGCACGAGACGTTTGCTTAATGAGATATACGCTGGTTTATCTAGCAAGCTACTTCACATTATGTGGGTATTGCTGCTTTGCCAGCCAGTGCTACAGGCTGCACTCCCAGAAGCAGAGTAATGAGAGCTATCTGCACCAGGTGCTCAGCCCCACACTGTGCAGAGCTGTGCACCACCCTGAAATGGGGCAGTTTGGCTCTGTCTTGCCCAGCCCAGCACTTCGTCTCTCTGGGAAGGGGAATGGAGCTGCTGTGTGCATTGCAGACCCTGCAGCAGCCTTCCAAAGGTGCCGGCCCACCCGCAGCCCGCTGAGTGACATTTGCACTGCTGCACCAGGGCTTGGTTGTGCTACAAGCTGGCTCAGCTTTCACACTGCAGGACACGCTGGGAAAGCAGCACTGGGAGCAGCTGCGGGTGGATGTGGCTCTGTTTCTCAGCTCAGTTGTGGGCAGCAGGAGGTCAGCGAGGCATGGCCAAGCACTGTCATGCTCTCACACCACACAGCTCCATGGCCCTCGCTGGCAAAGCCATCCAGCAGCGAGTTGCCAGGCTGGTACACAGGAGAACCCCAAACAATTTGTTCAGAGTTCAGAATAATAGATGGGTCAGCCGTTCTGCACGGCTGATTGACACAGAGGCCCAAATCCAAGCTATGCAAGAGCAAAGCTTTTTTCTAAACAATTCTTCAGAAGGCTGCCACATTACAAGAGCTGATGGCGCACACCTTGACCAGTTCTTCTGCAGACTTCTTACTGCAGTATTATTTTAAAGTATGGTTCCATTTATTTTGAGATGGCTAAGTCTGGTTTGCATGGAAGTGCTTCATGTTCATGAAGGGTTTGCTGTGTATTTTCACAGACCTTTGACGGTTGAGTTGATTTCTTTTCAATGTGCAAGTCAAAATTAAGTTACGTATGTCAAAGAATATTTGAAGCTCCCAAGTCTGAGGTCCAAATGTATTACTGGTGTGACTGCTGCAGAGGCAGACAGAAATCTGACCCAGATTCTGGACTTTAGACAAATTTTATCTCCTCTGAGGATTATGCAGCATTCACTTATCAAAGGGAGAACCCAATCACCTTCCTCTGCCCATTGCCTCCGCAGTGGACTTTGCAGCCTCATTCAGCAGTGGGTACCTTGGCTGGGAAACATCTCAGCGGGGTGAGTAACGAATGGGGCTCCTCGAGCTGAGCGCTGGGAGGCAGAGTGCAGGGGCACAGGTGAACGGGCTGAGTGTCACTGAGATTTGTAGGTAACCAAAGCCTGAAGTGTACTGTTTGTATTTTACCGATGCAAGTTCCTGCTTTTCATTGATCTCCTTTCACTAAATCCGGACATTTGGCTACTGGAATAAGCTGAGTAGCTTTTACCTCCATCTTTCATCTCTGTCCAAGTGCCTATAAACTGCATTGTGTTTACAGCAGGGATGTAACTGTAAGGGAACTTCTGTTTTAATCATTCCAAACACTTCGGTTGAAAACACCCCAATATTCTAAACCCAGGGCCAAACTTGAGTTTGAACTTGCATCTTGGGCTCCCCTTTACATTTTATAGTGAAGTAATTGATCCGTGTAAAGTGCTTCTACCTCACGCTGAGAGGGGCAGCATGTAGGGTCTCAATATTTTATATGAGCAATTCCTGTTTTTAATGTTTTATTAATGTTAGCCTGAGACATCATGTGTTACTGTTTAATTGCTTAGCTGCAGTTGCTTTTGTACCGCACAGCCCTGAAACAGAGATGAAGCACGGCGTGGCTGGTGTCCAAAATGCAGACTGGATTTCACACCCCCCGGACTGGTTGCCTGTCCCAGAGTGTGAGTTGTGGTGTGGCTGCCAGTGCACCCACCCGCATGGTGAGCCTGTGTCCCAGCTGCTGCCTGCTCTGCACCCCGCATCAGTGGGACTTGGCCACAACTGTCTGCTGAGGTGCTGCGTCCCCAACAGCTCTGATACTGCTCTTTCCAAAAAGGAGGAAGGAGGAATAGAACAGCTTCATTTAACTGTTAAGGAAAAACATGCCTCGCAGGTTTGGGTGATTTAAAGCCTCTTTCAAGTGTGCTGCATATAGATACTTCTGAGATGAAAACAGCTCGTCTCAGTTGTGTTTCTTTGAAAAGACCTAAGTCAATCTGCAGAGGCATTACTCTTGGATATTTTGCGCACATTGCTCTATTTTTGGCTTAACAACTTTCCTGTTTATATCGCTGCAAAATATCAGCTAAGCAAAATTGCATTTTGCAGATCCATTGCCAAAGTGTTAACATATTGTGGTCACAGAAAGCATAAAAGGACAGACTAGAGGAAGAGAAAGAATTTTCATTAAGGGATTAATTAGACAAAAGAAGGCAATAAAAGAGACTCCAAAACGCTTGCTCTTTAGAGATTTCCATAATTGTGCTCCTTACAAATGAGTTTAATCACCAAAAGGAAGAACTAACAAGCAGATGAGGAAGTGGTCAATAAGAAACAATAAGTGACCACTGCATTACTGGGGTATCTCGCACACATCAGGCCCCATATCCGGATGGCTGAAGTACTGCAGTAATGAATCCTGACCCACACTGCTATCGCTGCGGCAAGTTTCTGATGTCTTGTTCTATTCTGGGCAAAAACAGTTCCGCTTAAATTTTTCCTTGTCATACAGGAGCTGCTATCATATATATATAGGGCTTACCTTTTGGAGGTCAGATAGGATCAATAAGAATTGAAACAAAGCAGAGATATGGTAAACGGACTGCCTAATGTTATTAACTGAGTCAGACCAATCATTTTCATACTTTTTTCTTCTCTGCTTGTTCCTCAACAGCTTTAGTGGAGTAAATAACGGAAAAGAAAGAAAAGGAAAATGAGTATGTAAAGTATCTCAGTCCCTTCCCACGTGTAATAAAATGAAAACAAATGTTCTCACTTCTACAAACTCTACCACATCAAATTAATAATGGAAAACATCACATCAAAGCACTCTTTGTGCTCAATAGCCTGTGGCACATTTGGACTCATCAATAGATGTTCAACAATATTACAACTTGTTTAAATCTTGGTAAAGTAGTGTTATGTACTATTGTTATTGACTTTCTTTTTCTAATTATCACCCAAAGGTGACAGATGATACAGCACTAATGATCAGACTGTTTAAGAGCTGAATCAGCTCAGAATCCCAACTCATTAAACCTCAGCAGGACTGAAAGATTCCTTGCACTTTGAAGCTAAAAGCTTCACCTCACTGACAACGTTCTGGGCAGTTGTATAGGACACACTAAGGAGAGACTTAGGGTACTTTCCACTAAGAGTATCCTTCTGGAGCTCTTAGGACTTCTAGTGCACCAAGGTGTCTAAATACTTAGAGATATGTAACATGCACACGGCTGGCCTGATAAAGTCTCTGCAGCACCTGCTTTGTTATGCTGAACCTTTCCTTGCATATGCTTAAGCTAACAGTAAAACTGTTTTTGATTATGATAGAAGCCAAAGTCAACAGGAGATACAGAAGGACAGTGTTTCTGTGAGCCCATCTGTCTGCAGAGCCCACAGTGGTGTCTGTGCTGTGCTCCCATGCACCTTAGTCTCAGACCAAATTTGTTAGTTTTGTTGAAACTAGCCAGTTTGGTACAAAATGTGGCACCCCTACATCTCTGCTTTAGGAACATCCTAGTTCCATCAGGTTTTCTTTCTGTTGCTCATCAGTTACAGGCTGAGAACAAAATTCCCAATGCTGCCTTTAAGTATGAGAAGTAACCCTCACAGCCCCTATGTAGGTGCTGGGGACAGGGACAGGGCAGCTCTGCATGTGCTGGGCCATGGCACACGCTGGGTCACTGCAATCCCATTGCCTCTGCTCCTCCCTGCAGCAGTGAGAAAGCTGCTGTCTCCAGACACCGGAGGCACCGGGACATCTCTCCCCTGAGCAGCTTCTCCTGTGGGCACATTTTCTAGAAGTCTTCTGTTACTTCTCAACAGTGTGCTTGATCAGGAATACTCATTAACCTAATGCCTTTGATAAACTTTGAGTGACCTCAGATATTTGCTTTAGAACCTCCATAAACATCCCTTCCTTCTGGCAGCTTTGCATTTTGCTGTGCTGTTGTTAGAGCTGGTCACAGGATAAGGGATTTAGGAACCTGCAGCCAGACTCGGCATCTGCAGGAGGGGCCCGACAAGTCCATAAGCTCCTCACCAACAGCTTCTTTATAAACCTTTATTATTTTTAAATTTTATTTATTTATTTTTAAATATAGAAACAAAACCCGAACAAACAAAAGAGCTAAAAACCCTACTGAACCAACCAGCACTGCAGAACAAAGCCTGAGCCACAGCAGGCAGGGGGTCCTTTGGAAAGTAGGCTGGGTTTGTGCTTCAGGGTATGGAAATGTGGATGGTACAGGAACCTGCTATGCAGCATGGAGGTACTTCAAGCATTTGAGGTGTAAGGAGCCATCAGCACACCACAGTATATCTGTAGGCCATGTAGTAAATCAGAAATCAATTAGAATATAGGATTTTTATCTGAGATCTAGGAAGACATAACCAAGGAACCTCCATATAAGGGATTTCAGTCCTGTTTAGATCCCAGTTAGACTGCTTTGCTACTTCAGCCAACCTGAGCAAAGACGTGCCCATGTCTGAGGATGTGCTTTGAAATGAAGGCTCACTGCCAGCACAGGCTGTGCCACTGCTCACAGAACACGATGCCGTGCCCACCTCCCCAGGTACTCCAGCTTCCTTCCAGTAACCAGGCTCTTCCAAGACTCCTGGATATTTTTAAAGCACACAGAGTATGAGTTTCTTCAGTCTTGCTTTTCTCCTGCTCTGCACAGTGTTTCCTCTATTTGATTTGTGCTCCTCTCAATGCTCCTGGACAAAAAGCTCAAAGCACACCAAATCCAGCCCGGCTCGCTCAGCTTTGCTTTATGTCAGCCCCTGCACTGCAGCCAGCCTGCTGACCCCGTGTGCTTCTCTGACCGATCCCCTGAGACAGTGAGCACCAGAACCAAGTCATTGTCACCAAAGAAGGACTTTGTCCACCGTTTAAGAAGTGTTTTGTTTTTTTTTTTTAATCAGAAAGACGTAAACAAGAATTAGTGAGAAAAGACCAACAACAGACCAATAAAAGAACTGCTGCCAGCCCTATGACATAGTAGCCGCAGAGCCCCTTCGTTTCCCGCAAACACCACGGTGCCTCTTGCCCAACCATTATGTGGGAGCTGGAGGTTGCAGGATGCTTGTGAGATGCTTTCTCTCTCCCACGCTTTTATGGCCCGTCTGGGACCTTTGTAGACTTATGCTCATTAATCCCCTCATAAAAAGCTTGGGTATCAGGTGCCTCCATGACCAGCATTCAGGCCATTTGCGCAATTAGAGAGGAATGCCACAGATCACTCTGAATTCTCCGTAAAGAAAAGTTGGAATACAAACCTGTAACCCTGACAGCCTTATCTAATCCTGAAGCACACCACCATCACTTCCCCCTACCAAGTTTCTCACCAGATCTTCAGCAAGGCATTGCAGAACAGGACTCCAGCAGGACTTTGACACCGGGTGTCGGCACAGAGCACTGCTGTCCGTCTGTCCACAAGGAAAGTGTCAGTCTCTGCACTTGTTTAGAAGTTGGCTTGCAGGACAGACTTCTTACATAAGAATGATTTTATACTTCTATTTTTCAAGGGTTTAGATTGCTTTAAATTAAATTGGTAAGAAATCAAAGCAAAAATAGTAAGGAACTCATAGCAGAAACTGAACATCCAATTAAGGGAGATGCAGAAGTTACTGCCACAACAGAAATACTTTTCTGTTGAGAAGCTGTAATGGCTCATGAGTCCCTGCTCTGCAAATGCTTACTGCAATCACTAACAGCAAGGTTTGACCTGGAAGTAAAGGTGATGGCTAAGGAGAGAAACACCCCAAACTCACTCTCACAGCTGTGTTCTGAGGGACGAGCTCCAGCCTCCTGCCAAGGAAGGGTGACACTGCCTCTGGCCCGAGGACGCTTGTCCAAGAGCAAATGAAATCCTCACCTGGACAACTACCATTTGCTTGGCAGCCACCTGAACTAGAAGCACTGGCCTCTATGCCTTGCACACCAATCCCAGACTTTTTAGCTTAGCAAGCTATCCCTCCTGCAGGACTCACGCGACACACCTGCCAGGAATCGCGTCATTGCTGCACACCCATCCACAGGAGCAGGCTTGTAAAACAGGCAGGAGTCACTCTGATCTCTACATCTGCTCTCTCTCACTTAAGCCTCATATTAAAATTCAGGGTAGTAGTTATCCAATTTGCCAGGTCAGATTCCTTAAGAAGAAAGTAAATGAAACTATTAGGTATTATTACGAGGGCAGGATTAGCAACTGAAAACCTCCCTGTAAATGGCTATCTAATAATTTATGACAGGTTTGATAGTTTCCTGGCAACCAGACAGGCAGATTAATAAGTCCATAGTCCTCCTCTGATATTCTCTTTCTTCCTATCGCCAGATTTGGACCTTGCAACATTCAGTTGCTCTCTGGTGCAGCTGAGGCAGCACGGGTAGCACGGGGCTGCAGGGCAGGGAGACTGCACCCGAGCACAGCTGAAGGCCTGTGTTGGAGCAGCACTGCCAGCAAAGTAGGGTGAGCTCCTCTGTGTGCACATGGAGTGATGCCCCAAATGCCTTTGGGAATGACCTTTCTCTGTTAGCTGCCTTTGTACCATCAGCTCTGCACCTACACTCCACAGATGTGTCTTGGGTCCGCAAACACTGCCTCTGTGGGACTACCCTCATGCTAAAGCAGCGATGGCCTCACCCTGTTGCTGACACCATGTAGCTCAGTCCCAGATTACACAGGATTTTGTTTGGGAAATTGCTTTTCTTTTTTTTCTCTCACTGAACTTGAGAAAAAGATTGGGGCTGAACTCCTGTGCATGTTGGGTAGGTTTGACTAGTAATATCCGAGTAATAGACCTGGCTGTAATTTTGTAACGGCAACCCAGTCTGAGTCCTCCAAGTCCCAGGTGTGCAGATCCCAAAGGATGCAGTGTTTGGGCCCCGTTAGCAAGCAACCAGACCTACTTACTTCTCAGTAACAAAATACAAGGATTGAACATCCCTTCCTCAGCATGTACATTCAATGGAAATATTACCTAGCTCTGCGAACCCTTCCAAGCAGGTTCCCAACCGTTGCCCCATTTCTCTTTCTTGCCATTTCTCTCCCAAAGCCTCCAGCTGCAAGCACCATCCCTCCTGCGGACTGTCAATAGGAGCAATGTTTGCCCTGCCAAGCTGCTTGGGATGCCCCATGCCAACCCACCACCGGGCTCCAATATAGCAGCACCAAGCAGTCCCATGGGGGATCCAGAACAGAGCAGCAATTTTACTAAAGGTCATAATATTTTGGCTAAAATTGTGAATCAGTTTTAGCTGTGCACTGTGAGCCTCAGGCCACTTTTTAAATTCTCCCCCAAAGCTCAGTGTTTTTTACATGAAGAGACCATATGTCATAATAAACATGAGACTCAGGAGCAGCTCACACTCTAAATGTCAGGCTACAAAGCTACCTTTAAAGATTCAATCTCTGCCCTCATCAAAAGGGAGGTTAAAGGGAGGGAAGGAGAAATCCCAAATACAGAGAACTGTACAAATAAAGTGAAGTTTACTACTAACAAAACATATCTTGCAAAAACACACTCGGTCCTTTTCCGGTGGAGCTGCCCTCGATAAAATGTGGGTGTCATTCGAAAAGGACATCATTTCCAATGAATTCTGAAAGTGTCACACAGAGTATTGATCGATCAAGTCTTGCCGTCAGCGTGACCGGGGCCAGCAAAGAGCTCTCCCTGTGATCCAATTTTCAGAGCTTGCAGACACCTCCAGTCCCAGGCAAATGGCGTCAGCAAATGGCAGAGGGAGGGAGGTGGCGGGGGCAAGGCAGGGCCTGTGCTGCCACTCTGAGCTCTGATGCTCCGAGCACTGTTGGTCCAAGTGCTGCGTGCTGCTGGCCACGAGCCCCGGCATGTGGGCAGGTTGCTGTGCGCCTGGCTGTGTGCCCACACTGTGCTGGGCTGCCTCTAAGTCAGAATCAGGGCTTTATCGGCAAGAGGTGCCCGATAAGATCACCTCTCTATGGTTATGGCAGTGCTTGGACAGGCCTCGCTTCTGTCTGCAGGCACGTAGGCATGGTGCAGATGGGCAAGGATGAGCAAGCGGCACACTGCACAGTGCAGAGCCTGATCAGGGCTTCGGTGCCAAGCCTGGAGCTGCTGCTTACAGGGTTCAGGCACTAAAGGCATGGAGCTGGCAGGAAGAGCTGGGGAGGGGTGCTACTGATGCCCATGCTATGAGTCTGTTTGCACTTGGAGGTGATGCCCAGGCCACGTGCAGTCAGAGACATGACCTCGTTTTCTCGTGCCAGGCAGCAACTAGCAGGAAACAGCTGAAATGTTTCATTGGTTATTGCTATCATTAAAAAGAACAATTTTTTTATACAGAGCAGAAGCATTTGGAAGAAATTGTGTTCTACGGAGGAAAAAAGATAGATTTTAAAAAAGAACCTCCAAATCTTAAGAGTAATTTACATAATAACCTCAAATTCTCCCTCCCACCCCATTTTCACTTCCCTTGAGTATTTTGTGATGTTTGAGGAGGAAAACCAATTTCCTAATGAGCTTCACGAATGAAGGGTTGGTGAAAGAGGCCCAACTTGCTCATATTTAACTTAAAAATATAAAGGCATCAGGTTGTAGTCAAACTGAGACAAAGATTTACAGCTATTTTGCAACAAACAGAAAAAGTCTAATGCGATTTTGTAGGTGGATTCCACCAGTGGCACAGAGCTACTCACTGAGCTCCCAGCAGGGCTCTCCTTGCAGGCTCAGTACAACACCCAAGCCCAAACCTGCAATGTTTGTAGCAAATCTGAGCAGCACCTATGTCTGGGTGATGAAAGGCAGGACTCTACGGTCTTTGAATGGCTTTCAGGTGGAAGTTTGCTCTCTTTCTTAGTTTCTTATCAATGAAATATTTTGCTGTAGGAAGTACCTATGGAACTGAAATTCTTGTGAGTCATCCAGAAAGCACACTCTACATTTTCCAGTATGAATTCACCAAGCAAACTTAATAACGGGGCCAGCAGAAGGAGATGCACAGCACAGCTGATGCCAGGATACACGGAGCACACAGCACCACTTCAAGGCACAAACAAATCAATCAAAGTCAACATCTATTTCCAAGTGATTTGAAAACAGAACAAAAGTAACTAATTTAATGAATTTTTCATTACAGGTCCTCTGCTCTGCCACAGATGAACTAAAAACTCTACAAAACAGTCGTGCAGTGCTTGAGAGAGAGAAAATCCTCCTTACCTGAGGAGCAGCTGCTCCCAGCTGCTGGCACTGGGTAAGCCCCAGCAGCGTGCAGGCTGCAGCCCTCGTTAAGGCTCTGCTTACTTAGTGCTGCTTGTGCAGCCCTGTGTCACCCTCTGGTTGCACTGGGACTCTGAGGTGCCTGTCAGCTATTCCACTGCTCAAAGCTTTGTTTGAAAGTTCAGCCACACAGGTCTAAATTTCTCCTTCTGTGTGAGTTGGTTCTCATAACTGGCTGCAGCTTAAAAAAAAACAAAAGCAAACCCAAATTGATATCAGATCCTAGTAGTATGCATCTAATCTGTGTCTTGGTCCCCTTCACCAAATATATATATGTACATATATAATTTTTTGAACTGAACCTTCTCTGCTTCTCAATATAATATCCAAATTTTCATGGTCCAAGAGTGGAATTAGCTCATGTAAATGAAGGACTCTTGGGTTCAGTACTTGACAGAGCTATTGCATATTGCCGATGCCTCTGGCAGTGCTGCAGACAAAGTGGGATCGGTACTGAAGTGTCCCTGTGGTTTTGCACCATGCCTTCCTGGCAGCAACGAGTGGGCGTTCAGGTGGAAAATTCTGGCTTTTCTCATCACTGGCGTACCTGGTATGAAATAGGTTTGTAATATGCTGCACCTGTTGTTCTGGGCACTAGAGTGAGAGTAGTAAAAAAGGACCAGCCAGGGATTTTCTCATAGAGACTGAGTTAAAGTCCATTCAAAGCTACAGCTCCCATTGACATCAGTGGGGTTTGATTCTGGTCCAGATATTGCAGAGGGGTTCTGCAGAGGTTCAGTGCTCTGCAGTGCAATGGCTCAGTGGTGGCAAGGCCAGCTTCCATTTCCAGCAACCTCCATTCCTTCATCATCACCAACTTGGACAGCAGTACTGGGCAATCCAACAGAGATTAAGTAAATCCGAATTTATTTTATTATTTCATGAATTTCTTACAGTGAGTGGGCATTTTGGGTGCAGTTCTTGAAGTCAGATCACTATGCAGGCAAATAAATCAGGGGCCTTTCTGCCAGCATGCCCTGTGTGAGCAGCAGTGATGCCTTGTGGGCACCAATGCAGGTGTTGCAAAAGGCCTGACTGGCTAGATCAAGAAGCAGGGTCCAAATCCATTGTTTTGGGGGATGAGGAGGAAGTCTCGGGGATAAGAGGTTAGGAGGCTGTGTTTCCTCAGAGAAGAGCAGCAGTTCATGGAAACTGAAAGAAACACAAGTCGTGGAGTGGAAGCTGTGGCAGTGGGGAGCCTGAGGCCAGGCTGCATGTCTGCCTGGACAGGAGCCATGTCCCAGCAAAGGCTTTCATCTCTGCTTCTGAAACACAGTGGCTGAGGGGCAGCCACCTTCTGAAAAGGGTACGTGGAGGCCGCAGGGGGCCAGCTGCAGGTGTGGCTGTTTCACCCCTCACAAGCATCCTCCCTTTAGCAGAAATGAAGAACACCACTTGGGCCAGCTTTTCCTAGGCATCTTTGGCACCGCTTTATGTCCCTGTGCTCATTTCATTAAGGTACGAGGCTCTGAATAGGAATCGTTTTCTACATAATTATTAAATCCTTCATAGAAAGGAAAAAAATCTGACTGTGGGGTGAAAAACCCCTGCCCGTCTTCAATCAATCCTCACCACCACCAGGCATCTAGTCAATTTTTATTCAGTCTTCTCTGGCCCCGACTTCAATGCAGTGGCACAGCATGGCCCGTGCCGGCAGCTGCTGCCTGGCTGCAGCCCCGCATGGTGAGGAGGAGCCGGAGGCGCGGGCAGTACCGTGCAGGGGTGCTTCAGTCCATGCCCTGGCCCTTAATCATCAGCTCGAGGTTCAGAGCCTTGCTGGGCTGCTGGCCGCTGATCCCATCTCAAGGTGATCGTCACCTCTAGCCTTTCTGCAAACTGCAAACCTACTGTCCATCCATCTTAAAGCAGCTTGACACTGGCTTCTCTACCCATTTTACAGCCAGCGAACATTTCCTATTGATTTATTGATTTCTGTCTGCCTGTGGAAGGAGCTCAGAACAGACTCTATGTGCTCTTGCAGCCTCCTGCATAGATTTTTTTCTCCCTTTTTCCCTTTTTATCCAAGCTGTGCTAGCAGTCTGTGGTGAAGCAAGAATTAGACCGTGCGGGAGCCCAATTTGCTGCTGGTGGATGTGCCAGGCCTTTCTCCCCTCCCTGCCCGGCGCACACCTCCACACCCACTCTCTGCTGGTGCCTTTTGCCCCGGTGAAGTGGACAAACCTCTGCCCATCCATCGGGCCGCTGCTAGCTAAGGCTGCTGCTCCCTGCCAGATCTTTTCCTTATCATTAGCAGGTGTTTGATGTACGTGTGAGCACTGCTTGTAGCTGCGAATCCTTGATTTCTACAGGATCAGAGAAATTTCTTCTTTCCTGAGTCAATCAAGAAAACGACGGCGCACGCATCTGTGAGTGCAAAGCTGTGCATGTTTTATAGACATGCGCTTTATGAACTTCAGAGCCCTGCGGGGGACTGGGTAGCTCAGGAGATTTGAATCATGGCAAGGATATAGACTGCCTTCCACCTTCTAGTTGCCAGTCCGAATGCAGCCCAGGTCAGCAGTGATTGAAAGTTGTTCCCAGCTGATGGTTGTTCAGAGCCTTACATGAAATTAGTGTGGTTGCGAGACAGCTCCCAGCGGACAGATGTCCACATCGCAAAAAAGCAATCTGCCTTATCGCTGTGTGCAGAGAGGCAGGCCCTGGGTGGGGAGAGGCAGCTCTTCCTCCTGGCTCCGAGGTGGTGCTCTGAGCCCCGTGATGCTGGGAAGCCTTCGCCGCTGGTGGCCACAGCCCTCCTCAGCTGGCATTGCTGTCCCCAGGCCTCCTCATGCTGGCTCTGGGGACAGCCCCAATCCAGGTATGGATTTGTCAGAGTTCTTGCTCCTTTAGTTCCTTAGAGACTGATCTGCTCATGGCAAAAATGCTGATACAGAGCCTCATGGTCTTGCTTCAGAGAGGTGCCGAGGTGCCCACACTGAAGCCATGCCTGCACTGCTTGTAGGAACTGGTGTACGGGGCTGGCAGCTGGCAGTGCCTCTAGGGCAGCTCTGCAACACCTCATACAAGAGCTTGTGGGCACAAGTGTTGAAAAACATGTGTAGGTTTAAAAGACATCACCCATGCCTGTGTTGCTGATGCTGATCTGTTGAAAATACAGTGCTGATGAGATAATGGGGACTCTAAGAAGTAGGTTTGCCTGCCTGAATTGGGAACGTGTGTGGAAGGAGGGCTGCAGGAGAGGTAACAGCCGCGCGAGCGGCAGATGTCAGGGGCTGGAGCCTGCTCTTGTTTAAGCTGATATATTTCCAGTGGTGTCAATGAAATGATGCAGATTTACACCAGCAGAGAACCTTGTCTGAAGTCCACTTGCTGCCCCACACACAAGAAAAAACGTTTGCATGGTAATCAGCACTGTTCTTTTAGGAAATTGCGTCTGCTCACTTTTACGTTGGCTCTATCCATATGTAACTACATGCATTTCAAGGGGCTACTTCTGATTTACACTGCAGGCATTGTGCATCTCCCTAGACAAACATTAACTATTTATTGATCTGCTCGGTACCCCTGTGAGGAAGGCTATTATCCCCATCATATAGACAAACAGGGATTACATTTTGGAGAGTGTTTGGATCTGGTGCACACATTTGGACCTCTTTTGCCATCAATTACATGTCTTACAGCTCTTATTTCCCTCCCCCCTCTCACCATATGTGTGCAGGAGAATGGAGAGAAAAAACAGCACAAATCATAATCCAGGTCTGAACGCAAGGTAAGTCTCTGCTAGGCTTATTTCACTTGATTTCTCTTAATGAAAAATCTCTCAGACCTCTTAAATTTGCAGACAGCTACGTCCAAGCCCTGCTGGCTTTCTGCTTGATCTGCAGCTGTTTGAAGTGGTGCATAGGGATGGGGTTCTTTCTGGGAACATGCACCTGCAGGATGCCTGGGACAGCCCCGCAGCTGCCAGCTCAGGGTCAGTGTTGGCTGTGAGTGGAAGGGGATGGGCCAGCTCTGAGTTAGTGACAGGGATTGTAAAGCTTGATCCCAAACACACTGAGCACAGCACATAGTCTCTCTCAGTGTGCTTTGTATCAGCTCTTTAATTCGGTAATTCATCACTGTGAGGTGGAGAAACCTCTCAACTGCACAGTTTTAGTTTTTGGGATGTGCTGTAAGGTGCCTGGATCTCCTGCTCTGCCTGTGCACCCACCTCAAACCCACCTGTAGGGCCCATGTCACTCTGCCAGTAGCAGCCAGAGTTTCAGATTACTCGCCATGCTGACAGCTCCAGGACAGCCTTGCCAGAGCCTGCCTACCCTCCCTGGAAACCTACCAGGGCTGGGCATCCTTAGTTTGCTGCTAGAAAGCAGCATGTTGTGCCCTACATGGGCATTTCTTGGATGTTTGCCTGCCATTTATAGGATTTCATGTCAATATTTTCCTCTTCTTTTCATGGAAGGAAACCATTGAAGCTGGATTTCCATCAGCTGCTGCAAGCACCAAGCAGCAAGCCCTTACGCAGCATTGGGAACAAGGTGCAGCAAAGCCCCCTCTGCTAGCTGGGCACTCTGGTACAGGAGTGCAAGTTGACATACTGAATAAGTACAATTGGCACATGATTTATCGATTACACCTCTTCTGAAGACAGGCCCTCTGCTGAGATGAGATTCATAGCACATCACATCACCTAAACGAGCCCTGAAGCATGTCCTTCATCACATTTTCACCACTGTTGCTTTTGGGAGGCACAAGCATTTTTAGGGTTTCTGCGTGTGCGATTCAGCCCTCGGTGTGAGCCAACATACCCCACTGGTACGGCATCAGAGTTCACCCAAAAGCAGAGTTTATGACCTGCAGAACTTTGAGTATTTCAGCACTGATTGCTGTCAGATTCAGCGGCTCAGGTGCTCAGAGCAAAGCTCTGTTTCGCAGCAAGCCCCAGTCAATGGTTCGGTGCGGTGATGCTTCCCCACCCCAGGCTGAAAGATGCAGCATAAACTTGTAGGAAAGCACTAAAAATAGAATTTGCAATCTGCAGCATGAGCATATTTCAGAAATGATACTATTTACTAGACAGGCAGAATTTTACCATTGTCACTTCACAAACACACGTATCGGGCTGAACTCCAGTCGCAAAGGATGTCAGTCAGAACCTTTCATGAACAAAGTGATCTGCAATAGAGGTATCTCGTCAAAACAACTTCAGCTCATTTACTGAGTCACTCTATTTT
This sequence comes from Gallus gallus, assembly GCF_016699485.2. NCBI lineage: Eukaryota > Metazoa > Chordata > Aves > Galliformes > Phasianidae > Gallus > Gallus gallus. Next base: position 8,608,943 of record NC_052541.1, on the reverse strand, counting down.
ACCCACCTCGCTCTGTGAAGACGTTAGCTTGATTTGGTTTCATTGTCAATGATATATCTCCTCCTGCTTTTAGTTTTGCTGATGTTTCTCCTATCACTCTTGTTCTGTCACCACCAGTGCCTCTCTGTACCGCGTGGTTACTCTCCCCGCCACCTATTTCATCCTGCTAGGTGGACAGCTCAGCCATGATATGGCCCAGACAGATTTTCTTGTTCCTGATAATAAATGGGGGGCTCAGATGTGTAACTCTGACCTTGTGTATAATTTTCAAAGATAAGTTTTGGGGAAACAAATGGGTTAGCCATTATAGAAGTACTGTAAGGCTTGACAGAAAATAACACGGCAGAAAATTATGACACAAATAGCAGAAAGCCACTATGAGGCCTTACAGTATCTAAATTATCTTTCTATATCTCGCAATTGATAGTTTTACAATTTTTCTCTAAGTTTCAAAACTTCATCTCCCTGGGGTCTCCCACTGTTATTGTATTTCCTATTTTCCTGCAAGAACTCCACACAGGCCCACAGCTCTTCTAATAATTTTTTAAAAGCTTTCCAAATGTTTACTCTATTTCTTATGTTATTTCCTATGAAAAATAAATACTTTGCACTAAGAAACTTTTCAGTGTTTCCCAGTCTCATCTCAAGCAATAGCAATACTGGGGAGAGATCTGAAAGAGCAGCACGCTCTGCTCCAGAAATACGGCACAGAGCTGCAGGCAGCTGCAGGAGGCAGTGGCAGACGGCGGAGGTTCTGCTGGCCATGGTCCTCCTCCTGCCCCAGATGCTAAGTGCATGGAGCAATGCCCCTGCCCTGATCCTGGCCTCTAGGAGCTGTGTTAGGGAAATAAATAGACACAGTGGGAAGGTTTGACTCCTGCTCCAGCTTGAGATGGGGAAAAAGTACAGTGCTCAAAGGAAACATGGGGCGGTGCCTCCCAAAAGCAAGGTATTGGCTAGATGTGTAACAACATCCACATTGTTGCTTGTCAGAAATCAAACACCACGAAGAAAATAAGCACAAGTGTTCAGGAAGCTTGTCTGTCCTGCCCAACAGCCAGTGGCACTGACTGCAGTGGTATGCAACTGCCCAGTCCTGCACACACGTGCCACTGACTCGTGAATGACTAACGACACATTAGGGTGTTTGAGATACATTCTTATTGATAAGTGTGCTTGTTGACTGTGCAGAGGTGATGAGATTGTTTCCATGCTGAAGGGAAGTCAGATGAACCCCCATGTACAGCTGGTGGAAGCACTTTTTCCTCCCCCCCCGCTCTGGACAAGGCACCTCGGCCAAGTAACAGCCAACATCCAGTGTTCCAACCATGTTTTCCAGCACTTTGACCATGTAGCATGTTTCCTACCCCTGTTACTGTTGCCATGCTCACTTTAACATGTTATAGCACCCCACATTTGCAGCTAGCTGCGGCCTGACTTCTAGGTACGAACTGTGCTTATTTGCGTGCTGCATGAGACATGAGAAGAAGCCCACACGCGGCGTGAGCTGCTGGAACTGCATGGTGGGCTTTCTCGGAAAATCTCTGAATATAATCAATTTTACCAGGGTTGCTCAAAAGAGTAATAGAGTTACACATGCTCTGCTGAGAGGCTTAAGGGTGGAGTTGTGTACAGCGGAAAGTGGAGAGGGTTGATCTCAGCTCCATTGTTGTTCTCCTGATGGCTATAGTCATGGTCTCGTTCTCTCCTTCCTCTTCCTCCTTACACACTGCTGTATCCCAGGGACTTCCAGTAACCTGGAATTCAGTTACACAGTGCCACAAATATAATAAAAGTTGGGCTTGTTTTATTGATTTATCTGCGTGTGAAATTATTTCTTTATGGCAACATGCTTTTTGTTGCCTGAGTGTAAGTGGTCCCTCTGAAGAGCCATGGCTTAGCTCTAGGACTTCCCAGGCAGCTCCGCCTGCCTACCTTGATACAAGCATTCAGTGTATGGTTGGGCAGGGCTGCCCATGTGCTTTGCTGGCACAACAGAGGGACCTGTCATCCCGAGAACTTCAGCACATCAAGGCAAGCGACTGATGACTGCTCACCAGAGCTCTGCTGGGAGGATGACTTTCCTAGGCTCTACCTGAAAGGATGAAAGCTCATTATATACCTAACAGCAGAATGTGTCTCTCCTGGCTTTCTCCCAGGGGGCAAGATGACCCCAGGACATTGCAGGCAGCTCTGCTCGGAGAAGTTGCCAGTGGTCTGTTAGAAATGATTGCTGAGCAAGGAAACAGCACCTTTTCTGCTGACGCCAAGGGCAATGGCGATGGGTGAGACAGATGCTGGAAAAAGGTAACCCTGCAGCAACCGGGCAGAGGCTCACTGGCACTTCCACCGCCATCTCTCTCCTTTTGTACCATGTTCTGACTGTCCTTGGAAAAGTTACGCAGGGACATGCTACCAGCAGAGCATCCCTGGGAGGTGAGGGAAGATTGTGTTACGCTGCAAGGTATTAACGGTTGCATCAATCACAAGTCTAGTCAAAGCAAATAGATGTCCTACTCACCCTTTATTCAAGCTGAATGGAAGATGCAATTAAATGGCTCTCATATAGCGATAGCAGGAACAGCAAAAGCCATTATCTGAAGCCTGAGCAGAAGTGTGTGGGCTGAAGCACCACAGTCCTCAGCAGGAGGCACACGGGCTGACAGATGCCTGGGGTCCTGCTCAGAGAGGCAGGCAGCAGTGGGCAGGCGCAGGGAGAGAGTGGGAGCAAGGGAGACTGGGAGCACCCAGGTGGGAGCAGCATCACCGGGCTGTCAGGAGCTGGCCTGCCAACGCCAACCTGCCAACACTGACTTGCCAACACTGACCTGTTGACTGCTTCTGGATTGTGCTCTGCCACTGCTTTATGTAACCAGCTTCACTTTTAGGGGGGAAAAAGTGCCCATGAGAATATTGGGTAATTTATTGGGGCCAAAAAGGCCCCATTAAGCTCATTCAACTGTGGGAAAAATATTATCTAATGTGCCAGAGGGGTGGAATTCACCGCATGTAGCTAGCACAGAATACATGTCTGCACCTGAATAAATGGCCTGAATTCTCCTGAAGTCACTAGAGAGAAATAGGCAGTTTTAGGGAAAGCTTCATCTTTTCCTAAAGAAGGTGTCTAAAATAGGTCAGATGAATTGCGCTTGGAACTGCTTGCTTCTCTCTATTGACTTTCACAAGAGTCTAGACAACAAGCTGAGATAGAGATATCTGTGCTATATATGTCTAAAGTTAGGTAAGATGAATCCCATCCAATAAGTCTCTGTGCCTCTACCTGCAGGCAAGGAAGGCAATGTGAATAGTGATGGATGAGAGAAGCATTGAATTTCCTGCAAGCATTCATCCACTCCTCCTGCGAACTGGCTTTGGCTGCATTCTCAGGTATTTGTGCTTTCCATTAATGCTGTATGACAGTACAAATGCTGGTGGAAGGCAAGTTTCATGCTTGCACACACAAAACTTGTGGGAAGAAGATTGTCAATTTTGTCTCACAGGCTTTTTGCATCAAAACTGATGGCCACATTTACATTCAGCCAGGCTATCTAGGCGAACTGCTGTGAACTTCTGACCTCTTTAGGCACAATGAAAGATAACAAAGATGAAGGCTGTATATTTTCTTTGACAGAATTATGAAGGCCAGGACATAAGTCATTTAAGCAGAAAGGACTGAGCGGGCCACGGGGTGCATCAGTTGCCACACAGAGAAGAGCAGTCAAAGTCACTCTGTCAGAGGGCTGGTGGATGCTGATGACAGAAGGGTAGGTATAATCTGCATAGGAACAGGAGCGAGATATTTTCTTGTAGGAGCCGGTATGTGAGCCAGGGCCAAGTCACCCTCCTAATTCTTCCTGTCATTTCTGAAAGATTCATTTCCCAAAGCCTCTGCTGGAGAAATGGGCTCCGTATCCCAGGTCTCACCTTGTCCATGAACGTATCAGGAGCCGTCCCAGGGGTCAAATTCTTCTCCTGCTCACAACCCTGGCAAGCCCATCATCTTTAAGGGTCTCACAGAAGCATTAATGAGAAAAAAAATATGGTCATCATCACAATATCCTGCTTTTATTTTTATGGGTGACAAAAGTGTTCTTTTCAATGTATTTTAGCTACGATTCCTACAAAGTGGAAAAACATTCAGCTATTTCTCAGCTGCTAGCAACATTTCAAACCCTAACATCAACTATCCGTACATAATAGATTTTCTTTAAATAACTCTTGGTAAATGCTTGACATCTGTTTTCTCTAATTAATTCTAGCAGTCATCATACTTCACTGCATATGTTGAAAGCTCTCAAGGCTGAGAGCTATCTACAGCGTTTCAGTCATGGAAGTTTGTATTGTAAACACTACTCCGCGAGTGCTTCAGGATGTTTCTTTCTGACAAGTCAGGAAGAGGTGTTCAGATCACTAGAAAAGGCGAGACACCCACTGAGTGTGAAAGTAATGAGCCAGTACATCTGGGGGATGTATTTCGGAGAGCTGGTTTTTTATTTTATTGCTATTAAATACTACACAAAAATGAGGCAGTAATTAGGAATAAAGAGTCTGGACCAGCACTCTCTACTGTGAAAGTATGAACCAGAAAAAGTTCTACTCTAATTTAAGTTTGAAGCAAAAAGTAGATACAAGTGCAAGCACACAAGGAAATGAGACAAGTGCAAGCACACAAGGAAATGAGAAGGCAATAATATCGTCCCTACATATGTCTATGCCCCATCTCATGAACTACACTGCAGCAATCACACACTGAGAAACCCCCAGAAAAGCAGGCACAGGGTGAGCCTGTGTCAGTGCTCTCAGCCCATCCCTGCTGTCCCTCTCTGCCTGGGGGTTTGGTTACTCTCCCCTTGGTTCCCCCCATTTCCATTGTGCTTGTTCAGCCCGGAGGCTCCCAGTGACCCAGCACTGCCAGCGAATGCAGGCCTGCCAGAGGCAGCCGTGAGCACTCTGACTGCAAAGGCGATGCAAAAAGCAGTGCTCATAAAAGCCTAGTGCTGTTCTCTGAAGAGGGGTATACCCTTCAACATCACCTTTATCTCACCCATAATAACCCCGGTATGTCTGTATGTTTGCAAACAAAACAACAAAGACCTCTCAGATAATGTATAATGAGTATAAGAGTTTGCTGCCAGCCTTTTAGGAAAAGCAATAATGTCCACGTTCTGTTCAAACCTCATTATTTGCAAATAATAGGAAATTCTTGTCACTGACAGTGCCTTGGGCCGCCCTGTACCCAGCAGCAGGGCTGCACTGTGGTAGTGAGGATGATCCTTTGGACTCCACGATCCTTATGGGCCACTTCCACCTTGGGATATTCTATGCTTCTGTGAGGGCTGCGGGAGGGGCTGGGAGTCTCCCCTAGTCTGTGCTGTGCCCTTGTAGCACTCTGGGTGGCATGTAAGGCAATGCAAGACAAGGCACATGCATCTGCTGAACAAAAGCACTGCCCACACCTTCCCTCATCAGTGTTCAAGACCCCCATGTCTCTGCCAGCAAGTCCTCTGCTCAACTCTACTCACACAGTGCTCTGCAAAGCAGTACCACAAGCTCTGCTTGGGGGCTGCTGGTGTGTTTATGCGTCAGGTATGTTGTATTTCCAGCAGCGTGAAGAAAAGGCTCAAGTTGCTAACATTTCTTGTTAGTTGTTTTTTTTTTTTTTTACCTTGCAGAACACTTATAATGCCTGCCTTCTTGTCAATACGTTCTGAAGTATCTTCTCAATGTTAAGTGTCCAGTAGTGGAAACAAAACCCAGAAAAGATAACACGCTGCAGGGATACACAGTAAATCAGACAATTTAATGAATTCATAACCTTTCATTTTATTTCCTTCCTGTGAGATAATTTTAGCCTGTGTCAATGGGATTTGGAGGAAGGGGGAATGAATAGTGATCCTACCTCAACCAATAAAACAAAATCCTAATTTTCTGTCTTTTATCTTTTCCCATTCTTTTGTGCGCCTCTTTGGCCTTGTCAAAACATATCGTTCAGTTAGAGACTAAAAATATTTTCCCATCGATTGGGGTTATTGATTTTTTTTAATCTGTACTTTGGCTTAGAGAGCTCGGGTGAAGGGTGAAAGTTCACCGGCTTAGTCCGCTGTTTTATCTGGACAGCAGAAGAATGTATTGGCAGCAGATTTGATTTACCTTGTTGGTCAGCTGTAGTCACTCCAAGCACTGCAGAGAAGCAGCAGGCATATTTTGCTGTCTATTTTATTGCACACCGAACTTCTTGAAGGTCCAACCCCTCTATTGATTTATCTCTCAATTTCCAGTGCCCCGTGTTTCCATTCTTATTAACATAAATGTATCAGAAATCAGATCCCCTCTCAAAGATATATTGATCATTTATGAGCTTTGAAAAAAGTCTGCCATGTGATGCTGCAAATTTCAGTCATTCATCAGGTCCACAAGGCTCGTGTATGCTGATTAATAAACAAATGGAGAGAAAAGCGGAGTAGAATGGCACATCTCACCATGCCCTTATAGAACGAGACACAGATATTTACAGGATTTAAAAACTTCTTCATACTAAATAGAAGGGCTGCTATGAATGTTTATCTTGTTTATCTCCTCGAGCTTCATGGCAGAATTACTGAGAATTCATTTTTGAGCAATTTTAAAATAAACTCTAATGAAAAGATCATTTTGTTTATTTAATTATGAAATATAGATCATAGTGTACAGTGCAAAATATTTTCTCCTCTCTGCCTTTAAGATGCATTGAAACATGCTAACATCTTTCTGACAAGACCTGCTTGCACAAGTTTCTGTAAGACAGCTGTTACGCAGGTAGCTGGTACTTAATCACACAGGGGAAAGTTCTTGTCCTAGTAAATGATTTTAGGAAGGTGATGTCATTAGCAGAGCTCTCGTACCTAGCCAGGAATGCACCGGCCTGGGCTGGGCACAGCAGGTGCTGCCACTTTGATCTGCTGGCAGGGCGGAGGAGCGAGCCAGGAGGCATGAGGGGAAAATGTGGAGGATGTCAGAGACAATTGCACTTCCTTGAGGAAACAACCCTTTCTTTGGCCACCAGACCCGTGGTCCTGCAGAGACCTGACAACTACTGAAGCACTTTGTAAAGCTCTACTGCCCTTTCTTCAGCCACCCACACTATTACTTAACCAGGGGCTCATTCTCCATTTCTAGTGATCTCTGTCACAGGCATGAAGTCAGGAGCCCTAATCCTTCGAGGTCCAAACGGGCTTTCTTTTGTTCTTTGCTATCAGCCTCCCTCTCACAGCCTGCCCTGTGTTCTCAGCCTGCCTGCCAGGTGAGGGCCAGTTGCAGGGAAGGAAGCCCATATGTGTGCAGGCTCAGGGCTAAGCATGGCTCAGCGCGGTTTTGTGTCTCTTGGAGGGCAGTGGGAGGGCTTGTTTTCCCTTCCAGCCATCACCTTCTTGGAGGCAGTGAAGCACAAGGAGCTTTCCAGGAAGGATTTGAATGGAGAGAGCACGGTGACCTTGCAGATGACAAGTAAATGCTCACACAGTGAGCAATGTCAGCTCCCCATCCTCTTTGTGGCTGGAAGCATCCTGGAGAGCTCTTTCAGACAAAATGCATTTCCCATCACAAACCAGCTTCCTGCATTCTGGATGGCTTCTGGCTCTGGCAGCAAACACCCCACATTTGTGGTGTCAGTTTTATTTTAGGTTTCACTTTTGCCAACAATGCTGTGTTCTTGAACTTGACTTTGCTCCATGGGCCAAACAAATACTCAAGCTGTCTTTTCCCACTCTCTGTCTCCTTTTGGGCTCATGAGAACAGGTGAGAACAGGGGGATGCCTGTATGCTGTCCTGCCCTGTTCCCCATAGGCTTATCTATGTGACACTGCAGCCGAACCACAGATCAGGCTTCCTTCTCTGTGCCTTGCTACCATCATGTGTTTGCTTCATGCTGGTTGTTTTCTGGTCTTATTCCTTCTTACACGCAAAGGGAGCAGCTGGAAAAGGCATTTTTTTTTTTTCTGTGAGTGGGGGAATCATCAATATTGCACAATCTATCTCCATTTTCAGCAAGTCCTCACCAGATAGCCATACTGGGATCCCATGTGACATGTAATAAAGCCCCTCTCCATCACAGAAACATGCCCATTAACAAATTTTACATTTTCTTTTCTTCCGCTGCTCACCACAGAAGCAATTTCAGTAAGTAAAGGCCCTGACCAAGCCTTCGCATATCTGCAGTACACACCATCGGTGGGGGCACAGCTCAGATTAAAGGAATGAGTTGCTGGGCATTCTCTGGCCCTGAAAATTCATTTGTAAAGTTGAAGTAAATTGACACAACAGACACTATTCTGTTTAGCAGTTCTGGCCACAGTCCTCTGGGGTGCCCCTAAATTTGAATTTCTTTGTTACCCAGAAAAGATAAGATACAGCAGTGATTGTTCAAACAGACTGTATCAGAGACCTTTGCACGGGGCACTGCTACCGCAGCTCCAGCCGGTGCCCGCAGAGCTGTTTGCTTTGCCCAGGCAACAGCAGGAGCTGGGCAGGATGGCTCACCCCGCCAGACAGCACGGCCGCCTGCTATCTGCAAAGATAGCGTATTCCATTATTGTACTATATGATCCTAAATACTGTCATAAACTGCTAATATACTAATGTGTTCATAGTCTATTGATTGATACTGGGAATACTGTCCTGGGTTAGCCGAGCTCATTTGTAATCCTGCATATAAGCAGAATTTCTTGGAGCACACGGCATGTAGGGAAGGGGATTCCACACATACTTGGTTTGATCGTTGGAGCACTAATGTTGCAGTTTCTTTTATAGTGTAATAAAAATCATTTTATTTATAAATCTCCTCGCTCTCCAAGCATTTGGGACACCATGCAAAATTCCAGAAATAACTTAAAATGCATTAAAATTATATTAAAGGACAAGAGTCTGAAAGTTTTAATAAAAAACCAATCGGGGCGTGGGGGGAGATGGTGAGAGATGTTATTCATGTGCGGTCAGTAACAACCAAACTGAAAACACAGTTAAAACCTCTTGAATGTTGTTACGATGAGAAGACAGACTGAGGGGGTAGAAGGAAAGGTGAGTGGGTCATGTGGGGCAAAGCAGCCATGCCCACATAGAGTGACAGGGCCAGCCCTGCGCTGGTGCAGGGCACGGGGCTGGAGCTCACCAGGGCCACTGCCACTGATTTTTGCCTGGGCCGGTGCCCTGCTGGCAGCCAAGGACAGGCTGTGGCACACACAAGGCAGGATGTGAGCGGCAATGCGCTGGCACCTCTCTGATTCACCTCTGAGACAGGGTTTGGTTCAGGCTTATACCTTCAGGGTAGCCCAGGCACTGTGCCACAGAGCCAGGAAGGGTGTTGAAGGGAACGCACAAGCAAACCATCCCCTGTACCCAAACAACCTGCAAGCAGCAGAGAAAGGCCCTGAAATGGAAACCACAGTTATTGAGCCTTACAGCCATGAGAGCACCTCCTGCTGTGCACACTGACCAGGACAGGACCTGCAGAAACCAGGCACGATGCATAGTTTGTGATAACCTCTGAATTTCTTACCATGGCTGCTATATCAAGATGTTAATAAACTGAACACTGTTCCCCTGGAGACATTAGGTGATGGAAGCCAAAATCTGCTAATCTTTTAAAATAGCTTCTAGCAGCCTTCAGAAACCACCCCACCAACTGACTCCCAGCCAGCCCTCACTCTGGTCCTGAACTCAGAGCCCCAGAAAGCCTCAATCATGCATCCATCACACACACACATGTGAAGGCTCCATGCCAGTAGTATCCTTCCATGCAGAAAAGCATGAGGAAGCAAACATGAGCAGAGTCACATAACACATGGCACACGGCATCAGCACTCGCTTTCAGATCTTACGGGTATGTACTATAAATACAGAGACTGTAGATAAAATTTACACCCTTGATAAAATATATCACAGAAGAAGTAGCAGCATACAGGAAAGCTGAAAATGTCCTTCTGGTTATTTTTTGGTAACATATGTGTGAGTAATTACAGTCTGTTGGGTTTACCATTTATTTTAGCAACTCACATAGGCTACAGGCAGGAGCATAAGAACGTTGTTAAAGAGACGAGGTTTTCCTAGGAAGATGGGCATGTGCAGCAGGGGGTTGCAGTGAGGCATGCTGTCAGACATCTGCTGGCAATGTCACTGAAGGTCAGAGTCCCAGTATGTCTGCAATCAAAGCTAGCAACGACACATTCAGTAGAGATATAAGGGAAGATACGTTTCCACTCATTGTCCTGGAGTAATAAGTGAACTGCTAAAACTTTTCTTTTAAATATGCTGTATGTATTGCAGCAATGTACATTTGGATTTTCTTCACTGAAATGAGACAGCAATGATAAAATGAAAAATGAAGTAGTAGTGTGGCTTGCCAGTAGTTTCCAAAGGTTCACAGCTGTGGAATCCCATGTGAGAAAAAGCAACAAGGACTAGAAAGGTTATACTTAAAGTTCATGCAAATATGAACATAATGTTATGCAATACTTCTATGCCTCCCAGAACACTTGGGCTGACCCAGGTGTGGAGCAAAGATCAGGCATAAAACAGTTGTCATTCAGTTCCACACATTAGTCTTAGAAACAATTACCTGTGGCTGTAGCTGAACCATTCCCAGCACCGAGATAGAAAATAGTAGCCATGACCTCTCACGACACTGACTTCAAAGCAGCACTATTTCTTCTGCTTTTCCTTTGGAACCTCACTCTGTTTTTCCATCGAGGCCTGCCAAACCTTCACCTAGGCCCCAACAAGATTTTCCCTTGGTTTCTCATCTCAGATACTACAAACTGCACTGCGAGTGTAGGGCCAAGGAGCCCACCCCCTTGTCATGCTTAGAGCTAGCTTTCATGAAGAACAAAGTCAGCCATAAACGATTTCTTGTTTTTCAGACACGGAGCAATCTTCCTATGTGTGCACAATATGAGGGTGACAGGATCAGAAATGATATAGGGAAACCAGGAAGAGAACAAACAGAAGCAGAGACTGACTTCATTCGAACAGAGGGTCAGTAAAAATGAGAGGGAAATGGGGAGAAAAAAATGAGGGAGAGAAGGGAAGAGTGAGAGAGTACCCTGGAAGGACCGATGTACCAAAGCAGATGGCAGGGCAAAGATATTTGTTCATGTGCTCCATCTGACTTCTTTCACCAATCCTATACAAAGGTAGCTGTGTGAATGTGGGATAGACACGGGTTTTGTACATTAAGTTTCTGACTGTATGTAGATATGAAATAAGGATAAACAACAGAGTTGACCACAGTAGGAGATGTCCAGTCATTTCCTGAGTGAAATTCTGAAACATTTGCGTCTGAGAAAATAATTCTCAAAAAAACACACTTTCTCCTCAGAACCCAGTGCCAATCTGAACATTTCATACCACTTACAATAACAAAATTGAACTGCCATACAGATTATATGGGAAAATAACAGGGAAAACAAGGGAGAAAACAATTCAGTAGCATGGGATGGAAGTTTTATTACAAACTAGATGGCAACCAGGCTTATTCACAGAAACCTGGCTCTTTTTATGTTTTCATGGCTGTGAAAACAGCAGGTATCTACTTAGGAACTTGCTGGTATTTCTAGTAGGTAGCAGGACCCTGGCTATTCTTTGTCCTCATGAGCTATTTTTTCCTCTTGAGACTTAGGACATCCCTGCTAAACTACCTCCCTGACAACAGGAAGGTTGCCTCTGCCTGGAAGCCAAGAGAAGGTTCGAGCCAGTCCCTAGCCCAGCTGTCTCTTGTAACTCTTCTCCAGCTCAGCCCATGCATCCTCCTTGGAAATATGTAGCTGGTTTCACTGGTTGCCACGTGCCTCGACTCTTCAGGAGCCTCAGCAGCTCTCCTCATTTTGGGTAGAGGCTGGGGGGGGATTTTCTCCACCTCTATTGCTCTGTTTCTCAGCCTCCTTCCCCTAGATTCCTCCAGAGAAATCTCAGGTCAGGCAGTCAGCTGGAGCAGCAAATGGAGCCAGCTCCTTTGTTCTTCTTTCTAGGTTTTATGATGATGGCACTTAGAATGCAGCATGCAGGTTCACACAGTGCTTGCCAAAAATACCATGTTTATTTTTCATCAAGACAAAATAGGAATGCTGCTGAATATGTAGCTGTTTTGAAAGTATGGGAATTATCTCCACTAATTTCGTTAAAACGCCCTCTTCATAAGGGAGAGCAAAGCACTCACCAGGAGACCAAATCTCTTGCACTGGTGAATTTTACACACCCATTCTGGGACCTGGCACCCAAATACAAGTTTAGAAGACCTAAAATGGTAACATAAATCACCTAGCAATTTATTATGAAGTAATTATGTATGTACTGGGAGATGTCACACAATGTAACTCCATTGATTAAAATGGAATTGATATAGGGCACCTTGCCATATCTTGCAATATATCAAAGAATAACTTGAGCATGACTTCTGTCCCCACCACAGGGCTAGCAGGGTACTGCTTGCCTCAGAAACAGTGGTTGGCTTAAGCTGTTGTTGGTTTCACTATCAGCTGTGGTTAATTTTGGAAGAGACAGTACGTTTTTTTAAAAGGACAAGTAACTGATAAAGAGAGAGCACCCCAAAGAGGATTTTGCTTTTACTTTTGTGTCCACAAGGCTGATAGTAATAAAAATTTTAATCCTGCAGCTAAGGTCAAATATTAGGAAGCAGTGCTACTTGCTGGACACTGAAGAATGCATGCAACTTCTTTCATTTCAAGAAAAAATGCTGTCTTTCTCCACCAGGAGAGCAGGCTGAGTTTGCAAGTACCTTCTGCTTGCAATACTGCTAACTAAGGAGGAGTGCACTAACAAATAATGAGCTGGGTTGAAAGGCTGTGAAGTTCTTAAAATGAGTTCCTTTGGGGAATCTTCCTACGTGCTTTTTTGTTTCTAACCCTTCAGGATTTAAGTCCTTTAGTTCTCCATCATCATCAAAAAGGAGGGGATAGAGGAGAAAGAAGGATGCATCAAATATTAAAACAATAAAATACCAAAAAAGAATGGCATCGAGTTCTCTGTGGATGAAACTCTGTGACAGCACCGCTTGAGCTGTGCCAACAGAGAGAAACACGGGAAAAGTAACTTCTCATCATTAGCAAATAACTTCATTAGAGTAAGGAAAACAGTATGATCCCCTAAGCTGCTTTCTCTCTCCATCCAATTCACCGGGAATTTCTGCAAGAACTGTTCTTTGATGGGAAGAAGTTAAGCACTGGGCTTCGCCAGCTGCTGAGTATTCAGGATCACCTTTTGAAATCACAGCAGTGTGAGCCCCCTTATTTCCAGTGATGTCAGCACTGCTTTTATAAATACCATTTTCCTTGTAGCCCTTAAACATTCTGTCAGGCTTCTGGAAGAGGCGGATTCAATTCCTAGATGAACACAGCAGTTTCTGCACCCACGTGCTTCCGAGGGCTCAGTTTGGCTCTCAACCAGGGAGTGAATTTTTTCTTTGATGATTTTAGAAATCAGTTCCCCTGTTTGAGCCTGATTTTATTTACAGCATAGAGAACAAAACCTCCTAAACCAAGAAACCTGATTAGGATGCTATGTAACCGCTCTAATAATAGGAACAGCTCCTATTTATTTATAAAATGAGTGTTTGTGTTGCTCTCCAGGATTTGCAGTGAAGTTATACATACAGAGCAGCATCTCGCTGTGCCCGGCACTGCACAACGACGTACTGCAAATAAGGGAGCTTCTCCCAAAGAATTTACCACTGCTGCAGGTGACTTGTGCACTTCTGGCCATGTGACCTAAGCCACTAAGGCCTGGCCTATACACAAAGGCACGGAGAGTGTTGTTTGATACTGATTTAATTAAACCGGAGCAACTTTTGCGTGGGAGTATTCACACATTGCTTTAATTTGTGTTGATGAATTTACAGGCATGAACTAAATTTACATAATCAGTCTTAGGCTGTCATGAAAGATGACAAGCACAAAAATTGCACCAGTTATCTAAATGGATATAAATTAACCCCGAAGCCCTTTCTGGGCAGAAGGAAGCCTTAGCAATACTCTACATCTGCAGAGAAAAGCATCCAGCCAGAACAATTCTATTTATTATTTAAGGATTAACAATATGAGATTAAAAAGATGCAAAACCGATTCAAAAGTTTTTCAAAGCTTCCGTGTGTTGAAAATGATCTGCATAAAAAGTCGCACTTTGGAGGGCCGGTGGTGCAGCTGCCAGTCAGCGGGGGGCCCTGCAGGGAGGTCTGTGTTGCCAGGGCTGCACTCTGCTCCTGGCACTGTGCACAGCCAGGCCCACGGCACGGCACTGCTGGGCAAGGGGACAGCAAGGGAACCGTCCTCCAGCTGGTCACAGCCAACTGGCCTCGCTGGTAACACAGCCACGAGTTCTGGTCAGGTTTGTTTTAAGTTTAGTAGAGACCAGTTGGTGCCACACAGCTTTTATACTAATTAAAAATCAGAATCCAATCGTACTAATGTCACCAGCCAGACCCAAAGGACAGTATAAAGTAACAGCAGGACAAACACTGAGAGAGGGACTATTACAGTATTTAGATCACAGGGAAAGATGTAAATTACAAATAATGAAGGGAAAGTATTGCAAAGATCTATAATTTCTGTATGAAGATCAACAACAGGCTTTTGAAATGCCAAAAAATTACATCCATGGCAAGGCAATGTCACAGTGGGAGAGGAAAGATAGTGACAAACAGTTTGTCAGAAAGGTAAGAAGCATTTGATTCTCTCTCCAGCTGTGGCATTGGATATTCTTTTTATTACTGTGGTTTGTGAGGCTCCGGGTGGATCTGGGCAATTGTTACAGAAAAAAAAGTAGTTCCACAGCTATTATTGAAGCTAAAAAAGAGAAGTTCACTTTGGCTGCACCGTGCATTTTACCTCGTGCACTTGTCTTTGGAATTGCACAAGAAATATTTTGTTTCTCTGTTAATGGAAAATGAAAATCTTTTGATAATCACATGAATACATTTGATTGGAACTTCAAGATGAAAGTGTTTGTATACCCATCTTGAAAACCCTTTTCCCCCTTTCTGCTGGATATTTTCAGCTATTTGATCACAGAAGATCAAGAAGAATTTTCTATGGAGCTGAGCAAACGCACCCTGTTAACATCTTAGGGAACAATGAGCGCTTGGTGATTAGTCAAAGGGGAACAGACACCTCGTAGACTAACTAACCCTGCCATTGCCAAAGCAAGACTGTTCACAGATCGCTGACAAACAGAGAGAGAGAAAATAAAGGTAGACCATAATTTTTTATGAAAAGTTTCTTCCCTCTAATTTCTAAAGCCAAACAAACCCAAGCACTTCTATATTACATGTAAGATAAACAGCTTCAGGGCTGAGGTAAAATATTTTGCTAACTGCATATTCATTCATATTTGCTCTGAACATTAGAGATTATTTTTTTAACATATAATGTGTTGGACTGAGAATCTTTGAAACAGTGTATATATATATATTTTATCAATGGAAAAAATAAAACCAACACAGGTTCTCTCATGCCTGAGGGTGTGGGCTGTTTGCACAGACTGTGCAGAGCCTCAGTTTTCACAAGGTGCACAGCTCCTGCTGACCGATGGCTCCAGTGGGCTCCAGTGCTGGCTCAGCTGGTGCCACCACCAGCACCAATTGGTGCCAGCAGTGCAGCCATCAGGGTGGACTGGATCCTGACACTGTTTATTGCACACATGCCAACAAGATGTCAGAGGAGCAGTCACCTTCTACACTTCGCTAATCTAATCAAAGGTTAGCTTTGACCAGTGAAGTTCCACATCCTAATGCCACTTCTGAAAGCTTATGATCTTCTTCAAGGATATTAAAAAAAAGCCAAAAGTTAACAATGGACAAACACTAACTTCCTATGGGCAACTTGTCCTTGTTCAACAACATGGCACAAGAAACACACTAATAGGTAAGATTCACATCTGGTGGACATTTGTTCATCTCTCCCAAAAGTGGAAGTTGCTTCACCTCCAGAAGTCAATAATATCTCTCCAGCCACCTGTTTTATGTCTCGCTGACCATTACTGCATACTTTTCCCTTTTTCTGTCTTCTCCCTTCCTGCTGGCACATGTGATTCATGCAGGCAACACAACACACACTGCCATCTGCACATCACAGAGCTGCCTGTTTGTGTATCACAGTCATTTGCTCCATGCCTTTTCTGGACCTCTCATCTCCATTGGGTTTTTTCTTTCATTCTGCTGCTCTTCTGTCCCAGTAACTTGGAAAACATTGCTGGCAGGCAGTCAGACTGAAGACAGTAAGTTTATTTTACAATTGAACTAGCTTTTGCTGAATATTCTGAGCTCTTTCATCCAGCTGAGAGAGTTCACGATCTCTGTTCCCCAACTGTTGACATTTACCTGCCCTTTCTTTCACTCCTAGCTCTCTTTCTGTCATTCACAACTCTGATTCCACAGTGACCTATTACCATTTGTCTTTTATTCCTGCACACTTTAGAAATGACATCTTTTATGTTGATATATGGATTCCTCTACCTTTTACATTCCTCTAAACCCTTATGCAGCGTTACTGTTCTTTAGAAGGAGCAGCAACTAGCTGCTGCGGCTTGCTCTGCCTCTTCTCACAGCCTCCTCAGCACAAGGCAGGCTTCTTCTGCTAATGCCAGGGCCGGCCCTGGTGGAGGAGAGCACTGATCACGTGCCAAGCAGTGGGCTGAGGTCAGGGCCCACTTGTCTGCCCATAAGCTGGGGACAGGCCTGGCCCCATGGAGCTGAACACAGGAGCACGCAACACTGCTAGAAGCTGGGGCTGTGGCTTTTGCCACAGGTGTCCTAAAGAAGTGAGCCCTGCCTTCACTGTTCTCTCAGAAAGGAAAGGGCACCTGGGACAACCTGAGCCCAGCTTCAGGCAGCCCTGTCTCCACAGGAACACCTTAGATGGCTTTAAAGAGGACTACAGTGTGTGACTGAGTGCCAGAGCTGCAGGCTACGGAGTTGCTGGTGGTGGATGAGGGAAAAGTCCTTTCACTTAAGTATGGATTTTAATCTATGGCTGGGGCAAATGGAGGGTGGGAATGCATTAGGTAAGGTTACAAGTTTGTTTGACTCAGCTAATCAATAGCTAAGTAAAGAAGACTATCTATCCATGGAGAAAATGTACTTATTCACTTGCAGAGGAACTGGGAGGCGCTTCCAGCACCGCTTTGTATACAAATGCCTTTGGAGTTTACTGTCTCGTTTAAATAATGTTCTTTATTTTAATTACACACTGATAATCTCTCTATGGTAACTTATGACAGCATTCTCCATGCTTAGTTAAAGCGGAGCAGATATGTGTAAGTAAATGAGCTGAACGGAGCAGGCACGCTGCTGCCACAGAGTGCTTTGTGCACGGCTCCTTAGCCAGACAGCAGTGCAAAATGTAGCTTCTCCCCAACCCCACTGCAGGTTTAATTGAGAGTTTATAACGCAGCGCTGTTCAGGGAAGGTTTTCAACAGTCTTTTCCCATGGCTACATGGGTGTTTTTTTTTTTTTTTTGTCTATCTACAAAATTTATTTCTTTGTATTTTTCTTTTTTTGTACTTTTGATACACGGCTCTCCGAGGGCTCAGTATCTTCATGTCCCTTTTACAGAACAGGAAAATCAGTCAAAGACTAAGTAATCTGCCTAAGATCACAGAGGAAGGCTGTGGCATCATCACACCGAGACCTGAGGTCTCCAGAATCCTATTAGTACACACTAACCCCCAAACCATCCTGCCTTTCTTAAAAGCATTACTATTACACTGAAGCATATAGAGGCTCAGATGGAAACAAAACCAGAAAGCATAAACAAATTCAGCATTTCAGCGACTGTTGATATTTTGAAAGAAGAGCAAACATATAGAGTTAGATTAGCTCGATCTAAATTTAGACAGGAAATTCTAGGGTAATCCATTTAAATCTATTTCACAACTATGGGTTCATTATTCAGCGGACTGAAATATTCCTGAAAACAAAAATGAGTTCTTCTCAATACACAGTGGTGCACAGTTCTCCTTTGTGAGCTCTATTTCAAATGTGACCTGTGTCTACAATCTTAAAGGTAAAATCTGATGGAAATAAGAATAACTCTCTCTTAAAAATATTCCCTCTTCCCCAGGCTGTGATAAGCCTGTCCATCACCACAGGCCTGATAAAAGGGCAAAAGCAAAGGTCACTGACATTAGCAGTTACACAGTCATGCAACAAAATGGTTGTGGAAAAACGTGAAGTTATTCTCTACTTTGTCGTTAGCGTCACAGACACTGCAAAAACTAACCATGCTCTTCAGAAGGAATCTGGCAACACAAGAGCAGAGCTCCTGCACAATGGGAACTCTCCTATTCATTTTATGAATAGATAAAAAACGGTGGTTGTGAGCAGTTTTGCAATGTAGCAGACACCTTATTTTAACTCCACGCCTTCCTGATTTATGCTCTCAGGCCATTTTTTTTCCTGTTGGTCTGTCAGTTGTTCACTGAAATGACTTTATCTCACCTGAAATCCCCACTATCAGTGGAAGCAGGAGTATGCAGAGCACTTCCTAGTGTGTGGGGCAGTGAGAAGTTAGGTAAAGAACAGGAGGGGATAAAAAGGCTTAATAAAGAGATAAAAGAGAGCCTTCGGGGAAGCTCACAACACCTCTGCTTGAATACTTTGAACACTTCCTCCTGCTTCCAAGTTCCCGGAGCAGTAGGTAAAGTCCAAAGTCCAGCCAAGGCATTTCACAGTGTAATCAAGTAGTGACCTTGAAATATATTTAGTTAAGAGACTGTTTGTTTTATATACACCTGCTATGCTATCTTATTTGTCATGCCCAGAAGGCTCTGCATGACTTACTACCTAACTATCACCATAATTCATCCTTGGTTGCAGGTGACTATCATGAAAGAAAGAAGAAAAGTTCCCAGCAAACTCAGCTCGTCACCAGCAGCCACTTGGGCTGGAGAAGAGGTTGTTCGTGGGCTGTGAGCTGAGCACTACAGTCCAGTTAATTGCACACTAAAGAAGAAAGCTCAGCTCATGCTTTATATCTTTCATATTTGAGGTTGTTCTTACATTCAGGGAAGTAAAGGAAATTGAAGCCTGAGCTTCTTCAGATCGTAACATGAATTGTATTGTATTTCAGGGAATAATCTTTCTGTGTGACTAATATGCATTCATTTCACCGTTCTTTGGAATTGAAGGCAGGGCACTGAGATGTTATTGTACTGCTAAGTGCAGTAAGAGCCGAAGAGCAAGTAGCTAAATACCCCGAGGAAAGCAAACACAAAGCTAATTACATGTAGCAACTGCTCTACCACAAGGATTTACTGGAGCAAACAGTTAAAACCAGAAGCAGGGTGCATAACTGCAAGCAGCGTGTTCGGCTTCAGATGCATCTAGTCCTGTAACATCTACCTGAAAGAGCAATTCTGTCTCGTGGACGGTGCCTCATCAACTTAATTGGGAACACAGAGGGAAGTTAGAAATAGTGGGCTGAATGAGGGTTTGTTTGTGGGAGTAACATGGTGCCTGTGAAAGGACCAAAGCAATGGGCAAATAGTCTCGCAGGCTTTTTTTGTTTGTTTGTTTTCTGCATGGTATTTTACCACCATCCAATTTTTTTTCAAGGTTTACCAACGATTTGAATGAAATTCATCCGAACCAAGACTTGATATTCAAGGCTGCCCCTCGGCAAAGAGGGGTTTTGCATTCATTAATATTGCCTTGGGATGAAGGAAGGAACAGGAGAGCCCTGATTGACCTTGGACATTTATAAAGGTAATCTAATTTGTGCTTGTTTGCTACTTTTTCATTAAAGCCACTCCTGGAATGTTTCTTATCACGGGTTGCACTTCCCTTGAGAAAAGTTTTAACAAATAGACCAAACCTGGCAGAGAGCTGGCCCAGCAGCTGCACTTATGTGCAGAAGTGATGTGGAAATGCAGTTTTGAAGATATCTGTGATCTGGCTTGCAAAACTAGGATGTGCTGTAAAAGACACAGCTGTGGTTTATGGCTCATTGAAGGTGAAGTCAGAATCAGGAAAGTCCATGGCCAAACAAGTCAACCTGTAGCCAGTGAATGGCTCGCCTTGCGTTCACGTGGAACTGACTAGTCCATCAAGGACTGAATTAATCTGGTCCATTCACACAGGTGAGCCCATTTTGCAGCTGGCACATATTAACAATTGCTGTCAGCTCATGTAGACACAGAGGAGATGGCAGTAAATCTGCTCCCTGGTCCTGAAGATTTCTCGCAACCGTAGGGTTTGAGACATAATTCCAGAAAGGCCCTGTCCAAGAAACAGCCAATGTCAATGGCGAAAAGAAATGTTATAGTTCTCAGAAACCTTACCAGTACTGGGCAGGAACTTTGTTTCCCTGACTTCAAGTATATTTGTTATACCACAGATTAACTACATCCATTTAGGGAAGAGATGGTCTTGATTCATTGTTTCATCTCAGGAACCACAGGTGATGTTGTACATAGTCTGTTTACACCCTCGGGGTTAGTGAAAATGAAACCAAACTAAGAAAACGCAGACCATTGACCAGAACGAGACCTGCCAACATTTCCTTCTTTAATCTCTTAACCAAACAATATGACACATGACAGCGCAACGGTGAGGATGAGGTTTCACAGCCTGCTGAAAATGCCATTTTTTGGTCAAAATTTTTAAAAAAAGAATATTATGCTTGTCTGATTTACATGTCGCACATCAAATAAGCCACACGGGGTACCATGCTTCAAAACGGACTTATTTTTTAAGAAATGTAGATTAATAATCCTCCTTGCTTAAAAAATGAGCTTCAATATTTGTGCGAATCGTAGAGTGAAAAAAATCAATGTGCTATCGACTGCTGGGGATGATCACATTCATTTTGCCCTTTGTGGTTGGTGAAATCCATGCTGCAATTACAGAGACAGGCTGGCAGCAAAGAGCCTCAGTTGGGCTTTCAGCTCCACATTAATCCAAAACTCACCATTTTAATGCAGATATAGATTGCCACGAGTCAATAGCTGACTACTTGAATTGTGAAGTAGCAGTTCCATGCTATATTGGCAGTGCTGGCTGTTACAGTACCTTCAAGTATTTCGAGATTTCAAAGCGTTACTCCATGCAAGTGAAGAGCGCAACTGACACCACACTGGAAGGGGACTGCAGCATTAATGCTATTACCATTAAGGAAGTAATCTAGAATAAAGACAGAATACTTTGAAAACTACATGTAATCTTATAGTAGATCAAGTGTAGGCTTTTCATGGGATAAAGTACGTATGCACTTAGATCATGTTTAAATGCCCTAATGCATTATATAATGCTTATGTGCATTATCATAACTTCTTCCCTTGCTGAATTTTTTAAATATAGCTCCCATTTCTCTCTCATTTCCACTGTTTCCAGCACAGAAGACTTCACCAAAGTTAAAGAAATTGCTCTGCATTTATTATCTGGCAAGTGAGGTCAGAATTTGGCTTTGAGCAGTAATTTCTTCCTCAGCAATCAGTCTGTAAGCAAAAAATGAATTCTGACACTAAATCTGTATGAAGGATTGGAGGATCTACTCAACTGGTCAGCATCTCTTCTGCAGTGAGCTAGGCACACGGCGCCTTCAGAACTCTATTTTACATACAACAACTATATCCTTGTATACCTTTATGATACCAGACTCTTGCTAACACCATTAATGGGTATCCCCATGAGATGGTAAAATGTGCACCAACAGATCCCAGAGGCAGCGCATGACAGCTGTCATTTATGGTGCACAAGGCAAGCTCCACTCAGAACATGCCGAGCTCCCTGGAAATGCTCCCGCTGATTTTGCTGAGCTACGTGTGTGAATGTAGGCAGCTTCACTGCATGGGCAAGCACTGGATCTGTGCTTGAGAGGGGCTGAATGCTGCTGCCCGGCTGCTAGTGTTCCCTGGCATGGAGCTGTGCTGTGGCATGCCTGCAGGTCCAGGGGTCACTGGACAATCTGTCTGTGGCCATCTTTGCTGTTCATTATAGAACTGTTGAAGCATTTACATGTTTTCCAACCACTACGTGTTGGTGCATTCCAGGGGTGCTCTCTTTCAGGAATGACGCTGATCAGCCTTAACTTCTCCACATGTATCCCCTTTCTGCACTAGAGGGAGGGACAAGAGAGGAGTGTGCTAGGATTGAGCACCACATGCAGCTGTGCCTAAAGTGCCTGGTCACTTTTGTTATCAGGGCAGCCTGAGAACTCAGGAAGGTCTATTAGCACATGTAATACTATCAATAAAAAAATAATGAAATAGGTAATATATAAGGAGTAGGCCTAGATATTTTTCTGCAAGATCAGATGTCTGCAGTGAAAAGAAGCCACTGTCCTTTGTTCATGTCTGAAATGTAGACTCATTTGATGTTGGTAAGCCTTCATGTGGTTTTAGACTCTTAATGATGAGTCCTGCGCAGACTATGCACCTATAAGGCTTTGTGGAGGATTTATGAAAGAAAGAGGATTCACCCTGGTGTTACGTATTGGTATTCTGTGTAGCTTTTCTTAGCACACCTAATATACCTTAACAGTCTACCTTAAAACCATCATGATATTGGAACAAGAATCTTAACTTTGCCTGCAGAAAAGAAATGGTTCTTTCTGCTGACCTGGAGCTGATGTTGTATCTGAAAGTCTCACTAAGTTCAAAATTTGATATAGTGAGGAAATGAAGATCTTTTATAAACAAGCTCTCATTATGTTTGGAAACAAAGAATCACGGGTTTGCAGTTTTTGGCTGTAAGCTTTAAAACATTTTACATGGGATTTCCTGAGCCAAATACAGTTTCCTAAAAGATTACAGTTTATCTCAACTATTAGTATAACTGTGGCATGGGTCTCATTGAATTTGATGAGCGAAGGACTTGCATTTGCCTGAAGTGGCTGAGGGTCTTCCATGGGGAGGCTTTCTTTACCTGGGACTGCCCAAACTGTAAGTTTGCAGAATAAGGTCCTGTCCTGGTATAACTGCTGTGATCTAAAAGGTCATGTAGAAAGATCTCACAGCCACGACCATACAACATCTATTAGCATATTTGTAAGCAAATGGGAAAAACAACAACAAGAGGTTTTAAAGAGTTTTTTTTTGTTGTTGTTCTTTTGTTTGTTTGTTTCATTTTTTTAACTTGATTTTGATATCTGAGTAGTTCTTGTTAGTTATTAGGGATTGGCCTTATAGTGAAGCACATCATGACAGCCATTATGCAGAGACCATAAGATTAGACACTCTTTTTACAGCCTGTCCAAACAAGCAGGAGACAAACTCTGTCCCAGGAAGCTTGCAATCCTCAGAGAAAGCTCACACAGAAGGAATAGGGTGTTGAATGCACAACTGAACAGCATCCCAGCACCAAGCAGCATTACCAGGTTTCAGGGAAACTGTTACAGCACAAACCATGAGGCACAGCATGCTACAAGGGGAGAGCTGATACCAGCTCACTGCCTAGGCAGTGACAAAGTAGTGGTGAAATGGGACAAAAGGTGCCCACCCTGAACTGCTCCAGCACTGCAGGGCCCTGCCTGGCTCCTCTCTGTGCTTTCCCAGGCCTGTTCTGCAGGCACTGGTTCGGTTTCCCACCACCGGCAGCCCACTCCCTGCTTAAGGGCGAGGATGTAGGCTGAGTGCTGGGCTGCTCTCCCAGCCACTTCCACAGCCTCTGGGCTTCCCGTTCTGCTGCCCCACGCTGCCCAGCTCGTACTGCCTCAGCTTGGGTGTTTTCAGAGCATCCCGCTTCAGGCTGGCTCTGACACTTAGTGAAATTCTGGACTCCAAGAAAGTTAATTCTGAGCAGTTCAGGAGAAGTAAGGCTGCCTTTAACAACCTCCACCTGGAATAAGAAAATGTAATAAATTCTTCATGTTTACTGCGTTTACACAAGGCCCCAGACTATGGATTACCTTTTTATTACTCCTTGTTGTAAGTTTTTTTTTTTTTTTTCTCTATTATTAGTTTTTTTAACAAAACAGTGGCAAGAGGAGAAAATTGTTATCTTCCCTGTGGACATTTACAGGCTTTTCAATGAAAGTTTAGTTACAGATGCGCACTCTTTGGAAGCATGAAATAGTTTTCCCTTACACTGCCGGTCTGCCCCATTTCTCAACAGAAAAACTTTCCCAATAATCTGGCAACAGCTATTGTACAGCATTAGATAAATGGCAGTTTTGAAATATCTGCTTCAGTACTGAAAAAATACCGAAGAATGAATGCACACACAAATACAGATTCCTACAGAGGAGTCCCCTCGTGCACTTTTTCACAGACAAAAACCCAGGCAGTAGCTTTTTATTCACTCCTTTTTGCTGCAAAAATCTATTCACTCTCCAGCAGCGAGTGGAATTTTCCAGTGCTGCTTAATGTTGAAATAATGAACTTTGGTAAATCTAAATCAACTTAGAGCAAACTACAAATATGAGAAGTGGTAGATTAGGGGGCAGTGTGTGTCATTTCATCATTGGAGCTGAGCCATTCCCAGACCTGCTGTACTCACGGATCATAATCTAGTTCCTCTACTGCTTCCCTCTTATCCTGTTTCCATCACTTGGTATTATCATTTGGCATTATTATCAATCCCTGTGTTACTGCATGATGCTGTAATATTGCAGGTCTTCTCCAGGAGAAAGATACAATATTTTTGAAAAGGAATAAAAACTAACATTGTACTGTGTCTGCATTTCAAGAAAACACTGTTTAGGGAAGGGTTTGGCATAATCTGATCACTAAAGAGAATGAATTTCCTCTCTGCTTGGCAGGCCTTTGGGCTGATTACAAAGCATTTGCAGAAAGATGCAGTATGATGCAGCACGACCCACAGAAATGCCCAGAAGTGCCCAGCTCATCTAAGTGAGAAGGCAGCTGGCAGGAAATCAACCTCAGAGAAGATGGAAATAAAATGAGTCAGGAAAAACAGAGTTAAGGGAAGGAAAGTACAGCAACTCTCAATGACTGTTTTAAAAAGCAAAGGAAAAGGGAGCTGAGATGACATACTTTGCACGCTGCTGCCCGAACAAGAGGAGATACAGGACACCACACTGTGGACTGCAAAGTCAGCTCCTCTCTATGCCTCATCAGACATTTTAGAAGCTGAGAAACTAGGCTTTAAAATTCCTACTCATACTTGTCATTTCAATGGATATTTCCAACTAAGTAAATGAATCAGCAATATTAGCCCACCAAATAAACAGAGAAAAAAACCTTCAAATGCCTTAAAAACAATTGTCTGTGGTTTTAAATAGAATAGACTTGTAACAGATACCAAAATATATCATTCAACTGAAAACCAATTCCACGAATTCACTGACATGCTTTCTGGTTTGCATCAGAAGAGGCGACGCCTTGTTCAGCAGCACCTTACTGCACGAGAGTGTCAGTGGATCTGCTTGCAGAATGCTGTGATGGCAGCAGGAAGAGGAACAGAAGAGATATGGCCCCTTTCTCTCATTATGCTTGATTATTTTTTAAAGTTCAATGAACTGATCCAGCCCTGTTATTCAACAAGCATCATGACATATCCAGGTTGACTTCTAGCACCTAAACCATGAGCCATGATTTTAGACTCCACAAAACATGATGATCATGAAGATAGAAGACAGCAGATGTGGACTGCTGTTGGAAGGGCTGCAGAAAGGCTTCCTGTTTGGGAGAGAACTTGCTAAGTGACATATTCAATTAATGGAGCCTTTTAATTTAAACTTGATACGGCCAGTGCAAAAGACTGGATGGAATGAAGAGCACAGCATCAACCTCAAAGGTTTTATAAGTACCCATCACAGATTATTCAAACACATCTGCACAGTGTTAGAATATACTCCATACACTGCCTGCCCGCACAATTCTTATGTTGAATTTGACATTTTATGCTTCACTTAAAAATGCTTAATGGCTCTGACCCTGTACACCTTGCAGAGCCGCTGTCCCTGGCTGCTCTCAGCCTCACTGGGCTCAGGGTTGGCAGTGGGCTGAAGACCTCCTCCAGTTTGAAGGGAAGACCCCACAATAACAAAGTTTTGTGTTTATGGTTGCTCATAAGTCCTTGGAAAATGAACTGCGTTGTTCTGAGGTGTGCATAAGCTATGGAAATTAAAAATGCAACGGTGTATGTCGTCTGTATAAACTGCCCAAGCATAGGTCAGCTACATTTTGAAGACCAAACCTTGTGTTCCACAAAATGCTGCTCTTCCAATAGAGCAACAAAGTGAAAGCTAAATCCAATTTAAAATAAACTGCAGCTCTCAAATGGTTGTGTTTTCAATGCCATAACTTAGCAGTTCAAAAAACAAGGCAAAAACTTTTTTACTTGTCAATGCACAAACAATATTACCACTTACAGAGAACTGTCAAGTGGGAAAACTTCTTTCAGCAGAATTAAGAAGAACCACACTTTACAATACATTTATTACAAATGTTCAGAAAAGCCCTGGTCACTGAAAAAATCCCAACATCACCAATATTCCTTGTTCAATCGTTACTGATGTTCTTAATGGATGATAAGTTGCTCCATTAGATAAAGTTTTTTACTTCTTAAATGAGGTGTGAGGGAAGGAGAACTACAGAGGCAAGCAATTATATTTCTAACAGAAAATAAAGCAAGTTAAATGCATCTGAACCAAAACTCAATTCCAAATAGTTTTCCCATCTCATGTGCATTTTCAATATTGCAGATACTATTTGCATCCTAAATGAGAATGAAAAGCTGTAAAAGTTTTTTGATGTAAAAACTTAAGAAAAATTTGTTTCTGTCAATTGAGTTCAAATCTGCAACCTTTTACGCTTTCCATTTAACGCATTTTTGCTAGATAGTACATATTTCCAAACAAAACGTAAGGAAATGGAAGTTCCAGGAAATGATGTAAAATCCTGCATGAACAATTTGCAAAGTACTTTTCAAAAAATCTTATAAATGGAAATGAAATTTCAAAGGTAGACTACTACAGCAAACTATTTCACACTTGAAAAATCCACATATTTTGTAAAAAAAATAGATTTTGACAGATTATTTTCGGTCAACTCTCTGTGATATCAATATCTCAAGCCCATGAACTGTCAGACTGTGTGAAGCTATTACAAATACTGAACGTGTAAATAAGTATCTCCATTTAAATTACTTCATACTTCTTCACACAAGAAACATAAATGCAAGAATAGAACAATCTGACTGTAAACATCTAAATATGTCCTTTAAAAGCCAAAGGAATGTCAGAAACAATTTATTTTCAGCCAGTGCAAACTGAGACATTAAGTGGCAATTCTACTTCCATTAGCTAAATCTGGCAAATATGCAACTGTTTAAAGGCATTGTCAATAGCTATTGCACAATTAAGTATTTGTACTGATGCCTTATTAAATTACCCTTTTCAAGTAGGCATAATAAACTAGGAGCTCACTGTACAGATTTTCATGGTGAAAGTCCAGATCAGTGGAAAATTTATTTAAAGAGAATGCAGTCCACTGAGTAATGAAGTAAATGTCAAACGGTCTTGGGCAAATAAACCTGAGTTGTCTTAAAACTTTTTTGTCAGATGTAACTAAAGAAGACATTGGTGATAAAACAACCTTCAGAGTAATGGTTTTGATTTCCTGAATCCCCACGTAAACTTTCAAATGCGTCTCCAGCACCAAATCCTACTTGGTATGACATGGAGATCAGTGCCATGAGCAGGACAGATGGCAAGGCAGCTCTGCTGCTTCAGCTCCAGCTGATCATACAATCATAGAATCCTTAAGGCTGGAAAAGACCTTTAAGATCATATAGTCCAACTGTCAACCCATCACCACCAAGCCCCACTAAGCCATGTCACTCAGTGTGACACCTATCCTTTTCTCAAACATCTCCAGAGACAATGAACTCCAGAGACAGTGAACTCCAGAGACCACTGCCTGGGCAACCTGTTGGTGCTACAGGCCCGGCAAAGAGCTCCTGGAACTGTGAGGAGAGGGACATGGGCTGTGGCTGCTGGGTTCACCTGCTGCCCCTCACCCAGCTCAGGGCACAGCTGGGAGGGAAAGGAAGGCAAAGTTGTTTTTCTGCAGTAACATACTACTTCCCAGTGGCAAGGTATGTCTTTGAGGGTAAGTGTCACTTAGGATGGGCTATCCTTGTGGTATCAAAGCTCCCTTCCCCTGTCCTCCCTGCTCTGATCAGCTACATAGCTGGACAGAAGGCAAAAAGTAGACTCCACTCTTTCTAAACTTCTGCCTAGAAGAACAGACCAGGCTGCCCGTTCTGTTATGCGCAGCACAGCCTGCCGTGCACACAGTCTGCCTTGCCTCAGTCATGCCTGCCTTCAGCTCACATCAATGCAGTTCGGGCACCTGCTCAAGATTTTGGAACAATGCAAAACAAAAAGATTCACCTTAAATGTATCATCAGACCACTTCCAACATTCAAAATTTCGTCAGCTCCACCATATAATCTTTACATTTGTTCTCACTGGCTGTACGAAGATTTCTTTGCAAAGAGCTCTCTTCTATTGTTAGCTTCAGCCCGATGCTTTTAGGAACGGTAAAGTTGCCACAGCCAAACTGTTATACATAGGGTTGTGAATTTATTCTTTTAAATTACGGCTTAGTATATTTAGTGAGCTTGTTTTATATCTAGCGTTTATTTAAGCGGTTTTCATTGTATTGACATTTTATAATGCCCTCCTAATATTCTTATTATTGATTTTAATACAGCAATGGTATTATTCATGGTGACACCTATTGGAAAGCAAGCTTCAATTATATCAATAGATGCTATTATTATAACATTGATAACATTAATATTTGATAGTGGTATAAAATGTGATGCATTGGCAATTAACTCATTAATATAGATATCATTAACCAAAAATGTCAAAGTTGTTTTAATGATTTTTCTGTTGCTTTCTTTTAACAAATTTTCTGATCACCAGCTATTTTGCATTTCTGAGTACGTATTCTCCACAAAAGTTGTTCTGAAAGCTAAATAACACCATCCGTTTGAAATAAGAAAAGATGGGTTTTTATGGCAGGAGAAGTGCACCGGGTCCTGGAGCAACAGCATCAGCGAGAGACACGGTACGTGCAGCTCCAGCCCACAATATTCCAAAGTCAGGATCTGCCCAAACAGAACCGTGCCTTTTTTCTGGCTGCCTAGCAACCAGAATTGATCCAGCACGAGTCACCTGACTCGGGAACCGCTGGTGGCAATATTACTCCATCATTTCTCTTTTGCACACTGAACTGATGAAGGTTCTATCAGAAGCAGCTATTAATTGTTTCTTTCTTTTCTCTCCAGCTTCTTAATTATACAGTGGAAACATTTCTATTGCTGTTACTGATAGGAAGAGAGCACACTGAAAAGCTTAAAAAATGAACAGGCTTATTCAAATCCGTCTCGAGCTAAAAGAGCAAATATTGCAAGCCACAACTCACTGTCAACTCTGCCATCCCAAAATAACAAACGCAGCGAGCTGCTCAGATGGCAGCAGAATAACCGTTGTTACCACATCTGCACTGATGGACAATTTGCAGTGATCTTTTAAAAACCACAGCCTAAGAATACTTGTTGTTTTGATGACTCAGTTGGAATTCACCACCACATTTGTCTTGCTTTCATCATTTCTAAACATTAGCATTTTCATCTGTTGACCGAAAGCACTTCTGGTCTTCTATAACATATATATAAAACACTTTTGATCTTTTAAAATCCTCCTGTCAACCTGGAATCACACAGCCTCTTACATTACCTTGTTCTTGTCCTTAATGGTGACCCGCAGTGAACTCTGCACTCCCTACTTTCAGATGTTCGACATCCTTCCTTTGTTAAAAGCTGCTGATCAGAGAGGAACATTGTGCTCACTGCGTTTCTCTCTATAGCCCCTCGCAATCATTTACAGGAATTACACTAAAACACAGGGTATGGGCAGTGGAAATTTCATTTAACCACATACCATTTTTTGTTTTGCTTCCTATAATGCTTAATGCTTTAAGTAAATACAAAAATCAAATGCACCTTTGTACTCGTACACTTGGCCCACCATGAGCGGTCGAATACAATATTGAATCCAGGAGCGGCAAAAAATTAATCCACAAACACTTAAATTGCCTTTTCACCTTTTTTTCCTTTGAAATGAACATTCTGTATAAGCTCAGATGACATTTGTCCTTTTAAGAAGTGAAGAAATGTTACCTAAATGGACCGTATATCCAGTTTCACTTTTCCTCCGCATCATATTCAGATCTGGTAGATGGGATTTGATTCTGTTTCCCATAATGCCCCCTTGGCTTTTTCTGTAAAAGCTTAACAAGGACACAGCATCAGAGAGTCTTTAGTGGCTAATACCCGACCCCTTTCTCTCACATTACAGCTCCAAGTGACCATTTTCATGGCAAAAGGTCACCACCATCCCCATCCCCATGGAACCAATGTGCATCAACCTTCTAACCTTTGCTGCCGAGAGATGATAGCTATTTGGGCTGCAATCCCTTCATTACAGATGGTCCATATTTTATATTTAGTGTGGGAGGTCAAATTTAGGAAAGCAATTTCTCTTAAAGCTAAGAGTTCCAATAATCCAGGATCTTCTATTGGCTTATGGGTGAGTGGACAGTAATGGGCTTATGGACAGCTCCAGATTTCTTCTCTTCACTGGGGAGGGAATTTCGCCAATCTAAATTTTTAGGATTGGGTGGCCACCATTGTTTATTATTCAATGAGCTCTTATTAGATTGTATCTAAGCACACTGCAGCAGGCAGAGAGTATCCTTATAAGCAGGCTCACAGGCTGGATCAATATCTCAAGGCATTTACAGTCTTCTTGAAACAGATTAAACAATGCTATTTTTTTTAAACGTGTTTTTAAAGATTATATGCAGTCATGCAGTTTTGATAGTGACAAAAGCCTTCATCCATTATCATTATTAATCACAATGGTTGATCTGCTGTTAAAGCAGCTTGCATTTTAATACTGAGACCACCTTTCATGGAAATAGCCTTACACTTGGAAGCAGATCACATCAGGATTGAGGAAATCCCAAAACCAATGATAAGATACAAAGGATCAAACTCCAAAGTGTTTGTTAAAATATGTCTGCTCTAATTGTGTTGAAAGAGGAATGCTTTGATCCATTTCTTATTCCATTTTGTATCCATTTTTGTAAGATGACCCAATTATTATAGCCTACAACCACAAATGTTTGTGCACATACTTAAAATCGTAAACTAAATCCAGAGCCAGTAAAGCATTTAAGAGTGTTGTTATACCTGGTCCTACCCAGGACACATCCAAGTATGTGTGTTACCTGCTGGTAAATGGCAGATCCACACGTAGCTTTAGATGTGTAAAGTAACCATTTACAAACCATACCACCATTGAATGACTCCAGCTCTTGAAGGCCAATGCAGTCTACCTCATATGGCTAAAGTCCCTCTTAGTCCTTCCAAACTGTTCCAAGACACAAATGCAATTTTGAAGTGGTCTTGCAATAAGCAATTGTTCTCTTTGCTATTGCCCATATGATCACGTTCTCTGTTAACTGTAAATATTCACCACCCCATTAGTGAAATATCAATTTGTCCAAGATAGCACTGACCAAAGCTCTCTGCAAAAAAACCAGAGCTTGCTACGGGCAGGGAACAGAAGCAATGCTGGGTCCCCACACACGAAGGGCAAAGAGCATACTCTTCTGAGCAGCTTCTGGTTGCTCTGCAAAGTGTCATTAGTTTACATCTGTACCCTTAACATGGTTCGGAGCAGTATTTTTCAAGTTTTCAGTTTTCTCCTTTAATAACAGATGCACAGATTAGAAAAGGAGACCCTCAGGCTAAAAACCTGAGTTATCTGACCGACACTGCAAGAACGAATGCCAATCACAATGAAAATCCGAGACCTAAGCCAGGACTACAGCTGCTCTCTGGAACGAGATTTCTTAGATGTTTATATGCACCTCCCTTAGTCCTCTCTGCTTGCTGAAACCTCTCCATAAGGCTTCCAAGGAACCCACCTGCTTCACTGGCAAGTGGGCCGCAGCCACAAAGCCCTGTACCGCTGGGGAGCTGGCAACAATGCATGGCCCTGTGCTACGGGGGAACTGAGCACCAGGCAGCGCAGCACGAGATGGAAGGGCAGACATGCACACGCGTTGGAGTATCTAAAGGTACGATGCCAATACTAG
This sequence comes from Gallus gallus, assembly GCF_016699485.2. Taxonomy (NCBI): domain Eukaryota; kingdom Metazoa; phylum Chordata; class Aves; order Galliformes; family Phasianidae; genus Gallus; species Gallus gallus. The sequence continues at coordinate 8,576,824 of NC_052541.1, read as the reverse complement.
TGTGGTCTTAAAATAGCACCCTGCCTCCACTGGCAGGCACTGGCCTTGGGCAGCATCCACAGACTTGCTAGCCTCCCCTCCCCCGTGTATTGCAGAGGGGGCAAATGGGAAGCACATGCTAAACACCTTCCTAAGACGATCTTGATCCATTAATAGAAAAGCTGCAAGGAGCTTGGGCCACATGTTTGCCTTGATAGCGCTCGGAAACATCTGCAGCTTCAGCCTGGACGTTCGGAGGGCATGACGTGGGGACCGGTGGTGATAACAGTGGTGGTAATTCTGGAAATAACACTGGGCTGAGCTGACCCCTGATATAATCCCGCTCCGATCAATGGGGTTATCAGGATTTTTTGAAAGGTGAACCTGGACAGCTTCACACTGCATTTTTATAGTGGTGCAAAGAGAGACAGCTTCTTTGGTCTCTTTTAAGAGATCCTCCCTCATCTTTTTCCCAGGTAAAGATGTGCCTGCACAAAGCAGCCCTTCCATACATGTAAGTCGAAGCGTGTGGCTCTGAAGGAAATGCAGGGACCAGAACTGCCTCGCCTTTCCCAACACTTCCCTGACATCCCTTTTCCTCCTTCATTAAGCTCTAACGTTACAACTCTGATATTTGTGTGCAACACTTTCTGTAATTCAAAGCAAACCTAATACAACAAATCTCTATGGGTTTTGCCTTCAATATTCTGTTACTCAAAAACTAAAAAAAGCTGTTCCTCACCAAAATGCAACCCCACAGTCAGTGACCTTAGCTATACCTGCATCACATTTAATTAAGGCAGTTATCTGGGATATATAGGTCTCCTGCTCAAGTTTCAGATACCAGCAGCTGCCACAGCCTACACTGTAACCTATCATAGTTTGAACCAGTTAATATTAAAATCATGCCCTGTGAAGGTACAATGGGTGTGGACAGAACCAATTTGTTTATACAATTGTGTTTTGCCACAGCGTAAATTAAGTTACGGGGTATTCAACCAAATTGAATTACCACAGCGTGAGCTAACAATTTTCTGAGGACGCTGTGACATGAGCACAAAGCAGCCCACGTCAGCCACGGGGATTCACTGTCATCTCGCAGGCTGCAGCTGAATTACTTACCCAAAAGATCAGACAAAAGCAATCCTCAGAAAGCTGGAAGTCGCCAACCACTGGAAAATGGTGGCAAGTCTAAAACTGTGCTACTATCAGAGGAGAAAGCGGAGAGACCTTCTGTGGGTGGGCAAAGGAGGGCAGGTGAGGAGGGTCAGCATCCTGACAGGGACAGCAGGGCTTCTGTCCTGAAATATTTCTGGGAAACCAGAGTTTTGGCTGACTGCTCACTATTTGTTTTAGTTTACTTATTCATTTTTACAAAACTTCTCCTATATTGAGACGGAGAAAGATTTCCCCCTCTCCTACCTCACATTACTTTACATGAAGCAGAGAACGAAGTGATGAAACAGTTGTGTATGAGTAAAGGACATTTTCAGGGGGCAAATAGGGACAGGGGAAACCATAAGATATTTTAGCCTTCATTTTCACTCAGAGAAGAGGATTTTAGAAAATAAATAAAAGGACATTTGTGGGGAGACTGCCTTCTAATTTAACATTTTGCTGGAAGAAAGTTTGCTTTGTAAATTATACTCACTTCAGAGGAAACTGAAGCATAAAAAAACCCACATTTAAATGGTATTTTGGTTACCTAAAAATAAGTTCAAGGTGTAAAATAACTTGAAGAGCACTGAAGTGCTGCTGTTGGAAAAAAACCCATAGAAGTTGAAGGACTGGTATCCTTGTTATCTTGAGAAAAATGCTGTCACCCCATTTTCCTCTTGATAAAGAAAAGATTTTGCGAAAGGACAGATGCTGGCTTTTTTGATTTGGGTGGGGTGGGCAGGATTGGTTTTTTGCTTTGGTGGAAACGGACACAGCACGTTACTGGATGCCATCCATACAGGTGCCTCAAGAGATATTGACTGTGCACATTTACATAAATCTAAAAATAAATAAATATACTCACAAACCTCCTCAATCAAAATATGCCATGGACAACTAAAAGATCTTGAATCAAATATTAATGCTGGAGATTTCTCCAGCCATTTTGTAATGCTTCCAGCTATCTTTATTACACAGTGTGTAATGCACTATCTTATTTTAGCCCTGAGCTATCAGCAGTACCATCTCTTTGACAGCATCAAACTGGCTTAATAAATGCAGCCCTCTGAGTGCCCGACATGGGCTGAGGACGGAGCCCGCAGGCAGCGCAGCCATCCCCGGCAGGGACTGCTGCTCACCATGGGCCGGCTGCTTTGGCACAGCAGCACCTCCTCATCCTGGGACAGGTGAGGGGACTGTGAGTGCTTCCCTCTGAATCTGAACTTTGTCCTCAACTGACATTGGCGTGCACTGTATCTGTTTTCTTTACTTCCTTTTTTTTTTCTTTCCTTTTTTGTTCTTTTTACCTTCTGCAATTTCCCTGTTTAATCCACCAAACACACCTCTTTCCTGTGCTGTGTCCTGCATTGCTGCAGAGCTCCATGGAAAGGTCTCAGATTTATGTTTTCTAAATAAAAGAGGCCGTGATATTACATTTATTGGCAGCAACCACAAAAGAAAATGAATCTGTTTAAAAAAGAATCCCATGCAATTCCCTTGCAAATATGAGATTTGCAGCATCGCTATGGGAACAAAACCAAGTCACCGGGCTTTCTAAATTTAATGAGGTTCAAATGTCCAAGGGCACCAGCTTCCAGGGGAAGAAGCAATGTCAGAGCACACAGAGAAAAGGATAGTGTTTCCTTAAGCAAAGGAAAGAAAATATCTTGGAAGAAGTTTACCCCTTGAAGTGAGTCAGGTGAAAGTGGTGGTAAAGAACGAAAGGCAGACAGCTGGGAGTGCTCAGAGGGGACTGGATTCCTCCACAAATTGTGACTTTTAAGTTTAGTCACTGCAGTATTATTTATGACAGTTACAGGCCTATATGGCAATATCTCAAGAAGGAGAATGATTCATCAGCCCCAATACTACTTCTTCCAGAGACAGAGCTGCAGTGCATCACATCACAGGCCATAGCATTAGATATGAAGCAAGAAATCTTCAGAGAATGACGCAAAGGCTGCTCAATCAGCTTAAAGGTGCCCATCGCTTCAAGTGAGCTTTGGAGAAGGGCTTTAAAGAAGGCCATTGACAACAGTTGTATTTGCCAGAAATTCCTTTTGCTGAAGACATCATCTCTAGCATACTACTAGGACTGAAGCAACAGCCGCTTATGCCTCAGAGCGTCTCAGCACTTGCTCTCAAAGTCCCCCCAGTACAGCCCCTGGGGACAGCAGATGCACCAAGTTTCCTCATTGCCCTCTGGCCACCAGGCAGGCTGAAGCCAAAGCTTCCAGCAAAATACCTGACTACAATTCTTATCGGACATTGGCAGCTCTGCCACCCGCTTTGATGGCAATGCACAAATACAAACCCAGAGTACGCCTCTCTCATGCAATAGCCAGCCAATACCGCTTCTTTTCACAAACATCTGAACTTTCTCTTGTGCTTGCCTATGCTCTCCCCCCCAGTGACAAGATAGAAATGGGGCTCTTTGCAAGCTGCTCATGAATGAAAGAGGAATTTGCCATAAAGCTTTAGTCTAGGCTAAATCTTAGAGTCACTCAGTACCCTCAGTCATTACCCACACATCAATTAGGATTTCTGAAGTGCAAGATAGTGTTGGAAATCACAAGGTATCTGATACAGACCTGCTTCAAATACAGCACATATTTATTCTTTGCTAAGGTAAATTCATGTCTGTAATTTTATAGTAAAGAGAACGCACTGTCACCATTGTCCTTATTCTCTATCATGTCTTCTCCAGATAGTCACATTTCTGTTCTCTTTGTTTGATATATAATGCACCAGCACTATAAAGCAAATACACATGAGTGATACACCTTGTTTTGTATCACTCCAATCTTCTGCTAGATAGCAGCAAATGATCAGCCCTCTGCAGGCAATCTGTCAGCAGAGATGACATAGTAATATGTTTACAGGCTATATTAGAATGCATTTTATTTACACATAATTATATACGTTCCAGAGGAGAGCTGCTACAGCAATACCTGGGGCAATTCCCCCAAGCAGGAACCTCCGCCCAGCTGCTCTTCCTGTCCCCAGTGATCAGTGATGTGCAAGATGCCAGGCCCAGGGAACAGAATGCATTCGGTGGTGCTTGCACAGCCCTTCCTACCCACAGCAGCAGCATGGTACCAAACGCTTAAGCATGAACTGATAATACAATATATTGTAGCCAGACTGGTCATTTGCTCACATACAAAGAAAAAGAAATGTGTAATAGTGACACCTGGTGATGCTTGTTTTGTTTATACATACACTCTTCTGTTTCCAAATATACGAGGTTTCACTGAAAACTCCCAACCTATGCTAAGTGATCAATGGCAACTATAAAATTGAACACTGAATTATAATGAATGGTCTTGTTCTTTGCTTTTGCCCCCTTTTTGACACAGCTAACCTTCATCAAGCGGTTTACTCACTGTGCTGTCATGTTCAAGGAGAGGTATCAAATACTGCATGGTCCACCTGGAAAAGGAAGTTGTAGCTAAACGCTAATATAAAATGAAAAACGAATTATGTTGCCAGCAATTAACTCCTCTTTCAGTGATACGCATTCCCAGAGCTAAGAATCTCATGTTCTTCACAATGAATTCTGCCAACTTAATAGTTAGAAGACAGAAAGATATTCTGTCTTGGGTTTAACCAAACCAAACATTCCACTCTCCAACATTTCTCTGCCAATGTAGTCTCAAAGTGACCTCGTTTTTTATTAAATAAGATGAAAAAAAGCTAGATGTGTCAGGAAGATACCAATAATAACTGATGCTATTATACATTGATCCCCAATTTCTCAAAGCGCTTGCTGGGAAGTGCAGGGATTGTCATCCTATATTCCGATGTTCTGGTTCTGTAAGTTATCATTTGTGCCCATTACTAAACCAGCTCACTACTGTGGTGGAAATCAGTACTCCTATTCTCTGGCAGCCACACTATGAGCCATCTAGGCCAAGGGCTGTGCATAGTCCTATTGGAAAATCCTGTAAAAGTTAGGCAGTGAAAAATAAACACATCTTTCTGACTGGAAGGGGAGCACAGTGAAAGGGGAACTAGTTTATACTTTTTATTTTGGTATGTTCACAAAAGAGTATGGGGAGGTGAGCAAAATGTCAGTGCAGATACAATAACACAAACTGCATTTCCAAGCTTTGACCACTCAACTGTTTCCCAAGAGACATTTTTACTGGTATTTTGTTGAACTCTCCCGTCATTACACTTCCTGTTATGAACTGGTTAAAGAGAAGATTACAATACAGTTATGGGAAAGGAGAAAATAAAGTAAACAAGTGCATCTCAGCAGAAAGCAAGGGGAGAGAACGGCAGGTACAAAAAGGTCTCTGTCTTCTTAATCACACCACCAACAATTTTTCATAATTCCCTATCCCTTTGCTCGTGCTCTTCAGTCAGGTTGGGCGATGGGACCGGGGCTCCCAGTGCACAGCGGGTCCATAAAGATGGACTCCCAGCTGAGGAGCAATGGAGAGATTCCCCTGAATGCCTATTGCCAAGAAGAGCTGAGCCAGGGTCATTAATGATAATTAGTCATTAATTAAACTGAGCATGATGCACTGCAAACAGTATGTTAACTAGTCCATTTTCTGGGAAATCTCCTTTAACTGTTCACACGAGGTTGTGCTTCCAGTTTGAAAGATCACATACTTAGGATCCCAAGCCACAGAGTGAAGTTGTGGAAGCAACAATCTCGGTTGATTGAATTTTCACTTAATTTAATTTCATTGGAAATCACAGATGGTGTCATCCAGCAGCTAGAGGCTAAAAAGGGGCACTTCACAAACTGAATGAAAAACTTATTAAGTTATAATAAGCAGCCAAAGCAAATGGAGATGGAAACTTTCACTGCAAACATGTTTACTCTACACTCAGTAATATCAAAATAGAATTTCTTTTTATTTTAGATTTCTTTATGCTCATAGTAAAGCAAATTACTATAATGTGATGCAAAAACTTGGTTTCTGATAAATGGCACTCCCACTTCGCACCAGTCTCTCCCCATCTCTTAGTGAAGCATTCCCCAAGTCAAAATGGCCAGCTCTGAAGGTACTGACACGTGTCCCAGGCACACACACAGGACAGGAGATTGTGTCAGCCTGAAACACGGCTCCTGTGCAACTCTTCCAGTTTGCTGGTATCAACGTGGGTTGATACCCATTTTGTCACCAAAATGATATAGTAATTACTCAAGGACGCTATGTGTTAGTCACTATGTATATTAGCTGGGATACAGAATGCCTGTGAGGGAAAATTTGCTGGGACAGAAACTGATGCTTCATTTTTAAATTAGAAAGAGAACATCTGCTACTATTAGAAATGGAGAAAATCTTTTTGTGACTGAATGGAACATCATTGCCCCTCCTCTGATTTTCTACATCATCATTTTTGGAGAAAGGAATCATAAATTTTAAGATAATCCCTGCTCACAGATATGTTATTTATTCACCCCGTTAACAGCCATTTCCTGCAATCAGTATAAACTGATCAATCTGCCATAATGAGAGTGGAGCCAGCAGCTTCCTGGCCAGGGATGAGTCTGTGTCTCTCCTGATCTGCAGACATAACGTATTGGAAGAGAAGACCACTGAATTCCCACATGTTCAGCACTGAGAACACGGCAGCTTTCCCCTCTGCAGGTAGGTTGCTAAAAAGAAGCCATATGAAGACAGTAGGTCTCAGCTCGCAAATACCATTGCTGATTGAAGAAGAAAGTCTTCTAATATATGCTTGAATAATTTATTAAATAATTTTGACACTAAAGAAGTGTTTTTCAGTCTCCACTGTAATGTACTTGCTACGACTAACAGATAACGTTCAAAAGCTGATCCACAAACGTATAAGAGCAATGATTTTTGACCCTTCATAGAAAAATGCTCTTGTTAGTGCTGTAAATACCTCTGCTGAGCACATGGATGGGGGTAAACTACTGAACAAATGAGATTTAGTGGGAAAAAAAGGGGGATCAAATGGTGCTTTGTTCCCTCAGAAGGGTAAGCCAGTAAATAAAGCAACAAAAACTCCTGGCCCTTGATTTCAGGATCCCCACGGGCTGCCCTCTCTCATTGGTACACCCACTGAGGGGTACAGAAATACGTACTGAAAGGAAAATGCTGCCATAACAATATTTTGAAATCTGACATTGTTTTATCTGTAATTTAGATTTTGGTTTCCATGAAACACAGCAAACAAAGGCCATTGGGCCCTTATCTCTGCTTTTGCCTATGAAACAAGCCCAGGATTTCTCTTTGCCTTATTTTGTGGTGTCAATGTGTGGGCTCTGAAATTTGTGGGGTTTAGAGAGTTCCTACAGTCAAAATATTTCTTATTTAAAAGTATTCATTACACACTTGTAGGAAGTGTTCCCCTTCAGCCGAGGAAATCTATAGGGTTTTTACATTGCTGTTGCTTAGGTGCTAAGATACTGTTCTTTAAAAAGTTGTTTTTGTCTGTTGCCAAGAGATATAGTGCAAAATAAAAAGTATTTCTACCCAAACAGTGATGCAGCACTCACTTTCACCCAAAAAGATGTGAATTTTAACTGATTCCTTTTAAATGCTAAGGGCTTGGTCCTATAAGAATTTTTGCAAGTGTTTATACTTAATATTATGACTTGTTCTGCTGCAGTTAATGGCCATTATAGATAATTCACGCAATGTGTATGTGTATGTATTTGCCACGGCAAACTTTTGGGAAAGCAAATGGTAGTGGTAAGTGAACATAATTCGACAGCACTAGCTCCTTTTTCACTGAGATATTAAAATAAAGAAGAGAACTAAATGCCAGTAATACCATATCAATGCAGGGTTAGTACAACTGCGTGATCAGTCACCAGAAGTGAGAGATGGGGCACTCACAGTTACTGTGGCTGCAGTATGTATTTTTGTCTACAGAGCAGCACAATGAATCGTGCAGCTTGGTGTCCGGTGTGTGTGCCCTGCAAAAGTGGGAAAATATACAATATGGATAAATTAAGTTTTGCATTAAAACCTCTACTTTTGTATTAGGTTTTTGTTTTTTTTTTCAATATCAGTGCAGCCATAACGCTGTAACAACTGTAACAGCAGTTAATCGTGAGTTTTGCATGTGCTTAATATAATAATTATTTTCATTTGTGCTAATTGCAAGTTTCATCTGCTTCAATGAATACAGAGTGACTTATCTACACCTTAAAGCCAAAGCAGAACTCCCCAGTGCTGCAGAAAACATCTCACTTATAACTGAAATTATGCAAGAAATTATGCTACTGATTTTTTACTGAAAAATAGCACTCAGTATCACAAACAGCATGCTGGGTGATACTGAGTTGTTACTGAGTCTGTGAAGGACCAGGATTTTTCTGGGTCTCTGTACATATGCAATTCACTTTGCCATCTACAGTCATACACACTCAATTAAAAGCAAAATCCTGCAACTAAGTGCTTAAGAAAACCCTCCCAGATCCTGAACACAATGCTTTGGGACCAAAACAGAGAAGGGCAGTGACAGTCCTTTATTACATGAACTGCCAGGATTCACTGTCTCTTGAGAATGTTCCCTGGTTATGGAGAGCAAGGGGCCCCGTGATGGACCGCAGAGCTCCAGGAGCAAAGGACAGCTGACAGCCCTGCAGGAGGCACAGAGCTGGCAGTGCCTCACCTTCCCATGGCAGCAGCACAGTGGGGTGCCGCCTCCCGCTGCCCCCACAGCCCCTTCCCAGGGATGTGAGCTGTGGGCTCCCCAGAGCAGAGAGCAGGCACCCCGAGGAGCCAATGCTACCTTACAGGCTGCCGTTAGCTCGCCGTCACACCCATTGCTATGCAGAGCTGGGTACTCAGTTCCTAGCTTGAAAAGTGCTGCGAGAATGCAAAGAATTATTAATATTGAAATTGTGAGCCCAATAATTTATATCCTGCTTTCTCATCAGCATCTTGCAAAATGTCCCCAGCAGCAAATGTTCAAAGTCATGACATTAAATGTCTGTTAGAGTGCACTTTCTTTTGAACAAAGAAGACTCTCCCCCTCAAAAGTCACCGACAAAAATTCCAGCGTGCCCAAAAGTGGCAAGATCTGCCATTCATCTGGGAAATTGGTGCTTCGCTGCAGCAGTGCTACCCTTGATGATGAAATCTCATGTGGTAAATCATAGAGCCCAGACACATTTCACGTGTTTGCCAATGAATGGGAAAGAGGACTCAGAGCAGTTGGGAGCGTAAACACAATTAGTTTTTAAAATTATTCAGGAAACATTTTTGAGTTCCCTCGAGGTTTCTGTGTTAACCCAAAAGCATTTCACTTTCTGTCAGAAATCAGCTGCTTCTAGGAAAGCTGTGATGGGAAGGCAGGCAGTATGGCACCTACCTATATTACAACACCACTGTAAACATTTCGTTATGTACATTTAAGGTAATGAAAAGCATGTTCATTTTAATTCTCTAACTCTCAGACACAGCCGCATTGACAAGTTCACTTTGTCTCACAAAATATTCTGACTTTATACCAACTGTCTGCCGTTGTGTTGCAGGCAGAAGAGGCCAGGGGTCAAATCTTTTCCCCATCACACCCCCTCATCCCACAGTGCTGCAGAGGCCAAGCGCTCCTTGTGCACTCCAGGCTACCTGCACAAAGGCTGCTTCGATACATGGCGCTGCCTCCGCTTCTCCCACCTCACCCTTCATATTCAGCAGCATTCTAGATGTGACAGGAAACGTACAAAGAAACTATTTGCCATTGATTAGCAGTGCACGCATTTTTCATAAGGGCTTTTTTTCTTTTCTTTTCTTTTCCTTTTTTTTTTTTTTTTTTTTTTTTTGTGTGTGTGTGTGCTAATCATGTTTGGAGACATTTCCCCAAAGAGAACCACTATTTCCTAGTAATGAATAAGCTCAGCACTTGTGAGTTCAAGCTGGCAAATTGCCACTAAACGTTTATTATCTCTGAACTGCTGCGTGAAGAGTGCAATGGCACAGCTCAAGCAGGGAAAAGGGAAACCAAAAAGTCAGGAAAGGAATGCGGCTACCGAGTTTTAAAGTTCTGAAAGGAAAGGAAGACAAAGACGATGTCACTAGTATTTTTTTGGCTCTTGCTGGTTTTTAGAATTAAGTCTTCAACCTATACTGGCTGGTCCGACAAATGGAGGTGTTGCTGCAGCAGTGCTATCCCGTTAATGTGGTGATGGACGTGCCTGCTGGCTACGCCTCCGCTCTGCCGTGCCCAGCTGACCCCTGCGGGACGAGCGCTGCAGCCAGGCAGTGCAGTGCCGCTGGCTCCATGAGCACTGAGCGCTCTCGAGGTGTCTTTGCAGTCATCAGAGGCATCAGCAAAGCCTCGGAGTCATTAGCGAGGAAAAGAAATTGCCTTTCCCAACCAAGTGCAAAAGCTGATATTGAGGGAGGTCTCTCACGTTTTTGCTCTCTATAAATTTGCAATTGCTTATGCCAAGTCTTGATCTAAATAAAGATGTAAGGGAGCACTCACTTTCTGCTCTTTATTTTAAATCCCCACTTCAAAGGGATTCCAGTTTTGGCCCGTCCCTAAGGAAAAGATAATACAATACAGCCCTTTACCATAATCCACAAACAAAGAAGAATGTGTAAGAATAATTTGTTCACAAACTACCAAAGCTGGGACCATTTCCTGCCCTGCATTTGGGTAGCACCTGTCAGAAGAGAGCCCTGACCTGGGACCCGGGCTCCAGATAATAGGGCTGAGTGCTGGCTGGCTTCCTGCAGCAGTACTGCAGCTTTTCAGAAGATAAAGAAAATAGGAAAAGGCTTTTTCAGAAACTAAATGCTAGAGGATTGTTTTTGAGGAGCCAGCGATGAGCAGCTCAGATATCAGCTGACAAATATTTACTGCAGAAGTTCCAAGAGTTTAAAGCTCATTTCTCTTAAGTAGCTGGACATATGTCTTCTGATTTTTTCTCATATGCTATCTCTTCACCCCCATATAAGATATCATGGGAATTTTACTAGCCTTAACCTCTTGTTTCCCCACAGCTCTACCCCAGGTAGGAGCTGACCTTTGCTAAGTGTTCGAGCTGCCTTTAACGAGGAAGGATGTGCGCTGTATATAGATCTTCCCGAAAATCCATGAAAAAAGGCTGTTGCCCAGTAACAGAGAGCCCGGCTTCTCTTGCTCACGCTAAGCAACATTCCCTCTTTCCAATGGTCCCGCTGCTTTCCTTCTCCTACCTGACTAAATAAATACGATGTCATACAAATGAAGGTACGAGGCAGGGCAGGAGGCTCTGTGGAAGGGCTCTCCTTTGGAGAGGGCTCTCCAGCAGACCTTGTTTACTGGGTAGCTGATTTTCCTGATATTTTCCTACAGTCGTCTTTGCTGTACAGTGACATATGAGGCAGACACTTGACCTATGCCTGCTATTTAATTAAATGCACTTCTCCACCTTTCTTCTTTGTGTCCATGTCATGATCCATGTAAGGACAGACAAAATACAATGTTGTTAATAGGCAAAACTTATGAAGCTTAAATGGAAGATTTGGCCGGTTATCTTTAATTAAATTGGCATTAATACCATGCAACATCCTAACTCTGAATGTGAAGGCATTAAAATAATTAACTGGTCTAATCTAGGTTTAAGAGGCTTGAAAAATAGGTTGAAAATAGGTGCCAGTGTGATAGTATATCCCTGTGAAGGTGACCTTAATACAACACATGGAAGAAGCATGCAAGCACCCAGTCCTTTCAGTATGTGTACATGAGGACATGGACACACGTTGTCCTTTCAATCTCACGCTGCATCACACCTCAAGGACAGCTCTGATGGGAAGGCAGGAAAGATGACAACAGTGCAGCTACTTTGATCCTATAGCCTGCGTGCACTAGGTGCATGCCTGAAGAGCATATTTTGGTAAGATTAAGTTATTTCTTCATAGACTACAAATGTAAGGAAGACTAAAGAAAACTTCTCGGCTATTTCCCCCGTGGCTCTGGACACCAGTTTTGGAGAAACTATTATTCCACTAAAAAAGTGCTTTCTGCTAAAGATAGTTAAATCATTATTTCTAGACTGCAGTGCCAGCACCCTCTGAGCATATGCATTTCAAACCTTCTGGAAGAAAAAAAAGGATTCTTTGTTTATCAGCCTCAAGAAAGTAACAGGAAGAACAAACATGGCCATTTGATTTTACCTACCTCCCTGAAGAAGATTCGTTGGCAGTGTGCATCTTTTCAGGCTAGAAGATCATCACTGAGCACTAAAATCTAGGATTTTTATTTTTTTTTCAATGGAAGCTTAAATTCTGAGTACATTAAACTGTGTCCATGCAAATCACATTGTTGTTAAACAACAAATCCTAAACTGTAGTACATAAAGTCAGTCGTTAATGCCAGGAAGCTTTGACCAGTGTTAATGCTGGGATGGAAAAAATCCAAACCGCTACAGCTAAAATAATAGAAAGGAAAGGAAAGTGCATCTCCAAACCCTGTTGTGATCTCAGCTGCCCAGAGTACAGTGGCAATCTGCAGGATTTTTGTCTTTATTTATCGGACTGCATAATCTAATTATCTCTCATTAGTCCAAAGCTGATTATTTCATTTATCTTTGTATATGTGACAACAAAAGGCTCTCTTTAATTAAGCAGATCAGCAATTAACTGTTGTTTTATAGGCAGTTTTAAACATCCCTGTACAAATAGCATGCAGCATGATTGTAATCAGATGCTCAGGGAAGAATTGTAGATGAGGACATTTTGATTTACAGCCCCATTTAGTTTAAAGCTGCGCTGGCAAGTCTAACTCCAAAAGCAAAGGCTTATGAGATATGGCCAAGCTGCCAAGCAGCCTCAGTGGAACAAAGCCCAACTGAGATCTGCCAGTGAAATTTAGTTAGGTCTGCAAGGAGACTTTTTGTGGGATGACCCTGATGAACATGGGACTTCTTGTTTACATCAAATAGGACTATTCACCTTCAAACTCCTTGGTGAAACAGCAGCAGAAATGCTTGGATTTACAGAGCTCTGTACAGAGCTTGAGCTCAGCTCAAGCAATTGGGAGAATTACTTTCCATTTGTGATGATGCTGTTGACAGCAGTGGATATTGCAAGACATACAAGAACAACTTGATTTGGCTCGTATAGTATCCAAAAATTCAGAGCAGCAAAAATGCTAGAGCTTGGGTATCCTTCCAAGAATCTTTGGATGAATTCCCACTGCCAGTGATTCCCTCATCTCCTCTGACAAAGGGCTCTCCCACTCTGGGCTGGTTCTGGTTGTTCCAGGAGGAAGGGGAGGATGTACTCTGCTTGCCAGTCCTGCACTAAAGGTATTGTAGCTGAGCCGAAATGTTGCAGCAAGCTTTTGTTTAACCTTCACAAAGTTCTGCATTACTTTCATCAGCAAACAATCTCTTGCATCTGGTCGTGTCAGTGTGCCAGTGTGGCTTGGCATCTCGAGAGAAGAAATGCAGAAAAGAGAAAAGCAGAAAGAAAAACATACCTTTTCTTTACAGTAATTGATGAACTCCACTAAGTTTTAATTTTAAGATGCAAGTGCTGAGGTAAGCACAAAGAAATTAAACAGGATGTGTGTGGTAGTACAGAGAGAAAGAACAATGAATTGGAATGCAAATGTTCACAGAAACTCATATTTGTAAGCACGGGTATTGTCCATTACTTGAGAGCAGCTCAATTTAAATAATCAATTGGCAAGAGAAAACTGCTGGTGCATTTAATATACTGAAGTTCCCCCACTGGACCGTGCTTGTGACCTACTCTGCTTAAAATATGGAGAAAAGAGATTAAACAAACTAGAACAAAACAGGTGCTCCTTTCTTTACTTCATTCTGCATATGCAATTTATTGTTTCTCAAAAATCACCTGGAAAATCATGCTCACTTACGCTGACACTTCTTTCAAAATGCATTTGTTTTACTTTGCTAAAGACAATTCCTTTTACTGTTGGATGGAGATATTATAAGATTTTTAACTGGAACAAAATGTGACATTCCAGCTAAATGTATGGGATGCTCTCAAACCTACGAGGAGGTACCGGAAACCCGGGAAGAAGCAGGAAGGCTCTTCAGTGACCTTTAGCCTTCTTTCTGCTAATAGAAAAGAGATTTCTCTGCACAGGACTCCTTTGCAAAGTGTAATAAGCTTGGAGCAATGCAGTGTTATGAAGCTGTTTACCTACAGGTAATTGGCAATTAAGCCTAGTATAAAAGGCTAATGGCAATTCTCTTCTGCTTGAAGAGTAAGAGGTAGAAATCTTGCTTGAACAAACTGAAGACATCTGTGAAACTCCCTGAAGTGAGTCATGAAAAGGACATAACCTCTCAGCCGACTGCCGTGAATTTTAAAGGCAGAGTCCCTAAAAACTGCAGATGGAAACAATGAACCTAGGGCATCTTACTGTACAGAGAGAATCGTGTTGATGTGAATGGATCAGGTAGTAGTAGTCTTCATCAGAATACGCAGGGATGGGTAGGCTGGGTGCTGCTGGGGTCCCAGTGCAGCCCACCATTAGCCATAGTGACTCGGATGAACCTCTCAGAACAAACCTCTCAGATCAAAGCTTTTGTTTAGAAGAACAAAAGCCTCCCTGTAGCACTGATCTTAGCCTGATGTTAGAGGCAGAGAAGGCTAGCACAGCACTGACAAAACGGGTGCTAGCAGTAATTACTGAGTGGCTATAGAACAAGCAGAACTATAGAAGAGCTATAGAACTAGCGAATAAGTAAAGGCCTTTCACAAGGTATTTTTTCCTTCATACCCTGACCAAAGCACACCTGTAGACACAGTGGTTGAACCCTACCTATTCTTTCTCTAAAAAAATGTGGTCTTGAAATGAGAAAAAGTGCTCTTCCACTGGGCATACTCTGAGAAATTCAACAGATGATTCACGTTTGCACTACCTAGTAGGTACACTGAGAAACAGGAAAATAGGAACAGGAATTAAGTATTGTAGATGGATGATGGCATATTCTCTGAGAGAGAATAGTGGAACATCAGACAGCATGGACAGAGTGCAGCAACAGATTGTCCAGAAATGGAGATGCCATGTAGGCCAGAGCTGCACTTCTGTATCATCACAGATCTCATGGTCAAAGAATCATTAAAACCAACATCAAAATGACAGTTCTGTCTCAGAGTGTTTGTGACACAAGAACGCAGCCGTTAGACACTTCTTAGAGAAAGTAATACATGCATGACGCAGGATACGGACTCCTCCACAAAGAGGTGTGAGAGACTACTGTAATGAAGTGCTCTTACCTCCTTAAACGGTGTTTTCTGCACTGTTGAATATTGGTCAGCATTCAGGCCAAAAATTCCCTGACTACATAATGAGCCGTTATCAGGTCGGAAGGAATCTGAACTCATCAACCATAATAACAGCTTTAAATTATGATGGAAGAGACAGTAGACTGAATCAAGTGTCACAGTAGCTGAAAACCATGCCACACAACAAGACCAACATAGACAGCACCTTTTCCAATGGAACAGAAGTCAGAGATGTACAACACCTGTTCAAGGAAGCAGAACCACAGCCAGAAGTCACAGCGGTGCTGTGGGACTGCTGAGCACAGCCGCTGCCTGGCCCAGGGCTGCTCCCACAGCTGGGCTGGCCACCAGTGCTACATCTGTGCTGGGCACTCCATGATGCCAAGGCTCCAGCACCACGCTGGAGGCAGCAGGATGCTTTCACAGCCACTGGCAGTGCCGGGCACACATCAGAAGAGAGCCTCATTTGAAGGGAGAAAATATAGCTATGGATTTCTTGAGGTAAATTATTTTATTCATAGAATGGCATCCCTAGTTAACTAAGTTTCTGAAGCCTGGTTACCCCTCACTTTTAACTCTTGACCACTTGCTGCCTTTTATGCCTTTGATGCGCTTCCATCTCATAAATTGCAAATGAGGAGCCTTTTTGAAGTGTGCGAATTTCACCTGATGTTATTCCAGCCCACTGGGAATGTGAACGTGAACCAAACTTTCACTCACAGAGCTTTGCCACAGCTGGCTGCAGCCGTGTGCTCCTTGTGCTTCATTTACAACTTCCACTTCTCACAGGCTCTCAGTAATAAGCAAAAAATGGGCGTAACAGATCTAGGACAACTTAATGTTTTTTGCTTAAAATAAAAAGAAGCAAAGTGCCAAATATGTTGTCTTATTTCTGATAAATGTATATTGCAACACACAATTTTAGAAGCTGAAAAACCTCTTTTAACAGACAAGGACAGTTTGACAGAGAGGACATCACACTCATACTGTGTGATAACACAGGGAACTCTTCTGCTTCCCATTTTGCAGGTGAAGAAGCCATGCAAGTCATTTTATGACCTTGTCTTTAAGCTACAGTAAGAGATTGGCAGAATGGGAGAAGAATCCAGATTTCTTTTCTCTGCAATCTATCCCTTCTTCCTGAAGCACTCAGTCCCAGTTTCATTATAAAAATAACATAAATAATGGAAACCACACACACATGGACATGAATCTAACCTGACAGCAGCTGGCAGGGAGGCCTGGGGTGGGAGCACAGCTGGGCGATGTCTCCTGCCCTCCTGCCCAACCTGAGCCAGCCAGCAGCCATGGTTGGGGGATTTCATGGGAGGCTCCAGGGCTGCTCGATGGCCTGACGATGCTATTGTGGGTGCTGGTGACTGCTCAGGGACTTGCTTCTACCTTTACCAGCTGGCCTAAACTGACGAACTGTTAAGAGCTCAGCTTTAAGGGAAAACACCTATTTTTTCCTACACTGCACCCATGTTTAATCGTGGGTTTCGTGTAAGTTTTGTTTGCAACATAAAGGTATTTGAAAAACAGCTAGTTTCAGCATAAAGCTATTTTTAGGCAGCACGTGGGACTTCAAAAGATAGGAATTGTGCTGTCTCCTACTTTTTTCTTGAGGGCTGCTCATGTCCTCCTTACTCTAAAATTACAAACACCCATGCGTGAAAAACTCAAACCTCTCACAGGTCCACTTGTTCAGAGAAACACCTGCCCACTTGGCACTGCAGGGAGAGAAAGTGACTGCTGTGCTGGGGAAAGGAGGAGGGAAGCTGTGGCCCTCAGCCAGCTGTCCTTTAAAAAGTGGGTCTGATTTTGAAGCCTTCTGGGACAAGCCCCTCCAGTGCTTGACAAACAGCTTTTTATGCTATTATTTAACATTTTCTAATGCTTTTCCAACTTTGTTTTTCATACAAGTTAATCACTATAGGCACCAACTAATTTTTCTCATGGCTGATCCTTCAAAATGTACGTGGGGAAAACTGGAAAGTGCAACAGACTGTAGAAATCTACTTCTCTGGTAAGTAAAGGTGAATCTTTAAACTCCTGTATTTCTTTTTCACCAAAGGAAGATTATTTACTTTTCTGGAAGTAAGATGAGCTCAGTGTTGCAACTGACATTCGCTGTATTGATTTCCAGCTCCCCTATCTGTAAGCTGAGCAACATGTGCCCCGGCCTGTGATGGCTCCTGCTGCCAAAACCCACAAACCAAAACAGCTGCCTCTCCAGTTAATCATTATTCTTATTATCAAACATCAGGCCTAGAGGAAAATGGCCAGATAATCATAACGTGACCCAAGTGAGCTTAAACATTGTTTCATTGCTGTAAAAACAGTATTAATAACAGTTAACTGCAAAAAGAGCTCTGATTTCAGTGCTTTGAAGTCCTACAGGTACAGCAGATATTTATTTTTTTACAGGACAGAGCCTTCTGACAGTTTCACAATGAAGACAAACGCATACGTGGAGAGAGAGATGTCAGAGTGGAAAGGCTCCTGAAATGAGACCTATCAGCTAACTGGCAAAGACATAATAGGCTGCATGCCTCTGCAGAACTATAATAAACAATCTTTGTTTTCATTATTGCTCCTTAATTTAGTTAAACTAGAATGTGGTAGAACACTATGGTTACTGGAAGAACAGATCCCGATAGGACTGAGCTTTTTCAGCCGCAGACCTGGGTTTTCCACTGTATTTGAGTATATAGGAGAGGAGAGCAATGAAAAGCTCCCGAACAGACATGGACAGATTATCAAAAACACCCTTCCATGTAAATGCTGAAGAAGAACTAGCTATTTCCTTTCTGGCTGTTGCTTTCTATACACATAGGCCTATTAACCAAATCAGCAATGCCTCTGTTGTGTATTTTCCAGTGTCCTGCAGTGACCATTGCAAGGGAAGACAAAGATTCACCACTGCTTATTCACTTGGCTTGAATAACACACTGCTGCCCAGAAGCTGTTCTTTTTTCCCAAAGAGAAAGGATAGAAGTGAGTGCTTTTGAAAGGGATGGGACTTGACAGTGTGTTAATATGATGACCCTCAAGTAGCAGGATACAGTGACCAGGTATGGTGCGTATCAGCTCTGATGCTCGCAGCTCCACGAGGCAGGCTCAGGCCCCCAGAAGCCACCCTTCTCTGCCCGGAGCTGGCAATTAAAGCTCTGCTCCTCCAACCTTGCTGTCTCTCGAAAGCTAAGGAAACAAAGAGCAGGGAGTGGCTGTGCAATACAAGGCGCTCGGACGGCAAGTCCCCGTGAATGAATGCAAATGATGTCTGCAGGTTTCATACAAAATAACACAACACAGGTGGGCTGCTCTCAGGGTGGAAAACGTGAACTCATTTATATTTATCATTAGTCATAAATGAGAAAAATGTCCTCTTCTCCAAACACAGAAAATGCATGGCATTTTCAGTGTGAAAATTAGCAAAGGTCTTAGGAGACAACACTGTAGCATCTCCAGTACAGATGCACTTTTTTTATTTAATTAAAAAACACTCTGTTTATTTAATTAAAATAATCTAAAATTATTTTCTCTATTCTGAAAACCTCGTGCTATGTTTAGTTGCAATGTGAGACTGGGAGTTCTAAACCTCTAAACCGAAAACTTGGAGATTTCATTAACAGATGTGCTGTATAGCAGTACTGAAAAATGCAACCATCTTAATTGTATGAGCTATTATCTTAAGTTCCACGGCATTTTGTACGCTGTGTCTGCTCCAGTACCGTGTCTCCCAAAAGACAGGGGCGAGCACACAGAGCTGGGTGTATGCATTTGAACGGCGCATTTTTCAGCCACGTACTTCTTTCGAAATGGTATATTTCGTATTATTGTGCAGCGCATCCTGCATAGCAACACTGTGGATTATTGATTCAATTGAATTGCGCAAGACTGAAATTCTAAACCGTGCTTTTTGCATTGATCCTTAAATCGTATCATTAAAATAAAATTCAATGATGTTTTGAATACACTGATCCTGGTAATTTCAGCGCTTGCGACGTTCCGTTGCAACACCGATGACTAACGGCTCCCGCAGCAATAAATACAAATACTCCTGAAGCACAGTTGTGTCCACGCCATTTGAAAGCTGCAGACAACAATTACAGTAAAATTGGGCGTTTTCAATCCGGGTCCATAACAAACACAGCAGCACGAGGAGATGCTTGGTTATTTATTGGGGGAAGTTACCGAATGCTTAACTATGCAGATGAAATTCTGCTCATTCTTCTATACATGGCGGCAAAATAAATAACTTAACAGCTCACAGATCCCAAGGTAGACTTGTTAATCGGTCCAATATTGCTCTAATTCTCCTCATAGCTAACTGAATTGGAGCATGTAACTGGATAAAATGTGTCTTTAGATACCATGTACTTATTCCGATTACTATTTGGTTGATTGATGACTTTCTGATTTTTTGAAACAATGCCAGCACAGTGGCCTCTTGGTAGCTGAACACATGACTGCTGTTTGTTGTGCTTTGGGGGGACTGCAGTGCGAGGTCTGGCTCAGTCATTTTTAAAATCAATACTTGCTCTCTGAGCACGGGATAATTTAGAGAACATAATTCAGAATTCTACCTTTCAGCATGTATCCTCCATCAAAGGGGGATTTTTGTCCAGAGTCAGCACAAAGGCTGCATGACCCAAGAATGCACAGATAAGGTTAAAAAAGAAAGGAAAAGTATATATTTTTTTCTAACCAAAGCATCGCTAGCCACATGTGAAAATAAGTGTCTTATGTGTGTGCACATACCGCATGTGTGTACCTCCATGAATACCAGCTGGAAATGGATGCTTTGAATAAACTCCAATTTTTGCTCAGTCCCATGATTTTTTTTTTCATGTTTTGATCAGTCGCGTATAACCTCACAAGATCCTACTTTACTGCAAAGAGTGAATTGTCTGCAAAGGACTAACTGAAAATGTGACCTGAAAAGCCTCTGATCAGCTAGCCTTCAGCCTTCCTGATGCTGGAGTTCTGAATTTCCTGCACAAGTATTAGTAGTATTCTGCTCTCAGCTGCAGAAACTTGAGCTAAATTTGCCACATTAAATCATCACAGTTCTGCAGGTATAAACAGAGAATAACTGAGATTCTAACCAGACCCGCTGCTCTTTGGGTGCTGACAGAACTCCGGTGTTAAGCTATTTAATCCCTTTTGGATTAATCTTCATGTTTAAACATTCTGGACCTAGATTATGCCTCCAACTCACATTCCATATCCCTTCCATGAAAGAAAAAAATTATTTCCCTAGCTTCCACAGACCTACATGGCCTTCTGGATCCTCTCCCTACCATCAAATTACAAAGTCCTCTTGGCACTTTCTCGTCCTGCTTTCCCAAGGCTGCTCCTGAGCTACCGCTCCCAGAGCTTCCAGACACACTCCTGGACTTTTTTCCTGCCTGGTTTCCTTCTCTCCTCCTACAGCTAAAATTCTCACTCCTCACATGTCCTGACACAAGATGCCAAAGTCAACAGAGCCTTGTTCATATTTAAAATGTACCTTATTTTATTTTAAAATCTGCACGCATTTTAACTGCTTCCCAGTACTGAGAAGTTCAGTTTTTCTGCCCAGAATGTGCCCATCCTGCCAGGCTGGGAGCCCCTCCACAAGCTCCTCTTCTCATTACAATTTTGATTCTACCTCCTTCAAAAGGGGAACCTTTCAGATGTATCTGAACACAGCTTACAGCTTCCTTGTGTTGCCAGAGGATCCTGAGAAAGGAAAGAATGCTACGTCTCCAAAAGTGCAAAACCACCTCATCTTCAGCCACTTCTCATGGCACTAGAGAGAAATGTGGTATGTAACGTTTCTGGGAGTTTGGTTAAAAAAAGAGAGCATGTGAAACCAGGAAAGCCTGATGCCTTACTGAAAGGCTACTCATTATTTTCAAATATCTCATCCTCATCCAGGTTTCTTACACGGAAAGCGTTTGTCATAATTCTTTGCAAAACACAGATGAGTTCCACTGGAAAAGCCATAGATGGCAGCAAATTATCTTTAGCAAGCTGTGTTTTCCTATCGTTCTCCTTTTTCTCGTGTTTCTTTTGATAGAAGAAAGAGTTAAAACAACATCTTAGGCCTTTCAGCTGTCTAATGACTAATGAAAGACTATTGTTTCGCTCACTTCTTACTTATTCTCAATTAATCAGCCCTCACCCACTATTTCTAGTGGGGACCAAAAAAGAATAATTCACCTGGGATACAAAAATTTCAAGCCAAGCACCCTTTCAAAGTTTTGATGAGGATTACCAGCACCATTACAGTGCACACACTGCACTGGACATCCACACCAGCAGCACTGGAGCTCTGCAGTTTCCCTTGTAACTCAGTTTTTCCACAGCTCCCTGAAAAGGTCACCCTTCTGCCTGGAGTTTCTAGTGCCTGCAAATATCTGGTGTGAAATAATCATTAATCGAAGATTTAAAACTTATTCCTTTTTTTTTTTTTTTTTTTTTTTAAATGAGGGGATAGACTACATTTCATTTCATGTTACTCTCTCCCATAGAAAGGCACGATATGAATGTCCAGGTACTTTATAAAAATTCATATGTTCTGATTTATCAAACTCAAGACTTTGAATTCCAGAGTTGGTATCAGAGGCTTGGTGAATATTTTTTGCAGCAAGACAGATGTTTAACCTGCAGATTCTATCCAGCCAAACCTCCAAGCAAAACACAATAGCACAGAGGAGAGGAAGAAAGGTGCCTGGCTACACCCACAGGAAAGGGTTTCAAGCACTGGTGTCCACACCACTGAGGCACCTTTCTGACTCACCGTGCAGCCCGGTGCCCTTGGTATCACACCTCCAGCAAGGTTTGCTCTCTCACCACAGAAGAAAAGGTGGTGATGTATACAAATGTATATTAAAGTCAAGCTGATGGATTTTGCTGCTTAGAGACAGAGAGCAGGAAAAAGGAAGGCTTCCGTTCTTATTTTCATTTGTCTCAAGTCTGATATGATACAAAAACTACATTTAAGGTATGACAGCTTGAAAAACTCACCTAAATTTTTCCTTTGTTTTTCTGGTGGTAAAACTAGCATATCACAAGAAAGAAAACTAGAGGAGCCGGAAGAAGCCCATGTTCTCTGCTTTGCCCCAGAGGCCACCTGGGTGTTTATGGGACAGGAAGGGGAGCACATGGATACTCTGTGCCCACCTAGACTGGAAGGAATACAGGGGCACACGTGGGAAGTCTGTGATACCTGGTGCTCCTAGTACTTAGTGGGAATGGAAAAGAATTGCATATAAGTATAATATAGCACTACAGTATTTGTTTAAATGTGGGAAAAAATAAAGAGAACGTGGAACAAAGATTTCAGAAATGAAAGGCTAGGATAAAAATCACTTGCATTCCTTATATCTGAATGCTTTACCCTGACATGAAAGCATCTGATTACTGCTCTGTTTTATAGTATACGATTTCAGTTGTAAGAAAGGGACGGTGGCCTTTTTCCTTTTACCTGCCTTGTATTTTCTGTTCTTGCCCCTGATTTTCAGGTACAAATTTGGATGCGAATACCTCCATCTGGATGTGAATACCTTCACATCCCAATTTCCGCAAAGGAAAAAATGCTCAGACGATGCACCTGTATCAGCTGCAAGTATAAATTATCTGACAGAAAGATGGGCTGATAGGTTTATGACAAGATTTTATTTAGAAAATGTAAGATTATGCACATATCATTCTGAGTTAGAGATGATCTCATTTGTGAGAAAATAACACCTCTGCCATCACTGAATATAAAACAAAGGTTTTGTCATGGTGGCTTCACCAAAAGGCACATTTAGGAAATGCAGTATATTTAATAGAAGGACTGTTGATGGAAAGATGCTTTTAAAAATTCTTACAATTATAACGCCACTATCATAATTTTATGAGTCATACCCAACTATTTTTTTTTCAATACTTGAAATGGGAGAACAAAGGCTGTAAACTGGCATTTCTTACTTCTGTCACACTGCTTATTTTCTCCGTTCTTAACTTATTGCGCTGTGGCATGGACAGCCAGGCTGTTCATTCAGGGAGCCTGGAACAACTGTTTATTCATCCTTGTTTGATGGGTCTGGAACCAGACTCTCCTTTGCCACACTATCCTCGTCTCCTCTCCTTTTGAGGTTTTTACTTTGCAGATACATCCCTCCAAATTCTGGATGTCTCAGTGCCAGACTGAGGAAGGCTGCTCCCCAGGCTGTGACTGTGATCAGGCCTCACCTGCACACAGCTCCCTGGCACGGCAGCTGAAGAACTGCTGAAATGCCACATGCCTGCAGATCCAAATGCATACTGTGGGTTTATTTTCCTAGTTGCAAGGTCAGAAAAATAGTCATCTTATTAATCTCCCTTCTACACACCTATGCTAAAAGCAAGTCTCCTTTGGCTATCCCCCTTTTTCCCCACTCTCACAGGTGAACACGTGAAGGTGGGGCATCGTGCCTGAGCTGGCTGCAGCCAGGAGGAGCATCGGGAAGTTGAGGTTTGCCTACAGATGATACATTTCAGCCCAGTTCAAGGACGGGAGGGAATGGCCTCAAGTTATGCCAGGGGAGATTCAGGCTGGACTTTAGGAACAATTTATTCTCTGAAAGCTTGGTCAGGTGCTGCAACAGGCTGCCCAGGGCAGTGCTTGAGTCACCATCCCTGGAGGTGTTCCAGGAACATACGGAGGTGGTACTAAGGAACAGAGTTTAGTGAGGACCATTGGTGGTAGGAAGATGGTTGGACTACATGATCTTAGATCTTTTCCAACCTTACTGATTGTATGATTCTATAAGGTCCTATCACTGCCCAGCGGTACAGAGCTCATGCAGTAAGTAGCAGCAGTATAGCCCAGTACTAAAGCAGTCAGCTTGGTATTTTTGCATCCTTTCAGGTACAGTGTAATTCCAATTAAATATAAACATTAAACAAAAACTGAATTCTGGTATGGGCCTTTAATTAGAGATGTTCTGGCAAAATCAGCTCCCCTAGTGTGCCCAGGACAGGGTTTTGCAGAGCACTCAACGAGTGGTTATGACATTGAAGCCAGGTACAAGTCATTACTGTCTCTACTGTAAGAATAGAAAGTGGTAGCTTATGTCTTAAGGAAGAGGAAAGCAGACTGTTAATGTGTAAATGGATATTATTCAAGAGTGCCTTTGGACTTGCTGTGCTCCAGATTTTGGGTCTGGAACAGAGACAGCCCTCAGGAGAGTATTGGTATCTGCACATCCATGAAATTGGAGAATCCAGTCCTAGCTTTTAAAAGAGCCAGTGATAATACAGTCCTGACATCCTTGAATTTATTTTCAAAGTCAAGAAATAGAAGGGGATTCACATTTTGTGTAAGTGATCTTCCTTTAGTACAGTGGGTTAAACTGAACCAACCTCTGGACCAAAACACTTCTGAGCTTTGATTCCTATTAATCTGTTTTTGAATCCTGTGCCTTAGGATATTTCTTAAGAGCGGGTTCACAGTCTAAACACACATGAGTTATTAATGAGAGGCATGCAGATGTTACAGAAAGCAATGTTTTCAGCTCTTCCTCATCAGATGAAAATCCTATCGAACAACATCTGTTTCCCTGCCAGGTTTTCTGGCACAATTAATGCCTTAACAAAAATAAAATCTGCAGGAATTGTAATAATTCTATAAAAAGTCACGTCCCCTTTAAAGAATTGATTTCTATAGCTGCGTCTATTTCATTAGAATTGTTTTCCTTTAAGTAATTTCATAATTCTCTGTTAATGAGCAAGTGAAGAGTGTCTGTGATTAAATAGCATGTGATGTCTAACCTACCAATCGCCTCTCTGGACTCCTATCTCTCAAACCACCTGCTAATCATAACAATTGCTAATTTGAGACCCCTTAGCCATTTCTGGTGTCGGTGACAATGCCGCGGAGCACGCAGTGGCCATTTGGCCACTGTCCCACCCACCCCAGCGGCCGCGCTGCTGCTGCCCATTTTGGGCTCTATTGTTCTGCTGCCTCTGCTGACCACGAGCAATTCCTCCTTGCTGATCCCGGGGGAATCTCTGCCTTCACAATGGGGGCAGGGCCATTTGCTTTGTGTGCAAGATAATCTTTTATAGAATTGTTCTCACACACACGCAGGCACACACTAGCCTGCTCGTGCTCCCTTGCTGCTTCTGAAAGGCTGACAATCTGCAGTGGGAAGGTTTAAAAAGCAGATAAGAAACGTTAACTATCTCTGATTAGTCATTCCCTCATTGATGCGCATTTAAAAATAGACATAAATTTGGCTAAACGTAGAAATAAATGTTTTATGCAAGCACTGTTTTCACACTCTTGGTAAGAGTAAATCCAGCCGTGCTTTGCATATACCTTGCAGCTCAAGACTGATACTAGATAAGCAGAGCTCACTGGATTTGGACTTTCCGGATACTGTAAAAGCCATAGTGAGGTCAAGCAAGTGCTTCCCACAGTATTTCAAAAGAGGATGGAAATCTAAGGTGATCTGTTAGGGGTGGCAGACCTGCTGCTGCCTATGCCCAGCATGCTGTCTTCCTGCCCTATGAACGCTCCTCTTCCCCAGCACGCTCAGAACAGAAAATGCACTCGATTTCCCTGCTGGAATACAACTTTGTACTCAGCTTTACCTTTATGCCCTCCGCTTGGAAGGACTTAAAGCTGGTCATTATATTAAAGCAGGTTGCACGAGAGAAAAAAAAGAAAAGAAAAAAAAAAAAAGGTAGACTGCGCCGACCAACAGCTTTAACCACTGCAGAAACTGCAATTATTATCCTAACCCATATGACAATAAGGACACATCGAGCAAGCAAGCCTCCCCGTTGCGTATGACACGGGTGACAATTGGGAGTATTCTCTCCAGCCCTTAAAATCGTATCGCGCTGCGCTGCCGAGCAGCCCCGCACGGAGAGCCCCGCGCCGCCCGGGCGCTGTGCCGCTCAGCGGGCTCCCCCTAGGCTCGGCCGCCCGCAGCGCACCAGGAGCCGCGGCCGATCGATAGCCCGAGCCCGCAGCTGCCCGCAGCACAAAGCGGCGGCCCCCGGCGGCAGCCAGCCGGCCGAAGGAAACCTGTCACCGCTTCGCAAGGGTTGCAAAGGCGGGCGCAGAACATAGGCAACGGGGATGCCGCAGACGCTTTGGGGTATCTTCTGGCGAACGCGCTAAAAATAGGGGAATGTGGAAAACCGAATCTGTCGTGCCTGCCCGTCTGCTGGGACGGAGCGACATGCCCCGGTAGGACGGCCGCTCGGCGCTTTGTTGTGCGGCCGCCTTTCATTACGGGCCTTCGGCCAGGCGGCGAGGGCCCCGCTCCGAAAAGCTCCCCGGGGCTCGCGGTGTCTGATGAGGATGGATGTTGCCCGGGGCTTTTGGCTGGGTCCCTGTATCTAAGGCCCAACAAACTTAGCCTCATATTGTTTGGCACTTTCGGAGTTGAAGCCTGGCTTCTCACTTGATATTGTAATTCATACCGAAGTGCTCTTTAATATGTAAATTACCTGAGATATTAGGGGATATTTTACTTTAAGCCCAGGTCTATGTGTATGTAATTCTGTTTTCCAACTGTGGCAGCAGCCCCTTGGCGAGGTGCTACAGGTGCAGCTGGAGCCCTGGGTAGCGTGTTGTGTGATCTATTTGTGCTGTACAACACAGTGCAGCAAAGAACTTCAGCTGTTTCGGTCAAGCTCAACAGAACGTTACAGATGTCACGTGAATGTCATACCGCAATCCTGGTATTTAATCACTTGGTTCAGAAGTAGCAATTTTGCAGTGTTTTTTGCAGTGTAATG
Source organism: Gallus gallus (assembly GCF_016699485.2). NCBI lineage: Eukaryota > Metazoa > Chordata > Aves > Galliformes > Phasianidae > Gallus > Gallus gallus. The sequence continues at coordinate 8,549,720 of NC_052541.1, read as the reverse complement.
AACTGCGAGCACTGCACAGTCACAGAAAACCCTTTGCATAGTGCCAGTCACCTCCTGCACCTCTGGATCGCCTCCCACTGATCTCCTTTCTGATATGGAGCTGCAGGTACTGCCAGGCACACAGACATCACTGTGGGCACAGAACAGGACCGGACGCTGCCCCGTGGTGACTGCTGCAGCCTCCGCCAGGATCCTGCAGTGAGGTGAGATCAAGACTAGCGAGGGAAAAGCTCTCAGGTGGCGTAGTGAAAATGGTGGATATGGCTAATTTTATGTTAAGAAAGCAGATTGGAAATTTAGTATGTATACTTGAGTCCTAACAGAGCCTGATCTATTTGGTATAAATTATCAGCACACAAACCCTCCAAGCTTTGTTGTAGCTAAGTTTCAAAACTCATCATTAAACATAGCATGAAGCTGGTTTGGAAAGCTCTCACTCAGCTGAAGAACAGAGGAAAGACCTGTGTTTTCTGTAATTACTACAAAGCAGAAGATATTTATAACTTGTAGCTGCAGATAGATTTTCAAGATAGCTGTTATTAGCCAGCCTGGCAACCATTTCATTCAATGCCAAAAGCTCTGAAAAATATATCCAGAGCGCTGACTGTCCTTGAGTTTCTCTGAAATCAGAAAAGCTGAAGGATTTATCATCCTGAAGGAGTTGGCCAGCAAACTGAAGGTTGGTCCCACAAGCTGAAGAAAAGCAACTGGGCCCCATTTTCAGGCCCTTCTAGAAAGACACAACACTGCAAACATTGTTTGGCCACCTCTGTAATGGTGTAAGATTGCTGCCAGTTCACACAGATATCTTTATCTCAGGCTTCAGCAAGAAGTGTTTGGTCCAGATGTTGCTGAGTTAGCTTGAGTTTTAACCCTTTACCCCAGTCCCAAATGCTCTTATCCCCTTGGTCCCCTGCCACTAAACCCAGATTCACTTTCACTCCTCAGTTCCTGTCAGAGCTATATATCCCATGCACTGCCCTGTAATGTGGTAATTCAGAATAAAGAACATAATAGAAAATTTGCCCTGGGAAGCAAATACAGTTGGTATGTAGCTGGCACCAAGAGGTGCTTGGTTTTGTCAGCATTACATGCTGGACCAAATTCATTTCCATGTTTCACATTACACCTAAGCTGTTTGCACCAGCCATTCATTTGGCCACAGATTGAAAGTAATGCACAGTGTCTCCTGGTACCACACTTTGCTCCATACGTGGCTAACTTTCCATAAGCACCCTCAGGTAAATACAGAGCACATCCCTCTCTTCCAGCCTGAGAGAAAAGCAGCTCTGAGGCTGCTGATCAGAGGACAGGGCCGTTCCCCTGGAAGCCCTTTGCCTCCCTTCAGCCCTGCAGGGCGCTGCGCTCCCTCTGCTCCCACACACCACAGCAGCTCTGCAGATGCCACCATTCACAGGAGGGATTCCCAGCCTGATACAGCGCTAAGGGCCCGTGGAGAGATTTTTTCCCTGCTCACACCTGAATTCCCACCTCAATGCATTTTCATAAGTTTTCTTGCATAGAAATGGAATTATTTTTTAGCTACCTGAAGTTTTCATTTTAACAAGACACATACAATATTGCCGTGAGGCCGGAGAGGCCACTGGTGCTACAGTGGCTCAATACTCGGTGGTAAGAAGCGGAGGCAGTTAATCAGTGCTGAGCCAATATTTCAATATAATGTTAGGAGGCTCAGTGCTAGTGAAGCTCTATTTTTAGCCTCTCTGCCAGCTGCTCTCATTGTAGTTCCTGTGGCTGTTTTTGATAAAGGCTATCTCTGGTCAGGCTCTTATTCTGGCACTTTCTTGCTCCATGCTGAATCCACTCAGCACATGTGTTTCTGCTCTTCTGCCATAGCACATAATGGTACACCTCGGGCAGAGCTGAGGTGCTGTTTTCCCACAGGTGGGTGGTGCTGAGGGTGAGACTACATTGTATGTGTGGGACTTGGATGGGCAGAGCCCTGTGCAGCACTGCTGGGCCGGGGGTCAGCGCAGAAGTGCAGGAGAGTCCTGTCTGGACCTCTCCACTGCACACAGGGCTGCTGTTTGGACAGGACAATGTATTCTTTCAAGCTCCTTGTCTTTGTTGAGAGCCCCCAGCTTAAATGGGACATGACAGTTCTGCACAGGGTTTACAAAAGCTTTTAGTTTATCAGATGCAGGTCTGAGCCCTCAAAGGTAAAAGTACAGCTGATGTTTGATTTGTCGTATGCATGAGAAACCTGAAACTCCTCATGTTTGTGCGGTTACTACGACACAAGGTAGAAATGTCCTATGGCAATTTCAAGATAAAATTTGGAGTCTGCTATCTTAAACATTTTTGCTATAAGAGGGTAGAATAGTTTGTAGATTTGAGCATACCCTTAGCTCTGTTTTAATCTTGCTACCAAATGGTTTTAAACACAAAGGCCTACAGATTTTGCTTTTGAGTCAGACTGTACCATCCAAACAGAGAAACCCATCAGACTGTGAAGTGTTGCCACCTTTCCATTGCTTTTTCCACCTCCCTTTCATGACACAATACAGGCATACCACAACAGAAGATGCACAAATACACCCTCTGCTTCCTTCCCTCTTAGAGTGAGGGCCCTTTCTTTTATCTGATGGATCGGCCACCTACGGCTCTTCTCCAGCACAGGAGTGTGCACGCTCTTCCCTCCTTACTTTGAAGGATGGCTGTGAGCGCTGGGTTCACATGCACCCAGAGCTCAAAGATACCTATTTGAAGAAAAAAAATGTTCTGTAAATCTTTCAGCCACCTAAGAAAAGGAAAGCGTTTAATTGCAGTTTAACTGCAGAAGCATTTTGGGTGTTTTAACCGTAACAATAAAGAGGAAAACTTTCATTATCAGGTTCTGGGATTCAGCTGTGCATCTTTCCTTAACATTAATAGGAGAGTCTGTGCTGTTTCTGCCCACCTAACACTGAAAAATTACTCAATAAAAGTTACTTGTCTGGTGCAATTACACCCTCATCTTTCAATTAGCGTTCTCCCTAGTAGTTAGGGTGGGCTTTAGGAGGCCAGTAAAGAGATATTTCTTGGCTGAACAAAGTCATCTTCTTACCAAGCAGATTGGTTAGCCTCAGCCTGCTGCCCCTTTCAGTGAGCACAGGATCCCGAAAGCATTTCATCCTCATTACTGAATCACAACGCTGCTGCTGAAGTGTGAATGTGAATGCTTTGGTCTTCTGGGAAAGGGAAGCTTAATATTGAATAAACAACTATCTGGGGAGAGGCAGAAGAGACTAAGAGAAGCTTCTGGAGCAGAAGAGGACTAATGCCAAATATTTTTATTGGTATCATTTTTCCTTTAAAAGAGAGTGAGCCACTTAAGTGTTTCCTTTAATTTGTATTTGGCTGACTGAATTATTGTTGGAAAGAGGGAAACGCCTGTAATACAATCCTGAGTGCTAAAGTATGTATCATGGATAAAAAACTACCTGGATCCTTGCAAGGGAGAACGAACATAGCAAGATGTTTGCATACCTGAATCCCTTTCTGACACACTGAGTTGAATTGCTTATCAAAAATAGCACCCCAATTCTTTTTACATTACTCTTTTCTTGTTTTTTCCATGCGGACAAATTTTTTTTTTTTTTTTGACTGGAAGCAATCTTTCCTTTCCTGGCATTCTGAACAAAAAGGCCTTCAAGAAGGAGGAGCCTGTCCAGACAGGCAGAGAGGTGGGATGGCAAGTGGAGGCAGATCCCCAGGGCTGAGTGAAGCTGCCATTGCGGGGCTGGAGGCTGGGACTGATCCCCAGGGCTGCTCCATGACAAGGACAGGGCCTTGTTCTCACTGCCCGGAGAGCAGCTCACCTGTCCTCGCCAGCACTATGACCTCACCTTTCAAAACTTCTTTCCTCTTTTATAAATATACATACATTAAGCTGGGCAGAGGAATTTCTGCCCCATCATTCAAGTGAGGACCCTACTTTTCAGGCTCCAAAATATTCTCCCTCCTCCTCTGGCTGGGTGAGTGTTCAGTGCTTTTTACAAAGCAGTGGCTGACATTGCCATCAAAGTTCTGAAACACAGGGGAGCACTTCCATCCTTTACGATCTGTTTATTATTGAGAGAAAGCATTTAAAGGCTGAAGAAGACACAATATAAGCTTGATTTACAATGTAGTTAGGAACACTGCTATAAAACTTTTCATCAGTTCAAGGGTTGGTTGTTCTTTTTTCATTGTTAATTACCAAATAATGAAGGAGACTGTATTGGGGAAATATTTTTTTTTCCATAATGCTTAATGGTGAGGAAGAACTTTAAAATGTCCTTGCTAGAAGATTTCCTGATTTTACAAAGGGGTATCTCTAAAATTAGATTATATGCGACCTATCATTTTACCACCTATTGTGTTTCTCCAGAAGGTCCCCAAAAGAAGCCTGAAATCCTACCCTGCTCTGAATGAGAATTGCCTAACATCAGATAAGCTGTTGGAGCCAGGAAAAGAGTAGTGCTGGATCAGCCCAACAGAGGGCAATGGGATACATTGACTTGAGACAGCTCCACACACTGTGGAAGATGCTAAAGCTGGTCCCAGACCAGTCAGTCAGAATCCCCCCACCAGTTGCAACAGCCCTGACTCTACTGTGCACAGATTGCTTGACACAGTGTAAGAAGGAAGGAATAAAAAGCAGGGGTGAGCGAGAAAAAAGTGCGATGCTTCCTGGAGTGCTCACATAGTTGAATGTTGGCTCCTGTGCTTTGCAAAGGTGGTTTTATTTTTTATAATTTTTTATTTATTGCCTGCATTTGTTCTGAGATCTGCAAACTAAGGGCACTGAGAAAGGCCAGTCTGGCAGGCACATCTGACACAAGAGGTCAGAAGCTTGGTGGGAGCGTAAGGGCTGCTCAGCTGGGTCATCAGCAGCCCACAGGTTTTGCACATGGCCTCCTCATCCTCTCTGCTTGGGTAGTGTGTCCTTCCTGGGCAGGCCAAGATGAGTTTGCTGAGCTCAGTCTGTTTTTAAGAGCTGTATGTATTACAATAAGCGTGAACATGCATAAGAAATACATTTTGGTTGCTTTTCATTTTACCTTTGGTCTTAGAAGTCTGGGAAAAGAAGGTCTACAATAAAACCAAAACAGTGTATTCTGAAAAGAATTCATATCCAGCTGAAACCAAGAACCTGGGAATTATCAGCAAAGGCCTGTTCTTGGGAGTGCAGCCTACTAGCTCATCTCCCAGATTTCTAGAAACAAAAATACTTCCCAGTGTTTGTCTAAACAGAGCAACCAGATGCTATGAGAGATTCAGACTCACATCACTAATACGCTGCGGCCTATTCTCTGCTTAACAGTATTAGCAAACTAGATTATTTACAAATTACATGGGGTTCCTGCATACTGAAATCCGACAGCAGGAAAGCCCCAAATTCAAAATAATATATTGAAATCCATCTGTCAGTATGTGATGCTTTGTTTAATTGGTTGGTAATTTCAGAGATGTTTTCTTTTATCGTATGTTTCTCTCAAAATCAGCGTCAGGGAACATGTGAATTAACAAGCATCTGTACAGTGGGAGGATGACCACACAGTGATTTCAAAATCGTGTTCTCATTACTGCTAAAAATATAGTTTGTTATTCCAAGAAGGGATGTAACACCTCTGTAATTAGGGACTGCTCTGGCCTCAGGGGAATCCTAATAAAGCAAATTTCATACATTGATGTGCTTCCCATTGCTTCATTTCTTTGTTCTATCACCCTGTTGTTAATAACACCCTGCAGCAAAAAATGTTCATGAAGCCAAGAGCTGTCCAGATAAGAGAAAAGGTCATGATCCCCCTAGTGCGCGTTCATCAGTGAATGGACACCAATCTGAAAATAAGAGGATGCCTGTCAATATGGAATGGAAGGCAGCAGCATAACATCAAATTAAAGCCAACGAATGCTCATACAGTTGTACTGGGCTCCAACCTTAACCAAAAATCAATAGTCAACAAAGTATTACAATATGAAGTGACTGAATTACTGGGGAAGGAGGTAGCAGAGGGAGGAAGTGCATGAAAGCTTTTCAACCATTATTATACTTATATACACATAGACGCACAGAGATGATGGAGAAGACAATGCTCTGTAGCCTCTAAATTTTAGCAGGAAGCAGATCCTAAGCTACTAACTGTGGGAAATAAATGCAGCACAGGATTCCAGCCATGCCAGGATTATTAATGGGAGATGCAGCAGGTACACTCCTCCTCTTATGCGAGGTCCTGGAACCAATAAAATGTACTACACAAAGCTTTCGTGTCTGATCACAGTCCCAAATACTGAGGGTGACTTCTGGCCATAATTCATGTATATTTTATGGCAATTCCTTTGAATAATCACAGGAGCAGTAAAAATTTCACGGAGCAAGCAATGCCTGATGGTGCTATGGGAAGCTGGGATCTTTGCCAAGGAAAGGGTACAATGAAAGTACCGCTGTGCCTTTTGTGTTTTTTTGTAGGGTACGTTTGTGGGGAAAAACACCACATGACTGCTTTACACATAAGGCACAACCCATGTCCCAGAGAGAATGTCTTATATAACCTCCATGCTTACCAGTAAATTTGTGAACAACAGCAAAGCAGTAAATTCCCATCACCAAGTCTAACAAGTCTAACATCTGGTGAAGCATTTCTGTGATTTTGGACCACTGGTGGCTTATTCCAAAACCTATCACAAGCACTTAAGAAGCTCCCAACTGAATCAGTGAAACTTGGTTCATGTATGGGAGACCTGGGGGATCACTGTTCTATTACTCCATGCCAAACTGCAGATTATGGTTATTTTATAGTGTCTTTATTTTTCTGATGAGCTCAAGAGAGAATTCTGAATAACCAGATGGCTAACAACATTTAAGACCATATAGCTACCCACACTACAGGCTTCTCTGATAACTGCTTTCTCACTCAGCAGATGAGAAAGCAGAGAGAGAACCAGGGAATTTCATATTTGCACATCACTTTGTGGTGAAACAAAAATCATTTAAGCAGCGAGATGTGTTGGTGCTCTTCATTTTGCCCCACCAAATGTACAAGATTAATTTTGCTGCCTGAAGGCTGCCCTGCATATAATTAAGCCTGACGATAGAAAATGACCTTAATTTTATCCATCAGTTTTGTACTCACAGTAAGTACGTGAGCACTTTATAGCCGTTAGACATCGGATGACCAGATTAAACATGCAAATCAGATAGCTGGACATCTAAGCCTGATTAAATTAATCAACCATTACTTCAATCTATAAAACTTCACAAATATTTTAAAGTTTGCCATTGTTTCTAAAGATAAAATGGACCAACAAATTCTGAGGCCACTTCTGAGCCCCAGAACACATATGGAGGGCATATCAGAGGAGTAAGGCTGTGTTTCAGCTTTCCATCCGTCAAGTTTTCTCTGGGTTTTCCTGATTAACTGCTGAAATAAACCTGAAGAAGGCATTCATTTAGGATAGGTCCAGTTGTTCCAGGCACTGCACAAACCATGGAACAATCACCTTGATCAGCCTATGAATTTAAAAGACCAAAACAAATAAGTGACTGGAAAAAGGAGACTGCAAGGGAGAAATCCCAAAAAGGGGAAACGGGCTACAAAGCAGATCAGGTCCACTCGGTTGTGTTACTACAGTTGTTTCTTTTCCCCATTTGGACAAATGCCTTGCATAAGGTATTTTTGTAAGGCAATGACTAAACAACATGTTTACCCTTCTGCTAAGTTGCAAGAAGAAATGAAGAAGAAGAGAATTTGGTCTTTTTTCCAAAACCTATGCTTGGACATAAGCTTTGTTAGCTGACCTCCACATTTGCGCTGTGTATTACTTGAGAACTATGTTGTAGCCTTTTCTTATTACCCAAGCCATAAATTCATAGGACAATTATGGTCTTCAAGCTACAATACAGTGTCAGTTCCAGTAATCCAGGGACTCTCATCAACCAATTTTTTGTTAGGTTTGTTTCTTCCAGGAACTGTGTGCTCTGTTCTCTGCAGGGAAAACTCTACCTGGAGCATATGGTGTCTCAACAACTGCATCATAAGCAAATCTTTAGGTTTATTACTGTGTTAATTAGGGTCATTGCCCACTAATAATTTAGCCAATAATAGGATATTTTTTAATCAGCCAGTCATTGCATTTATTATTTCCCTTGGCTGAAACTGTAATAAACACCATGAAATACTTTAATTTATGATACTTCTGCCCGTCATAAAAGCATTTAACTTGGCCCTAAATTTTCTTTAATGGTAGACTTCATTTCTATTATTTCAGATCTTTTAAAACTATCATACATGTTCTGGTAGCTGGACTTCACTGTCATTCAGAGCCTTGCTAGCCAAAACCGCTCCTGAATAAATGCGTTTGCTGCTCTTGTTAATGAGGATGATAGCAGAGAAATATCCTGTTACTATCTGGTATTACTGTAGTCTGTTGTGCTGTATTAGGGCAGGGTAATGGTTGCCTATGGAAAATGCTGTCCCACGTTACAGAGCTTTCTGAAATCCTACAAGTAGCTAGACCAGAAATGAGAACAGATTTACAGGCATGGTAACTACCCTGAGGCCGGTCCCTACTGCTGGCACCCAGACACACTGAGATGGTGCCAGCCAAGGAGAACTCAGTTTCTTCAGGGCTCACCATAGGGCACGTGTTCCTCAAGAGCCTCCATTAAGCACCTTGAAAACCTCCTTGATGGAGGGCTTCAGCTACATTGCCCTGATAAAACAGAGAAGCTCAGGGCTGACATTTGTACTGTTTACGTTCTGCTGCTAAAGGAAAGGTTTGTGTAAAGAAGACCAGAAGAAGGGGGGGACGAAGAGGAAGCTGATACTGTGCCACATTAAAATAAATGTATTGCATGTGCTCAAAGTGAGAAATGGAAGTTACGCTCATCAAAAAAAATCAGCAGAACTCTTAAAAAAGAACACGGAATGGAAAAATAAAGTCCAGGACTAACTAAAGGTTTCCTTGAGTGCAACTCAGCGATGATGCATGCAGGATGTAATGCCAGCAGCTCATCCTGACAAGCAGCGAGAGGCAGAGAACCAGAGTAATGTTCCTTTTGTGAGAGGGGAGTATTAACCATGAAGATTTTTTTCCACACCAGCAGGACTGAATACATTAGGATTAGGACCAGAGATAGGTAAAGCAAATCCTGAGAGGTAAGGAGCTTGTCAGCACAATATTGATGTCACAAGTCATGCTGATGCCCAGGTAGTAATAGCACTATTTTTTTGTAGCTGTTATTTGTATTAAAGTAGTTGAGATTAGGATCTCTTTGTGTTAAGCCTTTAAGCAAGGGAAAGTCTAACCCCCAAAGAGAATGCAGTCATCAATAATAAGACAAGCAAAAGCTGGGAACAAGGAGCTGCTATTATTCCCATTTTATAGCCCGAGAACTGAGACACTGAGATTAAATGACTTGTCACACAAAAAGTCTTGGGCAGAGTTGTGACATGGAGACACATCTCTCACTTCTACAGCTTCTGCCTCAACCACAAGATCAGCCCTCCTCTCTATTACACATAAATGGTAATAGGAAGTAAATAACACATCGCCCCTCACCTAAAAGTCTCAGACCACTTAACAAATACTATCAGAGCCTAATGATGACTTTAGAAGAACAGTAAGTATCCTCTTAAGTGTTCTCTTCATCTAAACAGGCAGGCTTTGCCTTCCCTTGTTCCAATAATGCACACCATATCAAGGATGCCAAATTGCCATCCTGGCATTGAAAGCATCACCCTTATTCATGCTCGGGATGTAGAAAAGGAGAAAAATCATCTTGTGACATACAGATGAAGATCTGTAAAACTGTTAAGTACTCTGACACTTCTAAGATTAGAAGGCTGCATGTGGAGTGAAGCCACAGTGTACATCTCAACTCAGATCCCTGCCAGCAACAGAGAAATACTGCAAAAGATTGTCCAAAACAGCAGCCACGGCAGGGAAAGGATGGCAGAGCCCAGGGAGCATTACAGCTTTTGGTCCTGTAGCCCCATATGCCTCAAGGGAACAGCCACCTGCTGTGCCCACAGCACACAGAGTGCTGCAGGCAGGGCTGGCTGCTGTGACACTGCAGTTCCAGCCTCAGCCATCCAAGGCAGATGCTGTGATGGCATCTCAAGCAGGGTTTTTTTTTTTCCCTTGGGCTAGGGTTGGTTCTTTGATACAACTAAAATTACACCTTAATTTATGGCCTTATTTTCTGAGCAATGTGGTGTTAATGTGCTGTGTGAGGGAGAGTGATATGTCCTTTATTAGCACAGACTCTTAACATAAAGTTTCATCTGTGGCAATGACTGATGTTACAGGGCTGTGCTGCAAGCCCCACTATTTTAATGCATCACAGCTGAGATACCTCTCAGCTTGCCATAAGCATTACAACATAGAAAATTAGAGGTAAAGACTGACGTGCAACCCCCTGACTTTGTTTCTCTTCCAAATGGTAAATTCAACAAGACAGAGAGGACAATATTGCATGTGTTCAGCCTGGTGTTATTCTGGCAGTGGTTTGTGTCACTGAAAAGCACCTGGTAGCAACAGATAATCCCACAGAGATTGTGGGAAACTCGGCTCACTCTGACCCAATGACTCAGATGCTTTGTTTCCTCCATCTGTTTCCAACTAGAGGCAGGTTTTCCAGCTAAAAGTTTTTCCTTTTGTGTGCATTTTGCTTTTGTCAAACAGAAGCTCAGGAGGAGGACAAGCTAAGTGGAAGAAACGTCATTAAGCCATGGCAGAGTAAGTTCTAGAAGTACAGAAAAGATTGAGAACAATCCAGGAAAAGTTAATTTCTCTAAATGCAATGCTAATGCTTCCAGACTCCAGGGGTATTCAAGCAACATTACAGGAGGCTGGTATTCCTTGTAACACAGTGGAGATACCAGCAGACTCTGGAGGAGCAGAACACAGTACAGGTTCAATAGGAGCTCAGCTCCAGCCCAGTCACACATTGGCCTGGTGAGTTGAAGCAGCAAGGCTTTCATGGGCCAATATTGCTCAAGTCTGTGAAATCAGAGCTGCAGAAATACTACTGTGCAGCAGCTGGACTGCAGAGTGCCTACCCCAAGGGCAATGGCAATGCAGCGTGCAGGAACGCTGGACACTGCTGCCAACTAACAGCCCTTCTGCACACATAAACAAGATAAGGGCGTACACAAACAGTCCAGGTACAGCATGCCATAGTGGCACATGATGCTGACCACAATAAAGTGGTTTAAGTAAAATGTTATGATGGAGTAGACAGTTCTATAATTATACCAGACACTCTACAAGTTTGAGAATTGGATTGATGTAATATTCAAAAAAGCAACAGAACACCCTCCAAGGGGAACTTATTTTTATGCTCAGAGGAGAAAAATTAAATATTTGTTTTTCTGATTCAAGCTGGCAGATTATTTCTGTTATTATTTCTGTTCTTATAATTATATAATATATCATATATTATATTTTATATATAATTTATAATATATTAATATATAATATATAATATATATCATATTATATATAATTATATGTAAATATAATATGATGTAATTATTATTTCTGTTCTAATTATTATTTACGGTGGATATGTTGAATAAACAGAAAAGATTTAGTGAAATTTGATATACAATAAATCCAAGAGCTCTTAAAATACTAATTCTGCTTGACAATTACTACTGTGAAACACACACTGCCATAATCACCCAAACTATATGTTCTATGAAGAATTATCACCCACCATCTCTATATACATTACTCAGACCAAGACTGTCACCATCTGTGTGCTGTGAAGACAGCAAGAACTCGTTTGGCAATTAACAACAGTGGAAAGCACTGTACCACGTAAGCAGTGTTCTACATAACAACAACATAGCTCGATAACAAGCTTAGCATGTTTAAGCATAATTGGTTGGAGAAATCAATCCCCTTCTCTGCTGTAATTGCTGTGCGTGCCAATGGGAAATAGGACCAAAGTTGAGAGAGCTGTGCTCTGTGCCTCCTTCTGCTACAGGCTCACGTTTTGGTGCAAGTATTGAGGAATGTACTCAGAAATCAAGTACGGATGGCAAGGAAGAATGTTTCTTTACCTATTTCTGGGAAGACCATAAACAGTAATTGCAGTGAGAGGTGATTTCTCCCATCATGCCCTGTGTTCTATTGAGCTCACTCAAAATGTAATTGGAAAACAAATACAGCAACACCATCATCAGGACAGACAGAAGTGCTTGTCTTGGGAGTGAGTCGTTGTATAATGTGATAGATCTTATTTTCACTGACACTCTTTATTCTTATCTAATAAAGTACTCTGCCACAGCCTTTGCAACCCTTTTGTAACAATTAAACCTCATACATATGTATTGGTGCTCTGTGTTGATTCAAAGGGATATTCTAACAACTGTTAAATGTTAAGACTTGGCCTACGCCTGGAAAATAGAATCTAATTCATCACCAAATTATTTGGTTAATGTAACATCCTCTTCCTCTTAAACATGTAAAGAAATTGTAAGCAGGAGCTAATAAAAGTGGATCTTAGCAAACAGGAATGCTTCTGCTAGAAATAGCGTATGGCACTGCATAGTTACACTTATTTTTAACCTTTCCACGTCAATAAATTAACTATGAAGTCCATAATCTATACAAAGAAAAGAAATGAAAAGCAATTACCGGTGAGAAAGGCCACACTTGTTAAAAATACCAGTCAGGGCATAAGAAGCTACATTTGATGAGAGTGCACATTTGACGTGACTCATTTGTTCGATGGTTTTAGTTGTAGGAGGCCCATGGTCAAACCTGAAAGGATAATTTCAAAATAAATGTATAGCTATTAGCTTCTGGGCACCACAAAAGTTGAACCAGAATAGTGCTGCAAAGTCAAGCAAACTAAAAATATTTTCACGATGACACTGCCAGTGACTACAGCCAAGAAGCTTTTTATCTGCTTCGGACAGAGTAAGATTTTAGGCTTGAAAGCATTTCTTGGCTCTGTCAAATACACTTTTTTTTTTTTTTAATTATTATTATTTTTTAAGCTGCAAGCCTGTGGATAGAGCACGTAACATGCTGTTGCACAGGCATCTGCTATCATTTACCATTATGCACAGTCACCTACCTGCTATGACAGTGCCATTATGTCACCCTCACTAGCAAACAAGAGACCACGTAGATGTTTCATGCAAGGAAGTTTAAAACTGCTCAGTGATTTTGAATGAATTTAAATACTGATACTGCTGACCGTGTATCTCCCCTACATATGTACACTCTGCTCCATCACCTCTCTGCTGATAAATAGAAATCGCAGTGTTTACAACAGGAAGTGCAAACATATAGGACTTGTCAAGTAGTATTTAGCCCCGCTTGCACTACCACAATTATTTGGTTACCTTCTTCCTGCCTGCTAAGTGTGATGCTTTTTTTTCCTGCCTAATATCCTGTGAAGGTGCCAATTACCCTGCTGCTTATCAGCTGAAAACTATGCTTTGTGCAAAGGGAGCATCAATTATTTGTGAGCAGAGAGCAAAGCCTGTTTGAATCATAATGATAGGATGCTGGGGCTTCCAGCAAATAGAACATATCAAAAGGTAACATAAATCTAATAAAGTGTAGGTCATAAGGGATCATCTCAGAAGTCCACACTTCAATCTTTAATTGTTAAAATCATGTTAGTTTTGCAGAAGCCGAGCCTTTGAGTGTGTATGAGCTCACTAAAGCTTAATAATGGGAAAAAAAAACAAAAACAAATCAACAAACAAACCAACCTACTACAGCAGAAAATATTTTCTTCTAGCGATATTGTCTATAAGATGCATCATTTCTTCCACTCTATTTATTTGAATTATTAAGCTTTCTATGTCCATGCTGTTGTTCATGCCTTGATTCTGCACTGATAAAGCATTTTGCAGCAAACCCTCCTTGGTCTCAGCCAGACATAAACATGCTGCAAACCTGTAATCCTCTGCAGATTGCAGAGAGAGGCTGTAAAATGATTTTGTGGGGACGCTGGTTCTCTTTATTTGGTATCAACATTGCTTTTACAAGTCCTCCCCCCCCACCTTTCAATTTCAGGCAAGCTTTTGTACATGAGGGGATATGGGACAGAAAGATTAGGTTATTCCTTGAACTACCCCTGTAAGGTCAACTCTTTATATGCTTTTGAAACCCAATTTGAAGGGCTTGTCCCTACTTTTTCCTCAAGGATTGTGATTCACAAGGGTTACTACCGGAGACCATTATCTTATCGTAACACCTGCTCCAAGTGGTGGGACTGCTGGGCAGCTCCTGCAAACCAGTTTCTTTTATATTGCAAAACTGCTTACCTGCTGACTGACACAGTCTCATTCAAATGATGTACAAGTGTGTCCCGACCATTTATAGGATTATCGTGCTCCTCTTTCATGAGGCTAGTACTCCCCAGCCCTGGCTCGGGTCAGAAACAGTGCTTCTGTGGAAAGCCTGACCGCTCAGAGGTGGAGTACGTAAGGAACAAATATCCTGCTGTTTTCTACATCTATGGTAGCATGGGAGTCTTATTTTGCATTATTACCCCGTTACTTGGAGAGAAGCAATGTTGCTTCTTAAGAAACCATTAAAACTTATTAACCTACTCAGCACAGAATATTACTTTTAGGCCACTGAGCCTCAGGCAAAAGCTACCAGTCCTCCTTCCAAATAAACGAGCGTGCAGAATACTGTATTGGTATTGTAAGAGAAAAATAATGGTGTCACAGTCTGAAAGGATTCATCTGAACGGCTACAGTATTAACAAAATGCATATGCGCACAGAGGTAAAGGTCAGCCTCTGGTGACGGCCACCTCTGGCAGCAGCTGTCACACGAAGCTCAGAGGTGTGGAGATGCTTGAACCCCAGGCAACAGACGCGACACAAAGCATGATGGAGAGAGAGAGAAATAGAATGAGGCAGCTGAGGTGCCGTGCCTTTTCCTGCCTCATCTCTGCACATCTCAGAGCAGCTTACAACGTTCTGTGATCAATTATTATATCTGCAGGTCTGCTTAAGGATCTGAAGAAATTCAATATTTTCAGCTGCAGTTTTCTTCCCAGCAATCGCAGGCCTTCCAGAAAACACACCGCACACACCAGTTTGCAGCCCTCTCCCCTCTCAGCTGAAAACACACAGACACTCTTTGTGCTAAGAGAAAATACTGGTGTGACACCCACTCATCAGCAGTGCTTTTCAGAGGGACAATGGCACAGCCCTTCCCTTGTATCACTCGTGTCAGCAGGTACCTGCCTTTTTCCATGTTCAGTGGTTGTCTTTCAAGGATTTACCGGGACATGGGATTATCTCCTGCTGAAATCCTGAAGCCACAGCTTGTAACTTGAGGAAATGACCTCTAAAGTCAAAATACAGCCTGCCCTATCAACCTGTGCAGGAACGTAAAACGTGCTGCTCCAGCCTCTGGTACTGGCTCTCGTCAGCAAAGAATCCTTGTGTGGCCCCAGAGAACCTGAACTCCCTTATTTTGGGAGGGATTGGTTGGGCTTGGGCAGACCCATGCTGGTGGGCTCATGGGATGGGATGTTACTTCCTAGAAATGAACTCCTGAAGAATGGCAGATTTCTCCTGCTCAGTAGGTAAAAGCTGGGAGTACTGGTTTCTCAGAGTTACAACCCTCCCTCTGATATAACCCGAGGACTGCTTGGTTCTTTGCTGTCCTGTGGTCTGGGAAGGCTGCAAACCAGTCACTTGTATCACAAAGCAACCTGCTCAAAAGACAAGCTACTGAAGCCAAAGCTTCCAAGGCTGCACTACCCAAAGTGAGATTCAAGCTATTTCTGAACAGTACACAGATAGTCAGTGGACAGCTGACCGCTTTCTCCTGGTATTTATGGAGCTTGGCCCAGCCCCAGTCCCAGCAGTTATAGTTGTCACAAGTACGGATAGCCAAGCAGGCTAATTAATGTAAATAATAAAGGTACAAATTAGTATCAACAGTGAAAAACCACAATCTTATCAGAGAAACAATTCTTCAACTTACACAGCCTTATTCAATTCACAATTTCTGGGAAGGGACGGAAGATTCAGCAGACCTTGCTGTAACTGTCAGAGTCAGCAAATCTGAGTAGAAGGGGGATTTCTAAGGCTCTGGGAATCACAGCCATTAAACAGAAGCAGTTGCATAGACCAGCAATCGGGCAGCCTGACAGAGTTCAGAATGCCACCTGAGGCTGCACGTTGGCTGCTGTGGAAACCACGGATGGAGCCATGGCAGGACTGACAGTGACCACAGTGCTACACCAGGGCTAGCATCATGCAGCTCTCACCGGATGTGAACAGGAAAACCTCCTGGACTCACCCTCATCCTTAGTAGGGACAGCACTCAAAGGGATAAGATGGGAAAGAGCCTTTGCACAGTATTTCTGGGAATAGCATTAATTTCCTGAGGAAGATGTTAATCAAAAGGGCAGGAATAATGCAAGCAATCTACACAGTGGCCAGTAGGTGATGGTGGAGCCAAGTTAAGGAAACAACTTGATTTAGAAGCCTTTGAGATACTCCTGTAAAAAGTGGCACCAGAATATCTTGCCTTATCACCTGCCCAGGCTAATTCTTCAGGTGACCTAGGTAAACCTTGGAAATGTTAAAGAGTCACAAATGAGAGAGTGATGTCTTTTCCATCACAACCCTTCTCATTTTTCCCTCCTAAATCCAGGCAATTTCATTTCAAAGCTCTATCTGTTCTATAATAGAAATCGAGGATAAACAGTCTTCTTGGCTGCATGTTGGTACAATTAGTCCCAGACTGACAGCAAATGTTTATCAGGCTTGAAATACTCTGGTTTTGCTACTTCTAAGGTACAGTAATGAAAAATTTCATACAATTTTGCTTTATCAGAAAGTTCATCTAAAAAGAAAGAATATAAGAGGGAAGGAGGATTAACCATTTTCTAGCTGTATCCCAGAGAATAAACCTTCCTGGCTACCTGCAAAGAAGCTTATAAATCCATCTCACCGGGTTTACAACTTCAGTTCTGCTGACATGTCTTTTGGCAGCCCCATGGCCTTGGAAAGCCCACAGAGGCAATTCTTTTTCCCTTCCAACACCAGGAAGAGAGAACATACTCTTCCTCATGTCTGCTGGATGGAAGAGGAAGGAGAATGTACACTCTTGGTTGCATTTCACTCTTCTATTCTAAAGAAAATTCTCTTCTAAAAGTTTTTTTTTTTTTTTTTTTTTTTTTTTTTTGAGAATATAATTGTTTGGAAACAAAGATACCAAAAAGGAAGAGTTGCTGTGTTGTTTATCTGACCTCTCAAGACTTCTGCTCTCTCTCTGATCACAGTCTCGGTGCTCAAGGCTTTTGAAGAGCCCTAGCTACCACGATTTATTATAGTTTCTTTTGCAGAAATGGGTCTATCAGAAGATCCAAAAGGCAACCAGCAGTTACCATAAAGCCGCAGTGCCTGACTTGGATGTAAATCTAGACCAGGGATTTTATTTGTACAGGGCATTAAACAACCACTGTGCCTATGCTAACAAACATAAAGGACAGAGCCTGTTCTTTGGGTTTTATACCAGATGAGATGGGATGGCATACCTTTCATCTATGCAGCCATGCTCTCCCTTGCTGCCTCGTCCATAAGCAGGCAAACCCTGGCTTGATTTGTGTGGAGGAGCTGAAATGCTTCTAGGGATTGTGCTGGAAAATCAGCAGTACATACTGTGGGTCACTGCCTGAGTGTGTGGTTTGCTTCTGGTTTCATTATTGGTATGGACATAATAGGGAAATCCAGGTTGTCTTGTCTTTTTATACACTGCTGCAACAAAAATTTGCAGGTGTTATAATAGCACCTTACAGTTACTAAGCTGGTTTTATTGGGAAAACCAAATAGATCTTTATTCCATCTTTACAGATGCCTCATATATGTGTCCCAAAAAGACAAAAACAGGACAAGCACAGTCTTTAGAATCTGAGATGCCAGTGGCCTTTTTCTTAACAAACCTTTCAATTTGCTTTGGCTGACTGTTCTGACTGACTGACTCTGCATCACACACCCACCACTTGTGATTGTCTGCTCTCTTGTGAATTAACAATTTATTAGGACAGATTTTTAGAGAAATATGTAACAAGGTATGGATGCTTGAAAATATAATTTATAACTGTGTCACTCACAGGTGCAGTTCATGAACATACAGATCTATAGTTCTAATAACTATATACAAAGCACTAAATGTTTTAACCAGCCTGAAATTGCCAATATTTCATTATGTTTAGAAACTCAAGAGGAGATCAAGAGAATACGTCTAGGTTGCAAGAAGTTATTTCCTGAAATACTGTTCTTTCTGATGGATCCTGGTGACCTAAAGCTAATCACTACTTATAGGAAGAGCAGTATATTTGGCTAACTATTGAAAATAGAAACTTTAAACTTTATAGAGTTCGCAGACAGTCCCTGGAGTATTGCAGGACACTAAGGATGAATGCCAAAGAGGAATTTTTTCTCTCTCCTTTTTCCCTTCTTCCACTCTGAAACAATCATCAATTACCCTTATCCACTAGCACCATCTCATCTAAGTTCATTTTCAAGATGAAGTTTCCTTGTTGGATGGTGGCTGCCCAATCCTCTTTCTGTCCATCATGGACTGCTTTAGCGCTGTCCCCAGATTGACAGCCTGAGAGCGAATCAATAATAATTATCAGACTGAAACCACAGCGAGCTGTGTAATTCTGTGATGGGATAGCACTGAACAAACAGCCCCACATCTACTGCACAGCTTTAAATATGTGGTCCAGGGCTGTCCATTTAACTACTCTGATCATGTGGTTAGTAGTTAGCCGTTTGCCTTTTTTCCATTCCAAACATAAAACATTTAAAAATTGCACATTACTCTAACACAACCATGCCATCTTTTGCATTGTGCTAAGTAAAAACTATTTTCCAGCAAATGTTAAATAAGCACATGAAACAAAACAGTACATAACTGAAGGGGATAAAAAGCTATTTTTCCTGAGGTTGTTTTTTATGAGGGTGATAAAGAAAAAAGCAGCTGATCTACAACATGCAAACAGATGTGAGCACGTGCACTGCACTGCACTGCAAGTGATATGCATTTTACATACTGTGTGAATGCCAAGGTCTGGGGGCTTTCCCAGGGAGTGACATTGTCTCTGACTCAGCTGGGATACTGGAATCACCTTAATCTCACTGGATGTATGTGCACACCACAGCTATTGCTGGGGAAAATAGTCTGTGGAACTACAGTGTAAGAAAATGCAGCGTGCATTGTGACATGTGCCATCAAATAAGAAATAGCTGCATACTCAGAAACAGTGGTACTGAAATGATTCCCAAGTCAGTTTTGATTCTTAAGAGCAAAACTAGTGTTCTAGGAGTGCCAGACTGCAGTAAACTCAGGTGCTAGGAAAGATGTGAAAAGGGTACTAGTGTAAAATTAATAATTTTCCACAAGATCTGGAGGTGAATAGAACTGTAAGTTATCACAAGTTAAGGAAGAATAGCTTTTATATAAACCATCATGTGGAGGAGGGATTGGTAGGCTTTTAGAATGAAACCAAGAAATGGGAAACAGAAGAACTGTGTGAAACACAAAAAATGAACAGTGTAAGGATCACCATCTTTTAATGGACTGCAAGACTTGTGAAATTAGAGTGATTTCTTAAGGTGTAAGGAAAGTAGTTTGCTGACATAGAGTAGAAAATTCTAAAAATAAATATATGGGTGTAACACTATACCGTACTGTTACTAAAACATAATGAGAGATTCTTGATGCAATACATTCACCATTGTATTTAGTGGAATTTACAGTAAATGAATTGCAAGTTTATTTCATACTGCGTTTCTACAGGCTCAGTTCAGTAAAATTACAGATGTTTCTTACAGTGCCAACAACAAACCAAGCCAAGGCATCATGACAAGGCAGACCAATATGAGGATGCTTGAAAGTGTAAATGCCAAGACAAACCTGTATTATTGACCCCACAAATGTCAATATATAGCTGAATAGAAATGGAAAAAAGATACTGTCTAAAATACATGCACTTATGAAAGATGTTGTATGTTAAATGGAGAGACTTCATCACAGAAAAAATTCAGTAAATCTCACTCAAAAACTTGACCCCTCCAGAACAAGTAAGACATATTTAATGTGTTTGGGCTGTGGACAGTAACTACCAGTGGAAAGACTTAGAACTCACCTAATGCAAACCAACCACTGTGAGGAAAAGAGGACTTCATGGGGAAACTTATTAAAATGTATGGTAAAGTTCCTAGTACCTTCCCTTCTTACAAAACCACCAATACAGAGACAAAGTAGGAACATCTGACTAATGTAATGAGAAAAGTTACTTTGAGTAAAAAAAAATGCCAGTGACAAACCATAGCTCTGTATCTTAAGTATTTATGATTATTATGAATTTATCAAATGTATTAGTAAGACTGCCAGCACTCTTACTACACCAATAAATAGTTTAACACAAGTAAAACAGAATTCTGAATGTAATCTAAACCCCCCTCTGGCTGGATTTCTGGCTATATGCACTGCTGAAATTCCTTGCATCTAATGTTAAAGAGAGACATTAGCAGAATTATTGCCTGGCTGGCAATTGGCAATTAGGAAAAAAAAGAAAAAGAAAAAAGAAAAAAAAGGCTGAGAAAAAGCTTAGTGCTTCACAAGGATGCAAGGATGGTGAAAAAAATGGCTGTAGTTGTAGAGCTCAAGGTCAGGATATAGTCTGGAGCATTATCTACTATTGCTAGATACTGGAAATTCTTATAAACAGTCAGAAAGGTGTTGCATATTATGCAAGAGGTTTAACAGTAGTAAAACTATTGTTGCAGGAGCAATTTCTGAAAGCCTAACAGAAAATCTAACTCTTTGGTTCCAAACACAAAACAAGCTTATCGTGCTTATCACTGAATTCCCACTGGAAGCTCCCCAAATTCTACCTTCTCCTGTGCTTTGTTTCCTTTTTTTTTTTTTTTTTTTTTCCCAGAGAAGTGCTTACTGAATTTAAACATACATTGCTGCTTACTTTCTATCAGCAAAGAAAAAATGAAATTAAACAAGCCAGAGGCAGGATATTAATGCAGAGTGCATTAAAAGAAAAAAAAAGATGGCAAGAACAGGGTAGTGACTGATTTATAAAATCAATCACACTTTTGGCTCGATGTCGTGTTATAAAAAGAAAAATAACCCTGCTTACATGAATAGGATGATTAATCACTCTTTTCCTGCTATTTAAGATTTGCATTTTCTATTTGCTTTTTTCTCTTATATTATTTGTAGGCAGTAACATAGTTGCTTTATAAGCTAAGCCTAATAATCATCTTCTGATTATAGAGTACCTGATGTGTTCCTGTAGTTAAAAGATCTGTCAGCAACAATTCTGAAACAAATTTTCAGCCATTTTTAAATAGTCATGGAAAATCACTATTGGATGAAATGACTTTTATCAATTTCTATCAATTAAAAAAAAATTGAAAATGTGACCATAATATCTGTAGATCACATTGCATAGTGATAATAATGCTTGAAGGCAAGTATTTGATATTGGATTGTTCTGTGGCGGCTTTCCTTTTTCCCATACATGCAAACAAATTGGCAAGATTCCAGGTAATTTAAAATGACTGCAGCTGTTAATTAAAAATTTGCGAAAGTTTATTGTCAGTATAAAAGGGGGTTCTATTTATATACTTTGCCAAGTCTGATAATTGGAAAATAACATTCATTATTGATGTTTAAAACCAACTTTTTAAGCAATTTCATATTTTGAAATTCAGTACATCTGTACAGAATTAACACCTTTACTTCCAAACACATTCATTTCCTTGGATAGATACTACAGAAGGGAAATTAGAGAAGGAAATACAGAAAAGTACCGGGAAGAATAATGGCCTTAGCAATTAAAGCAATTGTATCACGGGGTGTCCGTGCAAATGGAGTCCAAGAGCAGGGGTGTGCCGTACCAAGACTAAAATTATCAGCTGATAATGGATATGTTCTTCACCAATCTGAAAATATATCATCTGCACCCATGCAGAGACACCTAAAGGCAGAATACCTCTTTCACATACTGCTTTTTTCGAAAACCACAAGGGATTTTAATCTTGAAGAGAAGGCTATAAAAACAAAACAAACAAACAAAAAACAGAACAAAACAAAAACCGCCCCAAAAAACGACGCAATCTCAGCATCCTTAAGGGAATTGTGCTCAAGTAGAATTATCAAAAACTCAAGATTTTATTCTGCGGTTTCCTCCTCTTGGGTAGGATAGGATACTACTACTGATACTAACACACTTGTCTTCACATCCTGTGTTGCTAAACACCAGCTGTATCTTCATCCCCAAGCATTATTTCATAGTGGCTTTTGTTCTGGACATATCCTCTTTGAAATTCTCAAGGTGACTGGCTCTTACAGGGGAAAGAAATCTGTTTGTGAGTCCATACTAGTTTGATGAGCTTTCAAACACATAAGGGAAATTTAGTCCCTGAGAATCTTACAGATGTCCAGCGTGAGGACTACTTCCATGACTACAAGTGACAGGAAGTGCTGAAGATCCCTTTATGGCTGTTGATTCAGATAAGAGACACAAAGCTGCAAAGATTTAAAAATGGATGCAAGAGACCTATAGACTGGACACAAGGAAAGGAGTCCAAAAAGTTAGCCTTTCCTCTAATTTTCCTACTTATTATTATTTATTATTTCTACCTCCCAGAGTGCAGAGAAGAATGAGACTTCAAGCTGCAGCTGAGGTGAAGAGCCACCTCAGTCTACCTATACCAGTAGAACATCTCTGTTTTGCAAACCACAGAGCAGCAAGCATTAAGGACCTAGCAGAATGCAGAAACTCCCCATCAATCACTGTTCTACCGAGAAATGGAGAAAGTCTGGGGTAAGTGCAGAGAAAGAAGAACTTTGCCATGGACCACACTGCTGATTGCATTACCTCTTCTCTAATGTGATATACCGAGGAAGTTTGTCAAAGTGCGCTCAGGAACAGCTGCATCTCCTTGTAATTATGAATACAGTGTGAAAATATACATAGACAGAAATTGCCTGAAACTTAATCCAACTCTTTTCTTGAATTTTCTAGCATTTCTTCACTATTTAGATTGAAAATACTTTAATCGAAGTAGTCATTCTATAGGCAATAATCTGAAACCATTTTAATATTATTTTACACAGTCTTGGAGAAAATGCTGCCAAAAAACTTATTAAGTAAAATGAATTTTCTTCTTCTTTTTTTTTTTTTTTGTAATTTCAAAGAAGATCAAATAAGATTTAACAAAATGCTGATAATTATATTATAATGAAAAGTGTTATTCACATAAAATGTGAACATCACATAAATGTTTCAAAATCTGTGAAGCCAATCAATAGTTACTACATAGATGTACTTGAACCTCTTAATGGGGATTAATTCTCAAATATTTTGAGAGAAGAGTCTTAGCTCCATTATAGAATCATGTACAATTGATTCAGGTGGTAGGACAACAAAGGATTATTTCCTAGTCACAAAAACTTAATTAAATTGTTGTCAGTGGTGAAAGCACTCCTTTCAAATTCAAGTTAATTGACTGCCAGCCTGTACTTGCATAGTTAAAATTAGAGTATATTAAAATAATTCATCAAAATAAGCAGATAAGAATGCAAATACAATCAAATTAACTGATTAAAAGTCCATTGATTATACACAAGGAAAAATGTTAATATAACGAAGAAACATCTCTACTTTTTGAAAATCTGTAGGTCAACATTTAGGAGTTGTGAGCTTCTATTTGTAGAGTTCTTATGCTTCTTATTTTTTAGCACTGCCTCTGAAAGATACATTTATGTTATTGCTGTGAGAACAACCACCCAACTGCATTATGAATATCATCACCCCGACTTCTTTTTCTTCTATTTCCTTTCATTTTATACTTCCAGAGCACAAAACTGGTCTCCATAATTTTGCATTTGTGGTGCACATAATTTCATATTATTAAACAATGGAAAATTATTTTCCTTTCATTCCAGAAACTATCAAGTTAGAAAGTCTGCCCTACTCAGGGAATTTGAAGTCCGATACTGTCATGGGACTTCACTAAATATCTACATTGCTTATATTATGCTTTTCTTTCCCTATTTCCGGGAATTTTCTCCTGTCATAACCTTAGAGACAAGAAAAGCTTTGTCATATCATGTGACCAAGCACCATCTTGAATGATTGGTATGTACTCCATGCATTCTCCTGAAAAGCATAATTACGAGGGCAAGTGCATGAGGTGCAGCTTTGGTTGCACTATCATGGAGTCCCTTTATAAAGGAAATCTTTACATGACTTCACTTTTGCCGGAGGCATCTACTTGTGTTGTGTGTGAATTTTCTCATGATATGAGTACAGAAGTGCTCAAAGTGATTACTTCATGATGTTACTTAGGACTAAATGAAACCTCAAATCATCTTATTTGAATTCAGGGAAATATCCTTGGTTTATCCTAAATTAAGGTTTCCTACCAAGAGTCAAATTGTAAAAATGTTATTCAAAGGCTGGTAAAAAGCAGAAGATACTTAGAACAGCACAAGAGCTGATGCAAACACTGTTGACTCTTTCAAAACCTGGTATTTTGTGTATTGTTTGACTTATCAACTTGTCTGAATCATTCTATATGCCAAAACTAAAAAAAAAAAAAATAAAGTAGAGAAGCAACCAGGTGAAATGCTTTAAATATAAAGAATTCCTTTTAATTGCAATTCCCTTTATGGCATTAACTTGGTAGAAGATCTGGTACACAACCCAATCCTAACCTTACACTGAGCAAAGACAAAAGCAAAACAAACAAACAACAACAAATACCAAAAAACAAACCAAACAAAAAAAACAACCAAACAAAAAAAAACCATTATCAATTCCAAGCTGCAAATGCACTTGTTTGCCACCAATGAAGGCACCTTATGTGTGCAAAGTAACTAATAAGTATCTGGTTGAAGCTTTGACTTAAGGCCAGAACAGTTTTCTGGGTTTGAATGTCCACGGTTTCGTTGGATTTTCCCTGTGGATGAGCAGGAAATACCACTATGCTCTGTGCCTGAAACGTTTCTTCTGATTCAGTGCCACTGCACTGTCCCAGCTGCTCTAGTCTAGCTGCTAATAACAATTTTGTATGTCAGCCCTGGCTTCCAATAGTGACAAGGACATTATTCTGATATGACTCATTGAAGTCTAATAATCAAGACAATGCATTCGGTCCTGGTGTATTTTTATAAGGGCATCAGGTAGTATCACTTCTCCAAATTACATCACAATCTCCTGACCAGGTGCCACAGAAATAGTTGGAGGAGTGCTGTTGGCAAGCAGGCAGATGAGGACTGACTAAGAAACATCAGTGAAGCTGCTTTTAAAGTAACAGGGAATCAGCAAAGTTATAACTACCACAACACAGAATGAGTGATAATTCTTGAAACCGTATGCTGCCCAGTGAATGCACAAACCACAGCTGTGTAACAGGCACTGAATTCAATGGGATTTGAATCAGGCACTCCAGGTTTGCTATGTTTAACTATGAATTGTACTGGGAAGTAGGCTCTACAGTTATTTTCAGCCAACCTTCTCTCTCCTTATGTACCTTGAAGGGTTTATGCTATATCACAGGTTATTACTTGTTTTTATTAAATCCATTTTGAAGCCCAGGGGCTAAATCCTGAAGTCTTTGACCAGCCCCTTCCTTTTCCTTCTCCCAGACAAATATCCCCACTGTCTGCAATGGGAGCTTGAAATCAGTAAAATTAGAAATGATCCAATCAGCTTAAATTTAATACCAGCTTTTTGTTAACTGGTTTTATCATGCAGTACCTTTATTCAGTGGATGAACATACTTTATAGTAGTGCTGCTCTGTATGAGCATTAACAAGGAAGGAAAGGATTATATACAGAACTTTCTTACATGTTCTGTAAATTTGATCATGAAGTGTTTCCACCAGAGAAGATTTTATTGAAGCTATTACTTATCTGGAGATTCAGTCTGTGCAGAGCTGTAAGAAGTGCAAAGTTTACAAGGTACTAAACGAAACTAAGGCCAACCAGATTAACTGGGATAGCTTTCAGGGTACTATTATACATGATAAGAACATCTGCAAAGTCCTGAGTGTTCAGAATAGAAGACAATGCTTCATGTTTAGAAAATTGGATAAAATAAGATTTTACCCTTCCTTGTTGGAATAAAAATTGAACACAAATGGTTTACTATGGTTTGAACCCATAGATTACACAGTAAATCCCCTAAAACCTACTGGTAATCACCATTACTATTAGTCCATACTGTCCTCCACTAAGAACAGGGCTGTGGGAAGTGCTGGACAAGCTTTGTCTGTCCCATGCAGGTGCTATTGGAACCAATATTTTCCACGTCTGTAACTTAAAAATGATTTGCATCAAGGTGCTTGCCATTCTGTAGGACTTCAAACCCATCATGGCTTTCTCTCCTCTTTACTGATAGTGCCCTGCATCAGATTGTACGAAATATAAGATACTGAGGTAGTCAAGGATTTATTTCATTAAGAGCAGTATAGGTACATGTGAAATACAACAGTTCTGCATTTATCCACCACTGAGAGTGGTACAAAGAAATTCTCTAACTTACCCCTAAGGAGCACAGAGAACCTGTTCCAATAGTAAGAATTGCACAGGGATTTTCCTGGCTCTTTTTTTTTAGCATAAGGAGAGATTTGTGTGGGACTATAAGGAAGCGAGGGACTTGTAGCTGCATTTTATCAACGTGAGCCCTTCCATGTGTTGCTCAGGAGGCTGTGCCGGTGGTCCCTGATGGGCTCAGAGCCACTGACACCACCAAATGCAGTGTAAGGAGGCAGACTACTATTCTCAGGTGATAATTTCCTTTGCAAACAGCCACCTAATGGCTGAAGGAGGCTGACTTCCACTGGAGCAGTCCTATCCTCTTATGCTGAACGCAGCAACCATTTAAAAAAGAACAAAAGTAGGATAAGGAAATTTAAACAAGTCTGCTTTGGCTGAAATAACATTCAGCTTGAACATTCACAGAAAACCACCCAGCTGAAACAAAAATACCTCAACCACATTTCAGAAAAGAATTGTTAGATATCCTTGGGCCTATGCAAAGCTGTTTCCACTGTGTAATATATATTAGCTTCTGAGTATAAAGGAAGCAATTCAGGGCCCTACTTGCAAAATGGAGAGAAAATGGGGAAGATGGTTGCATAAAACTCCCTGCCATACCAGCTGCAACTGCATCCAAACTGTAAAAATAGCTTTTCTCAAAAATATGGACATATTTTGATTCACCATTGCCTACATACTTTTGATGATTGCTATTACCTTCAGGGAAAATTAGAACATTTTAATAGACAGCACTTTTTCAATTCAGTGTAGTTTCTATAGAAGTTCATCACTTGAATGTCTGTCAAGGTGTTGGAAAGCTTTTTAAAGAAGCAATGATAAGTTAAACCATGAATAAAATTGGTTAAAATTGGGCCTTGTCAATCAGCTGGCAGAACAGAAACATGCCAGTTAATTTCCAGGAGCCTTTAGGCATGTATTTCTTACTTGATTTCTAATCAAAATTATATACAGAACAGGAAAAAGTGCAATTACTGGCCTGTTATAATACAAAACAAGTCCAAAAAGCTAGGGATAGTTGCAGTTTCACATTTATAAACTAATATACTTACATGCTGCCAAGACTAATACTCTTTATTTGATTTCTGGCCGCAAAAACCCTATGATAAATGTTAACCTGGATATCAGATTTTCAGCTAGGATACCTAAGTACTATGTAACATTGACAGATATAGATAGCACAGTATTTAGCCGGAGCCTTCCTTGACCTCAATTACCACATTACATTACTGTTAACAAATTTAGAGTCAAATTGGCATTTATTATACAAGATTAGGTTCACCCTGAGTAATTTACATATTGTTACCAGGACTGCCAACTGCTTATGTCTTCATATAGTCTGGAGGAAAGCAGTCAATATTAGCAGGGCAGATGAAATGATAAATACAGTGTTACACTCATGACAAATTGGAATTCTGTCTTCGATTTCATGGACCAGATTTTCACGCACGAGACATTTTTTCTACATACTGTCTATATTCCTCACTGCAATTTAAAGAACTCATATATTAATATGGAGTAAAATTTCCATATTTTTTGACTCAGGTGAACCACTTTACCACATTTCAAATGGTAATATGTAATGCTGTATGCTCAAGAATTTTGTGGGAAGTGATTGTGTTATATAGTTCAGTGCTAACATTTAATCAACATCAGTAATATAGATAACAAAATGCTGCCTGCTTTTTAATGTTCTTGTATGCTTGTGTGTATTCACTGAATCAATCACAAAAGATAAAAAAAGAAAATAAGGAAATAATAAAAAAAGATAAAGTGTGCCTGTTTATACAAGTGAAAGTATAAAAATAAAACATGCATATATATGTTTAGCACATATCTCTTATGATTATCAGCTTTTGCAGTATTTTAGAAACGATGGCTGTCTCCTGTTTCAATCTGTTTTTATGCTCTTTAAATTTTAGTCATAAATGGATATTATAGAATGAATACAAGCATCATAGAATGGTTTGGGTTGGAAGGGATCTTTAAGGTCACCTAGTTCCAATCCCCCTGCAATAGGCAGGGACACCTCCCTATAGAGATCCGGTTGCTCAAAGCCCCATCCAGCCTGGCCTTGAATGCCTCCAGGGAGGGGGATCCACAGCTGGGCAACCTGTTCCAGTGTCTCACACCCCTCACAGTAAAGAATTTCTTCCTAATACTTAGTCTAAATCTACCCTCTTCCAGTTTAAAACCATTTCCCCTTGTCCTGTTGCTACACACCCTTGTAAAAAGTCCCTCTCTGGCTTTCCTGTAGGCCCCTTCAGGTACTGGAAGGCAGCTGTAAGGTCCCACTGGAGCCTTCTCTTCTCCAGGTAGAAGAGAGCTGAGTAGACCCAGCTCTCTCAGCCTCTTCTCATAGAAATATGTTGTACAGATTAGTAATCTAATTTTGATCAGCCTTCAGAGGCCCATGAAACCTCTGGTCAGTTTACAGTCAGTCCTTAATCAGACAAAACACCTAATGATTTCAGTGATGATTTTATAAGGACTGTAGGATTTGCCCTACTGTTGTAAAGCATTGCAGAAGAGGGATCACAGGGTACTTCCAGTTTGTCCTCAATCTAAAAGAGCATTTAGTCCATTACAGTAGATCTCATAAGAAACGCTTTCTTAGAGGCAGATGCTGCAGTGAAGCTATCTAAGGTATGTAATCCCTTTAGCAGAAACATCAGTTTATCTCAGCATGCTGTAAAAACTGTAATAGCAAACAAAACTACAAAACCAGAGATCAGTTTCTGTCTGATGTTCAACTGTAAGTGCTTTCTGAGACCCGCAGACACTGTCATATAGGGGAATCCAAAGCATTGCACAAAAGAATTATTTAACTTAGTTGCATTGTAAATCTTTGGAATGTCATACAACTATGTGGTTAATGCACTCAAACTGCTTGTTAGTTGCACAGCTGCAGTGCTTTCAATTCTAGCTTGCCCAACTCTGTAGACCTACCATTCTTTCATCTTGTCTACCTCTTTTACTTTGAAGAGAAGAAAAATGGTTTTAGGTTGAACTAAAAGGAGAAACTTTGTATGGAAATTCATAGAGATTCTCAAAGAACTTAATCTGCCTGAAGACATTTTCTACATGAATCAGTCAGGAACTGACTGCATTTTTGAAGAAAAGAGTATTGTAGAATTCCCTATAGAACTTCTTAAGTGCAAAAATTGACACCTCTTTTACTCCTAAACTTGTATCAATAGACTACATAAGGCAAATTTCCACTCCAGATGAAGTTCTGACCATAAGACACTCTATAGACCATGGAAAAATCTTTGGATTTAGAACTGGAGTTATGTGGGAGTTTTGCCAGACAACATGTGCTGGCTGGATTCAAAATACTTGCACACAAACATGTAAAAATAATCATCTTAAGTAAGGAAAAAAAATCCTTAAAAAAAAAAAAAGTAAAACAAATATATTTTGGAATTACATTTATTCCTACACTAGATATTTTAAATTTGCAAATTTACACAAAGGACTACAGGAGTAAAATTGTAGACTTCTGATGCAAAAAGGGGATAAAATTTCCTTCCTCGTTTTAATGGCATATTTGATTTCTGATGAGTGAAAACCCTCGTATACAACTACGTTTTAAGGGGCAAAGTTCCAAGATATGCTGAGGAAAAACAACACAAAAAACACAGAAGAGAATCCAAGTAGTTAAAATAGGAGCCTGTACATGATATTGCTACTTCTTGATCAATATTTACCTCCTTTGAAATGCCTCAAGTCCTTCATGCTTATAAAACAAAATTATTTCAGAATCAGAATGAAAGGGACTGACACCTTAATGAATTTTTTGGGGTCTTCCTTTATCTTTGATCTTTACTTTGACTGTTAACACATCACTACACTTTGCAGTTTCACCTTTCTCATGCTCATCTGTGCAGCCTTACATTTAAGGCAGGAACCTAGAACATAGCCTAGAACATAGCACTCATGATTTATATACAGATTTGCCACTGAAAGTCATTCATTATCATGGAGATATATTTGCTCCTTAATAATTGTTACGTATACCTTCTCATGGGTAGGACAAAATTCAAATTCAGATAACTATGATTTTTTTTTTGGAGATAAGAATTACTGCAATGATTGCTT
The DNA here is from genome assembly GCF_016699485.2 of Gallus gallus. NCBI lineage: Eukaryota > Metazoa > Chordata > Aves > Galliformes > Phasianidae > Gallus > Gallus gallus. Next base: position 8,519,033 of record NC_052541.1, on the reverse strand, counting down.
CCATTTGGTGAGAAACAGGAAAAAAATAGGAGCTCAGCTGAAAATCTGCTTCAGTCTCTGCCGAGTTTTCATTGTCACATTTACAGACAAACAGGGTGCCACTAAATTCATTGCTTGCTTCAGTCAAGGTTGTTTTGTCTTCTAGAGCATGGGAAATTTTGGTTGTGTTCTAAAGAGTGCCCTATGTGCAAACATTGGCATAAAGTGGAAACCAGATATACTGCAATGAGGTATACAGATATGCTATCCAGAACAGAGCGTAACAACATATGAAGAGTAATACTAAGAATCAAATAGCACAGTAAATGGTGCCGTGCCAGTAAGCTAATAACAGTACAGTAGACATTTGGGAACCTCCTCTTACTCTCTTTAAATACATCTTGCAAACGGAAGAAGGTCCTTAAACGTGCCCTATAACTTGACCATTTCAAGCCAGGGCTAGATGTCACTAAAGAGCTCAAGAGCACCCACAGAAAGCTATTGCAGCAAACTACCGAGTGAAAGGAAGACAGCTGATTTTTCTTACCTTTCTATTTAAAAGACTTCTGTGCACATCTTAGAAAAGCTTTTCAAATTTATTATAAAACCTCATTATTTCTTCTTATTGCAGACTCAGTGGAGCCTTCTAGTAGAAATTAATCATATGATTAACCATGAGATGGTCTTTTAATACTGTATAGACCATATACTGTTAAACATCCTGCTTGACCCGTTATTTGCAAGTTGAGTATCTCTCATAAGACAGAAAATAAGAGACAAATCAATGCAATAACATATTTCATCTAGAGCTTCCTGCTGTACCCTAAACTCACATTATTTTAAATCTTTTTATTGAAAGAAGGTATGAGATTAAGTTCACAACTATCAGAAATCTTTAACTCAGAGAAATTCTGCCTGCTTATTCTAACGGAATCTGACCACCATCAAACATTTTATATTTGATTCCCTTCACTCAGTACCTTAAACAGGGAAAGTCTGGCAATACAGTGATGGCAGAGAGAAGAATCTCCACATTAATGACACTATTAAAGACGAGATGTACAACCTATGCAGGTGCAACTCTCACCTGTGCACCTGGGGAATGCTGCAGCTGCAATTTGCTTTGAGCTGGAATAATGTTCTCACTCAAAGTGAAACGATCTCCTCTAACCACACAGCCTCTGAGGTTACTTTTTGCCACTTCAGAGGGTGCACAAGAGTCTGTTTTAATCTGCAGGTTTAATGGCTAACGCAGCCCATTAAGAGCAAGAAATGAAAGAGCTGCAAGCTACTGAATACTTTCCAGACTTTCCCAATGGGTCAGTACATGGACTGTCAGATTTTTAGTGCCTAGGATTGCAGGTTTTCAGTTTTTGCTAATTTTAAATAGAGATATTTAACAAAAGATCTATATATGTTACAATTATAACTAGTTTATACTGCTATCAAATATTTGTAACAAGTAATTATATCCAGCACACTCAACTGGGAGTTTATACTATAGTAATTTTTATTTTATTATTATTATTATTGTAAGATTCGCTCATTTGGTATGTTTGAAGAACAATCACGTTATTCAAAGGCATGGCAAGTACCTAGAAAGGAGATGGGCATAAATGTCTAAGGCACTTGTCAATCACTGATTTTCCAAGGCTGCATCTTAGAATGCCTATGTTCTTTTCTAAACTTGACCTGAAGAATTGAGCTTATCACCACTTAGCACTGGTTTTGCTTGATAAAATTCCTTAATCTTTCAGGTCAAATTTCCTTACTGTTGCTGTGATGCTCTAATAAAATCTGTTACGTTCAATTATATTGAGGACTTTTGAAACAGCATATGGAGAAGTCAGCACCATTAGCTCTTTATTTTACAACCAAATAGAATACAAACTGCTAAATCAAAATGCCACCTACTAAGCTGGTGCCATTTTTACACTTTTATAGGACTACAAGCTTAGGCAATGCTGAACTGAAGCATTCATGGTTGGCCATGTACTGTAGCAAGAACTGAGACACCCCCAGAGGAGCTCAGCATTAGGCAGAAACAACTACAATGTTCAGCATTTAGATAATGGGGAGAAAAAGAGAAAAAAAAATCAGTCTCAGGAGTGGGACTCTCTTCTCACCACAAGTATAAATCAGTGGAGCTATTCCTGAAATTGAGAGGTCGATCAGAGAGAGGAAAATCAGACTTTGATGTATCTAAATATAAACTCAACATGCGCTACATTTACCAAAACCTAGCTAACGTTACTTTTGCCCCTGGAGATTGTGTCCAAATCCGACTCTTACTCTAATGTGCACTGTATAGAGATATAAAAGCTGATGCAAGTGAATATGCAAGGTTCTGGCAATCTTCTCTAGTTTATTCTGGTGCATTGCAAGACAATCCAATTCAGTATATCCACTTCAGTATAAACTCATCTTTTCAGCTGTTCCTACAGTGAATGGAACGTGTGCCCTCTACTGCAGATTTCCTCAAATCCACCTATCTTTTTATTGACCTAGTGGAAAAAATGCTCCCTTCCTTCTAGCTCATGGGTTAGGGCTCTTCATGACCAAAGAGACATTTCTGAAGGCTTTTAAAGAGTTGCAGATGCTTTCAGTTTGTATAAATGTGTGTGATACAAAGAAATAAATGGACAAATGTCCTTATGGAAATTAACTTGCAGAAAACAGAAACTTGATAAAATGATGATGTGCTTACTGCAAATTAAAAAAATACATAGAAGAAGAGCCCACTTGTGGAGAGCACAGCACAGAAGCTGAGCGATGTAGAATTTTCAAATCCTTTATTCTAGAGCAGATGAGGCTGGTTGGCTGCTAGCACAAGGCACCATGTGAAGAGCTGTGTTGATCTGTCTTCACTTAGCTTGTCCACAGCTACAGATTGCTGGAGCTTGGATTCACCCCAGGTCTTCCCTGGCTGCTCCCTTCTGCCCCAGAGTAGCTCCCTTCCTAATAGACACTGAGCTATTCACGTCTAAATAATTAATCTTTCTTTAAACAGCAGTCTTTGCATTTTTAAATAAAAGCTGTTTACATTGTTTGTTTCATCTCTTCCCATTATCTTTCCCAGTACCTTTGTGCTCTTCTCTAAAAATTGCTCATTTTGAAGAGAAAGCAGATATCACATGGCTGGGTGAAGAAGTGCATCTCCATCCAGCCCTTTCTAGTACAAGGAAATCCAAGCTACCTTCTTTTTACTGATGGAGAGAAACATCACTTCTGGGTTATGCCCCTGTTGCTGTCTTTGCTGTGTTTGTAGCTGAAAGAAGGGAACAATTTAAAACTTAGAAATCAATGGTAATTGGTCTTTGTACAAATTCACTCTAAGTGAAAGACTCAATTTCAAGTGATATCATACTGATTGGAAATCAATTCTTACCAGCAAAAAATGTTTTTAGGCATCTAAAACTCATTCTTAAAGACTTGGATCACAACCATGTTACAGGACAGTATCATTTGTCTCCATAGCCAAAGCTTCAGATCTTACAACTTTAGAAAAATCAGCAGTGAAATAGTGATGCAAATATCCAACTGTTGCAAGCTCATTTGGAATCTGTCCTGTTGTAGATTTTTGAAAACACAACTACAATTTAAAAAGTCAAATGGAATTATTTCAGAATCTTCCCCACTGGCAGATAACATACATCTGTGACAATAAATACTTTTTGTAATCTTACTCTGATATGGAGGGCAATGGCAACAGTACACACACATCTCACATTTTTACAAAGAGTACTTACATCCTCTCCTGTGTTTGTTGCTCTTAGTTGGCCTGGACTTTCCAGCAACCTCTGGTAAGTAGACAGGGATTTCATTACCTTCACCTAAATCTCACCTCCTGTTCTCTGTGATGCCAGTCAAGGCCTTGACAACATGGGCCTGGCCCCAAGCCAAGAGGCTGCCTTCCATCCTGGTCCCAGTTTCCTTTGCCTGCCTGCTCCCTCGCTGCCACAGCTCTGAGCACTGGGATGTGAACAGCAGTTATGGGCCTTATGGTGTTAGTGAGCTGCAGAGATACCATTGATTTGGCCATGCTGCACAACTGGAATGTATCTCTCTCCAGATGACTTCGGTATCTTTTGTCCGTACCAATATTCCTCACTCGTTCAAATTTTTCTTCTCGACTTACAGACTAAAGGTTAAGTCAATATTTCTTTATAAGTCATACTTTCAAAACACTAAATCATGCATTTGTTTGCCTTCAACTGCACTTTTACCAGCTCGGTCAGCAATGTCCTTCCTATAATACATTACAGAATTGCAGATAATCCAAATGGAGTCTGACCAGTGCTTTTCAAAGTAGCAGAGTAAGATCAGTAGTAGTAGTATTACACATTTGCTTGCATTTGTAGCTCTGCCAATATTTTCAGTTCAAGACCATATTTGAATTTGATTTCCCAGAGCAAGACAGGAACTAGTGCACCTGTGAACATACAAGCAAACGGCCTAGCAATAATTGACATGTTTCCTTCTCCCAAAATGCTCCTGTAAAGGTGACAAAACCCTTTCAGAATAATTCACATCTAATACCCTACAAGCAATTTTAACACAGAGAACATACCCCCAGAAGTGATTTTAGGTATTGTATGAAGCATCAATATTAAATTAGTAGCATTCATACCCAGTTAATCAATCGAGTTCTGAGCCAAAACCTCAGAGGCTCTAAGGGCTTCCACCCTGTTTGATTTCCTATTCTTTGCATGAGATGTGTACTGCAATCTCCTTAGTAAAAATCCCTTGGAGAACTTTGCAACAACAGTTTGGTACAATACTCTGGCTCAAATCCATCTCCTGCAATTATATTTCACTATCAATGGCCTCTCCTTCACAGTCTTACACTACCAATGTGAAATGTAGTCTAATGTGCAATGTGAGGGAACTGCTGCATTATACCTTGGAGGGACCATCATTTAAACACAGGATATTGATTCCAATTTAAACTTTGTTTGTTGATCTTATGGTGCTTTGAGACAAAAGATACTACATGCAGTCACTGCTAGTGATCACCACCTCTCCACCAAGATTATATACATAAATGGTTTACTGTTTGGATGCATCCAAGTTTACTTAACCCTCATAACTCCCAAATGTGATACAAGTAGGGAGTTCTTCACAGTTTGTGCATGTTTACCTGTTGAGATGGCATGATGCCTGGCTGCTCACAAGTTGGTCAGACACTTCCCCCTAAGGCATAAGTTTCCAGGGAATATGAGAGCTAAGACAGAAGGCCTAGATAATATTTAAGTGCCATCACTTTTATAGGAAACCCTTTCCACTGTGACAGCTCTGCCACACTGGTGTCACATCCCTCTTTACACTTCATCACGCCTGTTCACACTTTGCGCATTGACGAATCAATTAAAGCATTTTCCTGGCTTCTTCTGTCTCTCTTTTGCATCAATATGGGACAGTTTGCTTGCAGCAAGACAAACTTTCATGTGTGGATATTCAAACCTTTTATGGAAGGTAATGAGAATACATATGCCACACGTAAATCAACAAGCATAGCAGGACAATAGTGGAATATTTACTCAGCTCTGTTCCACTTTCTTGCAAAATTAAAAAAAAAAAAATGTGGCTGTAATTTGACTTCCAGAGTTGGTCAACTAAAAAGAAGGATCTATTTTCCTTTTTAGCAATATAAGAACTTGTAACAACTACAGCTATTCAAGTATAATATGCTTGGGGTCAAGCCAAAATTTGTATTCCTTAATGAATACACATTACATGGAATCTAAACTGGGCTCTTAATATAAGTTACTTGAAACTCAGGAGTGATACACAATCATAAATCCCATTACAATTAGTGAAAGCTATGGGCATTTGACAGCTTGGAAAATGTAGCTTCTACCTAGATGTATGAAAATGCTTTATCATCTGCATTTGGGTACCCTTGCTTAGAAATACGTGCTTTATTGAAGTTACCATGCACACATCAATGTAATCCACAGGCAGCATTTTTCAGTATTAAATCTACTGAAAGCCTAATTGTCAGACGTACCAAAACATTAACATAACTCCTTGAAAATCAGTCTAAAAACCTCCCATTCTTAAGACTTTCAAAGTTGATCAAAAAGAGCAACCTTGGTGAGCTCTCCTACTTAAATGTTTGCCCGCTTTTCAGATTCTGATATGGAACTTCCCCAAAGGGAATCAAACAAGCTTCAGATCTTCTCCTGTCCTGACCTAGCACTCTCATTGCAGAACAGAATTGACAAGAAGTCTACTCTTGTCTATTTATACATTCATACACACATACTCTTCTATATGCACACACAAGAAAACGAGATAGGAGTAAAAACGAGATAACAGGATAGGGTAAAATAGAGATATTTTACATAACTATGTTAGTCAAAGAAAATCTCTATCCACCAATGTTTAGGATCATGGAGACTCACCCAAAATAATTTAAGTCCCACCCAAAGATTTGCCAGTGTCACTCAAAATTAAGAGCAAATCGTACCACTGTGACCATATTTAATACGCAAAGCAATCCACTTCAGTGATGATTGGACTGTAAAACACTTTAGTAATTGTAAAAGCAAACCAACGTGTTCGTTGAAGCCTGCTTGATTATCCTTTGAATAAAAGGATTTTCATTTGCCACTGATGCGATGAGTAGCACCATGACTTCCAATCGGAAAAGCATAAGCTATGCTCCCCACAAGGTGAAGCATATGCTCTTCATGAAGACAGTGTTTAATCCTGCTACTACTTTCTTGTGAAAGTTAACTTAGCTATCCACTAGTAATTTTTGTAACTAGTACTTGCATGACTGGCCTACAAGACTCATATTCAGAGATACAGGTTTTACCCTAAGCAGAATCAAAACCATGCTGCACATTAAAACCTTTCTTAACCTGTTGCAGGTGCAACAAAAATGATGTTCTGAGCCTTTTCCCTAGCATTTTTTTTTTCAAGAAGGTAAATGAAAGAAATTTGGGTTAAAGGTTTTGTAACCTTTAATTTACTGAATTAGGGATTTCCTAATTAGGGAAGAAAGCAGCTCCTGGAAAAGTGGCATGTGAGTATTTACTTTCTGTTTAAAGACCTTGGATTAAAAGATATTGGAACAGATAACACAACAAAATTAGTTTTTGCTGTGATGGTGAGGTAAAGGTTTCTGCTGTTGCTAGGATATGCAGTCCTATCACAGCCAATCTTGACGGCAAAAATTGGTGCCTTAATTTCCCAGTGGTCCATGCTACTTCTGACTTAGGCCTCATTCTGGTTAATCATGCTGTCATTCTCACTACAGATTGCCTTTTGACATCTTCATCTGCAAAAAGATTCTACAGTCAAGCCTATGGCAAGTCAGTTCAGTGTTTCACTGATGGTCAGGGCTGAACTCCTGGTCAAGTTTCTTGTAAAGCAAAGGGGTTTGCTAAAGGCTGAGGAATGCAGTAACTGAAGTGTTATTTTGCTTGGCAGAGGGAGATGTGACCATGTCTGAGCAAAATATAATTGGAGCAGCGATTACATTTGGCTCCTGCTATTGCAGCATCAGGAACCATTTACACTGCTACCAGAAGAATCAGAAGATGGAGGGTTTCTCTGCTTGCACTGGTTAAAATAACAAAACAGAATAAAGTTGCCTTACATTTACATTTGTGAGCTGAAATGTGCATTATGCTTGGCACTGACTTGTCTCAGATGATACATTCTAATGAAGACTGATTTCTCGCAGATTTTGTTGTGATGTCTGCTATATCGGTCACGATGGTAGAATGGACCATCTGTATTAATTCCTTTACAAAACTGCAATTCACACCCTCAGCTATTTATTCATTTGAGATTGTTTTTCCTTTCATGCCCCCTATAAGGCAGCTTTATAGTGTAGCAGGAGGTAATATATATACCCAATAGAGTATGTACCCTGTGAAGACATGACTGCTGTCAAACACTGCCCAAAAAGATTTCCTGAGTATGATTGACAGGTGTCTGACTACAGGTTTTGCCTGAAGAGTAACAGAAGAAAATCTGTGAGATATCTACATTCCAGTCAGCTAGAAGTCAATTTCTTTGTCTGTCTGAAAGATAAAACTACTGTTATACATGACCAGAAGTTAATTCAGTTAGAAAATTAAAGACTGTATTTATGCAATGATATCCAAACCACCAAACCACATACGTTTTTCCCCAAATATGTTACTGTTCCTTTCACTGCTGTGTATCAATGTGCTTAAAGTGTCCCTAAACGACATCAAATGTCAATTTCCTCTAGAAAATACTTGCAAATGTCATTGAAGTCATACCAGTAGAGAAATGCAGCAAAAAAAAAAAAAAAAAGAAAAAAAAAAAGATAGGTAAGACTGAACAGGAAGCGTTTTAGTATTTTGAATAATTTATCGATGCTTTTGAAAAGCAGATGCGCTCTCATTAACACCGCCTCTCTGATGACTTCTGCCCTTACTATCTAGATTTCTTCTGGTGCCAGATGTCTACCGTGATTTTCCACAGTTTCAAAAGCAGACCACTTGATCCACTGAGCTACAGAGAAACAGTACAGACAGCCCTGCAGAAGATTTCCCAGCAATTACTATTATTGTTTTAGAAAAGAGCAGAAAGATTATCTGATGCTCTTAGCACCTTCTTTGACACCTAGCAGATATCGCAGCTGTGAAGGTTTCAAGTGAATCAGTTGAAAAAATTTTTTATGTCCACTAAAATCCAGTGAGCTAGACACTGCTGTTCTTGCTTACAATGGCTAGCTTAATCAAGGGCACCTAAATTTAAGTCACTGATATTTCTTACAGAGACAGTAAGTAATACTCATCCTAAGTAGAATATATGTTTTTAGAAAAGTGGACAGTAGAAAAGAAATGTGGCTAGTGCAGAAGGTAACCAGAACTAAGTGTGGTTGAGGGGTCCCCTAGCACAGCGGAGCAAACAAGGAGTCCATTGCAAGCATGGCTGATGAGTTAATTCAAGTAGTTGAGAACCCAAACCCAGAAGAAAATCAAATCTCAGTAAAAAGATTCTGCTTTGTAAATACACAAAACAACAAACAAGATGCAAGTATTTTAATGAACCACAGAGAACCGCTTGAGCAAAAGATGCTCAGAGGTTTTCTGGGTAGTATCATTATAATCCCTCTCCTAATTCATACTGTCTTACCAGCACAGATGGTACTGCCCTTTACAACAAGGATAAAAAGAATATTGTCCTTCATACAAAATAATTACACGCACCATATATGCAGCAGCGACACACATGTACTGGACTCTGAAACCAAGTGATAAATTGCATTTCTCCAGCACCTCTGACCACCTCACCTGCACTCTGCCCACTAATTCATCTTTGCCAGGACTACCTCTAACCTTCTAAACCTATCAGCTGTTGGCAGACAATTGTCATTTTTTTTCTAGATAATAACCTGTTAAAAAGAATGTTTTTTTTACTTCCCACAGATGAGGAATATGCCCCCAAAATGTATTGATCTGAGGTTCAGGGCACTCCTAGAACACCAGCAAGTTTAAAATCTAATATCTCAAATCACTTGAAGCTCAGAAATGGGGGAGAGCAACAAACTTGCACCCTCAATTTTTCACTATATGCTTTATCAGATGTCCAGGTTTTTTTTTTAGTCCTGGTAGATCATAAGATATCAGACTCTCAAACTGCAGTGTTGTGAGGCACTGAAAGGCTCTCAGCCCACACTTGGATGTTCTAAAGTTAATTATTCAAGTTCTCGGCCTTGAAAGGCCTGAGCCCCTCTCACTGTAAGAAAGACATCGAGGCCCTGGAGCATGTCCAGAGGAGGGCAACAAAGCTGGTGAGGGGTCTGGAGCACAGGCCTTATGAGGAACAGCTGAAGGAGCTGGGATTGTTCAGTCTAGAGAAGAGGAGGCTCAGGGGAGACCTTACTGCTCTCTATAACTACCTGAAGAGAGGTTGTAGTGAGCTGGGGGTCAGCCTCTTCTCTCATGTGACTAGTGATAGGACTAGAGGGAATGGCTTCAAACTGTGCCACGGAAGATTCAGGCTGGATGTTAGGAAATACCACTTCTCTGAAAGGGTGGTCAGGCACTGGAATGGGCTGCCCAGAGAGGCGGTGGAGTCACCAACCCTGGTGGTTTTCAAAGAGCGTTTGGATGTTGTGTTGAGGGACATGGTTTAGCGAGAACCATTGGTGAAGGGCAAATGGTTGGACTGGTTGATCCTGTGGGTCTTTTCCAACCTTAGCGATTCTATGATTCTATGATACAAATAACTTCAAAGCATTGAGGAAGTTTGGTATAAAGGTAGAAAATAAAAGGGTACACACGCACACAATTGATTCTGAAGTACTGCAGAATGCATCTATTGCCCCGTAGCTGTTTTTTTCCAGTTTAATTTCACCAAATCATCTCCAAGTATAGGCATACGGAATCTATGTAGTCTATCGCACACACTCTTTTCAACCCTATAGCAGAGAAAAAACGTAAGGAGAGACAGGCAAATTTTCTAGCAGCTTGGTGCACATGTAGAGAACTACTGAAATCAAGGCCTCAAAGTTCTGCCTCAACAGAATGAAGACACTTCACATAGCATATTCAGGTTGAGCAGCATATCCATTGCACAGAAGAACAATATTCAATCAAAACACCAATTAAACCATCACCACCTTTCCGCCTCCGTGCAATGCGTGGTGATGGAATGGTACAAGACTGCAAAGCAAGAAAGTGTCTCACTCTATTTCAAAACTCTTGCACACATTCCTAAGGAAAACCCTATTCATCTCATTTCTCTGATCTACTGCTGGCATGCTATAGCACAATCCAGCAAATTCTGAGATCATGGAAACAAGCTGACCATTCCATGCAGTGTGTACCAGCAGGCTACTTGTCCTCCTTCCCTATTGCCCTATTGATCGCCCTCTTTAATTTACAAAGAGTGCAGCACTTGAGAAGAAACACATATGGCTAAGAGTCTGCCATGACCCCTCCCTTACTCCTAACATATACGGAAACCAGAGCCTGCAGAACATCGGTTTGGGTCTGTGTTGAGCACACCCTCTAATGAAAAGCAACAGCAGCAAACCTGCACACCAAGGTTGGATATAAAGGGAAATTTGCATGTGCTGCCCCTACTGATGCAGTTTGTTTCACAAGCCTCTGACAGCCTCGGGCTGCTCTTCCACCATCTCTCTTAGAAAACTTGTGTTTTGTACAGGAATCGTGTGGTGTGCTTTTCCATCATGGGAATTAATTTAAAAAATAATCCCAATATATCCATGGCTACTGCTAAAAAGAAGAACATAATCTATCCAGTTTTGCAAGAGTTAGATAACTGTCTAAATTTAATCTCCCCTGAATAGGCATGTAATACTGAACTGGTAACTGCAAAAACGTTAGGACTTGTTTGAGAGCTTCCCTGAAGCCCTGATATTTTCCTTCGCTTTGTGAAAAGGAAAAAAAAAAAAAAAAGGTTACTCTTCTTTCTGGTAAGTATCGTTATATGGTTTATATATAAACCACTTCTATGATGAGGTTTGCAAATAATTAGATAACTATTATTAACTCAATTACAGTTTAACATCAAGAATCACATTACACTAAAGCAACATTAGTGTAACACAAGTTTCTCAAGAATTTTGAAAGATTGCAGATGAAGAAAACTGAAAACTTGAAAGAAATGCTTTTTTCTATTAAAAGAAAGTTTTGCTGTGACTGAAGTATATCAGTTAACTTTCTACTTTGCAGATTGTTCCTGGCTTGGAGCATCATCTATAATAAATCAGTGATATGTTGAAATAAGATATCTGTGACCAGAGCTGGTCTAGTGTACAGAATTGGTTTTTCCAGGAAATATTACATGTGCACCCTCAGGTTTTTAGTTATTGGATTCTTGACATTTTTTAAACCATTTGCAAACCAAATGTTCTAAAATATTTAAAATATTGGTGATTTTTTAAACTTAATTATTCAAACTTAGTATATTATGCTTGTTAGGCACCATGATGTGTGTTATCCTCAGCCTGCTTTGTTTCAATGAGCTTAGATGGCAAGATTTCACAGTACAATATAAACTCCAGGATTAAGCAAGTAGGCTTTCCAGCAGACTCAGTTCACAGTATCTTCACCCCAGGAAATTTCCAGAAAGCATGAGATGGCTCATTTCCATATTCCCCCACACAACCACACAGCCAAGTCCAAAACCTCCACTGCCGTTTGTACTTCTGGACTCACGGGTCCACAGCTTGCATTTTCTAGGTAGACCAAAGTTCTTTATAGCACTGAACATGAAGAATCATAGAAGCAAATACTATATCCAGCCCTTAAACTGTTTACTATGCATATACAGAAGGCTAAGTTTATTCACCACTGTTGGTATGTTCCCTTCTGGGAGCTTCTTTTAAAACAAGGACGACAGTAAGAATCTGAAGCAATTAACAGTATTTGAATATGGAATGGTAAAAAAAAAAAAAAACAACAGAAAACAACTGTAAGTGCAAGGGTAAAATTTTCTTGTGACAGTGGGCCATACATGGACAGCATGATTGAACTGCATCTACTGCTGCAGAAACTGTACATACAAATACATACTGAGACAACGCTGTACAGTCATGGTTTTGCATAAGAATCAATGAAGATCTCAGAAGAATGTGAGGATGTTGGTTGATATGATCCTATCCTAAAGGACATGTGGAACTGAATTCTATGGTCCTGTCTCTGTGAAAACAAATTTGACTTCAATCGTAGTGAGAGGCACATTTCCATAGGATATGTGTTTCTGTAAGACACTGCACACAGACCTTATTTTATCTATCTTGTAAGTGCGAACAGTTAACAGAGCTGGGATTCACACCTTCAGATCAAAGGAGAATAGGTATTTGAAACCTGATGCTTATACTATTAAAGCATCTGCTCTGGGACATGCACCCTAAGTATTCCTGGTTTCCTCTCACGGGTTACATTCTATAATGAAAACTTGATATCATCAAGGTTTCTGAATATCATAAATTTATCAGAAAAAAATGTGCTTTAAAAGAATAATATGAGTATGATGAACTTTGGATGACATGGATTGGCTTTCCTTGGACCTCCACATGAGAGCAATGTTTGATTTAGGTGTAGGAATGAAGAACTTACTAATTTTTAAGAATGTAAAAATGTTTTGTTGGCAACAGACCTTATGCCAAACAGAGGGACGGGATAAGGAATCAGTGACATAAATATTTTATTTGTTAATTGTTTAAACAGGAATTGCTTATGATTGCATAAGTTTTGATGGTTTTCCAAGGGAGGCAGAACAATTCTTAGCAAACACTGCTTTGTTAGAAGTGAAGTGTTGTAAATGCACTGTATTATTATCTGTGCCTTCCTTCATATGTTGTGATTGTGTTCAGTAAATAGCATCCAGCCTAAAAAGACCTTGTTGTGAAATCAAGCAACATTAACTCATTAAGTCAATAATTCATGGATTCTTTTATCTAAAGTGGCAACATCACACCATCAATTCACAAAACAGCCACTTCTCCGAAGTGTATGTGATGATAATAATGGATTTTCTAACAATACACTCTCAGAGCAAGGTCACTGCGCACAGATGTGGTGGACGCCATGATCTGACCTAGGTCAGCAAAACAAGCTTTATTATTGAACCTAATTATGAACTATCAAGATAATGGCCTAGACTAAACTGTTTCCTAGGGGATTATTTAGAAACTAGTCAGCCATTTTAGGTTCAGATCTACTGTACTGCACTACCTTCAAAAGTACAGCAATTGCTACTGGTATGTACTATATTCACTAGGTACAGTATGTATATGCGTACATAATATACATCTTTTAAAATATTTATGTATTTATCAAAGGTAACTTTGATATTTTGTGTTTATGTTTATGGCCTATATCCAGATCAAACTGAATAGCATTTTTGAAGAGAATAGCCTAGTGAAGAGAAAGCACCAATAAAGAGAAAAATGAGGTGTACAAGTCCGCATCATCATCCAGTAAAAGTGTGACAATATAAACTGTTTGCCTTTGGCATTGTTTAGATTTAGAGATTAAAAAAAACAACAAAAAACAACACAAAAACAATCTCTTGACACAACCTCATTTTAAAATACTAATAAGTGAATAGAAATGAAGCCAGAACTGTTTGGAATGCCATTGACTGCTTTCAGATCAATCACAGTAAAATTCATGATTTTCATGATATATTTCAAGTGTATTTAGTTGGAGAGCTCACGTAAGAAAATAATGTCATTTTTCCTATGTTTCCCTGATTACCTAGAATTAATGCATGAAACTAAAGCTGTCTAGTATCATTTTTTGCTCAGCTGAGGGCATTTTAACTTATTTTTCCTCCATAGAAAGAAAAAGTATTGCAGTTGAGTTCACTTTTCCAGACAGAATAGTTATTAAAATGTTTCCTTCCCTTGTGTGTCTCACTCCTAGTCTCCCAGGTATATAGAACTGTCTCATTATTATTTTATACTTCAGCTCATGTAATTATATCTGAGTTTCAGAAAGGAATAGTTCCTTGAGATCAGAGTTCTTCTGCTAGAAGTGGAGCCAACCTCTGAGTATTCCTGGCAGGGAAAGATTGAATCCCCATATGATTCCCTCAACTATTTAAAATGATCTGGTTTTATTTAAAAATGTTGATTCATATGATAACTAGAAACCTATTTTAGAGATGTTTGTTTTTCTAAGATCAGAGTTCTGCTGCTGTGATAAACTTCTCACCTTTAATCCAGCATCCAGTCCCAGTGAACCAGTCAACCTGTATGAATTAACATGATGTGATTGACCCTGTACCTTGCCTGTGGGTTTATAATGAGATCCAACTCATGGGAAAACATGTAGGGAGAAGGGAGGGGGCAGCTCAGCCTGAAACCTTTCCTTTAACTGGTTGGCCTGTGAACCCATAAGAACTGGATCTCCCACAGAAGTTATGATTTGAAAGCATTACTTTCAAATCACACTTGGAAAAGTTCACATAGCTCTGGTGCTAATACACTGGGGCAATTTGCAGAAAATTTTGTATTCCTTCATGCCATACTGACAAAGACTGAAGTTCACAGGCTCTAGGCCAAAAGAAGCCATAAGGGAAAAGTAGTTTTTCACAGAAATCAGGATAAAAGAATGAGTTAGTCATGCATTGTTGGAAAGAGTCCTTAGGAATAAATATAAGAGAGAAAGTACAAAGGAGACTTTCTTTTTCAGGGGCATCACTGAAAAAGATATCTTTAAGAGACAGAGATATCTCCATTTCATGCCCTTAATTAGCCAGGCTCCATTTATTCTGAATTAGTCAGATTTCTATAGCAAGAATACTGATTTTTATAGCAATCACTTGATAAATTTTTCAGTTAGAATTAGAGGTGGTGGCAGCAACATTGTCACATGAAATACAATGTTAGACAGCAAAACTCTATACTAGGAATACTGTGGACCTACAAAGGCAGAGAAATACATGTTCTACCCAGCTAATAAAAGATCCCAAGCCAGTGTTTTGGAAGGAATTCAGTAGGAAAAGCAGAAGTCAGTTAAAAATAAATTGGGAATTGGCACCAAAAACAAAAATAGAGCTCTGAAATACCAATGAAGATGCTTTAAACATCAGCAAAACACTCAACAGCTGAGAATGTGAAAGGGCAGAGAATCTTAGCAAGAAATATTAAAATTGCACAGGACAATAAGCAAAACATTCATGGAAGCAGATCTTTCAAAAGAAATTTTCAGAGAGCACTATGAAAAATACCTACAAAAAAGGACCAATTGCTCCTCACTTGAAAATAAACTAAACTTCTTTTACAACATAAAAGATCTGATTCAAATTCTAAGTATTCCCCAGCTAAAAGCAGATCATTGTGTTTGGTAGCTCAATAAGCACAAGAGATGTCCTGCAATGCTGTAGTCCTGTTTCTTCATTTGCAATAGCAACTCCCATACCTTTCAACTAGAGTTTGATCAACGTGGATAAAATTGGGGTTAATGCCCAACTAGGCCTTCTACCTAGAAATTGTTTTCATACATGCTGTACATCTACAGTTCTCACGGACCACAGAGGAAGCAGTGAGCACTAGATAGCATCCATGTAGATATCTAATCATGGATGTAGACATCTAGTGGTAGAAAAATCCAATCTGAAAATGAAATTTCTCAGCAATTCAACTTCTAGAAGGAATTCTGCTAGTAGCCCTGCTCCTTACCCTCCCCCTTCCACACCTTTGATCCCCACCACGCGATGACAGCACAAGCTGTTGTGCAGCTACTTGGCAATGACACCTGGAACGCAGGCTCTGACTGAACACCACAGAAATTTGCAAGTATCTTCCTGCTCATTTAGGTAGACTTCAGAGTGTGGTTGTATTCTGTGGCACAGCATGAGAATGCTGAGAGTGGATGGTGCTTAAGGATATTATAACATTGCTATTTAACATTTCTGAATGTTTCTGAAGTCTTTCTACAGAAAGCTTACAATAAAATTGAAGTTGAGCATTTCAAAACCATCAGTGGGAAATTTTGAGCAATCTTGTATAATTGGCAAGCATTCTAGTCAATTTAATTTCCTCCTTGTGCACGTGTGCACCAACCTGCTTTATGTGCACACACTTTCCGTAACACTCAGTGGAATTAGCCTCTCTTTTCCACAGCCTCATGATACATATGTGCTGAATCAGGCCAACATATTGCTTTGTACATAAGTGCATGCAATAAAAATCAATTGTCTGGAGCATTATCTGATGTAGTCAACCAGTGGAAAGCACTTTACATTTTGTTTATGCCTATTCCTGGTCACTGTTTTAAAATAAAGCATTTTGAAATTGTGTTACCTTTTCACAGCAGTTCTATTGTACTTCTAGATTCCAGACCAGAAAGGGAATGCAGATCAGACATTACAGTTTTAACTGTCATATAATTGAATTTCGGGGAAAGAGGGAAAGGCAACAGACCAATACTTCTATAACACCAAAGAGAAACTTCTTGACAACTGGATTACACTTCTTATGTTCTTCCCACCTTTCTATAGCTCTTAGTTCTTCCCCAGATCCTGACTGCTGAAATCAACTCTTTTGATCTGATTGTGACTGTAGATAAGTATCAAAGTAGTAGAGTTACTAACTACAATAAGAGGATACACAGCTTTTGTGCTAATAAGCACTTCCTTTTAAATGCTAAGAGCAATTAGTCCTTTTGTGTCAACTATTGATTATGCAGACTGATAGACAAAAAAAGCAGCACCTCATTCTTCATTGTCCTGTATTTCTAAAGAGCAAAATTGGCTTAGAGCAATTCCAAAGCAGAGCAATACTCCATCTTCAGAGATCAAGAGCAGCTTAGCCATATTACACAGCTACAATGACGGGTTCAACTACGAGCAAAAAGCAGTTTCTGATGTGCTTCTTTCTCAGCATTGTTTCAGGAAAATATTCACTTCAGGTGTTAGCTTCCTAGAAGATTTTTCCACAGAGTCTTAACAATGAACATATTTTTTTCTAATTGAAATTATTTATTTGGAAACTTCTTTCACAGTTAAAAAAAATGAGCATTTAATTTAAAATCTGCATTGCTGCTTCATGCAAGTGGATGTGAAAATATTTCATAAATTATTCCTTGATCCCTATGAATATATATATAACAAATATACAACAAATATATAGTAAATATCTTAGGCCTTATTATAACAGCATCCTTGAAAGCCAAGTTTTTTCAGTGTCGTAAGATGTTACTGTAGCAAAGGACACTTCATACACTGTATTTGAGTCAGAGAATTTTCAAAGAGAATCAAGGAAGATAGCACCTCTATGCATTGCATTTTGAAGATTTCCTCGATGCAGCCTATTAAATCTATAGAAGGATTCTATTTTCTGACATAGACACATGAACACACTAGTCTGTATCACCTCCATACTTTAGAAAGAGTACACTTCTTACCAAGAAAACACACAGTTATAAATTTCTTGCCCTCCCCCGCATTACAGAGTAGTAACATAAAGTAGGGCAAATCTGATGGGTGCATTAAGGTCCTGCAAATGCATGAAAAAATGCACAAATTGATCATAATTCAGTTTCCCGGTGATAATTGTTTGATACTTCTGCTGCCGTACCTATTTAAGACTGCAGTTCCAAATACAATTTTGTGTGTCTAAAATCCCCATCTGAGTGCCTTAGCCAGCATCTGGGCCCATATCACAAATATTCATGCAGAAGGGATTAGAAGTAGAAGAAATAGATAGCTATTTAGCTAAGGCATAAGTGTCTTCAAGGTTTGGGTATTTGACACGTATGAAAGCATTGCAATGCCTTCTGATAAGTGCCCATTAGCACATTCATCTATGAATTTTGAATGTGTAGTATTGGGTTATTCATATCTGGGATTTAGGAACTAAATAATGTATTTATACAAATTTGCCTTCTTTGATTAATGCTTGGTTTTGCTAGGATTTCTTCAGCTTGAAGCTATCTTTCCAGCTTGTTTTGCTTTCCATGAGCACTGCTGATCCCCATTACTGAAATCTCTACTCAACCATTAGATTTTTTTTTTTGTAAGTGCATGCATTGCTTTTGAAAGCTGTTGAACTTTCAGATTTATGACACTGAAAATCTACGCCATTGATCCACCACACAAATACATTACAGAGAACACTTGCAATATACAGTAGCTCTTTACTGAAGAGCTCTTTCAACATGCTTCACTCCTGACCTGGGGCCCATCTCTAGAAGAGAGAAAAGTTAAGTTGCCTACTCATTGAACTTCTCAATCAGGACCAGAAAATGTACAATCACTGTATATGCTGCCATGGTGATGATGACATTTCTAAAACAGTAGCAAACTCCTCTCTGCACCAACATCCAGCTTTCAATTCCATGATCTATAGGAAGAACCTTTGCATTTCTTCTGGATTTTACCGTTTTACAGTCTTCATAAAACAACTAGCAGCATTATTTAAATGACTAAAATACCATGAGTCTATTGCTCAAGACTTCTGAATTTCTGTGTGAGAATCCATACAATACCTAGTTACAGGGTTTTTCTTAAGGCAGTGTTTGTGTTCACACCACCTAGGGAGTCCTGCAGTTTAAAAAAAAAATTCGATGGCATTCAATATTCCAATCTTTTCTCTATCCTGAGAAGCAGCAGCCTTTTGGCTAATTCCTGCATATCAACACTAGCTTTCTAATCAGAATTGCATACATGTCATTCCAAATCAGGCAGTGATAGCTTTCAAATCCCAAAGAGAAAGTTGGAACTGCAGGAATACCTGTTTTAGGAGATAGGTCAAAGCAAATTTCGTGAGTCCAAACTGTTAATTTCACCACTGATGAGTTCTGACTTCCTGACATGAAAACTTAATTTCTCAGCAATTAAGCAATAGCTCATATATTAATGTTTGTGGGTTTGTTATTTTATTTATTTATTTATTTTTATAGCTCACAGAGTTAGGTTTCTAAACGTGTTAGTGCACAATAATCTTGAATTGCTGGTCTGGACACTAGCATTTATGTGAGGTGCAGATACAAACAAGTACAGTTACACGTGCTACATCTTTATTTATTTAAACAGATAACTACTACGGCCACTCTTAAAATGATAGAAAACAGTTTAACAAATGAGAGTATGCTTACTTCCTACATTTTAAGTCATCTCAATAAACATTCTCAGGCAGATCTTTGAGCCTTAAAATAAAACGATAGTAAGAGCCACTGAACACTGGATAAAAAGGATGCAATCTCAGATTTTTTAGCTTAGAAAAAGTGAGATAGTCCAAAAAAAATTTCAGATAATTCCACTGTATTTTCTTCTGCCTATTAATTTGCATTAGATGCTGTTCATCTCACAAGCACAAGTCAAAGAAATACAAACATTCCTGCTCAGCAATGACTTTATACCTCCCATGAAGCTGTTTCCTTCAGCTCATTGTTCCATGATAGAGGTCTCCTAAGTGACATGTTCAAACATCAAACCAGAGAGTCTAGGGTTCAGTGTAAGACCACATCAGCTCCTCACAAGCTACAGAGCACGCTGTTCTGGTCCACCTATGTCTTTAGCACAAGCTTCTCATAGCACCTAAAACACCAACTGAATTGTCTAACTTTAAGGTCAGTCCTGGTTCAGACACTTATGTCTTCATTAACATTACAAGCATTCATTTTCCCCAGAAACAGAGAACATTAATAGCAATAACCTGTTGGATTTAAAGGAAAACGATGAACAAAATTGATTATATGGAGAACATAACCTCATGTATACTCCTTGTAGCATAGCATAACATTAGTTACGAGATACTAGAGGAAAAAAAACTAGGCTCAAATACAGAGGTTAACTTAAATGAAAAATTTAACTACAGAAACACCACGAGCACAGTTTTGTTAGAACCTGAGCTGCATTTTCCATTGCCAGTGTACTCAGGCCATTATGAACAAGCCTAATTAGATCCTAGAGTTCAGTGTAGTCAGGGCACAAAGATAGGTATGCTTTCAAAACAGTGAACCTAAAATGAAATGAGACCTTCTGTGAGGTCCTTCTGTGGAAGATGTGGTAAAGCGAGGAGCTCGAGCAGGCTTTTAAAGAATGCTCACAGGGAGTGGTTTTTTTCAAGAAGAGGAAAGTTTCAAACTGAAGATAATCAATTTTTATTTTTAATCAAAAAACTCCAGATTACATATCAAATATTTATTGTTGTTGTTAAATAGCGTCTTAAAAATATTTTCGAAGAATTCTTGTATTATTTTCACGTCTTAATTGTTAGAATGTGGTCAGAAAGAGGCACGATATAACACAAATTAAATTTGCTACTTGAAAGAGAGATGTGCATAAAGATTTGAAAAGAAATAGGCACCTGTTACTTAATGTGAGATAGAAAAACACTAACTATTTCCTGTAAGTTCAGCAATTACAATGAATAACCACTGTTGTGGGAAATGGATAAATATATAGGTAGGATTAGATCATTCTTAGGTTAGGAATTTTTCATGTGAACTTTTTTTTTTTTTTAAGTATCTGGAACTAGCTTCTTCTTTCATTTAAAGCAGGCATTCTCTTAGTTCATGCAATTGGCTGAAGAGAAATTGTAGCTCCTACATAATGTAATTTAGGATAAATTAGAAACTTTGAAATATGCTTCACTGTTGTGCAAATCATCTTAATCAAGGCTTACCGCTAATATATTGTCAATAATAATGGCTGAAATGTTTTCCTGGAATCAAAGAAAAAAAACTTTCATTCTGATAGTGTATCATGTCACAAAAAGATTTAATTGCACTATCATTTCTGACCAATTACAGCTGTTGTTTCTTCTGGAGAAAATCATCTACGTTAATCAGCTTTCTAGAGGCTCTGCATCCTGATCTCAATAAGGATTATGATCCAGCTGCTGTGGGAAGGCTGCAGGATGAGTTACAGAGCCCATTGGGAAGGCATGAGGACCTCACCCCTTTCCTGGGGGGGCATCTGGAGCCACTTGCACTCTGAGGAGACACATATAACACATACATGCTTTCAAAAAATCTTAAAGTTTTTGAACCAGCACAGTTCATAAAATCAAGTGTCTTCTCAAGGGCAGAAGAGGCACTGAGCAGCTACTGAAGAAAGCTCATCCTTCAGAGCAACTTTTTCCTCAAGAATTAATTAAGTTAAAACATTGTTCCCGCAGCCAAACTTGATACGGTGATGCAGAAAGATTAATGCCGCTAAGTATCATGGAGATTAAGAATTTCTAATTAAAATTTTCTAGTAAGATAAATGAATTAACCTCATATTAAAGATTAATGCTTTTGATAGGCTTGATGGCTCAATATCTATTGTAAATCATAACAGAAGGATGCTTAGAGAATTTATTCAAACTTATTAATTGCAATAATAAATATCACAATCAGCAACAACAATAAAAATCTCTTTTTAGTTCTCAAGCACAAATCATTCCTAAGTTACAAAATTTTCCTTTGTGTTTATTTTTATATGCTGCATCATTGGGGTAACCAATGCAAAGTTGCCTCAAGGCTGTGTTTTGCAGCTCCCCCTCACACATTAGATGAGCACTCACTGACCGGTGTGGCACTATGGAAATGCTGTATTTACAAGAATGAGCTTCATCCTCTCCCCTTGGTAGTTTCACAGCTGGGCATTAACCTGTTCTGACCCAGTGAGGCTCCAGATGTGTGTATCCCAACTGGAAGGTGAACTTCCGGTGGATAGTGACACAGATGCTCACCAAGGTTAAGCCCTGAGGATTTCTCTTTGCTCTCACTCTGGGCTTTATTCCTTGCCCCAACTTCTTATTTAGACTTCTATGCCACTTAGCCAAGAAATGCCTTATTCCACACACAGGGCTCTCCATTTGAATATACACAGGATAATTTATTTCAACATGAATTCAGATACCCTTAGTAGTTACCTATTGCTCTTCCAGAAGTCCTTTGTTAGAAATTGCTTTACTTTGCGTATATGTTGAGTTTTCTACAAGAATGACTTTGAACACTAAGGAAATGTTGACTGAAAAATATCACACCTGCTTTAGAGATTCCTGATTAATATTCTTCAGGAAATTAACGACATACAAGTGGAAGACCTGAGCAAGATAATATTCAAACTAAAGCAGGTTTAAAATAATACACGGTCTATTCTGTTTTCCTGCCTCTGGACAGACTTAACAGCTTAAGAAGTGTTAAGAGATGCAGAGGTGCCATCTACCTCAGCAGACTTCCAGCTCACAGAGTCATTAAGGAAATTCCCTAGAATGGCGAACTTTTCCAGCAAACAAATGGAAGTTTTGGCATCCTGAGGAAGGTGGTGTAGAACACTTTTTTTTTTCTCCTTCCCTAGAGCCACTGGCTAACAGAATTTAGAAACTGAAATTTATCAGGGAAAATTCTGGCATCCCCTCATTCCTCCTGTAGTGAGCCTGCTCATGGAAAGGTTACATGAGCAACTCCAAAAATAATATAAAGGCAGTTCATATTTCACTATACAAACACAGCCTAGAGATAATGCTTGTTGTTACTTTTTAAACAAGACAATCTGATTTTTTGTTTACTCAGGCTCATTTTAGTGTTCATTTTACCTAGGGTTTTCTTCCAGTATGCTACGTTTGTAATCTTCTGGATTAGTAGGTATTAGAGACAAAAATTAATAGTGTATATTAATGAACAGCACAGGAGACATTGCAATATTCATTTCCCCCTGCAGGATTTGGATAAATGGTACCAGCTTGTTTGTATCAAGACAAATTATAACTCCACGATTCACAAGGAAAATGCATTTGACAGCACATACAAGAACTAGCCCAATATTTCATTTCTAGAAAGCCTTACAACTATTTATGTTTAAACATTTCTCCAATTAAATCAAGACAAACCATCTCGTACCCATTTGAAGAACTAGTTACTTGATTTTAAAATTAAGGAGTAATATTAAAGATAGGAAATATGCTTTGAGACAGGCTTCTAGTATCTTGTTAAGAGACATGGGGGCGCAAGATAAAGGAAACCAATGAAAGTCTTCAAAGTTTAACTCAGTAACAGATGCTGATATTCATTTATACAGTTTGAGTGCTTGTGCTCACAGCCATTTCCACATCAACTATTACAGGCTTGAATTTGAAGGCTGTCTGTACCTAATTGCAGAAGGAACAATAACCTCTAGCCTGATCCAATACAGATGACATTTGCCCTGTTCGCTAGGGAGCTTTCTATTCATAGCATTTGAAGGAACAACTGCCTACTGTACTAATTTAATGGTTTCTTTTGAACGAATCTGCAGATGCAGTTATGCACAGGAAAGAAAAAAAAGTGTTAACATTGAGTACAGGGAATAACATAACCATCCATGTCACTGTGAAGTCAGTGTGAACAGGTACAGTTCCCCAGGAACTGTGCAAAAGGTTAAAGGTCTCAAGCATGTGATCACAAAAATTACTTTAACATTTCAATTCTCATCTGGAAAGAAGCTCCAAATAGGCAAAAGTGAAAGTTTTTCTATGTTTTCTCATAAATACAGGTGGGATTAAGCAAAGGCCACTTTGATAATGAAACACAACCCAACTGTTATTATTCTTTTAATTTTGATATGTGCCTTCATATGCAGGTATCCCCAGAGCACTTCATGAGGGTACAGGAACATCTGGTTATACAATTTATCTTTAAGTGCATTAAGAACAGCTGATCGACTCCAGAGTACAGCCTTCACTTTTGGAATTCAGGAATACTTCCTCTAGTTTTTAAAACTTGTACCAGATCTATCACAGCTCCTGTGCATTCAGATTCCTCAGTCACCGAGTTGATTGGAAGAGAGCATTTGTTTAGCAGGACCTTTGTACGCTGATAATGCTGTTGCAAGCATTACCCTGAGATTCCAGCTGGCAGAAATTTTTAATAAAGAATAATTTCACCGTCCTATTGTTTATTTCTGGATTAAAATTTTCCTGTTTCAGGTGTGATCATGCCACTATTACAGGACACATCTGAAAGCACATTAAAAGTCAATGGAGTAACTCCAACTGAATTCACTTGGCTTTGAAATCAATTTCCTCAGATTGATTTCAAATGGAGCTGAAAAAGAACTTATGAAGTTGGAACTCTGAGGAAAAAAATACTGTATTTCCCCTTATTATGACAAAAGCTAAACAGAAACACATCATTTTTGCAGACAAAAGCTTAGATAGAATGGTACCAGCCTAGATTTACGTACCTGACATTGAACACAAAAATGCTAAGTCCCAATAAATATATGGAAAGAAAGAAAAAAAGGAGAATAACATTACTATTCACCTTTATGTCAGTATAGTATTCAGATTCACTGCAAGAGTTGCAGGTTGTCATTACAAAGCAAGGCTTCCTGTGACCAAATTTGGTAGGACTCCAGTAGTGAGGGGGGCTGGGTACAGCTTTTCTCCTTGGAAAATGTGTCTCCTGGAAGTTTATGTGGATACACAGCATACACCAGGCAGGGACAGTCTTGGAGCCAACAGCAGACAAAGCACCATGTCTGTCCATGCACTTGTCTGATACCATGTTCCTAGCAGTAATAGCAGTAACAGACTGCACGGCTTTGTCAATTGGGCAGGCCCTTCCTGGATTCAGACACCACTGAGTTTTATCTAGACATTGCTTTCTTTGTGTCTGTAGAAGCCTGCAGCAGGATGAGGAGTGCAGAAAATTATCCATGCTGGCTTGCTAAACTATTGAGGTAACGTTTTCTGAAACTAAAACAAGTGAAAAAGGGACCACAATCACTGCATTTCCTGATTGAGATATGTTTGTCATAGCTAAGGAAGATGATACAGATGAATGAAGGAGCCATACCTTTGAAAACAGAAGACAATTAAAATGACTCATCTGCCTTATAGTAATATGATAATTAGAGAGAAAATACTCTTTGCTTTGTGCTTTGAATCACGCAGAAGATATCCCTTACCCATGAGGCTGGAGATGATGACAGGGAGGATAAGAACTTAGGTAGTATACAGAGCTCTCACAGCAGGCACCATACCAGAGAAAATTTCTAATTATTCTGGCTTTCCAGCAGCAGAGAGCATTTTGGAAAGGTAAAAGAGTTTTATTGGCTACTACGCATATCGGGCAAGACAGAGAAGAAGGCAGAAAAGTATAATATTAATTTTCAAAGTGAAACAACCAAGACATGTAATCAGATTTCATTACAAGACACAATTAGGGACATTAAACAAAAAAAGAATTGTCAGTAAAGTATTTTCAAGTGGTTGTAGGAATCACAGCTGCCAGGCAGTAGATTGAAATGTGTGGCACACCTAGAACCAGCAAAGATCCCAAGCAAGTATTTTAGCACACTAAGAACCAAAAATCAGAAATGTTAGTAGTGTAGGCTTTTACAGAAATACCACTGAATGGTAAAAATTTAAGTGAAGCTAATATACTGCAGTGAAAATGTTTTCTTTTTAGAAAATATGCTGTTTGGTCTGAAAGTATAAAACAAAATATTGTTTTGTGACAGAAAAATTATCATCATTTCATCTTTATTTTTTTCTAGAAAGAGAATTCTTCCAAAATCAAAATTAAAGTAGAAAAGCTGCCTGTGTCTAAAGCAGTAAACTATGTAAAGCAAACACAGTAGTTCTTACAATAGAAGTGAACTTTCGCGCTATAGATAGGAAAACCTTCAGTCAGACAAAACCCTAAAGACAAGTGGCTTTAATCCTATGGGGAGGCAGCAGAGCTCTGGGGAGGGAACCAGCTTTGTAGACAGACAGCAGAGCTCTGGGGAAGCATCACTCTCCTCAGACAAGAAACTGGACCTGAGGGAATCAGCAAGGCTCTACAAAGGCAGACGCTTCTGTAGACAGCTAACAAAATCATTGTGTGTAAACATGAACACTCACACACAGAGCCTGTAATAAACATTTATAATAAAAATAGTAGCCAAAATCCTCATAATAGAATCTCAGATACATAGAATACTTTTTTTAAAATTCTTTTCGTCTGTTTTCTTTGGAAATGTTTTCTCCTTAGAAACAAATAATTCAAATTGACTTCCCCCAGTTCCTAAAATATTACATCAGTTTCCTCAGAATAAAGAATATTAGACTGAATTTGTCTTCCAACTGTGGTGTTTCCTCATCCCCTATCTGTATCTATGCTATATTAGCATTCAATTACACATACAATTACAATTCTTTTTTTTCTTACCCATCTGAAGAGTTTTCAACTGCTATGCCTGCATAGCCAGTGCTACAGAACACCCCAGAGGCAAAAGATATTAGGGTTCACCAACCTTCCTTGCATCTGTTCCATTAATCTTTTTAGAATGGTGCAGTTTGGTTGTTAAAAACGTAATATTTCAGGCAGCAGACTCATACTACTTATTATAGAGCAGGTTTCATCCAGACTGGACAGAGGTTAAGAAATTCTGATTATTACCTAGTAATAGGTATACAGAATCAAAGTGTGCCCAGGCAAATTTATAGGAGGAAAACCCATTTAGAGCTACCAAACAGAAAAGGTATCACATATGCAAAGCTGCTGCAAAAATGTGCAGGATAAATGAAGTTGGTGAAATATTATGTTCTTGCTCTGTTCTAGCACTTTCTCTTAGAAATCTGCACCTGGTTCTTATCAGAGCCAACATAAGGGCCAGTTTGGGACAGACACCTTCACATTCACTGCATCTCAGTTATCCCAAAGTAAATAATATACAAGACACCAATACGTTCTTCACTTCCAAATTGTGAAGAAGCCATTCTTTCAGCACATAAATAAAACACTGGTAAAATATAAAACACTTCTGCTGGTAAAGTGCTACTAATCTATTTGGTATTATTCACATGACTGCTATTCTAAGGCGAATACTTCTGAAATTGGGCCATCTGCCAGCTGGGAAATTAAGACCTAAATTCTATCACTTTTACTTTTACTGAGTATTACTTAACTTTACAAGTTGACCTGTAATGAGTTTCTAATTGGGGTAGATAGAAGCTTTTCAGCCAGTATAATTCAAAGATGAAAAATGACGGGTATGCTTCAAATCACATTTTTTTCATATAATTCTTCTACTCCCTCCACTGCATCCCCACAGCAGACTGACACTACTGCTACACTGGCTTTCCTGAAGCATGGTCGACAAAGATCAACTACTGAACTTACTGTCAAGGTGGTTTAAAACTGGGGAGGAAATTCATCTTCAGTTCTCCCACAGCATTAAGTAATGCAGGAGGAAATGTGATTATCGGGAAGATACTAACTTCGTTCTCTTTTAACCATTTTCAAGCTGCAGAAGTAGGCTTTGAAATGAACTGGGGGTGCAAAGACCCAGAAGTAATTTCCAGTTCTCTTCCAAAGTCCAAAATAATCATGCATACAAATGAGAATTTTATTTCTAAAGATCTGAAAACCACAGATTCTATCATTTTGCCTCCTCCAACAAAAAGAAATTGTTGCACTATCAGGTAAAGTGCTGTCATTTCTCTTAAGGTCCCTGACACAAGTAGTGGCTTCTGCAGCTGCATTGGCTTAGTGGTCTGGGTGGCCCTGTTCCCAAACAGTGTTCACACTAATAAAAGCTGACTGGTGCGAGAAACCATACACTTCTCTCCTTAGGGGCTATATTATAAGAGGCAAAGTACAACTGCACAGGCCAACCAGAAGTACAACAAATGATCATAGCAGGTAAGAGGAAATAGGCAAAGTGTTACAGAAACAATCTTACTCAGGTACAATTTTCTGGAAGTGTGAATACAGGATAGAGGTCAGTGAAGGTGTAAGCCTTTCCACCATACTAATTACAAAAACAACAGCCACGACTGCCTAGATATTAACTGTGGGTTGCCACTAGATTTTTAGGTTTCCAGAAACAGACCAGAGGATGCAGCAGCATAGCTTTTTGTGGGAGTAGAAAGCATAAATGCAGTTTATGGGAGAAGATTTAAAAATAAACAGAAACAACAAAAACCCAATTATTTAATTTTAAAAGCTTAGAAAGATTATCTTGGATCTCTTGGTTATTTCAGGACAGTTCCTATATTCCATTCTTTGTCCAAATGGAACACACTTAGGCTGACAACTTCTACTTCTGCTCATCCTCAGCCCTGCCAAAAGTTAGTTTTATGCTACAAGCAAATGACCACAGAGGAGTAGGCTATCACATAATTGATTTTTCAGCTTGTGTGGCTTCAGGCAGGTTTAGAGAGTGCTGAAACAGTACAGAGTTTAAGACTGTCCCTAATTCTGCAGCTCAAGTCAAGGTGGGAGGCAGCTTTATGGGCATTTACAAAATGTATGGCACTGCAAGCAGCCAAATGCACACAGACTCATCAATGAGGCGTCAAATGACACACCCAGTATCACCACTCTCCATCAGTGTTGGTCACAGCACATGGCACAGACAACTTTTGGTGTCTAGGCATTTTCTATTAACTTTCAAAACTGTTTATTTGCAGCAGGATTTCCCCTAAAACCTCATTCCTACACAAAAGTCTG
Source organism: Gallus gallus (assembly GCF_016699485.2). Lineage (NCBI taxonomy): Eukaryota > Metazoa > Chordata > Aves > Galliformes > Phasianidae > Gallus > Gallus gallus. Next base: position 8,490,165 of record NC_052541.1, on the reverse strand, counting down.
ATTTAATTTTTTTAATATTAATAAAAAACATAATTTTGTCACCAAGACCAATGTGTTCTGTGACCAATTTTCATCATTTCTAAGCAAACATGACAGAACCAATTCTAAACTTTTCTCAGTGAAAGAAAAAAAAACCTACTGATTTCCTGACAAAGTAACAATTTTGAAACTTATGAGTCTTTAGCTGAGTATTTTGAATCAACTCAGTGGCTTAGATATTTTTTTTTTTAATTACACTACCAACACAAATCCAGAAGCGTTGCTACGCTCACTGGCAGCAGCATTAGAAGATGTACCTTTGGGTCCTTGGTGCAGTACTGTCAGAACATCAGCTCTTACCTTTCTCTTTGCTATTTTGCACAGCAAAGGAATGCTAATGATTCACCTGAGAAAGCACTTTTGTGTCTACAGGTCAAAAGAATTTCAAAGTATCTGTCTCAGCATCTCTAGGTTCTTTTTCAGCTATTCACAGTTCCAGAAAAAACACAAAAACATGCAAGAGCCCAAGGCTCTTGTGATTGATAGAAATTTAGTTAATGTACAAATTAACAATACATGCGGTTTTTAAATTCAATTTAAGCCTGAAAATATAACCTTGGGGGTTTGAAATAATGGGGCATTAACTTCACTACCTTTTACAAACTACCGTGAAACATAAGTAAATGACAGAGATGAATAAAATCAGAATGATAGATGTTTTATAGTTGGTTGTTTTTTTTTTTTTTTAAATAATGTTATTGCCATTGAAAACCTAAGTGAAATGAATTCGATCATTTTAGCTTGGTCCCTGGTGGACAATAGTCCACATTTCAAAAGCATCACACACAATTTGGCAAAATTGGTAGCTTCGGCTCAGATGTGGCTTAGGGCTGAGTAAGCATGCAATTCCCCTAGTGAGAGTGCCCCTTTCCTTCAGGGTTAAGGTCAATGGCTAGTCACTGTGGGGTAGAAAGGCTGATATTGTCTGCTTGTATTCATCTCAGCTACAGACACAGAATTTCAGCTGCTGGTGTTGCGCAGCCTTCCACTGCCAGCAAATATATTCTTCCTTTAAATATACATGCACCTTCTCTCTCCCCAGCCCTCCCAGATAAGCACATACTTTTCCTTTCTAGGACAGACAGTCCTTCAGTCAGTTTTATAATTCTTGTCTTACCCTTTCTTCTTCCCCTCCTCCTCCCTTTCCCATTCCACAGTCATATTTCACCTTATACTAGATTTAAAAGATTGCCCATTCTTGACCCAGAATACAGCTGGGCAATATACTAGTTTAATGACAGGAAAACAGGGGCATCAATGGAAATTATAGAAAATCAAATTGAACAGATGTCAGGAAGCACATCAGGCATTGTAAATGTGAGGGATGCCCATCAGACAAGGTTATGGAGGTGAAAAAACAGAAGACGTAAAAACGCAGAGCAAGTACAAAACCAGCCCTCCCCCCAGCTACTGGTGATGTGCCTTAACGGATGCAGTGAGAAGGCTGTTCTGTGCCACACTTCTGCTGGATTATGCAGTTATAACAGACATCAGAAGTGCAATGCCAACATGCAAATACTTCAGAAATCATTTTAAAAATACCTTAGTCTCATTGAAAGTTAATAGAGATTTACGTCCAGGCCTGAAATTAAGGTTTTACATAACTTTCCCACTGATAGTAACCTACAGAAGTCCAGATTTTTAAAGGTATTTGGAAATTTAACACAGTAGATTTTGCCCACTGGTATTTTTAAGAGCATAGCCATCCAATTAATGGAGATTTTGAAAAACCTGCATCATCTCATCAGTATCTGAGACATTTAAATAACTTTACAGAGCTTGCTTAGAGTGAGATTTTTTCTGCCTTTATTAGTACATTTAAGGTAGAAAATAGCAGAATAATTTGCAAACAGTAATAGGACACGTGAAATTCCACTTTCCTTCAGATCAGGTAACTCCATTCATTGAAGTGGTATCACAGCTGGTCAAGCTTTGCTTTCTTTTATCCAACAAAGTCAAATTTGACTGGAACAGTGGTGATTTTTGCTCAGGAGACCACGTAGGCCCTGCTCCACCCTTTGAGATAAAGCTCTCTCTAAAGGTAGTTATCTATTGAATTAAATACTATTTCTCTAGTGTCAAATCACACAGTATTTGGGACTTTGTTAATACTTTTGGGGGCTTTCTTTTAAAAAAATATAGAATGTACATGAGAATATATATTGCTCAGTCTACGTGAGGGTCAAGATCAGTAATAACAAACATAATAAGTTATAAGTGAACACAATAACAAGAAATTATCTTGGTCACATAGATTTTGAACCATTCTTCTGTGTTCAGACATTTATAAAATCGTAACATTTTCCCATTTTGTGTTGGTTATAAGAACTTGAACAAGCTGTTCCCTTAACAGCTGGCATTCCCATAAGGCAGCAGGAAAGCCACCATGTCATCCTACACATGGGTGACAGGGCCCCACCTGAAAGGCTGGAGGACGCTCAGGACTAACAAATGGTCCTAATGAGCATAGGGGAGTGAGTAGGGCCAGGGCATCCCTCTGCCTACACAGAGCAGTGCTGTCTAAACAGAGCAGAAAAAAATCATCATCAGAATCCTAGACCATAAACTTGCACCTGGAATCCATGGCACACTGCTACCTGTTATTTGTAAAGTCCAAGAGTTTAGAAGGATTCTATGCCACTGAGTAAGAAGGAACATTTGAAAGCAATGCCTCATGTTCACACATGCTTAAAAACACTCAGATTGTTCTTCTGTCTGGAAAGCTACTGGCCATTATCATCAGTGCTTTATTATTATTGTTGCAAAGAGCAGCAGAAGAGCATGGAATGTGTGAAGGAACTCTAGAATGTCATTACCACTGCATGGCTAGATGCTCTTGACCATGACACAGCCAGGCAGCTTCCACCAAGATAACAGTTCAACAACCAGGCTTAAGCATGTACTTCACTAGTTACAGGTGTTCTAGAGTAAAAAGGGGAAGAAAATTAATGGGAAAAGAAAATGTAACAAAACCAAAAAAACTTGGCCAGCATGCTGTGAACCTGATGGTTTCAAACTTTATTTAAAGCCAAAATGTTTTGAAGCAACTAAAAAAGGTTTCTCTTAATTGAAGTCATAAATTCTACGACAAATAGCATGCAATTCAATCCTCAGAAGGAAGTGGTAGTGCAGCAAACACCAGCGTTTAAGTGCACTAAGATACAAAACATTCCTCTTCCTATCTTCTTACAGCCAAAACTGGCTTCTTGTGGAAATGAAAGTTTCAAGCAAGGATGTCTTACCTCTCAGAGATAAATGTGAGGAAAAGAGTTCTCAGGAACCTACCTTTTTCTCCTTATTGGGTTAAAAAAAAAAAAATCTATAAAAATACCTGCTTACTAGGACAAAGTTGATTGTTGACATGAAACCACCTTGCCCATCAGTTCTGTTCATTACTTCCAGTTCTTAATTGCTTGGACCAAGCCAGGCCAGCTCATCTTTAATTGGAATAAAGAGTTAATCTTTTATACAAAGGACCCAGCTGAGTCTTTGTATGTGTTTGAATGTGTAAAGGGCTTTTGGCAGTTTAGAGTGTGTGTGGTGTTAGTGGGATTTAGCTCATTAGCAAACCACAAAGGCTCTGCTGACACTGTACTCTGGGTAAAATACACAAGGCCAACCTACACCCTGTGGACATGTACAGCATAACTACATAATAAACAAGCATTTATTAATAATTTTATCTGTCACACATGCAGAAGGAGAGGGTGAGAAGTCAAAAGCTGTCATATGTTGCAACTAAAGAGGCATAATTAAAATGATAAGTGTCATGTGATTATAACCCTTGAAGAATTAATCTAGCATGAAACAACAATGGTATAAATACAACAGCATATGTTCCAAAAATTAATTTCACATAATAGGCATCTGATGTAAGCACTTAGACCCAATTATGTATGGTCATACAATAGCAGCTGATGCATGGAAAATCCCTTCTATATTGTATACTAGCATAATCCCATTATAAATGATTGAATAGAAAGACTCCGTTAAAGTCTTTGCACTAGTATATTTGCAGACAAACTAGGACTTCTGGAAATATGTAGCTCTAACTTCTCCACAATTTTTTTATTGGTTTAAGTTCTCAAACCAGAAATTGCTTCCTCTGCAATTGCAGACCATTGGCTGCTCTGCAGAAGAAGGATTTGTGGTGACAGCAGTTAGAACCTACAGATTTGTTTAACTCCCATTTTAAATAAATGCGTTTAAGCTAGTTGCATTTCATAATTTCTACTTCACCTAAGTAGTGAGAACTGATTCACAGCATTGTTATCCCTACCTGATTCTCCCTCTGAAATTAAATGAAATAGATCATAATTGAAGAGCTTTATCCAGTAGTAACAAAACTTAATTTGTTGCTAATATTGAATGCTTCAGTTTTACTTTTATTGACCTTCATTTTAGTACTGACTGATATTTCTCTTGTAGTAAAAGCATACACAGCTTACACACAAATGAAGCATGTTGGTTTCTAAACTTATGCTGATCGCCTGCACACCAGCTCTGCTGTTTTTCTATTGACCTCAACTCTAGTTGCGTGCAATGCAATGTCACATCCCAAGTTTCAGCTTGAGAGCACAATGTGCATCCAAAATTTGAAACCTGGAAGCACTGATAAGAATTCAGATGCACACAGATTACCTCTTGACAATGACAGAAAAACTTATTCTAGACAGAAACTGTATTTATTGATTTAGATTTGGCCCTGAAATCACTTTGAATGCTTGTAAGGTCAATCAGAACGACCTACCATATGTTTCAATAGCCTTCTGTTCCCTTTCAAATCGTTTAACTTTTAGTTATGAAGCTATGGACATATCTACCACTACCACTGACCAGTGGCACTTTGTATGCATGTGCTTAGAAAAGCAAGAATAAAATCTCATTCACTGTGTCTCCAGAGTCAATGTACTAAACAAGAAAAACAGTGGAAATAATATAGTACTGCAACAAGGAAACAGTGTTATCTACACTGTGGAATTAATGTTGAACTTCAAAATAACGGTGTTCTGAGTGTCATGCTAGGCAAAACAACTTCAGAGATACAGACATAGAATTACACATTCAGCTGAACTCCTGAAGATATATATGACAAAAAGCATCTAATGAACAAAGTATTTAGCTGAGAAAGAAAAAAAAGTATACTGTGCCTCCAAACAAATCTTCAATGCATTAGCTGTTCTTCTTACTTTGGAGCTTATTTTATTGTTTCAGCATGCTATGGAAGGAGAAGGAATACATACTGCTCAGGGAAGAAATAAAAGAAAAATTTAAGAACGGCAAACAGTAATTGCTTACCTGAAATAGTAAAGAAGATATATTGTTTTAAGTTAATTCACTTATCTAGTTTTTGAAATATCATTTGACATTTAATTCCGGTCTTTTTTGAACTATCGATTAAATTAGTGCTCAAACTTTGACACTCAACCAAATTTTAAAATTCTACTTTAAGAGACTACTAGTTGCAAAAACCACCTTGCATCCTGCAGGCCACTATTAGCACTACAGCCCCTTAGGAAAATACCTTGATGTCACCAGCCTTCATTCCAAAGGGTTGCAATGCACAGCTTCTAGCAAACTCTTCCAGTTACCCCTAGTTGAGATGACATCCATATTGCCCATATTCCAGGACACTTGTTCACAAAAGCAGCCTTTTCAGACTTCCTTTTTCCCTGCAGAGCACCCTAGATCACCTGATGATATGGTAAAATGCAAGTTGAGCCCAGTAAAACATGAGTCAGATTGCTCTAATTTATATCAACCAGATTGGCCCCTTGGGGACCCATTCTACCAGGAGGGGATTACTGGACTTCTGCCCTTTCTAATCATGGGTGTGCCTTTAAAGAGCAGACCAGTACAACTATTCATGTACAAAAACAATCCACACTCCATGAACATGCTTTATATTAGGCTTATCCACGAGTGGGAAGAGAAAATTCACTTCCGCTAAGGATCCATCCCAAGCCCTTCAATTTGCAGCTAATTTTAGTTGAAGAGACTTGAAATATTTCATTACCAAAGTGTTTACCTATTCTACCCTTCCATACTCAGCATTTAATTTAGTGGATGGTGTATACAGGTGATTTGGCTATTAGATTGTTTAAAGCTTCTGCTACAAAGTTAAGGAGAAACAGCACATAAGTTTTCCAGAATGACCTCTTATCTTTATCAAACAAGGCCACACATTTAGGCCTGGAAGTACTAACAGCTGTATCTAAGTGAACGTTATTAAGAAAGGAAATAACGAATTGGGAAGTATTTGAAGTTCTGACCTTTCACCCCTAAGACTATGATTCAAGCTAACCCCAAAGACCTGACTATGATCTATCAATGATTTCTGGTTTAGATTTCCAATAGTTAATTTGTTTCATGCTGAGAGAGGTTGCATGATACGGTTTAAGAACTAGGCTATTAGTAATGGGACATCAGCTATTTCTGTAAAATCATGCACACAGACTTGTCTTAAGCACTGAATAAAACAGTGATACATCCATGTATAAACCAAACTAAAACACTCTAGCACTACTGAATTGACAAACAGATCTGAATTTTAAGAATCAGTTATGTTGATTCCACCCCATCCCACCCCCCTGCAGAAGTCTTGAGTAAAGAAGCAATGTGAGTATTACTGGACTTAATGCCATAAAAATCAAAACAACATCTGAAGAGTTTACAAGTAATGGAGACTTTAAATCCCATATATCTTTTAAATGTATTCCTCTATTAGAGATGCATCTCATTAGTTAAAAGGGTGACATTACTCAGTATTACTGAAATTCACCAGGCACCTGAGGAGATAAACTTGATATACATATCCAATTTTAAATTTTTGTTTGTTTGTTTTCGTGAGTAATGAAGGATATTCCCTCTGAGTGGAGGAAAAACACTGAGGAGCCAGAGTTCATGGGATTGTTCAGGGGTGTGACAGTACTGATATGATGCTGAGGGGTCCCTATCTTTCTTAATGACTGTATAAAGCCTACACATGAGCTTTATACATGCAATTCACTGGATCTCCATTTAAACTGAATAGATATTGTTCCTCCATTTTCCTCTAGCTTTGGTGTCAAGTAAATATGTAAATGTCTTTGGCCATGTCATACAAAATTCACAGATCTAAATACAGTTGCCAAGATGAAGCAATGATGTTTCATGACTACTTTCGTCCTTTTAACTGTTGTTTGAGAACAATCTTGAGATGAAAAAGAGAGGTTATTACACTTGGACAACCTTAATTCTTTAGGGAAAGATGCACAGTTTAATAACAGAAGCCAGCCATCTGCTGCTCCTGAGGTCTGCATGCAGATGGAATAGCTTTGCAATTCTGTCACCCTCTGTGCAAGTTCAGAGACAGAAGATACCTTCTGTATGGCTGTGAAAATACCCTGCCAGGACATAATCCCTTCTCACCATCAGCGTGGTCACAAGAAGCAGAGGGACTCTGTGGGGGTGCCTGCTGTGAACCACTACACTGCACACTTCACTAGCATGGCTGTATCTAGGCTCCAACACTAAAATAAAAATTAAAAAAAATAATCAGGATATTCCTTTTAATTTCATAATTAAAGCTGTTTATTATGCATCTAGGTTTAGCATGCAGGTGCCCATATGGCTGACTACAACAGCTGGGAATGGAAGGTTACAGTACCTGTTTTCCTACAGATTTACGGGGAGCTACAAGGAAAGGATGGCAGGCTTGAAGCCCAAACATACTGCATAGATCAGCATACAGGAATCAACAAAATAAACAGTGTGACATGTACTGGAGAGTGCCCAAAAGAGGGCTACAGTGATGATGTGGAGACCAAAGTTTCTCCTATGAGGAAAGGCTGAGAAGTGCAACCATTCAGCTTAGAAAAGAGAAGGCCAGGAGGAGTCTCATCAATGTCTATAAAAATCTGAAGAGAGGGTGCAGGGGATAGAACTAAGTTCTTTTCAGTGGTGCTCTGTGGCAGGACAGGAGGCAATGAGCAGAAACAAAAACACGGGAAGTCCCATTCAAACATCACAAACCACTTTGATTAAAAACAACAACAACCACCCATGAAAATCCACCACACCTAAAACCCCCAATACTACGGTGTCCAAGTATTGATACAGGCCACCCAGAGAGGTTGTGGAATCTTCCTTGGAGATCTTCAAATGCCATCTGGACATGGTCCAGATCAACCTCCACTAGGTGGCCCTACTTGAGCACACAGTGGTTGGACCAGATGACTTCAAGATGTTCCTTCCAGGCATCACAACTCTGCGACAATCACCCAGCCCGTTCCCCACACCTCAATTTAGTATGAGAGTCCTCAGCAAGAACAAAATACTAGCAATTCTAAGAATAATGCATGAAATCCTTAAGCAAGATTGAAGTTTATATTCATTAGGAATTCTGTTCTTGGGAACAGAATGTAATGAATGTAAGAACAGAGTCTCCTCTAGATGCAAGATTCAGAAATTGCTTATCCAGTGAAGCATTGCAAGTTTACCCATATAGCCTTCCAGAGATTTTTGTTACTAACACTTCCAACCTGAGTACACCCAGCACGCAGATCTCACACAATCTGTAGGCTATAAATAGAAAAAGGTTTAATTGTAGTTTTCCTGAAAGCTCTCAGCTGGAGTCAGCATGCATTTCTGAGAACACAAGAGCTGAGGATCACAGCCTCCGTTTCCCCTTCCCATAGATTTCTCACAGACATTTTGGAAACATTTTTTCAGCAGGTTCACATGCGTTCTGAACTTTCAGTACTAAGTCCATACCTCTGCTTGTGGAGCTGCCAAGTTTCCCCACCAGCAGTGACCTCTTGTTGAGAACGGTAAGGGAGTAAGAAATCTTTTTTTTTTTTCTCCCCACCCCCACTTCTGTATTAGCATGCATTACCTTGTTTAATACATCACTCAAATGCAAAGAAACTCAGGAATGTCAAACTTCTGTAGAAAACTGAAAAGAAAGTGAAGAATATAATTTATTCTCCTCTAAGATGTTTGGCTAGCTAACATCAAATAAGGATGACCATAACAATACCAGCTTTGGACCTGAACTGACTGAAGTAACCATAAGGATCCATGATACTTTTGTTTGTTAGAGCTTTTCTCTAAGGGTTAGAGATGTTTTGTAAAGTGGTCTTGGAACGTACTACTCTATTTTCCTATGCCTTTTTGTTTCAAACAAAGCAAAAGTGATCCTCCCTTTTCAAATGTGTATGTCAAGAAATGTCACAGCATAGCAGATTAAATGCAAGACTTTAAACTATTGTTGCATACAACACCATAAACGGAGGTATTTCTCTGTGAATATCAAATAAAAAAAATGTGAACCAAGCTGGTTATAGAATAGCAAACACAGGGGTTCAGAAAGCAACAGGAGTTAGTGAAAAAGTTGCAATCAAATGCTTCCCTAGCCACATGACAAAGCACTGAAAGAGCACATTCCTGTAGATCTGGGAAAGAACTAAAAACTTCTTTGCTTTGTGCCATTGCTGTTCTGTGAAGTGCTGATGATTATCATTGCCTCCTGTAGACTGGAGCAGTATGAACTTCATCTGACATTCTGAGCTAGTTTCCTCAGTCGATATTACCACTGAATGGGACCCATTGATCAACCAAGTGAAGCGTCAAAAGAATGGATTCCAGCTTGAAAAAAATTCACTTGGGAAGCCACACTTCTGGCTCAACCTGGCCTGGCAAAGTTGAATTCTCTGCAGTTTTACTACGTTACCCACAGCTTGCACAGCCAAATAAACTTCAGGCAACTACAATTTAGATTTAGCAGTATGCTAAAGTTAAAATAGCTTTCAGACAACAGCTTCACTTAGTGAAGTCACTAGATGAAGCTTGGACTGAGCAAAGCAAGACAGTTATATGGTATGATATTGGCTTGTAGTTAAATAAAAGCCAATTTAATTATGGCCTTGCCAGAAGCTTGACTTCCTATTGAGAGGTTGGTAGTGGCTGCTCTAAATTCTCCCATCTTTTGATTTGTCACAGTTTAATGGAGGAGAAAAATAGATATTAAGACAATGACGGGGAAAGGAAGGGTGGTGCAGCATTGGAACAGGGTGCCCAGAGCTTTAGGTGCCTCATCCATGGAGGCGTTCAATTCCAGGCTGGATGGAGCTTTAGGCAACTTGGTCTAGTGGGAGGTGTCCCTGCCCATGGCAAGTGGGTTGGAACTACACATTCTTTAAGGTTTCTTCCAACCTGATTCTATGATTGGGTATGAAGCCAAGGATGGAGCTATAACCCTGCTGGTTCAGCAGTGCTTGCAGTGGTAGAAGTACCTTCATGAACAAGGGCTTCTCTTTCTAATAACTGACCAGTTCTGCCTTACAAACAAAGTAAAACTTTTCTATCATTATGGTATACATGACTTGCTTCTTCAAGCATCGGGAAAATGTCTATAATAAATCACCACACAGAGCTCCTTTAAGGAAATAAAGTATGGTGAACTAAAGCTGAATTTAGGGTACTCGTGGAAAACCAAGCAATGGAAGTAGTAGTTACATAGCTCAAGCTATTGCATCCCTTTTTGCAGCTGAAAGTATACTATAATCATTCATTAGTAACATAAGCATTTTTATTGCTTTCCTGCTGCAACTAACTTTGAAGATGTCTACTAATGACCAAGAGCTGCTCTCAGGTAAAGCCTGTTATTCGTATCCCACTGAAATGCATTGTATGCCATTCATTATCAGCTTATCAAATGAACATTTCTCCCCTAAGCCTCCTCAAATTTTATCCCTAAAAAAGAAAGTTTTCATTTGACTTCTGTATACAGGGGAAAGATTTCAAGTATTATAAACATGGTAGGCCCCTAGCTATAACAGAAACTGAAAAAGCTATTGTAATGAAAAGGTAATGTAGTGAAAAGGTAATGTACAACATTTATCAGACTATTTTTCTCCTTTTTGTTTAGGTTACTGCATTGCCTTCCCCATCCCTGCATTTAAACTCTTTGCATCAGTATGTTTAGTGACATGAATAACTTGCCACATGTGGTTGGCTCCTCTGAGCATCTCCAAGGAGAAGATAGTTCATGCACAATATAGCTTGTTTATGACATTCACAAGTACTGTCAAGGGTAACAATTTTCTATTAGCATGAACTCTAAATGCTCTTTAAAAAAGAAAAAAATCAAGATTGCTTATTATCATCTTGGTTTCAGAAAATTCAAACTAATTTACAGTCACATCCATTATTTCAAAGAAATTCCTGAAGCCACAACTGGCTCCTCAGAATCAGCTGAGAAAACCTAGTTTTATCTTTACATGTTTCTCGTGTTGTAGTAATTGCAGGAAGAGCCTCTACACAGAAGACAGTTATCCACATCTACAGGCTACTTCAACATTGCAATTGTTATGCAATTGACAGTGCATGCTCAGCACCATACAAAAACACAAACCCAACTTAGGGGGCCCAGATCCCATTATCTGACTGTTTCAAGTCAAAGCACTGTGGCACTGCTTTCATCCAGAGAAATATTTAAAGAAAACACATTTCAATTTGGGGCACTTTATTCAAATCTGAAGGCAACTGGTGACAGAAACACCCTACAAGATTGATACGGTTTGAAGCATGTTATGTATGGCTTTGCTGTTCAACTTGCAAGTAATTTGTAAAGCCGGTCCGTCCTGACTATGAAACATTGTATCAGTGTGATTGGAATCAATAGTTCCTGCACTGTCATTTGTCACATATTTACAAGCCTGAAAAATAGTTCATTTTGTCCTGATCCTATAACTCAAAAGATTGAATCAGAGCCCTGGAGGGATCTTCGAGTGCGCCACATTCATTACTGGTCACTAGTCTTTGGTGACGCTATGATCGTCACACCGAGAAGAGAACGCAACTTCAGATTAAAGTAGGGTGCCCTTGCATGTGATTCCTGCTAAAGAATATTTCAGGCCTGTTGTTGTGTCGCATCTGATTTACTGTAGCTAATTTAAAAGTTACCTGTATTTTAGTTTGCTTTTCAGTTTTTGTGTCTCTCATTAGAGGTCTTTCAGAATTTTTGCCCATTTTTAAACACATTCCAACTACTGCAGAATTTTTAAGGAGCAAATGTGAGTCATATGATAGTCCAACTTGCACTTTCTCTTTCAATTTTGACTACAAACTGTACATCTCCCGACACACTCTGGAAGCACAGCCCAACAACTGAATTTCCCATTACCTCTTCAAGACTGAAAATCATTCATTGATTTAAGCAAACGATAGTCCAGCTTACCAATTCATTGTCATGAGGTAACCCATTTTCCCATAGGAACAATGTTAGATCCCCTTCACAGACTATCTCCATGCTCTATGAACTGTCAGGATTTCTATATATCAACTCTGAAAATCAGGCAGAGGGATTCTGCACTAAACCTTGCTTAAAGCTGAACACAGACACACTATGAGACTGTCTTGCCCTTCTATTACTGTTCAGCCTGGAAACTGCCCTCTGCCCTTCTCTAGCCCCCGAGGAGTCTGGATCAGAAAGCAGAGCCTCTTAGATGAGGATGTATCTTCCCACCCTCTCTCATGTCTATCCAGCCAAACAGCATCCAGTACAGAAGTGGGACACCAGTTTCCCCAGTCCTCTCATATATTTCATGTTGGGGGGGGGAAGCTTACTGGAAAAGAGAAAATCCTTCAGCATATTCAATAATGTGAATACCAAGGTTATCAAAATATGACAAGAAACTCTAAAGAAGCCTGTGCTTGATCATTTTATGCACATATGGTCTGCATATGCACATATGGCATAGGGTGAAAACCCTCAAGTGTTATGTAGTTTTCTGGCAAACCGGTAATTAATTTAAGAATATTCACTGAGATTTAGTAATTGAAACATAAAGCAGCAAGTCAAAGCATCACTTACATCTGGGCAAATGACAAAGCATTAGATCCAAGATCCAATCTAAAACAAGTCCAACATTTTGTATTGACAAAGAATTCAGTCACTGATTCATCCAGAACTCCCAAGAAACAGTCATCTCCTCCAATTAGCAAATACATCAAACAAGGTCGCTTTGCGGATTATTTAGTTTAAGAACCACCTCGGTTACAGTAACTCTGTTTCTCAGCTGATGTATCACCAAAGCATGAAAAGAGGTAATACCTGAAGAGTCTGGATTAACAGAACCAAAAATACAATCATAGAATGGAGGAAAAAAAAAAAAAAAAAGGAACAGTTACTTCACTTCTGACCAGTGACTGCCATTCTACAAAAGAACCAAGCAATGTTTCCAGTGGTGTCTTGAAAGAAAAAAAGAGCCTCTTAATGCTGCAAGTCAGGAGTACCTGATAGCCACTGCTGGGACTCTATTTACATGAACCAATGTCAGGGACAAAACCAGCCCTCTACTTTTCTGGCTGTAACTATTAGAATACACTGTGAACTACAGTACACTTTGAACATTTCCTTAAAAAGAAAAGCTTACAAATTCAATTGTAACCATCACCCTGGTTTTCAAATTTTATTTGTTGTAATCAGTAGGGTACATAAAGCTGTATAACATTTTTACAGTATACTATATAACTGAAGTAGTTTTTTGAGTACCAAAAGGAAAAAAAAGCAGAAGTTTCACATTAAAGTTCAACAAACGGCAGGACAACAACCACAACTGCTCACACCAATTTCACTCTGCATTTTCACTGAGTGAATCTTCAGGATGGGGGTGGGTAATACTGAACAAAAGTAAAGCAAGTCAAAACTCCCCCCAAACTCATGACCAGAGGAAGGATGACAAGGAACTGATGCAACCTTCACACTCTTATTGAGTAGAGTGAAGTACTCAGCTTTGGAAGGGAGTGGGGGGGGGGGGGGGGGGGGGGGGGAAGCATCAGCAAAACTGGGTTTGCCATTTTACACCCCCTAATTTCCTCCAACCTCAGTCTTTCACCCTGCCTTGGAGTAATGCTATAGTGCAATAGAAAGCACAGCAATAATAGCCGAGTGGCAAAGTCCTAGTGAGGATAAGCTCAAGTGCAGCAGCTGTAGATGTAGAAACAAAATGAACCTGCTTACCCTTTGAAGGTATGCAAGGATCTCCAGCAAAATACCCTTGCCTCCACTGCCAACCCTTAAATGAGGTCTGCAAAGGGATGGATCCTGGGCTGCATCCCTTCTGGTCACTCAGGTACATTGCACTGCATGCACCTGAGCTCCCCTGGGTTGGCCCTGCCTTCCCACCAGGTGCTCAATCACTGGTTCAAGCCATGACTTAGCATTTCTGCTACATTTATTTTTTATCTGCTCACCAAAACATTTCTCTCAATTGGTTCTAAATATTTTCAGCACAACAGCACATCTCTACTCCTACCACCACACCACCCTCTTTCCTTCAGAAGGCCTTTTTCTACTAAGCTCTGCTCAGCAATATTTTCAGACCAATATCAGCAATATACTAGCACCAAATCCTTCTCAATTCATTCATGAAAGTTATCATCTTACTACTTGTAGCTGCCTTCTCCACTTATCTTTAGAGTCTTCATCTCCACACTTCATGACTAGAGGATGAAATTTCTCTTGCAACATACCTCACATCTCTCTTTATTTCAGGTGTTCTTTTGTTCTGTTTTTGTTTTCTTCTTTTTAATCTCCAAGCAGCTGTACTTGCCCAGCCCCTTCCCCAAAACTCCACAATCCCTTTTCTCTTACAGCCCCTTCTATTTATTTATTTTTGTCAAATTTCAAACAAGCTCATCTTAGCACCAATCCTTCAACCCAAGGCCATCTATAAGGCTGAGCCTTCTCCTTTTACTTTCTCCAGACATAATAGAGCGAGCTCCAGAAAAAAAAACAACACATTGTTACCAAATATTAGTTGCAAGCATTTACACATGCTAACATGCTTCTAGAGCAAGAAGTAGAAGAGCCATTGTGAAATACATACAAATCTGTTAATTCTGCAAGACATCTGCCATACTTTGTTTTGCATCAACAATGCCAGTTTCTTCAAAAAACACATTATGTCTGCATTGTAAGTCCTTTTTATTGCAAATGAAGCAAGAATGGAGTGCCAGGACGTGGCCTATTTGAGATTTAGAAACCAGATGACTCAGACTTTCCTTTCAACTCTGACTACATGCTGTTATATGCAAGGAGGTAACATGGCTTCCAAGCCACCCAGGGCTTCTGAATACAATGTAGCCAGCAGCAGACATACAACAACCAAATTCAGAGCTAAGGTATCACAGGAAGGAAGCAGAATAGATGACAGGCTATCTGTAGAGCTTGAGTTTGTCAAAGTTAATTTTATCCTTTTAATGATGCTCCAAGACTCAAAATCCAACTAAGCTGCCCTTGCTCTGTGTGCTTCCATTCCCCTTCAAACCACACTTGTGCATCTCCTTCTTGTATCACTTATTATTTGTCATAGACCTTAATAGGGTTTAAAGTCCATAAGCTTTTCTTAATCATTACTCGTGTTAATCTGCACACTTCCTAATTCTTCATCTGTTACCCATAAACATCTGATGCAGTTTAGGCAAATCTCCACCCTCTTCATTTGTAAAACCAGATGCAAAACAGTTAATATATCAGCTGTTTAATAACCTAACCCTTAATCCATACCACAGTATCAATCCTTAAGACAATCAGTTTAAAATATTTCTCTTTCAACTTTACAGCAAACAAGAACTATAGCAACAGGTGAAATGGTTTACTTCAATCACACACAATTGCTTCTGACTACTCTTGCCTTTACTACTTATAAATCAACCAAGAAAGCAAAATGAAGAAACCAAAGATGAGTGATGCTGAAGCTAGAAATTTAGGAACAAGGTCACTTTCTCTACATTTCCAGTACATACTCTATATTCTTCAAAATTTTCCCTCAGCACTTTCATCCTTAGTTATTGCTTTTCCTTATGGAGTTGCATGTTTCCTCAGTCCATAGGGATACAATAACAACATCAAAAACACAGGAGAACACCCACAGCACCCGCCAGTTCTCTTACCTGCACCTCAGATGCTCTCACCAGACAGCTCAGCAGGTTCCACCCGCCACTTCAGCTTCAAGTATCCTTATGCTGTCTGCCACAGAAAGGCGCAAGGTGCCTTTTATCTGTCTTCTTTTGTCAGCATGGCTCCTTGAAGTATTTCTTTTTCTGTCCCAGAGTCATTATGTCCACTATAGAAAGCTCATATGTTACACGGATAGAGCTCTGTCTGCAGCACGGAGGAAACAAGAGGCCACTGCTCACTTCAGTCACGACGGCCTCCTGGGGAGATGAATAGCCAAGGCTGTGGCGGGAACAAGTGGGAAAAGCTGAGTTTACACAGCCTTCTGGAGCAAGTCCATTAGATTGTTCACATGAGAGCTCAACAACCACCCTTTGCTTTTGGAAAGAGGTAAGGCAGGATCCACATATGTGGAGCAGCAGCAGCAGTCCCCTCCATCTTGTAGGGTGAGGCAGCTGCATGCAGTGCATGCTAATCCTTTTCCCATGGGTCTAAATCAGTGCCACCTGAGGAAGAGGTTCCTGTTACTGAGAACATTTAAGGTTTTCTCTAACAGCTCAAGCAGGATTTGTCACAGTGCTTGTGCAGTCTTTCTTAAAACCAGCAGATGAAACGAGCCCAGCTGCTGCTAACACTGAGCTTTCCAGTGCCCTTTCTCCCCTCCTCCAAACCTGAGGTGATTTGAGGCCTGCACAATGCACGCACCGGGGCTACGTGCTCTACCTCAGCGCGGGGCCCCAGGCTGGATGCTTTTGTCCCCTCAGAGAGGCTGTGGTGCAGAGGCGGGAAAGCGAGCCCGGGCTTCTCTAGCGGGATACTAGCAAGGCTGAAGCAGGGCAAGCCGAGACAAAGTCCTGAGCTGGGGGGAGGGGAGATTCTGAGTGGGCCTGATTGGGGCCATCCAGACCTTGTGGTGCCCCCAGCATTGCCATGCTCACACCTCACCGTCGACGCCCATCCCACAGGGCCTCAAAGTGTGCTCTGGCACAGGTGTGGGCCTCCAGGTGAGCATAGTGAATGTATTTAACTAACCTTAATCATTTTACTTCACTGTGGCTTTAAGAAATGATTATTTGTAAAACAATTGAAGTTTAGGGGTACATTACTGAGGTGATTCCACCTGTGCCTACAGGTGAGGTTGATCAGCACCCAGCAAGTACTGGCCATCTCACCAAGGCACACTTTCCTGTGTGATATGATACAGAATTTTCTGCTCCACCTTCTTTGGGAGTATGAAGCTTTTTAACATCCCATTTGTCATCATTATAGGACAATATGAGCAGCTGTTGCAACATCACTGTTAAAACTGCTGAAGATACGGCTTCTTGTACTCTCTTTGCATGTTCAGAAATAATTTCATTTTCCATAGACTGATCTCTTATTTGGGGTCACCCAGTACTAAAATAAGTTAAAAAACAAACAAACAAAACAACATTAAATTTGTCTGAAATTGCCAAGAAACACAGAGGTTATTGACATGAGAAGCAGTAAAAACCTACACACACATACAAATACAATGCCATCAATTCTTGACACAAGAAAGGAAATATTAATGCTGTTGGTTACAAATAGCTTTCCAGACATATTACAGACATAGAAACCACCAGCATCCCCTCCATTGAAATTTGATTTCACTAACATCTGATCTGGTTGTTTGGACAGGATATGCTTGCACTAGAGGAGCAGCCTAGCAATGAACTCCAATGGCACTGATGCATCTACATGAAACTTCATTTTGTGAAGAAGCCAACATTCACATAATTCATCAAATCACAGGTACTTGACAGATCTTAACAATGGCAATCATACAGCCAGACAGCCAAGGAGCTGACATCCCCCAAGCAAGATAACACTAACCTGTGAGTAAGATGTATTACTTACCTCAGTACTTTCTGTCAGTGTGACCAATTTTCTTTTTTAGTAGCTCTAACAATGATTTCCCATTCTTCACATTTTTGGAAGATTGTACAGTTATTAAATAATAACAGAAGCAGTGGCACTGCTGCCTCCTCTCCACAATCTGCCTGTAAGGAGAGGAAAAATTTGGCTGGATTGGAATAATGAGAGGAAGTTTTGACTGCTCCTGCTTCAGTTCACTGCAGTCCTTCCTGACTTTAGATTCTGGTCACAAGAAACCCCTCAAGGGTGCCAGCAAGGTGTATTTCATCTGCACTTATTGAGCCGCCATCATTTTCTTGTGACCACAGTGATAAAGCTGTGATCACTGTCATCATGGGGTAATTACACATAGCTTGATACCTACTGTGGGATGTCTAGTATTTGCAGAGGTAAAGAAAGGGTTTTCTTGGGATGACCAGATAGAAAAAATACCTGCCTGATTTTACCCTTCCTTCACAACATCAATAAAAACAAAGCCGATTGGACTCAAATCTAAATTTTATAACATGTCCCAATTGAATGACATATTTTTATGGGTAAAAGTTCCTTGTGGTAAAAAATGCCAATGTGATCCAAGTGATCTATGGCCAAGTGGGAAGGTAAGGAGCTGTGGTGAAGAGGCACTGCTAAATGTTATGGTATACAATGGCTTAACTTGGGGTTTTGGAAAAGGGCTTGATAGAGTTAAGTCTGTGTGCAATTAAGGACAGAATATGCTGTAAAGCTTTCAGGTCAGTGGGACTACAGAGAACTTTGGGGAGCACTTTCTTCATTTATCTGCTTTTCAGAGAAAGTCAAGCATCCTGGCAAAGCCTCACATAATATACATTAGCACTTAGCACACCCCTGATCGCTGCTCCCACAAATTTAAATCTAGTGAACACAAGATAGTTCAGTGGAGGTGGGAGTTCTCTCTTGGGTTTTGGTAGCTGGAGAGGATGCAACTGGGAATACAAAAATCAGGGCTTGGAAAGCAATTTGTCTTCATGAAGTAGTAAATCAGTGAAAAAAACTATGGTGAACAAAGCAAGTAAATGTGTACTCCGTAGCAATAATGCACCTTATGACACTTGAGAAAGCAAAATAGATATGCCAGTCACACACAGAATGTGTAAGACAGATGATAGTGTTGAGTCAACAGGACACTGATTGCAGATGGAGAAAGGGAAAATTTAGCCAAATACAGAGGGCAGAACAAATAATTTCACAGGTTTGTTACGAGATTGACATGTATAAAATTCCACTGCAGCCTGCATTTACCTATTACTAAAAGAGTGGTTTCCAGATCTGAGAGCTAGTTCTCAGAAAGGATTTTGACATGAATAGGAAGTAAGCAGAAAACAAGAAGAAATGAAGAAAAAGTAGTTAATGCTGAACTCTGTTACAGGAGTTAAATGATGACTTACTCTTGTAGCCATCATTCCTGTATTATTTAAGTGCTTCTATTTTGTGACTGGAAGTAGGGAAGAGTAACTCCCTGTGGTAGTTGGGTTTATTAACTCCAGGACCTCAGGAACAATTTGTGACAAAGCCAGCATGTGCATTAAGGCTTGCTTAGCTCCCAGGCAATGGCTTTTTTTTTCAAGATTAGGTTTCTAAACCCAGTGAAGGAAACAAACCCGATACTTATCTTCCTGTTTCCCTCTGCTTTTCATCCTTCTTTGGGAGTTTGCATTTCTCATGTACTCATATGGCTTGCAGAATAGCTTGCATTTTGTACAGCAGGGAGAGATCCAAACATTTTTTACAGTGCTGGCAGTCTATTAGTCAGGTTGCCTCTTTGAAAGAGAACTTTTAGAAATGGTATACCTTTATTGCTGTTAAGACACTTCTCTCCAAGGCTGGGTCAGTGATGAAGGTAAGATATATCCTAGAGTTGTAAAATTAGTAAGCCTTAGATGCAGGATTTCATGGGTTAATTTTCATGTAAATCTCACTCAACTGCAACACTGTGGTGTTCATTAATAACACATTATTAGGTTTCTCATGAGTAAATCGTAATGTCAGATAGAGGTGAGGTACTTCTTTCCCGAACACTCCTTTTAACATTCACCATACACATTCAAAGGGGCCTAGCACTCCTGCTTATACAAGGTTCCTCACTTTAATATTTGTCACCTGACTATTCACAGTGGGGATTTTGATACAAATAGTGATGCTAAACAACACACATGTTTTAAATAGAGACATGTGCTCCCAACAGAGTTGCAGCTAGGAAGCTGCAGAGAGCATGTTAACTGAATTTTTATAAGCACATATCTCAGCTGAACAAATAATACAAGGTCAGTTATCTACTCTTTCTGAATGCCCTCAGTCTTCTACATTAACCACTTACTGTTCAAATCACATCTGCAGTTTCAGTGTCTGTGTGCTCAGTACCTCACTCTCTCCTCATGTATCAGACTGTAGCACACTGATACATTTTGTATTAAAATGGACTAAGCAATTTAGTGAAAGCATTTCTTCCCACCAAAACATGACGTATGTTTCATGATGTTGAAATAGTTTTAGCAAATTAATTGGGAAAAAAAAAAAATAGGATCTTGGGGAAAAAAAAAAAAAAGGAAATGATAAAAAAAGTGAAAGTCAGATACTTAAATCTTTGATGTGCAGACAAGTGATAAAAGCCTGCAAATCCCCTGAATAAAATGTCTGTATCTACATTTTAACTGAAAAAAAAAAAAAAAAACCCAAAAACAAATCCCAGTGAAAAAGTACAAATCAGTTTATGTTTTTCACCCCAGCTCTTGTTTCTTGGTGTCCAATCTGTGATGATGTAACGCTTCAGTGTACAAGCTCAGTCCTGGGCCTCTCCTAATAGGAACTGCCAAATATGCCAAATAGTGGCAATTACGTGATAGCTATGTGATGTGGACCATTGCCCATTAGGGACACATCTTTGACAACCAAACTGATTTAACTCAGGACCTGAGAATGGATTATACAGTGATCCCAAGTACAAAGGCATCTGCTGTTAAACAGTTTAATCACTACTATAAACATAAATACAGATTGAAAATTATGTCCTCTTAGGGTTGATTGAAAGGATACAAAATACCTTGAAAATCATGACTTTTGGCTCATATCTGAAAAACTAGAAACCCTGATTTTTATTGTTAATGTAATATTTATATACTTTTTATATTAATATCTAATGGGAAAATAATAAAACAATTATTAAATGGGTGAGATACTTACTTCTTGCCCTCTTTATTGAGGCTATTATTTAGATACAGATCTTTATTTTCTTCTCACCTGCAAAAAACCTGAACATCCCAGAACTCAGCATGGACTGCTGTACCGGTGCTCCTCGCTGAATGTATTCTGGGTTTTCTAGTTGTCGCATATGTTTAATTTAATTACAATTAATGAGTTACAATTTACCCTAAGGGAAAACTAGCTTTTGTTGACAAAGAAGTGTTTAGTGAATGGCATTCAAATTCATGACCTAGACCTCAAATTAACAAGCTGTCCATTAAGAATGCATGAGTAGTTTTAAAGACTGCATTTATCTGTCATGGTCCTTTAAGTCCTCTGTGATGTTTTCAAAAAGACAATCAGAACTGTGCAATATGAAAAAAATTATCCAAATGTTGCTTTCGATAGTGTTTCTTTCACTGCAAAATATTACTGAGTTATAACTGATTATCTCCCATAAAAAGACTTTCAACTAACCCACAGTGAATTAGGATCCTCCTTTTTAAACCTTGTTCCAATTATAATGTGGCATTCCTAAATTCAAATCTCCACTTTCATTCATGCAAGAAATAAAATACTAGGACTCCACAGAGGTACAATCTTCCTTATTAGGTAAGCAGCAAAGAGGGGTGGGCTCAAACACAACATTCAGGTGTGTCAGATTTTGTGGCTAAGTTAAGCAGACAATTAGGATTCCATGTCTCTGGGAATTTTGATTGTAATTTCTGGATCACAAATGTGTTTTCAGTTTTTTTCAGATATTATCAGGGTATGAAAATTAATAATGCCAATTCCACATCAAGTGAAAAAATGCTTTTATGGTATGTCAGTCTTTAGAAATCTGTACAATCAAATAACAATGTCCAAGGATATTTACATGATGAAGTAAAATATACTGTCTGGTTCTAAGTGTTCAGCTCACATTTAACTAACCAGTGCCTGGGTCATTCAGGTATTATTTTCTTATTTCAGAGCTGGTCAAAGTAACCTGTAGGATCACTTAGCTTGGGGAAAGAAAACTTAGCTAGAGTTGAACCGTTATAAACAGTACATTGAGGCCATTAAAATATAGGCACAATAACTGCAAAGTCAGCGCAAAATGGCATCCCATATACCATTACTGATGTAATTTTATTCTT
Organism: Gallus gallus; assembly: GCF_016699485.2. Lineage (NCBI taxonomy): Eukaryota > Metazoa > Chordata > Aves > Galliformes > Phasianidae > Gallus > Gallus gallus. The sequence continues at coordinate 8,467,947 of NC_052541.1, read as the reverse complement.
CTAACCTAGCCAGCTTATACAGACAGATTTCTCAGAAACACGTGTACCAGAATTAAAAATACATATATATATTGTTATTGCACTAGGAGGTCATTTGCTAGTGCTTGTGTTACTTAGTATTCTCCCAGCTACAAGAAGCAGAAGTCTGCTTTTTCTGCAACTTTTTTCTCAGTGAGATACAGCAATAATATGCAACAGTAGAAATCATCTACAAACAGCTACATTCAAACTACTAATGTACTACAGTGAACTAAGATATCAAAGAGTTCCTGAATGTGGCCAATTTTGTCTGCATTTCCCTGAAAGAATATCCCAGACCCTGCTGTTGGTGTTCTCTGTTATTTGATTGTTAGAAAAATAGAAAGCTATATGTTATCATGCGAATCCAAGCTTGAGATTGGAAGTACTGCATCACCTGGCACAGAGACACAGAGTATTATTACATTTTAATAGGGTCTAAAGTGCATATGGTACTCCCAAAAACAGAGACAGTGTCCCACCTGTATCTAACCTAAGGAGAACAGCTGAAAATTAAGGTTGTGACAGCTGTTGAGTCCTCTTAGTGAAATGGAAACTCTCTGAGACCATCCCCTCTTATTTCTCCTTATCTTTGATTCTCATGCAAAACTATTTCCCATACATCAATACTTCATACTTTCCGCTTTTGCTTTTCTTAAGCACACCTTCAGACAAATCTAATTGCTCAATAGCAACAGCCAGAAAGCTTCCAAGGGCTTCTCACAGACACTGGATGATAGCAACAAATACAAGGCAGGACCTCCAGAGAAAGTCATAGGAACAACTACATGAGGACTTTTGGTGAGAGAACTCACAGACTGTGGATCACAGACGCCTACAGCTACAAGGCCAAGCTGCTTGCAGGAAGCAGTCATGGAGCATTATTATCACATTTCCAACAACCTCACTCTTACTGTGGCAACTTGCCTCCTGGAGCTCTTTTCTCTTTTCCCACCTTTAGTGTTTGAAGGAAGTAGCAATGTGGTGGTGAGAGGCGCAGCAGTAGCACTTATTGACGTAGTCATGGAGGAAGAGGTCACTTGAATCCTTAAACAGGGAACAGATTGAAGTGTTGAACAAAAAAAAAGTAATAACAATTCAAGCTCTGGGACCCCTTTCTTTGTCTTTTTGGATCACTAGATGAATTATCTCTTCCTTCAGGTAGGAAAAGTTTTCATGAACAGAACCACCACTCCCTTGATTACTGTGTGATACGTATTCGAGGAGGTAATGATCATCAGCAGGAGAAGGCAGAAACTTTCCTCTTTGAAAAGGGGTAAAACATAGCACTGATAGGTGGCAGTTGTACTAATCAGCAGATATGAGGTATGATTAGGAACTTCTTTGACATCTGAAGAGGTCAAAGGTCATAGTCACCAATCTGCACCACTAAATGTTACTGGGGTTGTTGGAGTATTTGAATAAAACAGCAATAATGTGGCAACCGTGTAAAAAATGAAAATGTTTTCTAACAGTGCTCAGTTGCATTTTTTTTACTAAAACCTGAAATGTTTCATTTTGATATCAAAATGCCTGCAACATAGTCCATCTGTTTTTCTTTTAATAAAAGCCTTACTCTCTGCAAGTCAGAGAGTATGAAGACAAAAATCTGTCCCATAGTATGCAACAAAAATGGCACAAGGACTGATCCTACTTAGTTGAGCTGAGAGTGGCTTTGCTATTTGTTTCTACTTTTTCGAAGGATTCATGTTTATTGGATGATGGGCACTGGTGTGTGCATGCTGGCTAGGACAGGTGTGAGCATTGCAGTAGGCACTGCAATGGGGTGGCATGCTGTCGTCTCTTCTCTCAGAGGTGTACTGGGTGGGCAGTGACCTTGCTACAATTTACCATCTGGACAGAGAATATCAGAATCTGCACATGCAAGCAAATTGTTCAGTCTGCATCCAAGATATTTCTGGAATTCAGTCATAGTAGGTGTACATCTGACACAGCGTGCTTGATGATGCTAGGTATAAAGTTGATCCCTTTTTTTCAGAAAAGAAAATCTGCTTTGGAATCTTTTCACTGGTGTTGAAGGTCCTTTCAACCTGATTACTTTCAAATGGTTCTACAATTTAAAACTCACAAAACATTTATACAACTAGAACTTTCCAATAAGACATGTAATTTGGAATGCTTCACTTTTTCAAGAGGTGAACTGAAGGTATTGACCATACTTATCCATAAATATCCTTACATTTTTCTTTACGTTGAAATTACTGATATACAGCATTAACTGCGAGCTTCGGGTGATATAATTTAAGGCAGTGATGGATGAACATAATCCAAAAACTGAGGCACTTGTGGATAGTATGGCAAAGCATAAACCCTTAGCAGTGGGATACAGATCTTCTAACTGTACATAAACTGCCAAGTACTTGGTTCTGTCTGTGTAAATGACAAGTAGTAATAACACAGGTAAATGGAATTACAGTCATCCCGGACTTACTGGAAAAGAGCCAGGCAAGAAACTAGAGCAAAGTATGATGCACAGCCTCCAGGAATTTGTGTTCAGCAAATTCCTGAACTTGGGATATATCACATCTTTCCCATCTTTGTTAACAAGCAAATAATTCAGATTTATAAGTGCCTTGCAAAAATACATGCTTTCATTTAAATATTACAGAGTTCTTGGCAAAAGAAGACAGGGGAACAAAGTTCCGTCAGTTCACTCATATTTCCTATGTAATCTTGGAGCACTAGAAATTAAAAAAGCAGTACAAAAATTGTTCAGCATGAATTTAATGATCAGTGAGGTTGCATTTTGTTTTACACTTGTAAATGTACAAAGCTGCACTCAGAATCATTCCAAGAAAGCTTGGGTTAACTGTTCTCTCTAGATATCCACTCAGAATCTCTAAGTGTCTGAATGGGAGCCCTTTGCTATTTAGATAGTGAGAGATAAGATTTCTTCTTTAAATATTAGCTGTCAAACTGTGTTATGTCTTATTATGTTTCATCAGATTGGCACTCAGTGTGATGAGGTTTAACAGCACATGCTGATAACACACAAATAATGTAACATAACTTAGGAATAAAATTAAAGGGCAGGAGACTATTTTCAGCTCGGATACCTGCTTATCAATGTTTTGAGAGAGAACACAATTCAACCACAACAGGAAATGTAATTCATGTTCACAAAACTGGCAAATTCTTCTTTTTAACAAGATAGCTAAATTAGAACAGCAGCTGTGCTGACTGCAGTGGGGTTTGTGACTATTTCAATCACTGTAATATTTGCACACTACTTTCAAGGTATGTATGTTTTGTAGCTCCCAGCAGAAAAAAATCTGAGAAGTATCCTTTAGGTTACATGCTTTGGATGAGTATATAAGGCACTTGTATTCTGTGTCCAGTACAAATAAGATCAGCTTGAGAAGCAGCAAATGGCAGTTTCTAAACAGTTCAACCAGCCTACCAAATCTTTTTCTTATTAAACATGCTGAGTTCATTCTCTGTATCACAGATTATATACCTTTAAACCCCTTTCATCAAGAAGAAAGGTTAGCACTCCACTAAGATACCTTTTGAAAGTGAAATGACAGAGACTGCTGATGTTAATAGGCTACCAAAGTTGGTACTCAAATTCTCTCACCTGAACTTGAGTTCCAGATTTGTAAGAACTCAGCTGTGCTCACTTTTTAGTACACTACTTCCATGCAAAGTTTTTTTGCCTCCTAATTTTTACTGTTAATACATTAACTTCAGATAATTTTTAATCTCCCCCACTTTCTGCTCTAAACCTCAATTATAGGTTGTATTCTAGCAGATGATTTTTTGTACGTGGTTGGGAATTAAAACACTGACCTTCGGTAGACTTTTTTTTTCCTTGGTGCTTTTCCAACTACCTCCTCTGTACCTGACAAATGAGGCAGTGAGGTCCCTCCATATTCTGTTTGGGTCTATTGGCTGAGGAACTCTTGGTCATCCTACCTGCCTGACGTCTAGGATCATGATGAATTGTCTCCAACTCTAGTCTCAGATTGTTTTTTAACATTTAATTTAGTTTCTTCCTGTGCTTGGATGAACATGGCCATGTTATGGATTTCTGCTCTAATGTACACCAGCAGGTTGGAAGAACAAGCCTCAGCAAGCTGTGGAAATAAGAGAGGCTGGATCAATAGTCAAGGTCATGACCCTGGCTCTGATTTTGTACACTGTCCTGAGATTTTCTACCCTTAAAAGCCTCTGACTGCTTCTAATGTGGATCCGAGCGCATATTGAGAGAGAAATTCTTAACAATCACCCCTCCAAAAAGGGTAGGTGCAGCCTGATCCTCTTACCTTTTGCATGCAGAGCTGATGAGGAATGTGCCTCTCTACATTTGGTCTAAGAAAACAATTCGCTATAAATGCTGTCCCAGGAAACCTTTATGAAAAAGAGGTAGGAGATGGCAAATTTTGTCATCTGGTGCTGTGAAAGCATTCATTAAGAGACTAATTCATACACTGCTAGAAACAAATTCAGATAGATAGCATCTGAAATATCCCCTTTTAATGAAGATGTGTGATTATTATTCAAGCTAAAAAGCAAAAAGATTAATTTTAAAAGCATCACTTGATTATAACAAGTTGAAAATAAAGTGTTGTGATAAAGGAATAAAGATGCTAAGTCATTTTTTTGAGCATGCCTTTGTTCTGCAGATAGAGCTTTGTGTCTTCAAATATATGACTGTAATGCAACAAGGCACATTTCTGAATGGGTAGTAATTTTCCACTGCAGGATACGGTCATGCTGAGATTTAGTGTTAAAAAAAAAGAAAGAAAGAAAGAAAAAAATGATCGCAAAGGTATTTAATGTTTCAAAACTGCCCCCTTTTCCTCAATCCTTGATACAGATAAATTGTCATATTTGTTAAAACCCAGCCCAAATGATGTACAGTCAATACAATAAACAATCCCATCTCCAGTAGAGACGAGCAAAAGAATTTCTCAGATAAAGAAGCAACCTTTTTGTTGTTTCTGCAAAAGAGTGAAAAAATCACTTGGCTCCTCTTTGTGACTTTTACTTAACAGAACACAAAGCTGCATATTACTACTGAGCAAGAGAGCTGAAGGTCAGTCAGGAAATTCAGCTTGTTGCATCACGCTGTTTTGATCTGAATCTGATCACATGCTCTGCAGCAAGATGGCTGCAGGGAACTGCAATGAATATTACAAGAAAAGGAAAGCACTGTATAGAGAAGTTTTCCATAAAATTTTCCCACTAAAAATTGTTTATAAGTACAATTAGCCTCTTAATTAAGGGAACAGGAATGTGTAGTATTTCACATGGTGAAGAGTGTGCACAATGTGAGAAAGAGGAAGTTATGTGAGCTTTATGAATTGACACAGTAAGGTTGTCCAGAAGTATTTAGGTGCCTCATGGGATCTTCAGTCAATGCAAATTAGATAAGTAGTGGTTTTGAAACATCTCACTCTATGTCTATTGCATGTTGAAGTGCCAAATCACTTATAACAGTTTCTGAGGCCTGTTACCCATTAAAAAAGAAGAGTAAAGGATGTTGCTTTAGCCTCTGAAATAGTTTTGGTTCCAAACTCTAGCTGTGAATTTAGGTGAAGATTAAACAGACTCCTCTATTGTATGAAAAATAGGTACCTGATAGTAGGACCACCACTGTAAGCTCCTTAATTGAAAATCTGAAATTTTACTTGCTATCTGCAGGGAAAATATGCAGTAATATTTCACCAAATTTGATAGTACAGAATTATGAGATATGGCTGAGGAGAGAAAGCAAGAACAATCAGTTAAAAATCATGAAAGAGATATAGGCTTATTCTTATAAATGTTTAAAATAGATAAGCAGGAAACAGAATACAGTCTGTAGCATTATAGGAGGATACAGAGACATAGGTATAACTTTGTTATTGCTGTGAGGTTAAAGTTGCTCTTCCATTACATCCCATTTACACTGGTCCATCAGCAGGAAGGGCTTAGTAACCTAATAGATATGATTAGTTGAGGTACAAAGGAAATTGTTGACATGGCTGTGCTCCACACTACGTTGGTTCACACTTAATATATAGACCCGTGATCATGCAAAACCGTGATTCAATACACAAAAAAAAATCATGTTTTCATATTTATATAATAAAAGGGTGATATACATACATATGTATATGTATGTATATATATATACATACATACAATAATCTCTTTGTTTATGACTAACCTCTTACTTACCACAACTCTCTGGGTGAAATCCACCACTGTAGGGATCTAAGAATTTTTACCTAAAAACCTAAGATAAATGTATCTGTTTGGAGTGCTAGGGTTTGGAGTGCTAGGGTTAAAAACCTAGCTAGGGTTTTGGTGAAAAGCAATTAAGATCTGCCATTCTCTGCCACTCTTGAAAAGTTGAAAATCTCTGCAGATTTAATGGAGGCAGCATCCACTGTGTCTGCTCATAGAATTCTCAAACTAATGACATGTAGATGTGGATTTGACTCTTAATAAAAAACATTTGTTATTCTGATGAAAAAAAAATGTCAGGGAGAGAAATTAGGGTCTCCTAAATCTGTTGAAGTGAACAGAATTGTATGACAACAGCAGGTGTGACTGACGGTAGAGCCTGGCCTACTCAGTACTGAAAACCATTTCAAGTACTGATGTTCCAAAATGTTATCTGATGTTCCAAAATGTTTTGTACTTTCATAGCAAGAAAAGGTGCTGCAGGAATCTCCCTTGAAGTTTTTGGGGGTATAGAAGGATAGGGAATGTGAACTATGTGTAATCACGTAACCCTAAGATTTCCAACCCTCCCCTGCTCCTCTGTGTTGTTTTTTTTTTTCAGGCCGATTTCAGAATCCCAGCAGACACTGTGTGCTCCCTTTTCCCATCTCATTTCCCATCATCCACTCTCAGCTGTAATGGGTGATTGCTCCCGGTGTACCACAATTCACATTTCCAATTCACATTTCCAGATGGTTAACCAAGAGAGGCAAAACACAGTCCACATACAACACATTTGTCAGTCTCTGAGTTCAGCTGGAATCAAATCTGGCTGCCACTGGCTATCCAGGAACCTTTCAGTGGGTTTGAGTCCTTACTCTCTTGAGTGAGAATGGCAACAGTCACCAATATTGTCACTGCTGATATCAGTGTCACCTCAGAGCCAAACTTTTCCTTTCTTACACTATTTCCTGAAGTAATAGTTAAGAGGAGAGCTCACAAGTGTGTCTATTCTAGGAACAAAATGAAAGGCCTCATTCCAGCATCTGTTTCTGCCTCTTAAGTGCCTCATTTTCGTGCTTCCTCTCTGTTTGATGAGGCATTACGTCATATTAAATCCATCTACTTTTCTTTTTTGCTTACTCCAACAGAAAGTGATTCTTGCTTTTTGATTGCACGTGCTCTTTTCCAACACTTCTACACACAATGCAGAATTCTGTTCTCCCATAAGATCTATTTCCCTTGGCTCTGTATTTTTGTACTAGTTCAGCATGTGAAAATGCATGGGAGAATCTGTGTGCTGTGCCTCAGTAAAAAAAAAAAAAGCAAAAATCAGCAGCAGAAACCCAAACTCTCACAACTGGCCACTTCTATTCTCTAACATACTATGCATGGAAGTCAAAATACAAAAATCCTCATAACCATGCCCTTCCATCGCTTGCCATGTAAAAGATTTGATCTTTTTTTTTCACTACTTGTAATCCAATCTCTACTTTTCAAGAAAATGTTGAGAAATATGATTTGGTAATAGGCTATTAATCAGAAAGTACCTTCCAAGTCAAAAGGAAAGAACAGTTACTTTTGTTGGTACTGTGAAAATTGCTGTCTCAAAAAATCTGCTGTGAGTTTTCTTCTTTATCCTTGTTTCGCGACTTACTGCCTCCTGCTTATGGCCCCAGTGAAATGAACACAGCTTACCAATCACAACTCACCTCCACCTCTTTCTTCTCTGATTACAGATTAAATAATCAAAGATATCATGGGATTAACTCTTCTGTCAGATGCACACTTTCTGGATCTTGCAAACAATACATATATAACATGCAAGAATGGGTCAGATGTTCAAACCACAATTCTTTTTAGATGTTAGCAGTACCTCAGCATCTTAATTAACCTTTGTACTCCTGTGGTCCCTCTATGATGGATTCCTGCACACATTGCCTGTAAGCAGAGGAAACATTGAGAAACATCTTCTTTAAAGAATATCAGTAACTTTGATTTTCACCAGCTTCTGAAAGGATGGGGTGTCATAAATGTATGAAAAAAATGCAACCAAATATAAGGCATCAAGCCTTATATGGAGTAAATGGAGTAAATTCTTACATATGAGAGCAAGAGAAAAGTTCAGGTGTACCTGATAGTGTGTTTCAGTCAAAATAATGGTGATTCTTTAGGTCTGGTTCTGGGCACTAGACTTGGATCAGACTCACATGGAGAGGATTGTTGGCCCTTTGTTTCTTGTTCAAGCACCCCTTCATTGTCAACTCTGGAAACCCAGCGTTGATTGGGTACCTCTCCCCTGCCACAAACCAAACTGAGACGAGGATAACTATGGGCACCTCTCATTTTGTAGAAGTGAGTTATATAGAGAAAAAGCCTTCTAGTGAGACGTTATCCCTTGTCTTACATTGACACATGGGACTATGGCCATGAGAGATCAATGTAGCAGAGTACTGAAAGGTCAGTTTTCAGGATTTCCTGAGTATTTCAGGATTCAGCATAAATTTTGTCCAGACTGCTGAACAAATCCAACTTGTGTAAAAACATTTGGAAATAAAAAGTTGAACTGTTTGGTCAGCTTCCCAGACTTCAATGTAAAAAGCCAAAGAAGAAATAAACATTTCCAAAAATTATTATTATATGTTCAAAGAAATTGTTGGACAGCAGAATCAACCTTAAGTAGCTTTCAATCTCACCAGCCAATAACTTGTGTTTTGCCAGAATTGGTAATCTAATAAATATAAATATGTGATTATTTGAAGATAGAAGAGATCCTCCTTCAGGAAAACGAAAAACAAAACAAAACAAAAAATCAACACAAAAACAAACAAATAAAAACAAAAAAAAAACAACCAAATACCCAAACCCACAAAATCAAAAAGGATTTTTATATATATATACATATATATATATTTAATTGATGTACTATTTTTTTACATTGGCCTATTAAACTATTGATATTAACACTTTCCAAGACTTGCTTAAAATCATGAAGAAAGGCAATTAAATCTAAAAACAGGTGGTTGAGAAGTATGGCACTGACTAGTCGTTTTTTGAAAAGGAGAAGCTTGACTGGAAGTTACCAATAAAGTCCTAAAGTTTTCCCAGGAAACAAATGTTAGTGTCCAAGAAGCTTCAGATTTTCAGATGTTCTTAAAGTGACCTCAGCCTTTGCCAAAGCCGTTTTTTGTTCCTTTCTCTCGTTCCTTCTTTCACCTACTCCCCAGAAACCCACATACGCACAGAACAGACAGAAGAGATGTTTGTGAAAACTGCAGTTTCTGCAATCAAAAGTACAACATTTACTATGGCTTTTATCAAAGATTTCAATTCCCCCATCTTAAGGAAAATGACCCTTTTATTTTGTTGTGGACATAAAATTATGGCCCAGGGAAAATTGGAAGCATTTTTGTTGAGGGAAATCAATTTTCTCACTGCCATATATGATCAACATGTCACAGCCATCACCTAGATAATAATAGTAAAGTAGAAGTAAAATGGCTGGTAATACTGGCTTCAGGAAAAAAAAATAAAAAGCAAGATAACACCTTTTCTCCCAAACATGTTTGCAATAAAAACAGAAGAGAGAACGCAAACGTTTCTCCTGTGATCATAGTCTTTCAGAACAAGAGCGTTTTATTCTGTATATTGATAGTCTGAAGTGTTGATGAAGCCCAGGAGAAATTTGGTCTTCCTGGAAAATAGTCAGCGCTTTGTGTAAACTGTGCCGGGTCCTTTTCAATCAGCTTGTTAATGGGTAGCTAATAGTAAGGAGATGTGACCAGCCTGAGATTACCCAGGAGTATGTTTACGTAGAAGCAGCACTGAGAGCACAGAAGCATCTTCTTAATTTGGATACTACAAACAAAGGAAACATCAAATCTGACCTTGCTGGGGGAAAGTTAATGGCTTCTACTCATCCTCCTCCTGCCACTTAGCATCTTTTGCGCCCCACCTTGGGAAGCTTCCCGGCAGGAGTGTGCATTAGCAGAACTCTACCCTTACAAAACCCTGGCCTAGACAAGGGGAAAACATTACAAGTGATTAAATGATCTTTTGATGTTCACTTCAACAGAAGTAGTACATCACCACAATCAAGCACATCTCCAGTGATGCCATAGCTAGATGTGCAATGTAAATCAGATCTGTTAAACAAGAGGAAAGTGGTTCATTTTTAAGGTTAAAATATAAATAGTGCCAAGTAAAATAAAAGAACAACAACCGAAAATGCTAAAGACTTCAACACTGACAGTAAGAATAGATATCAGCTCCAATCTTCTTTCCTTACAGAAATGTAAATGTGATAGAACCATTCCAACCCTGTTAGTAACTGCTAGCAACTTTTTTATAGGAGTAAAATGGTCATCTTCCCCAGCTCTCCTGCCTCTGTTGTACTTTGAACTTTACAGAAATGTAAACGATTGAACAGTGTCACGCATCTTGGTGCACGAATGGCTGTGGTCTTACGGAACAAGCTGAAAAATTAGTAAAATAATGTTTGCTTTAAGACACAGGTTCTGCCTCTAATATTTACTTGAAAACTAGAAGAGAATTTCAACATGACTTAAAAAATTTATTTCTTCAAAGTATAGGAAAAATAATCAAGCTGGCTTCTTTCATGTATTATGGAAATTAATTAATCATCCCTGGAAATGAAATTCTTTCTTGGATAGTTACGACAGACATGTTCACATGGCAGCATAAAATGGTAATCTTATAGTGTAATTATATATATTGTTATGTAACTTACTGGCATTTGTAATCGTTGCTACTGCAGTATGAGGTATCTGAGAAGTCAGTATACGCATATTAATGATGAGAATAACAGATGACAACCACCATTAACAAATTCAATTGCAAAAGAACTATCACTTCTTTCTTGCTGCAGTACCGAGGCTTCCACTAATATGAGAAGCAGAAATAGACAAACACTGACAAAAACTCCTTGTTCTTTTTTTTTTTTTTAAGCAGGAATGATGAGTTTTTGTGTCTAAACCAGCCTGCCCCTGTACAAAACAAACCTGTGCTCCAGAGCACTTCATAGCAACAAGGCCCCAATCACAAACACGCAAGTGACACTTGGGCTCTGTGAGATTCTGATGATAATTCCTGCGAGAGTCAGTGAGAGAAAGGACTTCATGTGCAATCTTATTAATGACAAAAATAAGTAAGATATTTTCTACTCAGATTCTCATCCAACAAAAATGTTTACTTTAAGCACTGGTAGTCACATTCATTACTTATGTGCACAGGGCAAAGAATATGTTTACATTTTTGCAGGACTTACTGTAAGTTTCCTGAGAACCCTCTATGCCCTCAGTTTTACAAAGAGTTTAAGAATAAAATTAGTGTGATTACTAACATATTTAAAATCAAACATCTGCTTTATTGGATAAGGATTTTGGAAGAGATAATATAAACTTAGGTGTCTATATGTAAATACATATATGCAAAGCCAGTAAGAACCTAAAGCAACCCAAACTACATTTATTTGTCAAAACAAATTTCTGTGTAATAATTGATGAAAGTTAAACATTGAATTTTCCAATACTGCCTGATCAGTCTCAGTACGTGCAATGCCATGACATGCTTTAAATTTAAATATAGTCTGCAAGTGTGTTTCTGAGGAGTAAAACATATAACAGGAATGTACAAAGAATATGGTGAAGATCTTTCAAATCCTTTTTTTAGCCCTTAATCCATTATTTAGCACTTCATTCTTTTAAAAGAAACCTGCAGAGCTATATCCTCTCTGAAGCACAACCTTGAAACAAAGTGTTTTTAGACATGCACAGAAAGCATTAGTGTGGCTTTCATTGCAAAATGACACCTGTGCACTCGTATGTCCTGATCCCTGAAGTCATACTTCAGAGCATAGACTTATTCATTCAAAAACACTTCATCTGATTTATATCAAAGTCCCTGCTGCTGGCTACACAGACTAAGTAAATGTCCAGCTCAGACAGCAAACATTGTTGTCTTGAAATCTTTCATTCTGGCGTACTATCATGCATTTATCATTATGGCATTTCATACCCACATGCCCATAAATATTTGGTTTTGCTTGTGGGCAGACCTGAGTCTCATGGAAAGCTGACCTGCGAGTAAGTAAGAGGTAAACCTTATCTCTGGCCTTGGAGAAAAGGAGATAAAAATGAAGGGAAAGTTTGAGCAGTGTGAGTAAAACTTTTTTTCAGTTAAATTAAGTAAATGACCTGTAGTCAGTTATTAACTTCACATGGTTAATGCTGCTGTTGGGTCTAGAGAGGTTATCTGCGGCTGCATTTCTTAACATTTTCATAATGTTATCAAGAATTAAAAAGGTAACATCTATCAAATGTTCATTGTGTCTGTGAGTCAGAACAAAGAGCAACCACACAGCTGTGATAGTGTCCAAGCTGTCAATTAGAAGCAAGTCCAAATACCCTGGAGGTGTTTGTTTTGGGTGATGCATTCTTTGTCATGTAAAAATATAACTTTTCAAAGTACACATGTTACTGATTAAATGTTAAAGTCGGAAAATCTTATTTCCTTCTAATTATTCCTAAAGCCCTATGTAAAAGATGGAGAAGGATAATCAATGGGATGATCCAGATAAAAAAGGGCCTTAACATGAAGAGAAATCAAAGGGCCCAATCCTCCAAATCCTTCTATGATTAGTCTTTAATCTGCAGTGAGATTGCTCATGTGAAACAGAATTTACAGGATCAGATCTTAAATTTCCCAACAGCATTTTTCCTAAGAAAAGAGTTGAATTAGAAAATCCAGACCTAATGTCTCATAGTGTCTGGGAATGCCAGAGAAACAGTGGCATCTTTCAGAGAAAAGTGGCAGCCATCAAATCTAAAAGACTTGGTAGGATTTTGGTAGGTTTGAATAGGTTCAGCTAGCACTAACCCTCAATGTAGTGAGTGGAAAACTTAGTTATGGCAGTTTAAGTTAGATCCCTGGTAGACCAAGCAAGTGAACCCACAGAAGTGACTATGCTAAAGGCAGCCAAGGAGCTAAGATACCCAAACATTTCCTCTACACTAAACAGCATAGCTTCAAAGTAATTTTAAAAATGGAGCAACTCTTGCTCAAAATATGGTAACAACCATCTCTGCCTTCTTTTTCTAACATTTCCACCAATGATGCTCGTAAGCAAGACAAAAGCCTTCTTCTTTAGGCTATCATTACTGCCAGGTCATTTGGAGTGGCTTGGGGCTAAGACACTGCGACCTGAGGTATGTTTGAAAAACTATTCTTATGTGGAGACTATTTTCAGAAGCAGCAGAACAAAAGTTAGAAAATGGAGAGACCTGGAAAAAAACCTATTTAAACAGCCCCAACTATAGCCAGATCTGTGTTAGGTTCCACTCCAACTATTTTCTTCTGCATTCAGTTCCAGCCAGTACCTGGCACTTCTGTTTTAACATCTCTCATCCAGACCTACTTCTGGTCAATAAAAAATAACTTGGCAAGACTAAATAAGTGAATACAAGTGCTAGTTACTGCCTCTAGCAAATTTAAAGGCATTGAATCAATATTATGTTTCGATGGGACTCTACACCTTCTAATTCACTCAATATCTCCTAAAATTATCATCTCACTAGTCAGGAATTATTTAAATTATGAGTTAGGTATGGGTTTGCTGTCAGTGTGTCTTCTATTAAAACTGTTAAATCCTGCATCAGGAAGTGGGACTGTAAGGATAAGAGCCACCTGCTCACATTCCTCTGTGTTGTAGTTACATACAAAAGTGACACCTTTGCACCCCTCTCCTTTGCTTACACCTGTTACAGGAATTGAGCAAACAGGCTCACTCTGCTTCTGTGTCAGTGGAACAGGAGGCAAGGAAATAAGGAGCAGAATGCTATAGCTCCTCTTACTTCTATCTACAGAGCTTCCTGGGACTCACAGATGACCCATTTCTCAGGAAGAAGTAAAGTACTTCTGTTCTACACTTTTTCTCTTTCCCGGTCTTGCTAATCTCTTAATGTAAAATAGATCAAAATGATAGATGACTCACTGCCACTATTCTGCTTTGGAGATCATGTTACTTTGCTTCCTGGTGTCCTGACTCCTCTGTAGAATACAACAGGTCTTAGACTAATCCTACTAATCAGATCTGTACACATTACTGTTTCTATTTCCCTTCCTGGTAAGTTCTACAATAATTCCTTTAAAAGTATTTTGTAGCAAAATGCTGAAGTAGTGAAACAGAATTGTTAATTCTTTTTTTCTTTTTTTTTTAATGATGCTCTGAAAAAGATTTAGTATTTAATCCATAAGTTCCCTTTAGAGATCTGTGAATAGAATTACCAAAGCTAGTCCAGAATGAATAACTAATTGCAAGCCAAATTCTGGTCTGGGCTACAATCAACACATAGAAGATGCTTTTTTTTTTTTTTTTTTTTTTTTTTCAGTGACATCACTCTAGATTTACCTAAGATCAGAATCAAACTTTCTTTAAAGAGATTGTCCTCCAAGATGGCTTTCCAAATTAATTGGTGCAATTACATCCTTCTTTCATTTGTCCCTCTCAGCTCAGTCTATGTGTCAGAGGCTTCCAAGATCTGTTGATTCAAAGCTGAATGAGTGCTTTAGGGAAACGAATTATGAAGGTTCCTCTCATGTCTAATGATCCAAACTCTTTTGTTTTTGATGCAAAAGGCACAAAAATACACTAACCTTTTCTTCACTTAGACTTCCTCTTCTTCCTTTGAATGGTGAGAGACGCTTTCAGAATGAAATAGGCTGTCTCCCTTCAGCTGTGAAGCAGTTCATGAAACACTTATATGCACTTATTACTTTTTCAGCTACCAAAGTAAAAAGACTATTGGCATTCACAGTCAGAAAGTTATCTTTCAGCTAAAAAACTGCTAAGCTAGGAGGGCATAGCTTAGTGATCTAAACACCCAGGATCAACTTAAGCCTTGCTGCAAGAGAAAGTAACTTGGTTGACGTCAGTAGAACTGTGCTCTTTTACATCCAAGGTGAATTTGTCCCACAAACTGTATGGAAACACAGGTTCAAATCCTGGTAGGCAGTAACCACTTAGGAGTGGTTTATCAGCATAGCAACAAACATTATGAAATACAAAGAGGACTTCACAATTTGCCACGTTTTCTTAAGATCCAAATAGTAGAAGCCAGCAAGATATTTCTGATAAATTTTCCCCAAAACTTTTAGTAATATAATGATAATAAAGAAGTTTTATCACGTTCTTTTTTTATCTTTCAAAATGATTTGCCCAAGTGGCTGACAGCTTTTCATCAGAACAAGAGATGCTGTTAGACACATTCCAGTTGGCTATCCCCTGTGCAGTACATCACTTTAAAATCCAGTAATGTTTGTGAGTTCTGACTTTTCTGCACTATTTTCTGCACACTGTGTTAAAAGAAGTCCTTCTTTTAGGCTGTGGGAAAGGACTTAATACTGCATTTTCTTTTTTTCCACTCCTCTTTGAGTATATATTTTCATGATTTCCTTAAGGGTAAGTAATCAATACTTTCTCTTAAAGAGCAATAAAGAAATATTAGTATTAACAACATAAATGCCTTTTTCAGACCTGCCGTATCTCACTTTCACAGGGAAGTTGGAAGTGGAAATCAAGTGCAGCTCCTATTCTCTCCTTTCCTGTTTAGACTTTCAGTGGAAAAGGCTGTGTGTCAGCTGTGTGCAAAGACAATGCTCCAATATTAGAAATCTCCCAACCAGAAAGTTGTATTTTGGACCTCTGCAATAGCAAAATCCCTAAGTGCTGTTAGCTGGCAATTACACCTTAAGCAAAAAGATATTGCAGATCATTGATTCCTGCAAATCTCCTCTCCTTTGAAGTAGCAGCACTTGCTTATGAATGAAGATACACACACTTTCACCTTGAAATCACATGAACACATTTTCTCTGTCTAGTCCTGGAAGCACATGAACTACATGGTCCAAACTGGGTATATCTCATCTTAAGAAAAAAAAAAGTTTGATTCTTAGCAGTAAGGTAGGATAGTTGTGTGAGTAGTCTGGGTAATGTGGTCGAGGCTGTGGGAGCCAGAATATGAAGTTTGCAGGATACAGTTCATGTTTGTCTTGGACCTAAACATTTGCAGCTCTACTCAGGTGAGCCAGATTGAAGTCATGTCACTGGCTCCCACATGGATATTTCTGTGAGCAAGGACAGGAGGGGAGAAAGGCTGCACAACTGTGCTATTGGAAACTACTCAGTTGATCGGTAGAAGAAAAAAATAGTAGAATTAAGCTTTTCTTTGATTTTATGGAACACTGACTTCTGCAAATGTGACCTTAAATTCAAATTGATTTGATCTTAAATGTGGGAGATTTCATCTACCTTCCAGGCAAATATGCTCCATATGTTAAATACCAGTAAATATAGTTAAGTTCTCTACTGTCTATGAATGGAATACAGAACAGCTTTTCTGTAAAGACCAGATTCTCCCTTAGCAGCAGAGGATTTAAAAGGTCAGAGTAGTAATGATCAGCTGAAAACAGGAGTTTGTCTGAAGGCTGTTAGAAGGTTTGCATTTCCAGTAGGTCCTAAAGCCCATTGTTTGACTGTCATTCCAGAATAAATCAAGTGTATTTTCTGGTGGTGATGATTCTTTCTTTCTTTACCTTTTGACAATGAACAATTAAACTGGAATATTATTTTTACACAGCACAATCTAAAGTCAGATAAGTCCTCGCAGTTATCCTGGGAAGACTGCATTTATTCATAAACTCAGTTTAACATTTAAACAGACCACTATTGAATAGGGTTAGGAAATAACTTTTTCTTTCAATTAGTTATCCTATATTGCTCACTGCAAGATTTTCTATTTAAGTGCATTGTACCGCTTGCCAGCTGAAGAAGGTTTTTTCAACAATTTTGACTACTTATTATGCAGCTCTTTGACGTTGTTCTGGATGGCCACTATTTTTAGTTCTTGGATTATACATTCTGGGGAAGAAGAGTGATGGTATTCTCTCTCCCAAAGATAGATTGCCCTTGAGTGCCAAAAGCTGGCAAAGGGAAAAAACAAAAACAACAGCAAAGTGCTCATGGCAGAAGGCTTGATGGAAGCTTTAGGGGACTAATTCTGATATGTTTACTTTATTTTCTTTGTAATGGGATGTCAGCTGAACAGAACAAACAGCTCTGCCTGCATCTAGAAGCATAAGCATTTATTGGTCTAGATAAAGCACAGAGAAGAAATATTATTCAGGGTGTACTATAAGTCATCACCATGTCTCTCCAGGTAAACTGCCAAAGTGTTTCTGTTGTACAGTTTTCACTGTGCTGCTCTGTGCAACATAGATTGGTTGAGGGGATTACTTATGGCTGCCAGAACAGTAAAGAGTTTAATACTGAATGTATCCTCTTAATCTTACCCTGTAAAAGCCTCTTAGGTAAAAATATTTCTAGTATTGTTAATAGGAAAAGCAGTTATGTCGAGAAGAATATATACATACTTTCAGTAGAAGGTTGCACACTCATATGCACGTGTTCTGAAACCTATGTAAGCTAGGAGGGGCTCAGGGAGGCTTGAAGAGTCAAGGACTGTAATGTCCCATCACCAGTAGATACACATGGGGAATCTGTACTGTCTCTCTGCTTCCTAACAGCTCCTTCTCCCGACACAAAAGGAGCTTGCTTTACTTTCCTCTTCTCAATCATTATAATAAAGAAGCCTTATTTTTCACATATTCACTGGCATTGTTTTAGGAAAATAGTACACATGGCAATCACTTTCCCACCTTTTCAGGATATGGACATAAGCACAGACAGATGGGATTATTTTTCTGGGAAAGGAAAACCTTTTGATACTGTTTAGATATGTTTCAGAACATTGTCAGAATAAAGTTTATAGCAGAGCAGTGTTACATATCCACGTTTCTTTTACATATTTCAAATAGCTTTAAACCAGAAGCCTTTCTCAGCAAGGAATTCTTTAGAAAGTAAACCTCCCAATCATCTTGTATGTTCTGGATCAAATCCACGATTCTCACATTAGGTTTCACTGTGACAGCTTCTGTATTGTTTTTCAAAACTGCCCAGAGGGAGACCAGAATGGCCAATATATCTTATTCCCCAAAAGGGATATTTTGGTGAGCTTTGGTGTGACTCAGATGAAATTTCCACGGAGAAAACCTGCAGGCACTTGTCTGTCTTATGACTTTCAGTATCTAGCTCCCTGAGCCTGCACTCAGGCTATTGGAAGGGACAATAGAGATGTCTGGTGTCAAATCATGGAAGAGCTTTGGAATACAGGGAATTGCTGGAGCCCTGTTAAAGACCATGTGGTTACAGCCAACAGTGGTCAGCAAATCCTAAAAACAGCTGTGTAACTCTTGCATTCTGCTTTTTTATGGGATGTGAGAAAACCAAAGATGCCATTTTGTCATTTACAAACTGGTGACTTTCTCACACTGGGACAGTTATCCGTGACAGCATTTATACTCTTGTAGAGTTTGTGCTGCTACTCTACAAGTAATGCAATATCAGATTCCACTCAGGCATAATCATTCATATACATCAGTTAATGCCAATTTAATTGTACAAGCTTATCATCATAAATAGTGAGATATTTGTATATAATAATATGTGGTAAGGAACACATCGAATTTCAGTTTGCCATTAATTTCAGTTTGCTATTTATATACAGTATATGGATTTCAACTTTTCCCTTGACGCTGGCATTGTTGAAACAACTGCTTGATCTATTAAATTTTTTGAGTAGCTCTGTAAATTATAAATAGTGCCCAGTTGTTTATTTCAAGTGCTTTCAGTACTCCAAATGTGGTTTAATTGTATTTGAAAACTGCCAAATATCAATGGAGATCAATCCTGTCCCATTGATCTGTTTATGCAGTTAAACATGTAGAATATCAGATTCAGGCTCTAACATATTTAAATACTCCTCTATTGATCAGCTGCTGCTATGATCCAGCACAGATGATAGTATAGATGATTAGAGGAAACTGCCTGCTCTGGTTTGCTCACTGATACCTCTGCCTTTTTAAAGGCTGTATGGAAAGCCTGATCCACAGCTTGAAACCAGTAGTTGAGTCAGATTAACAATACCCTACAAAATACAATACCCTACCTGCCCTACAAAAAGTGTTCAATCCATGAAAGATTTTAGCATCTCATACAGATAACCACAGAAACATATACTAAAATATGTGGAAAGTATTTTAAAATCTAGAAGTGAATTAGGGAGCTTAAAAAATCTCTATCCCATCACAAAAGCAACTGGTTAAAGACTGTCCAGAGCTGTTTGTCCAGCTAAAGGATAAAGGTATAAATTTAGTCCCATCATCTTCTATGGAATAAATCTAAGAAAAATGCAGAAATGACAGATCTTAAAATGTTACTTCGGTGTTTTGGATTAGTGCATGATTCAAGTTGGAGAGCTCTACAGGCAAGTTAAAAGTAGGCATTGCTTCAACCCAAAAGGTCTATGAGTGGATTTTCTAGAGCTAAATGGATGCCCCTTTTATTTGTAAGCTATTTTGAATATCAATTAGAAAGCTGACCAGGAAACACTGGCTTCTTGTATTTAGTTCAGGACTGATCAAATGGAGAGAAAGTCTGTGTGAGGAATGATAAAGCGTCTCATTACAGTACTGCACAGAGATTAGGGCCAGTTATCAGACGAGAATCACTCTCCTGTGAGAGATGAGGTTTTCAAGTAAGCAGTTCTGTGTCAGTAGTTCCCAGTGTTCTGTTCTGCTCTGATCATGGAGAGCACTGGGGAAAGCACCTCTTGTATCCTTCAGATATCCCCAGGTGAGTGAGTGCAGCTAAGTGGCTGAATGGGATATTGGTTTAGATACTGGAAAGAAGATGTGAGAAAACAGATCTAGATGCTTAGCTGAGCTTTTATAGGTAAGAAGATACAGAAAATTGATGTACACTTCCAGAAAGTGTCCAGTATTGCATTTGGCAACACTGCAGATAGAGAGTGGTGCAAAGAAGTGCCAGGAATGAGACATTCCCACTCCTGATCATAAGACCTCCAAAACACTCAGTATTGCTGTGGATGAACAAGCATTGCTTTGTGCATTTCAGTAACTCTGAGAGCTGAATGCCTTATTTCTTGGGCTTCTTTGGAAATCTCAACTAGAGATTTGAAAAACTAAGGTGAAAGCAAAGAACAAATACATATAAACTGCTCTGTGTGTCTTGTGTGAAAGCTTGGAATGCCATCACCTATCATCATTATTATTGTTCTTTGTCAGTTAGCAAAGGAAAGTAAGAAACTGTTCTTGTCAAGTTTTCTTCAGAATCAAACCTTGCTTCAGACCTTAAATAAACAGCCTTCTCTGGGAACAGGTGCATATGGTATTATCATTACATTATCAGATACGTACCTTTTTCTGAACTGCACACAAGACTGTTGGAACAAAGTCTGAATATTTTTAAACTTGCATTCCTGTGTTAAATAAGACTAAATCTGTAGTTTAAGATAACCTACACATATATTATGAGATCACATTAGCTATTTCTGAAATTAGTTGGTATCATACTAGATTAAAAAACCTTTCCAGCATTAGTGCCAACCAATGTAACTATTTTTACTCACAGTCAGTTTTGAAGTGAATACTGCATCTGCTTTAGACTCAGGACTCACTTTATAGTTGATTCTCTCTTTGGCAGGACCTGAATGTTTCAGCATTTGCTTCTGAGCATTGCGAATCAAATCACAGAATTCATACTGCAATAGTGTAAAGCACTAAGGAAAAAGGAATACATTTCTTCTTTCTGCATCAAAGCCAGCAGTTGAAGGATAGTACTGCTAGTTTTTAGTAAATAACAGAAGCTGAAAGATGGCTTCTTCAAACAAACAGGTTGAATATGCAGCCATAAATCCTTGGCTGCAATGGTTTATTCAGCTGTTCTATAAACTTAGCAAATGAATTTAGGTAGATATAGCAATGGTATTTTTCATATTAAAAATACAAAATAATAAAAAGTAAGAATGTGTCAAGTGTGGAAAACTTCCTCCTTAGTTCTTGTGGTAAGCAGGAATCAAGCACTGCAGGTAGAGCTTTACCACTTACAGCAACTTGAGCTAGCACTCATCAATATCTCTAAATTACTAGGAAGAATCTAGCTAATCATTATTTTCTTACACCTTCTGGCAACCTTGTAAAGATTGGTATGAGTTAATATAAATCCCATATAGATCCACACATGTCCTTTGACTACTGGAACTTTGTGGGAAACTAATTTAATAACCAACCAACAGGTTACAATACAAAATGTTTGTTGAAGGTACCTTGGTATCTGAGTGTGACTGACAATGTGATGAATGGTGATTGCTGGGCTAGCTTTGAACAAGCATTCTTATTCCAGCAAAGTCAAACAGACCTTGCAGAGGAAGTCATGGAATTTGCTTTTTGTTAAGGCAACTCGGAGATCAAAATCTATATGCCAAATCTTTAAAACTCTAATCCAGTCTCTGGAGTAGGTGACTCTTCTCAATTTTGTCCTTTCAGAGATCAAAATAAAGAACCTCTTTGGAGCTCTCATGTCATTGCTGCGTGATAGCTAGTTAAAGACTCTGATACCCCTGTGCTCACAACAGCATAGGCTGGCAGCAAAGCCCAGGGCAGCATACAGAGGACAGCGTGCCCCCCTGTCTTATCTGGCAGGCAAACTGCAAAGCATTCTGTCCAGCATTGATATGAGGAAAATTTATTGGGTGTACTTAGCAGATTTTTTGCAGAGTCCTTCAAAGCAGGTAAAGATAGTAATAAATGTAGACTTTGTATCAGTGAATTTGAATGCCTGTGTTAAACTTCATCATCTATGTTTAAAGATTTATCAGTCAAACTATCCCTGTGCTCATCACAGACTGTGTACATCATAGCGTTCATTCACAGATACAAACCAGTCTCACATATAAAGTGGGAAAAGTAAGGATGGAATTGGGTAAAATATGCAGGAAGCTATTCTATCCCCATATGGCCTGAAATTTGCTCAAGGTATTATACATGTGATTAGCAACTGTCTGTCAACTAAAGGATAAAGCTTGAAAATTTAAGGAGGATATGGCTTTTACTGAAGTTGTGGTGGTCAGATGTTAAGTGATTATAAAAAGAAGAATTATGAATATCTGCCTCTGTCTTTGAAGACAGGGAAAATAAATAGTCAGGTTCTACTAGGTTTCTTTTGTTACCATATTAGTTAAGACCTGATAAATATATCAGTTGTATTGTTCTGGTCTGACTGTCAGGAGCAAAATCAGACCAATTTTTCTTTAAAATGTCTTTAAGAGAGTTAAATGCGTGTATAAAAATATAGAAGTTTTATGAGGCTATATTATTGATTATGGAAAGACATGGGCTAATACAAATAAAAATTGGTGCATAATAGATATGTACAGTGGAAAGAGTTAAGTATTCTGTCTGCAATCCTATAACTAACATTTCATGATGTAACTGAAATCTTCACATTCTGTTTTAAAATAGGACTCAATATAGAATGTATAATAACTGATACATAAAAAATATGTATCTATGTGTATATGTGTGCAAATTTGTGTATGTATGTTGAAATCATCTATAATCAATGAATGCATTTCAGTAGACTCACAGCAAATACTATTTTAATATAAATTTACAACATTAAATTTAATGACCTTAAAATGTTATTAAATGATTTAATTTAGGTATTTTGCATCCTAACATATATTCCAGAAAACCAATATTAGTCATGTGCACATATCTTTTTGTCTCTCTGGCAGTAGAGTATTTTGGATTTGTGCACAAGATATTTTTAAAGAGACTTGATACAGTAAATTACAATCACTTGAGTTTTTCCTTTTTATTTGTACATACTTACCAAGTAAAAACTAAGTTAACATGCAAAACTTTCTCATCTGTTATTTATGTAACATTATTAAGAATAAAATCTATCAATATCTCTACATAATAACTCTAAATCCACCATGAGATATTCTGAGTGGCATCTTAAGAAAGCATAGTGTGACTCCACTGTTAGAGTTTATCTTGCACGCAAATCCAAAATGTTCTATGTTAGGATATAAAATATCTGCTATCATACATGCCAAATTATATACTTTAATGGAGTTTAAAATGCATTAAAAGTTAATGTTGCAAATTTATATTAATATATAAAATCCATTATGTATACATATTTTGTCTACATTTATGTACAGAATGAGAACACAATTTATTTACCTGCATTTGTTCTAGTAAAGAAATACAATAGTCAGTATCTTCTTCAGAAAAACCTCTGTTCATTTCTTTCCTTGTCCGTAACTGTGGAGGGGCAGAAACCATCACATTCTCAGTGGTAAAGCAGTTCTATCTATTTAGCTAACTTTTTTCCTCAACCCTGTAGAGGTAATGTGCAATGTTCCCCCAGGCTTAAAAGAGAAAGAACTTACTGACTTCCATACTGCCAAAGAACAGACAAGACCATAGAACTGATAACATGTAAGATAAAACAGTAACCCTGCAGTGGATTGAACCCATTTCGGACCTTCATTTTTTTAAAGTCACTCATTACAGACATAAACCTAAGTTGGAGGGATCAGATCTGTAACAACAGCAGGAACTAAGCTCTCCAAAATTCAGTATCCCCTGCCTTGGCTTACTCCCAACCTTTTATGAGATGAAAATGTAATAGAAAACTCTCACAAGAACATGCATTTTCAGCTCCACAATTTAATTAATACATGTAGAGCACTTTCAAGATGACTCACACAGCATACTGTATGTTTCTCTTGAAGGCAATACAACCCATTTATAAAAGAGGATCTGACTTTTATCACTTCCAGAAATGCGCAACTACTACACTTAACGTATACTCTATGTACACTCTTGGTACGTATATACGTAATAGCAAAATAAGTGGGCCTACATTGGCTTCCTGGCAGAAACCCAACAGACCTGAAAGAAAAGTTGAGTGAAAAATGCTTTTGCCTTCCAGAAGAGCATGGACATATAGGTTCAAGCATTTTCTAGGAGGTGTTCTTATAGAGACTGTGCTATTTCCTACAGATCAAAAACATGGAGTACCTCCTTAATTTATCAATGCAGATAGATGAATTCCCATACCTAAGAATGTTCCCTTACTCTATTTTACTAGTACAGATACAGCATCTAAATCTAGCCACCTTCTGTGATGGAAAACGCATACCCACTCCTAGAAATGTTAAGTATACTACAAATGCTATAGTACTAATATAGTGAAAAAGAATAGAAGTGCTTAATGAGGCAAAGCAGATTAATACTTAATTTCACAGTTAATCTCAAGTAGACCCATGTTGTGAAGGAAGCCTGATCTTAGATTAGTAGTGCCTATCTTTTTTGCTATAAATTGTAATCATTCTGTTTTCATTATGACTCACTTTCTAAGGATAATTCCAGGCACATAGACTTACTACTGTGATTTCATCATCAATACAGCATTCAATAGTAGGATTTTATTCAATAGTCATTGCTGGTAGTAGTTGAGATAAGCAAGGCCAAACCTGTCCGTATGCTTTGAGCTGGTGGTCTCACGATAAGCATAGCGTTCTGAGACCAGAGAGAGAACAGGAGTGCTGGGGTGGAAGCATATGAGGGCAGAGGGAGTGAAGCAGCTGCTGGTTTTTGCTCCAGATGCCAAACCAAAGCTTTAACCACTGGCTGTCACTGAGGATTCTATGATAACTTTCACAAGAACAGTTCAATGCACTTCACTCAGTTGTCACTTCTTTCAAAAACACTCCTGTGCAGTGGTGTTCGTGTGGAATAGAAGTTGAATTTCACCATGGAGATAGTTACATTTCAGTGGTGGGTGAAGTGATCCCAGCAGACTTTGTAAAGCACTTTGGGATTCTTACAGATGAAAGGTGCTATACAAATGTCAGGTATTGTTATACACCACTTAGGAGAAATGTTTCCATTTATTCCCCTGGATTTACTGTTGAACGTTTTGAGATAATCGCCATTGCTGATAATAACAGTTAGAATAGAATACTGAAGGCTGCAGACTGTGTAGATTTTTCTGTATTCTGCTTGTCTGTAATAGGAGGTTGCATACTGATAAGGAATTTTTTGACAGTGCAATTATGGAGAACTAGCAACTTTTCATATTATGTAGTCAAGGTGCAACTGTCATATTTACATGGCTGCACCATTTACAGCCTAGGATTATTGAAAAGATTCAGCAAAAAGGGAAAGTGCTTTCATGATGGTAGTCAAATCAGTATAGCACTTTATTTGGGCCACTTGTTTTACTGTATTATCACTCTATATTTGTCTAAGTTCTACTCATTCATTTTATCTATAGTCTATTCAAATGCGTGACAGATTTCTAGCAATGCTTATCCAAGCGCTTGTTAGAATTTGTTAGAGATTTCACTGTTTATCTTACCACAGGTACATATGGTTTTACTTTTTTACTTTATTTAGCATAACAGAATTCATAACATAGTCCAATACTGACTATAGTAGGAATGTAAAAGGCTGTTTTGCCAGGTAGATTAGTAACTTCAAGTTGCTTATGTTCTCTCTTATATCACTTATTCCTATGCTTTAACAAATCAAATGGCCCTTTTAACATTGGAAAAGAATCCTATGCTAGCAGTTCTCTCAACTGTATAATACCTGAAAATAAAGACTCTAACATTCCCTCTTCATCATCTGCTTCCCAAGGCTCCTTGTATTTCTACCTTCCAGTTGGTTTATCTCATTAACCCACTGGCTGTGCCCTTTCTCATTATCTTCTGAACATCAGGGAGAGAAAGGAGTAAGTCTATATTAACCCACTACTTGATGCTGACAAGCTGGTGCCTCTGACCCCTTTTAGTTTAGGCTGAGTAAAAGTAGGTGGAGGACATGGCTTAGGACTGAATGCCTGATAAGAAATCATGTCATCTAATGTGGGACTCATTTTTTCAATACCTTGCAAAAAAAAAAACCTGTGTACAAGGGAGTTGAATCTATCTCTAAAGAAGTCATGCAAGCCTCCCTCCTACTTTTAGTATGTTTTAGTACCTTTGGAGAAACTGTAAAAGCATTAACATGTATAGAACTACCTCTTCTCCTAGCTAGCTAACAAGGACACTTTCCTGGTTAATCCAAAAAGTCTAGCTCCAGGGAAAAGAGTTAAATGTTTAGGAAAATCTAACGTTGCTGAGGTCCATCTTATTGTCCCATCTCCCTTTCAAGAATTCCAAGAGTGAGCTCAGTGGAGGACTTTGCCCACATGTACAGGATTGTGGTTATGGCTATATGTATCCTACGCAAATTCCCATAAATCCTTTCTTCCTAGCATATTGACCTACCTTTTACCTTCAGCAGCTCTGGTCAAAATTACCATAAAAGATCAGAGTGCAGCTTGGAGGTCACTGTGACCATAATTTGCCCATGCTAGTATATTTACTCTTGTTAATAGAGTTTAATTCTTCCTAGTCTTCCTTATTGCTGCTTTTACCTTGTTCTCTCCCTATAGAAGTTTAACCCCCGAGTGTCATTGAAGGAAGAAAAAACTCAGAATTCTAGGAACAGTGTGATAGATCTGTCACACACAGAATGAAGAAAGAAGTCCACACAAATCTACAGATATAGGCACAGTGGAGTAACAAAAGTTTTTTGGTTTGGGTTTTGTGGGCTAACCAACAATATCTGTGTAAAGGACTTAAAGAGAAGGCACTTTTTAGTAAGAAAACTAAAGAAATCAATGAAGTATTTAGTCAGATACGTGATTTAAGACGTGAGGAAAGGACTTTCTGAAACATCTTACAAAAGGAATTTTAAAGATAAAGGTTTCATCATGCCCAGGCTTAGCACAGCAAAAACCAAATGCATGAAATGTCTTTCAAATATCAACACTTCAAGTGATATAAAATCCTAGAGTGTTTAGTTGAATAAGCAAGTAAACATAAGAAGACTCATGTTCATGTTATGATAGATGGTGGATTCGCCTAACTCTTCCCAGAGATTTCTTTATGGAAACCACCAAAGAACCTCTGTAATTTAATCACTAGCCACTGCAATTGGCTGACTGCCTGTTAATTGCTCAGATGATTCCCAAATTGTCAGACCAAAAGTCCACCCAGTGATTCATTGGGCTGTCACTCCATATAATGAAAGCAACAAATATAAGAAACAGTGGCTGGAATGAACCTTCCCTTGTAATGTCATCTCCGATTTTTTCTCAGGATCCAATCCATTAAAATTGTTCAACCTCTCACTGTTGCTTACCTCACGTTCCT
This sequence comes from Gallus gallus, assembly GCF_016699485.2. NCBI lineage: Eukaryota > Metazoa > Chordata > Aves > Galliformes > Phasianidae > Gallus > Gallus gallus. The sequence continues at coordinate 8,440,540 of NC_052541.1, read as the reverse complement.
AAAGAGCAGTTTTAAGTTATAATCCAAGGTGATTCTGCAAAAAAGTCACCAAGGAAAGACATGCTGTGATTGCTCTGCCTAAAAAGTTTGCTCAGGGATAACACAAATTTATCAACATTTTACTGTGTAATTTTTGTTTTATATTTTACTGACAATATGCAGTGATCACCCATCTACTCTTACAAAACATCAAGGTTGGGCCTTGTCACTATTTCTGTTCTACAGACAAAGTATCAGATACACTACTTTTTGCTTCCAGTGATTAAGAAGTATTTCCTAACACAAGGAACTAACATTTTTACACTTTTTTTTGTGATAATTTTTCCTCTGTGCCCCATGAGTGAATACTTCCAGTCACACATGTGACACCTGCTTTTACTTCCCAGGGCCTAAAGATGATCCCACAAAGCCTCCCCGAGGTTTCAGCCGATGCTGCAAAGAGACCGAGGCTGAAAAGACAGTTTTGATTCTGGGTGTCTATTCTGTGGCTTCTCTTTCAAAACCTCTCTGCACTTCTTAGACAAAGCAAATGTCAGAGAGCAGACAATTCCATACAATTAAAGATATTTGTACCTCAAAATGTATTCTTTCAGGATAATTCATAATATTTTTATGAGGTACTGTAATTAGCAGAGCCTACAGCACAAAACCCTACATTGTGCATTCCACTACCTTTCTCTGCACTTCCCATCGACAAGGATGCTCTGACAACAGCAACTTCTAGCTGCTTCTCATTCTGCAGGGAAACGTATTTATCTTGGTAAATCTTAATGTTTTTGGATCTTCAGAAACTGCACGTGTCCTGAAACGTAGCACAATAGAAAAAAAATAGTAGCAATTTAATTTACAGAAAGAAAATGTCATAATGGACAAAGAACAAACTGTGACATCTATATTCGCAGGCAGATAAAATACCTTGCCTTTTAAAAACTGACTTTATGATGTTACAGGCTTGTTTAAGAGTACATGTAACTAACCTGATATCCATCTTAAAAATAATCTTACTCTCAGTTCATTTATGACAGTAATATTCTTAAGCATGGAGATATGGAATAAGCTCACCGGTGTGAATTTCAAGGCTTGAGTGCTGCTGCCATCTACATGGCAGGAAGACTATAAACTGAAACAAACAACAACAATATGTTTGCTGCATTGTACTTGGCACACTATTTGCCAGTGTGGCTACAGAAAATGAAGTTATGAAACTGGACAGAATATTTGATTGCCTTAACTTTCTGTGTGGGAAATTTGTAGTGATTTAGAGTTCCCCAGATAAGAGTTCCCCAGATCCATATTAACAAGAAATTTACAAATTATTTATATAAAATCTGAGAATAGATAAGAAAAATACAATTATTTTACTAGTTCTGGATACTGCTAGTATGTTTCTGCTGAGTACTAAGCTTTCAAATGCTAAAAATAAATACAAAAATAATTCTCTCAGTTGCTGTAAAAATGGAGGGAGCGATGTACTTAATTAAACCACATATATTACTTGAGTGATGGTACTTTTCCTGGCTATCTTACTGAGCGTATTGCCAGAGGAAGAAAAATGGCTTTTAGCCCTACATTGTGAGACACTTAACAAAAAATCAGGCTACAAAGCTCTGTTCTTTAGCTGAAGTTAAATTATAAATTATAAATCATAAAGCAATTGAATTAGTCCTGTGTAGCAATTTCATCATGTATACAGTCCACCCTAAAAAAACAAACAAACTAACTAACAAAAAAAAAAAAAAAAAACCCAGCAAATATTTAGGTATCCTAACATTTAATATTGTTTAAGAACATGTGCTGCTTCATCTTGGCAGGTATATTTGTACTTACCGATCATACTGTAGCCAGAATTCACATATTCATCAGAATGTGAAGAAGGCAGTGTTTACATGAGGTACCTTTATCCTGCAGCACAGCTCCTGGTCAGCCTTTAGACTTTCCAGCAGCTGCCATTCAAGAAATAATCTTCCCATGGTCCTCAATTAGACAATTCTGCGTTATCGTTTTTTTTTTTCCTTTGGTTGCATCCATCCCTGTGTTATATCTCAAATAATATTGCTGAAGGATCTGTAATAATAATTACTTGGAGATCAATGGACTCAAATTGTAAACCAATGGAGTCTCTAGTAATACTACCAAGAGCTTTGCCCAGCACTTCATACTGGCGTTTCCATGAGTGAGGGAAAAGGGAAAGATTAATTCTTGAAATTCCTCAGCATGCTTTTATCGTACAAGAATGGCCTGTAAAATTCAACATAAATATCTGAAACACGAGGAGCAGGACTTTTTCTTCACAGAACCTCCATCAGGAGTGTGCATATTTGCTAGCTGTTCAGTGTTGGCACAGCGACTTTGAGATTTATGTTCTAGCTCACACCCCTAGCTTGCTTTCACAGAACATGCTCTTTCAAAAGGAGTAAAAATATGAAGTGATGCTCTTTGTTACACCCTTTCCCATTTTGTTTCCAGAATTTTCAACACTTTTAGATCAGTCAGATTTGCAAAATCATTTCTGTTTATAGATTTCTGGTGCTTTTTGGAGCTTGTGGTTCTGTTACATAGTGGTCTTATTGAAGAGTTTCACTGTCTTCTCTCTGAATCTTATGTAAGTTCTTGAAGTTCTGTGCCAATGTACTTTAAGGCCATTTCCCACTGTACTGGGGAAGAGCCTTGTTTAATAAAATACAAAAAAAAACCAACAAAAAAAACAAAAAAACCCCACAACCCAGGAATGGAAGTACAGGAGATTTCAAAACATAATGGTTTGTATTTAAAGCCATTAATGAATGGTTCAATATTTAGGGACGTTTTCAGGCAAAAATCTCCACCAGTGATCATTTAACAAACATGAATCATTTGGAAAACTCAAAATCCATTGAATTAAAGAGATGTCAAAGACTTTAGGCTTGGGCTTATAATAAAGAATCAGTAGATTTTTTTTTTTTAATATAACAAATTATAAGCATAACTATAGATATGCTTATAGGATTTGAAAGCCAAATATCTATTTTCAAGAAAGACCCTTTCATAAAGCATACTAAAGCTCCAATTTTGTGCTGAGATAATGTTGGTGTAATTGTGGCTTGCCACCAACTTACCTGATATCTCACCCATCCTCCTGCCCTGAGCTGCTTGTTACTCCTCTGATCCATGCACTGAGACTGGCATTCATGTTGACACAGCACAGTCATATGAGTGCAAGCATAAGTGAGGAGACATAAAAAACATAGGCTGAAGTGGGGAGAAGCTTCTCTGTTTAGTGGTAAGATGTCCTTGTGTTGCTTAAAACACTATGAATTGATAATTTGACTTAAGAGTAAAACACCGTATGACTTCTGGAGGAAGCAAAAAATAAGGCCTCACTCCCTAAGCAGCATAGGCTTTCATTAAATTTTTATCCCATACCTAAAATTTTGGACAAGTATTCTAAAATATTCGTATGTGACTTCTTTTGGTAGGATTCCTGCAATGTAACACAACAGAGAAATACATTCATAATTACCTTGCAACTTTGTTGTAAAATCAATCTCCATAACTATGAACAGAATGGCACATCACAGTGCATTAGTACAGAAATATTTCTTCAGTTATTATGGCTTATAAGAAACAATTGCAGGAGGTTAATATGTATTTTTCTACGGAGCTCTAAAATCATCACTTTGATACACAAAGATTTTTCTAAGCAAGAGTTCATCCTGAGCATATAGTGTTTAGCTGGTTACTTGAAAGGCATCCAGACCACACTGGAAGTAAATTCATTTTACTGGGACATAAATGTACCTAATAAGAAAAATTCTTGTCTTCTTCCTGTGGTGACTTAACAACCGATGGGCAGCTCAGCACTGCCACACCTCTCTCCTCCACCTCCTTAGTAACACAGAGGGAAAAAATACAATGAAAGAAAAGAAAAGCTTGTGGGTTGAGACAAGGAGCAGTTTAATGAAAGGAAAAAAAAATGCAAAGGTCATGTGGAAGCAAAAGGAGAAAAATTATTCATCCAGTTCTTGGAAAGCAAGGCCTCAGTACACTTGAGAAGGCCAGTGCTTTCACAGAGTTCCCCCTTTCACCTTCTTTCAGCCAGTTTTTATTGCTGAGCATTACATCATACAGCATGGAATATCCTTTGGTGAGTTTAGTTCAGCTGTCCTGGCTGTGTTTCTCCCCACCTTCAGCCCACCCCCAGCCTGCTGACCTGTGGGGCAGCAGGCCTGGAGATACAAGTGCAGAGCACAGCTAACTCCATCCTAGCCAGACACAGTACACGTACCTTACTGATACCACAATTATAATTAGCACAAAGCACACATAAGCACGTAGCAAACACCAGTCATCACTGCACAACCTGTTCCAAGGGCTGTCTGTATTGGCAGTCTGCTGATGTGCACTGCTTTGACGAATTAAAGACAAGCAGTCAAATATTGTGCTGCACGAATGTAATTGCTGCCGCAGCAATACTGGGCGTTACAGACAATGCCAATTCCTTGAGCTATGACATCTTTCTGAACACACTGTTTTTAAAAATACCTTGCAGAAATGGTTTTAGGAAATGTGCTACCATTGTACTAAGAACATAGCTGGTGCAAGTCAGTAGGTACTGATGCAAAGCAGTAATGTTTGTAGTGAAGGGAGATGGATGTTTCAGTGCCAGTGGAAGATTACTGCAGCAAAATAGAGATGACTGTTGATGAGGGTGTGTGGCGAAGAAAATAGCAAGGTTCAAGCACTGTAGTACATTTGGTTTACTGTCCGCAAATTTCTTGTAGTAACTTCCTGTAATTGTACTTGTAACTTTATTTTCACCTTCTTGGTATTTTCATCTTTGATTTTACCACGAAGTTTAAGAAGGGGGTATATGTCAGCTGAAGGCATGTGCTGCTCTTGGCTATGTAGAACTTGTGTTATGCAAGTATAAACACATCAGTAAAATTACTACAGACATCCAGCACGATAAATGAAAGATTGAAGCCATACCACTCCACGCCTAGATTGTTCAGTCACCATAATCAAATACAAGCCTGTATAAACAAAAGCTATGGTTTATATACGAAAATGACTCGTACTAATGACTAAGAATAAGGAAAGCTCATGGTGTGATTTTTGGGTGGTCCTGTGTGGATCCAGGAGTTGGATTCAGTGATCCTTATGAGTCCATTCCACCTTGGGATATTCTGTGATTCTATGAAAACTCCTCCTGAAACATACTATATATGTAAAACATACTGACTTTTCTATACAAGATGTCATTTTATGCATGGTATATATAAATCCAGAAAAAGAAAATTAAGTATCTTTATCTGCCCTGGGCTTCAACCTATTTTAATGGCGTATTTTCAGCGGAATGACGATTCAAATGCTACTTCTTACAATGTTGCAGCCAAATTCAAGCCATAGTAATGACCACAACAACCTGGTTTGGTCACACCTACAGCCACAACATTTCCCCACAAGACAAGGCAGATTATGGCTAACATAACAGGAAGCATAATATCAGGCTATGATTTCCACCAACATACAAATCCACATGATACCATCTAGAGGTCTCTTTGACTTCATTAGCCCTTCTACTATACAGAAAGCAAATGTGCTGCTCAGAGTGGCAGACCAGCAGAAATTCCTCAGACTTAGGCGATATATGAGTCTGCAAATATTTTCCAAGCACAATCATTTTTTTAAAAAGGACAAAGTTGTGTATTTTTTTTTTCCCCATGAGCACAAACAGCAATTCAACAAAGTGCATCACTTGAGAAGAGAACTCAAATGGGCTTCTTCATCTTCATACCAGAGCACCTTTCTTTAGGTTACACTGCTGGCAGTATTTATAAAAGGAAAATTCACATGCTAGACACGACCAGACTTAAAATCAATTTCCCATGCAGACCTGTGAGCACAGAGTTTTTTATATTTTATTGTTTCTAAATATTCCAGTGCATTTTTCCTTTAAAGAAAAAAAAATACTCTATTTTTTCAAATTAGCCAAATGCTTTTCATTTTGCTTAGTGTTAAAATGCTATTGGCAATAAAACTGAGAAGAAAGGAGAGAAAAAAATAAGTTTGATTATTTAAATTAATTGCATTCAAAAGAATATTCAAACTGAGGCAAGAGTTTTACAGTCAATCAACGTTTGAAATTACTACTGTAGCTAGTGAAAAACATCTAAAATAAGGACTTGATATTTTCTATGTTAGAAATATCAAATTAAATCAAATAACTGTAAATCTATTAGTGGGAGAAGTGTGAATTGAATTAGGAAATCAGCAAAGAACAGCTGACATTATGGAAGATATTTCTTCTGAAAATGAAGTGCTTAAGGTATAAAATAATAACCACAGTAAGCCATCCCATGTCCATTCCACCTTTATCTTATGTCTTGGCTGCTCTTGGGCATCTTCGTATTCTTTCAGCTAAGTGGGGTCTTCTAACACACCTTACAGGAGCACACCTTAGATATCCAGGGATGTGCCTTCATGTCGTCTGGAAAAGAAAAAAATGTATTTTGTTAAAAAAAAAAAAAAAAAAGTTATTTGAAAATCTTTTTGTAGATTTTTGTAGATATTTTTTGTAATGAAATTAAGACTTTCAGCACCAACGCAGTAATGTTAAAAAAAATCACAGATCTACACCCAGAAAATTTCTATTCTATTCCCACCATAACTGCAATACTACATGAGGCAATATGGAATCCAAAATAGCTTAAGAGAATGCATAGCCTTCCTCAGAGTTTTTCTACAAACCAGTCCTCGTCTTCATCTTTTTGTTTTTAATGAAACACTTTCCAATAGATAAGGAAAAAGTAATTTCAGTTTAAAGTCAATAGGTTATTTACATTTCCTATGGAAAAAGCATTTTCAAATTACATATATATATTTTTTTTTTCAACAGAAATAATCCAGCATTAGCTGTATACAGTAGTAGTAAGAAGCTTTATTAATAAGGCATTAATAGCTAAATTTGTAAAGAGTAATATCAGTCATCTGTTTTTAGCTTCATGACTTCTTCCCATTTAATGCATATATATATATTTACAACCGGAATTTAAAGTATTACTTAAATTAGAAACACTGCTTATGTAGATTCAGCACTCTTTATGAGTACATGAAGCATGCTGCTCTTTCCCAGTCTAATGGCTATCTTCTCAGTTTGTCCTATTGTCTGTCATCTCTCTGCCTATCTATGTTTTAGGCACAAAAAGAGACACATTTTCCTGTTGTCAACTACATAATCTTCTGGTTTTACAGTTTCATTTACAAGGTAAAACCAAACCAAACCAAACAATGACTCAATACTAGTAACTCTGAATGATGATGGGACACGGCAACACATCTAATGCAGTGAAATTCTTATGGGCCTAATTTCTGGAATTACTCCTAGACACTAATATTTCACACTCAGCTGATGAGTATCTGTTCTTGTTATATCTCCACATTCTCATTTCTATTTCCTGCGGTTCCATCTCTAACAGATTGTACTTTGGGAGCAGTCAAAGATCTCTCCCATCTCTGTGTCAAGGTCTACCTAGGATGTGCAACTATGGCTGACTGTGAAGACTGTATTTTCACTGTTATCTGTCATATAATCAGAATCACATTCTGTCCTGAAAGAAGAATGAAAAAATTAATATCTACGATGTTTTTGCAGTGAAGATATCACAGAGAGCAATCATGAGCTGCAGAAGGGACAAGCTGACTCAGCCAAACTTCCTGGCTATTGAAGGCCATACATACATTCTTATCATTTACAAGGTTTTCATCCAAAAGATAGAAAAAATTCAATTCCAATCTACAGCTTTCAACTTTTGTTTTCTTTTGTTTGATCTGTTCATGCTCAATTTTCCTCCATTACCAAAGAAAGCAACAACCTATTGCTTGATCTACTGCAGTATTTCTGTTGGGGGAAACAAGAGGGAAGGAGCATCTGTGCCTACACTGTTCCTCCTGACTTCCATTTAAATCTATTATTCTAATCTCATGAGAGTTATGCTTACAGAAGCCTCTTTAATGGGACTGCAGCAGATATGGAAACTAAAACATCTGCAGTTGTGTAAACTCCTGCTGTGTTCCTCTCAGATTCAGACTGACAAAATTCGGAGCACTTTCAATACCCTTAAAACTTAAGCAACACCCTATAAACAGGATTATCTGCCCTCTAAGGTTGTGAATTTTCCACCATTGTTTACACAAGACTATTTGGGTGAATAGCTCAGACCTAGAACTCAGACATCTAAGTTTGATCAGTTTCAGCTTCTTTCTTGGTTTCTCTACGTGTGGAAAATTTGACTGCTGAAATGGAAAACAATGCTGTGAATATTTATTTCTACTGAAGAACCATTCTAAGGTGCAGTGAATTCTTCACAGTAGTTTAATGTGATTAAAAGTTAAATTCTACAAAAATCTGTTGCAATTCCTATTTGATTATTATGTTCAAGGCCAGAGCAGAGTTTGGAAAGCCAAAGCTTTGCATATCAAACAGAAGTAGTCCTCAGCATGTAGGGAAAATGGCAGTGATAAACCTACTATTAGGCATCTGAGAGAGAAGCCCAGTATCTCCTCTGTGTGAGGGCTAAAATAGATGTGAGCCACTATCACAGATAATGGCAGCTTGTAGGCACATGAAGGGAGAAACTAAAATCTATTTCACTTAGACAAGAAACTGCAGTCTGACATTTACCTGTGTCCATCACACATGAAAAGTGTTTGCTGTGAATTATCCAAGAGAAAAGTGCAGGTTGAGGGGTTTCATTTCCTATCTAAGTGTAGCTTGAATCACACACCAAATACAAGAAATCACAGGTAAATCTTCAGATTGGGGTCTTGATTAGTCAGATGGATTCCTGCCATCTGACTATAGGCCTTTTTTCCATGACTGCTGGAGGCCTACCTCTGGAGCAGTAAGAACATGTACAGGCACATAAAGAACGTGAAAGTAAAATAAGCAGAGTACTCTTTATGTGATTTTAGAAAATTTAGATCACTTCGAAAATAACTTTCACTCTTATGTTAGAGGCTACACTTTTCACTGGTAGAAAGCACAGTAAACAGATACATCTACTAATGGCTATGTACCTCCAGCCTTATTGATGCTGGTGGAAGATGCAATAAAGAACCCTTTCTAGAAATATTTGGAGTTCCTTTCTGGTATGTTGTTTTACTTTTATCTTTTTCTCATAAGAAGAGATAATAAAGTGAAGATATTTCTTAACATCACTTTTGCATGTATAATAGCATATTCTAAGTGAAATGCAACAGATTCTGCAAAACAAACTTTCTGACAACTCTTTAGTTAAAGCTTCTAAATGATTGTCAGTTGTCCTGACTTTGAATATGAGAGAGAGAGCTAAATTCACAGGTTCCACCAAATCAAATGCTGACCTTCCAGGCAGTCTTAAATTCCAAGATCCATTTCAAAGTCAAAACACCTGAGAAACACTAGAGAAAATCTTACCCAACTGAATGCCATATTATTGTTTCAATGTTTGCTACTAAAAGTAAGTAGTAAGTTTTAAGTGAACGTAGTCTGTTATCAAATCTCTCCTTTCAAACATGCACTTCGGTCAGAAGTGTCTTAATTTCTTATCACAGAATTTCATCCGCACAAGGAGCAATAAATAATTCATGTTCCTAGCTCTTTGTTGTGTGTCCCTGAACTGCACAGAGCTGGAAGGCTGACAGCTGTGTCAGGACAAGCACCAAAGATCTGACATGACAAGTGACTAACAAGTTTCTTTCAGTCTATAGCGAAAGAAGACAATGGCATAAAGTGCAAAAACGAAATCCTGAAACAAAATGAAACTGTTTCTTTCTCTTTACCTAAGTGTTTGCTATGAGCTTATTTCCGACCCATAACCTCTGGTCATTTTATAGTACTGCCCAACCCCCTTTACTCCTCACATTCGCCTGGCCATTTACGCCTGTCCACGGATCAATATGAGCAATTCTTGGAGAAATACGATGTCTCCATGACAACCAAGCCACAAATTCTCAGTGGAAAGCAGTGAGACCAGTAGTGAAATCTCCTGAGGTTTTCAGACCTATAAGACAAGATGTCTTAAAATGCAGGAATGGACAGAAACAAAAGCCAGAGTAATTCATTGTTTATTACCAATTTAATGATGTCAGATGGACCGCACGGAACTCAGTTTTTAAGTTTAGATGCTTTATCAACATGTATTTTTGCTAGCCAACATTCACCTCCCGACAGTTTTTTTTTATCCTTTCCATTACTTCACATAGACATGCAGAATGTAGAATTGGTATTCAAGTTCCCATCCAAATGTGTGCACTTTGCCACTCAGAATAATTTAAATCAAGGTTCAAATTAATGTTATCTTTAACGTACATTAATTCTCACCTCAACACTTTCACATCACTTTGCTTAAATTCTTTTTCACCTTAGAACAGATCAGATCTTGGACAACCCACACTTTCACACAGTCATTGTAGACGAGACTACAGATGGTTCCTGAAGGACGTACCATGCACCACAGAGAGTTTGAGATAGCCATGGCAAAGAAATTACACTGATCTCCTTCCAAAGTACATTACATATTTCTTTCTAAATCTCATACTGCCTTCTGCTGTACAGCAGTGAGTTCAAGCCAACATGGCTTTAAAATGAATACAAATTTACAATTCATTGGTTTCAATTATTCTAACGTATACTTGTGTTCATTTCTGTGGAAAAGATGAAAAAGGAATGTAGTTCAAATCAGGTATATGACGGCAGTTGAACTCCCAAGGAATCTTGGAGGAGTGGAGTGTGCTGAAATATAATCCCCCAGACAGGGGTCCTTTCTGGGTTCTGAGATGACTTAGGGGACCTGACATGGATTTCAGACTGCACCCTTTGACTGAAAATTAAATCTCAGCAGTGTTCCTTGGGGAAGGATCAGGGGACTGTTGGCAGCTGCCCCCTGTCAGCACAGGCTGCAAGATTTGGAAATCTCTTAACTAAGCTGACAGGCCACAGAGACGATGAATCAAAAATATGATACACGGATCAGCACACAAAGATGCAAGAGGGTACACAGAAACCAGATAAAGCAGGGGAGGAAAATACTGAGTGAAGAAAGATGTTTAACTCTTTCATTATTGAGTAGTATGAGCAGGTTTCATATATGGTGTATGTGGGTCAAGCTCATAGACTGTTTATAAGATTTTAATATTTAGTTGCATAGAATGTTTTTAATCAACTGTGATTGGATGTACTTCATACTTATTTCCCCTTGGGATTCATTTGATGAATTTCTTAGATACTCCATAACTAGGAAGATAATGATACTACATGAAGATAAATCTTTTAATCACCAAAAATAATGCACTTTATGGATGTTCTTGTATTTAACTGAATCAATGTTAAGAGTCATTAAAATGAAATAATGATTGTGAACTGATTTAGAGAAAAGAATCAAGCTATTTAACACTACTAATTTGCTTTCCTCCAGAGATAGTGTTTGAATGTCCACTGCTAAGTTTAACTGCAGTATATACAGTGCTTCTAATTTTCCATAACCTCATTCTACATTCAAAGGGTGAGACATTGCATAGATATTAACTAAGAAGTATAGTCCAAAACTAATTATAATGAACTAGTTGTGTCAGCTTTCTTTTTGGTCATAAAGACCTTATCCTTTCTAAGACCTGAATTCCTGATGAAAGAGAAAAGGATAACACTGTGACCCCTAGAGGTGACCATTAATTTGACACTGCAGCTGCTAAAAAGGAAACAGCATTACAATGTGCCTTTTTTACGGACCCAAAAGCTGTGTCAGATTTATCACTTGATACTTGGTAACTGTCTTTAAATGGTTCTCACCTGGACTCTCAGATTCTTCTAAGACGCATCTGTCAGGTGCATCCTCCACATCTTGGAAGTTTGCTGAGTTTGAGCTCTTGTCATGCTTCAGTACACTAACTGGAGCAATAAAGAATAAAAACAGGAGAGGGAGAGATGTAATTTATATTCAGAAACAAAGACTTCCTGATATTCTGCAGATCATTCAGTGTTGAAGATGTATTTTATAAACACAAGTAATAGACCAAAATAAAACCCAAACTAAAGATACTTATATACAGCCATAACACTGTTGAAAAGTCTATAGACAAGAATTCATCTGGGGAGAAGTTTGAGGCATTGGCTCGATCCTAAAATAAGAACATAATTTCATAACCATAAAAAGTGCTATCCTGTTTCACAAAAGAATCCATTATACAACATCAAAGACTAGTTAGCTGGTTTAGTAATGGGTGGAGACATTTAGTAGGAAGAAAAAAATACATTAATATGAAAATATATTGAACAATCTGGAATGCACAATAAAATCAGTTCTAACTCAACATGCAGTAGAATACAGGCAGAATTACAGTTTAGAGATGTTCAAATTTGATTTCTTCTTTTAATTAATTGCTAATATTTTCATTTTTGAGCAGGGAAATATTTTCATGGAAGTAATCATTTGTCAGCATACAACTTGTAGCTTTTTTGGCTTTCAAACAAATTCCACATAGGAATAAACTGAAAAGTTTAGGGGTATTTCTCTTGACGCTGTTCATTTCTTTCTCTTCTACTCTTATGAACACAAAGCTACAACACAAAAAAGCAGACTAAGGACTAAATCTCAAATATTCAGTCCCCTTAAAACTCTTAGTTGATCTCATTTCTTAAGGAAACAGTGGTGATCAGCATTAATAAAGACATTTTTTCTAATATCCGTAAAAGTAAGCAGGGTCCTAGACTTCAAGCCAGACCATGTTAGGTGAGGATCACAGTGACAACAATTACAGTTTTGTCCTGTATTCAAAACAAGAAATGTGCTCCCTTTTAGCATTTGATGGATTTTTTTTAACCAGATGTATATTTGCTGAACAATTACTTAATTTCAGAACCCATTTAAATTTTCCAAAAATTTGAGTGAATTAACAAAGCCTCAGTGTACTATTCAGATAGGAAGATGTCAAAATACACGTATTCCACTTTGTCATTTTGTACGTTCCTTTGGTTTACAGCTATTGATCCCAGGCCATCAAAATTCCCATCACTCTCAACTCTTACATTTACCCAGAATCCATTTGAACCAATCATGCTTCAGCACAACTGTGGAAGAAGATCCTTGAAAATGAAACATTAAAACATAATGAAATAATAAAATGTATGATAGAGACACTGTACATTTCATTTGGGAAAAAAAAAGTAAACAATAATAATAAGAAGAAAGTAGATTTTGCTAAGAATATCTGCCAGAGGTGGTAACTACGCAGCATACAAACTGCCCAGGAATAGTAGGAATGCAGGTTACATTTCTAACCTTACAACAAATGACAGTGGACTTGCATCAGTGGTCAACCTCTCCACATAAGGAGGAATATTAGTTCATAACTTTGCCATGGAAGTGTTGACAAAATAACCTGCATGAGGAACACTGACACTGAAGAATAACTTACAATAAATAAAATATGTTCTTTTTCATGAAAACGCTATGACACATGCAGGGAAAAAATATCTTCAAAGATCTTTGTTTTTCTCTCTGGTTTTTACGACATCTAAATAACTTTCAACTATACTATCTGAAGGCTAGGATTCCCACTTCAAAAAGAAAAACTGGAAACCACAAGTGTGCATATTATATTTAGACATTTGTTTTATGCCACATTTATTACAACACTTTTTCTAAAACAGTTCATCTTAACAAGTACTCAGCTCTGTTGTGCTCAGTGATAGATTGAGCCATTATAGCAACTTGAATTTATAAGTCAAAACTCTTCTGAAGTAGAGCAATAGGAAAATTTCCAACAGAGAATTCTGTGGTAAAAGGGAGAAAACAAAGCATACAACAGCACCTCTAGAGAGAAGGAAAAGTCACAAGAGATGTCCGCTCTAAAAAACATAGCATTGACCAAAAATTCAGAATCAGCCTTTTGAAATGGAAAGCTCCCAACTTCAGAATCAGCTGTAAATAATATTTTTATTCAGTAAACGACTCTGAGTTTTTCTTGGGTCTAGTTATAAGAAGCTACAGAATTTGAGTTTAGTTAAGGTAAGGTGATTCCAGTGGAAGAACAACAACAAACTGGCTTCGTGTTTAATTTAATATGTAACATGGTGCTAAAGCAAAATATTCACCTCAGAAACAGATCTTTTGTGGGGACAGACCAAACAGCAAATAAAGTTCACGGTACCCTGGTTTATGAAGTTACGTAACAGTGCATGCAGTGAGTTTTTTTTTTTTTTTAACATCAAGTTACATGCTTAAATTGAAGAGGAAGGTACCATAAAAATATTATAAAAGACAGAAGAAAAAAAGGGAATTGAAAAGTTAAAAATAACAAAAGAACAGCCTGGCCCAAATGAAGTATGAAAGCTTAAAAAAAAAAAAAAAAAAAAAAAAAAAAAAAACCAAAAAAAAAAAAAACCCAAAACATTATGTAATTCTTGAAAAAATATATTTTAAAAATTACATTTAAATAGACATCTACTTTAATGTATTATAGAACTTATGTTCAAATGTTAATAGGGGAAACATAGTTCTGAATTTCTCATGGTCTCCACCATGCCATTGGTGGAATTTCAGAACTAATGGAACCACAAACAGTACAATCTTTACTCATTCTGAGGCTACCCTGTCCTATATTGGGCTTAAATGAATCTTAACACTACTTTTGATTCTGTTCGAAAGATAATTTTTGTAGCCAAAGTGATGTAAATGTCTAGAATGTAAATAAGCCCCAAATCTGCAAGTCAGAGAAAAAAGTTAGGAAACAGCCATTTCTGATAAAATGACCGCAATTCAGTTTTAGTACTGTTCAGTGAGATGGAATTTAAGTTGCTACATGGATAATAGAAATTACTCTTGTTAAGTAAGGTAAAAGAACAAATTTCATAGAGGCAAATGATATCAAACAGTGTATTAAAATGAGTTACATCTTCCTTGTATAGAACCAGTCTTTAGAACTGCAGTAATTTTTTCCTGATACATATTAATAAGCTTTTAAGAGTTGTTTACTGAACTCATCTTACGTTCTAGCATTAAAAAGAAAACAACCGGCAAAATAGGTGTAAAATTTAGAATAGCAAATGAATGCTATCACAGTATTCAATGAAACATTTATGTAAACAGCTCCCAAATATTTCAGATGAAAAGAAGAAAACCAAACAAATTATTTCCATAAAAAGACAACAGACTCATCTGTGATAAGTCTATGAAAGAATGGCCTTTGTGTGAGAGTGCTGCAAAATGATAAGCTCTTTGTGATTTTGTACTAATCATGGCAACAGCCAATCACTGTCTTATTTCTGCATGTTCTGTTTGAAGTCCAAAGAGCCTTGATTCACTCAGGAATGAACCATCACATACCAAACACTAAATAACCTGTTCTTTATACCAATTCGCACAGGGCAGACATATTGGAGAAAGCTTGCAGAACAGCGGTGAATCAACACATTAACTTTTTTTTTTTTTTTTTTTTTAAATAAGATGCTTTGTTTATTCATGAGAGGGATTAATAATTTGAGGACAGTGTGCCTGCAGAGAAAACAATAATGTATTTGTCATTCAATACGTGACATTTCAAAACAAGCTGATAGGGCAACAAAAATTATTTCTCAATCAAAAATATTAGATAAGATTGGCTACAGGTCATAAATGTATTAAAGGTTCAATGCAAAATATAAAGTAACCCGAATCTAAATAAAATTGCAGGGAAAAGTAAAATAAAATAAAATAAAATAAAATACTGTTGATAATTTTTCATTTCTAAAGGATTTTAAAACAACTCTGCTGCAATGCTGCAATGGCAGTTCTAGGATGCACTGGGCCTACAGTTACATATTACACCCAAGGAGCTAGGCTGACAGCTGGGAGATGCTTAGGGTATCATTTTTAAAGGGTGTTTCTTAGTAAAGCTTCACCAAAAATTTCTCTAAAACTCCAAACTGAGTTACTGAGGTAATTCCAAAACTAGTCTTTTTTTCCTTCTTTTGTTGATTTGTTTTGTTTTTAACAATTAATAACTCTCAGTATATTTCTGTTCCACAATTTTCTACCACTCTTCCCTTAAACGTCTAGAATTTTCACACCCTACATTCTGACTTGCTTTAACATGGGAGGCTCTATGTTATACACATAGGGAACATCTCCTTTTGTTCATTTGGACAAGTCCCCGTGAGCTTAATATCAAGCCCCTGAGCTCTGGTATGAGAAAAGGTACACAAGCCCTGTGCATCTCCGTCACGCTTGTGATTAACAGTCCTTTGTTTCACCCTCTTTCAACTATGTGCTACATAGTTTTTTTCCATGTATTTTGATGCTAACCTAAAAGGAAATAATCATTTCACTAATACAAAAAATGCAAAAGGTATTCATGAAATAGTAGGTGAAATAGTGGCAGTACTTGCTACAATCATCTAGAAGCAAGAAAAGAAGAGAATGAAGGGAGCACCCTCCCTTACACTGGGATGAGAGCAGTGCAATGGAGCAGTGTACCAGTAGGCAGGAGCCAGCCTGGGGCTGTGCCCTTGGTGTTACCAATGCTGAATAGAGCACAGGGATGACCTCACAGGTTTTGCAGGTGATACTCCTGTTCACAGCACCTGCTACAGAGTTTGCCTTTGTTGCCACAGTGTGAACACTGTTGAATCATTCTCAATTGGTATCCAGATTGTTTTCTGAAAAACTGTTGCCTTGCTGTTACCTCCCATCTTGTCTGTATGCAAACTAAGTCCGTCTAGAAACTTTGATTTCCAAATTGAATTCAACTATTCAATTTTCAACTATTCAATTGAATTCAACAATTCAACTTCTGGGGGAGGGGGGAACATATCTCAGGCCATATAACCACTAATTCACTCCAGGGATGAAGGACCTCAGTTGCTGGTCCTTTCATAATTTTCAGTCCCATTAAAAATAAACAAACAAGAAATAAAGAAAACATTCTACTGATGTATTTAGTCAACACATAATTGTGAATGTCATGTCATTTTCCGATGTTTGAATGCCACACTCTCTAAATTTCCATCAAATTTTAATTTTAAAAATAGAGATTAAGACAGTAACCCTGCAAAATGTATAATTCTAAAGTGAATGCAGCATCACATGGGAGTTGGAACAGTTTTTGAAATAACCCAGCATGGAGTAAGTCACATTGGAAGCTAAAGTAATTTAAATCCTTGCATTAAATGCAGTAATAGGTCCTAATACTGACATGTATTACATGCACAGCTCATTCTGCAGAAATATGACCCACGCACCCAGAGGAGCAGGAGCCAACTGCTGCACTCTGGGAAGCTGTGTGCAAATGAAGTTCATTCCACTCCCTTCGTGAATTGCAACCAAAGAATTTATCTCCTTGTAGAAGTCTAAAGCCTGTTTTAAGATTTTTCTAGATTTTAAATTAACAAACAAACAAACCCACTATAAACTCCATTTCCCATCCTTCTCTATAACAACGAGGACAGAATTACTCCAGACAGGAAAATGAAAACTTTCAGTGATTTTTTTCACAACATACCTTGCAGTTTTATTCACCCAGAGGGACTTCCCTACTTCTCTCAACTAAAATATGGCAGTGTGTAACAAATTACATTCTCAAAGGACATCCCATTTTTGTTTCATTAGTGCAATGAAACATTCATTCAATTTTAAAGCAGTTGTCTCAATCTTAGTTATGATTTATACCAGAATGTGTCCATGTATTCTGTGTACTGGATATAATAAAATACCCAACTAGTTAAATTTGTCTCAGTGGGTTCTACTACAAGAAATAAACTTATTTCCCATAAAATTCCACACAGCATTTATTGCAAAGCTCGGAGCATATGCTTCTGTAAAACTTAGGAGGATTATGAAAAGGAAAACATAACCTCAAACCATCTTTAATTCTTCTATCACTACATACTGCTTTTTCTTCTCCATATCCTCTCTAGCCAGAAAGCCCACATTTATTTTTAACAAAACGTCATGTAGGACTGAATAGTTGAATCAGTCGATTATCATTATTAGCACCTCTTCTTTTATTATTATTAAATACATTTTTTCTTACAGGAATTAGGAAAGAAGGTCTAACTGCAGTTCTGGTAGTTACTAAATAAATGTCATCTCCTATTCTGTCTGTCCTTCTAAAAAATATAAAGCACATAAGAGAAATGGTATTGGATAGTCCATACTGTAGATATAACTGCCTACCAGTAGATCAATGTCTTCTCCAAAAACAACAAACAAATAAGGAAATCCATACTTCATATTTTTAAGATTACATTATTGCTAGTTTTTTTCATGAAGATAGATTTTTTTGGTATTCAAATGTAAAATGCTTTTAATTACTCCATTTATACACAAGAATTCTAGTTGTTGATTTCTTCAATTTTCTTTCAAAAAACAAAATGAAACAACAGTGTGCAGCACTTTGTGACACTCACATATCCCTGTGCATAATGTGGATCTTACTGCTTGCATACTCTTCCTGTCTCTTGATCAAAGCTTTCCAAAAGGCTTAATCCACAGGGAAAAAAATATATAGAGAATCTTTATTAACCTCTTCTGGCCAGATTATTGTTATTATTTTGCATTATGGCCTTGAAGATGCATTACTGATAGGGAGGTAAAGCCAACTCAGCACAGCATGAAGCTGCTGAATGGCTGCTGTATGAAAGTGGAAGTACTTATTTCCAGGACATTTCTGTGATGCTCCCTACTGTTAAAATGTTATCTGACTTTAAAAGATTTTCAGTTCAATTGTAAGCAATAAGTAAACTCAGGCAGTACAGTACTGTATACTGAAGAGTTTCACAAACTGGTCAAACAGGCATTATTCCAAGAAACTAATGTTGTATAGGACTGCTTCCTGGTGGCTGAGACCTCTGATTGGCAAAAGACAGCGGACTTTTCAGTCAGCAAGCTAGTTACCCATGGATGTGGCTTGAGGCTGACACACAGATTGACTGGTTCACACTAATTTACTTCACACAGATTCCATTTATCTCCTAGAAGATCCCCTGGCAGCAGCTTATAATGGCATATCCTAGGATGCCTGCCTGCATGAGTTTTTAAAGCGGCAGAGCTTGATGAATCTAAGTCCAGAAAACAGTTCACAGATTGAGGACTAGGTGCAATCAAAAAACATCAAGTAGCACAGCTGGGACTTGCTAGCTTGCTTGACTGGTTTGAGCAGCTGAGCATTAACTACGCTTGCTTTCCTGCTGGCAGCCCTGTGTCACTAGGACAAATAGGAGCACTACCTGACAAAGAAAAAGGAAAAAGAAAAAAAGAAAGAAAAAAAAATTATAAAAGAAAAAAATAGTAAAAAAAGAAGAAAAGGAAAAGGAAAAAAAAAGAAAAAAAGAAAAAGAAAGAAAAAAGCAAAAAAAATCAAAAGGAAGAGAAGAGGGAAGAAGATTATGGCATTACACAGAACGCTATTAACAGATGCAGGGAAAACTCATTAGAACATTTAATCTTTATGCAACTTGAGGATTATCAAACTAAATAACACTCTAGTTAGCAAGTTTTGAGGCTAGGAATCTGTAAAATTTCTTTTGGTCATGGTAAAAGTTAATGAGAAAAAAAAGAACTGAATAAATCTAAAGCTGATGCCATTTATTTCCTATTGAAAATAAAATTATTTTCAATCTGGTAACACATGTACTGTGAATAACAGTTACCAGTATACTGCCTTTTACAATATAACAAAGTGAGAGATGGGTCGATGTAATTCCTCACCTCCGTAGAGAACAACCGACTTCATTAGGGGCAGGCTTATATTTTTAAAAGGACTGAAAACACAAGCTTACACTATAGCTCTCAAAATTCAGGTAGACAGAGAGTATTTTTTAAAGTCCTTGTCAGAAAGGAAGCAAAATTAATATTATTGGACAGTAACATTTCTCAGCAAATGTACTGTGAGAGATACAAAGCACATTTAGTACTTAGGAGGTTAAAGACTCAGCTGTAGTGCTAGTTGATGAAAAAGTAGGATTAAGGCTTTAGTATGAGTCTTGACATGATCATGTTGTCTGCCTGCTGTCTTAAGCTTTGAAAAACAGCTGGGATCATCTTCTTCTAAGCTCCAACTCAAAGATGTTTAAGCAGTTCCCAATCCAATTAAACAGAGGTAAATATAAGGAAGGGCCCTACTGAGCCCAATCATCTTATTTCTTTAATGAAAAACAGCATAATTGTAGGTTACACAACTCCTTAATCTCACTTTAAACCTAACAGACTGCTGCCTTATAGTGCACATGGCAGGCCCAGTTAACCCAAGCATTCTATATTGGTGTGCTTAATTTTGGTCATTATCCTTTATTATGTTACTTGTAATCCTAAAAGCCTATGATTGTGTCCAGATATTTGGCAAGGATTGTACCTGGATATATAGGGATTCCTCTTCCAAGAGTAATGGATTAATTGGATACTTCTGTGTGAGTAGTAGTTGGTTTTGTAGTGAAACTGCTGTGAAATTTTTAATTTGTGAACACTGTTTCCTTTCTCTTCTGTCCTTTAAACAAGTTGTCTTTTTGAACATTAGCAATGGTGTTGTAGGAACCTTTATTCTCACCGCAAACATGATGGCACTACAAAAATAACACTTCTGTTCATAGTAGTCTGTTTACTAAAATCCTTGTCATAAAAATAGAAGGAAGATACAGAAATCCTATTTTTCAGGTGTAATTTCATGTTCAGTTAAGAAGTGGCTATCTCACACACACAGCCCCGTTATAGTATTATTACCTAAGGGCTTGGTGCATTCCATCCAGTCTAAACAATTTTGAGGTATGCATATACAGTCATGCAATGCAGTGTAGGAAATATTTGCCAAGGTGCGTATTTTTTCAGTGATTAGAGTTAATACTACAAAAGCAAAAATCCACATACGTAATCCTTCTGCTTTGTCCTACAAATATGCAATGGGACATTCTCCAAGGATGTAAAAGCAAATTCTCATCAGGGACTACTTCAAATACAAGCTCCTCATGTCTGTAGAAGCAAGAAGAAAATGTAAATGAGCAGGAGTGGACAGTTTGCAGTAGCTGTTACATTATGCATGATTCCTGACTGCACAGGATTTAATTAATGATTTCCAGTTACATGGTTAAATTTTGTAGTGAACTGGTGTTTAGGGCAGCAAACTGGCATCTGACAAATTTGTATTATTTTGTGCTTGCTCCCAAACATAAGCTGCTCCAATTAACTGTCCCTTTTCTTGTATTGTTGGAAACCTGTTTTGCATAAGTGGACAATGATTCTGGCCTCTGTTACAGAAGCATAACTCTAAATTAATTCTAACAGAGTTACACTTGTCATGCAATGGACAACAAAATCTGGCCGTGGCTGATCTGTAAAATAATTACATTAATAATGAATTTTCATCATTGCTTTCAGTAACAACAGACACAGATTTAGAAAACAGATCCTTTCACTTCAAGCTCTACTGAAATGAGGACAGACAAGTAACGGTGAAATAGTTAGTGGGTAAAAGAGAACCTCTCTCTAATACTGCTTCTTAACACCATTCACCTGCATTTAACTTTATACTTCAACCATCAGCAAGAATATCTGTAAATGGAAATAAGGGCCTGGACCTTCTGATTTGACATGGGTAATAAATAGGTAAAAAAGACACTATGGACACTGGCAGGGATCTAAGGAGGTAACTTCCAGTATCTCTGTGGTTCAGAGGCTGTGTGAAACCACATGTGAAGAACTGAAAAGCACTCTTCTAAAACTGCAGATGATATTTCTGTTGATACGTGAAACACGGTACAAGACTATGCTCTTACTGTAGTTAAGCTTCACAGGGAGATGAAGAGCCAACGAGTTACACGAGTGTGAGCTCTTCTATGCTTTTTTTTATTATTATTATTCAGGAAGGTGCTATTTTTCTGGGGTTTTTTTTCCTTTTTTTTTCATTCCCTTTTCTTTCCTACGTGCGTTTGTGTGCTTGCTTTTAGTAAAACTTATTACTTTCATATTATTCATGTTGAAAGATCTGGGACTTTCAGAAAAGAAATACACTGTACCCTAAGACTGGCCATAACATGGCGAAAGTTAATGAAGCTGTGTTACATTCATGGTAACTTCTTCTCTTACCATGTTAGCCAAGCCAGTATTTAGAGTTTGATCTTTCATTCATGTCTGATAATTAGATTTTTGTTAATTCTGAAATCAAAACTTTACCTTAGGGCCTCTACAGTGAGAACTTCTCTCTCTCGAAATTAAAATCCACATTAAAAAAAAAAAAAAGCAGTTATAATAGAAAATGTTATATCAAATTGGTTCCATTGTGGGCATCTGCTCAGTAAAGAGACTATCTTTCTCTCTTAAATAAAGTAAATATATTATTTTATGCAACCTCTGATTTTCTGATTCTAAAAGTGTCACATTTGTTGCTGAAGGGATTTTCAGCTCCTGCATTAACACCAGCAGGAGTCTGTATGTAAAACTCAAAGTATTGTAAAAATATATTCTGAAACCTAATTCTTTCATAGTGGTGCTTATTCATGCACATTCCTGTGCTTAAAAGGTAGTTCCTGTATTTTAAAGGTAACCATACACTGACTATTTGGAAACAATCCAGCCATCAACAAGAAATTCCATGTGGAAATGCCCTACCTGTTCCAAATTGTAATCCTGGTACTCTTCTCTCATTTACTGGTTAATTTGTTTTTGCTCCTATATGCTTTCAGTCTATCTACACAGTCAAAGGTGAATCTAGGGACAGCCACATATATCCCTCTACACATTGAAGGATAAAAACAAATTTAGTGTTTCAGGAAACAAAACTGCCTGTTCAGGAGAGCACTAAAGGTTGCACACCAGCTTGTCAGATGAGTGAAGTGGAAAAGCCAAAAGGGCTCCTGCACAAAAAAAGGTACAAATGTGCAGCAGGACCTTGATTGCAGTTTTCAAAGACACAGTGCAATGACTGTAGCATTATTAACAGAGAACACATAGTTCTTATAAAGTGAATCAACAAAATGCTCACACCCTGCCCAGGGTACTGAGTTCACACCTGTGTTAACTAGATGCACTTTTACTATAGCCCCATGGAGCTGCTTTTGTTTAGTTACAACCTGAGTTGGCCAAGCAAGTAGTGTAAAAATTCTTCAGGGTACGTAAAAAAAGAGAACAGATACAATGTAAAACAACTTTCCATAATTATGCTCAGAAGAGCAGAAGACAAGCTCACCATCACCAGAATATTACTGGCCCTCTAGATTCCTTCTAATCTTTTCCTAGATATAGTGAAATCAAGACCCAAATCTAAAATAAAGCTTCAGCCTTCTTAGTCCAAAACTTTGAGAATACACAGCTGTAGCACAGCTATGAACCCAATTTCAACAATCAGTTAAATGCAAGCGTCCACTGAGGCTCTTGGGCACTTCAGTCTTTGCACAGCCAAATAACAAATGCAGGTGAGCTTCTAGCAACAGACTGCTCCCAAGGCCTGATGCTTTTTACAGAAGAGAAACGCCTTGTTCTGCCAAGAGAGCTCCACTTTACATTTCTACATTTTTAGATCCCATCTCTCCCTTGTCTTTCCCCGCCCCTTCCTTGTCAGGACAGTAAGAGAAGCTGAAAAACTGAAATGTCCTTGGTCTTTACAACACTGCTCAGCAACCACTAAAACACTGGTGCATTATCAACAATGTTTTTTCCCCTAAAGGCAAAACATACCATTATACCAGATACTATGAAAAAAAGTCAACACTGTCCCAGCCGGAAACAGCACATAGGCGTAGGACAAAGAACAATTTAAAGGAATTCTATCAATGTGAAGAGTTAAATTCAAATTTACACATTTGGGTTCACAGCAGTATTAGAATATTATATTATTATCAAACACTTTATCTCCGTTTATCTGACACTTTTAGTTCCAACCACTGCTTAAGGTTCCACTTCTAGTGAATCACTCAGGTATTCAGAGCTAAAGGAAAGTGAAAACGTGGTTTTTAGGAACCAAGCACTTGTTTTGTTTTAGTCCATGAAGAAAGCTATCAAATGCAAATGAATAGGGGTTACTTTCCTCATCTTATTTTTTTTTTTTTATTATTCTTACAATGACATCCTCTAAAAAGCAGATGTTATTTTATGGTTTCACTGGGACTGTGCACTCTATTGGATGTGTATTCATGATATTTCCTTAACATTTCAGTATTTAAGAAGTCTAGCCTCAATTAATGCTGACTGTAAAGAAAATGGATAGATGGATCTTACTATTTTTGTTAGTTTACTTTTTGCTTGATCATTTTTTGGTACTAATTCCTGCCTGTTCTAGCCAAATCAGCAAACCTCTTTGTATATAAATCACGTTCCTTAAAAAATGACATAACAGTATCCTATAGAAACACCAGTAATAGCTCATGTTAGCTATTCACAGAAACCAATCGTAACTGGAAAGATTACTAATGATGTGTTTAAGATGAGTTTTGAATTAGGAATTGCTCCAGCATGGTAAACACTGCTCAGCTATCTAGCTATCCTTAAATAAAATAATTCACACCGAAATTCCAACTGATTTACCCTCTGTCATCTCTTTAGGGGAAATAAATGTATAATTCTTACCACAACTCATGGAAGATCCAGAAAAGTCCACAGTGAGAGAACATATTTTTTCATTAAATACAGATATACACATAAAAAATATGTCTATAACAAAGATTAGACAAGAAAAAAAACAAAGCAATATGTACAGTTCACCTGAAGATTTACACAATATGTAATTATAGGGACAATGATGGATCCACATGAAGACATGAAAATTTGTGAGCAGACAACTGCTTGCTAAAATATGAAGATAATACCTTTTTCATTAACCTACTTTCATGTTTTCTATGTATTTTTCTTTTCATTTAATCCTGTGAAATTTGTTCTCGACCTCTCTTGCATATACACATCCTACAAAATATCTTTCATGAACATGCAACATTCATAATATGGATGGAAGAATGACAAATACCTTTTTTCACTCTGTAAAGTACTCCAGTATATGTGCTAGGATGTTTCGCAAGTGAAGGTATTTCTCAGACTCTGTGACATAGTGTGAATACTTATTGCACCATGGCTATATAGAGTTTGTATAATAAAAGCTGTAGTAGAACCTGGAGTTAACTCACAGGTGATAGTACATGGTGACTTCTCTAAAAGATTCAGAAAGAAAACTGACAAACATTAATACAACTTATTTATACTAGAAACAGCTTACCTGTTTGGGAACGTGGTACACAGCTAAAGTAAACAAAAATGATATACAGAAAAATATTTGCAAAATATAGATATTACTGATGAACGAGTGAAACGCTGTACATCAAAACGTAGTGCACAGGATCAAGTAATAGCCTATTAAGTTAGCCTGCATTTCACAACTATACATGAGCTTTACTTAATTTTCAGTAAAAAATAAAAAGCAAAACAAAACGCTGTGTCATCAAGAGCTGTAAGATACAAGACTGCTTTTAAAGATAAACAATTTGATAAAAAGGACTATTATGTCATGTTATAATTCTTTCCACAATGACAAATCTCCTAGCTTCCCATTCTTGCTAGAAAACCCCTTGTTCCAACCAGGTGTAATGCATGCTTTGACTTCATACTATTATGCATTTATTTTTCTTTACTGTAAGAGAACAGCTCATAATTTCATTGAATACTGATTTATAACAGAACTGCACCTACAAAGACAATTGAATGCAAGATATTTAGAAGACAAAAACTATTCACAACAACATAAGTCTCTGTGAATACAGAGGTTCAGGTGTTTTACATATTCTTAACCCAGTGTCTGTTTAAAGTACTTCTCTTACCCTTATCCTCTAAACTTGGTTGGCCACATTTCAAGTATGTATAAATTCTGATACTTTAAGAATATGTAGTTTACAGCAATTTTTAACTAACTTTAGATTTACTACAGTATTACTAGAGGAAATCCATTTCTATGAAAGCTGTATATTCACAATACATTGTCGAAGTATTATATATTGCATTAATACTTCACTGTGCTTATGAACGTTAATATAGGTTATTTGTTTATTACTATGTCAAGGTTATTCATCATATGCAGTGTCAGAAAACACACGCTGACATCTCATATTGTCTGCTTCAAGGGCAAGAACCAATGTGACCTTTGACACCTTCTTTTAAAAAGGATGAAATCATTCCACAGGAATAATGCTATACTGCACAGCTCCCTTTAGGAATCAACCTGACATGTATGGTTTCCAATTTTCCATACTGTAGTGTGGCTTGTTAAGCTAATTTTGGCTAATTTTCTCCTCCAAGATTAGATTTGTAAAACTTCAAAATATTTTTCTTGTTCAGATATTATTTACGCTTCCTACCTATTCACCACAAAATGAAATTTTTGAATAATTGGTTCTTCATTAATTTGACTAGAGACTATCTTAGTTCTGTTTGAGCAGGGAAGTCATGCCTACCAGTGATTTCCTACACCTGCACTGCATCTGTAATCAGGAAATATTTTAAAAATATTTGGGGCTGTCACCGTTTTTCCTTCCAAAGTCTATTAAAATCTCCAGGAAATCCCTCTTCATTTTTCTTAGTGTTTCTTGCTTTACAGTTCTTTTAGTACTCCTGTTGTCAGTGGATAAACATATGTGCAACTGAAATAGGAGGTACGGTTTCTACTGAAGAATATAGTGAATATGTATATTGAAACAAAAAAACACTGGAAAGTAATCTAAAAGAATGGCAGTGATAAAAATGAGAGATTATCTGTGAGCAGCAGAGCTCTGCCTTCAGCTGTTTCAGTACCACCATAGTGGAAAGCAGATGCACAATTTGAAGTACGAAATTAGATGCGAAGCTACATGTGTTATGACAAGGTATACGCATTGTCTTGAGGCATATGTGCATTTGTACAGGTAACTATATGAACTTCATCAGTCTCAAAGTGAGTACATTTTTGGAGAGAGAGGGATGAGATTCACATGAATTGGTAATTATATTATCTGTGCATGATACTGATTTCACTATAAAATTCAACCAAGGAGAATGCAGTATACTTTGACCTAGCTGATAAAAGGTCAGAAAGCAATTTTGAATAATAAATGAGACCTGCTGACCTCATGACCTGAGTCTGGCAGGGTCAGCAGCAGTCCTCTCACCAGATGCTGATGGCAGATATACAGACGCAGACAGCTCAACTAATGAGCTTCCTGCATAAGGGTTTCATATCCAGTGACATTTAAGTGCTATGCAGTATATAAAATAAACTTTCAAATAATCTGCACCATAAAAAATTAAAGCGATATTTACAGAGAGGTGTAATATGATGTTGTAATCCCCGCTATAGCAATTATTTTACTGCTTTGCCTAGATTGCCTTTAGCCACAAAGTATAATACCTTACTAACATTTCCTACGAGGTCTATTCTCTTCACATTTATACAGTTCCCATTTAGTGGATGTACTTAGAAGAGGCAAAAGTTTGATGGCACCTCACGTAATATGAGTCAGCAAAAATTAGTTATAAGATACATTCAGATTTATTCCATTTAAATTTTTTATTCAGGGGGTAGAAGAGAAGCCTAGATTGCTTAAGGCCAACCATGATTTTCTCCTGATCACTTCATAAACCGTGCTACTCAGAAAGAGTTACAGAGTAGATGGCTCACAAAGAAGAACGAACACAATACTGGAATTAAATATCCATCATTAGTTTTCACTCTGCAAAAGGCCTAGGGTCACTACCCCACTTGGGTCTGAGCTCCACAAATTGCTATCTCCTTAGTCAGCTGTGCTCCAGCTGCTTGCATGAATTTGCAGTAATACTTCTGCATCTTTGTGTTTGTCCTCCATTAATTAGAAACTTAATATCAAGCTTCTAAATACCATTCTTGGAGAGGTTTTGAGATCTGATTTGCAAGAAAAAATAACTGCTTGGTTATCCTGATATCTAAGTACTTGTCTGAATAAAATACAGGAGTTACAAAATCTATAGGAGCTTATGTCTTTTAAAAGTTACTGTAAGTATTTTTCCAAAGTATTCTCCCTAGATACAAAAGTCTAGAAACTACACTAAAATTCTACAGAAAAGTAACTGTGGTCTATTCAGTTCTCTATTACTGAGCATAAGTAATGTTTAATTTGCATAGTGGTGGTATTTAAGAACTTTGAACCTTTCAACAGATGGAGAAAAACTGCTGCCTCATTTAATAGGAAGAGAAATAGAGGCATTATATATAATGAAGTAAGATTTTCCTCCCATCATTTTAAAGCTCCAACATTTCAGTTTAGTTGAATGTCTACATGTTCTTGGCTTACCAGAAAGGGCAAAGAAGAGTGAGTAGCTGATTTACTTTTGCCAAAACATTTGCAATTCCATATAGTTCTGTGACTTTTAGAAATATTTATATTCTCTTTAAACCAACCAGTGTTTAAAGTTACATTTATACAGAAACCTGCTAATTTTTATTGCCTGTCTTTAAGCTCTTCTCTATTTTAGTCATACCTTTTCAGAGAGTCAACAGAAAGGAACGTGAGCTCCCTAAAAGGCCATACAATCAATGTATGTAATAACTTTGTAATATTTGCAGAGTTGTTTACATTCTTCTTATACCCCCACAGTCTATCAGCTCTTCTGAGTGCCACTGTGCAACTTTTGACTGAAATGCAACACCTGACATTTATAGATGAAATTTACCTCCACAGTGGTGAGTGGCATACCACTAGGGAGGGAGAATCTGCATCCATCTGATCCAGGGGCTGCCAGGAGCCATTTAGATCTTTTTAATCAGTGCTGATTAAGGCAAGTCAGATGACTATCCTCAAATTTATCACTGCCTTTAAAGACCTTGTAGCAGCCAATAGCTCGGGTAGCTAGCACAAGGGATTGTCTTGACCACATGTCCTCCCTCTGCACTTGTAAGGACTTTGCAAGGAGAATTAAACACTGTCTATACATAATCTATCCCAATTTTTCACTGAGCCAAGAGTGTGTCCAGAATGCAATTCTGGGACTTCAGTATTGTGTGCAGATACCAATTAAACTCATTGCTAGTGAATCCAGCTTCTAAATCTTACTGCATTCATTTAGGGAACCAGTAACAGTAACCAGCTCCTGCACTTCCAGCCTGTATGCAATTGAAATAAAATTTGATTATAAATAGATTAGATTATAAAAGTTGCTTAAAAAAATCTCCCTGTAGCTTTGCTTCATGTATTTAAGACAGCAGCAGACTACATAAGGAAAAAAAAATATCTTACTGCATCCAGGGCATCAGGAATAGTAATTAGGCTTGCTTGATTTATTTTCCGCCACAAAATAATATGTATATTCCAAGGAGCCTGCTTGATTTCCTTGAAAATATTACATTCACTCTGGTTTACAATTGACATGAGTTCTATTGTGGACAACCACTGTCAAACCAAATTTAACCACTTCCATGCTGTTTCCTCGTCCTCTTGATGAGTGCCCTGGTATTGCAACATCATACCTGTCTTAAGAAAAAAGAACATCTCTGGGATCTTTGGGAAATATCATAAAAGGACAAACAAACAAAAACCCCTCTATCCAGATGCTCTCTTTAATAGTCATGGGAGTACAAGTCATTTTGAAAGCCAATGAAGAGTTGTTCGCAAAAGCTTCATATTCAATGTGCCCCTAGAGGCTATAGGTACCAGCAGAAGCTCCTGCCCAACAGAGTGAATCTTTCCTTACATACATCAGATGGGTTTATGCTAATTGTTTACTGGTAAAACAACAGGAGGCAGAACAGTGCAGTCTGGAATTAGATTCACAGCCCTGAGATACATCCTTTAATCAACATCTGAAAACACTTTTTTTGAAGAGAGAGGAGGAACTCCATAGATCTGGCAAATGGTATCACCTTTAAGCAGAAATTCGATTTTGCTTTGCACAGCAGGTTTCTCCCATGTATGCTATTTGAGAGCCAGGAGCCAAAAGTACATACTACAGAGCGGATCTCACTATGGGAAGGAGAAGTCAAAAAGGTTACCGTATTCAACTGGTAGAGTAATAACAGCAAATAGGCAAATATTTCTCATAGAAAATCATCCCAGGCAGGTCCTTCACAGTGAATTTGTTAAGCAAATCTCCTAGCTGTGCTCTAATGTACCCCCTGCCCTTGTGCAATTGTGATAACAGCTAACACAAGGTAAGCTGCAATTTTCCTTCCCTTGCCCTCCTTTTCATGCAGCACAACAAAGCCATCCCACACAGAATTTTATTTTTGGTTCTGTACATCTATGTGGTGACAGAGAATGAGAATTTTCTCTATATCTCTATTGTTTACTTCACAGGCCCAAAGGATGCATTTTTAGTTACCTCTGAGCTTTAAATGTGGGAAGTGTAAATTAGTACTGTCCACTAAAAATCAACATGCTTTCCAGATTGCACAATATTAGAAAATTAATGTTTCATTTGCATACATTTGATCAAATCTTGATCCAAATTGTAGTCTTAATTGCTAATCTTGAGCACAGTGACACTTGATAGGAGCTACATTTGTATGTCCCAGAGCAGATTTTGCATTTTGTGGCTTTTATTTTCTATTAAAATGTATTTTCACAAACCATTTCTTCCATGAGAAGATTATGAATTACTTTGATGCTGACTGCATACTACAGTTTTGTAATTTGCATAAACTGATTATTTTCTAAGTGGAACTTTAACTTTCTTATAGCAATTAAACATATTGCAATCTAGTTTTATTTCAAAAGAATGGTTTATCTTAGTTAGCAGGTACACATTTTATATGGTTGCTGTTAGTCAAAAAGCAACATACTTTCTCAGTTTGGGGTTGTTTTTTTAGATTTTAAGGCCAAAAGACAAAATGCTAAAAATGCATGAGGTACACAAATGCTTGTAAAGTTTGTATCTAAATATGAAAACTCTTCTGCCTCCCCATATTTTATGTAATTGTCCTCATATCTATTTTCTAACCTTTACCAACCTTGAAGTCCATTTTATATTGTATCAGAAGTGCAGCTCATTTGCAGACAGCTGCAACGTGAGTTTCCTTACCCTGCCCTGCCATTGACCTACAACCTGATTTGAAAGAGCCACCTTCTTTCAGAGTGAGAAGTTATTCATTTGCCATAATAGCTCTATTTTGGGCCTTCTCAGCAAAAACAGGCAATTGCGCCCAAATAGCACGAGGTTTTGTGATATCAGCCCTGTTTTATATATGGTGACAAAAACACAAGGATATTTCACTTATGACTAGCTCACAATCAGAAACAAGAAAATTTACTATTAAAAATAGGCTTGAAACATAATTTGTAAAAAAAAAAAGTGTTAGAAATTGATATTTCTCATTCCTATGAATTTATTTTAATTTTATTCTTTACATTATGGAACTTATTCATTGAATAAAATCCAGTTTTCTAGCGGTCCATTGTACAAAAGCTAACTTTCAAATGTTACCATTCCTAGAGAATAAATGAAAACATGAGATAATCAGAGAATCTTGGATAACAGAAACAAAATGTTTCTGATGAAAACAATTAGTCACAAGCATTACAAGTTGAAATTCAGTTCAGTGTTAAAGAGACAGTTTAGAAGCACATGGTACATTTATCACAGCTCCACAGACAAGTTATTGAGCTGTCTGTGAAAAACAGAGCCAAACAGGAAAGCTTTCAGCAGAAAGCAGTGGTTGAGGTCCTTGATTGATAGAGTTAGATGATGCAAAGCTGTCTGATGGCCTTTCTGCAAAATAAAGTGAAGGAACTCAAGGTCTTTCATGACGATCTCTGACCACAGATGAACAGCTACTTTATTACAGCACAGATTGAGGTTGCACCTTAGTCCATATTCTGCCACTTTTGGATGCACACGGGTAACTTTACCAACAATCCACTGTGTTTAACATGTCTGCCATCTTTAAATGGTTTTAAAAGGGACAGTAGATCGCAGTAGTTAAAAGCTTTGCCTCCTATCTGTGACTGAAAATAATACAGTCATTTTTATCACAGGCTTCTTACTGCAGAGACAGGGCTGACTGTTCAGGAGCAAGTGTCTCATTTAAAAGTAGTAGAAAAAACACCATTGTGCATAAAAGGCAGTAACTACCTGCTTTGCTTTTCCAAAATATAATCTCCCTCCTCCCAATTTTTTCAAGTGTAGTTCTGCTTTCTACTGACACAATGCTGCTGATAGATCTCATAGAGAAAAAAAAATTATACCACATTTGCTTTTAGCAAAAATGATACATTCATCTCTATGCTTGAGTTATAAGGGAAAAATACCCCCAAAGCGAGAGTCAACTCTGCATTTGTTAGGGATGTAAAATATTTATAGCCATTCACCTGCAGCCAGTTCCAGGTTTCCCAGTCTCAAAAACCAATGGGCTATGTCATTTGAGTCATAGCATGAAGCAAACGTAAGTTACAACATTTAAAATTAATGTATTTACTTAAGCCTTATATTACTGTCTGATCTACACATATATAGGAGAATAATGAACATTTTCTTCACTGCTTAAATGCCTAAACCCTGTTTACATGTATGTAGGACCTCTCTCTGCTCATCCTTTGCTTTGGATACCTGAATACACTTTCAGATCCTTCTTTTTCAAATGTAGATGACCAGCACTTTGTCCCTGCTATCCAACTCTGAAGAGTCACAAAGTAGTAAAAAGATGGAGAGACTATGCCTGTTTCACATTGACCAACACTTCTGATTTTTGACTAGCAAAAATTTCCAGAAATAATTTTTCAGAGTTTGATTATCCCCTCTTTTAGCTCAAGTTCTTATCTCAAGCCCGTAGTGGGCTCAGCAGAAGTTGGACTCTTATTCACTCTCATTTGCACCCTTTTGAAGAAAAAAAATGCATTTTCAGACATTTGTTTTTCTGTAATTCTCTCTTTCTCTCTCTCTCATTGGCAAGGCCAAGGTAATGCCACTGATATTTGGAAGACTTTCAATCATCTTTTCATTAATTCATATATTTCAATTTGTATTATTCTGTTAGCTCCCTTGTTTCAATGAAGTGCAAGAGCTTAAGATCAGAACAATTTACGGTAAAGCCCCAAACACTTACGTCTCCTCGGGAGATGGCTCAGCAGAAAACCAAAGTGTCAGTGGCTGCAAAAAGCAAAATTCTAATATGGAAAGCTTGTATATGCAGACAATACAGCTTTCTAACAATTTCTGCTCACAGGTGAGGAATGAGCCTTACTGATGAGCCATCTGTTCAATAAATTCATACATTTCTTCACCACCTCTATCTGCCTTTGTTTTAAAGTCTGTGATAATCATTGCTCCCCTGACTGTCTTCCTCAGAATAGTTTCTTCTTTCCATTACCTTAGTTTAATATTTACTTTAGAGGCTGCTGCCAGAATTGTTGCCTGTTATGGAATTCAGAGACTCAGCTATCAGAAGAGTGACAGGAGGAAGCCTGTTTTGAAATCTTGACATGGGAGGGGCTGGTTTCAAAATGTTTTTAAAATGATTTTACTATTTTTTTCTCACTAATCGCACGCTCCAAATATGACAAATGTATTTATTTTGATGTTAAGCCACAGTCACCTTAAATAAGTTTACATAACAACTAGGAAGCTACTATCTGATGAAATAAGGCAAAGAAGTTGACAGTAGAATGCCTGCCAGGATTTCGTGTTCAAAATAAATAATATCTGTTACATCAGGAAAATACCATGCAACTCTGTGAGCTGTTCAAAAAACAAAGTGCATGCAGTAGCTGTGGTTTTTAATTAGAAAATACGTAGACAAGTACATTAATTACTGATAGCATCGTTACATTTTGAATGTAATACTGAGCATTTTAGTTTGAATTCACAAGCTCCTTTTACATGGTTGCTATGGATGTAAAAACTTGTGTGCTCAGCTTTCAACTCAGTTACTTTAAAACAAAAAATAACCAATTATACAGTAACATATGCCAACAGTAGATTTAAACTATACTGTTTTAAACACTTCATTTGATTTGTTTGGATTTATTCTGATCAGTGCACACAGGTTACAAGTCCTGCAGGGATGTATGCAAAAGGAGATCCTTAGTCTTATCTAGGATTTTGCTCCTGTAACATACAAAAGACTTTCCACACCAGAGTGCAACCTGATAAAGAGGCCCTCGATTGCTTGGGCTAGATACTGGAAGAATGAAAATAACACTGGTTGCTCTTAGCAAGACAGGCATTAGGAAAAAACATATCCTTCCTAAAACTTCAAAGTGATAACGTGTATATACCTACAAAATTCAAAAGAAACATCTAATGTGTTTTCAATTATTTCAAAGCAGCGTTTCTCTTTATTACTGGGAGCACTGGTTTTTATATACTAAAACTGATCTATGAGATTGCATGGTTGCATTTCTGTTGCATAAGGTCAGCCTTGGAACGAAAATCCTTTAAATATAAAACACCATGTCTGCTTCAAGTAAGTAAAGGAGTTTTTAAAATGTGCATTGGCTTTTTCATTTCATTAAGATTTTTGGATGAATCCAGTTGTTAAATGGTTGTTCTAGTAACTGGCCTGTCATCTGGAAATGTTCTCAGATTGTTTTTCTGACACAATGTCCCTGAAAAAAAGTTGGTCAGTGTGACATAAAGAGCACAGGTTTGCCTATCACGCTGATTACTTGATGTAATAGTAAGCAAGCTTAAGTGAACTGTGTGTCTTCAATCTTTCCAATCACTTAGGGATGGGCACCAGAGGATACCATCCATCATCCATGGCCTGAAACATATGGTGCATCAGCAATCTTAGGCTGACCTAAATGATAGTAAAAGCTGCTACACTGTTCACAATAAGAAATTGTTGTTCACTGAATTACAGGTTTGTGATTAGATTGCTAACACGGCCAACTTGATGTATAAGTGAAGTGTCCAGGAAAGATATTCCCTAGGATCCTTTGAAGATTAATTTATACCCTTGAAATGCGCACCAATCACAAAATGAAAAAATATGTCAAGATATTTTTCTTGTGAACAAAAAAAGCACTGCAGTGGTTACGGCTATTAATTTATTTTTGGCAGTTTTAGGCAACAGAATGCAATAAACAAGGTCTTAAAGGTTTTTGTTTTGCTGCAAGACATTTACTGCTTGATTCCTAAAAACACAGAGCACTACAAATTCATCTTTTCTATAAGAGACAGCCTCTTCCTTAAAAAGACTGATGTATAATTGCAAATATCAAACAGCTGGGCAAAATATAGAAAATTCTTCATTTTGTATTATTATATTATCCTCTATTGTTTCTATAAAGCATCCATTTTTAGGCTGGTCCACAAAACAAAAAAAAAATACCATAATGTATCTGACTGCTGATCCCAAAATTATTAATCTTGCTTCTCCATAAAGTAGATTATGCTCATAATGTTATCATTAATCAATTTTGGAAAAAATGCATCTTCATCACACAATTAAGGTTCAAACTGCAGTAACAACTTTTGGAGTTATAGGGATGAGCGGTGAGAGGAGGGAGGTTATTATCCCACAGCAGCTACCTCTGTTGTATCCACTCCAGGTGACTGCAGTGAATTTCACCACAAATGGTGAAATATATATTTTAAGAGGCACAAAGAGTGAAAAAGATTTCAACAGCATTGCCTTATCATAACTGTGAACTATATTAGAGCATAATTGGAAAAACAACACAGATCTGTGCTGACCATTCAAGATCTTGTATGAAAAACAGCTTACTCCAGGCTAACATTAGAGAGAAATTGCACCCTTATAAACTATGAACTTCAGAGAAATTAT
The DNA here is from genome assembly GCF_016699485.2 of Gallus gallus. Classification (NCBI taxonomy): domain Eukaryota; kingdom Metazoa; phylum Chordata; class Aves; order Galliformes; family Phasianidae; genus Gallus; species Gallus gallus. The sequence goes on along the minus strand of NC_052541.1, from coordinate 8,404,855 downwards.
TTCGCAAATATGGCTATTATATGCAATTATCACAAGAAGAGATTGAAAAAAGTTATTCTCTTTGCTCTACTCTTCTATCACTGTAACACTTTACTGTCCTGATACCCATGAGGTAGAACTTCTTGCTGCTTCTGTCAGATAAGACCTACTGATGCTTCAGCTCTTTTTTTTTTCTTGTGACAAAAGTCCTTAACCCCATATGAGTCCAGTTTAAAAACGTTCCTAACCATGCAGCTAAATCATTAAATTTCATTACAAAAAGGAAAGCACCGCTTTGCAATCACGGTCACCTCGCTACTCTTCAAAGTAGTCTATTGCCAGTATATATATTTATATAATATACCATATATCATGCCTTGATGTTGATAACACAATGGTCACTGGTGAAATTGACTCCTTTTGAACCTTCTAAGAGGTGCTAGTAGTTAATTAACTAATTTTTTCCTGTGGCTGAAGGCGGCCTTAATTTGCTAACTTGATCAGGGCATACCTATTTGATCTCCATTATTTTATATCAAAATATTATTTTTTTTTTTCCTGAAAACGGAGATTAAAACTAGTGCCTGCTTAAGTTACATATAGATAGAAAAATATGTTGGTTTTGCTAAAGGAACTCCTATATATAACATATATATAACACTCCTAGATATAACAGTGATGGAGAAGAATAGAATGTACATACTGACTATTAATTAGTTTAAATAAAACATCTAACAGATTCAGGTTCCTTCACCCTCCTCACTAGGCTATCTGAGCATCTTCTGGTAGTGCAGCAGGTGATGCAGCTAACATCCATCATATGAGAACAATGCTGGCACTTGGTCCTTAGGGAATAAGCGATAGGTATTTCAAGTGTGACAGAAGCTGAAGTTTTCCAAGAGTAGGAAAAAAATATATTCTGCAGATACTTACTTTGATTTGATGCAAAATCCTAAGGGGTATTGGAAATTTTTTTGCACTTTTTATCATTTGAATTGACTTTGTTTTGGTACAATACAACACAAGAAGTGAATCTAAAATAGATTACTGAAGCAAGATATTTGGTGGATCTAACCTTATGACTTAAAATAAAGCTTCTGCAGAAACACCTGGTGTGGAACAGGGATGAGGAGAAAACTTGGAACAACACAATTATGAATTTCCCAAATTTGGAAATCTTTTTCTGCTATTTGGTTCTACACACCACCTAAATATGAAATACTATTTCTGTTATTTTTTATCTGCTTTGAAACAATGAAATAATGATTATGTGAACACAGAGCTAAAGAAAGCTTTCTATGAGGAAATAAGTTGGTTCAAGTTTCATGGGACGCTCAAAAAAATTAAATGCAGGATTAATCAGAAAGTAATATAGATTAACAGATTTTATGCATTAGAGGTCCTTCATGTGACTGAGCATAAGGCCACTGAAGCTACACTTATACTTTCCCAGTTTTAGACTTTTACCAGCAATCTGGTAAAAATCAATTGGAGAAATGCAGTGATGTAAGAATGTAGCGTGCTACAGGATTTGTGAGTGTTTCCAAGTCTGCAGTAACCATTCTGCTGCTCTCCCCCAGAATGCGTATTTTCAAAGTTACAGAAGTATCCCATTCTGTTTTCTGCTTAAGGAGCACAGGGACATGTGATGAATTTGCATGCTTGAAAGCAATGCTAGGAAGCAACTTTTTTTAATTTAATAAAACAAAACCACTAATACAAAGAAGAGTACAGATTGAGGTTACACCTTAATCCATACTCTGCCACATTTGGATGTACATGGCAAACTTCACCAACAATCCATTATGCTTAACATGTCTGCCATCTTCACAGGACTTTAAAAGGGACAGTAGAGAGCAGTAATTCAAAACTTTGCCTTTGTTTTAAGCTATTTCTCTCTCTTTTTTTTTCTCTGCGAGGATTATTTTTAAACAGTTGTTACTGCTAAAGCATTTTACTTGTCTTATTGCCAGGTAATTAGGGTAGTATGGTTAGGTCATGGTTGGACTTGATGATCTTTAAGGTCTTTTCCAACCTGAGTGATTCTATGATTCTACTATTTAGCTCAACATTTGAGTTGAACTAATTTTATAACCTCTCTGATTTAAGTTCAGTCAGATAGTCTGAAATTGAAGGACAGAAACATTTCAAACAGTCAGACTACATTCATAAGTTATTTCTGTACACCCCAAAGAATTCACATTGTAAGATTCAAATTGAGAAGTTGCATTCATTTGCTTTGTTATAAAAAACTATACTAAAATAAAACAAATACTACTCCAATCACAAGGCTAATCAAAGCATGAAATAATCCATTAACTCACATGGCAGATTGGTCTGGCTTCCCAACTGTCCAAGACAATATAAGTCACAGCTACCTGAAATCAAAGCCACTCAAAACATTTTACTCCTTTCAATAAGCAACAACCAGAAAACACAGCCCAAACAAAGTACTGCCAACCTCCTCCAAACCTTTTTCAAGCAGGGCACATAATATGAAGAACAAAACGCTCCTAACGTAGGGAACTTCCCTCTTTATTTATATTTTCCCCTACTCCTTCCTCAGAGAGGCATCCAGCTCTCTAGTCCTTCCAGCATAGGATTTAAGTCTCTCAGTCTCTCATACATACATCCTGCTTTTCAACACATATTGAATCCATGCACAGTTTCATTACAGGTCCGAGGCTGCATTTGACTCTGCTTTTTTTTTTAAAGAAGATTCTGTGAAGTTCTAACAGCAAAGTTAGAAGTTAGTGATTTTATAGGAAGAAATTAATAAACATTCTAAGAGGGTGAATGCAGAGCATCAAGAAGTTCAGAAAAAATAGATGGAAAACTACTATAAATAAAGTATTATGTTATTGATTTGTTCTGCTCTGTAGTTAGTAGCACAGGGCTAAGCTAATACTCATAATAAATGCCTATACATTGGGGTACTTTTCCCCACTGCTTCTCACAATGGACATATAGAAAACTCTCTACTTAACAAATATTAGCAGAGGTAATTCTAGAGGAAGAGCTGCACTTAGAACTAAAGTATTCTGAGTATTCTTTTTTTTTCTCCTGTTGTTTTATTCTTTATCACTGCAGTGAGTGCAATAAGGACAAACAAATAGTGCTCAATGAGTTGCTTAACGGTACAGACAATGAACAACCAAGAATCTGAGCCCTTAAATTCTGGATATTGCAAAGTTAATGTAGTAGAAGCATAAACCTCAAAATCTAACCTAATAGAGTTTAAAAAAAAAAGGTTTTGTAGCTTCTCTATTTTCTGATGAACCACGTTCACAGATAATGGTGAAAAAGAAATTCTGACATACAAGAAATCAAACTTTACATTGTAATTTACACACTTAGTTTCCACATTATGTTCAGATCTCTTCCATTTCCAAGGGAGCACCAAGAGGCTTATTTAACTCAGGGCTCTGTGTACTCAGTGATAGAAAAAAAAAAGAATTCAAACTAAACATTAAGGAAAATCAAATGTGAGAAATCTGAAAACTGCTTGACTAAGAAAAATAATTTGTGCAAGGACACCTTCAGAACCTTCAGAAGGAAGCAAGGTGTGACAAGAAGTGGATCTTCAATAAAACAGCAGAAGACAGAAATGGCTAGACTTATTGCAAAACAGTTGGGGTACTGCTTTACACAAGGAGTACTTGCCATTCATTTATTTTGAAGCCTCAACTCAGAACCAACTTTCATGTTTTTAAGTCTTGTATTGTAGTTTGTCGTTACCAAATAAATCTTTAAATAAATTTCAGAAGTAGAGAGACTAAAAATGAGCCAAAAATAATTTTGTCTATATTAGCAAAAAAGTGTTAATTCTTGAAGCTCAAAATAGAAAGTTGTCCAAAAATTTTCCTCTTCAGCATATAAACAGTGAAAAAAGCACATAAAAACTATACTATATATTTCAATTTAGAATATGCGTCATCCTTAATCCTTCCTTGACCAGTGTCCTAAAGCAATCCTATCCTTCCTAATGTTTTGGAGGAGTCTGAGATGGCGCCTGTACAATTTGATTTTGTGTAAAAATATGCACTAAATCTGATTTCTGCTACATTAAGGAGTTCTCTAGTAAAATATATGATGCATGGAATGAAATAAGCTGTAGTTCTAGAATGAGTCTTTAAGCTTACTTCCTTTAATACTTGACCACTAATATTAAACACTACTGGATCAAAATACAGTTTTAATTAGATATATAGGAGATGATACAGTGGTATAGATAAACCACAGGTTAGATGCTAAAATATAACATTGATTTGTATTCTTTTACTGGAAATAATTGTAACATGAACCTAGGATATAATACACTCATTTTTAATGCATATTCAGTACAGAAGAAAGCTATGCTGTTACCATCCTGTACTTAAAGCCTATTCATCAAAGAAATGCTAGATTAATTTGTTTGCTCTTTCAAAATCTAAAATGAGATTACAAATAAATCTCGTTCCAATTAAGTGCTGAAAAGTTGATTATACAATCATTTCTTACATTGCTTATTGCTCATGTGCATGCACACCATATTGGACAGAGAATTTTTTTTAAAGGCTTGAAGAAATTCTAATAGTTTAATGAGCTTTTGTTAAAGACATGAACTTGTTCCATGCAAATAGTATAAAACTTCAGTTTTGCCTACAAAACATTCTACTCCTACTGTTTAAGATGTTTGTGCTAATAAGAAGAAAAGGGACAGAGAAAAGAAACTCCATTTTATAGATAACTTTTAACATTCTTATTTCAGAGTGAAAATATGCTTGTTTTCCAACAAATGAAACCCAAGAATCTTCCCCGAGCAAAGTGTGTTTCAGGAGTTTACAGTTTTATCTTACTGAACAAGACAATCCATGTAATTTTCTCATTGCTGAGATCTCTGGTAATTATAAATTTTCCTCTAGAAAAAGATATATTTACATAGCAAGAAGTTGGAGCATTTTGAATTTCTTCCCTCATGCTACTCGTAAAGTCTATAGCATGGAGCACCTCATTTTGTTTAAGGGGCGGTTTGAGACAAATTAGTTTCATCATATTTGTTTCACTTCAACTTATCAACTTTTGACTTTTTGTGAAACTTCACATGTTTATCTTTTTGTATTTATTTTGCTTTTAGAATCTCTAAAGTATAGTCACTCTTCTGTAACAATAATCTCCAAATCATTTCCCATACTCATTTAAAAAAATCTGTAAACAATTTCCTTAAGTGATTTCTATGCATTACTTCCCTCTCTAACAAAACTGGTAGATTTACCGTCCTTTTCCTTTGAATTGTCTTTAACTTTGGTACTTCCTTGGCTCTATTATCTCCATTTTTATCACTCTGGGTTGGGGCGGTGACCTCCTCAGATTTTGCTAGACAGTGAACTCTAAAGATACTTAATCTCCATACCCCTGATAAATTGAACTAGTTTGAGAAAGAAGCAGGAAGTACTATTGGTCCTCTTCAGCAATAAAAATCTTTAAAGTAGTCTGCATGAGGTAAATCATCTTTGCTTCCTTCAAAAATCTGCATATCAGAAAATATGATAAGATTTGTGAGATTCACAAATAGGTTATGAAAGCTTGCACAAATCTTTCACTTGCTTTCCTTTAGGAAATCTGTAATATTGAACGGTGCTTTTAATTTCTTTGGCTTTCTTCCAGATAACTTGCATTGGTCTTTTTTGCTTCATGTTATTTCAACGTACATTTACAAAAAAATAATAAATGTATGCTCTACTTCAAAACCTACACTGTTAAACTCTTAACTGTTTCCATATTTAATCTCTTCTCTCAATTTGGAAGAAAAGGTTATCAGTACTAGTCGATATGAATCCATCAAGTGGAATGAGACTTCTGCCATTTTTCTTCTGGTCTAGCAAGTTTGGCACATGATTGGGAATGTACTACGTATGTATGCCGTAAAATCAAGTACTGCAAATTAAAGACAAAAAAACACCAGCAGATTCATTTCCTCATAGTTTGGCAGTGGAAAACAATACCATTAATACTATCACTAATATGAGTTCATCAGTGTTTAGGAAAAAAGATGAGATCGGTACAGTGTACTTTCTCAGAATTACAAATAAATGTCAAAAAGAAAGCAAAACAGATAAAACTTCAGTTTCTCTGATGAACAGAACCAATTATGATGAACAGTTTATCAATATATTTGGAACTTGCTCCAAATGATCTGATCACATCTCTGACAGTAACAAAGAAATTACAACTGTTTGTATTTATATTTCCTTTTAATAAAAATAGAAGAATGTAGTAGGGCACAGTTAATGCCCTGTGAGCAATAATCTGTAAAAACTTTAAAGATAAGAATGCCAAATCCTGAAAGCTCTATTTGACATCTTAAACAAAAATTCAGTTTAGTTTAGTAGGAATGTAATGAGTAAATCAACATTAAAAATCTTGGGAAATTATTCATTCCAATTAATCAGAAATTCCACACAATACAATGATTCTGGTCACCAAGATTCAGGTACTTTTACTCAAGGGTCAGAGCACATATTCCTGGTCTTGAATTATGATTTGAACTTGAAACAATATTTAACCTTTATCCTCATATTGCGCAAGATGACTGCTTCTGTGCTACCCATCAATACAGATTTAGTGAGATATAAAATGACCTCTGTATCAAATGAATGAGTAAAACCAGACATAATTATGTGTCTCAGTAATTACACTGACTGGACTCAGTCCTGAGTGGGTTTTAAACAATTTCTACATATAATTACATCCCCAAACCAATTTTACTCTAACATACGAAAAATCCCCAAAGATTTTGTTAAATTCTTAACAAAACTCAGCAAGTTTTGCAATGCCTATCAGAAAACCGTATAAGCTAAAACAAGATTATTTGCTTATATACTGTGATGAATATTTTGGGATGTTTCAGTTACGATGCATCTTCTCCCAGACTGTACAGCAATAAAGTGATCCAAAGCAATCTCAAGTGTAAACAAAGAATAAGTTCATATGTAAAAATTACTCAGTGTTTGCAGTTTGTTATATTCCAACAATCCAAATTTTAGGGAGGCCATACTGTTTTGCTGCCTGAAACAAGTATTGGTTTTAGCATCCTGAAAGAAACAAATATAACAAATTTTCGTGACAGACACACACATTCAATGAGATTATGAATTAGTTTCCCAAGAGAAGGCTCACTATTAAGATAGGATCCGAAATACAAGCCATTTAATTTTAAGACTCAGCTAATGGATTAGGGGGAAAAAGAAGGTTTCGTTTCATGATATAAAATCTAGTTCAATTTTTTTTTACCATAAACATTAGCACCATTGTAAAGTTGCAGAGGGTAGGCATCTTGTAAAATGAAATGATCTAATTGTAAAATGCATTTGATATCTCCTTGCAGAGAGATTATTTCCAAAAGAAAAATAAAATATTCTATATTCAATTTCAAAGTTACAAAGTCAAGCAATTAATTTTTAGTGCTAAGACTGATGTCATGGAAAAGAAAATTGTAAGAATTTTAAAGATGTTTTACTGTTCCTATTTCAAGCACACAGTTTCCTATATTTTCATATGTATTTACAATACCAGAACTATTATGTCTCTAAGAAAAATTGCACAAACAAAGAAACTTCATCTGTTCTTCTTTAATGTTGAGAGTATAGAAGTCCTTTAACTCTCTGACAATCATGTGAAAAAAAACTATAGGCCTGCTAGGGTCAGAAGTAGGCCAGTTACTAGTCTTGAACAGCAATAATGTATTATGAACTCATTCTGCTAACTTCTTTTGAGTACTAGAGAATGTTCTGCTAAAGGAATATACCAATAAATTTTGAACTTATGTGACGAAGTTTTTAACGTATTGCAAATTCATCTGATTAGCTTTCTCAGTCTTTGGCCATGTCTGCAACTTACCATTTCCATTCTCTACTGTAGCCAATGGCTCCCTGCAGACTGCTGTCTTTCTCAAGGTTGTCATAGTCCTCTGAACTTCTGCCAACAGCACTGCTTGCATTGCCTCAATAATCTGCCATAAATGCAAATTATTATTGGATGATACCAGTAATTCAGTTAATTTGTCTAAGCATTTCACAATTTTAAACAAATACTAGATGATGTTAAGACGGTTCCAGCAGATGCCATTAGAAAGGCAACTTTTACCAATATATTAGACAGCGATAATCATGTGGCTCTACATAAATAATCAAATGTTAACTGGATAACAGTAAAATGATGCAAGTTAAGAATTGTGACTGCTCTTCACAAATTAAACATTTGATTTCCTTAGTCTCAAAACTAGAATCAATAGTCTACTGCCTCTTCGATACAAGGGGGCCATTGCAATACATGTCAGTGAAGCACAGATGGTGATACCACCTAATAAAAATATCTTCATTTGTTTCTGTGTTTGCAACAGTGATTTATGGACTGAATAAGAACCTCCTATTCTTTTGTTTTTAGAACTATGTGTAGTCTCTCTCTGAAAAGTTTTGTTAATATTTTGCTATGTGTTAATCTCCTATTCCTCCAGCTTAACCATGCTAATACAATTTTTTTTGCCTAGTAAAATTCCCCACTAACTCCTCTTATATAAGAGGAACAGCTGTAAATATGGACAGCCTATAAACAGCATGTGATACATGTTGCACCACAGACAGGTGTTAAGATAATGTAGTTTGTAAATGGTATGGCAGAGTTATGATTTTTACTTGTCTTTGTTTAAGCAGAGAAGCACACAGAGAACTTGGGAAATTTTAAAACCTAAGGCATTCCTAAATCCCACTGAGATCTTTCACAATGGACCCAAGCTTTCGCATTTCCTGATTAGTCTACATTTCAGCATAGCACAGCATGTGTACCTTCTTTTAATTTATTACGCCCTACAGAAAAAAGATAAAGTTTCTCACCCTCTCAGGTAGTCATTTTCAACTACAAGAAACTTTCTGAAAGACAGAAAATCTAAAGTTTCCAAGACAGCTTACCCCACCTCAATATAAATGTGAATTTAAGTTGCATATGAAAATAAGTTAAATATAGAATATTTATTATATGAACATTTTTTCATGTTTATACAATGCAAATTTATGTTAATAAATTAAATACAGACTTCCTCAAACTGCCTGGAGGAGTTTCATCTCACTAATCAAGTATAGTGAATTCATGGGCCATCCTCAATCACAGTTCTAGCCACTCCTGTAAATTCAAATCATTAAGCAGAACAAAGACTTTAGGTGTCCTTCATGACAAAATACCTTATTATAGACAAGTATACCCTGGTCAGGTCCACAGTGTGAAATTTCACAGCACATGAACCCAGCCCTATATACTGTGACAAAGTGTAAACCTTCATCTTGTCATAATAGTACTTTATTTTACAAAGGAAACCAAAGGCAGTTTCCATTTCCTCACATCTGTAAAATACTGAGCTTCAGTGATTACAGATCCTGACTTTATATTAGACTCTTACAACACATCTACAATAATTAAGAGACTGAAGCCCTGAGAAGTTTTCATTGTCTTAGGAAAATTGCTGACAAAAAGAGTATTTCTGACAGAGTCACACAAGGAAATTGTGCACATTATCTATTTTTCATGTTTTTTCATCTGCTAATAACCTGTCAGTAATTTGGATCAGATATTCATTATCTGTTCCATTGTTGTGTATGCCACCCAGGCAGTATTCGTAACATGTAATTTCCTCTAACATTCTAGAGTAGAATAAAAAAAAAAACCTCTTCCAAACAGCACAACATGATATTGTGGAAGCACCTGTATGTCTCTGCAGGCAGCCTGTCTATCATTTTGTTGAATCCACATTACCACAGGGCTCACTGTGGTTTCACGTTTAGTTTTGTTCTCTCACTGTGTTTTCCCCAGCAATCCATATACCTCATCTGACATTATCACAAAGTTTAAAAATCTCCAGAAGATTTACCTGTTTTTAACACAAAGCACATTTAAGTTAATAGTTTTAGTCTTCTTTGACACTTTCCAGTCTACTCTTAGCTTCCATCCAGATTACATGTATATTGGCTATCTTGTTGGTTAATGTGTTTTTATTATCTGTGATTGCAAAATACGACAGAAATTATGCTTCTCTAAGGTTATACCTGATGAAGTATAAATAGTGAATGTCCAACTACAAATAGAGATATTCAAGGGTAAAAGGCAATTGCCTGACTATCAGGATCTGCAGCTGCAATACCAGAGAACAATTCAGAAAGATAAGTGAAAAGTTATATTGGCTTTCCTTTCTACTTCTAATCAATTATTTCCAGGCATTACTATTCTCTTTCTAATGACTGGGCTTGATGAGAAAAGGCATTAGACATCACCCCTGGTTATTGCTCAGACCATAACCTCTGCAGGGTTGAGCCTTGCAGAAGCTGCCTCCCAGATACCTCCATAACAGTCACATCTGTGAGCAAAACCCTAAGATCAAATCATCAGACTTGCAGCACCCAATTTGCTTTCCTCTAATTTAAAGCCCCTACAACAAGAACGGATAGATATATCGGGGGTGAGGGGGAGATGGTGAAGGGCAGGAAGAAGCAGCTGTGACCTACCATGCACTGGCTGTAATGATTTTTTGAGTTGTTTTTGAGCGTAAATTAATTTCCTTCCTTCTAAAGCACAGAAGTGTGGCTATACAGGGGATCTACTGGGCAGCAACTATCAAGAGAATTATTGTTTAGACACTAATAATGTAGCCAGTTGGCTACTGGTAGAGTCAAGTACAGTAAAAACAAATGCATTCAGAGCTTGTTAGGGAAATTATTGTAAACTTGAGCAACATCAATAGAGAAGTTACTCTATCTTCTCAGCAAGGTTCTTGAAATGAAGTGGTCCAATGTTTGCAAGTAAAAATCTCTGTAAAATATTTCAGATTCATCCATCTTATTTTAGATAGTAATAGAAATTAAGTAACTAATATGAAAAATACAGATGTTTTGCATATATTAATAGAAAGAGATGAGAAAGTTCAGAGATGATTCATCCTCCTAAAATCTAAAACAGTTTCTATTCTGTGTCTATCTTTTCCCATAGATGAAAGAGGGAAGCTAAAGCAACTACAATCCTCATGCACATGATTACTTCAAAGATTTAAATATGACATCATCAGATTTCCTAAGGGGAGAATTATCTGCTAAATGACTAGCTAATTAGAGATTAATTTCTTGCAAAGAACAGGAATACCTGTTGAGGGTGGTGGGGGTGAATGTCCAAATCAGGACCTAAATGCTATACGCTGAAGCTACATAAACTGTTTTTCCAATGATAGTCCTGAATTCATACAGCCAAGCTGTAACAAGACCTTATTACCTGCGGCTGTGTAACAGGACAGTTTCAAGATTAGAACAGTCTCATGACTAGGTAGATCTGAACTAGTAGGAACAGGTGCAGGAGTCCTACTGATCATGAAGGTATTAGGAGTTTATGTGATTAAGACAACATTTCCATATGGGTGTGCTACACCACAGTGTCCTGATAGCATCATACATAACAGCGAGGCAAATTACTGAGGGCCCATAGACTGATGAGTACCATACAAGTACAATAGACTGCTTGCATGCTATCATGTAATTGAATCCTTATCCATATAAACAAAGACAGGAGACATTTAAACATCTATCATTTAAGGGAGCTAGGAATAGCAAAGGAATGATTATAAAAGAAACTGTCTAGTGGAAAAAAATATCCTTATCTCTGTTAGACCCAACAACATCAAAGCACTACTTGTGTGCTGCAGTTTGATTACTTCTTTCTAAACATTTCTTAAAAATTTTTGTTTTAATGTTCACTTCTTAATTCTTTACACACACACACACACACACACATATATATATATATGCACTTCTAAAAAAAGGCTAGCATAATTTAAGGGTAAGGTCGGAATGTGGCAACTACATTTCACCTGAAGAACAGGAAAGTGCAGGAAGACCATTCCTTTAAAATCAGCTGGGAAAAAATTTTTGGAAAAATATTTAAAAAATACATGCATTTTAAAAGTTTAAGACAAAGACCTCCCTTGGCCCTTCAGCTTCAATAAGTCAGTTAGTCAGTAAAGCCATGATCAATCATTTGCAGCAGGTTCTTTCATTTTCCTTGTTTGCACAGAACCTGTTACAGTACAGTAAGGAGATGAAGAATCAATAAATGGCAAGTCCTTCGAGTCATGTCTGAGAATAAGTATCCTCCACAAAAAAAAAAAAAGAAGAAAACTTTCTTTTTTTTTAAAGCAGGATAACTTGTGGTGGATGTACATGACTGCTTAATCAGGCTGCTCAGGATTTATAGGTTGGCAACAAAATTGTTTGTGTATAAAGAGAGGGTTAATAATGCCATCCAATTATCAATAAAACAATCATTTTATGTAAGCTGTGGGTAGTTGAATACTCATAACTGTTGGTAACACAAATGATTTTGAGTATTATATTTACAATTAGTGCAGACAAAAAACTGCACTACAAAGCTGGTTTGCAAAGATCAGTGCAGCTACAAACTGGCATCTGAATAATGTTAAAATGTGAGTTGAGTTCATAGCATGGTATTTGCAGTACTTCACAGTTTCACTGGATATAAAATCTTTTCAGAAGAAAAAGATAGGAGGTAGCTTATTCCAAACCTTATCTTCCTGAAGACTAATCTCCTTTGGCAGATAAGACCATTAGCATTGTATGAATTGATCAGACACTAAATTCATCAGAAAATATAAATACATAGATCTTACATAATCTGCTATGCTGCAAGTGCAAGTTTCATGACTATAAAACTCTACTCCATAAAGAGTTTTAGCAGCTGATCAGGCCAGCAAGGGATTAAATGGATTTCACATCACAATTGCAGTTATAGAAAGGAAGTTATTTTCTTTTTTTGTCATTAAAAAAAAGATTCCAGAAAGAAAAAAAAGTATTGTGAGGGAAGAATGCTGGGATAATATGCAAGATGTGCAGACAATGCAGATATGATAAGTAACTGATAAATTCAAGATAAAATGTTGAATTCAACTGGATATATTTACAGAAACCATTAAAGTCTTCCTGTGATAGAACACAGAACTACCACCATAGCTCCATCCCTTCCATCAACTCTGGAAAATATTCATTCACTTGAAATCCAGCAAAGAGTTGCAGTCAGTTTTAAAAGTAGCATCATAAAATAGACTCTTCACAGTTATTTCCCTTTTCTAGAGTAAAATCCCTTGTGGATGCAGTATTATGTCTTCAATTTCCTAATTCTGAACATTAACTGACTCAAACTACTACTGAAATTTATTTAAATGCATATTTCCAAAATTATAATGATTTCTACATTTCACTCTTCAGACTACTTCATAGTTTCCTGTGAATTCTTAGGAAAAAACAATTTATCTCTACAGATATGAGATTTTTCACTAACATGAGCTTTCATTGACACAGCTTCAACTGACCTGGAAAACTATAACTTTCAACGTTTTCTAGCTCATTCCTAGCTAGAAAAATTCTAGCTCTTAGGAGCGTTCTAATGGGTAAAGATATGGGATTAATTGTATTATCCCCTTACGAATGCATTTTCTGTTTCCTGCATAATACATTTATGTATGATGTTGCCCTTATTATAGCCTCTATTTATGTAAGTTACATCTAGCCATCAAGGAACAGGTAATTCATCTCTAAAACATGCTGTGAACAAGATAAAATATCATTAAGCATGTTTTGCTTGATAATTACTATTCATTCAGATTAAAGAACAGCTGTTTTCTCATATTTAAACATGTACTGAGAGGCAGAACAATTTCACTGACAGCATATCCCACACTGAAATAATCTGACTTTTAAAGATACTAATAGCATGAATTATATGATATTTTTACCATAAATTACTAACTGTTGTACCACATGAAAGATTCCAAATACTAAACTAAGGTCAATATTACCGAAAGATTTCATTGTTGTAATTAGCACAGACTAATTCCCACCTTTATAGATTGGTCACTCCAACAGCAAATGAGTTTCAGCAGTGAAGCATTCCCAAAATCAGAAGAATGTCGTCTACTTTTATCTGAAAAACATGTGTAGTTTATCAACTGACCATACACAGGAGTACACAAAAAAAGATATTTAACATTTTGAATTTTTCACTTCAACAATGTAATAATTCAGCAAAAATAATTTCTCAGAACACATTTTAATCCCACAACATAAGCATAAGGCATGCATACATTTACTCTTGTCCAACATCATATTGGTCTATTTTATTTACAGTGGTCTAATTATTTGCAAAGGTATTATTTCCGTCACGACTTTTAAAAGTTATTGCCTATGCTATGTATAAGCTAATGGTTACTTCAGAAGAGATCTATACAAGCATGCAACCTTATGCAAACCTAGGAATTTTTGCTTCATACCCAGCAAAAATTTGAGCATTTCAGAGTTCCGTTTGTGCATTTGTACCAAGATCTTTCAAACAAATTAAATTTGAAGTTTCTAGGATGTTTCACATAGGACAAGGCTAAGTATGAAAGAACTGAAAATCTTTTTTAAAATTAGACAAAAAAAAATCAATCAAATCTAGAAGAATCACAGCTACAATACCCACACTTGGTTGGTAAACATGTAATTCTCCTCATTTGATCCTTGTAAGTGTACAATAAGAAAGAGAGAAAGGCTCAAATTGAAAAGCGTAACTCTGTTCTACTTATGTTGCTCCCACTTCCAGCATGCAGCAACTTTACCTTAATTCAATGAAAAGTGTATCTACAGATTCTGCAATGAAGTACACTCAATAAAATGAGCTGTTCCACAGTTTTAAAGCTGCACATACGAAGCAAAACAAGCAGAGCACTGACATTTTTTGTTATTTATACAATGACAAGGTGGTGAATCCTCTGAACTTGGAGAACAAGCTGATGAGTTAACTAGAAATAATTAAGTTTTAGTCTGTTCTACATCCAGTGCTCATAAGAGCATTCTCTTCCTCAGAATCTATGAAATGATGCAACATACAGTTTTAAAGAGAATACCCATACTTTTAAGTTGTAAGATCAGAAAATCATTTTCATACATTTCTACCCTGTCTCTAATTGCTGCATGTGACTGTTTGTCCTTCTGTATAGAGCGACTAAGAATCTATCCACCACATTTCATTATATTCTTTCTCTTCTGTTAATATTTTCAGATTTGGTGTATGTAACTATGGTTTTTCCTAGGTAAATTCTACAACAACTTGTATATTTCTTTACCGATAAACAGTAAAGTCTAAGCAAAAATACACTGAATAACATTTTGTACAGTTATAACTCCACCCAATTTGCTTTTCTGCTTAAGGGCAACAATATTAGTTTGTGATGAAGAATGTCACATAACTGCAAGCATAATTGGAGGGCCGCTAGTTATGAAAAGCATTCCACATATTTGTATATGACTTCTATTATTATACATTGACATTTCAGGTGATTTCTAAAGTAAGGCACAGTTTAAACTACAAGCGTTTAAGCATCAAGTGTTTAGTTCACTTCTTCCTCATTTAGACCTCAACAGACAAACATCACACATTTCAGTACTTTGCTATGAGGCTCCTTGCCAGGTGTAAGACAAGCAAATTAGCTGTATGACCCTTTGATTCCACACATTAATATCTGAATGCCAGTACAATATAATGTACAGGAAACTGATTTGCTTTTGTCAACTGTAAGTGTTAAAGTAATACCAACATTCACAAGTAACCCAATCACAAAACACAGCCGTCCATCCACTGAAATGGTTCTTACTAGCTGATAGAAGAGCTAACTTGAAGCCACTCTGTTGTAAACACAGTGATCTTTCAGCAAGCATCCCTGTGATTGAAGAAGAGTACTGAAAACATAGTGTCCTATACAATTATCCTCCATTCTCATCCCAGAAGACTTCAGTTTTATGTCCATGTATGTAAAAATACATTAAAGGATCCTGTTCTAATGCAACTTCCTTCCTATCACTTTTTACAGTTGTAAATAAACTCCACAGATGTCAGGAGAAAGTGGTTATTCCTAAAACATCTGCGTTATCCTCAAGTCTCAATGAAAACTTTAATTTTTAAATCTAAACAAATGTATGAACCAAGAAGCATGAGCTATAAGTTTAGACTATCCTCAAAGGTTTATGTAGCAGTGGAACAACTTCTGTCATTAATGTTTTAGTAATCTCTTTCTATGCAATTTATCCACTTAGTTTTTATCATTCCTTAACTTCTTTCATCTTCCTTCTAGCAAGCATTTCTACTGTCATCACGAGTTATATCATGTAATAATTACAGCATGTATAAGAGAGAATGAAAGATACAATGAAAGCTGATTTTAGATGGGGTTTTCAAGGTTTATTTACATACCAGAAGGTCAAGTTTTCACTTAAAAGAGTTTGTGTTAGCAGTTTAGACAGGACTTAAACTATAATAGGAATACTATCTGTTAGGTAACGCTGTCAACAATCTACATTCTAACTTCTATTCTTTGGTTCACTGCATGCTGTAAGAACAAATATATAGTGGCTTGCAAGCCAAGATCAGTGAATGACTGCCTATGGGACACTGGCATGAAGAGATTACTTTATTCTGCCTTAAGCCAAAAGTCTAAGGGCATTATTGAACAGCCAAGATAACTCTCGTATTACTAAGGCAACAGTTTGCTTGAAGGGTTGTATATATTTGCAGGGTGGGCATGTAACAGTGTTGAGGGAGATGGGGGAGGGTGAAGATGACCATTTTATTACATTTCAGTTTTTCAGATAGCTAGAAAATATATTTACAAACTTAGCCAAAAATGTTTTGCCACCACACAAAATTTTTCCTTGAATACAGTACTGCTTATCAGTCTACATGCTTTTGCATGTAAAGATGATATTCACAAAAGAAAATACAGATTAATACAATTTCTTTATAAACAATGCCCTTGAAACTAAAGAATATATCTATATATATATTTCATTTTTGAAGTTAAGCAATATATTTTAGCCATGAACTATATGCAAAATATAACACCATAAAAAGCTAATATTGCCACACTTCCATATACTTACTGCGTGGTAACTCTCCATAAAAACTGGGAAATGAAGATATGGCAGCTTCCATATTTTGCCACTTGTTGTGAACAGATTCTGGTTGCTGTAGGCTGAAAGAATATGAAACTTGAACAAAATCTGAACATACAAAAATTTTATGTTTTATTAAAAGTGAACATTCAGAGAATCACAGAATGTCTTGGATTGGAAGGGATCTTAAGGATTATCAAGTTCCAATCCCCTCCGACAGGCAGGTTTGCCAACCACTGGGCCAAGTACTAGATTGGATTGACAAGGGCCACATCCAACCTGCCTTTGAACATCTCCAGGCACAGTATATCCACAAACTCTCTAGGCATCTTATTGCAGCATTTTACCACCCTTTCAGTGAAAAACTTCCGTTAACATCTAATCTAAATCTTCTTAGTATCAATTACACTTATTTATGATATAATTTCTCTTCAGGAATAATTTGAATGCTTTCACCCTCAACTTGCTATTGAAACAGTCAAAAGTACTTAAGTCCAAGAATCATCTACATGCAGGAACTTTATGTACAATCCAAAACATTTTGATTATGACTTTAACATAAAGAATTGCATTAAAATAGAATTTTCATGCAGTATTGGGTGGTTTCTCTATCACATAGGATAAAAGTCTAGATAAAACTCTATCACATAGGAAAAAGCAATAGCTTTATTTTATAGATTTTCAGTTTTTCAGAGTTCTAAATCTGCATTTAGAATATGGTTGTAATACTTGGGATTTTGATAAAGAGCTACAACTTAGGAGACTAACATGTATATGCATATCTCTTTGGGAAAACCCTTCAGTACTTGTCTCTGACTAATTCAGGAATGTAACCCCTGAAGAAAAAGAAGGAGAAGAGAAGAAAGGAAGGAAAAAGCCTTTCTAAACTCTTACACTATTTTAAACTATGTTTTAGATGCTTTTCTGTACTGACTCTGAAGTTGTACCATTTAAAAATATTTCATCTTTAAAAAACAACTAGTAAGTTGTAATGTTACAAAAACTTCAGGATACTAAACTCTGAAAACTGTCTCAGTTTGTGCACTAAGTTACAGATACAGATATCAAAATGTACCAGGAGAAAAACTTTAAGATCTTCTAGTAGCTTTTTCCTCTTTATATCCCACTTTTATAATATGACACTTTAATGCAAGTTCCTTTATTTTCACAACTTCAAATTGCAAACAAGTGCAGATTCAAAAACATCTTCATGAGTAACAGTTCATAGACCTATCTCCAAGTTTTTCCAAAATCACACTTTTCTTACTTCTTTCTTTTTTGGATTACAAACTGTTTGTTTTGTAAACTGTTCAAATTTCATTGAAAGCTACCCATATTTTTGTTTGTTTTTAAAACAGTTTAGTCCTGGTTTGATAGCATGCTCAAAACACGCAATTCACTGTTCATTATTTTCACATCCCAACAATTTTATTCATGCAATCTGGTAGATAATAGTTCACAGCTGTACTACATCCTGAAACTTACTGTTCGAAGCCATCACCTGAAAACTTACAACAGCTAGTCAGGACTTCTTCAACCCATGTTGATTGAGGGGTTCTGAACTGTCAAATTCATGGTTTTATATATATAGATAGATATACACATACACACACACATACATACTTGCTGACAAAGACAGAATTTCTGCTCAAAATAAGATTGTTTTCATCCAAGAATACCTGATAGCATACGAACCGCATTTTTCCAGTTCTGATTCTCCAGATAAAAAAATGTGTTTATTTAACAGGAAAGAAAATCCTTTCACTCTCCCATAGTAACAAAATCAGATATACCAAAGAAATTTAAATTTTATTATTGTATTCCCTGGACCAAGGCACAGCTGTCTGTCAATAAAATAGTTCTGCTGCAGCCCAATGAATATCTCATTGCCATATGCAAAGAGATACAGAATTGGCAGAGGAAAGTTGGAATCCTAAAGTCCAAAGCCACAAGACCATGGTAGTACTGTAGTAGTAATGTACCTAGAGATCCTCCTACACTGTAAGAAATAAATGTGCCAGTCCATTATTTAACATGAAATTGGGCATAAACTTTCTCAGGATGGAAAGTTATATAGCTCTGAAAAAGAAAATACTGAAAGGGTAGAATAATCCTACTGAAAGAAAAAGAAATTGCATTTTATCTTCCATGTTAGTAACTGAGCTAGTAAGAGTTGTTTTACTTCAGTAATAATTAGTAGACCCTTGCAAGCTGTATAAAACATCTTACTAATTTCTTCAGTAAATGCTGCACCAAATTAGAATTCAATATTTAGTTTTTCCCTTCAGCATGCTTTCAGCATTCAGTTTTAGCTAAATCAACTGCTTAAGCAGGTGTGGCTACTTACTGTACTTTTAGAATGCAAAATGAATGAAGTCACACATTCTTAGTTTCTTCCAAATTCTTAAATAGGGTTAAATATAAGTACATTATTGTAGCACAGCTCAACAAAAACAAAGCTCATTTAAATTTCAAAAAGAACAATGAAATAGGATAAATAACACAGGAAGATTTAAAGAATAAATTAACATAGATTGTGATAATTCACTCAGACAAATCATAGAGAAAAAAGTTAAATGAATGCTGAATCTCAATATCATGTTAAATAAATAGTCCTATTCATGCTATGCTTAAAATTAGGGGACAAAAAAGAGGGAAAGGAAACTTACTGATCACATATCTAACATTTTGAAAGTTTTTGGAATATATGGGGAAAAAATACAGTCTGAAAAGAGAGCTACGATGAGAAAATTCTTTGTCATCAGCAGTACAGAGGGAAAGGCCAGGTGACTAGAGCCTTTACGGTCTGTGTTGATTCAGTTCATGTAACCTAGTTCTGATCTAGTTCCCTAAAAATGAATGCTACCCTTCTAAACAAGGAAAAAAAAAAGCTTCTTCTCTGTTTATTTTCTAGATATGTAAGAGACAAAGAATAAAGAAGAAATAGCCTCAAAACTCAGTCAGAGTGCGCGAGTACAGCCAGGACAAAAAGAGGTATGTTATTTCTATGCAGGCTTATAGAACGTGCTATTTCTGCTAAGGAGAGCAAGAGAAAAATAAAAAGCTTAAAAATATATATACATATTAAAAAAACATAGGGAAAAACTCAAGAGCTCTTATTCAGATGAAGCTACTGGGAAGCAACATCTCAAGTGAGAGCATCACAAACAACAACAAACTGAAACTTACCTATAAGAGAGCAATAGGATAAATAGGAATGCTGTACAACCACGGAGAAATTAGACAACCTAAATGAAACCACGTCAAAATCCCAAATAAAGCGTTTTGCACATAAAATAAACATAATAACTTCTTTAAACTGTAGACTGTGGTAAGTTTTCCTCAGATTGTACAAAGAAATCGACTGTTTCTACAATCAAAACTAAGTGTTATGGCTTTAGCTTTCCTAGAGAAGGTTTACAAATACATTCTACTGTTTTCACAAAATAAATTGTGTATTTTTTTCTATACAGCTCTCATAATTTTGAGATGTTCCAAATCCAGAGTTTATGTCTGGAAAAACGTTAAAATCTAAAATGTTCCTATATTTATACATCTCTGCCAGAGTACCGTACAACAAATTGCAAACAAATTTTGTTTGCATAGAAGTCCAGTCTGGAATCTTGGAAACATTTTGTGTAACATCTTGCATTGAGTATGGACCAGCAGGCAATGTAATAAGCAAGAAAAGCAACTGAGAAATGCATGTTTGTCTTGTAGGACCTTGCATATCTCCTGAGGCATCTTGAATGCCTACAGCTTTTTGGAAGATGCAGAGTCCTTTGCACCACAAGGATCAATATTTTTTGTTCTTCCTCTTGCCCTTAGGCTATAGCATCAACAACACTGAAGTTAATTGTCCTGAAAATACTAAATACAGACCAACACAGGTTTGCTGAATGACAACAGTCTGTGGACAGACAATATCCATTGCCTGATTAGAATGCCCTATTTGACTGTGCCAAATAATGTTGAGCATGTTATTTCCGCCCCCCCCCCCCCCCCCCCCCCCCCCAATGCTGAAAAAAGCATTTAGTCAATAAATTTGTTTTGAGTAATAAATGCTATTTGGGATGGTTCTTACAACATGAGGGTGTTACTTCAGATAGGATAACTAGGACAGATTGTTTTTGGCTCACATTTTGTTTATGTATGAAGACAAGTTAAGTATATTGCTTACAGGAAGTGAAAGTTAACACAGCACAAATGTGTTAATGTGTCCAAATAAGTCTTAGGAGACCTCATTATACTCCTTAAACTCTGAGGAAAAGCATTCTCTCTGAAAAGACAGGATGTGAAGTTGGATAGCTCTAATTCTTGTTCAGCTGAAACTGAAGTTTACTCATCAGCTAAATAGAAAAAACAGATACTTAACTTTCTTGCAGCCTCCTCTCATTTAAAGAGCATTCTATAAGACAAAGCTCTAGAAGAAGAATGCAATTTACTGTTAAGGAAGAAAAGACAAACAAGATTTTCTTACCTTTCAATTTGACTCGTATCTGCTGAAGGCATGTTAAAAACTCTGTTGATTAAAACTATTCTGCTTAATAAGAAAAAAATTATTTCTGCACCCTTTGTTCCATAAACATTATCCACTGTTCCATCTCTCTCACCAGTGCGTCCTTCAGTTGCAGCAAGATACTTGTTTGATAAATCAAGCACTCTTTTTGAAAACAAGTTGCTTAAAGTGTGCTCTTCTAGCACACCACCATCAGTACATTTCCATCCCGGCAACATCAGTGAGAGGTGGCGTTCATTTGACACAAGTCCAAAAGCAACCGGACACTGCAGCCTTAAGATATCTAATTGCCCAACACAAAGATCATCTATTTCTTTATCTACACCCCAGGGTAAGAGACATGACAAAAGCAGTTTAGCTGTATCTGTGGTGATGTTCACATCAATGTTTCCTGATGGCTGCATTTTAGTCTTTCTTGAACTCTTCATTTTTTTCTGCCTTTTTATGCCACCACTTTCTTCCAAAGGCCTAATTGTGTTAGAATCTCTATTGACTTGGTTTGCATAAACAGTATCTACTTGTCCATCCACTGACAATGTGAACCCAGCAGTTTTATTTCTTTTTAATGTCAGCGCTCTTTTCTCAGTAGTACTTTTGGCTCTTTCTAGAGTGTCATAGTTGTGGAATGAGTTTGATGACTTTAATCCACAGGGTTGATACGACAGCAGAAGATCCACAAGTTTTTCCAGATCAAATAAGAGAACATGAAAGTTTGCATTGTTCCATTTTGGCTTAACTGGTAAAACAGTAAAGGGTTGCTGAATAAGGCTGTTATCCATTACCTGAAAGAAAAATATTTAGTATTCAAACAAATCCACAGTATTTTGTAGTTTTGTAGATATCAGCATAGTTGCACAAGGAATGGACTAAATCCATTAAATCCCCCATTATGTTCAACTTAATTGCATTTATTCACTTGTTACTTCAGAACACGATTTTTCTTTTA
This sequence comes from Gallus gallus, assembly GCF_016699485.2. Classification (NCBI taxonomy): domain Eukaryota; kingdom Metazoa; phylum Chordata; class Aves; order Galliformes; family Phasianidae; genus Gallus; species Gallus gallus. The sequence goes on along the minus strand of NC_052541.1, from coordinate 8,382,405 downwards.
AATAGTTAATACAAACTGACATGCTTTTAAATATTGTAATCAAGATTCTCTAACGTCTTTGAAATACAGAATAGTCCAATACATTTTCATTGCAGAGATCAAAAAACAGATTTTTTTTGAGACATACTCCAGATGCTTTTGTAGAAAAGCAACTACTTTAGTTCATAGGAATCACTGTGACTCACTTTGCCAAGGGGCGCTTTCTGAATGTACTCAGAGGATCACAACACGTTAAAGTGAAATTTTGAGATGGTGATAAAACAGCTATCAGAATCCTGATTTATTTGTTAAAGAAGCACCTTCTATCATCAGGAAACAGCAGACATGAGTATAAACTTCATTTTGATTCCTTTACATTTTTCTTTAAGCACTTACAACTTGTATGCTTTTATTGTCCTGCACAAGCCCTCAGTACCATGCTCTCAGTACCGTGTTCATGCTAGGGATTTCATCTTTATAAGCATGTACAAGCAGAAACATAACAGAGAAGCAAATTTTCAGCCCAGTGGAGCTTTTGCAGAGTGGCAATAGTGTCAGTTTCCATACCAGAGGAAAACAGGATTTTCTGGATCACTTAATTCACACTAGTAGAGTATTTCTGATTATCACAAAAGAAATTTAGAGCTGTTTCTGCTGTGTGTATGAGCTGAATCTTAAAATAAACAATCAGATATTAGTTAAAAAAAGAAAAATTGACAACTAAATTTAGTTTGAAAAAAGATGTTAATCAACACTGCATTCAAGAGTACTCTTTACATAACATTACAAACAAGTTTTGCAGGATTAATTGTTCCTAATCTGTTACAAAACAAACAGACAAACAAAAAAACCACAAACAAAACTTTTGACCCTATTTACTCAACAAGTTGTTTGACTAATTTTGGGTAATAAAATGATCTGATGTTCTGTTAATTAGTGAATGATATTAACAACAGATGAAAACACACTATAAATACAAAACATTAAGCATCCCTATGGAGATCCTTAGATAAACAAGGGGTAATAGCACCATGTTCATGCTTCCCCCCCCTTCCCCAATCCCTTTCCTTTTTAAAAAATATATTGTAGTTAAGCGTTAGGATTATTTTTCATCTTTAATTGTACTGTTTCCTAATACTCAGGTAGAATTCCATGTAAAGTACACAAACATGGAACTCACAAACAAGTTCTGAAATAAATAGAAGATTTGTACTTTTCTGTCTGTTTTATACACTGGTATTTTGTTGATTCACATTTAGAAGCTTTTAGGAAAAAATCACCATTTGAACAAGAAATATCTTGACAATGTCAGTCGGTAGAGGAATCTGGTGATGCTTCTGGACGCGAGAGGTCACAATAAATGTTTATTGGCAATTCGAAAGCTTATTGACATTGATCCTAAAAGCATCTACCAAGTTATCTTAGCTCTCTGCAATAGGCATTTCATTTCAGTGAAAGCAGGTGGACATCTAAAGCTACAAACATAAAACACTATTTAGGACATATGGACAAGCTATTCTCTCTAACATAAGATGACAGAAAATGGAAGGAAGCCCGTAAAAATAACTATGAACTAGAGTGCTGGAAATAGCATCTGATGATGGTTATTGAAAAGTAGATTAAGTTATTTACATTCTGAATGGCGTATTTATTAAAGTTCCAGAAGTATTTTGCAAAACTAGATTTACTGGCTACAGATAGGTATTGTCATTAACTATTACTATTATTTTTATAATAAACACATTAAGAGTTTAATAACTCAGCATCAAGAAGTGGGCTAACAGTAGCAATAACAAAGAATGACTGCCTCTGAGCCGTGTGGTCTGACTTAGAGCTAACAACAAACCTAAAAACTTTTTCATAACATGCTAACCCATTTTTTTAGTCTAAAACTAAGTAGTAGTAAGTACTTCATTTTCATTTGAAAATGGTGTCAGCATGTATTATTCCGAAAACACCATCAGCCATTTCAGCTAAAATGTTTCCCAGTCCCTAAAAAAAAAAAAAATTACAAATAAAGTATCAAATGAAGCTTTTAAAATACATTAAGTCTTATTTTAAACATTCCCAAATCCCAATGTAAAGGAGTGTTGCCACCACCACCCAAACCAGCAAAACAATGTAGGATGATAATGTTTAGTAGTAAGGCCAAATATCCCTTGTTCAAAAATAATACAGCCTTTCATGTTGTTGACATTCATGCTAGCAGTTGGAATTCAGAACATTTTGCTTCTAGGAGGAGCTTGCATTCATTGAGAATGTCCCCTTTGAGCCTTCACCTGTGAACTTTTAAAGAAGCGTAGCTACAGACCAAAATGATATCCAGACTCATGAATCTCTTGAGCGTCATCTCTGACTCAACCACAGCTTTCCATACCCAAGAAAGAACAGGGATTCAGGAAGGCCTTGAAATGGAAAGTTGCATTCTATGCATAGAAAGTGTAACATAATAGATCCCTAATTTGCTGCTGAAGATATTATAGCCAGGACACAAGCCATTGCAACAAACTGCAGAATCTCTCATTTCTTACGAGATGGAATCCCTTCCTGCTCTTGGAAGTTTATTCTTTTACATCCCTCCTTCTCCCTTTACAAATCTTTACCAAATCATCTTAGCACCCAGGAAAGGATTTTTCCTCATCTGTGGAATGTGGAGGCTGCCTTCTCCATAGCCCATAGCCCTCCATATTTCGATACATCAATGTTATCTTTAAATAGTCAAAGGCATGCACATTACAAAATGTTCATGGGAAGTACAATTCAGATGTTATTTTATCTAGCTGCCTTTTCTCTAAAGGCCCTTTCCCACTGGGATCCTCCTTAATTTAGAAACACTATTCCACTTAAAATACACATGTCCATTAGCTGGCAGTGACTCTGTATTGTTTCAACTCCTTGTGTATATGTACTTTTTCTGCACTCCAGTTTTCTTGTTTTCTTCACCAGATGCACCTTTTTTTTTATGTGTTCTGTGCTAAAAATACATTTGACAAAAATGGTCTTGACATTCATTTTACATAAAAGAAATAAAGTGGCAAGTAGACTATGGAAACCAGGCTCAAAATATACTTAGAGGTCACTTTAATACCACTAGAAGAAATAGTTTTCACAGTGTGGGTGGTATCAACTTCTACACAAAAGCATGCCTGAAAGCATTAAATGCAATTCTTATATACTTTTGGTCTTCTTTATTCATTGTACTTATTTTTATACCAAACGTAACATACAACTAAAAAACAGCCCCCAAATTTCCAAGTGTAACATGAATCAATAATGTAAATGTGAGCTAGCCAGATGAGGAATATCAGTCCCCTCCTTCCTTTTCTACTTCTCCTCCATCCCCCACTACATAAAAATAGAATTTAGTTAGATTTTGAGTGCAGGTGGTTGTGATTTTTCAAAGTACTACCAAAAGAAAGATTAATTACAGTAAGTCATACTGAGTCTGATTTTGGAAAAGCAAGGTATAATTTCTAAAAATCCTGAGGATTTTGTTCTTCTTTTGTTGGGTTTTTTCTTAGGAGATTTAAACTTTGCTATTTTCACAGTCATCAGCATATGTGCTCTTAATAGACCACTAACACTGACTCAACAAAACAGAGCATTTAAAGTCCATGATAAAATCTGCATCAGAGGAGTGAGAATTCCACTTTTAAAGAACAAACAATACTTTATTAAATATAATTATTGAAAAGAAATTGTTAATTTATCAAATACCATCATCCTATTTATGTGTATTCAAGAAGGCAATCTGTAAACAAAAGTTCATACATTTCACCATTCCACAAACGTTTAAGCAAAACAAAACAAAACTAAGTAATTAAAACTGCTCTTTAAAGTCTTTACAGACAGACAATATTTCTGAAATAGCACCAAAGTGTGAGATGAGACTGTCATTATGCTCATTTCAATAAAATGAACACTACAGTGAGGGAAGATGGGGCAATAGAATTTGCCAGCCAAAATTTATCAAAGGCTAAGAATTTTCTGCCTCGTAATCATGATAGTTAATGGGATGTCAACACAAGTTCAGAACTAACTTTTCTCAGAATCGTGACCCAGCACTGGTCTCTCTCCAGGCTTGGAAGTGTCATATTGATTATAAGAAACTGTCTGTTACTCCTACCCCATCTCTTACATTTTTGCTTCGTGTATCTGGAAGAAATATTTTGACTGAAACAAGTCTATCACACATAGCAATCATAAAAATCCACTTGTACTCAAAGGATAGCTCTACTCTATGCTCCATGATGTTTAGTCCCTGATAGCAGGAAGAAATTAAGGTTCTAAACAAATGTTCTTTCCTTTGTGATGTCATTTGTTGTTTCTGTTATTCTAAAAACAGAATATGGAATAGCTTAATAAATGGCTTCATCTTCATAGTTTTTTTTTCCTTTGATCTTTTAAATGAGATGAATTACATATACAAGACATGCTCTGAAAGTAACACCTATTTTATTATGTTGGCCCACAACATTGGGGTGGATGCTGGTGGTATGGCAGTAGAGGTTGAACCTTCCCACCAATATTCCATTACATGTTATCGCCATGTGACAGATGGCAGCAGAGGGGCAATCTGACACAATGGCGCCTGACATGGAAGTGAAGATAAAACAAAACATTTTTCCTCCATGTGGAAAAAATGGCACCCATAGACATTCACTGATGCTTGCTTAACAATTCTGGAGACCAACCAGCAGATGTGAGCACAGTGAGGTGACGGGTGGTGCATCTCAGCAGTGGTGACAGTGAGTCACCTCCACTGGCACAGATTTTTATGAGCACAGCATGCATGCTCTTGCTCATCACTGGTAAAAGTGCATGGTTAATGGTTGAAAAAATAGTGTTTTGGATCTGAGAATTGATTCTTTAAAATAGCGTTATTGTTCTCTTTGAAACTGTTGCAGTTTCCACAGAAATAAATAGGAAGTCTTACTTTCAGAGCAAACTAGGCAGTATACGTAAGAGAAACAACTATGTTCCAGGGACATGTTTGCAGGCGCAATCTTTTAGTTTTGCAAAATAGGAAATGTGGAATTCTCATGAAATTGTCTCAAAGAAAAATACATTCTGAAAATGCACAAAATGGCTGGCACAGTGCAAATTAAAGCATTAAATTCATTTCTAAATCCTCTGAGCCCTGGGCTGCTGGAGATGGTAGTCAATAGTAGTAAAAAAAATTGCCTCCTTGAAATGTGCTTGGTGGACAGCAGCTTGATGATTGGCAGCACAAATAGAAGACAAACGAGAAAGCCTTCAATCTGCAGCTGATGCACAGGAAGAACATGGGGAGCTGAGTTTACAATAGAGAAAACATTACCAAGCTAATGGCACAGGCAATCATTTGACCACCATGCATCTCTGATAGCAGCAGGGCATCCATTTTCAGTTAAGTGTTAGAGTACCTTTTTGCTTTCTCTGACCACTGCAGGGGTAAAACAACCTATGTGTGAAACCCACTGACTGGTAATAAATTACTATATTGGATACTTTTTGTTTTCTTTCAGCAATGACTTTACTGTGTATTCCTGCTATCATTACCAATTAAAGTGGAGATTGCGTTAGCAAGCTATATCTAACTGTATATCAGTCCCTATGCTCCAATTGCTTTAGCAAGTATCACAGGGTCAAGAGGCTCCTTTGACCTTTATCATCTAAGTCTCTCTGACCACTCACTATTTGAAGCAATCTCAGCTGAACAGATGGACACTTTTGCAGATTCTATAAAGCTTAGAATATAAAGATAAATGAAACTGTGTTTGGGGCTTCAAACTAGTTTATGAACATAAAATATTGCATGCAAGTTTCACAAAAAAATCTCAGATTACAAATAGCATTTCTTAAATTCATACTATGAATACAACCTATCAACTACAAAATATTTGTAGCTTCAACATATAAAACTAAAGGCTTGAGACAGCCTTCACAGCTAGTTATTGTGAAGTTACTATGGAATATATAAAGCTTTATGATTCATTAATGAAAATTTAATCCAGCATTTTACTATGATTAATATATACCAAATGTTCCAACAGATCATACAGTGGAGGAATACTAAAACAGTTAGATATTATAGAGCAGACAAATAGAGCTTGGACTTTAATTTCAAATTTCCCTAATCTTAAGCGTTCAAAAAGCTCTCTAAATCAGTGCACAAAATGTAAGTCACACAACACTTAAAGAGAAAGCAAAGTTCATAGTGATGTCTGAAAGACCGGTAATAAGTTATATATAAATAGTCCCGTTCATTAATGACATTGAATAATCTTTTCAGCTAAATCACATCAGAAATCCGCATTGTTAAGTTTATAACCTTAAATAACAAAGGTAATACTGTCTTAACTAGGGTCATTGTTGAAAAACTATTAAATTGGATGAAATTTGAGGGTTCTTTGTTTTTTTACACTGCTTCTGTTTTCAGGAACATAATCACTCAGGAAGCAAAGTTCTGACCTGCATGTTCTGCTAGAATGTCATTTATGTTTTATATGAATACTGCCTTAAAACATTTTCTAGTTTTTTTCAAGCACAACCTGAATTCAATCAACAATTCAAAGCAGTCTTACTGATGATGAACCCTGTAAATATGCAGCTTTTCTTTCTTAGCTTTGCTGAATTGATGAGAAATCCAGGATACGGGCAAAGATGCTTTTGGTCAAAAAAGCTGCAAATTATAGGTGTGCAACCAAAATGGCTCTTAAACATACACCATCTCTAAAAGTCTGCCCAGGGATGAAGGATGAAAATCATCAGTTGCTCTTTCACCTCCACATTACCTGGCAAGCAGCACCTTCTATCCCAACACAACTCCTACAGATAGTATCCTATCTATACTATTTCCTACAGATAGTACAGATGCATACTCCCATGCCTACCCTGCTTAACGATCCCTTCAGTTTAGGGAGCACATAAACAGTTAATCACTATAATTTTCTATAGACTCCTAAAGTTGGCACAAACAGGCCAGACCTACCTTCTCCAAAGGAATGCTGTCTTTATGCACAGAGGATCGTACAAACTAGAGGCATTACTATATCAGTCTAACAGGATCCTCTTGAGAAGGACATACATAATTTTCAATATAATTTACCCTTTTAGTACCTTTAACAAAGGCTTTCAGATTTTTTACTATAGAAAGAATGTCAAAATGAACTGAGGACCCATTCACCTCAAAATAAGACCCACCTTCTACATGGACAGTCTGAGCCATGAAAATCTTAGATGGAAGGAAAGTTTGAGACTTTTTTTGAAGGAAGACTTATCAGTATTTGAACATTCAGTACTTAAATTACATCAACATCTTAACATACCAATGTAGAAGTACAATTTCTAACAAAAAATGATGCAACTCTAGAAACATATAGATGTCAGAGATGGGTGGCAGTAAAAACTTTCTTAGCATTACTCAGCACTTAGGAAGAAAAGCTGTAACATGGAACATCCACTGTAGTTCCTACAAAATCAACTGGACAAACAATGCCATGGTAATCCACAGATTTAATACTTAAATCTCTGATAATTAGCAGAGATGAACTTGTTATCAGAAGGAAACCGGAAGACAGTGAGTCTTTTCTTGGAGTAAAATTTGGTGTTGGTTTCAGAAGTCATTTTGCAAGGCCTAGTTCCATGTTCCATTATTACATTTAAGCTGTCAGTGTATTTCTAAAAAAGTTTCCCGTTTTGAATAGATGAAGGAGTACACCTCAGCAAAGGCCTGCCTGTGTTGCTTGCTATCCACATCCATACAAGTGAAATATGCTACAATATCACAATGGTAGCCTTTCTTTTTATTCTGATTTGTGGCAATGAATGGACAAAACACCAAAATCAATAAAGTCATAACTTGGTAGAGGGGTTCAGAAAACTGCAGTAACCTTCAGCAAAGCTGACATGTGGTCCAAGCTATCACTCTCTCTTAGGATCATGATGCCCTTTGACTGACACCTGTTTGATCTAATAATTCTGAAGTGATTCCTTCACTGTAGTTATGTTGGTACATTGGTCCCATGGTGTGTTTCACAGGAAAAGTGATGCTTAAATGCTTTGCATCTGCATTATGGGAAATCCATATATAGATCTCTGTTTCTTTGCTTATTTTACTATTACATTTAAATAACATACTACTTATATAATTACTACATTTAAATAACATACTAAATATAGCTTCTGAACACAAATCTATGTACAAAAGAAGAAATAACCTGGCAGAAGAACAAAAAATTACCCCTTTCCTGTTACCAAAATTCTCCCTCTTGGTTTTGCTTTGGTGTTAATTTAGAGTGAGCAAAAATCTGTATCTCTGATGATACTACTCTAAACATCAAAATGAAAAAAAAAAAAAAGGAATACATATCTAAGGTTCCACAGTTTAGGTATCCGAGTTCATATTTGAAAAGTAATATTTGGTATTTGTGCTTATATCTCACTTCCATTATTCTATCAGTTTTCACATTGGTATAATTTAACTTGCAGTAATTTTTCCAGTTTCCAAATAATTATTAAACTGGACCTACTAACTTTCTAAAACAAATGACTGCTGTTGTTCCAGACCACTTATGTCTTGCTTATTCCAGGCAACATAAAGTAGTTTATTATTTATCATTTCTGTACATTCTATTGCACATTGTTTTCAGTAATTGTATAAAAATACTAACTTCTTACTGAGGAAATACTTGTTTCATAGGCATCCTGCTTACACTTATTTTGTTTAAAACAGAATATATATGCTATTACATAAGTGAATGGGAAGTTCTTCAGAACAAATATTAGGCATGTCAACTTAAATTTAAAATGCAGTTTACAATTGTTATAGTAACTGGTACTTTACTCCAGTTATAATTACTTCTAACAGTTGCATAAGCCCAGTGACTTCTAACAGATCATAGAATCATAGAATTACTCAGGTTGGAGTAATTCTATGATTCCACCTCCAAGATCTTCAAGTCCAACCACAGCCTAACCATAGTACCCTAACTCTAACAACCCTCTGCTAAATCATATCTCTGAGCACCACATCCAAATGGCTCTTAAACACATTCAGGGACGGTGACCCAACCACCTCCCTGGGGAACCTATTCCAGTGCTTAACCACCCTCTTGTACGGAACCCTTAAGAAATTTTGACTTTCTGCACCATTCTCTAATGGCAATGTGCTCAAAGATTCACTTTTTAAGGAAATGTCAAGTGAAATACATCAAGAGATAAATATTTCCATAAATTTTCCTACATAAATATATTTCTCCCCCATCATTGTCTTTCTCATCTCACCTACACAGCTATGGAAATGATGTTAAAAACTATTTGTTTCTAGTCTAGCTCTTCAGGAGTATAAATTCAGCAGATCATGGATTTCAACAGAATTTTACTTAGCAATGATTGCTCAAACTGTAGAAGCCCCTCTTCTTCCTTTATCTTTACCTAAAGGAAGCTCTAATCACGTTATTTAACCATGCACTAAAAATAGCAATGCATGATAACAGATTTATATCCAAATTACTCCAAGTGAAAAGCTGGAGAATGTTTTAACGTGAAACGTTTGTGGGACACCAGGAAAATGGATTCCATTCAGTTTTTATGTGAGGATTTAATTGATTCACATAAAGTGAGGCATTTTTAAAAAAATTAAAAAAAAAATACTCAGTTACATTTTCAAGAATAACTGATTTAAAGGTACAATGACAGCTAGTTCCATACAAACACCACAAGCGCACAATCTAGTAGGTAGTCTATTGTAATTAAGACCAGAGATTCAATACCTATTGCTACTGGCCAGGTATCATAGCAACCTTGTGTCATTGAATACTACTGGAAAACTGTTCAGCACCAGCAAGACTACGCTTCAGGAAAATCTACAATGGCACTACAGATTGTCAACATCTGTGGGGGTTGTTACAGAACGAACAAAAAAGAAATCCTTTAAAAAACCAACAAAGCAACTTAAAAAACCCCACAAAAACAACAGGGATATTGTAAGATCATTAAAAATAATACAAAGGAGGAAAGACTTTTTGTCATTAGTCACATCACTTATGCATCAACATCCTAATATCTATCCACATGAGCTGGAGTTAAAATAATGCATAAATCCACTAAGTTTTTTTTTTTTTGGCTCATCATTTATCACTAATGTTAATTTGAAATTACAACAGACTATTAAAATAATTTAAACTTCCAAAAATGAATTCTAGATCGTCTTCTATAAATCTGCAAAAAAAAGAAAAAACAGGTTACTATGAACAAGAACCCAATATTGATTTTTCTGCGGTGCAGTAAAGCATCTCCATTCTATTTGGCTGCTGTCAAAGCCACTCTTTAACAGCTGGAGTCAAATTGCACTATTTACAGCAAGAACCCTTGTCAAGTGGACCATAAGTATTCTAACAATACACTATTCAAATGGCACTTTGCCACACAAATTGCTGACTTGATGAATACCCTATGTCAATGACTAAGGCCAATATAAAAGTTTCATTTTTATGAGAGATTTTTACATTCACATACTAAGTACAGCTCTCTTGAAGAACTATTAAACTACATATTTCGGGTCTTTTGACATTGAAAATAATTAAAATCTGTTTAAATATATCTAGGGTATTTGACAATACTAATATGGATCTTGCGTTAACTGCATTTGTCACACTCATCTGTTATTGGTACTCCCACTGGCACGTGCAGCACAATAAGAGAATTAAAATGGTCAAAACACCATGAAATCAAAGCATTCTGCCTTTGTATCTGTGATTCACATGACGACAAATGTTTTGAAAGAAAACCTTTGAAGCTGGACTGCTATGTGAGGATATTTTTCTTAGGATAGAAGAAAGAGACCATTGTCTTGCAGATGTTTTTTTTTTTTGTCTTAAATATATTATTAATGATAAAACAATGTAATAAATATTAATCTTGCCTATGAACTTCATGTGGATCATGGTACAAAGTAAGGATTTCTTACAAACATGATACTGACCTGATAGAACAGATGGAATCCTAACATTTTCTGTTACATAAGTCTTCTGAAACTATTTTTAAGCAGGCTGAAGTGAAATTTTAGTTTGTTTTTGATAAAATTATAGTGTTATTATCAATTTAGCATGTTATCTTTCTATTATACAATTTGTCAGAGAAGCAAATGGATAATGAAATATTGATTGTATACATGCATATTAAAGCATCTCAGATTTTCATGATAGTTTAATCTGAGAGGACATTGTATACAGTATGGTTTGAAGGTGCTGAACTCACTTATAGACATGGAACTTCCACTAGCTTCATAAAATCAGATTTCAAGAAAATACTTAAAGATGTTAAAAAGCTCATTCAAAGGAGTCAATACATAACACTTGGAAAAAAGTGAAAAAAGTTTCTAGATCAAGAACTATAAAAAATGTCTTTCGTCTAAGAAGCCGTGATTTGGACTTCATGACAAAACAGCTTCAACTATTAAAAGCCACATGGTCCCTTTGTGCAGACCATACCAGATTTCTAGAATAACATTAAGCAGACCTCCATTGTTCCCTTAATTGTTATTCTCTTCTCAAGTTGGCTACACCCTATACATTTAGCCACCACCATCTCCCACGCTAATCTACAGAATCTGGTCTAATGGGGATGGAGGTGAGATGAAATGCTGGCTGCAGCGAGTGGCAGATTTTTGATGAATGCTGTTCCTTCAAGTACAGACATCTATTTCTTAGGGAATTAGACTAACATAACTGTAAGGACAAAAAAGAAGGTGAAAGAAAAAAAAGGTACGTTGTCAATCATAGGGAAGTTTAACAGCCATCAATAATATTCTCTCAAGGAGTTTTCATTAGGACAAGATAACTAATGAACAAAGTTGAAAGATGAAAACGGGATATTTCATTGCGGAATCAGTGCATTCAAGACACGCGCCTGATCAAGAAGAGTGCTATAAATTATCACAACTCTGTCACCTCTTGTGACATTACTTCAAATTTAAAATCATAGTAATCCACAAAGTACATTAAACTCCTCAGTTCACAATGTGCCAAAATCTACTTTCCCATATTCCATGAACAGCAAATTCTTTTTCTTAAACACTTTGTTACACTCATGCAATTTGAAAATTGAGATGTAATATGTATGGCCAAAACTCTGCTCTAAAGACATCTATTATAACTTTGTTATTTCCCTTTGAAAAAAGCTAGAAGAAATTATTCCTTTAACTAAAGTAACAGTGAGATCAGATTGTGTCAATGGCCAACTAGCACACCATCTGCCCCACAACATGCTCAGCAGGATTATGCTTTAATAAGACTTTTCAGTAAATGGGATCAAAAAGAACTTTAGAAATCAGACTAAGGTTAGTAAAAGGTCAAAGAGAAATATAAAGAGTTGAACAATTATAAACTCAAAGGCATATTTAAATTGTAAGGACAATTAGGAAAAAAACAGAAGAGAAAGTTTACAATAAGGACTTGGATTAAGCTATCCCTTCTCAAACTGATTTTTGGAAAATCCAGTATTTTGTTTAACACTATTTAAAGAAGGTAGGAAAAGGCCAGAGACCATTCAGAAAGCTATTTCCACATATGAGTTGAAGTAAAGCATTTCTCATCTTCCCATGTTTATGGGAAGGTACTTTTGATCTATGTTCGGTGCCTTCCTCTGTTTAATTGCAGGGAAAAGCCATCCTGAAAAACTAATAACTAAGAAGGACTACATTTGAACAAGCAACATTGAAGCCCCATTCTTAAGATCTTTTAGTATCAAGAGTTCAGTTAAATATATTTAACTCCTGGCATACAAACTAGATGTCAGAAACAGGGTATTAACCTTCATCTTTCAGTCTGAATAAGGGTTATACATATCTTATTTGAGATTGCAGCAAAACCAAGGTTGTATTAAAATCTGATTTTACATTGAGGAAACACAGCCTTTTAAAATACTTACAATAACAAAAATATACGTATTTAAGCAATAAACAATTACTATTGCACTTCCAACTTTATTTCTCATTTTCTAGTATCTTTGTATTAGTTTTCTCAAATTTAGTAGTACATTAGTAGTAGTTACAGTAAGGCGTTTCCATCTATTGCTTAAGAACAACAACAAAACACAACAAAGAGCGTAACTTTTCTATCAGTCGCAATTATTTAGTTCAATGATATCAGTAGAAAACTGTTAGGTAAAGCTAGGTAGTTGTTCTGACCAAATCACTCCTGAAGACTGATGTATACATTTGTGGCCCAATATCTCACACAATGAACACTATTCTTTTTTTTTTTTTAAGCAATAAAGTGCCAACCTAATTGCACCAACATAAACGAAAGGCACTTTCACTCTGTTCTCCATAGTTAACAAAACAAACACCAAGTAAAAGCTACCATCAGATAACAAAAGAAATCTGTGCCTCTGTAGAAGAGCTACGTGGAAAAGACACACGAGACTTTTCCCAAGACTCATCCACCTGAATTAGCACAAGCAATAGTTCTGAGAGTATGGCTCAAAGATGCAGTCTTAAGCTAGGACTGTAAGGAAATATGCTCAGACTGTGCTCAGCAATTTGTTCTATGTAATAGTACTGAACAAATAGCAAGGCTTTACAAATTTAAAATCAAGTCTACGCAACACAAATGCAGGACTACACAGGGAAGGTGAAAGGGTAAACAACTTGGATCACAATCATTTGCTCACACATTAATTTTCATTCTTACCTTATCTGAAGATTTTTCTGTCTGAGTAAGATTGTAAGAGATCATACCACGCTTATAAGAGCTGGAGGATTTGTATTGAACATTTTTATTTCTTTTTGACTCCTGAGATACAGGATGTAGAGAATCCACCACTAAGTATTCTGAATCTCCAATGGAAGAAAGGATTGCTTTTGCTATTTCACCTGTTTCATGTCGTTCCAGTGTGCCTATAGAAATACAAGGTGTAATTTTTTTTGAAGAACTACAGTATTCCAAATGGCAGTTTAAATTTCATTTTGTATATTTCACAGGAGCATGCAAGTCATGAAACTACACTTACAGATAAGCCAACTAAGTCCTTACTCTCTAGATCTCAGAAACATAGGTTCTATTTCACTGTTTTACTACATTAAAAAAAAACCCCAAAACATAACCTTGTTAGAAGAGACTGCAGCAAATACCATAAATTTCAGGAAACTTAAGATATTCTGTATGAAGTATGGAGTCAGATGCAGTTTTGAAAAGGAAAAAAGGAATTTAAGAATATCATTTTTTCAAAACTGTCATTTGTCCTCTTCCCACAAAGCCTTCACTGTGTACGTAATTAACAGTGTAAACAATAATACTTATGTAATATTTTAGTGCTGTCCTCTAGCGTTCTAAATTACAAACAGCAAGGGAAAGCTCAATTGTTTCCCTCTTTCCCTCTGAAACATTTTAAACATAGTATAAAGACAAATACAGAACACCTAGATTAAAAGTATACAAATACAAGTTTTTAAGGATTGTTTCCTCACTTGTGTGGAGATGAGAAATCTGATTCCCTTTAGTATCATATCCATACCATAAATAGATTTAAGTGCTATTTCTTTAATTGGAAGACTTTATCTCTACTCTCCTCCAGATACTTTGCTCAGCTTTACTTTTCATTCTTACCATACTTTCCTTATTCCTCCCAGAGAATGAATCAGGAAAAACATAGCATATGCTGAATGACAGCTCTTTATCTTAGGCTTCTTTTATTACAGCCAATGAAAAAGAAAAAATCATAGGGCCTAAAACCAATTAACTTCTGACAGGTGATTTAATTCTCTTTACTTCCTTCTTGCTGTATTTTTCCACACTTCATATGATTTCCTAGGGTAGTGCAAGAGAATTAAATGCTATCAAGGCAGCCATGGGGCAGGAGGCTGACATTACTAAATAGAGCAAGATTGTTTAATTTTGTTTGAAGACAGTGGAACATCTCTTCCACAGTCCCCAGACTGTTCATGGGTCAGTCAGGTAGAATGAAAGCCACACAGATTTGCTCTGATTCCCTCTCCTTTAGGTTACATTCCCAATTAAGACTTTTCTTTCTTCCTCTTTACACATTGTACAGTGGGCTCCCAAGAACGTAATGAGGTCCAACAAGGCCAAGTGCAAGGTGTTGCACATAGATCAGGGCAATCCCAGATACGTGGGCAGACTGGGAGAAGAGTCCATTGAGAGCAGCCCTGTGGAGAAAGACTTCAGGGTCCTGTCAGAGGTAAAACTCAACATGAGGCAGCAGTGTGCGCTTGCAGTCTGAAAGGCCAACAGTATCCTGGGCTGCGTCAAAGGGGGAGTGGCAGCAGTGCAAGGAAGGGGACTGTTCCCCTGTGCTCTGCCCTTATGAGGCCTCATCTGGAGCACTGTGTCCAGGTCTGGAGCCTTCAAAACAAGAAGGATGTATAGCTGTTGGAGCAGATCTAGAGAGCCACGGAGACGATCAGAGGGTTGAAGCACCTCTCTTGCAAAGAAAGGAAGAGAAAACTGGGCTTCATCAGCTTAGTCTGGGGAAACCTCACTGCAGCTTTCCAGTACCTGAGGAGAGCTCATAAACAGGAGGAGGACTGGTTTTCTAGATGGTCTAATAGCAATCAGACAAGAGGAAACAGCTTTCAACTAAAAGATGAGAGATTTATGTTAGAAGTCAGGCAGAAAATCTTTACTCAGAGGTGGTTGGGCCCTGGCACAGGCTGTCCAGAGGGCTGTGGATTCCCCATCCTTGAAAGCATTCAGAGCCAGGTTGGATAGGATCCTGAGCAGCCAGATCTAGTGAGTGACAACCCTGCCCATGACAAGGGGGTTGGAACTAGATGATCTCTAATATTTCTAACCTAAGCCATTCTAGCACTCCATGATACCTTCTCACTCCAACCCTACCCCTAGATAAGGCCTTACTGGAAGCATTCCCCACACGTTTCATAAGACTCTAGAGGCAAAACTTTAGTCTGAATAACTGAAGATTGCAGAATATTTAACTATAAACAATTGAAAGAGTTATTCATGACAAGGAAGCATACATATGTTAGTTATCAGTTCAATTATGAAGCTTAACATTAAAGCTATCTAACCAATCCTGAATAGATGTAGGTCACTCCGAAAGTAACGTCTCTTATTTATTTACATGGAAACTACAAAAGAGACAAAGACCACAACAACACTGTTTGACAGAGCACATTCTCAGTCATAAAACATTTTTCAGTCACCCCACTGTTATCTGTTTTCACCAGTGATACCTGCATAGAGCCAGCATGCCATGCTCATAAAGTCTGCATGGCCATTCAGAGCATTGTTTGACTTTTATGTCACTGTCACCACTGCTGAAATGCACCACCCATCACCTCACTGTGCTCACATCCACTGGTTGGTCTCCAGAAACGTTAAGCAAGCATCAGTGACTGTCTATGGGTGCCATTTTCCCATATGGAGGAATTCAGTTCCACCCCTTTGCTTCACCTGCACTTCTGCATCAGGCACCATTCTGTCAGACTGTCTCTCTGCTGCCATCTGGCACACGGAAACAAAATGTAACAGCATACCAGTGCAAAGGTTCAACATCATCTGCCCCTGATGTCATGGACCAACATAATAAAATAGGAGGCATTACTTTTGGAGTAGCCATAATATTTTAAATGAGTTCTTATATACCATATTTCCTATAGGAATTAGGAACTAAACCGTAATTACCTGTTTCCTATAAATAAATGAGATAAAACATGGGAAAGATATAAAAGTATTCAATATCTACTATATCCTGAAATGTTTTTTCTCAAGTTCGAATTCTTTGTAGCCTCAAGTAATACAACATGAATTTCCCTTTTCACTGCTACTCAAAAAAAAAAAAAAAACAAAACCAAAACCACCCACCAAAACTATGTAACATTGAAGTTCTAACAGTAACACCTGCTAAAAAATATTGGACTGGGATTGAGGGATCTCATACCACATGTTTGTGTGTATAGAACTCCTTTATCAGAAATTATTTCTCTGAAACTCACCCATCTCTGTTAACTGTAGCATCACCTCAGTTATTTATATGGACAAGAGTCTTTATACTCAGGGCACAAAAAAAGCAATGCAACTGATTATTTGTCCCCTACAGCTCAATTGAGTGCCATAGATTATTCTGTAACACTGCACAGAAAAAAAAGATAAGGTTTAATTCCTTTTAATATCTCATTTTATTCAACTGCCTCAAGATTGGCAGCCAGAGACAGAGATTGTTACAGAAGCAAATATTAACTGTAAGGAAAGCAACATTTCTGAGATCTTTGAAGTCAGACCATCTATGAGCACTTCAAGAAACACACACACACACAAAAAAACCCACTAGTTGCAAAGCTCTCAACACTATAATATTTATGTATTTTGGGAGCAAAACATAAGTATACACATGGTCAAGGAAGGATCATGCAATCTGTACTAGACTTGCATGAGTAAGCATGCTTGAAAGTATTAATGTATTTGGAAACAATATAGTTATTCACTTAATATTATTTTGGTCTAAGCAAGCAAACAACTTCCTGCAATGTTCAGAACACAAGATGACCTAACCCACCATAACAATAGTTCTCTCTTCTGGGTGTAGAGAGCTTGGCTTTCTCTGCAATCTTCTAGAAGTCGCACCTCTTTCAGTGTTTTCTATATTGCTTTTGTCTGTGCAATTCACTAAATACTAAAGACTTGTTATAACATCCCTGTGAATTAACAATAAATCTGTAATTTTAAGGTAGAGATTGTGAAAAATAAATCCTCAGTAAATAAAATTTCAAGGGCCTGGTATTAAATTTAATAACAAATAATAAGTAAAATCAGGTCTTAGAGCTTCAAATACACAAAACAGTCTTTTCTAGCTGCTGGTGAACCTGAATATGCACACCATACACAGTCAAAGGAATACAGTGGCTAAGTGGTTTATTCTAGAAACAATTGTTAGATAAGTGTTCTCAAGTCCTAAGGAAAAGGGAGTTAATGAGCAAGGTGGTAGGAAAGAGAATAAGCGACACAAGTGCCAAACTTGAATTTTAAACACAAAGATACCTAACAGTTTTATGCTAGGAAGTATAAAATAACAGTAGATGAATGAGAAAAGATAGTGCTTTCTACATAGCAGCATCACTACTGCTGTGACCCTATAATACACACACAAAATACGGGAAAAGTCTTTCTCAGGCTGTGACCATGGCAACCAAGTCTCCTGAACAGACAAGAGTGGAGTATTTCATCCTCCTGGGCAGCTTTGGACCACCAGATGTGACTAGCTAGAGACTATTACAACATCTTGTTCTTCTTCTGGACCAAGTACTACAAATTGGGTCTCTGGGTGTTAGTGCTATCTGTGCAGTTCTCTGGATTCTGCTCTTACTGAATAATGCATTTTTCCTGGGGAGGTCGTGCATATTATGCTGCCTCAAGACGAGGCTTTCACTGGCATCACATGATCTGTCATATCATCAGGCTCCAGTGCTTTCTGTTTGCTGTCACAGCTAAAGTATTGAAAAGACATCCTCAATATTGCAGTGCTGCTGTGACCTAGTAACTCAACTGAGTCTTACAGCATAAGTAATCTGTGCGAATGAAAAATGGTTTTAGAATTGATTTTATTCAAAAAGAACATGTGGTCAAGAACAAATCTTTTTCTTTAAATTTACTAGTAGCCAAAACAAATAAAACATACCTCACTTTTCAGACCAAGTATCACCTTTCAAGTACTAGCTATTTCTTAGTGTTTTATTTTCTGTCAAAATACTCCTTTCCATCCTTTATCATCTGAATAACTTCCAACCACATTTTCTATTCTAGTAGAATCAGAAAAACAAATATTGCATTCCTCACTAGATTTCTATTTATTTAAAACAAGTCTACTGCTCTCCTTCAAGACTGTTCCAGCACTTTGCTTGAGAGGGTGGAAAAAATCTCAATTGCTAGTTTTATTGTTATTATCACAGGGCATAAATCAGATAGAACAAGCTTTTTTTAAAAGTAAAAATACACAGTTCCAATCAATATCAAGACAAAAGTAAATACAGTCTAAAAAAATATATGCAGATTGCTCCAAAAGTAATACCTCCTATTTATTTCCATGGAACCTACAGCAGCTGCAAAGAGCATAATCACGCTGCTTGATAGAGCACATTCTCAGCTACAAAACACTGCTTTTCTACAGTCACCACTATTAGCTATGCTTTTTTGCCAACTAAGAACAAGAGCCTGCGTGCTGCACTCAAAAATCTACATGACTTCCAGAACATGGCTTGCCTTTCATGCTGCTGTTGTCACTGCCGACATGCACCACCCCCTGCCTCACTGCGTGGACAGCACTGTTTGGTCTCCAACATTCAGCAAGACTCAATGAATGTCTAGGTGCGAATTCCTCCATGCAGAAGAAATGGCAATCTCACATCTTTGATGTGGAAGTGCTTATGAAACAGATGTCATTTTGTTAAACTGTCCCTCTGCTGCCATCTATTGCACAGCAACAAAACGTAACAGCATACTGATAGAAAGGTTCAACCTCTACTGCCATCCCACCAGAATCCACCTCTGACATTGTGGGTCAATATAATAACATAGGAGGCATCACTTTCAGGGTAGTCTTCATAGATGGGATGGACCAAATAAAATCCGGCCTCCTGAAATCCATTTATTAATGAAAGGATATTTTTCTGTAACTTCAGCACTGAGTATTCTGAAGGATCATGTAGAAAATAGAGGAAAAGGCTTGGCAGACACTGCTGTGATTTTTTTCATTTAGAGGATTTATGTCACACAGCCCAACTGCTGAACATCTTTGACATTTTCAGACCTGCATTAGCAAACTTGTCAGAATGTCTTTTAATCAAAGATAGTAATTGAGAACAACGCAAAGAAAGCCTCTGAAGTATTTTATATATATCACAGGCTTATATAATAGGCAAAAAAGAGCAGTTATTCAGGGTAGCCACTTCTTGTCTCAAGTATTCTGATGCAGAAAAACCACCCTGATAGAAGGGCCCTTAAAAGTCACATTTGTTTCTTGACTCCACCTAATCTATTCTAAACAGCAAAATAACCCTGTAACAGGGATTGCTGACATTGTAAATGTACTGAAGCGGACTGAAGGGAGGAAATGAACATACACAGGAGATACAAAGACAGTTTCTCTATTTCTGCTTTGCCATGTGAAATAAAGCAAGACAGGCCATCCCTCAGCATCCAGAATTGAAGTCTTCCATGATACAGTCAAACTCTTCTATCTAACTACACTGACCAAGCGAGAATGGGCAGCTATCAACTGTAAGAATTCTTTTAAGCACATATAGCTAATTGCATGCATGCCTCCACTGAACATCCATGAAGTATACACAATTATAAAGTGCACATATATCTTATGTATGAATATATACCATCATTCTCTCCATAAGAACTTACTTTTGGCTTCTCTAGATTGAGGAACAGAAGTTTTTTGGTTTTGTGACATACTCATCCAAGCTACAGTACCTTTTATTATTCTGCATTTCTAAGTAGTTACTGAACAATGACTCTAATGTAGACAACTATAAAATATTCAAGTGCAAGCTACTGACTGACTCGAGGCTTACTTGTCTGATGACATAAGAAAAAAAAGTTAAGTTCAAGCCTTATAAATCATAAAACTCTCCTCAATGCATATGTATTTTCATACTTATGAAATATTTTGAATCATTCACATTTTCAGAAGATAACTTATGTTTCCCGATAAGTTCTTTTCTAAAAGACAAATGAAGTCTTTGCTTGCTTCGTTAGGCTCAGAGATGAGGACACCAAGAGGTGCCATCAATATTTTCTGCATCTTCCTCAGGATGGCGAGTAGAGAGGGAGATGCTGACCTGTTTTTTGCCTGGTGAGAGAATGAGGAAAAGACTAAAGCTGCATCAGGGGATGTTCAAACTAGATATTAGGAATGAGTCCTTCACCAAGAAAGTAGTCAGGCACTGGGAAGCAGTTGATAGATCACTTTTCAACTTACTAGACCATCATTTGTGCTGCTACACTTTTAATAATGAATTTCTGCACAGAGATGCTTTCTTAGAGAACCATTCTTTTAACCAGAATTTATTTAAAGTTGCACTGCATATTCAAAAATTTCCTTACTTCTTGTCAAAGAAGTTATCTCCTTTCTAGTTAAATCACTTCCTGCAAGGTCTCCCTTTCTCTAAGGATACCTCCTAAACATTAAAGAAAAGAGGGTAGACTAGAAATGAAGATCTCAGCCCACATGGCGTTTGCCTCAACTGTTAATGTTGAAGGTCAGACCGTGACCTAAGAACAGAAGAGCTAAAAATCACTGGAGCCTTTTTCCAAATGCTAAAAGTTCCCTTCAGGGAAGAAATAAGCCTTTCAGTCCTCAATGTTGCAACAGAACACTTAATATTTGAGCCACAGTTTCATAAGGACTATTCTTTATAGTCTCACAGTGACTGATGAAATTATGTGCAGTACAACAGTTTTACATCATTATTAGGAATATCAAATGACAATTTGTTGTAGTATCAGAAAAAGTAAGTAGTTTTTGTATAAGCAAGCAGACATTGAGCGTATTCACAGATATACATCTGACAAGGTAAATCTTTTTTAAACAACTTGCTTACCAATACTACCATTATTTTGCTAGCCAAATTTTTCACAAAGATTTAATAAAAAAAGACTTGATAGGCTTTTCTATCAAGTAACACCTACCGCAGAACTTGGCCATTTACCAATTTTGAAGATCAGTGATTTATTATCAGTTACATGAAGTGCATTGCCCTGCCCACATGAACCACACAGAGATCAATCTGGTGCCCTCTTCCTAACAAAACTGTGTTACAGTTACTGTATCTTACTTTCACAGATGTAAGCAACTTGGATTTCTGACCACAAGTACAAGGCCTAGAGGCCAAAATACATTAGCCAGGAGAAAGTGAGTAAACAGATTTCTAAGTTAGTATTTATAGGCTGTCTCTTGCTCCCAATAACATGGCATCGTGCAGTGTTTTGTTTTTTTTTTCCTGTACACATGGTGCTTCACAAAAACATTGCCAGATGTAGTTACCAAGGAATCTAAAAGTGAATTCTGTATCAGTCAGGATCTTCAAGCTATGCAGAGGGCATTGGAGCAAAAAAGAAAAAAATAGTTGTGACTGCTATGACCTTGACCCAGCTGCACCACCGCCTCTAGCATATGAAAAGCAACCACGGGATTTATCAGCTAGGCCATACTCATCCATTCAAACCTAGTTCTGACCGATGACCTAAGGATAAAAAAAGAAGAGATGGAAAGAAAAAAAAGGAAAAAGATATCAAGAGACCGTAAATCGCTAAGTTTTACAAGGACAAAAGATTAAAGAATTGTAATTATGGTTGCTTCTACAATTACCTAGACGCAAACATACAGTCAATTACTAAGTTTACTTTGATATAGCTCAGAGTTTCATTAAAACTGTCTAGATTATGTCTCTACGGACACTAGAAGAAACCTAAATCTTAGTTTTCTTAACAGTTTAATCAATTTGTTCTGGGGTGAGTAAAGCTGTCGGAAATACTAAGTGAGGGTCATTTTACAAAACGGAAAGGAAACACCACATATTCTGCAGCTCATATAACTCTGACAGAGCATAACTCTGACAGACTTGGAAGACTACTTGTTGGCACCAAATTGTAAAAATGCTGAACCAGATTATCTAAAAGTTAACTTTGAACAGTGTTTGAAGATGTTCCAGTCTGTCTGTCAGCGTGAACTGAGCTTGGTCTGTAACACCATTCCACAAAGTCTTCATGCCCTAAGACATGGTCTCATAACTGAACGCAACACCGCTGTGAAATACACTGTCAGCGTTAACGTCCTCCTGGTGGGAACAGGACAACTTTAGATGAAATAATTACATAGTCTGATTACCACTTCTGTTTTCTCAAACAAAAAGACTGCTATGCACACTTCATCCCAAATATCAGCATACAGGCTCAACCTTACTTCATTAAGCAGAAATCACAGCATTTCACTTCATACTATGAAAAATAACATAATGCAGAAGTGACAGAAATGGAAAGGAACAGCAAAGAAAATATTGAAGTATCTTGCATGTGTATGATGCAAGAGACTGTTTCCTTCAAACACATATCTTAGTTACTTGACTAACTACATTGATTTTAATGTTTTTACTCTTTCATAGCAATTTGTTTTAACAAGGAACTAAGGGCTATTTTTAATAAAATTACCCTGCATGTACCATAAATGGTACAGAATATTAAACAAGTAAAAGATAACAGATCAAATAGCAGTTTCAGATGTAAGGTTAGTTATGAACAAAAAATAGTCAAGCGTTACCTTATGAATTGTATTTCCCAACAGTGTGTATTTCAAGCAACTAGAGTAAAATCATCATTGCCATTAGCAGAAACACAGACTTACTCTATAACTATTATAATAACAGAACAAAAGGTCTGATTTAACTATATTATTCTATTTTAAACTCACATAGTTAAACAATAAAATAAAGCAAGACTTACAAGGCAGAATGAAGTATAGTAAATTACTAGAGGTTACATTCTGCAAGAATGATGAATAAAATCACATTAAACTTAAAACTAACCTACCTTTGAAAAATAAGGGTTGCTTTGCTACCCCAAAACAAAGATCCCTCTTTAAAGTCTACCTACTATTTCCTTGCTCTCAGCATGTATTATACAGAGATGTGACTCCATTGGCAGGTTTCCACATGAATTTTTATACCAAGAAAGAAAACACTGATCCTGTTGTTACATCTTATACCGATTACCTTTTTAAAAAGATCTCAAATATATCAACTGCTCAGAAAAACATAAGAGCAATATAGATTACAGCTAATTTCCTTATTGAAGTGGACTTCAAGTGGTGGCTATTGGAAGAAATATTCTACACTTTAATTAGAACAAAATTTGTTATTGATTTTCATATTCATCTTCCAGCACACAAGTTTGGAACATACCCTGTGCACATGCTATATTAATATTCCATATGTATTATTAGATCAATAAATATTGTCATGGAAAGTATTCTACTTTAATGGAAACTTACCATATCCACATATTAAAATGTAGGCAAAAATATGTTTGCCTACACAAATACTAGTTCATAGCATCTATTTCATTTTCCATATCACTAACCACATGCACGTTCAGCAGCAACATTTAAACTTACAATAATTCCACTTTATTCAGTAAATCAAAGTACTTAGGATGAGATTCAGTTCATCTTATTGGGGACTTGTAATAGTAGAAGCAAGCAATTTGCTTTCCTGTCACCG
This sequence comes from Gallus gallus, assembly GCF_016699485.2. NCBI lineage: Eukaryota > Metazoa > Chordata > Aves > Galliformes > Phasianidae > Gallus > Gallus gallus. The sequence continues at coordinate 8,358,182 of NC_052541.1, read as the reverse complement.
CCCCTTCTTCATGCTCCTCTTGTAGTCAATGGAGAAAAGATAAACCCTTTTACTTCCTCCTATACATTAAAGACACAGCCTAAACTACTAGCTTCTAGTTACTAGCTTATATTTATAAGCATAATATGAATAACATGAATGTCCCTAGTTCAGATGAATTCCACTTGAATTTATCTATACTCTTGTCATTTAATGCATTTCAATGTAAGCCATTCTCACATGCTTATTTGGAATAATATAGGCAACCCATCATACTCATAGGTAGTTTATCGTTTACAAGGTAAAATAAAAACTTGGACAGGCTAACCAAGTGATGGGTACAGGCTGCACACAGAAATGCTGGGTTAGATTTCAATCTGTATGAGTGTTTTTCCCATCCCATAAAAGAAACAAAAAAAGCACCTTAAATTTAACTTCAGAATACTTTTTGAAGTGTCAGCCACTCTCACAGAAATTTGGAAGATAAACTGTAATAAGTAATAAAGGCTTTCATTTGTTTAAGGATTTGTCCTCTTAATTGCCTGATAGGACAGTTCTGAAGCTAAAACAGTATAGCTGAACAACAGTCATAGGTACTAAGTGCCCCTGAACTTTTGTGAAGCCATTTGTCAAATTCAGAGTTACTGCTGACTCTACAGCAGTGTAAATACTGAAATATTCATAGAGATTCCTTATTTCACATCCCCAAATTATAAGCAGACTGGCTGTTTTCCCAGTTATCCATTATCTCTAGTACAATAACAGCATTCAGAATTTTTTTAAGCTGCAAACAGTGATGTATGAGGCTGACACAAAAATCAGGTCTTCTGCTGACTTCCATTTAGAGGCAAAGCCTCAGTCACGAAGCTAACTGCACAGTCAGAAGAGAAAAAACAAACCAACCACTTTTTGACAATAGAAACTACTAAAACTATCTCATGTTCAAATCCATGATGGAATTTGAGCACAAGGCTATTGCTGAGACTGTTCTCCAACTTTCTCACAGGTAGGCAAATCTGCAAGGAGTACATGCATGTCTGTCTGTTCAAATACTGACAGATGAAAACTGTAGCAAAAGGCTTCGCTTCTGCTGAGTTTTGTTTGATACATCGTTCTCATACATCTAAACAATGCTCTGTCTGCCTGAGCGACACTGAAGTATCTACGCAGCTCTTGATCTAGGTCAGGCCAATTTCAAGGATCAATGCTACGACCTCTCATGTTCTCCTGTAATAAAGATTTAATTTACATTAAAGCAAGTACAGTATATCCTGGTGGGCTTAGATGACATTTTTCAGGTACCAGTGCAGAAGTGGAATAGAAAAGAAAGTTGATATAGGCTAACACGGCAAATAACTGCATCCCTTATGCTCCAGACATTTCTTAAACGTAGTGGTTGCAGCCCTCATTCTAGCCTGATGCCAGTGGTAACATGATATAGAAACAGTAATTAAATGTACTTTTAATCATGTTGACCCTTTTGGAATACGTAATATATGTGAGCACCTACTTCCTGTCAAATGAGCACCATTTTCATGGCTAAAGAAGAGATAGTTCAATGCATACTGTTTTTTGTGTTCTTGGTGCCATTACAATCCTATGGCACTACATCCCACCGATTAACATATAATTCACTGCACTTTTTTTTTTTATGATATTATCTAATTGCTCTGGAATAAAACTGCAACTGAGATATAATCATCTCCCTTCGAGTATCTTAACTTCTTGGGCTGCTGTAGTCATTGTATGGTGATAGAAAGGTGATACAAAATAACTGATGCAAAACAAGTTAAAATGAGAACAATTATAAGAACAGATTAATAAGGAAACAGTAAAGTTTTGTGGTTCTTTGTCACATTTGCCAAACTCTACTACAGTTTCAAATGCATCCAAATCTCCAATGAAATTTAAATGACCTTTAGGAACATCTCAGACTTTTATATACTTATGAAACTCTGCCTATCCAAATGATTTTGAGAAGTGCCCTTCTTAGTTGTGTATTAAACAAGAAAAATATTCTAAATCATAATTTCTCCCACCTGAATTACATACTGTTTTCAACATCAATTTTAGAAGAGGAAAAAAATGTAGATGGAACTGTTAGAGGCTGGTAGCATCTTCAAACACCATCATCTCTATAAGAAGGCTTGTATTTACTAATGACTGCTGAGCTCAGTTCACTGCAATACCAGCTGATCACTGAGTCATCAGAATCTGACTTAAAATTTCTGTACTGCTCAAGGTATGTCACTAATATAATAGCTTATCTATAGCTTGTTACACAGAAATTTAACCTTCCTAATTAACGTAAGATCATATTTCTTCTTTGGTCACCTACAGGTTACAGACAAACAAAACTTATAGAAGGTGAACAATAACCTGATATTACCTGTTTCAATTTCCCAAACATAAACCGAATCATCTTCACACCCAACAATTAGCAGACCTTCCATGGGGTCAAATTTTATCTTCTTCACAGGAAACAGATGCTTTCTGGCATGTAAGAGACAAACTTTCTTCTGAAGGTGTAGAACTGCTACTGAGTGATCACTGCACACGCAGCACACTACGCTATGATACTGCAACTGCAAAACAGATTAAGAATTTTGTTATCAATACTGCAACAAAAGTCAGGATGATATCATTGTTGTAAGCTGGAACAAGTTATTTAGTCATTTATTTCCCAGAACATACTAGTATTGGAAAATGCTTTCTTACAGCCTACATCCCCAAGTCATTTTTAGCAGGCAAGCTGTAAAACAGATCCTTAGATCCTCTTCTGATTTTTCAAATTTAAGAATAGTTTAGACACCAGTACTTGGCCTGTCAAAGCAGTGAAAGTTGAACATAGGAAGTTCTGTACTACCATGCAGAAGAATATCTTTATATTAAGGGTGACAGAACACTGAAACAGGTTGCCCAGAGTGGTTGTAGAGTCTCCTTGTATGGAGATATTCAAGACTTGTCCGGATGCCCATCTGTGCGCCCTATTGTAAAGTACCTGCCTTAGCAGGGGGGTTGGACTTGATGATTTTTTGACGTCCCTTCTAACCCCTGTGGATTCTGTTGTTCTTGTAATTTTTGGTGATATGAAGGAATTTACTTGATGGAAAATATCAGCCCCATAAATGAACTAGGTCATCATCCAAGTAGGTAAATACAGTTTATCTCGATTCCAGAAAAATTTCTTAAGAGCCTTACAAGTGTTAAGACCTTGAAATAGCCCTTTATGAAGTATTTAAATATACCATTTCCAAAGATTTGTCAGATTCAAATACAATTTTACAATCATGAAAAAGGACTAATAGACTGTTAAGAACTACAATTAAATACATTATCATTTTAGCATTTTTCTGTACCCCTGAAATTATAAATTAATGAAATCAACACCCCAAAGTTAAAAGCACCTTTCAAACAAAACAATTAAATGATTAATGACTGTAAGTCAAAGATTAAGTGCCACAGGGCAGAAGTAGATGTATTTGAAATACTCTTCATTAAATTTTTACTTACTTTGCAGTTTTCTGGAGATCTCAATAGCTCTGTCACTGGCCCAGATTGCAGACTAAATCGGTGCAAGATTTTTCCAGTAAATATATCCCAACAGATCACAGTAGAATCCTGGCCCCCTGATAACAGCCAGCTGGGATCAAACCTTACTGAATTACCATGTGGATAAAGTAAACATGTAACTCTGCTACTATGACCATTCAAAACTTTATGAGGTAGATTACCTGAAACAACACAGTAAGTTATTTCTCTTCTTTAAAAATAGAGGTTCCATATTTGACAATACATGTGATAAAACATCAGGAGATTCAGAAGACTAAGTACAACTAAATTTCCATTCAAAGAGTTTTAAGCAAGGTATCTTCTTACATGAGATCAAACAATTTTTGATGCATTCTCTCTAAAAGGGAGAACAAAGGTGTACAATTCTGACCTTCATCCACCAGAAAGTATTTTTTTTTTTTTTTAAATTTCTGAAGAGGCATTATCTTTGAGAAGGAAAATGACAAAGACGACTGCTGTCTCTATGATATCCCACAACTCTAATTCCATTTGACTCCAATCCCCACATCCATCCTAGGACTAGCAGTGCAAAGTGCTCTGGTAGTGATTGGAGAAGTCACCTACAGGGAGGCTGAAAAGCCTATCACCTCCACTTTCATGGAACTTTTAAAAGGATGACTGAAGGGAATATTAGAAGCATTAAGTCTTCCATGCATCATTCAGATAATTAAGCAAAATTGTTAAAACTTACCTTTCAAAGACACATTTTCTAGAAGTCTTGCTCTTGCAGTTTCTAGACCTGGCGTTATGAAAATTTCCCCATTTTCACATCCACACACAAGCTTATCCAGACTGGGTATGTACACGGAAGAAGTCACAACTGCATTTTCAATTCCATCTTTAGAATCACAAAGATGATCTATAATGCCCTCTGCCATTGAATGGGCTTTATTAAAATTATCCTGAAGTGTCCATGTTGTTGAAATTGGGATTTCTGGAGTGTGGGGAGAAAAAGACAGGAACATCATTTGTTTAAATTCAAAAGAAAAACCAAAACGTATTTTTCATCTCACAACCACTTCTAAATCCACTTATTCCCCTCCTGTACTTTTAGGTTGGAGTTGGTGGTTGCAACTCCAACATGTTACATCATCTCACTAAAATCCTTTATTTTAAATATACCTGTCTATGAACAGCCACAACCAGGATCAACAAAGCAAATTTTCATGACAGTTGGTAAAGGTGGGCTTATAAGCAGATAGAAAGGAAATAGTATATTTGTTCATTTACCCACATGAAAAAAAAGTGTCAATTACTGGACACTTCTTTGTTGGTGTGTTGCTGCTGACTACAGGAAATCACCACACAGCAGATGGATAAACAGCAATTTTTACTATTAAATATTTTCACAAGTTTTCATGATTTACAGACATAACTAAAGAAATTGCACTGAGAGCATAGAATCACCAAACCTTGTGGCGAACCATCAAACGTTGATGCAGGAACATCAGGAACATGCCACAGAGTGATTCTTCCTGAAGCTTCACCAGAAAAAAGAATCTTATAGAAAGGCTCCTTCCTTTCATTCATAAACCCCATGACAAAAGGGAAACTCTGCCAAAAATAACAGTAAGTCAACTTTCTGATGCCGAAGAGGTGATAAAATAATGCAATAATTAATTTTAAATTCCAAGTTTGAGATCGGAAGCCATAGAAATATTAAAAATGGGATGATACAATCTTCTTCCAAAAAATAAGAAAATAGGAAACTCCACGCATATTTCCTGTAAGACATTTCAGCTTAGAGCAGGAGCGTACTTTGGAAATTGGTGCTGCTTGTTTGTGCTTTGGAGTCATCCTGGAGTACCGCATCAGGATTCCTTCTGGGTGAAATTAGACTGAAAGATGTGTGTAGGAGCACAGATGCTGCATTTCAGACACAAAGGTGCATAACAAAGAGACGTGGCAAAACCAGAAAAATGCATGCTCACTAGCATGGATTGAACAGTCATGAGCACAGTTTTCCTCTGAATGGAAGCTTTAATTAATAGTGTCAACACAGCTAGACTGTATGCTACTTGAAGACTTTTTAATAACATCTCTATAAGCAGGATATGATTTATTTACAACATTGAAGTTTGGGTGTAAATTACACGATAAGCAACTCCATCGTTACGTAACTCAGGTTATTATCTAAAGAGAGATGAAAACAGACAGTCACCCAGGTAGCTATGTCCTGTAAAACAAATCCACTATAAAAATTATGCAGGTGAAGTAAATATTTGAGTAAAAATATTAGAAAAGGGCAGCAGACATTATTAAAAATGCATATATTTGGGGGAAAAAAAATAATCAAATTTGAGCATCCTGCCATAACACCCTCGCATTTGCTAGACTATGGGTTTATGCTATTTCTTTCCCCTCATGATATCTGACCTTTTGGCATCCTTCAGCAGTTATCCCATCTGATTTTAGATTAGAAGCATTTCTGGGAAAACTGGTTTGTTCTATTGCCCTTCCACTGAAAGCTGAATCTGTCAGGATTCAGAAGTGCATGCAACAAAAACAATTTCTAAAAGTCTCTGGTTGTCAACAAAAACAAAAGCTCACTAGAAAAAGCCTATACATTTGACAGTGTTTCTGGCCAGGAACAAGGGAAAAATAGGTCTCTATTGAAGATCTTCATAAACTGCTTAAAAGTCTGTTTAACTTCATTTACTGTAAGTACTGTCAGTTTGCCCATGCTGTAGGAGGTAGATGTGTGATTATGACTATGAAGGCTTGATATAAGAGTATTCTGCATAAAATGTCACCGACTCAAAACCCTTCAAGTCAGGATAGGCATACACTGAAACATGAATGCATTTCTTCATAGAACAAGAATGAAATAACTTGCTTTTTTTTTTGCTTGCTTTTTTTTTTTTTTTTAAAGCAGACGTGAAAGTAAGAGGTTCTAAAGCTATTTTAGATTGCTTTTAACTTAAAGAAAACCTCTGCTCTTATATTAAAAATCAGGAACTGCCTGTAGCTGAAAATGCAGGATTTCTGTGAAAGAATTAAATAAGCCAGAATTAAAGACAACACTACGAACATCTCCAAGTCTATAAGTAAACACATTCATATGAAGAAATGTCTTAGTTGCTGTTTAAGACAAAAAGCCACACTTGCAGCACTTAGATCTTTGTTGCAGTTTTGGAAATTACAGACATATAACGAAGCAGCCTTTGAATCTCACTGTAAACCTTTATGAATTTACCTTATTTTCCTTCACATCAGTAAAGCAGAGTAAATGAGGATAAACAGTTTCTTTCAGCACCTTCCCATCTGCAGGATATATGCTTTTGGAAAGTCCACTGCATAATTCAGAAAGAAAAGATTTAGAAAGTCTTTTTTCCTTTTTTCTTTTTCTTTTTTTTTTTAAAAAAAAAAGGGAGAACAGCAACATCTAAGACCCGCAAGTTAAATTAAAAGTTACCAAGCAATTACAAGCGACTTTGTGAAATCACAGCGCCAGCTGCCCAAGTTCTACATGGCTAATCTTATTCCTGTGTCCCCTGCTGTGTCAAACAAAGACTGAAGGCTGTCAAATTCAGGGTAAATCTTTGAGTGCCAAAGTGTTTTTGTTCTGGTTTTTGATCACTAGCAACATGCAGAGATTTTCCATAATAAACCTCCCAAAGTTCATCCTGTACCTGAACTTTTTGTGTGAATTTCCCATCTGAGCCCACCTGTTTAGCAGCTGGTAGATGTAACTGTAACCATCTTCTGTCCAGATGATAAGCCTGTAAGCTGCTAGTACTTCTCCACCAGCAAAGCACTGACCACTCTTACAGAACTCAGTACACAGCAAGGAGAAATCACAATAATCATAGACCTAAGTTCCAAAAAAGAGTAAAATACAAACAAACAATATTGATGCAATCATATTAATTCAAGCTAGTTTTATGCGAAGGATCAATAAAAAGAACATTAGCTTGACTCCGTAGTTCTACCACTTGTTTTAGAGCCAAAGCAATATTTATAACATTAAACTAGCATGTCAGAATCAAACCATATACCATAAAGATAAACTGAAAGAAAAAAAAATAACAGTAAGGGCTTCTGCTATGTTAGAGGATTTTAGATAGGGTTTAGTTTGTTTTGCTTTGTGTTCATTATTAATGTTTACTGGACTGTTGAGTTCTTATGTAGAAGCAATTAATATAGCACATAACGATATGACATTGAAGATTGATACATGCGGTTAATGCTTCTGTTTTTATTCTTTATGTCTTCTTTGACCGTCAGTCTGCTGATATAATCACAGCAGATTTTAGCAGAACAGATTTTTCTTCTTTGTTTGAGGAACAGAGATTTTTCTTTTTCATGAATTAATTGAAAGTGAAGAATGTTTACTTGGGAGAATTCTTGTATCTTTTCTGTTTCTGAAGACTAGAAATAAAATAGTAGCTTGTTACCTTTGGCCTCCCCACCTTAAACAAAAACACGGCAACCCACGATAGGGTCTTTGTCTGTGTTCCTACTAGTCTTGGAAAGGGTTTTCTTAGCCACATTCTACAACTTACTCCAATAGCATGAAGAAAAATTTAAGAATGAGAATTATTATGAATTATTCATATGGAGTACGGGACTTTTAGATAACTTGCTCAATATTTTCATAACCACAGAAGCGAGTACACAAACATATAAGACACTACAAGAAACATGCTTTTTGTGAAAAATATCAGAAATTTATAAAGAACAGGATATTACACTATTTTTTCCATGCAAAACCTGCCCATTCTGTACAAGAAAATTATCAGTGCTTTTATACAGACTTTTTTTTTCAAAATAGCACAAGAGGAAACTCAAAATACCCTACAGAAGCCTTAGACAAAGCTGACTCAGCTCTATGAAGTCCAGCCTTCCACACCTCCACAGGTGGATTGGACACTAATACTAATATAGTCCAAAATCACCTTCAGAAAAATGTCACAACACCAGCCTGTTTTTTTTAACGTACCACAGAGAGTGCTGTAGTGCACCCAATGCTCTAAAACCGGGGGATACTTAAAATAATCCCCTTCCTACTGAACCAATTTAATGTCAAAGTTTTAAAGCTGGAATACTTAAAATGAAAACCTCAGTAACGCAGTTAAGATAACTGAAGGGAAGGCAGCACACATCTGACAATTAGCAAGCACTAATTTTAAGAGTAGTAATATTTACACGTCAGAATTGATCACATCAGCTTTTCAAAGTTCTTCACAAAATCAAACAAATATAATGCTCAATAACGTACCTGCCAGCATATGGAAGACACAACCAGAAGGAGCCTTTCTGTGTAAGTGCAAAACCGTACTGCTCGGCAGTTTGTACAGCCCAGAGACTTTGATTCCTTTTCACACACATTTTGCCTCTCCTTCGAGTAGAGAAGGAAAAAAAGCCATGTAATTTATCCCATATAGCTTAACTTTTACTTTTAGAATAGAAAGAAACTATTGAAAAATCATTTTGTTAAGTGTAAAACAACATATACTTCCTAATTAAAAGCAAGATTGGAAGACAGAGTTCACAAGTACCGTATAAATAAATTACATTCTGCATGGCTCAGATCTTCATCTACGATTATACTGGAGTTACTTTAATTATTGATTAAACGAATGAAAAATTACATTTTCTGCTTTGAAAGATACTACTGGTATCGCAACTTCCCTCAAAAGGGATATGCTGGTTATGGAATCACTGTGCAGTAAGAAGGCAAACCGTTCTTTCATTCCACCTCATATTAATATCAATCCAATTCAACAATATTTATTGAAGTACGGTTCTCTAAGCATCTGCAGTAACTTGATTTTTACCAACTCTGCTCTCCTCTCTTCAAAAAGAAAGTCCCAGGCAGTAAAATAAAGGGATAGCAGAAGCACACATGATGTGGTGCTATGTGATCACCAGTTTTTACAGTCCCCAAAATTTCTACAGTATAACAGTAATTTATTCTTCCCCTAGGAATGTTAGAAGGAAGCCCCAAAACATTGCAGAACAGTCAAAAAAACATCATGTGAACACTTGTACGGTATCAAACTTGACAGACTGTCCTGAGGGGCCTGATCCTATCAATTAACAAGTAGTGCAGTGGCATGCTCTGCAGTTTGTCAAATAAGGCAGTAATGTATTATGGATGCTCCAAAAGAAGATTGATGACATTTTGCCATTTCTGATGACAATTCCTAGTACTCAGCTATAATGCTCTGGTCTCCTTGTGAAACTGGTTCTGAGAGTTTGACTCGAACCCAGAACACTGCATTCCACTTTTTGCATCTGTGCTTAGTGACTGCTACTGAGATTACTGACAAAATTCAACACAATCAGGCAGTCTGAAGCTGGACAGATTGAGCACTTGACACAGCAAGACTATTTTCTAAGTGAAGACTGTATTATGAAAAATATTAATATACAATCTATGGAGAAAAATAAGGATGAAGAGAAAATACAAAGGATGAGGTTTTAAGTCTAAGGAAAGGTATGAATGCTGCAATGTCAAGGCAAGAGCTGGCCAATATCCCAACTAATTTTAAATAGCAATAGGAGGATGAGTTTTCAGAATTTTATAGAAACTTAACAGGACTCCAGCATCTTCAAAGACATACAAAATTAATCAATCTGGATTAAAACATTCATAAGATTCTCACTCATTCATATTCTGCTTCAGTGTATCTTCACGATGTTATTCATATGTTTATGTTACTGTTGCAATTGTCATTTCACAAACTGACCTGTATGCTGGTCAAAGATGAAGATAGGTCCCATGCTTTAAGAACTCCAGTTACAGACACAGCAACCAATGAGTCTTCTGTGAAAGGATAACAGCAAGACAATCAGTTTGAAACAGAGTCCAAACAGTGCCTAACAAGAAGAAAAACCTTGGCACAGACACTGGTGTCTATATAGCACTTAATGTGATGGATTCTACAGGGCGCTGTTTAAATGAATTATGAAACATCTTATTCATACTTAGAAACATAAAGCATGCAAGCAAACAGTGAATAATTATTTTGTCCAACCAGCTACATTTTAAACAAAGACAAAATAGCAGTTCTGTGTCCATAATTTCCCGGCTATTACCAAATTAATTTGTACTCATCTCCAAACAACAAGCTGCTTACAGTTGTAGAGGTCATTTGTTTTTCTCTTTATGAAACAAAAAAGGAAACATGATCAATATTGAGTGTATTATAGACACCTTAAGTACTAACAGTGGAACAATGTCTCATGTATAAGTGCTCTGTAAAACATCATTAAGTATTTGTTAATCTAGTAAGATCACACTATTTATACAGAAATATTTTACTGAATTAGTTGGTCTGTATGAACATCTATACCGTATACCTTGAATTCTTGCAGAGTGAACAATACACATACAATTTATCCAATCAGAAGACTGAGAAGACAAAGTGTGCAGAACACCCAAAGTCTTAGCATCAATAATAAGAACATCCTGATATTCTCCAAAACACAGAAGCCAGCCTTCACCCGTCATTCGGAACGAGCAATGGTAATACTGTGCAAGTGGAAAGAAGAGAGACAGCATAAAGAGCTCTGGAAACATGCATGTGTATCATTCACGTTAAGCATATCACAGTCAGACACGTATTCAACACTCTGAATTACTAAAAATATATAGTGAATTACACACATGAAACAGTAAACATTTTGGTAGAATTGCAAGTGTTCCACATAAATTTAAAACAATTTAATATACATTTAAATTTTTGAATAAGGGACTTAAATACTGAAAACATTATCCGCCCTGCCCAGCAACGAGGATTTTTGAAAGCACTAAAGATGTTAATTTTCATTGTAAATTGCTAAACAGTTTGGAAGTGATTTCTGAGAGCTCATCTCCTCCAAACTTCTGATAAAACTTCACTTATCAGGAAGGACAAAGACTGGGGATAAATCAGGTAAAAACGCAGAGGATTCATACTGAATTTCCAATTATTTTCTAGGAAGATTTTCTACTCCACAAACTACTTTTAGTATGATACCAACTGCTCTCCTGTTCAAGAAATCCATTATTTCTAAAAAAAAAAATAAAATCAAAGAAAGGAAGAAACACGTAGCAAAGGGCTTGATAACAGACAACAAGGGTGCAGAGTGTCTATCTTTTTTCCAAGTATTTTATATGTTCAAGGATATTTTTCTGTACTTCCAGTTTTGGTTAGATAATTCTTAAAGTATCAGTTAGCTAATTCATGTCTGATAACAAAAGATTCATAAATAACTGGGAATAGGATAAGTATTGTCACAGAAATGAACAATCAGATGGAGAAATGCTTAGAAATAGGAAGAATTTGTAACTGTTACTCAAATATAGAATCCGTTAGTCCTCAGTATATGTAATCAGTCAGCCCTCTAAGTAAAGATCCCACTTTTGTTACGATCTCACAAATAACCATTTGGAGTTGGCCGTGGTGTTAAGTTTCATTGCAAGTTGGAAGTATTGTTTGTACTGCTTGACATCTGCCATTTCTAGTAGAACTATCGATGCTGAACAAAAGGAACATACTAAGCCAGATAACGTCAACTAAAACGTTCCTAAACGATGATGCTAAAACAGCACACACTACAACTCCCAGACAACATTCTGCATCAAGTGATACTTTCTGAACTTCTGTCACACAGGAAAAAAAAAAGGAAAAAGTGTAAAAACACTCAAAAAAAACCATAACCAAACAAAACCAAAGAACTCAAAACAATTGCAAGTACTTGAAGACTGTGTTTTAAGAATTGTTTCTTGTCCTAGATATGGTATTCTCTTTCTTAGGAAAGTTTTCTTCTTAGGTGCTCACGCTGTCCTTTAGCCATCTTTACTGTGCCAAAATCATAGACAAAATTCATTATCTACTCACAGTTGCACTATTTTTAATAGAGAAATAACACTGTTCTGAAAGTATTTGTTTCTGCTACTTGAAGGAGAAGAACTAAGCTTCTGCCTCTGATCTTCACAGAAGCACACAAATCAGCAGACAATCAGCCAGGCCACACCTGTCTGCTCCTCTGCAGAGCTTCTCCAAAACTATTAAAATCTAATAAAGCAATACACAGATCATACCATACTTCTAATACATAATGGAGCATCAATATTATGTGTACTTAAATACTAAAAGCATATATGTTTTCTATCATGTATACATAAGTACTAATTAGAAAAATGGCTCTGATTTCTAATTAGAAAACATGGCACATACAAAAACAATGACACTGTTTTTATATGTGTATACATGTACATATTTAAGTAAACAGATTGTTAAGAAGCTCTTCATCTATAGTTTCTATTTTGTAATTTGGCCATAGTTTAAGAGTCACATGAGAACTCAATGAAGTCTCAGATTCCCATCATCAGGAGATTTAATTCCACTGTAAACTTCTTCACTGAAGAAAAGCATCATTTTAATTAACCTATGAGGTCTGAGCTCTTTCACTAGTATTTCCACAAATTAAAGCATCTCTGAATCAAATCCATACATGTTAGGCTCTAAATCACATATTTTAAACACCCTCATATTCCAATATCTACGTATTTGGTGTACCTTATCCACTTAAGGCAGACATCTGAAATGATTTGAAGATGTAAAGCAGTTGGGCCAGTGAGAAAAATCACAACAGTAATCTGTCCTCTGATTTCTGCAATGAATGAAAGTGGATCCTTGGTAGTGGGGCAAACCAGTCTCAGAGGTTAGCCATTAAGGCATTTTTTAACCCCATTTGAAAGGTTTTGATAAGATCTTCAACAAACTCGCTCCCTATGTTTGCCTAGATTGCTTGTACTTTAGAAATAGATCACCCAGAACTCAGTATTAAAACTTGAAGCTTTCACGCAATTTTAACCCAGAACAAAAGTAAAGATTACAAGACAATTTCATTTCACAGCACATTCTTAAAATACATAAATGAGATCGCAATTTAGACACGTGGCTTAATGAGAATCAGTTTGATTTGATTAAGGAATACCAAGCCATAGTTATTTTCTCAGAAGGAATCTAAAAGGAAGGATAACATACAACTAGTATTGCAGCGATTTTCTATGAATTATGTTTAGAGCAGTATTTAAAACTATATATTTATGAAAAAAAACCAAGTTAATAGAGGAAAAAATCCTCTTGTAATGAATGGAGATATTTCATAAAGCTTCTGTACTTACATAGATTGCTGTATGCCTATAAGGAAGCTTTGTGTTCTCAATGCACAGTCCACTAGTGACATTCCAAACACACATCTCCCTGCCAAAGATAACTTCATATTATTCTCTGTCATTTCCACTCAATTGGATGGAATAATTTTGTGCCACCAAGTTTTTCTTTAGTGCTGTACTTAAGTGCAGTCTGGTCATTTATGTGGCTTTTTGTTACAGATTACTGGGTATGAAAACGCTGTAGTCATTAGCAGGGCATGACATACAGTATCTGTTGCTTTTTGTTTTGGTAATTACACCCTGCTACCTTGCAGCAAACCTGACTTTAAGGCCAACTCCGGTCTACAACAAATTGTAGGTATACTGCCATTATAGCTTGTCAAAGTGTCACTATAACTATCATTCGTTGGAACGACATCCTCCTGAAAATGATTCATTTCACTGAACTTAAACCACACGTTTTGAAAAACAATGCATCTTCTGCTGAGGGCTTCAGGCCTTGGGAGGAACTGATGCTCGGTGGAGAAGAAACAGTGCCACCATGAGGCTGCTGCCGGAGGCTCTTGACAAACATCTGAGACGTTTGTCATTTAATAACATCTAAGAGCTCTGTTTTAGGAAGTCTCATTAGCTAGCATTCCTCCTCGCTGAGATATTGGTCAACACACTACAGAACAGTACAACAGAAAAGCCACCAATTTAAATGTTGTAAATGAATTTTTACATGGTTTGTAGTCATAGCTCAGCAATGAAATAATCTCTGCTTCAAACTTTAAATAATTATATCCACAATTACTCAGATTACGTTCAAAGGCATTTTTAACATGAGGAATTTTAAACATTAGGGGGAAACATTCTAATATATCAAAAATACCTAGTGACTTGCATTTTAATCTACTCATTAACTCAAATTTTCCTCACTTCTGCAGGGGCACAATCTATATACATAGCATGTAAGACTTCATAGAACAAAACTAACTTTTAGTCTCCAGTCATCTTTCAAGGCAGTGAATTACTTCTTGTTTATATCAGAATACATGGAAATAAATTTTACCACTTCGGGGAAATTGCTATGATACATACATGCATGCACACACAAATAGACCAGAATATAGCTTCAGCATATGTACGCTGCGCTTAATTTACTTTGCATATAAAAAAGGAAGAAGTGGTGCAGCACATTGATAATACTGTCCTTACATCACATGCCACAAGCAGACACAGGATGTGAGCGAAGACTTATGAATAGTGGATTAAACTAAATTACAAGATTTCCACGCTAAAATACCAACAGTGACTGATAGTCATCCTTCTGGAATAAATCAGTTAAAGAAACATTCAAGGGATTCGGACAAGGGATTAGAGTGGAGAAAAGAACAAAGGAAGTATCTCCCACACAATTTCCTCTATCCCCAATACAAGGAGATAGAGGCTTGAAAATGGCAGGGAATTAAGTATTCACAGGCCAGAAAATAGAGTTTGATTAACTCCGTATCTCCTGAAGATGAGGTTTCCCATTTATACCTCTCAACTTCACATTGTAACCTTCTAGGGATAAGTGATGCATGTACTGCATTTACTCGGTATAGAATTTAAGCAAACAATAGTTTGGTAGTTTGGGAAGCAAGTGTTTAAAGCAGCCAGAAGACTGTTTAGTCCCACCAATATTAATTCCAAGCAAGCCCAATATGGCAGAAACTTCAGAATGTGAATGTCTGTATGCATCACATCTATAGCAAAAATCTCATTTGTTTCTTAACACATTTCATCACAGCTTTTTCAGAAATAGTGTCTTCTCTTCCAGTATGATCTGGAAATGATATTGCAGTAATAGAACTTCAGAATTAAGATGAAAGATAGGTTCACTTCCGAACCCTTGAGCAGAATTGTCAGAGAGCAATCAGAAACGAGGTCTGTAGTTCTCCCGCCTTTCTTTTCTGATCAATCTTTAAAGCTAAAACTGCCCCACTAGGCAGACAGAGGTAAACAGTTTGATTAAAATGCCTGAATCACATTGCTCAGTTAGCCTCTCCTTGTGACCTGAAGTTTGAGAGAATTAGAGATCCTAGTAGCTGGATGGAAAGGATAAACAAAGTTCCCAGCGAGAAAGCAGTACTCGTAAGGTGACAAAAGTTGTAGCTTGGAGAGGGCAACTAACAACTGTTCATCATGGGAAGAGGTTTTAACAGAACTGCCTTGTTAATTGAAAAAGGTGAATATAAGATGAATGAGGAATATCATATGTCAAAGTCTTTAAAGAAAAGTCATTAAGGAAGTAAAAAACTAGCTCTAACTGCTTTCAAAAGCTGAAACCCTCAACAGATAGGCTTCAGATTCCAGCATAAAGGATTGTAAAATATTCAAGAAATAAAAACTCTCGTATGTTACTCTGGCAGAACTGCAGAAATTAGTTTAAGTAGTGTGCCAAATCACAACAAACATACAAGAAAATGTGAAAGATCAGGAAGCTCAAGGAACATACTCCAAGACAGCTGATGCAATTTAAGTAAAGACAAAGAACATTAACACCTTTTATTTGAGAGTAGTTTTTTCTGTGCTTCCAGATGTGGTCACTGAGCAAGCACAACCTGCATCAAGTACATTAGTCTCCTTCTTGATTCAATTCTTGAGATCAAACTCAGGAAGAAAAAAGTCATCATGATATTAAATTCTGAACCTCCCAACCCCTCCCCCCATAGTCTGTTTTCTTCCATATGAATGGCCCTGACTCTCTGAATAACTCATTCTCCTGACTACTAACTGGATACATGAATTTGCCAAACTCTTCTATTGCCTAAAAGATGAATTCTTGGTTAGCCTATCGTATATGAGAAATAGTCATTATCATAATTGCTATTCTTTTTATATAATCAAGAAAGTGGATTAAAAACTCTCTGCCAAATGCAGAATTTGATCTACGTTTGCTGTACATTTCATGATTCGAAAAATGAATTGAGTATTCAGTTACCTACCCATTTTCAGTAGCACTTACTACATATGGCTGTTTCTCAAACTCTCTTGCTTTTGCCAAACAAGTTACAGAAGCAGTATGGCCAAAGAGAATTTCTTTAGATGAAATCTAGGAGAATAATACAATGGTTTAACTTAAACAGAACACTTTCTTTATAAACTATCAAGATCTAAAAGCTAGTAAATCCTACTTGTAGACATTATCAGTAATTGACAATGTGCTTTATATTCTTATGTTCTTCTGCCATGTTTCAGAAGCATACAGAGATGTGTAGGGATCATGCAAGTTTGCATGCTGCCAATAGGAATTATAGTCTTTAATCACCATAGTCTAGAAACCGATCCTGAAGAATTTGTAAAGTGTCAAATGTTATAGAACAGGCAAAGTACAGAATCTCTCTGGCCTACACTATGCTGCAAAAGAAGTGGCAGGTGAAGCAGGGAATTGATATAGCAAAGCACTTAAGCATATATTTAATATTATGTGTTTAAGTAACACCTCTGACTAGGATGAGCTTAACTAAATGAGCATAAACTAAAGTACCAAGATATGTTCAAACTCAAATGGCACAGCAAAATCCAAGAATAGAACCATCACTAAGAACACAGAATAAAAATTTGGAATTGCTTTGACTTCATTCTATTTGCAGAGAAATGGACTTGAAATAGAGTAGTAGTGATTCATAGAATCGCTAAGGTTGGAAAAGACCCACAGGATCATCCAGTCCAACCATAATCATCAGTAGCTTTGCAGTTTAATTATATCATAATTACAATATTTCATCTTTTATCTTGAAATGACAGGCCTTGCTCAACAACTGTATTAAAGAAAAAAGAATTCACAGAACTGCAGTAGTTGTATGTTTACTTACAGCAATTATAACACAATCTCAAAATAATCCATAAATCAGCAATCATCTATGAAAATTTTTCTGATGTCTGCAAATAATTGGTTATGCATACAGGTGTTTTAACATTTACAACTTTACTTCATAGGTTTCCTATAATAAATCATACATTATCTTCAATAATTAATTTAAATGCAAGAGTCTAGAGAATTCCACTGTTGATAGTAAAAGGTAAAACCTCAATTCATCAATTTGGTAGAAACAAACCTTTAATTCTGATGAAAGATCCCAGAGACATATTTGCCCCTCTTGACTTCCTGTAACAATAGTCTGCTGGTCATCTGTAATCATAATGGCAGTGATGCTGTGAGAGGGAGCAATTCTCCCCCACACTGCCACAGCTGGTATTGATACCCTCATAGCTCACACCTGAGAACAGAAACAAGTTAAGGTGATTGTAAGCCACGTGGAAAGTAAAATAAATAAAATAAACCACCACCAAATAAGCAAAAAAAAAAAAAAAAAACCCCACAACAACAGAAAAACACACAACACACTTGAGAAAAAACACACAACCAAGTAATTAAATGAGCATTTGAAAAGAGGTGCTCAGAAAAGCTGATAAGTAATGAGACTGGCTGTTGCCAACATCTCATTAACACTTTCATTAATAGCTTGAGAAGAAAGAAGGGACAGAGAAGTGCTGCTATTTTAAATCTGTGCTGTGCCAAAAAGAACAAGTTCTATCACAATGTAAGCATATCCTGCCCTACATAACATGCCTGAGCACTGGTGGGCATATGGCACTCTATTTTCTTGCTGATTTTGTTTGGTAGTACTATTATACTTCCCTTACCTCCCCCTACCAGCAGTATTAGTCATGCTCAGCAGCAAACTACCAGAACACAGGAGTTGGCAGGTGAACACGGGTATCAGTAAAGAGTTTGTAAGATGAAGATAGTGGTGGCTGAAAGGAGAGAATGGATTGAGGGTGATCAGGAGAGCAGAACCTCCTAAGAGACAGAAGAAGTCCCATAAGAAGGTGTGAGGCAGAGACGCAGCTGGGAAATGAGTAGTTCAACAAAACAGTTAATTTGTCCTAAATCACGTGCCTTTAAGATTTATCAGTACAATAGATTTCAATCACTATTGAGATAAACTGAAACTGTCCAAAATGACTACTGGTCACTACATTCTTGTGAACTAAATATATAAGAAAATATTCCAGTGCATGTACAAACAACAGTAAAGAACTTTTCCTCTTTACAAAAAATCCAACTTTTCCACACACAATTTGATATTTATTTGTTTTAGAAACACTTCAGCCTTCTGTACTTGCTTTGCTTCAATCAGAATCATTGATAAAAATGCTACCTCATAATGATCTCATAAGCATTCTACTGCATTTTTCTTGCCTTCAGATTCCTATATTCCTAAGTGCCTAACCTCTTTCTAGAGTACTCCCAACAACGTATTCAAAATGAAAGCCAGCAAGTACCTGAACATAATTTGGTACTTCAATAGACAGTTTTACCTAAAAAAAACTTCTATTTGTCCTGTTAAGACAAATGTTCTGGGAAGTTAATAACACACACAATTACATCTCCTTTGGGTCATCTTATGGGAAAGGACCGGTTGCTAAAGACAGGCATAGATGAGCAATATCTAGCAGTGTCTTTACATGAAGTATTCCTGCAATAAAACATCACAGTCTACCTGAGCCCATCTGAAAACTCCTCCCTAAAAGCTGACTCAAGATTCCCCAGTTAAGTGGAGTACCAATACTCTACCCTATGACGCTATTTCATTTTTCCAGAAAACCTACGCAGATGCTTCAGGAGCATCTATTTACCTCCATTCCGTTTCAATGCATTAGAAAACAATGCCAGAACACTGTTGTGGCCTGCTTCTAGCTGTTGTCAGGAATGGAGAAGGGAGTGAAATGGACTTGCACCAATCATGTAACTCCCCTGAAAACCAAAGTTCTCTTAAGCTTCAGTAAAGGCAATTTTGACTCCCCACAGCCCAAGGAAAGTGGACAAATAGCTGAAGGAGTCTCAGCAATGTCAACTGTTTGCATACATCACATATTGACATGAGATGAAGAGCTCAGCAACTAAAAAAAAAAAGGACTGAAATTGTATGGCAGTCTATCAAGACAGGACAACCTACCATACAGTATCAGCCAGAACATCAAAGGCAGAAGAAGAGGAACCTCAGAAATAAATTACAAGATCAAGAATTTCTTAGGCTAAATCACACACAGCATACTTTCAAATCTTGCTGTGGGTATACATCAAAATATTGAGAGAAGTAATTGATCTCAGCTTTAGAATGACATATCTGAAACTCATTTTTATACATTTCTGGTCATATTAAGTACAATGCTTACCGAACAAGAGTAAAGTCTTTCTCTTCTGCTTAGTGCCCTGAAAAGGAAGGTGTTTTATCCAAAGTCTAACAACGTTTTTAGGTATTGGCTAGACAAAGGAAATTCACTGTTTTTATGATCCTTACAAAATGGTGGCTCCTGAGTTAACATTTGAATGATAAACCGAATCCTAGGTCTTTAAAGGCATTTTCTCCTGCATATCACATACCCATTTATACTTGTGCCATGGGAATGTTCAGTTAGTGTAAAACACTGTACAGCAGCAGATTGCAGGTTCGTACCACATTGAACAAAAACCTTAAGTCATATTTTCATGTAAGAGAAATACAGAATCAAGATCAATATCCTTAGCACACCTACTACTTAGCAAGCAATGTGTAATGGAATTAACTACAAACTGAAAATTAAAATCTCTAGAATTTTCTATTACTGAAGATGGCTGCTCTGAAAGTAATGCCTCCTGTTTTGTTCTGTTGGCCCATGATATCAGAGGTGCACGTTGATGGTATGGCAGCAGAGGTTGAACCTTCCCATCAGTATTCCATTACATTTTGTTGTTGTGTGACAGATGGTGGCAGAAGGGCAGTCTGATGGAACACTGTCTGAAGGAAAGGGATGGAACTGAATTCCCCCGTGCAGAAGAAATAGCACCTGCTGACATTCACCAATGCTTGCTGTATGTTTATGGAGACCAACCAGTGGATATAAGCACAGAGAGACAATAGGTGGTGCATATCAGCAGTAGCAACAAGGGAAATGAAAAGCAAGCAGTGTTTCAGGTGGTGATGAACAGCAGAATGCCTAGAATGTGACAGACAGCATTAAGATGTTCCCCTTTGTCTTCCCTCTCTGTATGTGCAAAGACTTCTTGATTGTCCTTGCATTCTACAGCAATCTTTGGGATAAAAGGAGTGCTGGGAGGAAGTAAACGACCACCCCAAGGACTAACAATGGACCTACAGTGGACCATCATGATGCTGGAAGGCTGAAGATTGCCAAATAAGGCTATGTCCGTTGGGCAATCATTAGAGGTGGATAGAATAATGAATTTGTGAATGTAGTGAATATGTAATACATGTGAAAATATAACCTGCTCACAAACGACCAACTGGTGGAGCATTCTTGGAGAGTTATCACGATGCTACCCCAGCATGGCCAATAAAGAATACATTGCTTAACAGTAACAAAACCTCACTGTTAAGTTTCTACACATCTATTTCTTTAAATCACCACTATAAGCTAGAGTCAAAACAGACAGCTGTGGAGTGGTAACATGTGAATTCCATATAAAAAAAAGTTCAAGACAAAGTCCTCAGCAAGTATGGCAATGAGTGCTGTATTTTGGGCTAACAACGTGATGATTCTTCTGGACTTCCTAGAACACAAACAAACCATTAACACTGACTGCTACATCATGACGCTGACTAAGCTAAAGGCTTCCAGAGTCAGGACAGAGAAGTAGATAACCTCTCCCTCGCAACACAATATGGGCCAGACCCCATATGAATTTGAAGACCGTGGAACACATTGACAGTCTTGGCTGGACTATCCTACTACACGCACCATATAGTCCAGATTTAGCACCAATGAAAGATAGGCTATGTGGGCAACATCTTCCTAGGAGCATCATCATCATAGCAGCGGTGAAACAGTGGGGCACTCATGCTGCTGCACGTTTTTACAAGCATGGCACACAGGTTCTTCTTCATCGCTGATGAAGATGTATAGCTAATGATGGTGTCTATGTTGAAATATAGTGTTTTATAGCTGAGAATGTACTATCAAGTAGTATTACTGTGCTCTTCATATCTGTTGTACTTTCCATGAAATAAATAGAAGACATGACTTTTGGAGCAACCTAAGATATCTATTTGCACATTTTCAGACATAACTGTTATGAATTTATAAACAGATATTACGCTGGACAAATCATTCTAAACTCCTTTGTATGTAATTTTTCCACATGAACATTTTGTACTTTTGCCCTTGTGCTGCGGCTGAAGTGCAAGAGAAATAGAGGACAAGGCATATGAACTTGTGTTAATATAATTGTCCTTAAATCTTCCTCCTCCTCTTAACTTCCTTTAAGATCAAGATATTGATGTACAAGATAAAGAGTACTTTGCATAAACGTTTTGACTCTACAAATACCATGACTGCCCTAGAAATACTGCATGCTTATTTGCACAAATGCACATATTCACACTTTGTCTGAAAACATTAGTTTTATCAAAGACATATAGTGAAGCTGATAGCACCTAGAGCAAAATCTCTTACTTTTTAAAAGCAAATTATTTATCAAACTATTCCTTTAAAGAGGTAAAGCATTTTCACAAAGTCAAATACTGCCCAAGGCATTTCTCGCCTGCATGTAAGCTTATCAGCACATGTTAAATTCCTCCAGCTTTGCCCATTCAAGCATGTCTGATTCACAGTGTTAACTCATAATCCAACTTTAAATCAGGTTCCTCAGTCATGTTCCCATTTCTCACTGCTTGCAACATAATGAACTCGTTTGTCCTGCCTTCCTCTGACTGCCAGAAAGTACTCCCTCCTAACTGTAAAAAAAAAAATTCTTGTTCTTAGTTAAAATCATACCAGTTCATTCCATCTGTAACATCACATCTCCACCATCCTGTCCCTAGTTTTATGAACACGTCTCACCAGCACAAGCCTCTTAACTTTGAAAATTATCACAATTCTTAGAGGACTTCAGCTGCACTATTTTAACAACTTTGGACCATTTATACAGTATCAAAACTTCTCTTTGAGATGCTGAGTACAACTGTTGCTCTAGAGAAGCTGCTGTGTATTTAGAAGTTCATTCAAAAGCTGTAATGGAGCAGAGGGGGGGAGCTGTGATCTTGGACATCTTTCTAAGCATGTATTCACAGCAAGTTCAAGAGAAAGTCAAGTGTTCTGTTTTGCTCCCAGTCAAGTCCAGAGCTTACATTCAGTATATGGCTCTGCATTTATTTATAGGCAGAACTTACTCAAAAGCATAAAGGAAGCTTTCTTTTATTTAATATATGGAAAAATATTAAGCTATGAAGTACAGTTATAGGAATCATTTCATTAGAAAAACATATCCTCAGTGCAGGCTTCAGAATTCATTGGTTCCAGTGCATGTCAAGGTCTTTATAACTAGGAAGTTAGCTTGCCTTAGATGTAATCTCAAATTGTTCATGCAATAAAACAATGGTTTTGACAGAATGCTGCTTCTCATAGCTACAGAACATTCCGTGATAAAAGCAACCAAATAGGAAATTATAACTTATCCAGGGAAGGAGGACCATATACATATATAAAATTAAAGAAAAAAATCACTCCACAGGTAACAATCACAGTGTCAGGAACCCTTTTCTGGCTTTTTACATTTACTTATTTTGCATTTCCTATGCAACCTGTACTGTCAGCACGGCCAGTTGTTTCAAAATCCAGTTACACACACTATGGTCAGTATAGGCAGAAAAAAAGATGCAGAAATCATTACACAATCCTGAAAGTATTATGAGATGAGAAGCACTTGGCTGCTAATATATATATAATATTTGAGCAAACTGATTAACAGTAGCTACTGAAATTTTAAGAAGGCAACAAGCATCTTCAAGTCCATCAAAAGTCTGTTTGCCCAAGCATTTATGTACTTGGTAGTTACATAAAACAGCATAAGTTGCCCCTCTAGGCTTCTTTACTTTCATTATAATATTACAGCAAGAAACTAAGTTTTAATTAGAAACTGGTAGGTATTCACAATAAACCCTTAAGGATTTATGTCTATTCTTTGCCTTTATCTGCCATTTTATTTTATTTTTTTTAGTTGGTGTAAAAACTTTACTAAAATACTGCATTGACTTGCAGTCCCTACATTCTATATAGCTATGACAACTGTCCAAATTTTTCTTGTCCACAATAAAGAGCAAGTCCCTCTAAGATCTACAAATATCAAAATATATTTAGAGAGAAAACCTTGTAAGGATAAGTGACCCAATGCTCTATTTGCAAGCTTTCTGACACCACGCTGATGCCTGCAATGCTGCTCACAACTTTACTATAAATTGCTCTTCACAATCCCATTGTATTCATGAATCTGAAAACAATCAACAATATTTTGCAGTTTGTGAAGCAGCAGGGTACACGCAGGTTTTTATAGGTTTAAGCAATGCAGTAAATTAGAAAAGAAAATGAAACACTGAGAAAGAAACTCGAAATAGAAATTAGAATACAATGGACTTGAAAAGGCTCCAGTGAAGAAGACTATTCTTTGTCCCACCTCATCGTGTTTTAATACATTTTTCAACAACTTGAACCATTTCACACCTTTCCCTCTTCTTGGCTTTGGTAGCTTCCTCTCATTCTCATTCCGGAGACCCTGGCTGCCACTATGCTTCTAGTTTAAGATTTAATGGGACTTCTGAGACCTGCCAGGCCTACACCTTCACCGGCCAGAGGAGTCACTGCTGAGTGACCACCAGATCTCCCCTGGGGTGCGACTGTGCTGCTTTTACAGTCCAAGAGAGCAAGAGCCTAGGACTAGGAATCAATACAACTCATTTTAACTAGCAAGAACCACCTAGTAATACCTTGTTTGTATTTCTTGAACGAGTGACACAAGAAACACTTATTTCATTCCACACAGTAATTCACCACAATCAGAAGGAGCACAGTAAGGGCAACACCATCTCCCAGCTGCTGATTACATCAAAGGTTTGCAGCACAAATTCAATTTTATGATGTTAATCTCAGCCTGCCACTCAGAAATTTTCTCTGAGGGATATGATTTTTTCTCTGGATTTCATTTTAAGAATGATTTTCTTCTTCAACAATCAATAAAGATATGTTTTCATCAAAAGACTCTATCTTGGCAGAATTCAATTGGCCATTTGAAAACCTTTTGGTGACACAATATTAATTAAAATAGTTTATGTTGCTCCTAAACTGGAAAATGGGGCAGCAAAAACACCAGCAACTTGGAACTCTTGTGCTGTACACGCTGTTATAGGGTATGGTAGAATAACCTGCACCTCTTTGAAGTTAGCACTACCCCATAACCTATTACTTTAAGCTTGCTAGAATAGCATTGTGAGACACCTTTTTCCAAGCACAAAAAACAAAACACATGCAGAAATATAAAATCCCTTTCTTCCACCATCATTAAAAGCTTCAACAACAAAAATCTTGGATATAATAGCTTTGTACACATTTGATAACCATTAATGCATGTGAGTAAACAAACTTGTTTTTAAATCACATACTAAGGATCTTGTGTATATGCAGTTGATTTGGAAAAAATATACAAGTGCTCAGAGACATTAAAATGTAATTGGAAAAATTATATTTGTTTTACAGTCTGCAATTTTACTGTCCTAACATCCTATCTAGTAGGAGAATAGTTATCTATAAGAAAAGGCTTTATGCAATCCTTCAAGAGCATGAATTCTTGGCCACTTCCAAAACCTTAAGTATATAAACAGTAACACTTAAGTCTATAGTGGAATTACTCATTTTAATAGTGAAATGCATTCCTAAAATGGCTTTAGAAAACTCATTCCTCCCTTCTTACAGCAAAGTGTATGGCAGAAGACAGCCATCAGTACCTACAGAAGTTAAGCTTTGATTTCTATGAAGCTATGTCTTATTGACACAAAGATGTTTTAACCATAACTTTTATACATGTTATATGCACGTTATGCTTATCTGTACTTAAAGATATATATTTTTTAAGTGCTGCTTCCTTATGCTAGCAAACAGACAGCTTTGTGGATTTTTCCATTAATTATGAACAACTCTGCTCAAATGAATTTATGTCCTTTAAGGAGTTTAAGATCCCTACACGCATCAATGGGTCTGCTAAGGTGGTTCCAACTCCAGGTTTCTGACCTACATTCCTAGGAGAACACAGAGTAATGAACTTCAAGTCTACGTCAAGAATTCTCATAGATAGAAACCAAAGTCACATATCACCTACAAGAGGTTTGATGAACTTTCTTTTTATGAAACACCACATCCTGTAACAAATTAGCCATAACTACAGAATTCATTATTCACACTGCTTTAAATCAGAAAAAAAATCTAGCAAGGTCAAGACATTAAATCCAAAAAACTTAAATACAATCCCCAAGATAAAGGCAGCAAATATGCATCAAAGATTGAGTCACTCAGTTTGTCCTACCTGAGTGACCTTGAAGTGACTGAAGATACATCGTCAGTAGGGTGTTGGTCTGGGTTCAGCTACACTGTACTCCAGAACGTTGAAATAACAAACAAAATTGGAATCAGATGCTAGAAATAAAGCATTTCACCAGCCTTTGGCTTTTAAGCAGTGATGCAGTAATCACTAATTAGTAAAGTAATCAAGCACATCATCACAAAAGTTTCCCAGCTGTGACTATTTGAGA
The DNA here is from genome assembly GCF_016699485.2 of Gallus gallus. Classification (NCBI taxonomy): domain Eukaryota; kingdom Metazoa; phylum Chordata; class Aves; order Galliformes; family Phasianidae; genus Gallus; species Gallus gallus. The sequence continues at coordinate 8,331,908 of NC_052541.1, read as the reverse complement.
ACTCCTCACTTTTCCCTTTTGTTCTTTCAAGTACTCTTTATTACCAAACAGGCCTCTACACAATGTTCCCTGCTATGGGGCACACAAGTGTTTAATGTAAACAGCCCTGAATGATTTATAACACACACAGTGAGACCCATACGAAGACACGGTTTATGATGAAGCAAAACCAAAGTCCAAACCTGACTCAATGCTTTGCAAAGCACAGGATTGCACTCCCTGCTACAGTATATTTCTAATTTTAACATTCAAAGTGTTTGATGAGAAGCTTGCTCCTGCCACACCATCAGCCCTGAGAGCAGTACAGACCTTTGGAGCAGAACCAGCTCACACAACAGCAGTTTCTGTAACGAGCATTCCCAAAGTTCACATACCCTTAACGAAGGCATTACCAATTTGCTGAAGTTACACAACATATTCAGGAAACACCACTATGTTACATAATAGAATCATAAAGGCTGGAAAGACCACTAAGATCACAGTCCAGCAACCAACCCACGCCTATGACTGCTCGACGCCATACCCTTCAGTGCCATATTTACTCTTTCCTTGAGAACCTCCAGGGACAGTGACTCCACCAGCTCCCTGGGCGGCCTGTTCCAGAGCCCAGCCACTCCTTCTGAGTTTTTCCTAATATCCACCCTGAAGCTCCCCGGCAGAACTTACGGCCATCCCCTCTCGTCCTATCGCCGTTACCCAGGAGCAGAGGCTGACCCCCAGCTCACCACAACCTCCTTTCAGGGAGCTGCAGTCCTAGCAACGACTGGAGGAATAACCGTGGCCACAGGGCTCTAAGTGAGCCCTCTTGATTAACTGACCAGAGCTCCTAACCAGAGCCACTGCTAAGAGACAAGGCATGGAAGGTGTACGAACATCTTTAGGTATTTGGGAATCTAAACACCCACATGAGACATCAAACATCACGAATTAAAGTTTAAACACAACACAAATACAGAGCTGTTGCTACCAGATACACAGACAGGCCAAAACCAATTACAAATTAACAGTTAAAAGAAAAAGTTAGCTCTACTCGAGCAAGCTTCCCAGCTAGCCAGTGGAAGGAAAAGAGCAGCAAAGGCCAAGCACAGCGGAGGCCGCCCTGCAAAGCCCGAGCCCCGCGCGGGGGCTGCAGAAGCAAAGCCTCGTGCACAGCGCGTGCCTCACGCCGCGGGGAGGCTGCACTCCGCACTCAGCAGTGCGCTGACGGGAGTCGAGCTGAGCCGACGCAGCCCCTTACCTGGAGCCGCTCCGAGCAGGAGAGCGAGGGAAGCAGCCAGGGGAGAGGCAGGGAGCGAGGCCAGGCTGCGTCCTGCTCTGGAGAGATGACGCGCGGCTCTGCACCCGCCTCAGGCGCGGGACGGCGGTCGGAGCAGGGCTGGTACGAACCGCCCGCAGCTCGCGCCGACCACAGCCCAGTCAGAACGCAGCGCACCTGCGGAGGTAACGCGCCCACACGGCAGCTCTCCGCCTCAACACCTCAAGGGGGGAAGGGACAGACAGCCTAAAGGAAGAAAGAACAAAACAACAAGAAAGAAAGAAAAAAGAAAGTACGTAAAAAATAAAAAGTATGCAGGGTTAAACTTGGGCGACGCCAACGCAGCTCCTCCGCTGCTAATGAGGCGGGGTGGCGCCCCACCCAGGGCAGGTCCGGCAGGTGAGCGCCCGCCCCTCACAGCTCCCCCCACCCGGTGATGGAGCACAGGTGATGTGTAACTGCCGGACGGGGCAAAGAGGTATTGCGGTTCTGCTCGCCTCAGCGGGACGCAGGTGTCCCGTGAGGGGCGGGCGAGGCACGGGGCGGCCGCTCTGGGCCCCCAGGTGGGCGCTGCGGGGGGGTGATTCCTCACAGGTGTGCGGAGCGGCGCCTGAGGGCAGCGCGGCGCGGGCGGGGCTCTGCGCGGTGCGTACTTAAACAGAGCTTAGGTAGTCTGCAGTGAGTGTGTGTCTTTCTGGTTCTGGGTGGCAGACGTAATGAGGCTGGGAGTTGGAAGTTGTTCCTGTGAGTATCCGGTATGGGCTGGTTGTGGTGTCTGATGTGAATTTGTTGCAGCTACTGAAAAGCTCTTATGGGGCTGTGCAATGGGCTGCAAGCAGTGCTATGAGAACCGGTATTACTAAAGAGCTTGTGTCTCTGAACGTCCTACTTCCTTAATTTGCTTTCTTTATTTTTAATGACATAATATTAAAATGTGCAGAGACCTGAGGGGGATATGAAGAGGCTTAAGTATGTTTTTAGTGCCTATAGATTTCCTATTTTTAATTTAGTAATTACTGTGGTGCCTTACATGTGCTGTATTTCTATTTTCGTCTTACTGAGCTCCTGCTTGTGAGAGATGTTTCCCTTGGGTATCTGCTTTGAGATAAAGGGTGGTGTTCCTAAACACTTCAGTGTGATTGTAGTTATTAGCTATGGGGCACATCATAAAGGTGAGTAACCACAAAGAAAAGAAGTTTGTGGGACTTTGAAATTCCCCCCCCCCCCCCAGTTCTGTAGTTTGTCTTTTACAAGTCTTATCATTCACTTTGAAATGTTTTTTATTTCTTCTAAGTATTTTGAGAGAGAAAACTTCTTACACCTCCTTCACTTTATGAATAATTTTCTATGGGAAAGCTGTTGCTACTGTCAATAGAACCCTTGTGCAGATGGGGGTGTTTGGTTAGTTTGTATATCTTCAAGTAATAACAAATTAAATATGGTGTCTTATGAGAAAGCTTGAAGAAGTACTTATTGTTGGGATTTTGGTAACAGTCATACTGAAAACAAAGCATATGTATTGTAGTTTGTCTTTAAAAACTGAAATACTTTCTTGCTATCTTTCAATGTGATCTCTTGTCCCAACCTGTGTTAAGTATCAGTCAGTTATTGGAGTCACTGCTATCACTTCGGTGTTGTTTCTGAATGTGGCCAAAATTGATCCCCCTCTTGAGCTCAACAGATATCACTTCTTCTCTGATGAAGAAAAGGAGATCTCTGAACTTGATGGGATCCAGAAGGCAAGGGCTGTTAACAGGTCAAAAAATGCCTGTAGGATGGGGTGCAGGCAGTGAATGAAATTATTGTTATTGTAACCCAGTAAGTAACTTCTCCAGCTTTCTTCTCTTCATCTCCCTAGAAGAACTTTCCCTTTTATTTGAATGAGCAGCAATGCAACTTCTATGAACTGAAGTGTATATCTGGCCTCATTTAGTAATCAAAGCTTGTTTTTAAGGTGAATATGAGCAATTAGGGATTAACAATGCTGTTGACAACTGTTACATATCAAATCATGAAGCAGTTGTAGCTTAGATTGCATTAGGGCTGGGTTGTCAAGTAGTGAGAAACTATTGTATTAACTTGTTTATAATGTGAAATACTGATGTAAAATGTCATGTTCTGTAGCAATTAAGCTGCTGTTTTGCAAAGGTGAGCTTTGGGTATGTTCACCACTCCTGGAGACTTAAGGGTGCTGTTGATTGTTGGATAAACAGATAATGGAAGTTACTACTTGTCATGGTATAGAATTAAAGCAAGAGAAAGTTCAGTCTCTTGTCTTCTCTTTAGATTTGAAAAACGTATCTTACTGTTTCTTTTCAAAAGAAAAAAAAATGCTTCAATCTCTAGGTCCAAAAACATGGCGATATCATGGTTGTTACTGATATAAAGATGTATGTGTGTTTCTGTTTATTTGAGGTGATGATGCAGCATGAAATGTAATACACCCTTTTCCTCGCTAGAGGGAGCCAGGGGAGAAGATGGAGGAAAGCACCTCCGTTCAATTCTCCTGAAAATGGGGAAACAAAATCCGCTATTGCTAAATTGGTGTTTAAATAGATTACAGTCGTAGAAGTGCACATCTTGCTTCTTTCATCTCATAGGTATTTTAAAACAGTTTTCTTGACATATTTAGTCTTGTGTTTTCTTGAGTGAAGAATGCAGTGTACTTACCTTTTTAATAGTAAATGATGAGAGAATTTGTGAGACCATTTTTCCCTCCTTTAAAATTCCTCATCATGAACAACATAATCACAACTTTCCCTGTAGTCTCCTGTGGAATCATATCATATAGGCAAATATGAAAGCTATCTGTATTTCGAGGAGCTTTTCACACCCTTTTGTAGGGCAAGGAAAAGCAGGGGAAAAAAAGACTTTTACTTTCCTTTTTCAGAAGGACAGGAAATATTAGTGCTTATCTTTAGGGCATAAGGTGATGTTGAAATTGAAGGCTGAAAGTGCTGAGCTGTAACAGACAGTTAGGAATAGTGATGTTTAAAGGGAATGCTGGAAATCTCATCACTTATGTTTGCTAAATAGAGGCACAGGAGATAAACACTGATAGTTCAAATGCTTTTCTTGTATTCAAGTTTTCCAAAGCTAGTTGAAAAGATTACAGCTCTGGAAAGACAAGCAAAGAGTCCATATGCATTAAATGTGACCACTGAGCATCCCAAACATGGAAAGCTTTTGGAAGCACTAAGAGAATGCATGTGAAACTTGTAGCATGTGCAGCTAACTTTAGTCTAGTTTACAAAACAGTCTGCTAAATCCAAAGGTACTCAAATGAAGACTGTCAGACTTATCTGCCTGCTTATATTTGCTTTTAATTTTATTTACTTGTGTTGTTGCTGGAGGAGTTACCTTCTTGCACTGTAATTCCACTGACTCCAAAAAGCTAACTAGCATTCCACTGCATCTCTAATGCAGAAGGATGGCTATATAGCTATATGCATCAAAACAGTGGAACAGTGCAAAGAAAATGGCACCCACTTGAGATATATATACTTAGAAGGAGGCAGACCATGTTAAAAAAATCTGGTGAATAAAACTGGATGGTTTGAAGAAAAATCTCTTGAAAAACAAGGTGCCACTTTTATATTCACCATTAAAATAATTTTAAAAGCAACCAAAATTATTTCTTCAGGAGTGTGTTTAAATTGAGAAATAATGTGACATTTTTTCTCCCATCCCAGGATTTTCACACTGTTTGTATTTTAGTAGTGTTTGAAGAGGTAAATTAGATATGGAAACAACTGAAGTTTGTTCACTAACAAGAAGTTCTTGCTGTCCTCCAGCACAAACCAGACTTTCCACTAGGTGTCTCTAAGTGTAAAGTAAAGGCAGTCTAGAAAGTAGCTATGTGTGTTTAACACATTATGATGTGTGCATATGGAAGAGATTAGAAATGTGCCTCTGGTGAGCCAAGTGCCTTGGTCCTTTATTCCTCTGGAATTATAATGAACAGTTGAATTCCAGTAGCTGCAGTCAGTTTTACATAGATTGTACTAATGAAAGTAAGAGTTTTTAGAAAATTGATGGTAACTGAAAACAGATGCTAAAAAGTAGAGAGGCTTTCCTTTAGTTTTATCTTTCCACTAATGTGTATCTTTAATCTATCTATACAATGACTTTCTAGGGTGTGTGACTTCACAGTTCTAAATAACTCCATCACTGCAGAGGCTTAGGGTCTGTGGAGTATCCAAACTGAATAAACATAATGCACAGTATGTGATTCTCAATCCTTTTGTGGCTCAGAATAAAAGTGGCCAAGAAAAGATGGCTTCATAGTATTCATATAGAAATGTGATTCAAGTAAACTGTTCCTACAGACCGCACTGAAGTATCAATTCAAATTTGGCTAAAAGGTCTTTTTTTGCACTGTTTTTTCATATTTCTTATACCAAATAGTCTTAATTTTTTATTTTTCTCTTCTGAGAATTGAGAGGTGATCTTCCACACTTTTGCAGTCACATTCAAATACACTTTGATCCTTGTTCTCCTTATGCAGTGTACTATAAATCATGTGTTTGTGACCATATTTGTTGCATTACAAGTATCCTGTAGAGGAAGAACTTCCTGAGAAGAACAATGTGTGGTTCTAATGCCAAGTAGGTAAATAATCAGACTGAAATCTCCTTGCTTTCAATGCTGAGCAGCTTCAAATTGTTATTTTGCACAACTTAAGTCAGTATGGAGAAATACTGTTGGAGAAGTACTGTTAAAAACAAAGCAGGAGATTTCCATGTGTCTTACAGAAGATTGCTCAGTAATGTCAAGTATCAGCTTGATATCTTAATAGAAGCACCATACTTTGTTCTCTGCCCATATTTCTTACCCACTGTGGTTTTGATATAGTTTGGCTGGAAATGCAAGGCAATTAATTCTGTACTTAAAGTATTTTCTCACATCCTTGATTCTAGATATGGATCTGCGTTTTTCAGAACCTGTTATTTCAGGTATGAAATAAGAAATGATAAAATGGAAGAGGAAAACATATGGGAAGGTATCACTAAGGGATAAGGTATTTACTTGAATGTACTGTAACTATTGATTTGTGAAACACACTTACAATATTGCACTGCTCTTGTCCTTCAGCCTAATATTGTCCTGACTGCTTGTTCCTGCTCAGAGCTCTTTGCTATTCTGTTGTTAAGCATAATGCTTTTCCTAAGTGAAAGGCTACTTATGCTAAACATATCCTCAATCTGTAGCAATGCTCTGCTGATGTTCAGGTATTCTCTGTGTATTTCCTGCTATGTAGTCACAGCAGTTCTCCTAGTTGCTGTGACGTAACAGGTAATAAATCACAGTGACTTGTAGTTGCTGGAACCCACGTATTCAAGAGACTAATTAAGGAACTGGAAGATTTAATTGTATGTATTTTCCATTAGTAGCTTGCTTTCATCTGGAAATGTGATCTTCCTTGTGATGGTCCTTCGTGGGTGGGTTTCTTGTTGTCTTTTTCTGTTGTTGATTTTGTGATTACTCACTGAAACTGAGTTATTTTCTAAATTTTCAGTGTCTGTGCTGGCTGAACATTTGAAATTACATGCTTATATTGATTTATTTATTGATTTTATTATGTTGAGGTTGGAAGGGAGCATTTGAGACAGTTCAGTCCAGCATTCCTGCTTCCATGGGGCCAGTGAGAACAGGTTGTCCAGCACTGTGTACAGTCAGGTTCTGAGCATCTCCAAGGATGGAGTCTCCATGTTCTTTCTGGACAAACTTTATTTCAGTATTACATTACCTTCATGATAAATATTGTTCAGATGCAATAATTAAAATTTGTGCCTATTATCTCCTGTCCTGTTTTTAAAAAAAAAACAATGAGAAGTCAGTCTAGTTTACCATCTGCTGTGAGATATTTATAAACACTGGTAAATCTCCTCACCCCAATGGCTTCTTTCTCTTTTCTGGGTTAAACAGCCTCAGCATTCACCTTTCATTGAATTTCTCTTGAACCTCAGACAACCTCTCAGTAGATTCTGAGCTTAAAAGGTTTGTTTCCTTTTCTGCCCTGAGGATCCTATTCTTAAGGGATCTGAACTTAAGATCTAAGAACAAAAACCAGATTGTATGGTACAGACAGAAAAAATGAAAGTTTTTCATCACTATATGAATATGTATTAAATATCTTTAAAAACAAAAAAACACCCTTAATAACACAATTAACCAGAACAAATAATGAAAAATGCTGCAGTTCTCCTAGTGATTTCAGTGTTCTAAGTACTGTTTCAAAATCAAAGATGACTGCAATAGAGTATTTGTTATCCATGCAAAGTAACAACCATAGAATTACAAATTCATGGAGTGCATTAAAATTAAGCTTGTCTCTGTGATATTTATTTGCATTTTCTTTTAGTAAATTAAGCCTACTTTTTCACAGCTGTAGCTAATACAGTAAAATAGAAGTTCTGACTGTGAACCAATGTGTAGAATATTGAGCCTTTTTATTCAACAAAATATCAAAAATGAAAGTTTTTTCCTAATAAAATCATTGTGCCATGTTTGTTATTGCTGGACAGAGATGGCATTCAGGAATGTTACTCAGACTGGAGGCAGCTGTGTATGTCAGATAGATGCTGAGGAAATGAGGGTGAGGAAGCAGCTGTAATAATTTTTCCATTCCTTTTCCATCTCTGGATGTTTACTGAAGCAGAAAGAATTTGTCACTGGTCTTTTAATTGGCTGGCTTTTCTCCATGTAAAACATGGGAGGAGTGTGTAGGAAAAGTGAAACGTGTAATGCATGCTTGCACTGAAGAAACAGGAGGTAAACTGTAACTTAATGTTCACCAGGACAAACTATTTAAAGTTGTCTCCTAAACTACCTTTCTTCTGGAATGGAACTTCTCTCTATAAAAGGTAGGTTTTTCTTATCAAGCAGGCTTCACATATTTAGTAGGTGGCTATTTGAAGCACCTTCAGAGACTGCGGATGTGCATTGTTGATTTATGTGAAGGGGGGTCCTTCTTGTAGTGCTTTCTTCAAGGGAAGTCCAGCAAGCACTGTGTAAATTCTGTGCTCTTGCAGCATGGTCAAACTGCTGCAGTGTTTGGAGTCCTGATCTGCCTGTGGCTCAGTGACAGTTTGATGGTCTCTTCCTGTTTGCCCTGAAAGTGAAAGCTTTCTCACCATACAAAATGCAGTGGGATTATTTAGGTAGACACTGTCTAAATATATTGCAATTCCATAGAGTACATAAGGATATTTAGGTACAGATGAAAGCAAGAATAAGGAAAAGGAAGGTAGATAAGCAAGTGGAAGTCAGAACATGGTGCTAAGCTATGGGGACCTCACTAGTGTAAAGCTAAATACTTGAAATTTTGCTTTTTTTAATTTACTGGTAATTATTAGATCAAAATTATACCAATGTAATGCATGATATACATAAAAATTGCAGGGCTGCAGTGTTTCTTCAGTCAAATTTATTTTAACTGTCTTACATGTGCTCATATGGCAGGGAAAAATAACATTTATCTGGATTAAAGACTAATTTAAGTTATATTTAGTAGCCATACACTGAATCTGGAGTAATGGCCAGGTTTCCATGTTTAGGACAAATCTATGTCAATCACAATTGCTTCTATAGAACTCTTCATCAATGGGAGTGACACCACAGAGTGGAACTTACAGCTGTAAAATAAACAAATGAGTCAGGATTCAAAATGCAAACTTTTAAATTGGTGAAGTGTTTGCTGCAACTTCCTACTTCTAGCAGGCAGGGTAAATGCTGAATGAAAAGTACTTCTTAATAGGATGCTAGTCATTAGCTTCAATAATCTGAAGACTGTGTGTTTTCTGTGAATTGTATTTAGAATTTTGAACCCTCATTGTGAGGTGATGGATAGTGGATAATAAAGAATTATATGGTCTCCATTTTACCTTTGTATTGCACCCATGCATTTACTAAGCTTAAATAAGCTGTAAAACAAACTACTCCTTTTTTTTCCAAAAATGTTTTAAGAAATATTATTATTACAATGTTTATATTTGAAAGTGTTAGGCTTTTTGTTGATGTGTTTTTAAACCATTGAAATAGATTAGATTTCCTTTTTTTAAAAAAAATCATAGTGTCAAGGTATGAAATCTCTTTTTTTCCTTTATAGTAAAAAAAGGAAGGTTGGATAAAGCAGCTGGTAAGTCTCATTTCCCTTTTAATTTCTGTTTTATGTCATAGTAAACAATGAGGTGACTGTTATGTATCTCAGCAGGAGTTCAGCACAAAACAAATGAGGAAATAGAAGTACTTTAAAGATAAAAATAAAAAAATAATATGGCCTCTAACAATTTATTTGAAGTTGCTAATTATTGTCTCTCAATCAAGTTAAAAGATATTTCCATTTGAAAAGAAATTATACTTAATTTGACCTAAACTGGTCATGACTTGAAGCTCTTGAACTTCACTTCCTTTTCTCACACAACATTGACCAGAGACTTCCATTTTTTTATTAAGAATTGCAATAATGGATTTGTGGGAGCAAAGTTGGTTGTCTCTGAACAACATCTATGGCTCCTTTCTACTGAGTAGCTGAGTAACAATCTGTTTTGACAGTTATTCTTGAAGGAGAATGCAGTATGTGCTGTCATGTGGAAGATGGCTTTTGTATTTTGTTACTGAACATAACCCATGAAATTTAAATAAGACTAATTAGTGATAAAGCACTGAAAGCCAGTGTCTATATCCATGGAAAAGCTAGAGAGGCCAAGGAGCTCTTGGAGAAATAGCAGTTCTAAAGGGCAGATAACAAATTTTCAAGCAAGAAAAAAATGATAATACAGGCAGACAGAATTTTTTTTTTAGTTCTTATGCTAGAAAATGAGCTAGGAAAGATGAAAGTAATCAGGATTTATCACCATTTTTAGTAGTAATCTGGTCCATTGCTCTATCTTTTCTGTTACTGTTTCCTTTAAAGGAGATGGATTTTTATTTTGGGTGTGATTGCTGTGCAGTTGTTTTTTTTTAAGTTTAGAAATGGGTACAGGTGCTCAAAGTTGTTGGATTGAACACTTCAGGTTGTTGTTTCTCAGTGAAATGATTTACCAGGAATTTGTTCTGAAAGCTTCTCACAAGTTAAGCTGCAAGCCTCCAAACCACAATTTCGTTTTGCAGCTACAAAAGATTTTGTAAATTGCACCTTTTGCCTCAGTTACAAGGAGTAATAGGATAGCATGGGAATCATGCGTTGTTGACACTGTTTCTCAAAAATTAGCCACTGTTCTTCTACATCTATATTGACTTTGTCAACAGTGTGTTTAAAGTAAGAACAAAAGAGGTGTTTGAGAACACTGGTGTACTACATTATGGAGAGTTGACTGCTGTTGGTTTTCTTTGGAAAAAATTCATATTACTTAACACCTTTTAGTCCTTTTGTCAAATATTATCAGTCCTAATTAATAAGATATACCTACAGGATAAACAGGCAGAGGCCAAGAGATTACTCTTCTCCTTTGTGTGTTTTGGTCATTGCTAGGTAATTTAAGGCGATCTATTCAAGAGACCATTGTAGATGGAAACAGGCAACCAAAGGGGTATTCTGTTACTTACAATGCCATGTTCCTCAATAAAAGCTGAGGTGAAGGAGGAGGAAAGGGAGGATGTCTGGAGAGATGGCATTTTGTCTTGAAAAGAAACTGTTATTGGTCATGAACCCTGCTTTCCTGGAGGTGACTAAACAGCTGTGTGCAGACAGGAAGAAGTGAAGAATTCTTTGTTTTACTTTCCTTGCATGCACAACTTCTGCTTGGCCTAGTAAACTGCCTCTAATCTCAAGTTTTCGCACTACCTTTCCGATTCTTTTCCCTGTGCCACTATGGGGAGGAGGGAGAAAGTAGCTGTGTTGTACTCATCTTCCTACTGGAGTAGGGTAGCAACAGGCCCAGAATGGCAGAGTAGTTCTGCTTTTCTATTAGTGATACTTAAAAAAAAAACAGTTTTATCTGTCAGCGGTTTAGGTCCTTTTTTATTGTTATTATTTTAGGAAAGTGTTTGAGTTTCTTTGGGACAGTATCTGAATCATTTAGCACCTGTGACTGCAGACATAACTAGATTACCACACAAAGACATGACAGAACTGCATCATGACAAGTTTTTTGTCTTGCCTTAATTGAACATGAATGTCAAATAGTTAATCACCAATATTATATCACTTGAAAGTTGAAAATCTGTGGGGAGTACGTCCTGGTTTCATACAAAATCTGTCAGGGAAATTGATAAATAATTTGGGAAGTCATGTTTGGAATCTGATACCTAAAACAGTTGCTTACATCTAGGATTATGTTCTTTCCCACCTGTAGTGGGATTTTCCTGTTGTAATATCATGAGGATTTCCTTGTTCAAATCCATGTTTGAAAGCAATCACTGAATGTGTTCTATGAAGAAAGAGTGAGATTTCCATAACCTTTGAATTGAATGCTTCTGACTTCTAGAATAAAAGATAATAATAACTTAGGTCTACAACTAAGTGTTCTTGTTACTACTTTTACAGAGGCATTTGACACCTATGTTGTTTTGAAAGTTCAAGACTTGAAAGGCACTACAGTAGACAGAAGGGGAAGTGAACCTTGCTGGGAACAGGACTTCATGTTGTAAGTTTCAGGTGGTTCTTATCAGCTGACTGTTGCATCTTTGTTTTTGGTTTGATCAATTGATATTGTGTGTGACAACTTACTTCCTGTGAAAACAAAGGAAAAATTACTCTAACAGAATAAGGCTACTGATAGCTGGAAATTGTGCCATGTTTTTGGCAGAATTATCCTCATCAGATTTGGGGGGGGGGGGAGGAAAAGGCAGTTGGGAATAATAGAACTTCAAGACTGGCTTGTCCAGTCTGATATTATGATATTATGCCTGCTATTTCATATTCTGAGTTTACTGAATATGAACCTACCCTGAATGTGCTGTAAGCCACTAACACAAGGTATTGTGATAAAGAGCCACCGTTTTCAGTTTAATGGTTTATGTATTCATTGTTTTTAGTGAAATTGGTGCTGACGAAAAGGGCTTCACTGTAGAACTGTGGAAGAAAGGCTTGCTCTGGGATAGCATTTTAGGAGTTCTATGGATTCCTCTTTCATCTGTGGAACATGCAACAGATGTAAGTTGACTTTCTGTGAAAATACAAACAGTAAGTAAAATCCAGTGAATTTCTTGTGTTTTTTTTAGTCTCAGACTAGTGTAATGACAATTGATGTAAATTTATAGTCTCTGCTTGCTTCAGTCTCTGGTACTGAGGTATAGAGCAAATGGACTCAGTAACAGCTGATATCCATTAGCTGTTCATACCCTAGAGAGCAGGCTCTCATACTGAGTCAGGTGTAATTCAGTAAGTGGGTTAGAGTTCATTTGCACTTTAATTATTAGGCAGGAACATTTTGGTTTGGGGATTTGAGCAAGGGAATTTCAAATTGTTGTGCCTGGTCTGACCTCACTGTGTTACCTTGAATAAGCATCTGTTAAAATGGCCGAAATAAACCTGTTGTACTGTCCCATGGGAATTGACTGCTGTGTCATAGAGGGCAACAGAAATTTACTCTATGGTAATAAGGAAGGAAATATTACAATGAGAACATAAGGTAAGATGAGTGGAGAAAACCCATCAGTCCCAGGAGTTAAGTATCCAGCACAGTCACAACTGGCCACCAGAGTAAGTATGCTTGCTCTCAGGCTAGAAAAATCAAGAAAAAATGATTTCAAGGAGTGTGCAAATACTGAAGCAAACTGCAAGTCCTGTGAAATTGTCTGAAAGGAGTTAAAAGTAAGAAGAGATGCCTTATTCTAATACTCAATTCTCACACACATGCATCTATTTAGTCTGGGGTCTATTTATGAAAAAAGTTTTTTGAATCCTTCCTGAATTAGGGAAGATGGATTAAGTTCTGAACCTGAGTTGCCCTTCACCTGTTCCTTGCACATAAGAATAATTTTGCCTAGTAATTGCTCTGTCTCTCAGTATAAAATCTGTTTTTTTCCTGTGAAGAGCTAAGTGAAAAGTTCAAGGAGAGAAAATCAGAAAGGCTTTCTTACAGCATCCCCCATAAGTTTACTTAGCCAACTTCATAGGAAATAACAGTTGTATGTGTAATTAACTGACATTTTGATGATTCTACCTCATTTGATGTTCATTCTACGTCAAAGATTTGGGGACGGGGAGGGGGTGTAAGGTAAGGTGCCATAAAGGCACTCACATTGAATTAAGGGAAACTTAGTAGATAATCTTTAAATCCTATGCAGACATATTTTCTGAATATTTTCCTAGGAAGGTCCAGGTGCCTGGTGGACACTGCATTCCAAAGTAGTAAAAAATGGAACTGAGATTCAAGGCACAAGAATGCCAACTTCACACGAGCTCTTATTGGATGTCTACTTTGCAATACCATTTGGTGAGTTAAAGATTAATGGGGAGGAGGGAAGGGAAGCATCTGTAAATAGCATTATCAAAAAATTAATGAACTGAGAAGTATCTTTCAATGCTGATTCTTAGACCATTCTGTTCTACTTTAAGTTCCTAAAATAGAGTCAAACGGTAATTTTTCTATGGGTTAAATGGTTATTTGTCACTGAAGGATTACATAGCATTTCAAAAGCTAAGTTAAGCCATCTCAAAATCTGTTTTTTTGTGGGCTTTGTTTCTTTTTTTTCCCCCCACTGACCTTCCACAACTTTTAGTGTAGGATTTCCTTCCTTGCTATTTGGTTGTGCTTCTCTCTGACTGCTTATGCATTAAAATAATAAAACCAAAACAGATCACTAGTAAAAAGCAACAGTGGGTTATAAAGATGATTACAGAAAAAGACAGTATGTTCAGTAACATACCTATTCTACAAGGAGAGAAATCGGTACAGCTGGTATTAGTGCTGTATATCACATACTTACTGAAGTCTCCTTTGTATCAGTATAGTTTTCCTATATAGAAAACAGATGTCCTTGGGAGGGGGACCCTCTAATTATTTGTTTCCTAGCTGCAAATTCAGGTTGTTAATTATTTCAGCCTGCTACTAAGCAGGAATCTCAGTGTACTCCTACCAAATAAATGAATTAGAAAGAAATAGGATTTTAGACTCTAGAGTGCTGTGGAAATCCTCTAGAGGTCACTCTTACACTGCAGTTCTCCTTGCAGGGGGTAGCACTTGGAAGCATTCTGTCTGGTATTGAGAAAGCGAGATGTTAATTTTCGCCCCCCCCTACCTGGAGTTTAAATGAATCATTAAATTTTGATCACTTATTCTGTTGAATGACTTTCAGTTCAGCTATCATCAACTGAGAATCTGTTCTTGACTTTTGGAGTCGGTGCTACCTCTTTGTTAAGTGAATTACATAATTACATTGGAAACACAAAGACTGTTGTTGCTGCTTGTATTTCCTGAAAGATGCCCCTTTGAGGATGTCACATACTTAATCTGCCGAAGGAAAAATAACCTTCAGTAGAAGTGAGAGCCCTCCATGCTCTTCTTAACTTGTGATTTTGTGTAGAATTTTTGATGCTTTTAGTATCAAATAACTTTTGCTAATGGGTGCTTTTTTCTATAAATATGAGTTAATGCTACTCTTGGTAGCAATAAGTGATCATTTCACCATGTTCTGTTAAAACACTAAGTAAAATGCAAATCTCATATTTAAGTTTTACAATCAAATTCATGGTAATACACGCCTATTAATTTTCTTTAATTGGACCCATATTCCTTAAGTATAAAAATATACACAGTGTTTTTATTTACACCCAAGAGTAGGCCACAAATTCTTAGAAAAGCATGGTCTTGTAAAACAGCATGGAACTGTGTACAGCTGAAAATACAGTGAAAGTGAAGTGCCAAGCATGTGGAGCAATTGGTCTTTTGAACACATGTTATAGAAACATTAAATCAAAGATGAATATGTTGTTGTTTAAATATATTTAAACAAATTTTACTGTTTCATTATATGAAACTGAACACTGAATGTTTTTACCTAGAAACTGTACAGTTGTATTGAGCTCATATTGAAGCAAATATTTTCTTTCTGAATATCCTTTCTGAAGTTTGTGTGTCATAAAGGGAACCAGATTAGGCTAAGGTTAGGTAATGTTTTCAGAGGAACAGTCAGAAGATGGTTGTGGTTGTGGATCTTGAAAGTATTTCTGCTTTCCTGTAGAAAATTGGATTTAACTACAATAGTATTTCCGTATCAACTTGATTAATTATCCACTACTAAATGTATTGCTCATGGATAAAAATTCACTTATTTTAGAAGCTCCTTGCTTCCTCAAGATGGACAGAAATATTTCTAAATTTCTTCTTAGATATACATGAAGATTTAGATTACAGAGGCTGCAGCAGGGGGATGCTCCTTCAAGAAACAGAATGTTCACAGAAAGATGCATATGATGGTCTGTTATCCCCAGAAAGTGGTCTCAGCAAGCAAGAAAACAAGATAAGGTATGTTAAATTGTCATATCAAGCAAGTATCATAATCTTTATTTTTAATTTGAGTGACATTCAGTGATACGCAGGTATTTTAAGCAAGTATCCGACTGGAAGTTTCATTAACCTATATAAAGCTATAAAAACTACCTTTTTTCTATATGGTAGAACGGTATATCATCTTCATGTTCTATTGAAAGAAAGTGTGAAGAATATGGTTTCCAGGTAAGAAAACTGGTGGTATTTTTGTCCTCTCATTGAATCACAGGTTGTCAGGAAAGGGGATTTTAGCCTAATAAAAATGTAGGCATTAGAAGTGCTTAATACTTATTTGGCAAACTCTTATAAAACGGTAATCTGTTAGTGATTAGCTTTTCCTAATGACAAATGCATGGTAATTTTCTTTCAAATTAAGGAACATCTCACTAGAACTGGAAGTCACTCTGACTACCCGTCCCTGTTTCCAACCTCTCCTACTCCTGCATTTCATTCTAGTTGTCACCAGGTGGTTACTCCCATTTCCTGTTCTTCATCTCTTCTGGAACTGTTGATTGCTAGAATGGGCTCAGTCGAGCTGCCTTCTGAATCAAAAAAAAAAAGAGCAGCACCATTTCTCACCTGCTTAGTGTTTTGCCTGTTTAGTGAATTGAGTCAGTACAGAGACGAATGGAGCAACCTTATTCTCTCTGCCAGCTGATTACTGATTACTACTGTTCCCTGTTCTGTCCCCTTCTCCAGGTCATCACGACAGTTTGTCTAGCTAGTCAATAAACCAGCCTAGGGAACCATTCTGTATGTAAATGAAGTATGTTTCGCCAGGTTAATTTTCATTCAGCCCAGCTTTGTGGTCTGTTTAACTTGGCAGATGCTCAAATGTTTTGTGGCAGCATAAAGAAACAATAGGAATGAGCAGGGGCAGACCTTGCTTACTCCAGCATTGTGTCAGAGGCTCAACAGGTCTGAATAATGAGATGCATACTGAAGCATGGAATAGATAAAGCTTCTCATGCAAGAGAGTTCAGTTCATAGTTGTAACAGGAGGAATTACAGTCTGTTACTGCTATTTGCATTATTTTTAACTATGATTTTCTGGTTTGTGGTTCACAAGCAGTGTGATACCTGCACAATTCTTAATTCTAAAGCACAGAAGGTATTAAAGCTGAGAACAATAGGAAAAATAAAAATATTTCTAAGAGTGTTGGGTGAGACAGCAAAGTTGACAGACAGTTGATTTTATTATTCTCTGGACCAAGTTCTATGTGGCTAAGCACTGAGAACACTTCAGTGGTGTTAAATTCAGAAACTTTCAGTGTTTGCTGTCAGAAAAGATGATAAAAGCTATTGCATTATTAAGGTATACATTCTCTGAAGGTATGATGTGTACAGACTTAAAAGATCTCTTTGTGTATGGTAAAAGCTGTGGTTCTGATGCCTGTAGGTTCAGTGAAGAATTACTGCTAAATATGAGTTAGCAAAAAGGTGATCAAGCTCATCAGTGTGGTCAGTCAGTAGAAAGTGCACATGCAGGGTGCTACAGCATTTTTCTGGTTGTTATCTGTATCTCTTTGTGTTTACCAGCAAACACTTGTAGCATATTAGCAGAAAAGTGCAACTGCTTACTTAGGGTGAGGGATGTCAGTAATTCAAGAGCAATTTCACTGTGTTTTCCAAAGAAAGTGTCCAGTCATTTGCATATTGTCTGGGCTGACACATCTTTTTTTCAACAGATCTGAGCCTCTGAGCAGATTAATCTAAATGAAAATAACTTAATCTGTCCTGATAATGAAATCATTTCCTTAGCCTTTTTGTCCCAGATGATCTTCTTGAATTTAAATGAAATTTCGTGTTACTAAATTAAGAGTTATCACTAAATTACAAGGTAATAATTTAAAATGGAAATTATTTTCATCTGATTAGAGGCCTTTTTCAAAGATTATCCAGAAAGATTATAATAGTTTTAAAGCTTAAAACTAAATAATTGTGCATTTATATGAAAAAAATTACATTTGTACTAATGAAATGCATCATATAACCCAGTGATGAGTAATTAAATTGGATTATTTGTTGTGAATTATAATATTTGGACTGCACCAAATTGGTTGTATCCTGTAAATACTCAAGGGTTCTGTGTACAAAGCTTGCTTCCTATTAATCTGTTCTTCACTTTGATTTGTCAGTTCTTCAGACTTCCATGCGTACAGTGTTTATGGCAGTTGACTCTGGATGTGGCCGGCTAATTAAGTGTAACTGATCAACTTTTTCTGCTAGTCATTAACTAAATATATTTGTCTGTGTAGAGTAACCATATAAGAAATCAATTGTTTCATTCTGTATGTGTTATTAGTATCCATTGCTCGGTGCTTGTGAGAATATGGATATCATGGTTAATTATTTTTCTGCCATTGAGATACAAAGGCAATGTTGTACATGGCTAGAAATGTATATAGTTTTTACACCAGAATGACTGGAAAACATATAATTTAAAAATACAAACTCTGGAGAATGTCACAGTGAGTGAGCTTTTCATGTGATTGTATGCTGATACTTCAGGGAAGATACACGTGTAAATATCTGAGTTACTCTTCAATACAATTATACTTTTTATGTACTTAAGGAACATATAAATCTATTACATTACCAGTATGTTGTGACATTGCTGCCTTGTGGGGAATTAGTACTGTATATAATTGAATTTTATATAATTATTTTTATATAATATATATTAAAAATAAACAAGTATTTTATATAATTGAATTGATAATTGAATTAAGTATGTACCATATTGAAAGATTAAGTTCATAAATCTTTACATGAAAACTAAGTTCTATGTACAGTCAAGGTTTACTGGGATAAGCTCTGCAATGCTGAGATCCTTGCAACCTGAAACACATGAAGCTAAAAACAGCACAGGAGATGTTTGTGCTCAGTTCCTGATGTTTCTTCTGAAGACATTTCATTTAACTGATGCTCAAGGATGGAAGTACTCTTTATAATTGAAATTAATCCATAACACAGAATAATCAGAATAAAAGTATGCTTCTTAAACTGTACAACTATGATTTGAAACAGAAGAACTATAAAGAAAAATTGTACTGAAAAATTACTGAGCAATAAATAGGCTTCTATATCCTACTTACAAGAGAACTTAGTTATTCAGCTTTTGAACATGTTGAAAATTCAGTATTTTAAAAATACCACTCTAATGTGTTAGACAGTGTTGTGCTGTGGTCAACAGCTAATCAGTTAAACAAAAGTACAGTGCAATTATCTGCTAATCACAAACTAAAACAAAGGGCGTCACACTGACAAAGTGTGTCCAAACCAGCCAAAATTAAGCAAAAGTCTAAAGCATTAGAGTAATACAGATCAATATATTAAAAATATTTAACATGTTCTAATACTTGTTTTCTATGCAAATGTACAAGTCAATCATATGACAAGAAAATGACCTGCTGGTTTACATCTAAAATTTAAAAAAACTGTTCTTTAGGTTAATTATTCCATCCACATAGACATCTGGGTAGATGTTATGCATCCTTGTATTGATGCTGGAAATAAATGATGTGCATACAAAATCACAGCAGGCCTGCGTAAATCTGATGGACAAAGTTGGGCCTGAATATTTGGTTCTGCAGTATTTGGTTTTCTGATGCTGTTTCCTCCAAACGAATGTGTATGATGCAAATGCTGAGTGTTAGAGAGGTGTACTACTAAAACTGAACTTCACTATCACTCACAATGTTGATTTTAAGGAAAGCTTCATTAATCAAATATTCATTAAAACAATGTGATTTGATAGTAACATACTGATTTTTTTGGATAACAGTTCAAAACTGAAAAGAATACTTAATTGTGATAAATAGAGTTTTAAAAGTTTGAGTTTGAAGCATCCTGAAAGATATGTAGCCTCTTAAACATAGTTAAAAATAAGGAGGACTTGCTTCTATGGAATGCAGTCTAAGACACTTCAAATGCATTCTAAGGTCTAAATGCATTTGAAGTTATTGCTTTACAGCCATTTGTCCAGTAAGCTGCTTAGGTATTCATGTACAGATGACAAAAGAATGATGGACAGGCAGGAAATTGTTGATAAACCATGGAAATTTCTGCTTCTACTTAGCTACAAGTAAGGAACTGAGATGTAAACCATGTTTCCATTATGTAGCCATAGCTGTTTAAACAGATGTTTATTCCCACAGGTTTTTTTGCTGTGATCTTGTTCCTCAGAGTTACAGTACAGAATAGCTACAAATAACTGTTATTCCATTATGTGTATTGTTTCATTTCATGTTTACTGCCAAAAAAGGAGTGAGCCCCCATACCTCCCAAGAAAAAAAGGCAGCTGATATCCTGAAGTAGTGGATTTTGGTGATTGGTGGTTTTTCCTTTTTTGGATTTAATTGTTGTTCTGAGGCAGTTTTCTAAAATCAAGGTGCGTTGCATGGTTGAATTCTGTGTGCACTGCATTGCTCCAGTTGAATCACTGGGCTTCACTTTCTCATGACTGATACTGTATTTTCAACACATCTAAAGAACAAAACTGTCACTTCGAAGGACAGCAGCTTCATTCTGGAAGGTTGTGAAAGGCATCTTATAACATGAGATTTATGTTTAGAAAGAATACAGTCTTCTACAAAGTGATATTTAATATTCCCTGTGTTAACTCCTACTTCCATGTATAGCACATGTTTCATAGGGCCTCTAGAATGCCTGGGCTCATCTCAAGTAGCATCTTAAGGCCAGATGAGTTCAAATAGCTTTGAATGCCTATACTTATGCATCTGATTCTCTCTGCCTGCTTCAGAGATGTATGTCCACCCTTTCAGTTGTCTTGGATACAAGTTCTTTGAAAATTTCCCCCTTAGGTAAGCACATTGCTGTTCTGAAAACAAAAGATTTGAAAGACTCTATCTAGTAAGCATTTTTGCAGCCTACTTCTACTTTAAAGTGTTTGGGTAGGGTTCAGTCAGACCATGAATTGAGTAGACATGCTTCTGATCCTTGGACTTAAAATATTGGATTAAAAATGACAAACTTCTTTTTAGAAGCACTTGCTTAAAATGTCCTTAGACACTGAGAAATGTCACCCAAAGGCATTCTGTCTATCAGCAATATCTGAGCAATTCAGTCAGTGCTGAGATTTAATAGCCTCATGGAAAGCAATGCAATTTAGTTACTAGGTTTGTCAAGTTACAGCCCCAGGGACAGAAATTACCCAATTCTGAAGAAGATAATATTAAATACTTACTCTTGTATTCCTCCTCAAAACCTCAACTAATGAGGAAAAATAATTCTAGATCTCAATTATAACTAATTGAGCTATATCAAATCTGTTTTCAAGATAGTGACTGAGCTTTGATACAGAAACTATAGTGGGCATATGTGAAACTTCATGGTATATAGAAGGAGAAAATGAGTGTCATCTTTTAGTTTACACAAATGAAACAATAGGCAGGTATTCAAGATGAAAACCAATATTTTCTCATTTCTGTAGTATTTAGCATGGTGGGATCTGTGTGCTGGATAATATGGGTGATGCTTTCATAATATGCTGTTGTTGTGTACTATTTCCTTTGGTCTAAATTATTGTTTTCCAGTTGTGTTCTTCCAAAAGCAAGCAGAAAATCTAACAGTGATGTTCTTTTACACTTACCCCTAGTGGGGAACTAAGAGAACTGACCTGAACTTGAAGTACTGAGAATATATACAACAGATAGCGAGCAAAAATTTTAAACAAGGTTGCCTAAGACCAAGTATTAGCAATAGCTGATGTACATGTATCTTAGTTGAACCTCATCTGATTTAAACTTGCATTTTTGCTCTATGATGGTATTGTAGTATTGGATGCTTGATGGTGTTTGCTGGGGAAAAAAAAAAAGCATCTTTATGGAAAGTACCCTAAGAGTAGAAAAACAAACTTTTGATGATCAGAATAGTTTGAAAGAAGCAAGAATCTTGATAAGTTATTGTTGCAGCTGTACTTTGGCTTGCTTTTCTACTTAAGCTTTTTTTCCTCTAACTTTAATTTGATAGTTCTACATTCCAATGGCAGGGTAAGACCACTGTTAACAGCAAGCTCCCACTGAGATACTTACCCTCAGTATGACCATCTTTTACATATTGAAAAGCGTTCCACTGAGAATTTTGTCTGCTTAGACAGCAGTTTTATACTTGAATTACAGTGAACATTGTGAGTAGAAAGATATTCTGCTTTAGGTGAAGTTCAGTTTTGCCTTATAGAAGACATTTAAAGCTACATATAAATGTTATTCATTTATTTAATTACAGCAAGGTGGATCTTTTCAATATTAGGAAATTGTTGTAACAGTGGCTTACGCTCTTCATAAAATTAAGCCTTTTTGAGTGTACTGTAGTGCTGAGAGTTCATTCCGTTGTTCCTCAGGCTTAATTCTCATCTGTCACTCAAGTTAGTACACTCATTAATGGTCTTTTCTGCTCCGTCGCCTTGCAGAGTTCAGATTCAACTTTTTTTTTCCAAAAATATCCTTCCTTCAACTTTCTGGAACTGTTTCTCTTGAGTTAAATGTTATTTCAAGGCCTGTTTAAGAAAATCTTTATAAGGAATTTTAAAGAATGCTATGGTAGCTCTCCACAGCAAAGAAAGTATGGTCAATGTTCAAAATCAGGATTAGAGAGTACTAAGTACTGTAGAGATAGTGAATTTTTGAAGTTTGAGAGATTGAATTCTATAGGATACTTGTACTTAATTTTTTTAATGGTGTTAACTGTAGGAATAAAATTGCTAGCAGTTGTATATGCTCAAAGACTTTGAGTGAGAAAGCTAATAAGGAAAAGATGATAATTCATTGGGAGCTGTATGTAGAGAAAATGTACTCTGCAAGTTGAGAAAAAACACATGGGGAACTGAGCAAACATGCTGAGGGAGCTGGCAATCGCATCACAACAGCCAGCAGATATATATAAATCTGTTAATAGCAGTAGGGAACAGAAGGAATTTCCTTTGGCAAGGCAAATTGCAGTTCAGAACAAATGATACTGAGCTGATATGTGTTGTGTATATTTCTATGTATATTAATATATTTTGAATATATTTTTATTCTAAACTCAAAGTTATGTAAGTAGATTCAAATATAGTTTCAAACACTGCAGTCGTCTTTGGAAGCATTCCCTTCTGTCTTGGATATCAAGATTCAAGGTTAGAAAAGCTCTGTAGGTAGAGAAATGACAGGCAGCTCCTTGCCCATGGAGCATCAATTGCTAAAGAATGAGGAAAACATCATGTAACTGCAGACACTACAGGAATGGATTCAGTTCGAGTTAAAACCCATCCACTTTCTACGGTGTCAGATTCTGCTCAAAGAGGACTGAAATATGATCAGATTACAACTAATCCATGTCAGATATACGTGTATTCATTTTGCTTTTTCAATATTTATGCTAAAGATGTTTATGTATGACAGTACAGCCTTCTCTATTACTCCTTATTTGTTACAAATCATATTGGATGGAAGGTAAACATGAAAAGCATTAGATTCCTAGAGTGAATCTTATAGGGTTTTTTTCCCACTGACATCATGAATCATGGTAAGACTCATGCCCTACTGTATTCCAATGTGGTTCTGGAAAATTATATCTAGATTCTGTTGCTGGATTTTATGTTGAAAATTTTCGATTTTGAGAAGTGGAACAGACAATTGTTCTTAGTTCCCCTCTACTGACTGAAAAATGTAGAGAAGATGCTTACTGAATAAATAATGTGTATTAATGCTGCAGTTATGCTGTGAAGCAGAGGCTTGTTCTTACAAGTTTTTGCATTGCACAATTCACACTGTTCAAGACTATCTACAGCAAGAAAAATAAAAAATGCTTTTTTGATTGTTTGTGAATGCAGATTTCATAAAGAAATATGTATGATTAAACTATATATTGAGAGGAGCAGAGTTGTATGAATGTAGAGGAATTTGAACAGATGAACTGGAGTTATAGATGTGACTGCAAATATAATGTGTGCCCAAGAAAGGGGGGAAATAAATACTTATAGTCCTTCCACTGTTTTACTGTTAATAATGCTCTGACTTACTAATGTACACTTGCCTGAAACTTGTGAAAGAGAATGTTAAAACAACTCATTGTTACTTGTGCTAGGTGATGCTTTGTGATAGTCAGGGTGGACTAGAAGCTGGTACGTCACTGGACAGTAGTAGAAAGGGGTCTTACTACTATCCCATTCACACTTACATGTGTTCCTTTGCATCATGTTTTCTCTGATGGCTTCTGATCTTGTCCATCACTTCCTTTCCTAGTTCTCTGTCCTTTTATTCTGATAAATGTCTTACACTTGGGAGAAGATGAATATAACTGTTGCAGCACTGAAGAGATAATGCATCCTGAGAGGATTTCTCAGTTGGCAAAACTGCCCTGCATTCATCAGGAAAGCTTGGAGGCTATTTGTAAGATGTTGACTTACTGTCTGATACACTTTGAGGGGGGAAAAAAAGTATGGACTATCTTCAAAGCTACTATTCTATAGCTGTGTAGGGGGAAAGTATCAGTACTTACTGGCACTGCACTAAGTACACTAAGACTGAAGTTATAAAATAGTCACCTATCTGCATGGCAGTTCTCAGTTCAAAGCTTGAGTGGTTGGAGTGTGTTAAAGACAGCATAGCCTGCCAGTTAAAGGAAGTCATTCTCCCATTATATTTAGCACTGATGCAGCCTCCCCTTGAATACCATGTTCAGTATTGGGCTCCATGATACAAAAGAGGAAAAAAATATATATATTTTTGAGATAAATGCTTGTCTCCATCTGAGGGCATCAAAGCTGATAGGAGACATGTCTTGGGGTGAACTGCTAAGGACATGGGGATTACCTGGTTTGGAAAAAAGGAGGCCAAGAGGTGACTTTGCTTCTTTCCACAATTTCTGGGGAAGGGGAAGTGGAAAGAGATGCCCTTCTCTATGACCTGTGTAGGTATTGGGTGGTTAGGCAGTTAGGCTTGATGATCATTTTAAGTACCTTGCAACTGAACTGTTCTTAATTTATACACTTTAACACAAGGCCTTCAGTTGCAGTTGTTCTCAGGATAATATTTAAAGTCATTGAATTATTTCCTCCAGCATAAGCAAAGCAAGATGCCACCCAGATTTGCAGACCAAGTCTTATGAGAAATGTGGGCATCACTGATTGAGAAAAGGAATATTTTGGAATGTTGAATCCAAAATACATCCACACCTTTAAAAGTCAAAACACTTGAAATGACTTAAAAATACCAGGAATTTATGTACCTGAAGGGTTTCTTCCTAAAGAATGTTGTGGCTGTCTCAAAATGAAGAAAAAACATTGCATATCTTCAGGTGACACTGTAAACCCTGTTCAAGTATTCTCAGTATCAATTCAAGTTTTGGTATAAAACCTCTTGCCTTCTGTGTTAGTTTCTGATGGATTTCTAACTACTGAAGATTCATAAAGAGAAAGTCTTTCAGCCCTTTGCTGTTAGTGTGGAATAGAATACCCCTATCATTAGTGTAGACTTGTGCCCTGGAGAGTGTTTAGTTTGTCACAACATGTAAATGGTGGTATAAATGAAGTTATTTCATGGAAGATCTCACAATAGGTCTTGAATGACAACTTGCTTTATGCCTCTGCTTATTTTCATGTTAGGAAACACAGGGTGTTTAGGGGACACCTGAAGCACTTACGCAAAGGTGGTAAAGCTGACTAACTGCTATCAGTGCCAGCTTAGTCCTTCCGAAATGCCACTGCACAATAAACAAAGGGTAGGGATTATAGCTCTGCTTCCTCCTTCAGAGTATCTACTTTTTTCAAATTGTGATCATAAAGATTATTGATCTAACTTCAGATCAATCCTTTTCTGGATGTTTGGTTTATGTACAGAAACAAACTTTCATCTTACCCTCTTGGAATATTTCCATCCTCCATTTTGGTTCATGTCAAAATGCTTATTTGATCAATCAGTCTTCTAAAATGCTCAGAGCAGTAGATTCAGGGCTGGTGACTGCAGGAATGTAGCAAAATGCCTTGAAGAGGGTTTGGAATGTTTCTAAGATCTTACTGAAAAGAAAGCAGTAAAAAATACACTAACACTAACTTCAGTGTATCATACCAGTGACTTTGTTAGTTGCAGCAGTTTAAGAAGTTATCTCCTTTTCCCAGTAACCATTTTCGACTCCTCAAACTAGCTTATTGGAAAATCGTTGTTAAAATTAGCTGTGACTTTCTAGATCAATTTTATTTTAACTGGAAACAACCCGTAAACATATTGTCTGAAGGGTGAAATGCTAAGGAGAAGGAAGAAATTACCTTGCAAAAAATGGTTAATTACCTTCAGGGAGAGAAGGGGTTACAGGGCTGCAGCTATTTACAGGGTATCTTTAGCAGCTGTGTGGGTAACGGACTGTGGCTCAGGTGTTTCTAAGAACCAAGCAAGAACAAATATCTTCAGAGAAATTGGAAGACTGACATAAGGATGAGTTGCTCCTATGAAAATCTTAGGAAGAAGTAGAGAAAATGTGTGGACTTAAGGAAAAAAAAATATATAAAAGTGAGTTCTACTATGGGGATAAACGCATACCTGGGAACTTTGTGCTAGAGGTGAGTCAAAACATGGAGGCCTTGTTATAAGCCTTAAGTTCTTAATGATTATGTAAGTAATATAAAGAACTGTGAGACAAAAATCTCTGAAGCAATTATCTAAGGTATACATGCTTGTAAGTGACCTTTTTGTTTCTGTTCACACATTACTAAATGTTTGGGTAGAAATGGTTAGTAGGTAGATGTTATTGCTGTGCTAGGTTTTCAATTAGGCATGTGTACAAGATGATCTCGAAATCAGAAAATATTATTTCATTGGTACAGAAAATATTGCTTTCAAAATACAATATGGAAAATTGAAATCTAGTAACTTGTCCTAAAGAAACTCATGCTTTGTAGTTGTAGATTTAATACAAGGAAAACCTCCAAGAGCCCAGGACTATAACTGTAAATTCTTAAAAACAAATAACAATTCTAATATAAACATCATGTGGACAGATAATTAAAGGTAATTATAAATATAGGTCGTTATAATATAATAATTATAAATATAATTTGTTGATGGAGATACTAAGAAAGAAAATGCAAACAAAACAGCATAGTCAAATTTAAAATGGAAATTTATGATGGGAATAAGCGGCTGAACTACAAACAAGTTGTTTCTCTGCTGCAATGTTTGGACATAAAATTATGAAGTGCATCTTGGAAATCTGAAAATAGGAACATGTAAAGGGGTATAGATTTAATGCTACAGGAAAGGTATCTTAAAGCAAAGTTTGCTTGCGATTGTCACTAAGACATGAGTATGAATGGATGCAAACATGTACACATGTATGACATAGGTAATGCTAAATCTGATGGATCTGTGACATTTAATTTGAAGGTTTTTCTGTGATCTAGCTAGCTAGGGAATGCCTAGCTCTCTTCTTAATCCTCCTTTCAATATTTTATATTTTGTTACTTATTTCTTTTTAACATGTTGCAGCTAAGATGTATGTGTACTACCTACAGTTCTTCCCACTGTGTTACTGAACTGTGACTTATTACACAGCTTTTTAATATTAGTGATTCTTTTAATCTGTACAGATTAAGGCAGTGGAATAGCATTAAAATTAAATTATAGCTTTATAGCATGATAATTCTTAATTCTGGGATACCATTTTTACAGGTTCCAAATTCCACATACACTTTTCTACAAGATTAGTGTTCTCTTTTACTAAGTAGAAGAGTTATGTGAAAACTCCTGATACAAAGCACTTTGTTTTCAGCTGGAAACAATTTCATTGCAGCCAGCTTCAGATAAGTTCTTGACAGGTGCCTTAACGAAGGCAAGGTTATTGAAGCCCAGGTGTATGTAATAACACAACTATGTGGCAGTGGATAGTGTGGGAGTGGTAGCTGCTGGTTAAAAGGCATCTCATGATACACATATTTTTAAAAAGGAAAAGACATTGTAACTGTTTCAGTTTTTCTTCTGTTTATTTCTAGTTGCATTCAGAGCTGACTGAATCAACATTAGTGATGAATAGTTAAAAATCAATGCAGGTATTTTGGGCTCTCTGCTGCAAACAAATAAGTATTCAGAGGATGTCATTATTTGTCTGGATGTGTCCACACTGCAATTGCTCTATAATTAACTGCTTTACAACACGGTCTATTGTGAGATTTAATTTTACAGGAGATGTCATGAAAATGCAAGTTGTCTTTGAAATATTAGACCAAATTTAACGTGTCCGGCCAACCTAATTGATAGGGAAAGCATCTACTAAATAGAAGTATCAGTGTAATTTTTGTGCTCTGTTAAAAATCCTTAGCTTTTGGTCTGACTGTAAACAGCTTTTGTTTTTTATGTAGCCTGTGCATTCCTGTGCATGTCTTCTGTTGGTAAATGAGCTTCAGCTAGGGTGGTTGTTTTGATCCTTGCAAAATGGAAGCATGCTGTAGGGAACAGTGAAATAGTATGATTGTGGTTTATTACCCTTTTTAAAGGGTTGGTTTTTTTACCAAGCTTTTTGGCTGGTCTGTCAGGGGAATTCTGATTACTTGATAGGATTCCACTGTTTTCTGATATCGTGCTCATGTAAAGGTCTCCTAATCTGCTTTTTTCAGAAATTATATCTGTCTGGAACAAAATAGGGCTCTTGTACTTAGTTCAATTGGCAGTACTGATCACCTGACAACAGTATCTGGTGGTCTTTGTAACTACGAACTGTAAAGTGCCACTCGCTGGCTTCATTCAGTGTTGAGAAGCTGCTTCCTGCCAGGTGAACTCCAATAGATCCAAACAGAAAATTACAATCATTGGTTATCTAAATTGGACCAATAACTATACTAGCAGGAAGAGAATGGATAAAAAATCTACCTCTGCCCTGTCTCTGCTGAGGTAATGTCTGACTTATTTGTGTTGGAATAAGGAGGAATGTGTTAAACAGCCTTATGTGTCTGCACTGTTGAGCAGGCTGATCACAGACCAGTGGCTTTCCAAAATTATCCAAACCAGCTAAATGCCTTTTTTTTTCCCCCTGCTTTTGTATGTTATCCTTCAAAACTTAAGAACAAACTTGACCCTACTTACTGTCAGTTAAGACAGTGAAAGGTATTTCTACCTTTTCCTTCTGGAACAACGTCTGACCTTAAGGCCCATTACTTTTTAAAATTCCTGTTGTTATTTATTACCTAATATTTCCCATCTAGTCAACAGCTGTAAGATGGTGTGGACTAATTACTAATGTATCTTGGATGATTTACCTTGTAATAATAACTTAAACAAACAAACAAAAAAAAACTGTAGATGTGAATAGGAAAAAGATTGAACCTGCAAATATGCAGCCCCAAAGATGAGAGCAGGGTGAGACAAGCCTCTTCATACATCATTTGCATCATGTTCACTCAGCTGTGCATATCAAAGAGAACATTTTTCTCCTCAAATAAAAGAACACTATTCCAAAAGTCCAAGATAATTATGTAGGAATGTGTGAACCTAAAGTATAATATAAATACTCTGCAACCTTACTTAGTGGATAGGCTGCCATTGTCTTCTATATATTTTATATATTATAAATATAATATATATGGTGTATTTTACTGTATACTTTTATTTTACTACTTAACAGAAAGTATCTTTTGAATTAATTAGATTCTTGCCAAAGTCCTGGAGACTTTACTAATGATTTTAACTGTGCCTAACAGCTATGAACTGAATTAGTATACGAGAACACAAACTAACATTCTTCGCAGCTGTGGTGAAACAGTTGGTTAACTGAATTCTATTATAGTTGTCTTCTGTAATTTCTGAATATGGGGACATAAGATTTCTGTTTCAGAGATCAGTTAATGGTGCTTAGCTGATCAAATGTACATTTTTGTTGTGCTCGCTTTATTTTTTTTCCCTTGTAGAGGTCTAGACTATGCCTCGAAAGCCTTAAAAGGGAAATGGTTCCAGGATGTTATATCAGTAACTCCTTTGCAAAGAGCAGATGACAGTGCTATTAACTCTGTCTTACAAGGATTTGCTTTTAGTGAGAAAATTCAGGGCCTTTCTTTTAAATTTCCTTGTTGTTTTTTTCTTTTTCTCCTGCCATTTGATGCCAAAGGTCTTGTAATTCTTACTTCTGTAGCAGTATAATGAGGAAACTTGCTCCTTTGCCAATGCTTCTTTATACCCTATTAATAATGTTAGTGTTAGGATCATGCCTTTGCAAGCCAAGTATACTCTTAGAATTACTGTAACTCCATGTAATCCAGAGGAGTTATTGTGAGTCATTCTTCTCTGCTTGAACATAGCTTCAGAATGCCTGGATAGATAAGAATTGTTTCAGAACTGCAGTCTGATGCTGTGTTACAGCAGAGAATATCAGCATATAGAGTAACTGGCATGTGTTTACTGTACTTGCTCTCTAGTGCCTGCTTATTTTTCTCTGTGCTGAATCAAGTATGTGTGTGTCATGCAGTAACTTTACAGTTAAATCACCAGCAGATTTGAGGACTCTTCACTATAAACATTCTGTTCTGTTTTATCAGCTGTCAACGCAAGTAGAGAGTGTCAGCGTAGGCAGGAATGAATAGGGAAGAGTGGAGATAAATGTTTCCCTATCTTTATATTCGACTGTAATAAGACTAAGGCAATAAGAATATTAATCATCAAGACATAATATTTTTATATGTAATGTTTCATTTTGACAATTAATATCTTTAAATAGAAAGCTATTTGAAATAATAATGTTAGGTTGCCATAGATTGTTGCTTTATTTGCCTCGCAGGAAAAGCATGCTAGATGATGATTTGTCTTTTAACCTGTTTATTGCCTATAACAAATATTGATCTAGTTCAAAATGTATCAACCAGATATGAATAAAATAAGTGTTCCAAAATGAGAGCTAAGGAGATCATAATGAAGAGTTCTATGTTGTTAAACCTACAGTGTTTGAAATTGTAATGGGCAAAGTAAAGCTACTTACGAATCTACTCACTGATAGAATGCTTACTGTACAGATTAATGTATTATTGAGTAGGAGGATGATGCTGTGTGATTTCAGATAAGCTCATTCCCTACACAGTAAATAGTTACCCTTATAAAAATTTTGCAGGTAATTAGTATGAAATCCTTTTTAAGAGCAACCGGTGCAGTACTTTCTAGTATATATCTAGCATATAAAAGATACTATGTGCAGAAGAAATACGGAGAAAACAAATGATCAATTTGTCCACATCCTTCTCTAAGATTTTTAATTATTTTTTCTTTCTCCAGGAAAAATAAAGATCAAACTGGAAGTAATTTTGCAAAAGCAATATGGGCCAGGGCTATTCAGAAGGTAAGAGCTCATCTTTAAATTATTGATGCATCTGTGTAGTTTGAAGAATTGGGGGAGAACTTAGCATAAGATTTCTTGTTTAAGTTATTAGTTACAGCAGGATTTGAGGAGCTGACTGCTGAGTCTCCAACAGAGCCAATTCCTTCCATTGGTTCTCTACATTCGTGTGGTTACTTCTCTTCAAGGTTTGTTTTTTTTTTTTTTTTTCTGTAACAGAAAGAAAAACGTTCTGAATTAATCCAGAAATCATAACTTCATACATCTGATTCTGAGTAACTTTGATATTGGCAAAGGTCACTGCTTCACTATTTAAAACAAATGTATTTAAGAAACTGTTTTAACAACTTATCCTGGAAAACTCTTATTTTGTATTGATGCTATAATTGCCTAAACAGGCTTTTTCTTCTTTAGATGTGGTAATGAAGGGAAATTCTTATGACTTCTTGCTGGGTTTCTGGTCAGTAACGCTCACAGTTACTAAACTGTACAAACTGTTGTCTCAAATGAAGAGCTGGGAATTCGCACATTATTTTTTACACAGGTTGCTTACCAGTATTGTTTGTTGTGTCTGTTGCATGCCTCTTGTGAGCAAAGGAAAGGGAGTCTTGGAGAGAGTGATTTAGACATCTTACTGTACTTGAAAATATATAGGAGGCTTTCCAGCAACTCTATGGAAAACCAAGTACTGTTTTGAAGGACCTGAAGTTACATCAGGAACATTTGGGATGTATGCTTTTTTGTTAGCCTATGGAATTGAGAGATTGAGTTAGGCAGTTGTTATGATTAAATATGAGATGACAGCTAGTGTTTCACCAGAGGCATGGCAGCTAATGAATATTTACTCAAACACTGACCAGATAGGAAAAGTGCCAAGGTATTGGTTTGGTTTGGAGACTGTCTTTTTGTATTTTTAAAAAAGAACAAAAAACAACCTGTCCCAGTTTCTGCTTGAAATAGCTAGGCCTTCTTGCAGTTGTTTAGAATATGGGAATACCAAATGTTAGGGAAATCCTTTCTATATTGAGGAGGGAAGGGTAATTAAACACTTGAGGAGAAACTCTACATAAGGAGTAAGTTGTATTTTAAAAGACAGTGCAGGTTTAGATAGGGTCCTTTACCTGCTGCTCCACTTGTTGACTGGAAACAAAAATCCAGAACAGAAAACTAAGGAAAACAAGAAAATCCTTTGTTCACTGTTTTGCGAACATAAAATTTAAAAACAGATATTAGGATGGGGTTACAGAAATTCTAACAGATTTGAAATCGGTGCTTTTAAGTACTGGCAAGAATTATGAAAAGATGGCTTTAGAAAGATTTTTCTTATAACTTGGTGTTAGCCTGAAGTACAATGAAATAGATTTACCCCTTT
Organism: Gallus gallus; assembly: GCF_016699485.2. NCBI lineage: Eukaryota > Metazoa > Chordata > Aves > Galliformes > Phasianidae > Gallus > Gallus gallus. The sequence goes on along the minus strand of NC_052541.1, from coordinate 8,299,537 downwards.
CCTGCTTCCCACCTACACACCACAGTGTATGTCACTGTAGTTGTATCTTAATTAATAAATCCAATGTATACTAGAGACACTTCTGCTGCTGAAATATAATCATTTGAATGAACAATTGCTGCCTAGGTTTTTTTAATAAAACACTGAGAATAATAGTTGATTTCTAAAGCTAACATTAAACAGCAGACTGCTTGTGTAATGGGTTGTACCTTGTACCATTCCACAGCGCTGTTTACTAGTAACAGTGAGAACTGGAAACAAAAGATGTGAGGTACTGGCACTGTATTAACTGGTTCTGTAACCCAGAGATAAAAATTTAGAATGGCCTTGGCTAATTTTTCCTATATGCCTTACTTCTTAATTTGCAAAATGAGCATAGTATATCCAAGTGTCACAGTGCTCATACCTTTAAAATAGTGTGTGTGTTCCACTACTAACAAGATACTATATAAAACTCAGTATTCACTGTGGATTGTTTTTGTGCTGTTCTTTGTGATTTGAAGTTAACTGTACAATAGATGCAGTGATGTTCAGTATGAAAATACAATAATGCTGTAGCCAGCATTATTGGTTTATTGCCTTATTCAGAAATAAAACTTGACAACCTAACACTAAAGCAGAGAGAGCAATGGGGTTTTGGGACTGAGTAAGCAGACATCACTATGTTTAAGAGCTGTGCTGCTATGAGATTAATACAAAGTTTCTCTCTATAAGATTTTAACAGGGCCAAGAAACTGCAAACTAAAAAAAAAAATCTTCCAGCTGAACATTTTTTGCATCCCTGCATTCCAAGTAGCATTTGGTAAATGTCTTTGAATGTGGATAAACAAATATTTCCTTTTTTAAAATTGTTAATGAATACCCATATCTCAACTCAATTAGAAAGTAATTATAGTGTTTGCGTGACAATCAGCATATTGATTAAGCTAAATGACTGTCAGCAAACTAGATGCATTTCTTTGTTTTGTGCGTTGATTTCAAAGATCAGAACACTTTAAAATCACAAATGAAACAACAATTCGAAAACAAAGAACTTTAAGTGCATTTTCTTTTCAATTAACTGAATTTAGTCTCGGTGTAATTTCATCCATTTTAAGACTTAGACAATGGTTTAGAATGTTAATTGATTATATGAGGCAGTTCAAAGTACTGGAGGAGATGAAAGACTTTCTGTGATGTATTTTCTTCATTAGTCATCATTGATTGTGTTATTAATTGAGAAGAAAATTATAGTCATATCATAAGTAAAACTACTTGATAAAATTAATATTGAGTATCTTGTGTCAGAACTTTTTGAGTGGACTTGAAGAAGGTAAAAGAGGCAACATGGAGAGATCAGAGGAATGGTTCTGAGGTCACTGAGTGGTTGACTTACAGCCTGTAACATAAATACAAGCAGCACAGAGAAGCTGTACAATATTTATCAAACTGATATGTTTTGGCCTGTTGATAAGACCTCATCAACAGACATGCATGCAAATGCACGAGAGTAAGGAAAAGCTGTCCTTTATTGTCCAGTGTTAACTCTCAAGGAGGAAAAGAAAGGGGTGCATGAGCCTCTTGTGTTCAGTGAACGCAAGAAAAGTCATAAATGACAGCAGCCGGCAATATGTCATTGTAAGTAGAGAAATAATGGATTAGGATTTGAGATAATAAGTTGGGATAACCCTCATGTCAGAGGTACGAAAGAAAGGCATGGTAAGAAATAAAAAGAGCAGTTGCATGGAAGTGATTGCAAATAATGTAACACAAATTACTCAAAATATTAATTATAATTGGCTTCTGTTTCAAATGAAAAATTATTCCTTCATTCTGACTGCTGTGTCTCATGACTTATGTGTAGTTTATATACCATCTGAAGAGGTAAACCCTTTGATTTTATTTTTCCCCTTAAATCAATGTGAAACTTTAAAAAATTCAATTTAATTGAAAGTGTTAAGAATGATAGGCTGCAGGAAGAACCTTGATGTGTTGCTGTGCTATCATTTGAGATAAGTTATGCAAGGATAGAAAAAGATTGCTTTACTTTCCCCTTCTAATAGTAAGATATAATGATTCATAACAAAAAGGAACAAGAAAGCTTGTTGCTGCTCTCTTCCAGAACATTCTCTCTTCCACAATTAAACTTCAGTTTCCTCTTTTGCTTCAGAGCTCCGAGAGAGACCACTAATATTTTTTATCTTCCCCTGTTTCGTCTATCTCCAGTAACCCTGTTACAGTGACATACAGGGTGTCTTTGGACTCAGAGTAAATGATTTATTACTGGCTTTATTGATAGTCTGTGGCTAAGTTGATATACTACAGAATTATACGGCTCCTGGAGCATATTTGTAATTGAATAACAGAGCATTTTGTGAACATGTGTGGTGATGCTTGAAAGACTGAAATGTAACAGTTCTAAGAGAAAGTTTACAAGAGAGAATGTGTACTTCTCATAAAACAGGTAAAAATTACCTCATTGGTATGAATGAGCTGGAGTGTCTTGCAAGAACACCATTTCTGTGGAAGGAAAAGGTAACTTTTGGAATGCAGTAAAGGTGAAGAAGGTGCTGAAGATGAAGTTAGGATTGTTGAAGGCCAGGATCCATTAAGTTATAAAGAGTTGGAGATCTTAGTGATAAGAACTGGAGGAGTAGTCTCATAATAGCAAGAAAGGTAAGGAAGTCCAAGGGTGAGGAGGGGAGAAAAATACTGGTGTGACAAGCAATTGTATCCATGGGAGATGTAGAGCAGGAAAGCATTGAAAGCATCTGAGGATGGAGCACTGATGAAATCCTGGCAGAAGGAATGATAGGTAATGAAAACCTAATAAAAGATAACGTTGGAATCTAAGCAGGTACTTCAGAGAGAAGGATCGGGAAAAAATATCCAGGAGAACAAATTACCATGCCTCCAGGCTTATTATACATGGCATAGCCCTTTGCTCCAGCAGTCCTAGCACTGTGAGCAGAGCAGTTGCAAACATTCAGCTTTTAGAATCATTGCAACACCCACGTTAGTGTTCCTGCCTCGCTGTCACAGATCTTCCTTACGATCTGTCTTCTCTCAATCCTTACTTATTTTCAAATAGGGTCACTTGTTTTAAATTCACTGCCAGATTTTTCTTGGGGAGTCTGGTGGTTTGATCTTTATTGCTGAATCTTTCCATGTCCCTACTGTTTGTGGCAAGTCTCAGGAAGACTCTTAATTACCGCCATTATTATGGATGTTATTCATGTACTTAATTTTAAGTAGGTGACCAAGGCCTGCATGGAATGGAGATACTGTGTAATGCTTCCATACTAGGTTATTTTTCTCCAAAGAGCTTTGCAATATGCAAAGACTCTGCAAGCAGGATAAACATAACTTGAGAGCACAGCATTTTTATTTCGTAATACAAATAATAGAAAGCTAGGATTAATAAATCACTAGGCTAATCACTAATATGTGCATCACCCTGATAAGACTGTATTTCTGTTTTGTTTTCATATTCCACCGGATGAGCAAAGCAGGGAAGGGTTGCTCTACTGCTCCTTGCAGTAGGCTGATACTTGCTGATACTGAACTGCCATTTTCCAATTCTGTTTCCTACTGTCTCTGCCTCCCAAACCTTTAGATACCAGAAACCCCTGGCTGAAGGCAACAATCTGCTCCTCAGCTGAGACTGGAATGCATGCACTGTCAGAGCAAGGAAAAGTCCAGGAAAGTCTAATGCCTATAGTTAGATCTGTGGTAGTGCTTGCATGAAATATAGGTTATTTTGTCTGGAACTGAGATATAAAGAATCAATGGAAATAAATTACTTCTAAAACGGGAATGGTAGAAATTGGCTTATATAGTAGAGCAGTGAGAAAAAGCAGGCAAATTTATTACTCTGAGCTCATTAGTCTTTTCTGCCAATTTATATATCACTTTAAGAGGGCAAAAATTAGTATTTGCATTATGCATTTGAAAATTAACTATTTTAGGATAAAAGGGAAAAAATATTCAAGATGTATATTCAAATATTTATGTATATATATTTGTGAGCCCTGGACCATTTTAAGTTAGTTCCTGCAGAGATCTGCTTGTTCTTCTACATGTATTAGGAAGCTGCACAGTTGTTAAGTTATATTACTGACATAAGGAATAGTGATAGATGTTCTGCTAAACTGTTTCGTGTTTTCTTCCATAATCGGGGAGAGCTTAGTAGAGCAATGGTACAAATTCACATTTACTTTCTGTGATTACTGAAGAGATGCATGTATCAATAGTAGTATCTGAAGAGCTGAGTTACTGCAAAAAGTCTTGTACGTACTGCAAAACATAAAGGGATGCAATAATAGTCAGCAAAATATCAAGCTAAAATCAATTCCTTGCATGGAAATTGGCAACTGAGTGGAATTTCTGGTTTTTAGGATTTCTTTGGCAAACATTCTGCTCTCATAGGCAAGGCAGTCTAACAGTCTCTAGGGTGTACCCATTGCTGGAGGGAAACAGTGAACAAGAAGAGAGGAAGAGAGGAATGCAATTATGCTTCAGGGGTGATGCACGTTATTCTTAAATTACTACATCATGTCAATACCCTTATAAATTTGTGTGCTTGGTAGACCCAAATGGGAGAAAAATCATTTTCTCTCCTGAAATATGCTTTGATAATGGTCTTTCTCAGTGTTTGTTTGTTTCTTTGGCTTACATGTTGTGATTCTTTCAAAGCCAGCCTCTGTTTAAACTGCAGTTGAGCAAAAGCTGTTGTGATTTAAGAAGTGTTTGTGTGTTCTCTGTTAATTTAAAAAGCTCAGTGAAGAACCTTAACTTCTCTTAATGACATTTAAACTGCATGATTTCATAAACAGCAGTAAGCGTAAAGGAACTGTGTCTGGATCTTCAGTGGAGAGTAAGTAATGGTCTGAGCCTCCACATCTTTAGAAACTCCAAAAAAGCTAGCACTAGGTATGAGCCATCCTGAACAACTGGCAGGTGGATCCCATCCACTTATACAGTATCACAATTTGGGAATCACAAATAGTTTTCTTTTCCTTTCTAAAAATAAGCCTTTATATTCAGATGACAGTGAGGTTTACCACGGAGAAAATAACCAATGTTTGAGAGAATATCTTTAAAACTGTGTAGTCTCCCGAGTAAAATGGGCTGTATTTTATACATTCTGTTGTATCTTTAATAAATTAGAAATTATTTTAAGCATTGAAGACATGAGAAGTTTCCGTGGATAGGATAATAAGTGTAAAAACCGTGTGACACTTCCAGTAATTGTGTTGCTGTCTTATTCCAAGCAACTCTACTGTTGGAAACTAGCAGCGCCCGGCACCTGAGGGCAGCCGCCATGCAGGGCCAGCAGGCGGCCAGCAGGGGGCGCGCTGGGAGCGGCAAGGCTGCACTCGCCCCGCCCGGCACAGCGGGCTACGTGCCGGCGGCCGGGCTCCGGCACCCGGAGCTGGGACCGCTGCGGCGGCACCGAGTCTGATTGCGCAGTCAGTGCTTCCAATGTAGAGGAAAAATCGAATCTCTGGTTAGGCTTAGAATAGTATGATTTAGGAAGTGATTGACCAGATTTATTTTTAATTGACTCGGCGCAAGGATTGACACGGTTATTGCCTTTTCGTAATGAAGGAGCAGAAATGTCCCTCCCCTCATCACTCTGGGAGGCGGAGGATGGGACAGAGGGACCTTAATTCTGTGGCAGCTTTTGCAAACTTAGGCTAAGAGATGTCATTAAATATAAATTGCTTCTAATCAGTTATAATTGTCATAATGTCAGTATAAATAGCGAGCAACACAAATAGACCATTAATACCCCATAGGATTTATTTAACACTGGTTTTATTACCTAAAAATAGCGATGAACATTACTGAAATATTTTCATTTGACAGACGGTTATTCCTAAGCAATAGGGATTGCCTTCTGTTGCTGAACTTTGTGTGTGCCTGTAAAAAGAAAAAATATATATATATATATATGTATCACTGTGTAGGAAAAGCTTTGTCCCAGTTTCTTGATATAATTGGTTTCCAACTATAAAACTACTTTGTCTGTGAATATTACACTATATTTTAAATGGATTTGTTCTGCAGGCTGAGCTTGATATCCCGAAGTATAATTTAGCTTAAAGAATGAAGTAATTACTAGTATATCTTGGGTGCAGATGGACTCAATTTTTTTATAAGCTAAGTCATAATGTAGGTTGACGAAACTCATAAATCTGCAGAAGTTTTTACTGTTTTGGAATTACTAAATTCATTTTTCCCCTATAGAAGACTTTTGGAGTTAAGTCCATTGAATCAGAATCAGAGTGCTGCTATGTGTTTCCTCAACAGGATTTTGCTCAATCATAATAACTGAGAGATTACTAAATACACCGAAGCTGTGGTTTTAGAGTTTTATTCATTTGTAATAGTTATTATTTCAAATATATTTCAATCAAAAGAGGGGGAACAAAAGTCAGACCTTTTTCTAGAAAGGATGTGACAGATTCCCAGTGTGTCCTGCAGTTGTTGAAGTGATTTCTTTTGTCTTGGAGACACAAAGGTGCATGGAAGAATTCCTCAAGGTTAGTAGTCTGAGTTTCATACAAGTTAGCAGTGTCTACATTAGTAGTCATTTTATTAGGGAGTGTTTGTGGTTTTAATCAGTTCTCCCTTCAGTAGTTGCCCATATTAGAGCTAACTTGGTACGGAGAAAATTCCCTTTCTTTTATATTTTCAAGGTGCACAGCATTAAGATAGAGTCTAGTCAGGTGGCGGTCACAGCACCGAGCCGGCAGGAGCTTAGCAAGTGTTTGGGCAATGCTCTTAGACATGTGCTATAACTTTTAGGTATTCCTGTATGGATCAGGAGTCGGATTTGGGAAACCTTTTGGGTGGCTTCCAGCTCAGGGTGTTCTCTTCTGCTTTACATGGCTTTGTAAACACACTAACTCATATATATGTTCCTGAAACTTGTTTTGTATCTCTTTTTCTACAAATGCAACTTACTTGGCACTTTGCTCTTGATATTGAGAACTTCTGACCACTGATAGATGACTGCTTCACTGTCAGTCATGGTCACGAAATCTTGGAAATAGGCACACAGAATAGCAGTTCTTTCCATGAAGTCTTTTAGATGCCTGCTGGTGGAGGGTTTTTTTGTTGTTGTTGTTGGTTTTGGAGGGTCGTGTTTTGTTTTGTTGCTGTTTTTCCTCACGTGTGAGCTGGCTGGATGAAGTGGTTGCTGGCACTATCAACATACAGGGGCTGGCCAGAATAGTGTAACAAATTACAGCATGTGTATGTCGTTTGTTAACTGTACACGTGGTAGATAAGTTGTTAACAATTGGTGAACTACATTTACGTCATTGTCAGCTCTTAATGGTGTGTGTTTTAAGGCCAGCTTCATCAGTGTGTGACGGTAGTGGCACATAACCAAGAAAATGCAGATAGCCTATGTGGTAGTTTATTGAGAGTGGTGTGGATGCACATCCCAGTTTTGTATTGGTCAGTACCATACAAGCATTGTCCTAACAACTAACACCTAACAGCATGCGGACTCAGGGGTTGGACTCAGTGATCTCTCGAGGTCCCATCCAACCCCTGTGATGCTGTGAACTTGCTTGATGTTGACTACATTAATTTACGTGTTATGAGTAATGCTGTTCAGAAACATTTTTTATTAGATGAAAAAAAAAAAATCTTTTTTTATGGAAAACATTCCCAGTTTCATTGCTTGTCGTCACAAGAGCATTAGCTTAACCTTAATCAAAACACCGCTTATTTGTTACTGTCTGTCTACAGTTGGTGGCCATGCTTGATTCAGCTGCCCAATTATTTATTTATTTTCACTCTTAATAAGCCATTCTATTGATTGAGGCACTATTGTTGCCTCTCATGTAATTTGGACTATATTACTGAAAATTTATATCATATGACTATTTCCTATTGTGTGTCTATAAAGTTTTATTGTATTCCTGTTGGCATGCAACATGGTAGATCTGAAGCATCATTTTGTGTAAGTTTAGACAGAATATTAAGTAATCGCTACAGGCTAATTACTACAATAAGATTTGAATAATAAAGTGTTCATTAATCTGGTTCTTAGCTATAAATCTAATTAAAAGGAGTATTTATAGGCTGTGTTCATTTCAGGAGAACATAATAATGATCCATCATTATTTTATAATGATATGCTAAAACAAAAAAAATCCAAACTACTAATTTTATCACAGGGGGTGATGATATTCTAGAACTGTTCCATCTGTAAATCACACTTCAAAAGCATTATGTTGTAAGATCTCATCGCTAATAATACAGTGATTGCAGAAAATGCAATCTACAACCAATAGAGCTTTAAATAACTATTACTAGAAACTGCTGAATACTTCTAAGTGCTACTATTTACTCAAGGTATCATTAATGTCTTTTAGAAGCAAATAACTGAATTAGTAGTTCCGTTGGTATTAGTGTGTCAACTATAGGAATTATACATCATATAGGAATTATACATAATTTATGAGCATAAAATACCCAGTATTTTATATGGCATTTCAGTGCTGTTATCTTCCAAGATTGATGTGGTAACAGTATACTTGTGGCGGTGTAGGTGTACACATTTTAAGTAAATATTTACACTTATGTTATATGTGTACTGCTTTGTAAGCTGATGGTTTCATGAAAGATCGTCCTGCAGTTCATGTGTCAAGGTTCAAAACATACTTAATGTGCTGATTGTGACTTTACACGCACCATTAAATTGGTTAACATAAAAAAAAATGACATTTTGTAAAGGATAATGATTTACTCCCTACATGAACAATAATAATAATCTATTTTGCTCTTTGAATATTATAAATAAATTAATGACTGAGTCCTACTGTCTAGGAACTAAATGAAAATGCACAAAATACTCTGTGTGGGGGGAAAGGAGCAATGCTTATTATCTCGAGCATCCTTTAAATTTTAGTTGCTGTGAATCTGTGTAGCAGATTCGTTTATTAAATAAGAATTAAAAAATCAGCTCTTTGGGAAATCCCTGCCGAAGGAGAGAGCTGTACAATTGTTTCTCTGGGCGTCATGTCAGACTGATAAAGTGTTAGGTGAACCGTGGCCCTCCCAAGCAAGAGATATGATCTGTCACTGTTATCCTTGTGGCCAGTGATGCACCTGCTGGCTCTCAGGGAACATTGCCTGTGCTGTTTCTGTGAGCGAGGGCTCTCTGTAAGCCTATTTTACTCCATCTGTGAAGCGAAGGGACTGCCTTCCATGCAGGAAGGCTGTGGCTATTGCAGTGAATACTGCATTTAGAAGCAGTGGCAGAAGAAAACAACAATGGGTGAAGTTACCAGCACCAGAAGCACCAGGAGGATTGCTGTGCTCTCGTGTTGATGTTGTATTTGACCAGGAGTACAACGCTGACTCCCATCTTGCTATCGTAGTGGAGAAATAAATCTGAGAATTAGTAGCTGCACTAGTAGCAGAACGAATTAGTAGCTATAAATACAACTGCTCTTAGCTGTTAGAACAAGTTGTAGGAGGGTGGGGAAAAAAACGAGAGAGAAAGCCAGGGGGTTGGGAGAAAGCGTCGAATGCTGCCTAGGGAATACGATGGAATTTTGAACAGATATTGTTGCGGACTAACAGCATGCCTGATTGCACTTGAGTTGAATCGCTGAGAAGCAGCCTCATGTCTGTACTGTACCGTTTTTAAGGCTGAAGGAAGAGTGGGAAAATAGGAATGGATTTGTGCACAGTATTTCTTCATAAGAGGAAAATAATATAAGGATGGTGGTATGTAACTTGTATCTTATTGTTTTTAAGAAGAATTTAATCCAGGTACGTATCTTCATATTTTTGTAGCTAGTCTGCATACGTCTTTCTGTTTCCTTTGTTTCCTTCCCTTATTTTCATTCCGAGTGTACCTCCTGCTGTTCTAGCTAATGGGATGCACTGATTTGGAACTGATTTTCTTTGTAATGCTCAATGCTGATGAAACCGTCGGGTCTGGTAGAGTTAAGAATCAACAATTCTTTAGAAAGTGTGTGCGTTTGGGAGGGGGGAGTCTTATTTTGCAATGTTGGTAAGTTCACAGCGTAGAATTAGTGTAGTATTTGATTTAAAAATGAGTTGAAACATTTAAAATGATATAAAAAGCTACATTAAATAACTCAAATATGGATATGCGGTGAAAATACAGTTTGTTTTGCTTATATCCCTTCATACATTTTTCCTAGTTCATCATAGGATTAGTAATAAATTGAGCTTTACAGATGCTTATGTATTTCTGGGTCTTGATTAATCTTCAAGATGAACACCCTGCAGCTTTGCTTTGGAGAGACAGCTTGCTCAGAATACATGCTTGATTCTGCTCCACAGCTAACCCAGTCTGTTAGAATACCTTTCCTTATCTACCCTCCAAGCCAGAGGCTAAGAAAATGCAAAGCTGTTTAATACTTTTTTTGTACATCATTAAAGTACGCATTAATGTTCTGTTCTGTCTCAGGCAGTTTTAGAGACTGATTTACAGAAGCTGAAAGTATTTTCTTACTGAGACACTGGTGATATATTTTGTAATAAGTAAGAGGAAGACCTATAAAAATACAAAATTCAATAGTATTAACTAAACTCCAACTTTCTTTAGTCCTATGTGTCCTATTGCCTTTCTGTCTAATAGACCAGTTACATATAGTGGAATAGAAATATAAAATAGTGTAAATAGTGTGTCTTTAAACTAAGAACTCTAGTGTGTTTTAATGGATGGCTACTGGGAAAAAAAAAAGCATATTAAAAGCATTTAAGAATAAAATAATGCTTATATGATTGCTTAGGAGTCCTGAGATATGTTAAAACAGTCTCTCAAAGTATTCTGTAACATTGGTAATTTGGCTGCAGGCCAGGTTTCAATAATATTTTTCTATAATATCTTGGTACAGAAAGGGTTAATATCAGTTCTGGCCTCTTAATATTGGACTTAACCTTTAGCTGACAGGAATTATTGTGCCTTGAAAGAATTCCGTGGTGTTGCACTAAATTGCTTTCTGATGTGAGCATTAACTGTTCATCATAAAGATCTTATCCTTTTTCACAGAGGAGGTGACACAATGCTTGTATTCTAAATGCAGCTGGCAGTGATTACATAAAATAATGTCTTTAGTGTAATATGCAGCTATGATTTGACAATCCATAGCAAAAAAAAAAAAGAAATGAAAATTTAAAGTTATTAGAAACATCTGACTGTTCTAAAACTAGTGTTAATTATTGCCTTGTATACAACCAATGTATGGAGGAAAGTGTCAAGAGAACAGTGTTGAGACTTGAAAGTGTCAAAAAATCAGGTTAAAACCTTTTGTTCACTCTTATTTTTTGTAAGGGTGTTATGATAGAAATTATGGCGAAGTGTAGTCTCAAAGACACATTTCATAAAGAAACAAGCCGTGATACATGATAAATACTTTTTTTCTTAGTAGAATTTACACAAACTGCAGAGTTGTTTAAAGGTCTTCTGACACTACACTATTTACTTGATCCTGCACCGATGTCAGCACAGCATTGTTATAATGGCTATATATGAGTGTGGGGTTACTTGGGAAGTCACAGGTGAAGCACTGAGACTCCAGAGTGTTATCAAGCTGGAGGAGAGGGCAGGTAGCTCAGAGTATCTCCCAGTTCGTAAAAGTATCAAAAAGACTGAAAAATCCCAATTTTCTTTTAACTATAGTACTGTGAAAATCTAGGAAGAAAAAGTAGTAGATTGTCTCATGAAACCATTGCAGTAAAACAGAAGCTTTGAAGTGTAAAAATTCTTTGGCACCTAAGAAGGTTATTGTGCAGGTTTTGTTTTTATCACCTATGTCATTCAATTACATCCCTAGCTCTAAAGTAGGGGTGAAAATCTAACTACTGCTCTACAGATGTCAGTATTCAGTAGCGAAGGAAGAGGAAACGTTCTTTTATAACTTTATTCTTGTGGCACATTTAGAAATATGTTTTATGTCTACCATTCCTGTTAGTGAATAGAACAGCTCAGGTGTTTGGCAAGCTCAGCTCCTGTTTGTGTGTCTGCTCTCTCTGGTGTATGCCAGGTAGTGTATGCTATCAACAGCAGCTGCGGTGATTTAAGTTTGTGACCTTTTTCAAATGTAAATAACATGAATGGTTGCTGCTATTCACCAAGCGAAAGATATCTTTATTAAAAACTAATGTGCATTACAAAAGTATAATTACAATATTACGACATCAGTATATTTTGGAAAATACTTAAAAATCTTTTTGTGGGGGAACTCAGCTTACAAGTTGCATTATTTCACTGATACTTTTTGTAAGTGGCTTCAAACAGCAACAAGAGAGGAAAAAAGAAAAAAGAACACCAGCCACCCTAGGAAAAAGTCCTCCAAAACAAATGAAATAAATCAACGCTGTTTAAAATTATCCATACAGTATGGATTGATTTAGTTCAAAGATGACCCAAAGCTCTTCTGGCAGACTCTGTCCAGAAAGAGTCTAGTTCATGACAGAGAATTGCCTGTCCCAGAGCTCGTGCCAGTACAGTTAGAGGACTGAAGATCTATACCTGTGAGAAAGCGACTAATATGCCCCATATTGACTCAGTAATACAGTTATCCCCATAATCTTAACAAATAACTTTCATTTTCAGGTTTTCTCTTCCTTCTGAAAATATTGACTAAAAATAAGATCAAGTAGGACAACGTGACATTGTACAGCCATAAAAAAGGGAGAAAGAACTTTCAGGCGCCTGGTTCTTCTTTTTTATACTATATGGTCTTTTTTTTTTTTTCTTCTTAAAAAGAAACATTAAAGAAAAAGAGACAGATAATATTGAAGCTGTGTTCCAATCATGTGCAGTCTACTTCTTAACTCTCGTGTGCATTAGTATATTCAACTACACTAAAATAAGTAGTCTACTGCTCTCCAGATGGAGCCAATTTTAACTTTAGGAATGTGCTAGCATCTTTTTACATTTAAACATTCTATCATACTGCATAAATCTTTCTTTTGTAGGTGTAGTTAAGTCATTGTCTTGTGATGCATGAAGTAATTTTGAATATATATTGGTTCAAACATCATTTTCATGTTTGTGATATGAATACCGTACACATTTCTTTCTCAGAAGAAAAATTCTCGGAGAAATGCAAACAATGTGAATTTACACAAAGCTGTGAAGGATAATGCAACCTAAAAACAAAATAAGTTACAAATCCCACCTCTTTGGATGAGTTTCACGCTTAGTTGTGTTGGTTACATGTCCTGTAATAGAATAGTAACATGGTTGGTTAGATAATGATTAGATACAGAAATAGCTGGATCCATAAAGAAATATCAGTGGGTAAACAGTTTATAGTGGACTTTCAATGCAGTATTAAAGGGCAAGAGGAATAGCTTTTTAGCCAAATGGCACAAGTGCAACTCTTTACCATTAAAGATATTAGAATATTATTATGTTTTTTTCACATTATCCAGCTAAGTTTCTAATGTTCATAGAAGGATGTTGTGAAGCTTCAAGCCAAGGTATATGGCATGTGTCACAGCTTCTGTGGCTGCTTTCTGACAGCCAGTTAGTTTCCTTTCTACTCCATCAAGACTGATGTTGTGATTAAGATTGATATTGTCCATGCAAGATTATTTTCTCAGCACAGGAGAAACAAGTCTGCATCCAGCTGAGACATAAAGTTTGTGTTCTGGTAGCATTCTATGCTCTCATTTGAATACTGGGTAGAAAATCTCTGGGCTGAACTCTGCTGAGAAGTTCCTGAAACGAAGGAGAGTAATCCAAAAGATCTATTGTTGATAAGTCTCTCTTTGCCAGGGTCTGCATGCAGGTCAGCTACATATCATGCAGCATTAGCATTGGTATTGCTTTATCTTGAGAGATTCACCAAAACACAGATCGTGAATGTCAGTATTTAAGAAAAATATAAGAAGAATTTAGGAAGAATATAATGAAACAAATAATAGTTTCAAATTAAGTTCTTACAAATTGTCATCTGAGATGCATTTCAGTGTAATGTTATGGTTATTGTAAATTAATGAAGCAATCTGGAAGCTATAAAATTTTTAGTGTAGGTTTCACCTAGCAGACATAAATACATTGATTGAAGTACAGTTATGTCAGAGTGGCCTTATTCCCAGGAGACTAGTAAAAACCATACTTGATAAATCTGTAGGTCTGAATTATGGTTATCCTGCTATTGATTTCTTGTGTTCCTGAAAGTAACAAAGACTGTTTTAACCTCAGTTTGTGTAGTTACAATGATGATTGTTTTAGGTTTTGTTTGTGATTACTTCATTTCTTAGAAGCATTTTATGTATTCCCAATGGATACCTTGGCCTATAGGCAATACTGACTGCTTTGTCAGCAATGCACAGTGGCATTGCTGCAGAAAGGGGGTTTTGTTTTATTTTTTTCCCCTACTGTCTGTGTTGTGAATGCCAACTGCTACATGCTTTTTTGAAGAGGGGAGCTACTACTTCTCTGCCCCCTTCAAAATACTTGCAGGCCCCTTGTAGCTGTGTAAAGCTGTAGAAGTTATGTAGAGCTATGGTCTTATCTATTTCTTGCACAGGCCTACCTCTGATTGGAAGAGGGATGCTACTATACATCTTCATTTATTGTAATACAGCAGAATGTCAGCAGTGATTTATCTATTTGTTTTGATTTGATAAAAAATCGTAAAGAGATCCTCACAGATTATCAGATTTACATGTTTGGACTTGTGACCAAATACACTGCTTGCATTCTTTAAAACTGTTATTTTAACTGATCCCCTGTGTCTCTTCTACCTGATGCATAAGTTTTAGCTCTGGGAATAAGATTGTTTATACCTGATGCTTCCAGCTGAAGAGCTGGAAGTTACCTATTAGCAGTATTCATAAAATCAATTCAAAGTTCATAATCAAGATGAATGATAAAAGCTTAAGTTCAGACTAAGTGGAAAATATGGAAGAAAACGTCCTTTGTCTTTTTTTCTGTTAAAGAGGGAGCTAATTAATTACTTCAGTTCTAATATCACAGTCTATATCACTTTCCAGTTTCCTGTCTTATAATTGCCTAGCGTTGTTATACTTCTGTTGATTAACTTTACTGCTGTAATGGTAAACGAAACATCTGAGAATGCTTTCTTCTGCTTAGACTGACTTAACTCCTCTCTGATCAACTTTATCGTATATGTTGGTAACAGACAGAAAAAGGATGAAAAATAGATTCATGTTCACTTATTAGAAGACCTGGATAAAACCAGAAAATCACTGAATGACAATTTGCAGCTCTTTCAAATGATTCTTTGTCCCACATGCCTCACAAATGTCTTCCTTATTTCTCAGAGTTAACCTCCCTTAGTGTGTTCATTTAAAATAGAAGTATGGTAATCTTTTTTGTTTAAAATAAATGAATAAATCTTGATTCAATGTGTAGAGAAACCTTTTTAGAAAACTAGTATTTAACAGAGCAGTGATAGGTTGTAAACTGAAAACTGGATCATATGATTGATAACTGAGAAGAAATGCAACTTGCATCAGAGAACATATCTGTTCCATTTAGCAGATTTATGTGCCTAACAGTGCAGCTTTTCATTTACAAGTATTTTAAATTGTCTCTGATAAAGAGCATAGGTTGGGCATTGGATAGAAAGTGTGACTGGCTACAAAAGCAAGGTTCTTCTATAAAGACGTGATTAAACCTCATTTAAAATGAATAAAATGTTCCAGATGACAATGATTACTTCGTTACTTCTTGTTGCTTTCTAGGGTGAGACAATAAACAAGGCTTCTGGCTTTGTTTTTACATTGTTGATATCTTTTAAAGGAAGTCCAAATGACCTGAGAGAAGTTTCTGTAAGAGGGCACTTAAAATGCTGTCAATTGTTTGGGCAGAGGAGGCAGGCAGTCACTTCAAATCTTGCTCAAGAAATGGTTGCAAAAATTCGGTGTAATGGCTTAATACTTAAGAAGTTTTTTTACTTCTAGAATCATGCCTTTGAGAAGTGTCCCACGATAGTTCAATCCTCTAATAATACGTGAAAGCTAGAGATCATTAGCTGTAGTGAGGGGGGAGTTATCATAACATTCTGATGCCATTTGCATGCCTTAAAAATGGCATTCAGTTCCACTGAGCCTGCACTTTTCTTCCAAACATTTATTGCTCTTTTATGACTTTAAGTGTTTTGAAATCAGGCATAATCCTGGAAGAAGAAAAAAAGTAATCAAATCTATATTTGTTAAAAGATACTTTATTTTCCACAAATATTGTAGCTTTCATGAAACAACAGTCAGCAACTTCAGAAAGGGTGAAGACTGTTGTGTATTTTTTGTTTCCTTTTGCACTGCCTCATAATTTGTTTATAAACTGGATAAGAAATATCTTCTTACATCAACTTTTCCAGCACTCCCTAAGCCAACCATACTTTTAACTGTTCTGCTTGAGTCTATTAAACACAGTGCATCTTCCTCTTGCTGCTTGAATCACTAGTTAAGGTATCCTAAGGAGTATAATTAATAATAGGCTCCAGGAAGACATCCTTGTAATGAAAATGCTGTATATTGAGGCATGTGAGCAGTTCATAATGCTTCATACATTACTGTGCCATTTGCAGACTCAGTAGAGTCTGAGAGAATTCGTAACTTCTATCCTGTACCCCTCTTATGTTACCACAGAGTAAATTTCAAACTTCATGTAGCCTGTATTTGTATAAACTTCTTATTCTGCCAAAGAATTTTTAGTCGGTTACGAAACTGAAATAATCATTTTAAGGATTTCTATCTTGGATTTTTCTAAGCTATTTGTCTTCTTTTATCCTGCAGCTATGAGTATTATATGGTGTACAAAAAAAAAAAAAAAAAAATCTGTAGGTCAATCTATAGGTCATTAAAATGTATTGACTGCATTTTTTATGGAAGAGAAACTTCTCTGCTATGGAAAACAAGCTTCCAGGTACCTCCTGGAATCTTTTCTAATGTTTCTTCAGAACAAATTTCTTTCCTGTTGTAATGTTGTAATGCCACCTGTTTTTGTCCTGAGACTTGTAAATCACGTTTGTTTCTCTCTCACTTACTTGTTATGTGTACATAATTTTGTTTTTCCCCATGACCAGTGCTGTTTAAAACTTTGTAACTGAATGAGATTTTTCCATCAGTTCAGCTTACTACTGTCTTTTACTTTCTATTGTGGATTCTTTTCTCCCTTCTTAAAGAAAAGAAACCCAGAATGCAAACGCATTCAAAGTTCTGGCATACCATGACATGTTAGTTTGGTTAAAAACACAAGGCATCCATTTCTTAAACCATGTCATGTGTATATACCCATCTAAAAAGAAAACAGTGCTTCATGTATACAATACCAGTTTGCCCAGAATCCTACCTTGTTCCAAAATACCAAAAGGGATTTTTCTATTTTACTGGCTAGGAACAACATAATAACCTTTCTTTATTTTATTTTATTTTTACCATTGCTGTATGTCATATAGATATAAATTGAAATGTACTTACTCTGGAAAAAAAAAAAGCAGACAAAATTAACATCACTGTGCAAAAATGTCTATAAACATACATAATTTATTTATATTAAACATATTTGCCCAGAACCACTTTGAGCTTCGATATATTTTAAGTTATTTTCAGACAATTGTGAAGAAAGTATGAATAAATACTTAATTGTATTGTAACCCAGTTAACATTGGTGTTATTGAATGCTACTTGTGTGGCAGCCTTAGTAACATAATTCCCTCCTTTTTAGACACTTCAAGATGCCATGCGCAGGAGAGTGAGATTTTACAAGAGAGACAAAAGGCCTTCAGGATTTTGTTTCTAACAAGAACACATGGCTTTTTGGTTTGGGGTTGTTGTAATTCTTGTTGGTTTCCTTTTCCTGTGAAGTGATACCAAAGGATCAGTAGTCTACAAGTCTAAAGTCTCTGTTGATGAAATACTTACCGATGTTCCTGCTGGAGATGCAAATATTTGTCTGGATCAATAATTATGTTTTGTGGAAACATATTTTTATAAATTACACTCCATGGTTTCCTCCTGCTTAAAGAGCCTGATCTCATCTTACATATATAAGATTTGCAAAGGAATGTTTACAAAGAAATTGGGAAATAGTACGAAAAGGAAAGAGAGTTGTCAGAGCAAAAAGGAACAAGATTTAACTCCAACTGGACAAATAAAGAATCCAAAATTTTCAAATACTTTAAAAAGCACTGTTAAAAAGATTGCTAAGTGTCCATCTGCTCGCAACTTATCAACTGAAGAAGAGGAAGGTAATAGAGAATTTTCTCTTTCTCCAACATTCAGTTACAGAGTTGCTATTGCCAATGGACTGCAAAAGCATGTTTTTGTAACAAACAATAATAATGAAGATTTAACACAAGATCTGTCTTCAAATGATAGTTCATATTCTGATTCATTAAGTGAGGTAAAAAGTAATATCAAGAAAAACGAGTACTTTTCATACACAATGCCTGTGAGACGCAACAGAAAGAGTTTAAGCAGCCTGGCGGCATCTGATGGAAGTTCTGATGGAGAACGTACTTTACACACACTAAAGCTTGGAGCTCTACGCAAACTGAGGAAATGGAAGAAGAGTCAAGAATGTGTCTCATCAGACTCTGAACTAAGTACGTGGAAGAAAACATGGGGCTTGAGAAGTAAATCTCTAGACAGAACTGGCCGTCACCAGAAATCAAATACTCTTGAACCTGGCTTCAGTTCAACAGGTTGCATTAGTCAAACTCATGATGTCATGGAAATGATCTTTAAAGAGCTTCAGGGAATAAGTCAAATAGAAACAGAACTTTCTGAATTAAGAGGGCATGTAAATGCTCTGAAACAATCCATTGATGAAATTTCCAGTAGCGTAGAAGTGGTACAAAATGAAATTGAACAATTGCGAACTGGATTTGTGCAGTCCAGAAGAGAAACCCGAGACATACATGATTACATTAAGCAGATAGGCCATCCAGGAAACAAAGCAAGTCTTAGGTTTCTAAATGTGCCTGAAGAGAGACTTGAAAAAACTGAAAACATAGTTTACAAAATACTAATAGAAAAAATGGGATTCTCAGAGGCACAAAGCACTATTAAAATTGAGTTTGCCCAAAGACTGGGGCAACAAAGAGACTGTCCAAATGCAAAGCCAAGACCCATTCTCGTTTACTTTGAGTCATCACAACAGAGGGATTTGCTTTTAAAAAAGTCTTATAAACTTAAGGGAACTGGCATTGGAATTTCTACAGATGTTTTTGCCCATGACATAAAAGAGAAAAAAGAAAGAGGACTGCCTTCTTCTCAAACTTATGAGAGTATGGATATGAAGATTGTAACTGTGGAGACAAAAACTAAAATGCATGACTGGGAGTCACCTGACAGCGATAAAGACGTGGAATCAGATATAAATAAGAACAGTTATGCAAAGGTATCTAAATCAGCACTTCAAATAAAAACAAGCACTACAAAGGGGAATGCTGAGTCCCCAGATCCTAAAGACCTTAATAGAACTGCTGATAATAACACCTTTTCAAACAGAAGAAATTATGACAGCCAATCACCAGAATTTGACAACGTGGAAAAGCAACCAAAGATGTATTATTCAGACATGACTCCTCTATGGCACTTGCAGAATGACTTTGCTGCACCAAAACTTAGCCGTTCAGAGTCCGATTTCTCAAAATTGTGTCAGTCCTACTCTGAGGATTTTTCAGAAAATCAGTATTTTAGCAAAACAAATGGTAGTTCATTATTGTCTTCCTCAGATCGGGAACTTTGGCAGCGAAGGCAAGATGATTCTGTCAACTGGTATGGCAGTTCTCAGGAACAGACTTTCGCACAAGATGCACAACAGTATCCAGAGCAAAATGAAGTAGAGAATACAGAAACTGTTGACAGTGGATTAAGCAATGGAATAATGTGTGTATCTAGAGACAGAAGCCACTATAGTGATTCTCAGCTTTCTTTACATGATGACTTTTCACCATGGAAAGACTGGAATCAGTTGGAACAAGGAGCAGATTTGGGTCTAGACTCATCTACACAAGAAGTTTTTGTGTATGATATGAGCAGTCCTTCAGATCAACAGACAGATTTTGGAAAGTGCCGAAGTTCTGACCTCCAGTATGACACTGAAAGCTATGATTTTACCCTTGACGGAACTTCCCCATCATGTGCAGGCCTTGATAGTGAATCACAAAGTCAGTGGACTAGTCAATATGATGATTATCAGGAAACAAATTCTAAATCACCTTATCAGAATCAAAACCGATTGCCTATGATGTACCGAAGTCAGAGTGAACTACCAAGTGATGACTCAGAAGAAGCAGCCCCTAAGTCATGGCACAGTCGATTAAGCATAGACCTTTCTGATAAGACTTTCAGCTTTCCTAAATTCGGATCTACACTTCAACGTGCTAAGTCAGCATTAGAAGTTGTCTGGAATAAAAGTACACAAAGTTTAAGTGGATATGAAGACAGTGGATCATCTTTCATAGGAAGATTTAGAACTTTGTCTCAGTCTACTGCAAATGAATCTAGCACAACACTAGATTCTGATGTTTATGCTGAGCCTTACTGCTACAAAGCAGAGTATGAAGAAGATTTAATTGAACCACCTGGTGAGAATGAGACAGACTATGTTGAAGTAATGGAACAAGTCCTTGCAAAACTAGAAAATAGAACAAATAGTAGTGAAACAAGTGAGCAGGTCCAAGAATATGAACTGGGACAACCCCCATGTGGAAGTCCTTATGCAATACTTCCAGAGGAGCAATATGATGGGCAGTTTAATGGTTTGGTCAGCGAAGAGATACTGGAAGTTGAAAGTGACATGGATGCTCACATGGATGCTCATGTGGAAATAAGGGAAGATGAAAATCAGAATGTCCAAGAGATGCTTACTGAAATTCCAAAGAAAAAAAGAATACGGCCATCATTCAAAGAAGCTGCTTTAAAAGCATACAAGAAACAAATGAATGACTTGGAAGACAAGATCCTTTCTGGAGGTAAATTTAATATTTTTTATATTGTATTTTAGCAAAATGCCATTCTTGTTAGAGTTGGTTATTAATTTCTGTATGGTATCCAATCCTGCTTCAGTTGAAATTTGTGATAAAAATACTGCTTATTTCTGGTTTGGTTCATAAGGTGAAGGAGTCCCATGGAATTCAAAAGGCTGAAGTTGTCCAAGAGCATCTTGTAGGAATTTTCAGAGTATGTTTGTTCAAACATATATTTTATATATTCAAAGCAACTGCAGTGCTTTGAATTTGCTAGGTGAAAATAAAAATTTCATGAGATTAATAAAAAGAACTAAATAGTGTAATATTCTTGATACAGTTGTTATCACAGGAACAATACAGAGTTCATTTTTACAGTTTTTTGGCAAATTGTCAATTTTTAAGATATGTCTGTTTCTATATTCATCCTGATAAGTAGCCTTCTCATTCTGTGTGCAACATGTACTCTCCAAAGTACATAACAAGTTACAAGTCAAATCTGATTTCAGTTCTGTCCTTAATTATACTGACAAAATACTCTCAAATGAGTGATTCGTCCTTTAAAAAAAAAAAAAAAAAAAAAGGTGGGGGGGAGAACGTGGAGGGGGGAGAAGGGATTTGAAAGAGGAAAGAAGCATAACAGGTAACAGGTGGAATCCATGTATAAGGATGTGTGCAGGAAATGAATTTAACTTAGGGAGGGTATTGACATAGATTTGTTATGATCTTTATCTTCTCTGTTAACAGACTCCAAAGCAGACAGCCATATGCATAATTTTAACAGTTCTAGTAATACACAAGTATAATGATTTTCAGTATTAGCCTACACAAATTGTAGTGTTATGATATTACTTGCTCTTTTAACTGGAATCACATAATTACCATAGCTATCCAGATGGTAGTTGTCATCTTGTCTGAATCTTTGCTTTCTTTATCTACCTTGCAAAAAAAAAAAAAAAAAAAAATCATCTGATGCATTCATATTAAAGATGAGGAATTGTGCTTCTGGCGAAAGATTGTCTTGGTAGTAATTAGCATCCAAACCTTGAGGTACTATGGCATTTATTTTGTACATAAGCAAGCACTTTATGATAAAATTATAGAGAAATTAAAGTGTGTTCTACAAACAATTACTAGTTTGAAAGTCTGTATTAAAGTCTATTTTTATATTCAAGCAGTGTAACAAAACTGCAGATACATCTCTATAATATTGTGTTAGACACTAGATGATGCATGTATGAAAAATCAGCTAGTGTTTTCATTACTGTTTCATGATTCTTACGACACATCGTGGGGGAGACAGAACAACAATGGTACCTAGTCACTGTTGTACAATAGGGATATAAATGTCCGAGGACCTACTCAAAGGTAGCACACAGGGAAGATACAAAGTAGGGAAACCCACATTTCTTTCAATATTTAAAGTCAATGCCTTAGTATATATTAATAGACAACATACTGTTGTTAGAAAATGATAAATATGATGTTATGTCTCATGTGGTCAGTCCTTTTTTAATTCCTTTAACCCAGAATGTGAAAGAACTCTTTCAGTCTCTTAATCTACTGTCATTTTTTTCTTCTCAACTACTGTTTTTCTAATGCTATACTTACAGAGAAGCCAACCAACCCCAAATCCAGTTCATAAAGGTGCATTTTTAGATGTACGCTATAGGACTTAAAGTTTTTGCAGTGTTATATGTTGTTCATACTAGGACCTGAACCTTTTCCACTGAAATAAAGGTTAAAGGGATTTTACAGAAAAACAGCTACAACAGTACTACTTAGATTATCCAGACAATGATATGCACTGATTTTTTTATTATTATTATTTTTTAGTGGCAGCTCTGTTTTCTCTTCACACTTTATTTTCTTGACAAAGGAGGAGATGTGTTCCACTTAGATTTCTGCTCACTACTCTCTGACTGATTTGTTAAAAATATGCTTTCAGGTCTGGTAGTATGCATGGTGATACTTATTAACAGTATAGTCTGTCATGTTTTATGCCTAAACACACAAACTGTAGAGTTTGTTGCCTCTAAGTTTTTCGACTCTGTCTATCTTCTTTGCAAGTGGATTCATGTCTTTGGAGGAAGAATTGGAGAGTAAATGGGCTAGATGAGAGTAAGCAGTACCAGAACTGTTCAGTGGTATGATTTAATTTTTGTTGAAACTAATTGCTTTTTTTTGTGTGTGTGTGTGTATGTGTGTGTGAATTGTTTCATTCATCTATGTAGGCAAGAAAGGGAGGGTAGCAATCTGGCCAATAAGAAATGTGGCTAGATAACATCATAGTGTCATTTCTCCAATGTACTATGAAAAAAAAGTTTAGAATCTTTTCATTCTAGTAACACTTGAGGTAAGGTCAATTAAACTTTGGTACATAAATAATGTATGAGTGCACAAGAGTCCTACTGGATAGCCCTAGTCTGTGCCTCTAGCTGAAGAGAAAAAATATGCTATGGGCTGATTGCTTATGTATTATTTATTACAACTTGGTTTTGGAGGCATACTGGAGTGAGAGTAATAAAATTTGAGGGTGAGAAGAAACATGAGCAACATAGAAGTAATCCTTGGATTTAACATTTTGTAGGGACATAAAGACATTGTAATTATATGTGTATAATTAATATAAGGGGTGAACTTTTTAGAAAAAATGTCAGAGGAATGTTAGTGGTTCCTTTGTGCACCATAATCAAGAAAAACTCTTACCCTTTTATTTGTTGTTCCAGTCTTCACTTGTTACTCTCTCTCTTTCTGGTTTTTCCCTATTGGTTTCTTTCATTCCATTCCAATCTTGTTCTCCTCATCTTTTGCAGATGCCTTAGATAAGTTTATCTCCTGATGAACCTATCACTCTGGCTAAGCTTCCAGAGTTGTGTGCACTCTTGTGAGTCACTTCCACTAACAATACAGACTTCTGTCTGTGAAGGATAATTTACAACTAGTAGCTTCATGATCTTGTTGACGAAGGTCTTGTTAATAGTTTGGTGGCTGGACAGATCTTAGTAAGCCTTTTGTCTAGAGTTTCAACCACAGAGTAACCTGTTTGATTGTTTATTATTTCAAGATGGTTGAATGCATCCTACTCTATGCATACATAGTCAGTCTGCAGTGACCAGGAATAGGAGTTACCTTTGAAATGTATGAAAGCTGCTTTTCTTGTTGCTTTATAGGGAGAGATTTGTATTATCTTTTTTGGTCTCTTACTAGCGAACTGAATTTACAGAAATTAGAATCAATAAAAGCCTTATTTTGTATAGAGAAGGGTTGCTTGTATTTTTCCTTCTTCCTTTGTAGAAGGAAATGTTAAGGCTCAAAACAAAACCAACTACCACTGCATTACTACACTTCCCTTGCATTGTGGTCATTTGGTTGCAGATTAAGAAAAGCTGTTTGTAAAACATTTACATAGGTATATTACTCATATACATTCCAAACTCTGGCAATTTCAACTATGCTATCAACTACGCTATCTGGAAATGAGTGTATACTTTCTTATTTTGAAATATGAACAGTACGCATCAGATTATTTTCCCAAATAGTATAGGCTTTAGAAAATAATCTAGTCTTGTCATACTCAGTGCTTTTTTTTTTCTTTTCCATCTTACCTCCATTTGTTTTTTATTGTACTTGTGTATGTACACGTATTTATTATTAACTGACAACTGTAGTTAATGTACCAGTTTTGCTGCATGAATATGAATCTTGGATTTGGACTTCACAAGATCAGTGCTGTGGTCCAGATAAAAATGAGTTAAAATGTTGTTAATTGTTTGAATTTTTTGTGTGACTTTTCTTGATTGTTTGGTTTGGTTTAAGAATAAAGTTTATTCTCAGTCAACTGTTATATGTTGTGTAGGAGAAGGCTTTCTAGTGGGATGGAGAAATTCTGGTTTGTTGTATAAAATAACACAACAATCAATGATAATAGAGTGTGTTTATCTGTGTGTATTATTCCAAAACGAGCTGCTAATTCTTTGACCAGCAGAAACAGTTTAAGTACCATCAGTATTATTCATTCCATAGTGTATCAAATGTTGTCATTAATGGGGGACTTTCCTCCATTTTACTCAGTCTTCCTTTGCTGTAACAAAAGTAACAGTTTGGAATCTTTAAAATCTATCAGTTGCTCTGTTGCTATTACTACCTCGTCATTTCTTCAAGTATTTTGTTGCTTAAAATACATGTAATAATATAACCTTGAGTTTATACCTATCCTGTTTAGTTAATGGTGCTGTGATGATGAGGGGATTGAGTGCACCCTCAGTAAGTTTGCAGACGACTCCAAACTGGGAGGGAGTGTTGATCTGCCTGAGGGGAGAAGGGCACTACAGAGGGACCTGGATAGACTGGATTGATGGGCCAAGGCAAACTGTATGAGTTTCAATAGGGCCAAATGTCGGGTCCTGCATTTTGGTCAAAACAACCCCAGGCAACCCTACAGGGTTGGGGAAGAGTGGCTGGAAAGCTGCCTGATGGAAAGGGACCTTGGTGTACTGATGGACAGTCGACTGAATATAAGCCAGCAGTGTGCCCAGGTGGCCAAGAAGGCTAGCGGCATCCTGGCTTGTATCAGGAATGGTGTGGTGAGCAAGACTAGGGAAGTCATCCTGCCCCTATACTCAGCACTGATGAGGCCTCACCTGGAGTACTGTGTTCAGTTTTGGGCACCTCAGTACAGAAAGGACATTGAGGTGCTGGAGCAGGTCCAAAGAAGGGCAACAAGGCTTGTGAAGGTCTTGGAGAATATGCCCTATGAGGAGAGACTGAAGGAACTGGGACTATTTAGTCTGGGGAAAAGGAGGCTGAGGGGAGACCTTATTGCTCTCTTCCTGTATATGAAAGGTGCCTACAGCAAGAGCGGGGTTGGTCTCCTCTCACTGGTGAGAGTTGACAGGACAAGGGGAAATGGCCTCAAGTTGCACCAGGGTAAGTTTAGGTTAGATATCAGGAAACTCTTCTTTACAGAATGGGCTGTTAAGCACTGGAATAGGCTCCCTACCGAGGTGATTGAGTCACCATCCCTGGATGTGTTTAAAAACCATTTGGATGTGATGATCAGGGACATGATTTAGCAGAGGGTTTTTAGAGTATAGTATAGTTATATATATAGGTAGTATAGTTAGGCCATGGTTGGACTCGATAATCTTTAAGGTCTTTTCCAACCTGAGCGATTCTATGATTCTATGACACTACTGAAGACTTAGGTGTAATTAAATACAAAACAGCTGCATTGAGCTAATTCAGTTTTATGCTAATATGCTAATATAGTTCTGACATACTTTATATGACTTTAGGTGTACTTCTCTGTAAATACACCAAAAATTTTGTTTAGAGGCTTATTTTCGTTTTTAAAAAATTTAATCCATTAAAACATCTAATTTCATTCACAAAAGAAGTCTCTGCTACAATAATCCTTACAAGAACAGTAGTTAATTTAACATTATTTTTACCAACTTTAGAATTGATATAGATTGATTAGTATTTGTGACATTTCCCTGCTTTTTTTTTTTTTAACTGATATAAAATATTTTTTTTAAGAGCTAAGAGAAAATGTAAGCATAAATACCAGTTCCAAGAACTTATTTATATTGGTTCTGCTGAGGAAATGAGGACAAATTAATATTTTATTACTCAGATTATGAAATAGTTTCTCTTTTTCTCAAAAATAGTTTAATATTTTCTTTAGAGAATTGTATATCAGAAGCAAAAAAACTCTGAATAATTTTGTTAAATAGTGTTAGGATAAAGGAATTTTGTTAAAACAGCTGGCTGAAAAGTATCTAGATGTGTATTTTGAAAAAGTGTAATGTCTTGGAAGTCATGAGTTTGTAAATATGCTCAAATCTTTTTCTGACCTATTGAGAAAGCAGAATGTTGCAATTAAGTGAAAAAGCTGAAGAGGTTCTCTCTGCTGCTGCCAAAGAATTTTGACTACTTTCATGGAACAGGTGCGCGACTTTCTCTTTATGCACATTTTCCAGGTGATCTGTAGAACATCCACATAATTTCTCTTTGTGCCTAGGAGAGGAAATTGGAAACCTTTCCAGTTACTTCTGATGTAAAATTATATTTGAAAGTGATGAAACTTTGTCAGCTGTTAAATGTGACGCCTTGATGTACAGGCAGTAATCAAAAGATGGCTTGCATGATCAGAAATTTTGATGAACTTCACAATAAGTATAGCGTTGACTGATAAACATCTGTGGAGTAAAAACAAGATACACTACAGACATTTGCACTTCTATATTGTTGTTACAAACTTATTTCCTGTACTGGCTACACGTGAAGTTCTTATTCATTCTGCTGAAAATTTTACTAATTTTCATATTAAAATCCACAAAAAGAAAACATTTCTCAGGCAGCTCATGTCCTCTTGTTGTGTTGCTGATAGAGAATTTTACAAATGTCCTTGATACTCTCCAAAATTAAGTGTATGGTGTATAAAATGTTAAATAGAGGAGGAAAGAAAAAAGAGACTCTTGTAAATGAAAAGACTAAGCAAGTAGTAGTAGACAACAAGTTGCCAACTGATTTGCTTGTATCTTTGCTGCAGTTGACTAATGAAGATAGTTATATTTAAATTTTTTCTTCTTCTGGCTTTTGTTGTCAGCTCTCCCATTTTGTTTACTTGTACTGTGATTCCAAAAACAGGGAAAGACATTTCAATTGATGTTAACAGGCACCCATAGAGCTACATCATCTCTTTTGTTTCAGTTAAGATATAAACATTCCAGAGTAACAGCTGCCTATTTTGTACTAAAATCATATAAAAAATGCTTTTAATTAATATAATGCCATATGCTCCATAAAGCCTTTTTTTCTTTTTCCCTTCCTAAAGGTAGAACTAGTTTTTATGGGACTAGTGCCAAAGCACATGAAGTATGCAAAGAATATTCTGAATTCTTTCAAATATTTGAAACCAATTCCAGTTCAATGTCTCCTACAACCTGTACAAAATTATGTTCAATTAACTTGCTACTGAGAACATAGCCTGAAATTGACTCATATGATATAGTTTAATAACCCACAGCATACTTCTACCCAAAGAATTATTCCCAAATATCACAATACAACTGAACATTATTTTCTATAATTTTAATCTTTACTCCGCTTATCTTGTATGATAAACTGTATTAGCATTGAAGTACCTCAAGTCTTTTCCTTCTCTCATACTTCTTAATGAGTTTTCTTACCAATAAATTAACTTTTTGTCTTATGTCAGTAAACAAAAATGTCTGATGTCACCACCTTATTCTGTAGGTGCTTATACACTGACTCACGTTTTCTACATCTACTGCAATTCTTGAAATTATTCTGACTTCTGACTTACATAAAGTTTTCCGCTTGGTTTCAAAATTTGAAGGTCATTTTAAGGCGTTTGAGACTATTTTAAATAGGTTCTTAAACCTTAGCTAGGAAGTGAACACAAACACATAGGAGAAGAAACAATCAACAACAGCTATAAATGCCATATCCTGTCAAATATGTAAGATCATTATATAGTATTCCAAGTCAAATATATTGTGAATATGTTGGCTGTGTAGAATAATCAATTCTGTTTGATTTCATAGACTTGGTTCCTTTTACAGTTATGATTTGTATTAAAAAGAGATAAAATATTCCTCTTTATTCTCCACAGAATTTGTTTTACAATCCCTCTGCCTTTTGGATTTGGAAGAGTTCCTAAATGCACTCTGCATTTTTACTGTAAGATTACTCTAACAAGAAGGAAACTGTCAAGAAAGCCTAGTCTTTAAGAGGGCTGTTGTTTGAGAACACCAAATATTTTGAAACAGTAATATCATTTCTCATATCACAATCAAGTAGTTCTTGACAAAGATTTATTCTTCAAGAGAGAAATTTGAGAAGTAGGTAGATGTATCTAGTAGCTGTTCGAGGATAAGTGAAAACAAGAGCCATTGTAAGTCTAATGCAGCTCAATTTCTAAACACCAGAGGTGGTTTTTAAATCATGTCGTCTTGTTTCAAATTTTCAGACCAGCTTGTTTGTAAAGACACAGATTCAGTTTTTATCTTCACAAAGCTGACCTCCTGATTTTGCTCTCAATGTATATGCTAGTAATTTTTCTACATCACTGCTAGTAAAGTGCTAGCAGCAATTCTTCCATTTCTCCTGTCAACCAAGTTTTATTTCAAGTGTGACCTTCTCTCTGTCAGACAAGCATCACTCATCTCTTATGATGTGTTAGCTTTAATACTACCTTTCAAACATTATCTGGTATCTCTTTCTCAGCTATACCTTAGCAATGCAACATTCTCTAGGATCAGATTCTGTAATATTCTGTTCTGTACTGGTAATTTCAGCTTTTCATTACCATGTTTATTATATTAGCTTGTCTTAATTTATGTTGTTATTTCAGACAGTGTAATGCACATCTTTTATTTGGTCTTGGTTTTCTTCATTAGTTTCCCTTTCTTAGCAGTTATATGCTACTTAGAATTGTCCAACTCAGACTATGCACTGCTTCTGACTGGGGCATTTTAGACATGTTATTTCCATGGAACAGTTACATTTTTTAATCTATTTCAAGTATATTGTCTAAAGGGCTTCCTTCCTGGAATGGCATAATTATCAGTCAGTTTGACATTCTTGGAACAGTTTGCTAGAATTAAAGATTAAAATGTTACTTTGAGTGAATAATGAACTTTGTCGTTTTCCAATTTGGTGTCATACAATTAAGCATAATTACAAGAGAGGGAGATTAAGATCATATGCATAATAACATCTTGATCTTTGCTAGTATTTTGATTTTTTTGTGACCCTACTGCCATTTTTGTGCTATAGGGAGGAACTTAAACTAAATTTTTGCAGTCATGAAAGTGCATTATGATGTTCCACTGCTCAGAAAAGTGCAAAACTTAATGCCACAAGGCTTGAAGGATCACTATGACTGGTGGAAAAAAAAATAATCTTTTGAACATTTTTTGATGGAATTATCTCTAAAAGCAGACTGATCAGGTTGTTTTCTAGGTATATGTTTGATTTTCTGATGGTCTCATAAAAGATGAGATTTAGATTTGAAATAAGGAAAAAAATATTTATAATGAGGGTAGTTGATGCTGCAAGAGTTTGCCTGGAAATATTGCGATTCAGATCATTTGTTAATTTGAAAACGATTACTGAAAAGCTCAGCGTTTATAAGATCTGTTTTCTCACACTGAGCTTGTACAGTAATTACGCAGCACTCAGACACTTTTTGGAAGTTTTACTTGACTGACTTCAAACAGTGTAAACTGATATACAGACAGAAGGATACTTGTGGACTCATTTGAAGGAAAGCCAAAAAACTATTCTCACTTTCCTGTATCATAGGAATGGCTTACCACAATGGATACATTTTCAACAGAAGCCAGTATTTAGGGGGGATGTTGAAAATTATACAGCCTTTCAGTATTTTATTTTATTTCATTTTTTGTTCTATTATCAACTATTAGGAGTACTGCATAGGACATGTTCTTATTTGGGGAAATGTGATATGGTAACAGATCATCATGTATTCTCTGCTGCACTTAGTGATATTTTCCCTTTTCTTCTTCTCTGTGTTAATTAAATTGTTGTCATTAGATATATTTAAATAGAAAAATGGAAAGTAGGGGCATTGTAGCACTACAGTATCTTTTAACCTAAGTTAAAACAGGGTTTTTTCTCTCTTTACCTTATTTACCTAAGTAATTATTCTCAAGTTTGAAACTGGTAGACTAAAAGAAATATAAAGAGATATCTTTTTTGCCTTCTGTTTTTCACATTTGTAAATATAATTTTCACTAGCAAGTAGCTGGATGACCGTTCTACTGCACAGGTGTATGTATATGGAATATACTGGGCAGAAATAACATATTTTGGAGCTATTTTATTTTGGAGCTGAATTTTATTTCTAAACCTGGTAACACTCCCTGCACTTACCTGAAATAATGGAATGCTTAACAACAAGGCTATACTGATATTTGGGTATATAGTGAATCTTCGCATAAAACATAGCCTAAGGAGAGAGAAGCTAATTTAAGTGAATTAAGAAACATCCCGTAGGGTTAACTAAATGAACCAGTGTCACACTGTTCTTAATACATTCATAACTTCTTTAATGTTTCTTGTTTGCCATGGAATGGGTAGATGGAAGAGAGGAGTTACATGAAGATAATCTCTTTTAAGTAAATCATTGTCATTCAGCAGTATAATCGGCGATGTCTACTCTTGTACCCTGAGACAAAAGTACATTCAGTGGTCTCTTACATAATCACAATTCACTTCCTATCTACATCAAAGAATGCTGCTGTCTGTTCTGGCAGTCTAATGACTACCAAAGTGAATTGCTTAGTGATTGTACACTTCCCAATTTGGTGCTCTCAGACACGTAGAGAACACTTCCTTAGCTCAGATTATTTCACTCAGGGTGAGTTCAGAGGAAGCAATAAATGCTGAACTTTTCAGATCAATTTTATTTCTGAAGTTGCAGGCAATTCTCAAAATAAAATAACAAAGATGCCCTCAAAATTTGTTTTGGGGAATTTTGTGCCAGTTGCCTGCTTCATACAATTACTGTTGAAAAAGGAAATAGAAATGTATTTGAATTGAGAAATAATTACATCTTTTCGAAGTACCAACTGCAAAGAAAAACAAGTTAAAAAAAACACTGTAGTACCTTGTTTCCCTTTCTAATTGTTGATTGTTACTCTCCTTCCTAGTTTTAGGAAAAAGCAAAATTAGGTTCCAGTAAAGGAAGTGTAGTGGATTTAGATGAAGCTGGCTGAAACCAAGGAGAGGTAAAGAAAATTTCCTATGTCCATCTCATGTTCCAAAATACAATATTCCATTTAATGTGGAATGCAAGTCTAAATATTTTTGTATTTTTAATATAACTTTCTGAACAAAAGCCATCTGAATTAAGCATATAACTCCTCGTGATTCTTTAGGTAGCTGGTAACAAAATTTCTGTTAACTGCTAACTATTTCAGCAACTGCAAATTATTTAAAAGTTCCCTTTCCCACACATAATACTAAGATTTATTATGAGTCTTTAAATTGAATATTTAGTTATGATTAGATATTCTTGGAGGAAGATACAGATTGCATGAACAAATTATGGTGAGATTTCCTACCTTCCAAGTGTTCTTCTGTCTAAAACTTCCCTCAGACCCAAAATTTCTCTTCACCTTCTGCACTGTGCCTTTTCTGAGTTTGAGAATTAGTTCCTTTGATTCACCTGTCCAGATGCTGTTCCAGTGCTTTGATATATTTCCTCATCTTTTTTTAGTCTCTGTAAGCGCATATCCCATTTTGCCTCCATGGTCAGACAGGTTTACAATGTAGTTACTCGAGGTTGCTCTTACCATGTTTATGAAAAACCAAGAGTGATTTTGGACTGGGATCCTTTGGTTCCAAAATTTGCTGACAGTGGATTGCTAGCCCATTCTCTGTATGCTCTTGGAGAAAGTGTAGCTAAGCATGTCTGCTGTTGAATAAATTTCACAAATAAATGACAAAAAAATGCAAACATAGAGGCAAAACTCATTTCTATGAATATACTCAATCAGATGAGGATAATTTGACTGCTAAAATGTTATAACTTAATTTAGTCAAGAATGAGGCTAAATTAAAAAAAAAATCTAATATTTGTGAAGACAAGTGGGGAAGATTAAATAGGGGAGATACCTAAATAGTTCACATTTCACCAGGAAAAAAAAAAAAAAAAGAAAACAGATTTTTCTAAAAAAACCAAAGCTAAGAAATGATGCTGTGTCCCCATTTGTATTCAGAAGAACGAATTTAGAACGAATCAATTCATAGCAAGAAGATATTCAAATTACATAGAGAAGTGCTTACTCTCTTTGTACTAGATCACAGAAGATTTTAATGCCAGTAATAGTTATAATTTAGTATTCTATATTCATATTAACTTTTCTTTGAGACAATAAGCAGTTCATTCTCTTAGATATGCTCTTTCTAAATGGATTGCTCAAAACAGATTTGAAAGAAAAGCTAATATCTGCAGACAAGCATAAGAAAAGGGCAAATTTTCTGGACTCACAGTGGAGAAGGTCTGCTGCATAAATTGTCTGTGGATTCATGTTTGGTGTTGGCATGCTGTAATAATATGTAGTAGCCTGATCTCTTAATTTTTTTTTAATAGCACAAAATCAGATACATCTAGCTGGTAAAAACACATTTCAAACAACTAATGTCCAGTTTCTATTCTGCCCATTCTTGTGTACATGCTAGCCTTGACCATAAATGTAGGCTTTAAAATTAGTGGCACAAAAATGGCCTATGATTTTGCTGGATTGTCAATGCTTTTAGGAGTATACACTTTCAAACCTGACGATAGCTTTTTCTTATGTATATCTGAATGTGTTATTTTCTTATGGCTAAATTTTTCTAAAATATAAAACATGATGTGACTAACACAAAAATAATCATTATGTAATACACATATTTTGGGGTATCTCCAAACACCTAAAAATAGCTGAACAATTTTGAGGGCCTGTAGAAAATGTGTACTCTGTTTGTGGAAGAAAATGGGAAGATCAGTAAAGTGCCAAAACAATGAAGTTTTGTGTATGTACTGTAGTACGAAGTATCAAAAGACAATTTATTGATGGAATACTGTATATAAAAACAATTATAAATTTTCCTGTGTTTCAAAATTGACAAAACAATAAAGTAAAGCCTTGCTTTCCTGTCAACGGATACTTTTTATGTGATAAGAAATGTGAATGTATCGCATTCTGCATTGAACAATTCATAATGATATATACCATACCTTAAACTTGCGCTGTTGTAATTCTTATGTGGTAAAATTTAGCTTTTTTCATGGTAATTTATATCATTATGTGATTAGTTGTAGTGAAATTCAGAAGAATGTGTGTGTATAAATCCTTTAGGAGAAAGTCCTTATTTTATTTTGAAAATTGAGCATCACTTTTTAACACTTCCATAGTATTTGTTTATTGGTACTAAATATATATATATATTTTAAAAAGCTAATGGAATGCTGTGGAAACATGAGAGTGCATAGACTATATGTCTCCATACAGTCCTGCAGTATCCAACAGCATCTGCAGGTCTTATCTGCAGAAAATGTCTTTGAGCTTCCTTAAAATGCAGCAAGAGTGAGTGGACAACACTGAAACAGCTAAACAAAGTGTTAATGCAGTTTGTTTCTGCACTAGCAGATTAAAACTATAACAGTGTTTTGTAGCATGAGATACTTTTTCAGAAACTGTTTTTTCTAACCTATATTTCCCTTCTCAATTCTCTTTCAGACAGCGGTTCTGTGGATGAAAAGGTTTAAAATTATGTATTTGTGATAGGGATCATGCATTTCGTTGATACGTGTTTGTGACCTAGCTGAGCTGGTTTTTTTTCCTTCATTTTAGTTGTGAAATTTGCATGTTTTTTCCATCTTTTCTCTCTTTTGTTCTCCTTTGAGTGTATTGCATTTTAAGTTGAATAACCCTCACTGTTGTGCTTATTGTAATTGTGACCATAAGGGTCTGCTACTGTCAAACATTGTATCTGAGATTTTTGCCACTAATTATCACCTATGTTGCATACACCATAAGACATGAAGGGCAAGAATATTTGGGAAGTGATAGAAAATATTGCAGGTTCTCCCACTGTATATCATTAAATGTTGAATGTTACTAAAATGTATTCAGAAGCAAGAGTTAAAATAGCTTTGGCCTGGAGCTGACCCTTCTAAACATTTTTTCATAGTAGATGTTAATGTTTGGTACAGTTAAATTTTGTCCAAGACTTATTGAAAGCAACTGAATAACTGTGATTTTTGCTTTTCTTTGAAGGCTCGGATAGTAAGTGGAAGCTCCTTGGATACTTCTAAGCTATATGCAATCCAGGCATTTAGTGGGTGAGTACCATATGAATTTTAGTTATATCAGCAAAATAGTCTCATAATGTAATAGTAATTTTTCTAAGGTCTCTTCTTATAAGAAAATAGGGTTTTTTTTTGTTTGTTTGTTTTTTTAATTCTCAAAAGTCAAAATAAATTAATGAAATAATTCAACTGCAGGGGTCTATTTGAGGACAAAAGTTTTTGCCTCTTTGGTTACGAATCTGTGGATTGATTTTTGTGTCATTTTAGTAAATGGGCTGTAATATAAAAACGTATTCTAATGTTTGAAAATTGAATGGAAAAATGGAAAAAGCTCTTTCAGTGGCTGAAAGAGAAGGAATATGACATGAACTTGCAAGGTTTGATTGTCTCCAGAAATCATAATGAAAAGATTAGAAGAGGGAGAAAAAATATAGAGTGGGGACAAAAGCAAGCTACTTAAAGAGAAGTGGATTTGAGTTATGGCAAATTAATGACTGACTAAGCATAAATTACACCACTCATGTCATAACAAAATCTCTTCATCCTATGTAACCATCAGTCTTGATTCTGTCACATTGTCATTCTTGCTGTTCCCTCAAAGTCTGTGTCATTTGTTTCTTACTTTGGCATCATCAGCATTCCTAATTCAGACATAAATTTTTCTCCTGGGAAATACTATTATTTATTATTGAAATTAAAGCATTTTTTTCTTTGCTATAGGCTAGTCCTTAGTGATCAGTATAGGAAATTCAGTAAGGGCCTTGGTTTTAATCTGATTTTGTGTTACAGAGCAGAATAAGAGATGGGAGTGAATTTACAATTTCTTGACAAAAGTAGCTTTTTCTAGCACAAGAATGCTTTATATGCATGACGAGTTTTATTCATTGCCAAATAACAGAGCCCTGACAATCTCATGTACATTTAATTTTCACAACCTCCAAATGTTATTTTAATAGTATCGTGCTTCTGCTGAGATTTATAGATGCATCTGGAAGGTGCATTTGGGGGGGATCTACCTCGATCTTTATGTTCATGAGAGGAAAGAATTTTAAGATCAAAACTCATAAATCAAAGACACTTGGTGTGAAAATATAGATTCAGATTTACTGAATTCTCCTTGTTTCTTGCGTAGCTGTCCCATGAAAGACTTTCTAACCCAGCATGTGATGTAAAAATAAATTTTCTTCATTTTATTGGCAGGGTTTTTATTTGGACACTACCAGATGCAGATGTGTAGGTTGGGGGACAGTCAGTTATGCATTCCTGCACAATCCTTGTCTATGACATTATACCTGTAGAAACAATCAGGTGAAAAGTAGTAGAGATGATTAACCATGATCCAGTGATGATGTAACATGCTGAAAGATCACAGCTATGTACATATCTGGTTAAAGAATTAAGATAAAGACAAAGATTTTGAAATGTTTATGGTAAGGTACAATCTCATCACCTTCATTAGGGTGTCACAGATGTTTGAGTATTTCGTTCAATCAGTTTCACCTCTCACTGCTCCAGGATGCTTATATTCTTGTTCTGATTAGAAGCTGTGATCCTATGACAATGAGAACCACAGAGATGTATGTGCTCAATCAAAGTCTTCATTCTATTTTTGCAAATGGTATTTTTCTTCTGGAACTTAGTCTCCAACTTATACATTCTCATAAGCTTTATGTAAATTATTTTGGTACCAGGGACACAGTTTAGTGGGCAATTATTGGTAGTAGGTCGGTGCTTGTGTTAGGTGATCTTAGAGGCCTTTTCCAACCTTAATGATTTTATGATTTAAGAGGCCGGGAAATGTGTGCAGCAGTTTCTGTTTTCCATCTCAGTTCATTTCAGAAACTCATAAGAATGTATAGAAAATGAGAATTCTTTGTAAAAGTGATCTATAGCCTGGAATAAAATAGACCTCAGTGTCTATGGGTTCTTCATTGCCTTCTTAAACCTTTGATGGCCTTTTTATAAAGGTTGATATGTCTCAGAACTAGTTAAATAATAATGGAGTTCAGTGATAGTGTTTTCCATATAAAATAACCACAACTTCAAGATGTTTTTTGTTCTGTTAGATTGTGTTATTTTGTTTTAACAATGAAGCAATGGTGAGTACTTGTGTAACTGGAATTTGCAAGGGAAATAGAAGTGTACACCAAAATGAAGAAGAGTAGGCAAGAATCAAGATATTATACATACAGAATTACTCCAGAAAACGCTGCAGGGAGAGGAGTAAGATGTAAGAAAACTAGAGGAGCTCTTTAAAGACTGTGCAATTTTTAGGTAATAATAATTAAAAATATATAAAGAACGGTAAAAAAAAAAATCACACATAAAAACCAACAGAAATTCTATTTGTTCTGCAAATGCATAGGTAAGAATTCTGTTGATCTTCTGTGCAAACTTAGGACCTGTTTGACACATTATCTACGTAGGTCACACTGAAAGTAATGCCTCCTATTTATTTCCATGGAAACTACAACAGGTACAAAGAGAATAATAACACTATTTGATGGAGCAAATTCTCAGCTACAAAACACTATTTTTTTAACAGTCACAACCATTAGTTGATTTGCACAGGTGAGCTGATTGGAGCGCTTTTAATTTCATGGTGTAACAGCTATGCATGCCTGTCAGGAACATGGCTTGTTTTTTACGTTGTCACTACTGCTGAAATGCACTACACACTTCCTCACCATGCTCACATCCACTGTTTCATCTCCATAAACATTCAGCAAGTGTAAATGAATGTCTGTGGGTCCCAATTTTTTCTGCATGAAGGAATTCATTTCCGCTCCTTTGCTTCATTTGCACTTCCACATTATACACCGTTCTGTCAGACTGTGCCCCTCTGCTGTCATCTGCCTCACAGCAACAAAATGTAATGGAATATTGATGGGAAGGTTCAACCTCTGCTGCCGTATCACCAGCATCTGCCTCTAATGTCTTGGGTCAACATAACAAAATAGAAGGCATTATTTTCAGAGCAACTCTTGAATGTCTTCTGTTTAGTGACGTATTTTTTTTTTAAATAAATAAAACATGTTTGGTATTGTAGGGGCACTATATGTCATATTGTGAACAATAGCTCTTCTTTTTTTATAGTTTTTAATAGGCAGTTACTCTTTGTTTTAAACATTGCCCTTGCACTTGCCTTCAGCATAATCTTTACTGGCTAGCGAGCATTTACTTGAAGATGGGTATTTTGTTCCCTCCAGGTGATATACATCTTTGCACTAGCAGACAATAACTTGCATGTTCTTGCATGCTGTCAGTGTTATTTTTTTCACTCAATTCCAGGATCATAGATGGAAATTAGAATTACAGACTGCTTCTCTGGAGTTTCAGTCTTAATGATTTTTTTTCGGGAAAAGTAAATAGCTTTAAAATCCCATAATCTTCTATGCTCCCTATGATTCTAAAAATTATTTCTTAACTAAAATTATAAAATATTAAGCATACGCCCGGTTCTAACAAATGCTGGTTTCCAAGGAAATGAGTTTGCATTCATTTTCACTGTCATTGAAGTTCCTCTCTACCAACAGAATATTTGATCTTTATAATATAAATTGCTGTATCCCAAGTGAATCAAGATATTCAGCTGAATGTCACTTAGAATAGAATTGCTTCATATTATTTTCTGTATGGCTTATGGATATTAAAGTAAAAAAGTGAGAATTTTTATTTCTGAGAACCATTTAGTAAATCTAAGGTGAATCAAAATGTCAATCGAGATAATGTGTGATGTGGTTCCAACCTCCCAATTCTCCCAAAGCTTCTTCTAGACAATTAAATATATCAAGTATACTACAGAGGGTGTCATACAGAGGTACAGTTTCCAATTACAGAGATTCAAGTAGTCAAGTAGCTGATCTCTCTGTTTATATGTTCTGAAAGGAAAATGCATTTGAGTAAATTATCTCTTGAGTAAACCCTCATCCACAAAAAATGATATGTGTTTACATAAACATACATACGTATCATCTGTCATCTTTTTCCACCAGACAGGCTACTTACCAGTTACACAACAGAAGGTATTACGTGTTTCACTACCAGGATATGTATCTGTACAAAATTGCCAGTCTTGGAGAAAAAAATCTAATTTTATTGGAAGATATTACTGTTTTCATCAGAGCCCATCTTAGGTGCTTTGATTATAGCTTTCCAGTCCTTTGTTTATCTGCAATAAAGAAGAAAGAATAATTTCACTTGAATGAACAGCGTGGACCTGATGAAGGCTGGCAGCATCAGACTAAATGGGATATTGTTGTTGCTGCTGTGACTAAGTGAAAAGGATTTATTCTAATGTTTTAAAGTCATTCACGTGACTTACTTTAACCTCTTTCACAATCTTACTGAAAGCTTGTATCTCTGGAGAAAATTTTTCTTCATAACTTGAGTACAGATAGGCATGATCTAATTTATCATAAAATGTCATGTGACACCAAGAATAAGGCAGATTTGATTCTTTCTGAAATCTTCCACTGGAACTGCACTCTCCTTCCATTAAAATGTATTTATGCTTTTCTCTACTCTTCATCCTCTTGTCCCTTGGGTGACATTTTGAACTTCAGAATTCTTCAGCTTCCAGTGTAGTTTAAAAATAATAATAAAGAAAAATAATAATGAATAATCAGTTCTTTATCATTGTGTGTCTGATGGAGATGAAGTGAAGCCAATTGATTGCATAGTATAACAGCTTAACTGATGATTATTTGTGTGTGCGCTGAATGCATTGCTGTGTTCTGAACAATACCTAAGAGAGGAAAAATAGTTCCATACTAAAGACTGTGAAGAAATAGCTCAGGTAGAAGTTATTAATCCACTGCAAGGCCATTGGTAGGAAGGCAGCTAGTTGTCATCCATTCCTTACTACACTGGTGACCAATAATGTGACCTTCTAACACCAAAATATGAGTAAAAACATACAGCTTCAGCCTTTGTTCCCTTATAAGGCAAATAGGTATATTTTCTAATCACCATTGCTACTTTAAAACAAAAACTTAGTTCCTATGATGAACTATTACCTATACTACCAACAATTTAGAGCAGAACTCTTCTGAAAAAACATTATGAATTCTCCTCTGGTTATAGGATTCTCAACAAGATGAATGGCTAACAATTTTGTCAAATATTTGTTAGTGTTGGGGAAATTATTGATCTTTCTTTTCTAAAGACTGCTTGCTAAACTTTAATGCTTAGAAGAATTAAATTTCTTCCTATAGCTGGAAAGTGGTAATTTTAACTGTACACACAGAGCCTGTATGTAGTACTTAAGAATGTAAGCATTTAAGCTCCAGATTTTTATTTTCTTTACCTTTTCATCTCCTACAGATCTGGCCGTGGACTATATGGAATTGATAGCATGCCAGACCTTCGCAGAAAGAAATCTTTCCCCATTGTTCGAGATGTGGTAAGTAACTTCTGATGCCATGAAAGCGTCCGTTCTTTTTTTCTGTTCTCTAGATCTAACTTTTGATTATTGCTGTGTATGGTGCATGTTTGTCTACAACTGATTGTTTTTTGGGAAAAAGTATCTTGAGAGAATGGATAGAGATCAGGAAAGGTCAATGTTGCAGTTGTTATACTAGTTAAGTCTGAGTATCTCATTGAATATTCAGATAATATTTGTGAAATCAGACAACATGCATGTTTTGAAGTAATAAACTAATATTTATGTTGAACTAGCTTACGTGAAGAAGCTGTTCTTGAGTACTTGAGCTATTAACTGGTTGATTTCTTATGATACTGAAAGAGGAAAAATACTTTTAAAAGGTAACATCGGCTTCAATATGAATGTTTTAACGACATGATTTCAGTGCAAGATGGGATATGTTATTTTAGCAGTCACTGTAGGCAATAATAATCTAGGTAAATACATTCCAGAAAGTGGAGAGGGATGGAAGTCACTTTAAGATTTATTTTGACTTCTAGTCTAAACAAGATTAAGTAGTATCCCTCTGCACTGAAGAACTTTAGGTGCCATTCACATTCCTCTTTTTGTTTTTCTGAAGTACAGAGTTCATAATTCCATAAAATAAATATTTAGTCTCTGGCGGCAGTGAGCCCTCAAACCAGTTTCTCATGGTAGGGAAATGAAGGAGAGTCAGCTAAAGTAAATTATTAATATGGTTGTCTTCATCCTTTCCGAAGTTATGGCTTATTTTTTCTCAGTCTCTCAGCCATGAGACATCATACAATCTGCATCACAACAAGAAAGCATAGCAACAGTTTTAGAGTAGAATTCTTTCTGAAATCAATCAAAAGTTGAAATTTGTGGCATAGTAGAGCCTGTAGTCATTGAAACCATCTTTCTGACAGTAGTTACTCTACTGCAAGTTATGTTACACAAATGTAATCTACAGTTCCATTGTAATAAATTTATAAGTAATATAAAGCACTTTGCTTTATTTTTAATTATTGGAACTGTTTACAGATAAATTTTTCTCATTATAAGCTCAGGTATCAGAATCGTAATTATCCTTGTCTTTGAAAAACATAATAACATCAAAATGGAATTAAAAGATGACATTGTGTAAAGATGGAATAAAACTTGCATTTGATTATTCTAATATAATCAAAAGTATTGTTTACTGTTTTGGTGTCCAGTCATTCAAAGATAATTACTGCTGAAGAAATTCCATCTTATAATTCTGGCTGAAAGATTTGTAAAACTGCAATTTATTCTGGAATTTAATAATTGTGAATGTGTAATTTGTCTCTTAACAGTATGTTATCTAGCTATATGTAATTTTAAAACAGCAACTTGTAGTACATCTCTGTTCTGCTGCTGTAAATCTAAAATAAGTTTACCAAGTTATGAGAAACTTATTTCAGATCTAGGGTGAAATATTGAGATGCTATTTATATTTGAAAATACGTGCACTACAAGCAATCTCCTTTGAGCTTTGAGATTTCATTACCTTGATTTGAAAATAACTCATTTAATTTAGTAAATTAATTCTTGAGTCTTTCTAGGATCTGATACACTGTAAATGGTCTTTTTCATGTTTACTTATATGACTATTTCAGAGACATAAATATAATACTACTTGAAATGAGTGCTAGTCTCTTTTGACAGTGAATGGAATAGATATCAGTTAGTATTTTATAATAAATCAGACAAGTTATTAACATTCTCTAATTTCTTTCCTATTATGTCTGGATTTTTCAGGCTATGGTAAGTGCTTTTATATTGATAAATATTCTAACATATTCAAAATAGGTCTCAGAAATTTCATGCATGTCCTGCCTTATGCTGCAAAATAGAGAACTTATTTTATGATCAAACATTTAATCACAAGTGAAATTATGGCTTATGTAGATGTCTTGTCCTCTACATCATATATGCTAAAATTAGTAGAAAAAGTTCACATTTATCTATGCTATCCAAATATCCTTTCTGATAATGTAAGAAGATTGTTTAGAAACCAGTCGTGTCCTTCTGGAATTGAACGACCTTATTGAATAGCTAGAGGTTAGAAGTGTTCCCTAATTTGTAATACTCTTGTTTCAATCAATTGGATTATTTGTTCTCTCTTGTAAAATATATATTTCCCACCAGAGATAAAGACATTTGGGTATTATGGTTTAATTTAGTCTGACAACTAATTAATGGCACATGGAAATATTTTCTCTTTCCATTGACTTCTGTGTCTGTAAAGGTCCCTCCTTTTTCTCCTATTCCCTTTGCACTTCCTGTTCCTCTGCATAGTTGCCACATTCTCAGCATGTTATCTACATTTTCAAAACGCTGTACAATTTCTTAAGAAGATATCTTTAACTCCTTTTGTTTCCATAACTTCACATTTTGATAAATCCAGTTTTCATTTAAAATGAACACTAAGAAAGGTAAAGACCTAGCAGCCTACTGAAGAACCTATTCCAAATGAGATACAGAGTGGAAAATGACTTGCACTTAGACTTATGGCTACGTAAATTCCTGATATTGCTGGGTTATGTTTTACCAAGTTATAACTGCTTGTCTGGAATTATCAGTATTTCTTAAATATTAATAAAATAATTTTGTGACAGTTCTCTAATATTGTTAATTTACACGGTCAGTGATGTTCTTTTGTGCCTTGTAATGATTTGAAAACATTTTTTAAAAAAATGATAACAACAGCAGCCTCACTAGCAGAGATTAAAAGTTCATAGTTAATGATGACAATGTAGGGGTGGTCTTCTGGCCAGTCATGAACAAGGTTAGCTAGCCTTGTTAGTCTTTGCTTCTGTCAATGTAAGGGGGGTAAGTAGTTTAGAACAGTACCTTTCCCCCCCCTTCCCAAAAAACCATACATACGCCAGCACCGTGTCTGCCTTTCCAAATAATGGAATCTAGATCTTTAGAGAAATGAATTACCTCTACTTGCTGAAACAGAAATAGTTATGAAATAGTGCAGCTTTTAATGTTGAAAATGGAGATTTGTGACACTCTCCTCCACTGAATAGCTTTTGTATTATGTTAAAAAAAATAAAAATAGAAGCAGTATTTGTAAAGCATTATCAAATATTTTGTTGTAAACATGTTGATTCTTTTTGGTGCAAATGATCAATAGATTCTGTTGAAGAAAAAGCTTGTGGAGGAAAAGATGAGCAGCAAAATTGAAATCAATTTTAAGAAAAAAAAAATGAGTTCTACGTGGCACAGCCTACATTTGTGAATAGCTGAAGAATGTTAGCTTGCCTTCTTCTTCCTCCCTGTTGCTTTGGCTTCTCAAAACGCAGCTTGCTTCTATTTTGTCAAGACAGGTGGCTCTTTTTTCACCCACACAATTTTCATTTAACACTTAATTGTAGCTTGAGTCTAATCCTCTTGTGCTTACAGTTA
Organism: Gallus gallus; assembly: GCF_016699485.2. Classification (NCBI taxonomy): domain Eukaryota; kingdom Metazoa; phylum Chordata; class Aves; order Galliformes; family Phasianidae; genus Gallus; species Gallus gallus. Next base: position 8,255,922 of record NC_052541.1, on the reverse strand, counting down.
CATTTTTCATTGAATTCAGTAGGATGATTTCTAGTTATATTAATTCATTTATTTAATCTGTTAAGGCATATTTAGAGGTAATACATAAGAGTGTAGTTACAAGTTTTTAGGAGGCGTAAAATTCATGAGCACAAAGGGGAGCATAAGTTATTTTGAATTCTATAGCAGGGATTTTTAAGAATGTGAAAATTAAATAGATAATGTTCTCGCTTATAACTACCTTACTGTTTTTGGTTATTTGATTGTTGGGTTTTTACCTTTATATATTTCTGGCAATATTCTCATGATGAATTAGTATCTACATAGAGAATTTTTACTCTGTTAGGCTAAATTATCATGTAATGGTAGATATGAGACATGGTATCTGAACACCAGTTTGGTGGGGTAAGCAACTGTAAACTGCTGGACCAGCGTTATCTCCTGTCAAAGGAAAATAGTTTTTCTCACCCTGTTCTTCTCATATTCCGGCAATTTGGACCTCTTCCTTGGAGGTTTGAAATGACTAGGTACAGGAACCTTTCATCCTTGCTTGTATTTGGGGCAGGGAATATGGTCAATTTATTTTATTTTATTTTTATTTTTTGTGCATTCAGCATCTGTCACCTTATTTATTTCCCATAAATGAATCTGGCAACATCTTTCCATCCCTCTTGGAAAATAGTCTCTCCTTGTTTCATCCCATCCTGAAGAAAAGACACGCAGCTATCTCAGTTTTGTACTTTTAGCTGTTGATTTATTACCATCTAAAGCATTTGAGAACAGAAACATTTTGTGTGCCTTCTCTTGAAGATGTATTTCATTCTGACAGAGGTGCATAAATAGAAACAATCCCTTTTTAATCCATAATGACTGTTAACTTTTCTGCTTTCTCACAAATTCCCTATCTCCTGTTACGTCCCAGCATTACAAAATTCGTTAAGAACAGCCTAGTTATCCATTAGTGTATAGGACACTGTACTGTGATTTTAGGCACATTTCTGATTAAAGAGAAAAACCATAAGCTTCATGATTCTAGGCACAGCTCTTGGAGATTGAGACCTCGCAGAGATGTGGAAGGATCAGAATTACTTCCCTAATTTGATTTTCTCTTACAGGAAAACAGCGTGTAACTTGCTGTGTTGTTGGCTCACATGCATTAACAGATAGATTGCTGAGAACACAATGTTGTATCATTCACTACTCTATGTTCAAGATTATTGTTCTTATGCCTCTTGTACTCCTTCCCTGATATGTAGTCCACGTTGTGCTATAGCCTTGAATGGCTATCACTGTGTTTTTAGAACTAAAAGGATCAGATCACTTTCTGGGAGTAAGGGATACAAATATTAGAGATAAAAACTATAAAAGCAATATACTTCAGGGAATTAAATATAAATGGCTACTTTCCAAGGCAGTGAGAAGAAACATACTTCAAGAGGGTTGAGGAGATGGTTATCTTTAAGATTAGTCATTATTTTTAACCCAGAATTCTACTCATTATGAAATTTTTCTATTCCTCTTGATGATCCAGTTTTCTTGCCATTTGTCACTTTAATATGTAGGTACTGTAGAGTTTGGTTTTGTCGCAGAAAGTTTCAAAAAACAAGGCGTGGATTTTCTCTCCTGTAATTTTTTCAATCTTGCTGGCCCAAACTGTTGAGATTTGCCATATTTGCAGAAGTAAAATCAAGAGATGCTCATGGAGATACAAGCAGAATTCTTTAGTTCTTAAGAATGGTCTGGTAGCAATTTAATGTCATAGATTTAGTTAACCCATTGAGAGCTTAAAAGAAAAAAAGGGTTCTTTGCATACCATATTAATATGGTATAATAGGACAACAAGGTTATAATCCTTGTACCAGAAATGAACTGGCAGATGTTAATATGCTTGTCTTGTGATCAAGAGAATAGAGACAGAGCCTTTTTTCTTCCTAGAATAACCAGATTGTTCCTTCAGATACCTATTCATAGCACTGAATGAATCTTAAGTGCCTTTGAGGAAAAAATTTTTAGGTTTCATTAAGACTTTTTTTATTTAAGGCAGGTAGAAATTTATACATATATATGCTGTGAAAAAGAAGTGCTGACTGAATTACAAGATATTATCTGGACTGACAACCTGAAGTGTAGGACTTGCAAAATGATCTCCCATGTTGCTGCAAGTACAGACAGTTTCCAAATTAGGGCAGGATGCCTATCTTTTTACCACATTGACTTGATTGGTAAAGCAGAAAAACAGTGACAGCCTGTGATTAAGAAAAAAAAAAAACCTGAGTCACGAACCCTGTATAACAGGTTTTATATTAGAAATGGCAGCTCAGCTAGGCATTGCTGAAAGAAACAGTGATGATGATGGAAAGCACACTTCCAGTATTTCCACTACTCAAAACTCAGAAGTTGTGCACTACAAACATTAGCTAAAAGTTTCTGTTACTCCTGCAGTTATGTTTAAGTATGATTAGTTTAGCGTAATCTAATCTGCCTGCTTTTCATTAGATTCCAAGGCTTATGTTATAGTATAATTTTTAACTGTTTTCATTTGCTTTATACAGACACTTGCAGCTCGAAAATCTGGTATTTCTATGGCCATGCTCATCCGGACATCCATAAACAATGAGGAAATGGTAAGTGCTTTCAGTGGCAGGGTTTAATTTATTTAAATAATCGAGGTGTTTTTGTTCAAAGCTTCTTAGTAATTATTTCATCCTTAAAGAGGGTAAAACTGCGTGCATAAGCATTTCCTTTATTGTTCATGAACTTTCAGGGACCTTAATGACACAAATCTGCACCATCGGAGTTTCAGATTGAACGTTAGGAAAAAGTTACTTCCTGTGAAGGTAGTCAAACACTGGAGCAAGATTTTGAGAGAGGTGGTTGATACACCACGCCTGTCAGTGTTCAAGAGTCATTTGAATAATGCACTCAATAACATGCTTTAAAGTTTAGGTAGCCCTAAAGAGATCAGGAAGTTGGACTAGATAATCTTTAAAGGTTCTTTACAACTGAACTTTTCTATTCTACTTACTATGTGATCCATTGTGACAGAACTTGATTGTCATTGTCTTCTGCAAGTGCACCCACGTGCTGTGCTATCTGAATTTCCCTCTCTCTAACTGCAGTTCAAAATAGTTCACATTACTTCGAAATTTTGATCCTCAAAACTGAAGCTAAATGCAAAGAATTGCATGAAAAATTCAGGACGTTAAATGGTGAGGCTATAAAATTTGGTGTCTCTATTTGAAAAGTAACACGAGGAAAGAAATGTAATTAGCTGTTCATTAAGACTGTTTGTCTATTACTAATGTTAGTACCATTAGAAAATATATATTGCTGTGGTTAGAGGTACTTCTCTGAAAAGATAAGTTAGGCTTTAAGTTTGGCTTAAAGGCAAGCCAAAAAGACAAATAGAACATTAAGAATTGATAGAAATGAACAGGTATCCCAGGATTCTTTATGCTGCTGCATGGTTTCATTGCATAGCTCAGAAAATAATGCTAAGAATCGCAAAAAGTATAATCAAGGCATAAAAAAAATGCAGATATAATCATGTGCAAGAAAAGAATAAGCAAATGAGATCTGTTCTACATGGAGAGGAGAAGGCTAAGAGAAGATCTGTGCAATTCTGAATGATACAGAGAAAATACACATGTAACAGTTATTCATTATTTCTCTTAACATAAAAATTTGTAGGTGTAAAACAGAAAAAGAAAGTTATCCCTAAATAACATGTTGCTTTTGCATTGCCACAGAATTAGCAGGAAGCATGGAGTAGAAAAACTTCTGAAATAAAAACCTTACAGTGAGAATGAAATATGGGGATTTCTATGTTGCCTTCTGCTAAGAAGTCTGGGAAAACAGTTTATTGTATTTACAACTTCAGCTCTTTGACCCAGACTTGTTTTTGAATGTCATTATAAACCCAATCCTGCAATCTGCCCCACAGTGATGGCTGAATTACTTCCAAGGTTTGCTTCTGCTGACTTGCACCACGACAGTCAGAAATGACTGCGCAAATAACCTCTGTTTCACAGAATAGTTATTTGGGGAAACTCTAAAGTTTTGGGTGTCCAATTGCACCATCCTTTTTACCTGCCTGCTTTTAACATCTAAAGACATCACTCCATAAGTAAGAGTGAGACGACTCTGCAATGTTTCTGTGCAGGCTTTTTTCAGTCAGGTGACAGACATTCTTTGATTTTTGTTAACATAATTCCTATCAATAACAAATGTGATCCTAGATGAAGAAAATTTTACTTCATACAAGAACTTACCAGGATAGCCTTTTGAAGAAAGTCACGTTCTCATAGCTAGTAAAAACCTGAGTGTTGTTGTTATCCATTTTTCACTTTGCTTCCATTTTATAGAAGAGAATTATTATGAACAAATCAAGACAGATGATGTCTAGTTTGGGTGATTTTTGATTGTGATGCCAGCAAATTTATATGGCTGAGCTCATCATGTTTAAAAAAAAAAAAAAAAAAAAAAAAGTGTTACTAATTTGAAGGAACAGAGGCTTCTTTTGTGTCCCTCAAAATCCTTATGCACATAGAATCTTCTAGAACGTGCTCTACACCGAAAAAAATGAAGTGCTGAAATTTTCTTCTATTGCTGTTAAGGTCCATAGAAGAATGGAAAAGCAGACTGAAACCCACAGCGCGAGTGCATGCACATCCATCAGTCCTCCCTGATTTGTTGTGAAACTTTTATGCTTATATGGTAATCATAAAGGAACAGTTTGCTGATGCTCAGGGATGGATTGATGAGAGAGGAAGCAGCTGTTGTTTGAAATGATTTTTCAGTAGAAACAGTATTTATTTTGTTCTGTATTCTTAAAATAGCAAGAAAGGTTGATAGAGCAAACAACTGTGGAATCTTAAGAAGCAGCGTGGAGCAGAGGGAAAATTCTAGAGAACAGACTTATGTCAAGGAATCAGCACAAAATAAAACTTTTTCCAGCCATGTTGTAGCTGACACAAAAATACCTGAGTTCAGTGGTAAACCCTAAAATATTTCATATGTTTTACTAAATAATGTCTACTAAGCAAGCAGATATAATTCAGAAATATTACCAGTTTTTTGTAATAAGTTCACGTTCAACTACTTACATACATGTCTACCCTCATGCAAAAACACATTCAGATGCTAGAGGACTGAAAGTGTAAACTAATGGAGCTAGTATAAATTGCAAGCAAATGCCGAAAGAGTAATACAGACATACTTGTAGATTCTGAATTAAGATGTACTGTTCAGGAGAAAAAAAGAAAAAACAACAACAAATCTCAGGGGACAGCTCAGTGCATAGATTTCTCCACTGTTTATTATTGTCAATCAGGAAAAACTAATGTACTCTGATCAAGGAGAAACTGAAAGGGAAAAATATGCTGAATTTGTCTTTATGCTATTATGCTCTTTTAATCTCAGACTGAGCCATACCACGTGAAAAATTGTTTTAGAAGTAGGTATTTCTTAAGAAATCTTTAAACAAAAGCAATAGTGGAGAATGGAGAGGCAGACCACAAATATAATTTAGAAACATAAATGTTTGTTTAAGGAGGAAAATATAAACTGTTACCTCAGGGAAGAGGTGAATAAGAGAAATCAGTCTTATGCTATCCCTCTCTAAACATACTGAGGTGCTTGTTCTACAGTAGATATAATGGTACGGATAAAAGCGGCTTCAACATTTAAAACAGGTGAAAAGTAATATTTTTCTGCTTAGTCTGCAAATAGGCAGCAGAACTCAGTGCCCTAAGGTACCATCAACACAAAGTAGAGCAAGATACAGAAACAAAAAGAGCAGATACTTTCAGGGAGAAAACGACTCTTCAGATAATGTCCACAAAACCACATGAAGCAGCATCCACTGTTGAACTTTAAGGAGGAAAGGAGGAGGAGGAAAGCACCCTTCGGGCAAGTTTTCCTTCTGATTGTGGCTTTTCTGTTTTTGTTTTGTTTTGTTTTACTTTTCAACTTTTTTTCTAGAGGGAATTTTAGTGGCTCTAATGGAAACAGGTTGTTTGGCTGGTTAAAATCATTATCAACGTGCCTTCAGTATGGGAATTATTGGAACTAAAGTTTTTTGGTTGTTTGTTTTTTTAATTTTAAAAAGATCCAATGTCACTTACTTCAAATATTAATATATGAGGATAAATACTGAGCTTTGCCACCCGACACCACTATCCTTCTAACGTAACATATTAGTGAGTGTGTCACTCGTGACACAGTGAGTTTATGTGTTTTCAAGCACTGATCCAAAGGCCTTTTAAGCACTGTCAAAGTATTAACTTCAATGAAACTGAAGCGTATGTATTCTGTTCAGCATCCATTTAATTACTTTGCTGAGCAAAGAGATGGAGCAGCAAGTTTGTGAAAATAATATGTTGGGTGACACTGATAAATCATCTGAAGTAAAATATAACAAAAATAAACATCACTTGGAAGGATAAGCAGATACATAGAGAATCCTCCTAAATGTTAACTGTGCTGTTACCATGCTTAGGGTTCAGTGAATGCACATGGTAGATACTTTAAAATAGAACAGAGTATTAGGAGAGAATTTTCCTTTGCAGATGTGCTTTGTTTTATGAACAATACATCAGTTAGAAAGGGAAATATCATGTTCAGCAGCAAAACTCGTATAAAGATTGAGTCTTTCAGGTGAAAACATCATTTACCTTCAGATGTTTATTTTGAGGCCAGTTGAGCTGTTGAGCTGTGCTGTTTCATTACCTGCTGCCCTTTCAGAAACAGATGAAAGTTGCTTGCAGAATTCCAAAATGATTTATATTTTATGAAAAAAATCAGTGAAGTTATTAGGGTGAAAGCGTAAGATTATTTCTGATACTACCAGAGTTCAGGATGGTAGGAGTGATCTACACATAAATCTTCAAAGACCTGATGGCTTCTGGTTTGTAAGAAACACAGTTCCTCAGCAAGTGGCATAAATTTGGGTCATTCTTCAAGTTTTCTGTTTGGTCTCCACAGCCTCCATGGGAGATGGGGGTGGATATATGTACAAAGAATAAGTTAGGTGGTTGTGGCTACCTCAGTCCCTGACAAGGTGTTCTAAACTGAACCAAAGCAGACTTTGCTTGCTTTCTGAGGAGTTACTAGATGGCTAGTGTTTTAGGAAAGGCTCAAGTTAGAACGCAACTTTTGGTCATTCCTGCTATATTTTCATCTCTTCCTTGTTTTACAGTGTTCTCAGGTGCTAGGATCAATGAAATGTCTGACGTCACAGGGTATGAGCTGTTATTAGAACATAACTAGCAATGTCAGTCAGAGCTTTTGCAGCCTAAGCCATTTGTTTTTATTACTTCTAGTGCTTGAACCTATGAAGTTATTGATTTATGATTGCAAGGCAGTAAATTCATTGTTTCGTGGCCATGAATGTGCAATATTATGCAGATATATTTTCATGTTTATAAGTTATTTTTAGTACATTATCCCACATTTGAGGGGAGATGCAGCCACATAGACAGAAGAATTAAGTGCAAGAACATGTCAACATGCTATTAGAGAGAATAATATCTTGTACTTGAAATGCACTTCCCACAGCTGAGGAAATGTTAAAATTGAGTGTTAACAAGCACTTAACAGAGTATAATCGATTGAAAACAACTGTGGCCACAGCAATTCTTGTGGAAGAAATACACAGTTCACAGAATAATTGTTGCACTTCATTGGCTCTAGCTTAAATTCTTTTTTCTGTTTCGCTAGCTCCACAGTAAAGCTATTTGTTGTTTCTTAAGCTCAAGCTTTTGAATATGTTCATTCCTCTGAACTGGTGTTCTAATCTAGCCTTGCTTCTTTTGTATGTATTATCAGAACCGTAGAAGTAGAGATAACGCACACTGACAAATAGTACACATTCCAAAGTGTTTTCCCCCACTTTGCTACAGCCATGCAGCCAGTATACGGCTGCCTTGGATTATATCTGCACAAAGTGAAGTGATGGCAGAATGGATTTTCTGAAATATCTTGTGCAGCCTCTTTTCTTAAAAGAAACAATTTATTCACTGATAAGGGAACAGGTCTAGAGCTTCTAATACATTTGTAGCAGTCACCTGTACATTTAATGAAAAGAAGAACCAGTCATATTTGTGTGTGGAGTCCAATTTCTGCCTACGTACTGCTGACTTCTTCTCATCTTCAATAAATAAACTGGATTTGGGAAAAAAAAAAAAAAAAAAAAAAAAGAGGATCCGTGTGGCTGAAAACAAACCTTGAACAAGTAAATCAGACCACTGTTTCTCAGGGACTAATTTTTTTTTTTTTTTTTTTTTGTCAGTTTTCAGCTCATTAAGCACTATGGAGCTGGTTTAGATTGTTTGTAATACTAATCAGTGAATAGCTGACTGTTCTCCTGCTAGAACTGAACATGGCTGCTAAGCCAAAAAAGAAGTCCAAAAAATGGCTGTATATTTTTAAGAGGATGAACCATTCTAGTTTATTAGGTAAAAAGAGTTTTGGGTCCCAAAAATGAGGCAGTCAGAATGCTACTATGAGAATACAAAGTAATAATAATAATAATGGAACTATAAAATTAGCCTGCTTTTATTTGATAAAGTTATTGTACAGACAGTACATAATCAAGGTATATAATCATGGTATATTCTGTGCAGTATGTCTAAGTCCCCTGGGAAGTATTTAAGTGTTGAGAAATAATGTTAGATAACTAAAAGTCATAATGGAATGTAATGCTACTGAATTTTTGAGCTGCTGCATCAAAGCATAAAATACTGATAGGACTGGTAATAAAATAATTGACCAAACTTTTTCCAACTTAACTCTCCCATTTCTGTAATCAGTCAAAATGTAACCTAGGCTTCCTTTGTCTTCAAAGTGAAAGACAATGAGAAAATTAGTATTTCAGAGATTAGTTCATACTTCTATGGATATGACATTGTAAATGTAATAACAGATACTTAATAACATACAATTTAACTTCAGTTCACTTGCATAAAGCAGTACTTCAGCTCAAGTCCTGATATATTTTTCTCACTCAACAGAAAATACATGTTTTCAAGAAGACATTGCAGGCTTTGATCTACCCAATATCATCAACTACGCCTCATAACTTTGAAGTTTGGACAGCAACAACTCCTACATATTGTTATGAATGTGAAGGTCTACTTTGGGGCATAGCCAGGCAAGGAATGAGATGCACAGAATGTGGTGTTAAATGTCACGAAAAGTGCCAAGACCTCCTAAATGCTGACTGTTTGCAGAGTGAGTATTTTGTGGACAGCTCACACTTCGCAGTATTGACACTGTTATTTCATCTGTATGATCAGATATTTCTTGAAGTGAAGGGCCAAATCATCAGATACTAGTGAAGGCAGGTTGATTTTCAGTGGCTTAGGATCTAGCCAGAAACTGTGAATGCTATTTTTTGTCCTTGGAATGTATTGAACATTGCTGGTCAGGTACAAAATGATGTTTTGTAGCATCAGTATATTATCTACTTTGCATTGCAAATGGCACCATAAAGTGGAAACATAAAGGAAACACTAGTAATATTCATTGTAGTCATAGTAACATACTTTCAGTAATCAAAACACAAAAGTAGAGCAAATCAGATCTTTTCCTTCAAAATACCAAACCACATATGTGTAAGGGAAAAACAGTAAGACCTCCTTAGAGACTAGAATTAAGATGAAGTAGCCCCCTTTTAAAAATCTTTTTCTCCTGTCTCTACAGACTGGAAAACTATAAGCAAGTCAATAAGATTTGAGTGTAATACCTTTTGTATTTCTGTGTTCACTTGACCTCCAATTTGGTCATATTTTACCCTGTATTTTTCAAGGTATATTTCAAGGATCTGACTCTAAGTATTCATATTGCTGCACATCTGTGGAGGGGCTAAGATGTTATCACTCAAAACTGGAAATCCTTTTCTTGGACATGGGGCAACACCTTCAGTTTGTATTATATTATAAGCATGCATATATATATGTATATATAGTATACCCTATACTACGTATATACTATATGTTTATAATATTATATTCAGTTAGTATACCACAAACCTGAAGTTGGCATGAGATGCATCCATCTCTGTAATAGCTAAAGCTTGGCTAAGAACATTGTGTAAAATTAGTAAAATTTTCTTTTTTCTTTTTTCTTTTTTTTTTTGAACATTTCACTTCTTCAAATGAAACCTCACCCCAATTTTTTCCCAGCTCCCTATTGCCAGCACCAAAAGTGGAAGAAATACTTCAAAAAGTATTTAGACTTTTTACAAATATGTTAGATTGAGAGATAGTCTACAAAAATTAAAACAAATTGATAGACATTTGTGGTAATAAGTCTGGAAAGAGTGAACAATTTAGTTTTATGAGAGTAAACCTCTAGAAGACAAACTGCAGACAAAAAAAAAATTTGGCACACCTAAAGGGTCCTGGCCTTCACATCAGTACACAATAGGTTTTGAGCATCCTGTCACTGTGGATGCTTTGAGCACAGTCATCATTTTGGATATCCCATAATCACCAGGACATATTGGCCCCTAAAATTGTGGAGTTTTTTGGTTCAGGGGCTTTTTTTTTGTCTGGTTAATTGGTTCTTTTTTTCATTTGTTGTTTTGTTGGTTTTTTTTTTTTTATGTGTAGTGACTGGTAGCATACACCATAGAAACAAATTACCATCTGAAGATGTTTAAAATCAATACCTAGCTTGTTTTAAATTAGGTTTAAAAAAATCAGTTCTATGTTCGTTAGAATTCTCTTATTCAACAAGATGCTCCTTTCTAGCAGTAGCTGCAATATTAAATCAGAATTGATTTTAATCTTGCTGTGTTTTTATTAGTCCCTAAGGTGGAAGGGACTTGTTACCTTACTGTGCAATGTAAGTTATATTGTCTTAATTAGTCTGATCAATACTGCACAAGATAAAGATGTTGATAGCTGTCAGCAACATAGGATATAAAAGCAGTTGCATTAAATGATTTAGTAAAAATAGAAAGCTATGCTGACTTTTTTTTTTGTTACTAAAACTTAAAAGTTGCATTTTGAAGCACATTCCAATTTTATATATACTGTCTCTAAAATCAGTAAGATTTTCTATGGGAATACACAGTTGCCATTCAGAACGTGTCCATGGTTCATGATGTTATATCCATACTTTCTAAAGGACAGGAAGATAAGATAGATAATGTTGATTTTCATCTTTCATCTTTCAGGAATGACTTATCACAGTTTCCAAATCAGCCCAGTGATCATCTGTTGACATAAAATTACTAGATAGTTCTCCATCTGTTATTTAATTTCATGGTAGTATTTAATTCATTTTGTATTAATTCATAATTTTTCAGTGTCCTTAATCTCCTCGTGCCTTACAAGAGGCTGGGGATAGTTCATTTGTTTAATCTGGAGAAAAATACTGCATTTGTTTAGTCCTGAGAAAGGGAAACAGAGAGGGATGTGCTGGTCTCTTTTCCCTGGAAACCCATAACAGTGCATGTGGGAATGTCACAAAGCTGCAGCAGAGGAGGTTAAGTCTGGCTATAAGGAAGCACTTATCTATTGTGGGAATGGTGAAACTGTGGAACAGGTTTCCTAGTGATGTGGTTGAAATTCCTGTCAGCATTCAAGAGGCATTTGGATAATGCCTCCAATAATGATTAGCCCTGAAGTGGTCAGGTAGTTGGACTGCATGATCTTTGAAGGTCACTTCCAACTAAACTATTCTATTCTCACTTGAACATCTATTTTTTCCACTCAAGTGAATTAGATCAAGAGATTTCTAAGATTTCTTGAGATTTACCAGCTATAGAAAACACTTTGACAGCCTTTTGGTTGTTTGATATCATAAGTATCTGGAATATCATCCCATGTTTTTTTTTTTCAATCTTATGAATTTATGCCGTTCTCCTTTACTATATATATCCCTTTTAGCACATCAGAGGACACTACACAAAAAAAAAAGAAAAAAAGAAAAAAAGAGAGAGAGAGAAATGATACTTCAGACACAATGAAAACAATAAAGAAAGCAAATTATAAGACTGCAGTTATTTAAGATTTTGCTGAGATTATATGCTGAAAGATGATCTGTATTGATAGAAATACGTTGATAGATGTATTGATAGTTGATTTGGTACTCATTGCAAACTGTGAGAATCTCAACAAAGGCCATCAAAAAAAGCAAAATTATATTTGTTGGTATTGTAGGAAATGAACTGAGATCTTCGAGATTGAGCAAAGCATTGAAATATTCTAATTGCAGAGCAAGTTGTTTAACATATCTTTGTCATAATTTGACTATCCATTCAAAAGGAGCCATAATCCTTTGTACCTCTCAGAAGCTGTGTTTAGAATGCTAACTAGATAATGCATTTACAACCTTTTTGAAAAGTGCTTGATGCTAATAGCGATAGTGATGATGATTATGATGCTCACTGCCATATGCCCTGGAATAGCATCTAAAAACATGAGCTATTCAGTAATGCTTTGGTCAAATGGCAATTTTGATTATAAAATATTTATTATTCTTGTATCTGGCCTTAGATTTCCATCAAGAATTGGAATAGCCAGCTTAGCATGGTGGGGGTTTCAGCTTATGTTTCATTTGTTTTGTTTGTAATACTATTCTGGCCACACGTCTGAGTTTTTCCTCATACCCACCTGCAAGATAAGAAGTATTGACCCTTTTTTTCAAGAGCACAGAAGTTACTCCAATACAATATGTATTGCAGAGACATTGATTGGGAGCACTTAATCTGACAGACAAGTGATACTTTACAAGGAGAACTTTGTTTTGGTTTTAAAGTGACTCAGATAGGGGTTATAATTTCTAAACAGAAATCTCTCCGGAAATCTCCTGGGAAGAATAATGAATTAAACCCATAACAACATGGTCTCCTTGTACAACACTGAAATACTGTTATACAACAGGAAAATCTGAAGTGGTTGGTCTGGGACTTCAAAACCAGCAAATTGCTTGACTCTTTTTATTTCATTTCCAGAATTATTTTATAGATTAAACCTGACATACCACCACAGGTTAATATACTCTAAAAGTTATTCTCATTTGGATAATATACTTTGATATCTTCGATCATCCTCATATATTTACTGAAATTACTAATAACATAAATGTTACTGAGAAAATGTATCTGTCTGTTCTGTACTTGTGATATATTATTTGGCTGAGTGGTCACTCAAGAAGTGTTTTCCAAAAGACCGTGAATTCTGATAGCACACAAGCACAGGTGTTGTGTTGACTTGGTTCTAATATAAAAATTTAGTGCTTGCCATTAAGTTTTGTTCCTGTGTTTTTGACATTTAGTAGTGCTGTGAAAGCAACATGTGCTGTTCCATTATACTCCAGACAAGATGTGGATAATTACCAGTGTATCAACACATAACAAGCAAGTGTTGTTCTGTCTTAAAACTGACAGTTCCATCATGTAGTTTCTATGTATATGACACACGCCTTTGCAGCAAAGCAATACATGTCCTTGTTGCAAATATATATTGATTTTAGTTAGAAGATTCTCTGCTTTCTTCCGCCCTGGTGTTTTTATCTATTAATACATCTGTATCTTTCTACTTCGTAGTAGGAAGGAGACTACAAATCTGTCCCTTGAATTCTACCCTTGGCCTGCAGCTGTTAAGAGCAGGGTAATGGAGATTCACATAATTCTTAGTATGCAAAACTAGACTTCATAAGATTCGCTAACCCCATCTCATTCTTTCCAGATTCTCATTTTTCTATTAGACATAGTATTCCTTCCCTGGATGGTCCCAGTGCTGAAACTCTTGGAAAAGCATTCCCTTTAATCTATTCAGCAGAAACCTGAAGGTCACGTTTACTTTATGAGAGACTGGGCATGGAAGGTTAGCTTCAATAGCCGCCAGGATTTCCTCAATTAGCATAGAGCTTTGTGAAACACTCCTTTGCTCACTGATGGTGTTTAAAAAAGGAGGGAAACAATGTATTGCACTCTGATCTGGAGTGAGGATGTCAAGTCACTGCTACTGAACTGTTTTGGCAGTTAGGGTAGTCTCAAACTAATCTAAATGCTACAGTTCAATGGATTCTGAATGCCTTAGTTAAAAGGATTTATATGATAATTACAATATCTATGTATATGCATATATATGAAGTCTGTTCAAGGAAGGAATGAAAAACTTTCTATGAGCGTAGGCAGAGTCAGCAAATGAGATGTATTTGGAAGTGGTCAAATAAGCATCTGAGTGTGCTATAGCTGGTTGTTTTTTTTTTTTTTTTCTATTGTTCATTAGATTTCCACTGTTGGAGAGCATAGTAGGAGTCCAGATTAATCTTCTTACTGTCAAACTAAAATTCTCTGAAAAATAAAGTGGAAACATTAGCAGTTTTAAATATTATTTTTGCTATTAATATTTTTGTCATAATGGAATAAGTATGTTTCCTGTGTCATCCTGTTCTAAAAGGAGAAAGGAATGAAAATATTGCATTGTGCTGACTTAGAGAAAAATTACATGCAATTTGAAGAAGTAATTTTAAATACATTATGGTATTTTAGTTAATAAGAAAGGCAAGATCAGAGCAAATAGACCCCGATACTGAACACTTCTGTACACGTTTCTGTAAGAATCAGCATGCCTAACCATATAAGAAGTGTTAGATATTCTGATGTTTTCACGGTACTGATCAGTACTAAATAGTACTGGTTCTATAAATATTTCTGCATATAACGTGTAACTAAATGAAGGTGTATATTAACTTGTCATGTTAAGCTTAGGCAATTGTTAATTTTTAGATATTTCGAAGAATAATTGTAAGTAGCTTGGTATTGCCCATATGAAACATATACCTGCTTTGAATGCTGCAGGACCAAAAAAAAAAAGTTGGCTAAAGACTCCAAATGGGAGAAAGAACTGAGAGCAGTATTTTAAGGAATGTGTTGACCTTTTCTCTCCTTTTAGGAGCTGCTGAGAAAAGTTCCAAACATGGTGCAGAAGATAAGACACAGAACATTATTAGTGCTATGAAAGAAAGAATGAAGATCAGGGAGAAGAATAGACCAGAGGTGTTTGAAGTGATCCAGGAGATGTTTGATATTTCCAAAGAAGATTTTGTACAGTATACAAAAGCAGCAAAGCAAAGTGTTTTGGATGGGACATCCAAATGGTCAGCAAAAATAACTATCACAGGTAAATGTTCTTCTGAATCATTTGCTTCCAGAGTTCTCTCCTTCTGACTTTTCTTGTTCAGGAATAAGGTTTATTATAATTAGAATGGGATCTGCATGATAAATTGCATACTTGGTGCATCTATAAATGTCTGAACTTGTATCATCCAAACCTGGAAGAGTTATAAGTTGCAGCTATTAGTAAAACTGTTTTATATTCCACTGCTCTAGGTAGTGCACTGGTCTAGATTATAAGGTAAGTGAAAGCTTTTATTCAGTTTCTTCTGCCTCCCAACCATAACTCTTGTGCTTGAGAAACTTTTTTACCAAGTGTTGATCAGTTGCAAGTGTTAAAGGTCACGATGACTGACACGCTATGAATGCTGCAGTGCACAATTCCTGACCCTGCTGATCCTGAGACTTATCATCCATTTTTATTTCTTGACTAAGGGTCAAGCAGTTTCTCAATGCTGCATAGCAACCCTGCTAAAATGTATGTTTAAATCAATTCTGATTGTACCTGATGTTTCAGACCTGTCTGTAGGGTAACTTTCCCAACAGATTTTATAAGATATTTTTTGAAACACTGTATGATTAAATATTCATAGCGTTAAAGTTTACAGGATTGTCCCCTACTGCTCTTTATGAACCAAGCAATTAGAATGCTCAGGCGTATGAAGGGCAATCTTAGCAAGTTACTCAGCAAATATGCAAATGTTTTCAGGCTGTCCATCTGCTGAGTAAATATTAGTTTACCAGTGTTGGTTCAAAACTCACTTGCATTGTTGAATGGTTTGGTTCATCTCTCTTTAGAAGAAAAGCACATTGCTATTTCAGTTTTGTGGAATCATGGCCTAATTATGGAATCACTGAATAACTTATGAAGTAATTTTGGAAGGGCTATCTCCAGTATATTCAAACCCCCTATTAAAGGAGGGCTAACTTAGAAGTTATACAGCTTGGTTAGGGCTTTGTCCAAACTATATTTGAAAGAATGGAGATTCTGGGCAACCAGTTCAGTGCTTCACCACTCAGTGTGTTTGTTTTGTTGTTTCTTAAGACTGAGCTAAGCAGGTATGGTGGAACACCCACAGGGAGATGATGTGCTGAGTAAGAATACTCAGCCATTTTTATGTATTCATTTTTCTGAGCACACTGAGGGAGCTTCATTATCCAAAATGATTGACATCAGAAAATATTTACTAAATGCTTCTGCAGATACATTTTAAACAATATGTGCAAAATAATAAAACCTAGCTCTGCAGATGTTAGGAGCCACCACAAGTGTTCTAGCTGCAGCTTTCTGAGTTTGATGAGTTGCTTTTTGACAGTTTTGCTTTCTCCTGAGTTTTCCAGCTTTATGAATTATGATGGAAAATGAAATTATATGGATTTGTGCTTGCCACAAAATGCATATACACGTTAACTATATACAACATTAACTAGCACAAAAGCTGAAAAATACGTAAACAGTTAAAAATAAATTGAACTGTCACCCTGTTTATGGTAGAATGGAAAATATTCTGCAAACCAACATAGTTTGTCTTTCACATGAGAAAGAGAAATGACAATCACGTTCCTCATGACTAGTTTTGTAATCCACTGTGCAGATTTTTGTGAGGTTCGAGAGTTTAAAATTTCTATGTATTGTTTTCATATTTGGGGAAAAGATGATTAATTTATTTTGGATTTAAAAAAAAGAAATTTTATGATTCGAGGTATCATAATATTGAAGCCAAATTATACAACAGTATGATGTTGCCATGCTGATTAAACCAAAGTTTGAGTATCTGAATTATGCATGGAAAGAAAAATACTTGTTTTGTGCTTTCTACCAACTCATTAAGTTATTCCACTGTCAGACCATTTTTGTAGATTTTATTCAGTCCAGAAATATAGTTAGAAAAATCTTATTTATCTCCAGAGGAGCAGAAGCTGGGAAAAATGACCTAGAAATCTTTGTTTCAGCAGCCCTCATTCTGAGGGCTTTGTTTCCTATTGCTGCTGTCACTGTCTCATTTATTTCTTGGCAATAAAGGCTATGAGGGCTGAAGTATGTTTCTCTCCTTTTGTTGCAGTGCTTTGTGCTCAGGGCTTACAAGCTAAGGACAAAACTGGCTCAAGTGACCCATATGTTACTGTGCAAGTTGGCAAAACCAAACGGAGAACGAAGACTATTTTTGGAAACTTGAATCCAGTATGGGATGAAAAATTCTATTTGTAAGTATAGAACATCATGTTGTTTCTTTTCTATCTTATATTTAGCTAATACAATGCTACCAAGTTCAAAACTTACATAATTTGAACGCATTTGTTGTCTGTACCATGCATGTGCATGGTACCATGCATTAATAAACTAGATCTAAATGGAGAGAGCATAGAAGTTTTTTACAAGTGTATCTGTAGTATTCATACAACTCATATCTATTGGGGAATCTCTTGACGGTGTCTTTTTGGTTCCTTATTTCATAAGGAACTTCAATAATAAGTTATTCAGACTTTCACCTTAGGTGCTAAAAGTAGATGTAAATCCATTCCTGTGCCTCAGGCACTGGCCATGAGAGCTAAAACATGGTTTTATTGAACATCATGATTTCCCTAGGTGAAACTGGGTCACTGACATTACTTAGTACACTTCAGAGTCTGGGCTGAGTTGTTTGTAATCGTTATCTTTTCCAAGGCTGAATGTTGTCTAGAGGTCAGTTCTGAAGAGTCTGATAGGATCCTCCTGTCTCCTTTCCTTGGCTACAGCCCCAGAACTGATAATGGTATCGTTTGTTGTCAGCACATTACTGAAGTTCAACCCTGACCACAAAGTAGATGTTCCAATCTGTAATATGTTGACTAAGGTTTCAGTATGATTTTGTGCCAGTTGTAATTTTGGCAGCCTTCCCAGAACTTCTTTCAGAAAGAGATGTTACAGTAGAGGAAATTCCAATTCACATGTACTGTATTGTTCCTTTCCTTGAAACGCTACTTTAGGGCACAACACATTCCTGACTGAGAATTGTACTGATCTGACAATGGTATCAGTTTGTTTAGTGTCCTTCCTCCGCATGTATCAAAAGTATTTCAGCATTTACTTTTATCTCAGTTTGATTACTGTGTGCCACCATATATGATGTGCTCTTAATTACTCTTAATTACTCGAAGTCATCTGGGGATTCCAAAAAGCTAAAATAAGCCCTAGATTTTGTTTAGAAAATTTTATGTGAAAGGGAACTGTTCATTTAGGCAAATGTTTAAATTGTGCAGTAAAGTTCTCGTCAACCCTGAAAGCACCTATAACAGCGATATCATAGAAAGTTAGTAGATAATTTATAGAATGTTGTGGAAACAGTAGTAAATTATGAAAAGATGAAATTATAATAATTTTTTAAATAATATGAAATTCCAGTCTTAGTTAAATAAAATAGTCTTATTTGTGTTCTTACTGAGAATATATACAAACAGGAGATACATTATAATAATCTACATTATAGAAACCTGTTGTCCTGATAACTAGTAGTGCTTTTCAAAACTCAATGTTAATTTGATACTACTTTACCAATGAAACCCTGTAGCAATGATTATAAAAGCAATGTGTCATCTTTATAAGCATCTGTGAATTTATTAAGCAGCTTACAGGACAGCTCAGGATCCTGCACGATGACCAGTCAGGATTCAGAAACACTAGTTTCTCAACATGTCCAAAATACAATTTCACAATAGCCACTCACCACAATGAAAAGAAATTGTCTTCAGGCTGCAATGTTGTTTAATTTCTTCTCCCTTACCTTTCTGAAGTCATTAGCTCTCATTATTTCTGTCCATACAAAACATGGAGGAAAAAATCTGCCAGGGCTTTCATATCCAGGTTCCTGAACATGAAAAAAAGCATTTGAAAAAAAGCTTTGTTTTCTTCAAGAAGGTGCAGTGTTGTCATGTAGCACAGCAGCTATTTTATCTCCTCTGCTCTTTGACTAAAATCTTTTGCCTTAGGATTGGGGAGATTATCATTCCACTTGTGAGTTTGAAAGACGTATGACCTAAGGTGCCACTTTTACTTCTCAGAGAAAAATCCATTTGTGTTAAACAATGTATGCCCATTCCTTTCAGATTCAAAGGCCAGTATTAGAAATGAATAATGGATTCAGAACACATTCACACTCAGAAGCTTTTTACAGGCTACTTGTATATAGACAGTGTTTTCTTTTGGGGGGTTTTATGACTCCAATAGCTGTTGAAATATCATATCTCATTGAATGACTGTGAGTAATATAAGGTAGAAGATTAATTACTTTCTTATATTTAAATATATGTACTGTGTAATATCTAGAGCTGGATGAGCAACTCAGCAGACTCGATATGAAATTCTGAATTTATTTTCTCAAATATGTAAGCAGAGCTACCAGAAAATTATTGCAAACTTGAAATTTATATATATATATTATATATATTTTACTCAGAAATTATAGTCTGCTGCCCTGTAATAACGTTAAAACAACAACAAAACTACTAAAGCATAAATCTCCTGAATAAATGATTTGAACTAAACACATTTTCAACCATTTTTGATGCTTGCATTTTCTACAACTGTTATCTCTCGGGCTTATTTAGTACACTGGATTTCAATTAAGAGAATACCTGAAGTGTATTAAGCAAACTATAAATATTTAATCATAAGATTTAAATTTGAAGTAATTGGTATAACTATTTCATTGACTTAGGAATTTTCACTTAAAATTGGCTTTATTTGTGATCTTTGGCAGCCTTGAATATAATGGAACACTAATGATTCTAAATGCTGAATTCAGAGATTAAACATATCACAAAATCTTACCATTGCTTATTTAATCATAATACCAAGACATTCATTTAAATTTCCCAATGTGTGCTAAAACAAGGAGTTGGAACAAACGTTGGCTCCCCAGCACTCATTTGCTCTATCATAGCAGAGTGAGGGCAGTATTCAACTTTGCAGAATTACACATAATCCTAATACGATTGTATGGTTAGCAGAGAATGAATGTTTCTAACAGCACATTCAGTAGAGCTCTGCTAAACGACCATGACACAGAAATATGGGATAGATTTAAATGTGGGAACGCATAGATTACGACTAAAGGAGAGCAAATGTACACCTGCATGCAATTCAGCAAATAACCAACTAAATACTATTAGAGGAAGAATCTTTCCTTGGAATGTGTATTTTTTGTGCACGAGCAAGGGACGTAAATAGACCTACGGATGCTCCTTTAAATAATTTATTATAGACAGTAAGGGCTTTTTATTATCTTAATGAGTATACAAGGTATCAGTGATAGGTGATTTTTTTCAACCCCAGAACAAATGAAGAATCCTACAGCTGTCTGCTTTCTACCTTCTTCTGGTTGTGTTGAACATAAAGAAAAAGGGCTGCATTTTTGTTTTCAGTTACAGGGGAGAAAAATATTTTGGCTGCAAAGTTTTCAACTTTTTCCAGATCTCTAGGTCTGTCTGTTGATATTTTAGCTGCACCCAACACTCTAATGGAGTCCTCTCCACTCTTATGATTTTCTTGACTATTTTCAACAGTTGATGCTTTCCCTAGCACTGTTTTCTAGCAAAAGTATCTCTCCACGTTGCCTTGCAGACTCTGTAGGGATGGTGTTTCTCTGATCTCTCATTAAGTTAACACCTCAGCTACGATTGTATATTCCAAAAGTTTTTCATATAATTGGATGATTATTTTGTATTACTAATTCTATTTTGGTTGTTACCAGACTACCATATGTCTCCACTAAACAGTTTCATTGGATATCTGTTACTCTATTCAGTGCACGAATACATATGCTATTTGACTTAAATTGGATCAGTGAAAAGGTTTTTGTGAAGACAACGATTACCATCTGGCCGAGATCTTGGTCATCATTGAGCAGTTACAATTTGTCTAATGTCTGATATTGTTGAAGATTTCCTCGTGGTATACTGCAAATGCCACTGAAGATACCAAATGCAATTGATTGCGTCTGGGAAGATTTCCAATAACTCTTAAGGGAGAAAAATTTCTATTTGTACAAACTAGATTGTTCCTGAGCATTCTTACTGCTGTATGGACAATCATAATGGGAAAAAGTATCTTCTTGCACTGAATGGCATTCACGTAGGTTAGATACAATGATAGTTGGTCTCCATGCTAGTCAGAGAAGCTGTACAACTGCTTCATATTTCAGATATTTCAGTCTAGAGTTTCTGATGAAGTGAGACTTCTTGGCAGCTGTTTCAGGCCTCCAGTTTGACATTGTTTATAATTCCCCTAAAGAGCAGTACTTGCATAGTTTAATAGATACAGCCAAATTTTCTCTGCTGATTGCTTGCAGAATGTCACAGAGATAGAATATTGGAAAGTTATTGCAGTATCACTTTAGAATGGGGAAAAAAGGTCTGTTAACAGAAAGACTAAAGAAGAATGTTCATCTCGTTATATAGTTCTGTATCTGAGGGGCTGTTTCTGTACAGATAAGCAAATAATACAGAGAAAGCTCTGTAAGCTTAATAGTAAATCTTTCTGGGATCTCACTGTTGCAGGGTAGGCCAGTAGAAATAGGTGTTCATCCACCCAGTTCCTTTTTGCATCACAAGTCTGTACAAGTTTGGAGACCTTGCATATTAACACTGCAAAAACATAGAAGCAAAGCTGATTGATTAATAAAGGTTTAGACTAGATGAACTTGTGAGCAAACACAGTGGTAGTGATAGGTAGCATCATGCTTCAATGATGGAAACAAAAAAAAGATGTGATAAGGATGAAAGGATATTGGGGAAAAGCACATGATTCCTGAGCATCTGAAATTCCTTAATCAGCTAAGTGTACATCAGAGAGAAATATATGCTGTAGCAGGAGAATAAAATATGTTATTTGTAATGCCATTTAATGACTTTCTATATGTGGCATCTCCGCAAGAAACACAATGGAAACAAAAGCTACTCATAGCATAAATATGGTGATTAGAGTCACGTAAGTGCATCATCCGTGTTAGATCTCCCTATACCACAGTAGAAAATTCCTGTTTAAAATTTAAACTGGATGCACAATTAAATGCAGTTCTGGACTGTGTCAATCAGTAATTCAAGGCTACACATTAGGAACATTAGATGGTTTGATTCTGGGATTAGTCTAACTTCTTAACATAAAGATGTTTATTTGATCCATCTTCATCTGTATTTTCCTATCTTACTCTGTCCTTGCTAATAACTTTTGAATTTTGCAGTCAGAAAAATTTTAGATTGCCTAATAGTGGGTCTGTCACATTCTCTGAAAAGAAAAAGACAGTCCAAGAGATGAGGTCCTAAGAGTGTCCTCGGTATGAACTCACCCTATAATAGACACTAGGGAGTCCATATGAAGGGGTAATTTATGAAAACACCAATTATGGGAGAAGATTCAATTTATGATTGTAGTTTGTTAGATGTCAGGGAAGGCAGTCATAAGACAAAAGGAAACCAGGCTTCATTAGTCTTGCTAATCACAGAATAATGTATTTTTTAATTACCACAGATATCTTCAGTGTTATAATTTGGAATATGGACAGGCACAAGTATTTCTGTGGTACTGAATGATGTCATAGTGAGTTGTGAATACCATTTTTAGTGATCAGCCCTGACAGTAATAATGACATTTAAAGTACTGTGTAGTTCTAAAGCCTATTACTACTGCTAATTAATTCTTAGAACAAACCCTGAGGGGTGCCAGTTGGGAGATAAGTTATAGTATTACTGTTTTAATGCTGGAATTGCTGAAATAGATCACTAAGCAGTGTTAGTGCTCGGAATAGAATTCAAACAAGGCTCAAACTAATATCCTGAAGGTAGGTCTGAAAAAGTTTATCCACTTGGGAACTCTTGATCACAAGTGAAGCCACCTCACTCATATATCCAGAAGTTTCTAACATCAGCTTAACTCCTGAGAGTTTAATAAGCCACTTCAATTTGCAATTCTTTACTATGCAACAGTCTGTCCCTACTTCTCCTTATGAGGGAAACGGAGACCTTGGATGAAAGTAACTTATCTTTTAAATAAAACAGCTATGTATTTCCAGGGGGGAGCAGTTTTGTTGTGGTGGTGGTGGTTTGGGGTTGATTGTTGGTTTTTTTGTTTTGTTTTGTTTTGGTTTTTTTGTTGGTTGGTTTAGTTTCTGGTGAGTTTAGTTTGTTTTTTTTTCCTTGCCCATCTTGTCTTGTGGCCAAGTTTGTGCATACTTGTTGGGCTTTTTCATTGCAAATTCAAAAATATTGTTCTGCGTATTAGAAATACTAGAATTTTCTCACATTTTTTATTCTTACGTTATAGGCTAATACTTTTGTGGCCTACTATAAAGACCACATAACATTTGTGAATAAATAAACCTTATCTGACTTTAACATTCAAAATGTATTTTCAAAAGTATTAAGAAGGATGTATGGTAAACCTGCTAATAATTTCAACAAGAAGTCTGTGACATTCATAAATGCAATCCTTATGTATACATAATTCATTCAAGTTAATCTCCTTACTTTCTACATGTAGTAATTCTACCTTTTCCCCAAGCAGTGTGCTATGGCCATCTGTTTCACTGAATATTGCAGCTGTAGGTATTCTGTCGCTTAAAATGGTTATACAGGAATTGAGCTCAGTGGATGAGCAGCACAAAAGTAAAAACTGACTTACAGATTTTATTTTATTATTACTTTTACAGTGAATGCCATAATTCTACAGATAGAATAAAAGTGAGAGTATGGGATGAAGATGATGACATCAAATCTAGAGTAAAACAGCATTTCAAAAAGGAGTCCGATGACTTCCTTGGGCAAACAATCATTGAAGTAAGAACATTGAGTGGAGAAATGGATGTGTGGTATAATTTAGGTATGATTCTTATGATTTTTTAAAAACAAATTTAGGTAGAATTTCAGCATCTGTACATTAGGGACTTCAAAATACTCAGCTTTGGTCCTGATATGCATTTTTTTAAATCCTAGATGTTACAGGTCTGTTTGAAAATTGTGGATATTTTCTGGGTTTTGGTGAATTACAGAGATTGAGCTAATCACAGCAATACCAAAGACAAATATCTGGTTTTAATAAAAAAGCAAAAATGCATAAGAAAAGCCATCAGTCCAGTCTAGTCTATTCATAGTAGCATTGGTAAACATATGGTAAACAGTTCAATCAGGACGCATAGAAAAACCTAGCAAATACTTTCCTTGTGCACATTCACTTTATTATATTTCTTATACTTAATCACCTTTTATTTTCAACATCTTTAGATCTGTCATTCTTCATAAAACATTTTTTATTCAGTTTTTTGTTTTGTATATCTGAAATATGTTCACATGTATAACCTTAAATTGAATGCAATCTGTTGCAGAAGAAAACATTGTCTGATATCCTTACTGATGGTACTTGCTTGTCTGGTCAGTTCTTAAGTAGTACCAGTATTTGAGCCAGAAATAAATCAATGAAAGTGTCTCAGAATACATTCCCTTAATCTAAATCTAAGCATAAAGCTATTGTTCAATTCTGAAAATCTTAGTGAGCACTAAGTGTTCTAGAATAGACCTTTAAAAGTTAATCTCCTGTGTATAGTAGCAAAAGCGTATTAGAAATATTTTCATTAATGTTTCCTTCTATAAGAAACACATCAGGTGAGTTCTATAACATAAGTTTCTGAAATTGTAAAGCATCTTTCATAATTATTGGTCCTTGTATTCCTGGATAGAATTTCATTGCCCAGTAAAGAAAAAATAGGGATGTATCTGGAAATCTTTTTCTGTCATCTTAACAATGACAAGAAAGTCTTGCTTTATTTCCCTTTTTATATTGAGGTTTTTTCTTATTAGAAACATGTCATCATGTATTCCAAACATTAATCCTTCAAACGTTTCATTGGAGTAAGCTGTTGCAAATATTTATAAAATTAATAGAATTTAGAAAAAGTCAATCAGTATCTAAAAAGAAATATCAGTAAATGGGTTATGAATTTAATAGTCTGAAAAAGAATGACAGCTTTTAATCTGATACATGCACATATTGACACAAATGCAGTATATTGATATCACATCATCCAGAGGAAAGAGTGAAATGGCCAGAAACAAAATTAGATTTAGTCTTCAAAACAAGTGGCAGATATTAATAATTACAGTAATAATTATTAGTTTATATACCAGATAGGGAATGGAAATAGTTTGTATTGAAAAGACAAAAGTGTTGCTTAAAGTGCTATGCAGCCTGTTTTGAATTTGGCAAATAAAACAAGAAAAGATTCTTAATAGCTTGATGTCCTGCTTTGTGGCTTGAACTCTATGGGAGGTACTTAAAAGGTTATTCTCTGTTCTCAACAGCAGGACTTTCTAGCTTTAAAATGAATGCATTTTGTGTGACTATATGTATACCTGATAGTTACTAACATGTTATTTTTCTGCCCTTCAGAAAAGCGGACGGACAAATCAGCTGTCTCTGGTGCTCTTAGATTGAAAATCAATGTTGAAATAGAAGGAGAGGAGAAAGTTGCTCCCTACCATGTGCAGTACACCTGTTTACATGAGGTATGTTGCAGAAGCTAAAGAAAGCAAGCTAAAGAGAAGTTACTATTCGGTTGTTGCAGAGATAAGGAAAAAAAAGGTGACAAAAAATTAGAACGTTGATTCAAATAACTGCTGCTTCAGGACAAGTTCATTTTTTGTTTCTCTTTTTGTATCACTGATGGCATATCAAGGCTTGGTCAGATCATTCTTGCTAGCAGGAGTCAGAAGAGGAGATGAAGTCATGGGAGTTTGATTTGTAATTTTTTTTATAACAAACATGCTTGCTAGCATCAAGAAGATACAACCATTTCTGCATACTACAGAAATATTACTATTAATTGAAAAGGACATCTTTCTTCCTACAGTCATTCATAATTTGGAGATAGGGATAGGGGGAAAAATGGAAAGAAAAAAAAAAAAGAAGAAAAAACCAGAAGCACAGAAATTTGAACATTTGTTCCCCTGCGTAGATTGCTTTTATCAATAATGCAAAACAAATCTTCAACTGATCTGTATCTTTTAGGGATTTTCTTTGTATTTGATTCCTCTTCCCTTAAGCAATGGTACACATTGAAGTTTTATTCTAAAAATGCAACAATTTTATGAAAACTTATAGCTGAAAGTTCATCACTAGTATGCATCCAGAAAATGCTGTTGTTCACCATGTGTAATTTTCACAGCATTTGTGTCCACAGATTTTTCTTGCTCTTGTAGAGTAGCCCCCAAAACTATTATGAACTAATTTGAACATTTTAAGTTATTTCAGAGTTTTAAGACTTGGTTTGATGTTTGGGGTTTGTTTGTTTTCCAGTGAAAGCAGACAGGAAATCAAATCTGCAGTTTGTGGATACTTACGGCGTTCAGTAATCTGAGAAGCATTCCATGACTTTACCTCCAAATAAAATAATAGGTTTGGTTTAGAGATTGCTAAATCTAAACATTACTGCACGTTTCAGTACTTCAGTGGCTTCTTCCATATTTCTAATTGTTTTCCTGCAACATATTTTTTAAAATTGTGAATTCAACATATAAAATTACAGATCCAATTCCTGCTGAAGGACTCTCCAGTGAGCATCATAACATCAGGATTAGCAAGGGCATTTAGGAGAGGAGAGTTTCTGCACAATTTTATGTTGCAGTCTCTCTTTGCCAGTTCTCTGAGGTGACCTTATGTCAAGAAGATAGATCAAAGTGCTGAATCATAGACCTGCACTACTAGAGTTCTACAAAAGCATTTACTGTCTTGGGTATTTTGTTTACCAAATGATGGTTCATTGATGCCAGCCTTCAAAGGAAAAAAGTAAAAATAGAAATCTAAGTTAATGAGCATATGGCTGATTATGTAAAATATAGAATGTCATTTAAAAACTTCATATTCCTATTTGAAAAATTTCTTGCATTTAGAATCTATTCCACTACTTGACAGAAGTTAAATCTAATGGTGTGGTAAAAATCCCTGAAGTTAGAGGTGATGATGCCTGGAAGGTGTACTTTGATGATGCTGCACAAGAAATTGTAGATGAATTTGCAATGCGTTATGGAATTGAATATATTTATCAAGCTATGACGTAAGTATTTTCATGTTTGTTTTTTTCTTACTCTACTGTCGAGAATGTGTTTGAGGGAACTGATGAGTTCCAAGACTTTGTGACTCTGTTTTCCATTCCATACTTGTTCCTGATTTTGAATTCTGACTGTCCTTTGTGTCCCTCTGACTCACTGAAGGGCTGCTTAGTTGCACTGGCATTGAGGTATTTTATAAACATTTTATAAACTATTACTGGTATTATCACTAGTGCATTACTTAATCCTTATGATATTCAGCAAGGATCAGAGAGACTTCACCCTCCTTAACTGGGATTGGGTTACTTTGCTAGTCAGAACAGAGTTTGACAAGCTGTGTGCTTCTCTCCAGGAGTACAGAAATTACAGAATGCCTGCAATGGATATAGTAACCTTCCATAGCAAATATAAATAACTTATGCAAACTGCTTTTAATGGTATTAGAACATACCACTACATCCTTCATATTGAAGTAGCTGTGATTACTTTAGAACACAGCACTCCTGAGCTTGGTTAGAAGCCTGGGGACGTGAAAGCTAAATCATACATTCTTGACTTGTCCAGTGAAGAGTTTGCTGGTGAAAAGGACTATATTCTGCTCCTACTGCAGCTGTGGGAAAGCAGAGGACTTCAAATGAGTTCATTATCACTACAGAAAGCTGACAAGGAATTTTTAATCAGAATATTTATTTTATTTCTTCCATCACTTTACAGCCCAACTTAAAAATATGATCCTCTTCTATAGTATGAAGGTACATAAACACAGAAAGTTTCCTATTTATCGCAGGATATAAGGACAAAATCTGGTATTGCAGTGAACATGTCTTTCACTTCATTGTGAGTTATTGTATTGTACAACTAATAGAAAAGTAGAGTTGTCTTTGAAATATGTACTTATTTAATGGTCTTCCTCCAAAGACCTGAAACAACATTGCACAGAAGAATTTAATTAAGCCTGACACATGCAATACGTTTCATGAATAGAAATTGGAATTTCTAATTTCGTATTCTTTGCTAGTGTTTGATTTTTCATATTCACCTTCCCAGCAGACATGTATGTCTTCATATCTTGTATTTGTAGACTTACTAGAATGTCCAAATCAATCCAAAGTATATCTCATGTATGTTGATGTATCTGTTTTGGACATTGTACCCCAGTAGTACCTTAGATTGAATTAGTATGATTGAACTCTGATGTTAGAGACAGGCATCCACATTTTTGTCAGAATAAATGTAGACAGCTCTTTCCTGAAGGATGCCCAATTAGAAAGGCTGTCTTATTCTCATTTCAAGATACGGATTCCAACTACCCTGTTTCTAAACAAGGAAATCCGTATGTGGAATTTGTGTGAAAGAAAAAAAACGATCAACCCAAATCCAGAACTAGGATAAAAAAAAAAAAAAAGGCTGTTTGTGTTGCTGCAACTGAAGCTCTTTGAAAAAAAATCGACTTTATAGATTCTATAATTCACCTTTTATTTTTAAAATTATTTTATTTTTTTCAGTTGGGTGAAGAGATGAAAACTGATTGGGTTGGAAGAGGACTTTATTTATTCTTCTAGCAGCCAAATAAACATAGTTTACATTAGTGTTATGAATATACATGAATTTGGAAGAAAATGGAAATGAAAGTAGGTACAATAGAAAACAGATGAACAAAAGCAACAGCTCAGTGATCCAGATGACCTCTATTTTGATGACTCCAGTGATGGGTGGTAATTTATGCTGTGATTGTGATGTCTTGAAGGAGTCATACTGGAAGGAAGTTTATTTACCTACTTACATTAAGCAACCTCCCCATCAGCAAGGAAGAATTTATTTTCTATCATTCCACTTCCAATGTAATTTATTTCTTTTTTGAAGTCAGAAAACAGGGCACATACTGAAATGATTTTGACTAGCTACTGAAATTATACATAGCATCACCATCCCAGATCTACTCTGTAGTAGAGTCAAGTGCAATGAAAGCTCTATTAAGATCTTCTTCCTGGCAAGAGTCACCACAGGAAGCTCCAGTGCTTCTAAATCAGCAACATTTTTTTCATTCCGTAAAGTTGATGCGCATTAACTATGCCATCTTGTTTTCCAAAAGGCACAGAAATCTTCAATTGAAGTAATTTTCATTGATAGCTTTTGCTTACTGAGCATTGTGTGTTAATGAGCCTTTTTTCTTTGCCTATTCACACTACCAGAAGTACTGGAAGACTCCCAGGCACTGAGGGATCAACAGGAAACTGCATAGTAAGAAAGTTGCAAGATAAAGCTAGCAGACCTGAATTAAAATATATGACTCTGGGTTAAACAATGCAATATATACTCGAAAATATGTGATACTTGGTAATGTTTGCTGTGATATACGTGCCCATTGGAAAGAGTTATTACTCATGCTGCTGGTTGCTGTTGTCAGAGATCGACAAAGACAAGGAAGGAATTTCCTTGATATATTTTTTAATTTATTTCAGCAAGCAGAAGCAAGCTTTCAGATTTCTTACCTGGTTTACCAGCACTCTCAGACTTATGGCTGTTCTTAAGTGTGATAAATATAATAGGATCTGTGAACTTTACAGATTTTATTTAATGACAGAAATCAAAAATTCACGTAACCTGTCACTTAACAGTGATGTTATCATCAACATCACTAATCAAATTACTGGTGGAATGGAGTAGTGATCTAAATAAAGACATAACAAAATTATATTTATAGGTTTAATTTTTCCTCACAACAAATAAATATAATTTGGTTCTATTTTGAAGATAGGAGCTCAGACCAGGTGTTGGGTAGTTCAGTGTGTATTCATTAGAAGAACCTTCAGAAGAGACCTCACTGAACTCAAAATGTTGACACAAACAATATTTCCACAGTCTGTCTTGTCTCCTGTGGGCAATTATCTTAATGGGTTTTCCTATAGCAACTGCTGCTGACTCCCTTGAGCAGAGCATATGCTAGAAGTATGGTTCCTAAGGGTGAAAAATTACTGCCTTCATATCTCCAGCTTGAGGTTCCTCATGTACTGAGGATCTTTATATCTATTACAAAATTTTTTGAAATTGTAAGTCAGTTTTAAAATCATATGTTAATTATTTTGGTTTCAATTTAAAAAAAAAAAAAAAAAAAAGCTCATCAAAGGATTGTAGCAGTTGGAAGGGACCTCTGGAGATCATCTAGTCCAACCTCCCAAAGCAGGTTCTCTACAGTAGGTTCCACAGGAGAGCATCCAGGTGAGTTCTGAGTATCTCCAGAGAAGGAGACTCTACAGTATCTCTGGGCAGCCTGTTCCAGTGCTCTTTCACCCTTGAAGTAAAGTTTTTCCTCATGTTCATATGGAACTTTGCGTGTTCCAGTTTGTGCCAATTTCCCCTTATTCTGTTGTGGGGCACCATTGAAATGAGCCTCACCCCACCCACTTCATTCAGCCCATTAGATACTTACAAGCACTGATAAGATCCCTTTTCATCATGCTCTTCTCCAGGCTGAACAGCCCCAGGTCTCTCAGCCTTTCCTCATAAGGGAGATGCTTCCAAGCCCCTCATCATCTCTGTGGCCCTTTGCTGCACTCTCTAGAAGTTTTGTGTCTTTCTTGAACTGAGGAGCCCAGAACTGAATGCGGTTCTCCAGATGTGGCCTCACCAGGGCAGAGTAGAGGTGTGGGATCACCTCCTTTGACCTGCTGGCCGTGATTTTTTTATGCACCCCAAGATACCATTGGCCATATTGGCCACAAAGGCTCACTACTGGCTCATGGCCAACCTATTGTCCCCAGGACACCCAGGTCATTCTCAGCAGAGCTCCTCTGCAGCAGGTCAGCCCCTAAACTGTACTGACAGATGCAGTTATTCCTCCTCCAGTGTAAGACTCTGCACTTGCTCTTGCTGAACTTCATAAGATTCCTTTCCAGCCTGTTCAGGTCCCTCTGAATGGCAGGACAGCCTTCTCATGTGTCAGCCACTCCCCGCCCCCCATTTTGTATCATCAGCAAACTTGCTGAGGGTGCAGCGTCTGTCTCTATGTATATTTCTCAAAATTCATGTAATGAATTAATCTGGTGAGATTTCTTTTAACTTTAATTTTACCTGCAACTGGGGAATATCACCTAGTATCACTATTCTATACAAAGGAAATTATTGTTTTTCCAGTTTATAGGAAACGTGACCTGCTGAAACATTTTCTTAATTGGATAGCTGGGTTACATTTTTATAAGTGTCATGCTGCAGTATTTAAGAGCATTTCTGAAAAGCACTAGCAATGAATGAAATGTTTGGTATTATACTAGTCAGCTGGGAATGTTGACTTCTATTACTGGCCCATGTGATTGATTTGGTGTTCAGACAAGAAGGTTCCTGGAATTTCATAAAATTTGGGTAATTGCACCTAAAGATCTACCTTACAGCAATGCTGTAAATGTTTGCAAAACCCTTTGAATGTGACCAGCACAATATGAAATTTACACATCAATGTAGGTCACCACATCGGTGAGAGTGCAAGCCTGTGATCTATAAGCCAAACATGAAAATACTCCAATGATTCTAATGCTAGAGAAAGACCAGGGATTTGGTTTCCTGTCTTGGCCTCAGAAGGCTGCAGAGATACAAAAAGGACCTCTCAAACAAACACTGAAGCCCTACATTGTCTTTAATATTAACCCTGCCTCTCCTACCTCCCAGATGGATCTCTTTTCTTCCAGACTCTTTGCTCAGTCAGACAAATTAGAAAATCCAGCAATTATTCACCTTCTTAGTCTAGCTTTGGGAGGGATTAAGGCCTTGATTCATCACACTATCCCCTTCTGCTGTAATCTTATTTCCTTAACCATTCCAAGATTTTGGATGAAAATGAATATGAATCTATATACTTGGATTTTCTTTAGATGTTTGTATGTACATAATTAATGACTCATCTTTCTTTTTTCTTGAAAGTTTTTTTAAATTATAAGAGGATTTATCCTGAGTGAGATGCAAAAGTGTTTGAAAATTACAATTTTCCAGCCAATTGCATTTCAATTACAGAATAAATTATTTTAATCTTTGCTGTAAAATTACCTCATGGATCACACACACTCTTAAGCACTCATTGGTAATTACATCCAGAATGAGTTCAAGACTTGTCTTATATTGACCATAGTGATCATCTAGCTGTAGTGATAGGTAGATATGTTTAGCATCACTTTTATCTTGCCAGAAGTGATTAATTACACCTAGAATGTATGTCTTCAGATATACAAGTTCTGTTACAGGTCCCATTGACAAAGAATATTGAGGGGAACAGGTTGGTCAATGATTTTGTAGAGCCCATTTATGATACCTAGGTACTGAATAGAAGATAGCAGCTATCAGGTTTATTAATTAAAGTTGTATCCTGAGCCTGGACATCTGCAGAGTTTTGGAGTTTTCTTCTTTATTAATGGGTATGTGACCTAGCACAGATTTCTGAAGATTTGCAGTTTAGATGTCTCATCTGTGAAGTAAATGAAAGTGTTGGAGAGGGCTTGGTTTAGAGCAATGTGAGGTACTGGCAGCCCAGAGCATATTTTTAAGCTCATTTCTGTATCTGTAATGAATGCAACTGAAAATAAATTGTAATGACAGAAAGTGCAGACTCCTTGCCACCTTTAATAACTGTCAGTTTGCTCGAATTATAGGCACTTCTCCTGCCTGTCTTCTAAATATATGTGCCCTGGTGTTCCAGCAGTTATGAGTACATTGTTGGCCAATATAAACGCTTTCTATGCACATACTACAGCAACAACAAATGTGTCTGCCTCAGACAGGTTTGCTGCTACTAATTTTGGGGTAAGTAGACTTCTTTTGTAACAGAATAGTAATCCTTAATTTCTAATATATGATGAAATAACAATTTCTGAATTCTAATTTTAAAAACATTGATCATTTAAAAGAATGAGTTGCTGTTAGCTTTCAAAGATGTTACCATGTCTTTACAGTCAATTACTACTAAATCTACGTAAGGTGGAGTATAAATCATCTAGCATATATGTATAGAACTAAAGTGTTTATCAATCAGTTTTACTTTTTTATTGCAGTGGGTCTTACAAACTATAAAAACTACATAGACTAAGTACAGTTTGCTATTGCTAGCTTAGGAATGTCATTAGCAAATTCATTAAACTAAAAGATCTAAGCATAAATAATTGTAGATAATAAATTATATATATTATCCATTATTATAGACATATATTTTATGAAATAGTGGTAAATTGACCAAGCCCTGGCTTTAGGGATCAGAAATTTTAGGCATAATTCCAGAGTCCTACAATGTGGTAGTACTTTGTAGTCATTGTTAACTTTCCTTGTGTGGACATATATCTCACAGTGGAAATATAAAATGATTTTTAAAAAAGAAATTCACTGTATATTCTAATCTATTTCCTTCCCTTCACCGTGGGTGTGAGAGCAGGAGGGGGGAGCATTAATTCAAAGAGGATGCTTACATAACTGCTTTTAAATGTGGTATGGTCAGTGGTAGTACATGAACACAATTTGATACTGAAAAATTAATTCCTTCTCACTTTCCTCTTTTACTTGTATAGCTAATATCCAAGCCGTTCATAAATTAACATTACATACAAAACTTTCCTTAAATACTACTTATGAACATAAAATCAAATATTAAACACAATTAAAAAATAACTAAGTACAAATTATAGTGATATGAAGTAGTGTCAGAGGTAGTGATGCTCTTTTATATTTTAAGGTTTGCTATGAAATATGAATATTAATGTTCCTTTATTTATATTATAAAAATGAGAATATTTATGATTTAATTACTGGAATACTGCTCTGAACTTGCTCGTTTGTATAAACTAATTGATGGTATATTGTGGAATGAATTTACATCATGTTGAAACAAGACAACTCACTCCATGTTTGAGCCTTATTAGACTTTTGACTTTTATCCAGCTTTTGAAATATACAATGTTTTGTCGCATTTTCTATTCTTTCCTTCCATTTTGCTAATGATCTGAATTACTTTCTTTCATCCTTAGATTGGAGGGGATTAAATCCTCTCTCTGATGTTAATGCCAGTTTACCTTTGACGCAATTTCCAATTCAATTCATGGTTCAACAGATGGATGAAAAGACAATAGAGTAGTAAGCATCACTAACAGAGATTTTTGAGATCTTTCTTTAATAAATTGACTTATAAGCAAAAGATTATTTTACTGTCTTGTTCAACAGGCATTTGTTAGTGGATAGCTGCACATCACTCATCAAAAAGAACATCTCAAATTCAAGTCCTCAGGCTACAGCTGGGAAGGATTTGGCTGACTGAATACTTTAGTGCAGATTTATAGCATGACAGAAAAAAACCCCTTTTGATTGATCCCTTAAGGGAACTGTGCCAAATTGGTGGCTTTAGGTGTAGGTTAGTGTTCCACTGAGGGATAGGAGACTGTGCACAAAGGGCTCTGTTTTCATATTAGTGCATATCCTATTTCACAGGTAGTATTATGAGAGCTATCAGATTTTGCTACTTCCAACATTCTGCTGCTTTCACATATGTTGGTAAGAATTTATGCAGTGCACTGATAGATATTCTAATATGAAGAATGAAAATTTGGTAATGAAAAAAACTCTCATTAATATTGCTTGGAAATGGCACAGATTAGCTGGCTATCTCATAGCAAAATGCTTTCACTCCATCTCATCTATGATGATAACAAAGTAATCTCAACATTTAAGATGTAATTGCGTAGTATTGGCTTATTCTTCCAAAAGCCACTGTTTCTAAATTGTTATTTTCAATCATACTTTTACATCAAATTCTGTTGTAAATTAACATCATTTCTTACGTGGGAAAAGGAAGTCATTTCTTGAAGAGTGTAAGTAATTGCAAGGCAAATATAAAAAACTTAAGAAGCTCATCTGTTTTAGTAAGCCCTGATAACATAGATGAAAACTTGGAACTTTAAATCAAATTGATGCTCTTATTGCATTTTGTCACAGACAGCAGATGACATTTTTCAATTCTTAGGTAGTTTGTCTGAGTTATTTAATAATGTGACAGAAAGGTAAATACTGTACAGGAAAGCCTACATCATCTCACTAATGCATTGCACAGCTACACAGTGTTGAATGTGTACCAGGTAAACGGCAATGCAGGATAAAAGCAAAAGCACAGTTGTAAAAAATACATTGCCTGGCCTCAAAGCCCAGATATCTCAGACAGTACTTTTACACAAAAGAATGGAGATTAATCTATCTTCCAAATGAATTAAGAATGTAAACAGATTAAATGCTTTCTTAGAAATTAAAAAAAAAAAAAGAGTTGTAATTTTACCCTTGTTTACAAAAATGTACTAGTTCTTATGCAAAGTATTCTTGTTTTCGTTTTACAGAGGGAAAAGTTCATTAAACTTCTGGATCAATTGCATAATTCTCTGAGGATTGATTTATCTAAATATAGGGTAAGTTCATCATGTTTTACCTAGATGACTCAAATGTGTTTTCCTACAAATATCCTTGTGTGCTTTATCTTCTTTAAAGAAGTTTTAGAGATTAATCCCTCCTGTGGTATAGAAGCTGTAAAAGAGTGCTAATAGAAGACCCCAAATCTATCAGATCAAAACCTACAGTGTTTAAGCATTTTAACTATTTTTCCAATTTGATTTTTTTTTTCCCAAAAGCTACTAAATGAGTCAGGAGATGAGCAGACATTCAAGAAAGTATAGGGATTCAATGGCTTCAGTTAAATTAATTAACCATTTAATTCAACTGGGATTTACCTTTCACTGTTGTCATGTAAATTGCAGTTACTGATAGATTTATTTTGAGAGGTGCTACAGCCACCAAGATTAGATCCTAGGAATGCTGAGTTGACTCTTCACTTTTCTAGATGATAGGAGTCCTGATTTTACTTATGCCTCATAGAACCTCTTTCCACTGTGTCATGCCCCAAACACAGCCTTTTCCAGAAAGAGGCATGCATGAAAAACCTGCCACTTATCATACCGTTCTCACTCTCTATCTCCATTTCACTAGATCATGACGTTTTTTAATGAACAGTAATTAATAAGGATTCCATCAGCTTTAGCTCTCCTTTCAAATTCTAGGAATGGCAGCACAAAGCTCAGGGATTTCTGTGTTCAATTTGGCTTGCTTTGTAAAATGGAAAGATGGAGAGAATATTTAAAATATCCTAAGGCGTTAGAGATCATAGAAGCTGCATATACTCTGTGTTTAAGACCTAACCCTTAACAGACTAAGTCATTCTAATGTTGAAGAATGTTATTCGGGTTATACTGGGGCATAAAGATGTTTGGCTGATGTTTCATTAGTATGAATCCATTTAAGTAACAGTACTTACCATCAATCTTCCTGTGAACCTAAAGATCACAGCACAAATTTCATGAATGATTCCTTCAATAAGCTTACTGAGTCTATGGTCACCAGTTAATTGTGTGCCATGGAAAATGCATGAATAATTTTCATTAGCAACACTTCCCTGCATTTCTTGTTGTATTTTTTGTATCATTAATGTTTTGAAAACGTCACAGTAATTTAAATAATTCATATTACTGAGTAGTATTATCAGAAGTGCTCCCATTTACGTGAAAGGAGAAATTTACTCTTAGCTTCCTCACAGGCAGAATTAGAACAGCAGGTGAACATTTCTAATCCTTCCAAGCATCGCTTTTATTTTTCCGGATAATTTTTTTCCTAGTTTTTCCATTTCACAATTCCTCTCTTCCTCATTCACCAGGATAACTTTCCTGCCAGCAATTCTGAAAGACTTCAGGATCTGAAATCAACTGTGGACCTTCTTACCAGCATTACTTTTTTTCGAATGAAGGTATTGTCCTTTATTTGGACTTTTATTTTCTAGGAAGGTAGTATTATAATCCTCTTGATCATTTCTTAATCAATTCCTCTTCTGCAATTTTTCAGTCCCTCAGTTTCCCAAGATCACTGTTGTAAACACTAACAGATCACACTAACAACGTGGTAAAAATAAAGCCATTATCTTTGAAAAAAATTCCAGCAATTTTTTCCTTTCCTAATAATTAATTTACATGTTCTGAAAGAAATAAAAACAACAACAATTAAAAAAAAACCACTTTAATTAAAGTCAAGACAAATAAAGGAAAATCTATTAATTTCCTTAAGAACATGAATCATGTAGACTGTGTTCCTACTAATATCACATGTGAAGTAGAAAAGCAGGTTTGATAACTCTGATTTCTTTCATCAATCTAGAGATTCATATCTAGGTGATAGAGTTCTGAAATAGTTCTAGAATGAAGTGTCACAAATTGATATTACTGGGTGGGAATACCAAAACAGTTTGCAACAACAGACTGTGATTTCACTGTGTTAGGCACAACATAAAGAGAATTAAAATGACTAATTACATTGAAATTCAAATTAATGTTTCCTAAAGTGGAGTAAAATGGTAGAGTTTTGTGTTGTAAAAAATGAAAAGCAATTGGGCTGGTGTTCAGAGAAAATCACATAATCATAAGGCCTAATGTTATCTTACAGAGCTAGATCTTAAGGGAAAGAAGGAAAAATCCATCAAAAAGAGGAAAATCGAGGGAGCATATAAACAGGAGGGGGGACAACTGTTTGCAAGGGTGGA
Source organism: Gallus gallus (assembly GCF_016699485.2). Lineage (NCBI taxonomy): Eukaryota > Metazoa > Chordata > Aves > Galliformes > Phasianidae > Gallus > Gallus gallus. The sequence goes on along the minus strand of NC_052541.1, from coordinate 8,218,147 downwards.
TAGTGATAGGACAAGGGGGAATGGTTTTAAACTGAGACCAGGGAGGTTTAGGTTGGATATTAGGAGGAAGTTTTTCCACACAGAGGGTGGTGACACACTGGAACAGGTTGCCCAAGGAGGTTGTGGATGCCCCATCCCTGGAGGCATTCAAGGCCAGGCTGGATGTGGCTCTGGGCAGCCTGGTCCGATGGTTGGCGACCTTGCACATAGCAGGCGGTTTGAAACTAGATGGTTATTGTGGTCCTTTTCAACACAGGACATTCTATGATTCAATGATGATATTATGATGCATAACTTTGGGCACAGATGTTTCTTCCATTTTATGAATAATTTCATTTAACATGTGGTGATATCACTTATTTGTTTAACTGAAGTATGTCTTAAGGCATCTTTAAGCTTAGATCACCTGAAGTCAATGTGACTTTATACATTATCATTACTGTATTTCAACACTTGTGTTCTTGTATTTCAAAGCTGCATTCATTGCAATGTTTGGATTTTCTCTATTCCACCTGATTCTGAAATTCTGTCATTTATGAAATGTTTTCTTAGGTCCTTGAATTACAAAGCCCACCTCGAGCCAGTACTGTGGTGAAAGACTGTGTGAGAGCCTGCCTAGACTCAACATACAGATACATTTTTGACAATTGCTATGATCTATACTCCCAATTAATAGACCAGGTAAGGCTTCATGCTTCACTCAGTCATTCCAGTTAGCTTACAGTAAGTAAATACGAAGAATCCCAGCATTCCCTCATATGAAAGCACTTGAGTTATTTTCATTTTATTTTTATGATAAAGAGTATAATACAATAAATAAATCCACAGACAAATGTGAACTCTTAAATGGCTTGCAAGATGAGTTTCAAAATGAAAATGTCAGCCTATAAATTAGACTTCACATTGAACACAGCTATAAAATTGTCCAATGACTTTAAAGATGAAATTTAATTGCTTACTGTTTGTTTATGATTAATAATTGGAAAATAATTCTTAAAAATTCAATATTACACTTCAGTGGTTGTAGGAAAGAAGTATTCTAGTCTGTGGAAAATAATATACTGTCTTTCCAGGTTAGTATTTTATCACCTGTGATGCGTACTTGGATTCAGGCTTTAGAAGCAGAGAATAATTATGTAACATTTCTAAACAACAGTCCATCAGGGTGAGCTTTCCATGCAAAGTAATTATAGCATTTGTCATGTTCAAATGCCATGCAAAAGCCTCAAAAATGCTTTTTTTTTTCTATAACATTGACAGAGTTTATTCTATAAATAAGGCTAAAATAAGGAAATTTGCAGAATTAAGCTACTGTCTAAAAGGAGCATCACTGCTTTATCACATTACCTCCTGTTCACTAGCTTTGCCTTCTGGGTGATACACTGGAAAAATGGTGTTTTGGTGACTACTGTCTTGGAAATGATGAACTATGTTGTTAGGCAAATACACATTTGCTGTGTAGTGTATCATAAATAAAAACATTTATACTACATGATATGAGACATTTAATTTGAAAGCACATCTCAACTGAATTAAAAAGATGAATACCTGCATTCTAGAAGAGAAAGTACAGCCTATCCGTTCTACTTTATCAAATAAGAATATTTTTTTCTAATGTTGGATTCCCAACACATGGGAAGTTTACCTCTAGCTTTCAAACTTTTAGTGTAAGAAACTCCAACCAACACCTGTAGGCAGAACTCTTCTTCCAGAAAATCAATTGAATTTATTCAGCTGTAGCAATGACTGTCTAATAAATACAAAATTCAGTAACTTTAAGCCTTTGTGATGGTGCGGTTGCATCAAATCACACTAAATAAGAAATCTCTGAGTGGTGATTTGTCATAGGTTTATATTGATTTTTGCTGCTGGGTAACAGGAAACAGTTGAAATATTTGAATTTCTAAGAAAGTGCCTGAAATTTATCATGCTGCAGCTACCTTGATACTACTGAAAACAGATGCATATTGTATGTATTAAATAATGTGAAGTACAAACGATATGCATTACCTTTGTAACAGAGTACAAATGATTACACAGGTGATTTGTCTTTTTCCCCTGATTTTCATGCAGGTTTTTTTTCATATTATGGTTAATGAATTATTGCAGAAGCAAGTTTTCTATGGAACTGCTTTGGGGGCTTTCTATTTGTTTGTTTGTACAGAGATGAATTACATTTATTTTATTTTCTGGAGAAGAAAATTTAATTAAATGTAGGAGGAGAAAGGAATTGTATAAAGAAAGTCCGTAGGGAGAAGGGGGGGCAATGATATTCTGGCACTTCTGAAACTAACTTGAATTAGCGCACTTTCATTAGCTTTATCTTGGAGAAGAAGGGATGTGTAAGGCTTCCCACTTACCTGCATGCATTTTTGTTGCTTTTATACTTCTATATCTCATTTCTTCTCCATTAGATGCCATTTTTTCTTGTTTTCATGTTACACCTCATTAGGCAGAATTGTTTTAAAATTGTTGTTGTCCCTTGTCTTCCAAAGGATGTTTGTTGTTTATGTGATAACCTTGAAAAAGTGTGTGTTTAGTCAAAGAGCACTAACCTGCTAATTATGAGCACAGGGTGGCAATTTTAATTTTATCCATTTTACTCAAATGGCTGCAGGTAGCAGAACACCCATTTCTGCAGGCAGCTTTTACCCCAAAATAATCAAGGAGCACACTTTGAGGGCTCATGTATGCATTTATTCTGCAACAGAATATACTGCAAGCTGAAGACTACTGTGAACCAGTAGGAACAGCAACTTCAAGCATCACATCCATTTGCCTTATCAACAGCTCTGGGTTTGTTTGTTGTTATTTTTTTCTTTTTTCTTTTTTCTTTTTTTTTTTTTTTTTTTGAGCTAACATTTACTTTGCAGCAATTTGAATTTGTTTGTTAAACATAGTATGAGCTGTTGCTAGCCTGGATATTGATAAGTCTGCAGAGCTTATCAGCAAACACTTGAGTTAACAGGTAAACGTGGAATATGATGTAATCTGCACAGCAATCCAAAACGTACAGCAATAGATAGTCTAAAATGCAAGGCTGTTATAGACTGGTCTGGTGGAGAATGTAAAACAGGTTTAAATTGATGTCTCTCTCCAGATTAGCTTTTTAGAACAGAAGGATGAATGAGGCCTTGTTACATTATTCATGTCTTACATAAATATTTTGAAGTCCCGTACTTACTGATAGAATGGTATGAAGTCCTGAAATTAAATAATAATAATAATAATAATCTGCAAATATTCATTGAGCTGCAAAAATGAATTAACTGCAGCTTCCCTGTAGTTACATACCTTCTCTGCTCCCTTTCAGCAAGAATCCCAGCAGGCGAGTTTGTATGTTGAAACTTTATGAAGGCAAGTGTTTACAGAATATAAGCTGATAATAACCTAGAAAATATGGGAATTTTAGTGAAAATTAGAAGAAAGTAACATATAAATTGAATAGAAATAGACTATATACAAAATAACTCATCAGAAATCAAACAATCGCATGCAATCTTAATAACTGATAGGAAAAGTTTCTGTTTCATGGCTGGTGGTAGGTAACTGAGGAAATTAATCTAATTAATTAGCTTTAATAAAGAAATAAATAAGATAATTCAGATTACTGCCTAAATTCTGCATCAACTCTAGAGTCGTACTCCTGATTGTCCTGTTTGCCACCAATACCTCTGCACACAGAACAGCTAAATACAGTTTGCTGGAATCCAGAGCTCTGAAGGATTTCTGGTGAATGAAGGCATATTGCAGACAGATTTGTGGCATTGCAAATATCATTATGAAACAGAAAACAATAATTAATATTTTATTAGCTTTATTTCGAAAACCCTTAGTCCAGTTACCATAGATTTCATCCTCGAGCCTTCTTCATTAACCATTCTCTTCTCTCTGCTCTCCTCCCTATCCAATGGAGGCCTCCTCCAAAAGGAAACTGAGTTTGTGGTAGCATGGTGGGGAGCAGAGGAGGGTCACATTTGAGCTGCACAGCTGAGATTTGAGCTGTGAGGAGTGAGAGCTGAAACCGATGAACCCCAAAGCAACAAGACATGGTTTGTATGTAGGCCACCACCTGCTCTCACTCAGGGGAAAGACTGGCAGCTGCTGTCTTGTTGAGGCCCACTGCAGGCTTGGAGCTTTACCATGCTTCATTTCTTGCCTGAATCATCCTGTGGACAGCATTACCGTTACTTAAACGGTAGTGTTTCCATCTGGACAGAAGTGGTAGGTTCCTGGACATTATACATACTGTGTGTGCAACCCCCGTTAATTACCTTCTACGTTTGCCCTTCCCTACAACCTGAAATTCTCAAAGGCACCTTCCACAGTACTACTAGAAAAATATGCTGAGTATCTGAACGCGTGTAATTCTCTGATTGCAGGGTGAAAATGAAATAACAATTGATGTAAAAGAGGGTGTTTAAGGAGGAGATCGGAGAGTTTCCACTGCAAGAAGAGTTAGCAGAAAATCACAGAATATGCTCAGCAGTCTTTGCTTCCTCTTTTTATTACGCTCATGTCAGACAGCCTACCACTGTTAGAAAGCAAATGTCTTGCAGCAAAATATCACTCTCCGGGAATAACAATATTTCCTGGGGTGAAGCATAGCAAATGCTAACAGTGTGCAAAAACGTCATCCTAGGTTTTCAAAGCAAGATACAAAACCAGCTGATTACAGAATAATACAAATAACAAACGAATAGAAGAGAAAGTAGAACATGATGCTGTGACATCATGATATTTGCTCCTGTCTTCATTAGTTGAGACAAAGCATTCCGATGAGGAACTAATTCCTTATGCAGCAGATGTAGTATCTTCTCTTCAGCTGACACTGATCTCAGGGAAGAGCTGGATTTCTTATGATGAAAAAAATAATGCTGTCAAAAGCCAGTTTAGGAAGAACGTTGCTAATTTTCTGCCTCAGTTTACGAATCTGTTACTGTTTCCATTTTAAGGAAACAAAAAAAATTCTGGAAATTTTTGCTTATGTTCTCAATAAATGGATTTCCTTCTGGAATCCTTCTCTTGAAGTTCTCTCCCCTGAGCGAACCTATGCAATGTAACTGTGTAAGTATGAAACACAAAATCAAGTTGTGCAGTAGCAAAAAACTGTTCTCCTCTCTGAATGCTACTTTTCAGGTATGCAGTTTCAGTGTAATAATACTGTGGGGGATTTTATTCTATTTACATACTGCTTTAGACAGTATGTAAATACTGCACAGATACTGTTACACTGTAAAGGTCCTAAGTTTCCTTCTAATGTCCTTTTCCCTGAAGCTGATCAAAATTTCAACCCAAATCTCTTAGTAAGCTTGATACAATGTAAGTGATTTTATTTTACATTAATCCTGTGATGCTCTTTTAGATTTTCTTTTCCAATAGGTGTGATATCACAGCTGCGGTCCGTGTCACTCTTGGCTCTGGCTGCTGTTAGGACTTTGTCCCATTTCTTATCTTCCAAATAAGTTGTCATGCTTCCAATCAGTGTTAATATACTGTTGTGGAAATATATTCTGCTAACTGATTCATGTCAGCATTTGCTGGAAGCTCCCATGACTGCCTGGTGTAAGAGCAATCCTTGATTTCAGCTTGTTCAGTGCATTATACATCGACCAAAAATGAAAAAGAAACTTCAGAAAATGACTTTAAAAAAGTAATGAAACATGAGCAGTAGCTGTTAACTGGTGACTTTGTCTTTTCTGTATACTTGAGAATTTATTTTCCTTGACTTTTTAAATGTATTCTTTAAAATCTCACTATGACTTTTGTCCCCTATAACAGTAAGCAGTATTCATTGGCTTATGCATCTTTTCACTATATTTGTGCATTCATGTGTAAATTTAGTGCACTGAGTATTTGGTTCACATTTTTATAGTAGTTTTTTCTCGATGTATGTAACTTGAGTGAATAGAGTTATTGATATTGAGATAACAACGGCAGTAACCATAACAGTGCACAAATAACTTGAATGGCTTTGATCCTTTCTAGCCTATTGGTTAGATTTTAGGATTCAGAATGGAAATTAAAACTGGGTATGAGGAAAGGATGTGCTTTTATTTCAGAGCACAAAACTACATCTGTTAATGTCCGACTGCTTAAAAAAATTACACTTTGGGGAGATTTTGCAGTGGTCATCTTGACTTTTAGAAGATTTCTGCACTCGAGCTTTTGTGGAAAGCACTTCTTGTGCTACCCAGACTTTGTGAACTAAACGTATTTTTCTACCTATAATTAAGGGTAGAATTTCACATTCTGTGATTCATTTTCACAGTCACTAAACGCAGTTTCAGCTGTATGACATGGTAGGGTTTTGCTGTGAAATACAACTTTTGGATAAGATGTGGGACTAAATGTGAATCAGCTTTATCTTATACAAGTACCTTTCAGTTAGCTTGCCTGAAACATGCTCTAGCTTCTGAGAAACACATATAAATAGTATTTGAAAAAATATCTTTCTTATAGAAACAAAATCTTACATAATGTACACCAGGGAAAGACCTTGTGAGTGACACTAATGCTCCAATATTCATTTCTGTTTTGAAAAACTTCTCTGCTTGCAGAGGTGGTTGCTGATATTAGTCACACCCCACGCACTGTAACTGCTTCTGAGCCTTACCTTTATTTCAGCTGTGTTAGACACTGAAGCTGTAGTATTTGTAGATGAGCTGTTTGCAACAGGGTTATCTGAGATTCTCCAGAGACTGCAAAAACACTTTCAGTTATGTGTTGTTGAAATTCCCTTTTTGCCACTCTAGATATTGTTAACAGATAAAAGTTATTGAGGTTAAGATAACATTTAATTAATTCACTATGGCACTAATAGAGGTCTAACCAAAGAGAAACAGGATCCGTTGAAGAGGTCTTATTTGGACTAAAAATGACAAGTACAGAGAATGCATTTTTAAAGTTAATGTAAATTTCAGTGAGGTGAAAAGTAATAAATTCTCAGCCAAAGCTTGTAAGTGGTGAGTATTAATACATACTTATAACAACACTAAAAGGTGCACAAGGTGCTTTCAGTCAAAGAGGATATAAAACACTGCGTTACTTGCCAGATTTATATTAATGATTGGAGAGTTTTGTTGATAATCCATCTGACAGGTCAGTGTCTCATGTCATTCTTGGTCCTTGCAGAAATATAATGGCTCTGTTTTGGATGCAAGCCTAGTTGTGGTTCCTGTCATTTACAAAATGCATACAAAATTCCATTTCCCCAAAATTAAAAAGGAATAAAATATGTGTCTGGGTTTGCTCACAGCTATAAATCTCTGGAGAGATAACATCCCTCTTGAATGTACCTTTTTCTAGTATGACTATATCTCCAGGGGTTTTTTTCTTCCTACTCTGCACTGTTTTTCTTTGCTTGTCTTAAATGCACATATTGTGGTTCTTTTCAATCTATCAGAGTAAAATGTCTGTGCAAAATACATTGGGCAATAGCCTTTGTTATTTTTGTTATTGCAAAATAAATTAAAATATAACTCTTTCTTTATTTACAGTGAAGAGCATAGATGGAATTAGACCCAATAACTTCAACATAGTTTAATCCACAACAAAACAAGAAATATTCCTCATTATTAATTTATTCAGTGTTTATTATTTATTGTATAAAAGTTCCATTTCAGCAGACCATTTTACGTACACTGTTTCAGCACACCAAAACTTGAAGAATGCATTTAATAAAAGTATGAATATGCACAAAAAGTAAAATCTGTTCTTGGCTGACCTGGGTGTCTTAGCACTATGTGGTTTTAGACATACGTCTGCAGCCAGGTACAGACTATTATACAGTTTACTGAAGTCTGGATAGGTTGAAGACAGTGTTTATCCAATTTTTTTTAAGACCCTTAATACGACTAAGTAATAAGCTGTAGGTGGAAATTGCCTAATAGTTTCTCTAATTTTTCTAATATATACTATTTTAAAATCTTGTTTTAACAGGGTAAGAAACAAGAAGTTCCTAAAGAAGAACAGGGACCAACAACAAAGAATTTGGATTTCTGGGCACAGCTTATTACTCTGATGGTCACTATCATAGACGAAGATAAAACAGCATATACACCTGTCTTGAACCAGTAAGTAATTAGTTTCCCCATAAAAACTAGGAATCGTTGATTTAATAGGAACAGGAAATACACCAGAACAGACGTATTTTAAACGTAATTTGATTATGGAATTCTGGCTGTAGAATGGACAGTTTGCACTCTAGTCAGTGGAAAGAAAATATTTTGTTTTAGGAACACTAAAGGCACAAGTTATGTGCACCATCCCAAAAAGTCAGAAAAGTTTATGCAAGAGAACTAAATAGGTAGACAGAAAGCAAAGATCAGTGAAACAGTGTGGGTATATTTATGTTATCAAATGTCCTGGTACACAAGCTGTTTAAATGATGCTGAGACTTCTCTTAGGCATTGTAACAGTTTTTTGGGGGGAAAAAAGAAGTACTGAACTTCACAAAGGAACACTCTCCAAACTTATGGTTGGTTGGAGAGAAAGCTTAACTTAACTGACTTGAAAGTTTTAAAAACAGAGAGCAGTATCTTGAGTTTGCCATAGGTGAAAGTTAGTTTCTCAGAACTCAAGATATAATATGCAAGAAAGGAACAATCAGTAACCAAGACAAGTTGAATAACTTGTCACTGACTTACTTGTGGAGAAGAGCACGCCAATCGATTGACGTGAGAGGAAGGGTTTTGAAAATGAAATACACGGAGAATGCCAAGGAATATGACTCACATATCAAGACTGAAGAAATGGAATAGTGCTAATTGAAACTTGTCATGGCCTAGAGAAGTGGTTTAGCTCTTTTAGCTCCTTGGAGATATTTTGTAGAGACTACCAATTCTGAGCATCATCTCTTTGTGATGATTTATAAAAAAGTTAAAATTGCATCTTAGACCTGTGTTACAGCTAAGCCATTAACAGACACATCTGCAGTGGCAGGAGACATTTAATAGAATGGTCTGAAAGGGAGCAAGAATGACTCTTTCAGCCAACGTTTGACAGATACTAAAAGGCACTCTGTACAGGTAAATGTACTTATCTGTAGACCCAGAGAGTTCAGACTTACTCTCCAGTATAATTACCAAAGAAACCTCTGGGTCATAGCCACAGACTGGAAAATATTTGCCGTCTCATTCCAGTAATTCCTTTAAATAAATGAAGAATTGTCTCAGCCCTGGAGAATAAGCAGCTTTGTGCAATCATTTCCTTCACTGACCTTATTAATAAGGAACAGCTTTCTATCCTGAAGAAGAAACAAAATATTGTTCTTGTTTACTCCATTTACACAGCCTAGTATGAAATTCCTGGTGTCCACTTGTTTCTCATGAAGATATGTATCTCACACTTCAAATCCAGATTAGCTAGATAGATTGTATAAATGGCTAATTTATTTGTCATGAAAACCTAGCATATTCTATTTATTATGAAGTCTCACCAAATAGCACTGTTTGGCTGATCTATGACTTGAGGATAAGAGACTGTCATGTGGGTGAGGAAGTTGATTCTGACAGCAGTGTTTTAGATAAACTGTGATTTTATAGTATTGCTTGAAGAATGACATAAATTGGAAAAATTAGGGCCCATGAGATGGAAATAATTGTAGCAAGAAAAACAAAGTGACTCATAGAACACTCTCCAGGTTGTCTTTTGCTTCCCTGAGAAATGTGGAGATTATGGCTTTTGGAAAGACTAGAAATGTAATATGTAGAGTTTTGTTTGGGAAATTTCTCTGACATTTTGTTGCTTAGGGATTAAATTCTGAAATTGTTCAGAAAAACATATTTCTACATAGACAGCAATAAAATAGAAAGAGTACAAAATTCCTTATGTGCACGGGTGCTTTAGAATTCAACATTTAATTATCAACTGCCACTGTTACAATTTATCTTCAACATAAAGATTTTTTTTTTTTTTACCATTCTTTTGTATGTTAAGCCTTGTTAGCTTCTCACAGATTTGCAGCACTGAAACAATGATATTTGCATAATGCCTATGACAGCTGCATAATGCCCACCAGTCTCTGATTGCTTTAAGCATGGAAACAAGTGTAAGTTTTGGAAAGGAAGTTCAGAGAGAACTTGGAATTAAGTATTCATCTAACAGCGATTTTTTTATTACAAATTTTGAAGTTCCAGCATAGTAATTTCTTAAACCTATTAGAAGCTTCTAAAAGCTACAGTAAAAACAATAAGCTGCTGTGACATGAGTAATCTTAGAAACATGAGTAACCAAATGAACATTAAATGTGGCTGTTCACATGTAAAGCTGGCTCTGAGGGTAAACTGTGGCAGGAGTGGTGCATGCCTTAATGACACCAGCTACTGCTTCCAGTTGTATGTAGAGCTTACATGCAGAAAGTGCATCTTGGTCAGTTTGTTGAAGTCTCAAGTTTTGAATATGCCATTATTTCTAAAATGAATGTTCAAATGGTATTATAACAATGGGGTAGTTTGTTTAAAATACATGGTAAATGTTAGGATGATTGAAATTAGGTGTATTTGTTTGAATTGGGACGTAGACATGACACAATTTTTAGCCATTCCATAACCTTACACATTATAGACTTTATTGCTAGTTCTATCAAATTTTCCTTTGTTCCCGTTCTTTCTTTGGCAATGAGAACTTTGCAATTCTGAAGTTTCATTTAAAAATCACAAAATATTTTCTGAGGTTGATTAGTGCTTCAGTAAAAATCAAAATATTTTAGATCAAATTCTTTGCTAGCATCAAACTCGAGACAAAAGGCACACACCTCTGCATGTTTCTGCATGAATTTGGTCTTTGATTTTATAAATTTATGGTGAACTGCTAATGCATTCGCACTGCACCACAACAGTGCTAAGGACTGTTTTATTACTCCAGGTTCTGTGCAGTAATCCCAGCTCTTTAGCTGGGTGCCCTACTTAGGTCTGCTTCTGTGCCCGGACATTTGTACAGAGCAGACAATACAGTGACTGCATGTTAAGGGAGTTATTTGGCAGAAAATAATTTCCTTGTGGAAATGTTTGCCTTTCAGTTGTGCAGCTGTAAGAATAATTTCTAGCAACAGGCTAACTGATGTAATGTGATTGATTGTAGGTTCCCTCAGGAGCTGAACATGGGAAAAATTAGTGCTGAAATCATGTGGACTCTGTTTGCCCAGGACATGAAGTATGCTCTGGAAGGTAACTAAAAAAACCTGAATTACACTAGAGAGTTCACCCATAGTGATCTCCGTTGCAAATCACAGGTGGAAGGAGTTTTCTGATATATTTGAGATGATTCATATGGTAGTACAAATGCACTGTAAGGGAAGAGATGTACTGGTACTATATGAAGTTAATTGTGCAACCAGGAGGCAAAAGAACTGTAAGCTGAAATGCAAATTCTAATTATCCGAATCTAACAAAATCATCTTCAATGTCCAAAGAATAAAAAATATGCCATTATAGGCATTCCCAATTTTCTTACTAGCTTAAAATCACTTGCTTGGCCCTAAGAAACATTTACAGGATGAATTTATGGGAAAAGTGCATACAGGTAGAAAACCTGTCTTCAGAATGTGAAGATGATTTTGTTATTTCCAACAGAATCAGATGCAGTTCTCTTTCGTTCTTTAGGATAGTAAACCACAGGTGAAATATATTTTTCTCTACAACAGTTAAAATCCAGATAATCTGCAGACCCAGTCATTAAAGTATGATTATTTCAGAAATCCTAAGTAAAAATTACTACATCAAACATTAAAAATACTGAAGAGATGGAATTAAGGGAATAGGCTTAATAAATAATGGAAATATTGCCAGCCCACATACGCATAATCATTCTTCTAGATAATTATTAAAGCCATCTCTTGAACATGAATGTTTTCAAACTGTAATGTATTTCTCCAGAACAGCAACAACAAAAAGTTAAATTAATTTCACTCTTAAACAGAGTTCAGATTTAAATGTGGGAGAAATGCAAGCAGATTTTAGCTTCCATCTGATATTGAGAGTGCGGCAAAAAAAAATCAGAAACTAAATGGATCAAAATTGGATTTGACTGGACAAATAGTTTTTTGCAATATAAGATATGTAATGAAATGTATTCCGTTGGTCTTGTATCCAACTGAATTTTTTTTTTTTTTTTTTACTTGCACTCTAGCAAAAGTAGCTGATTAGAATAAACCAGATGCTGTGACTTTTAGGAAAGTAAACTCATACACTGTCATCAGCCAAGCCTGCTGCTGACTACAGGGCATATCTTCCAGGGTGAAGTTATGAGGTCAGACTTTAAGGAAAAAGCAGTGTTTGAAGATTAATTTCTGTAGTATTTTCTCCAGAATGTGATAATGGGATACTCTGATGATGATACAAACTTTCATCATGATGAGGAGAGAAAAGACAAGTGACTAAAGCATTTATTAATGGAAGAATTAATTTGTTCATCTACTGTGGTGTTGCTTTGTTAGTTATTTGAATTCTGGAAGAAAGGAAGGAAGGAATTACAGGAGCAGTGGTTATAATATGTATAATGACAGAAGAAGATATAAGAAACCAAATCTAGAATGTGGGTAAGAAAAGATTTGCAATCTAATATTAGAAGTCAATGATCTATAGTTATGTTAGAGAATCAAAAGGACTAGACTGAGAAAGCTAATGTCAGACAGGAGATAATCCTTTAAGAGTGATCAATGAAGCTGAAAGCCACCAGAAGCTGAGAAGCAGGAAGACCAAATGAAAGCCATGATTTTGGGTTAGAACATGTCCCTGGAAGCTGAGTGAGTGGTAATAGCATTCTATTGCAACGAGCTGTAAATCAGGAGTTGGTATCAACAGAAGAGAGTGTACAGAAACTGAATTTTCTGATCATAACACCACAAGGATTCATAAGAATTTCTAATAGGCATTACATTATCAGGCTCCCATAATTTTGAATGTGTAGTACTTTGTGCACAAATAGCCATAAGCACCTCCCATTCTTGTAGTGTTTCAGTTATTCACCTACAAACATTCTGTACAACAGGAAGACGATTCAGCCAAGACCACTCTACTTGCTAAGCAGAGTGTACCTGATCCCACAAAAGCAGCTTTACATCAAATAATGGTTTGTATTGTGGTTGTGAAGAACAGAACAAGAAGCTCTTGAGAAATACAGCAAGTATGGAAGGTTTGGCTGGGTCAGGACTTGAAAACAAATATTAATGTATTTAAGCATGATTAATATATAAGGTATGTCCTGACTGTTCAGAAAGAGGTATAGAGGATTAATTAGGAGGCATGTGACTTTTTAAATCTATTCCAAACCAGACCCTGTGTTTGGCCTTGCCTCTGTGCTGCTATAGATGCTCTCTGAGAGGAGCAAATGCCATTTTTCTAACTAAACATCCCAGATCATTCCCAGAATCAACAGTGAGACAGTTTTTGTGTATATAGAATACGTAAAGGAAACTGAATTTAATTACAAAGTATGATAAATGTATATGATTTCCATCCTGCAACAGAATCTTGATAAATGTAGTCACAAAATACAGATCAATATTCTGCTCCTCTCTCCAACTTTACTGTTCTTTAAATCACTATTTCCCCAAATCCTCTACCAACTGAATTTGATTCTGCAATTGTTAATGGCAGGAAGACCTTTCAGTGTGAATTCTGCAAAATTAGGAGTAAGCCATTAAATATGGTCACACTCGATTCATACAGTTTTTTATTTATTTATCATTGAAATGTATCACATTCAGCTATGCAAGTCTAGCCTTCCAAGTTATTAACACAGGCTGCCATCTGTTCATATGTAGAGTCCAGGATTGTTGCAGCCTCTGCTGGATCCAATTTAGTAATAATTTTCTCGAGCATCATCTTTATCGTTATGAAGTTGATTCCTTCCTGTGTCTCATCAAGAAGCTATGACATAGTCCAACATCATTTGAAAAAGGATCATTGATGTGATTAAATAAGATCATCTAGGATCCTGTTTTTGTTCTTTTCCTCACTTTATTAGTTCCTACCCACTGACTCCCATGAAGGTAAATTCAGGGAATTAGTATGTCATATCTCTATTCTCTAACAGAAGATGAATACTGAAACATCTAGCATCTGTGTTCACGTTTTCCTGAGAGCAGAGAGAATGGCTGTCCAGGGCTTGTCCTCTGGCTGTACAGCTGAATGCTTCATCTGTCCACTCGGGGATGCAGGGAGCTGCAGCTGCTGGTGTTGCTCTTCAGTAGTGCTGTCTGACCTCTCTGCAGTAAGTGCCAGTAGGAGGCAGGCAGCAGTCATTACACCTCTCCATCTTGCCTTTCCCTCATTTCTTGCCCAGGAAAACTCCAGCCCTCTTTGATGGGAAGAAAGGGTGCTTAGAGGCTGCCGCTGTGTGACTGAAAAGACAGAACAGCAGCTTCCACAGCAGTGGCCTTTTGCTCTGTTGCAGTGGCTGCGTGATGGTACAGATGCTAAGGTAGCATATGGGTGTGTGACAGTATAGATTTTTGCTGTCAATTCAGTCAGTTCTCTTTATGGGTGAGGGAAAAAGGGCATCCCGAAGGACAGATCCAGAATCCGCAGTTGCTGAGACCAGGGCTGCACCATTCCAGGTTGACGTGACATGCAAACAAGAGACTACGATAAAATCTAGCATTGAGCTAATTGTTTTATTCTAGATTTTCTTCCATTTCAGATTAATAATGATGTTTAGTCTTTGGCTACGATTAAAAGCTCTATGCAAACTTGAACAAATTCATCCCACTCCAGTTCTGATTTTTTTTCTAATCTGAAGCTATTGGGATTATTTTCACGTACTGATGCTGCATGGAGAAGGTATCAAATGTTTCTCTTTGAGAACTCACTTCATTAGGTTTGGCCTTTTTTCTTCATTGTGAGTTATTTTGTGAGGTAGGAGTGATTTGCAAGATTGATTATACGTTGTTGTTTGGCATTTAGTTTATACAAGCCTATCTGAGCTCACAAGATGTTTACATTTGTTCTGTCTGGTCATCAAAATATTCTTTATTTACGGTACAAACCAAAGAGAACAGAGAGAATTCCACCAGCAGTGCAAGTGATTTGTTACTGACTTGATATGGTAAGAAATCATTCTCCTTCTAAGCAGGAAGGCGTAAATGTTGGAAGATAAGAGGCTAACGAGCTGAAATTAGACATACAATTTGAAAAGTATCTTTTTTAATCAATGTCCTCAGTAATGTCTTTCTCTTATAGTTTGCATCTCTGAATTTTGAATAGGTCAGATCAAATGTCCAAAGCTATCCAGACTGTTAGAAATAGAGCACTCTAATTGCTGTTATTATGATAATCTAATTTTGGTAGTGGCCAGAAGTCAAGATCAGGATCAGGCCAGAAATTGGCTGCTGTGTGGATACAGCAGGAGATTGCCTCAGTTCTGCAGAGACGATATTCTGAGTTGTCAGACCTTAATAATATAGAAGAGGAGGGAGATTATTTCATCATTTTATGCACTTCATATAGATTTCATATAGAATATTTTGAAAGTAATGCCTCCTATACATTTCCATGGAAACTACACCAGATACAAAAAGCACAATAACACCATTTGATAGAGCAAATTCTCAGCTACAAAACACTCTTTCTTAACCCAGTCACCACCACCTCCACACAGAGGAATTCAATTCTACCCCTTTTTTTCACCCATACTTCCATGTCAGACACCATTCTGTCAGACTGCCCCTCTGCTGCCATCTGTCACGCAGCAACAACATGGAATTGTGGTGGGAAGGTTTAACCTCTTCTGCCATACCACCACCATCTGCCTCAGACATCATAGGCCAACATAAAAAAAAACAATTTGGAGGCATTACCTTTGGAGCAGCCTTGCAGATTGCTGTTGTCCTCATTGCATGAGCAAATATCTTTTTGTTTCTCTGACAGATTTCTTGTTCATTGCAGAAACTGGTAAACGATGTGAAA
This sequence comes from Gallus gallus, assembly GCF_016699485.2. NCBI lineage: Eukaryota > Metazoa > Chordata > Aves > Galliformes > Phasianidae > Gallus > Gallus gallus. The sequence continues at coordinate 8,202,239 of NC_052541.1, read as the reverse complement.
GAGAAGAGACAGTTAGTGAGTTGATTCTAAGCATGGTGCCAGCATAGAAAAAAATAATACTAACACTGCCTGCGGAAAGGTCACACCATTTGGTGGCAGATTTCAAATTAGTTTTCACTTCAACTTAATTTACAAATTTCCCCTTAAGACAGGATACCCCCTTGGCTTAGATGAAGACTACATAGCAGATTTGGGGTGGGAGGGTAGGGAGGGCAGTTTATAGAAGAGAATGAAAGGTGGCACCAACCAGAATGCTGTGTTTCATCAGGGTATCTATGGAACTACTGAACTTCCTGATTTTAGTAAATCCTGTACTGTATCCAGGTACTTCAACATATGTGTCTTCTATCCTCATTTCTCCTAAGACCTTAGGAATGAAGAATCAAATGCAGCCTCATGGGGAAATCAGAGAGAAAGGGCAAAGAGGAGCAGATTACTACTGGGGTTAATTAACAACTTTCCTTTGGTAGATAATCAATTAGATTGAATATGTCATGATCAGATCTGGGAAGTTAGAAATGGTATTTGGTCAGCATATTTGGCAATGATGACAATAACAGCAGCTACATTCTGTATGTACTGGAGAGCTTCCTGAGCTTTTTGAGTACAGCAATCCAGTTGAATATTGATCTCAAGCTACACAAAGATCCCAATTCTTGTCTAAAAAGCACTGTAGCCATACTAAATGGTACTACTTTGTTGAAGTTAATTAGACAAGCTAATTAAGACAGATAAAGTGAACAGAACTGTTCCCAGGGGCTAATTTAATACTTCTTCATGGCATCATATTGCGCTGTATCATTGTGTGATCTTACTTTCCACTACCTCAGAGATCTCTAGTATAGCACTACCGTGCACTTAGTGACATACCTACTGTATCTCTGGGTCATTCCCTAAGCCATTTTCTTCAATTTTGCATACTGAACCATAATTAGAACTGCAAGTACTACTGGATGCTTGTACACAGTGCAAGCCTACAGTAATCTTAGTAAGTTAAAGCTGCTTTATTTCTCATTTCAGTGTATTCATTGCACCAGATCTTACTGGAGAAAATGCAGTGAATGTCTGACATCATTATTTTATCTTAAAGTTGTCACTCAACAATAGAAATGTATATTATACCATGTAATTCATAATGAAAGCTCTGGCCTTATTTAATTTTCTTTTATCGACTTTATTCTGTCTTTTAAACACAGATACGGTGGTAAGTTTCCCCTGATGGGCAAGCCCATTAGTTCTAAACTAAACATTTGACACTCGTCCCAGCACCCTTCAGGAGAATAAGATAAATCCATTAAAGTTGTTAGTTTCCATATTAACAGATTAAGCTTCAAGTGCAATTTCTGAAGCTGCAAGTAGAGAACATCTCTGTTTCTGCCTTTTCTTCTGCTACAGAGGCAGATCCGGATATAATGCTGTTAATAATTAAAGTTGTGCATTTATCTTTCTGCCTGATTCTTCCAATTCAGAAGTTTTTTCCACTAATTGCTTATAAAACACTACCATGAGTGTTTTATACTCAGCTTGAACTCTTGTGATAAGCCAAAGAGGAGTGTATCAAGTCCAGGTGTTTCCTTCTTGGAAGGAGGTATTTAAAATTGACATCAAAAATGTTAAGCTGAATTGATATACAACACAATTAAAACTGCCTTTACTACCTTTATTCTCTATTTCCTCCCAAACTCAAGCATTATACTATAGCATTTAATGAGGTAATGGTTTCCAAAACATGAATATATGCTCTATTTGTTTCACAAGTTTGGCACATATTAGAGATTTATGAAAGCCTAATAATTGTAAAGTGAACTCCTATACCAGCATTAATTTTCCTCTTACATGTAATTACTTCCTGGTTATATGATTACTTTGCAACAATGTTGAAGCTTCCTTCAGTGTTTGCAATTTCCATCATATGTTTCAGAACCAGAGCTTTAATTATTGTCAGGGATCTCACACCTGATATAATGGATGATTTCTTCTGGTCCATTCACAGCCTGCATTCCTTAGGCCTTCTATGATCAATTCATGTACAAAGAATTCCACTAACAGTAAAAAAGCACAATTCAAATTATTTGACTCCTTGGAAACAAGTGCTTATTTCCTTCTGTAGTTAACATTAGCCATGTATACCCAATGGCAGAATTTCATGTTTGAGTGCTTGTGCTTTGGATTTCTTTGGAAAGAAGAATTTCTTTGGATCAGCTTGGCTTTCATGTTGCACGGATTTTAATCTGATGTGATACTGAAGGGTAGAAGCTATACTGAGGTTGATTATTTGCTGTACTGGTATTTTTATTTTTTTGTTTGTTTGTTTTAGTTGCAAGCAGGGCAGAGCAAGTTCGTGCTTCGTCTATTTTGTGTCTTTGAGTTGTCTTGTTGTGACATACCTATCCACTTCTGGTACTTTTTGAGAAGCAGTTGATGCTGAATAAGTAATTAACTGATGAGGCTAATAAGCTAATTTTTCAATAAGGAGTAAAAAAGCAGTTCAGTAACATTGGGAAGATATCTAAGTTCACTTGTCAAAAGTAATTTGAAATGTTTCAAGTATCAGTGTAACACAGCAAGGAGCAAATGACAAACAGTGTTTTGTAGGTCAAAATAAGCTGTTTTTTGCAGCAGATTCACACATCCCTCATGGTATTACATGTTGCATCCCTTAGACATTATGCAGCATTATTGTTTTATGCCCTTGAACTCTTCATAAACAGTTTATCTCTCCAAGAAAGCAATGCATATCTCTGCCTTTTCAGATGCTAGGCAGCTGGCCCTAAACTCACTCCTACCTCTTGTGAAACCTGAAGCAAAGCAGAGCTCTCTGACAAAACAGACTCTCGTTTTGAGAGCTCCTCCTCTAATATAAAGGGCAATGTCAAATCGAATATAGAGCACTTTGTGTTAAGTCAGGGATTGACTATTGCACTTCTGCTGCTGCCAAGAGAAAAAAAAAAAAAAACACAAATTGTAAAACTGTTTTTTCTCACAATTCAGAATGAATTCTGCCTTCCTTTCCTACTCTCTATTCAGTGAGGAAATACAACTCTGTGGTTAAGAAATCTATGAACAAAATCTATGCTGCTGTTTTATATTTTATGTATGTTCCCTTAGTAAAATTCCTGGTTCCCCATCCGTAGATGGTGAATAGCACCAGTTAATCATCTTATAGAAATGCTTAAGGTGGAATCCATTACATTTGTGAAATGTTCAAAAATATTTTGATGAAAATGTCCAGGCAAATGCAGAGGTAAGACTGAATATGTAGAAGCCTCTCGTGAAAGAATATATTTTTAAAAGGAGAACTAGAAAATGTTCTTTTTCATAGCTGCAAATCAGTTGTAGTAAATGAAAAATGGAAAAAAGAAGAGGTAATGGCAGAACAAGTTTTTCAGGGTTGGTTTTCAGTTTATTATATTTACCCTGACACAAAGAGCCCTTTCGAAAAGGTCAGTAGTATTTCACATTATCAAAATAAATATAAATTTCACATAATTATCAATTAGTTGGCTTTCTTTGTATTTCAGATAATAACCATTGACTTCCATTGCCTTTAGCAAAGCATAAAAATACTGGGGTGAGATGTGAAGTAATACATAAATATGTCCTTCTAAATCAGTTAAGAACTTTGCGTTTTTCTTCATTTTCTTCATTTCTTCATATTTGTGGCCTGATCCATTATCTTTCATCCAATCATATTATTTCATTTCAATGTTACAGGGATTAAGCGATCACCACACTGAAAATATACTGCCTGTGCTAATTCACATTTGCATCGACTTGTGCAAACTCTTTAGAAAGTGTGAAAGCACCCATGGCTTCTAATCTAAATTAAAACACCAACAGTGATTGTGTTTTCTCACCTGCATTCATGGTGGATAACCCCATCTTGAACTTCTCAAAGGTTAATATTAGGAAATTAGGATGTATTTTTCAGCTTCATGTAGCTACAAGTTACATCTGAGAGATTTGTGAAAGATTCTTTCCCTTACACAAAAAAGAAAAAATTAAAAAAAACACAAAAACAAAATTGCTCATGAATTACTTTCATGTTTGTTTCTATTATGTTCGACCTTAACTTCAAAAATAGAGCTTAAATGGATGGAACTGAATAAATGGTACCCTCCTGCAAATGTATGCTCATCATTTGGCAGCAGCTCATTTCTAGAACTGACCTGTGCTTTGGTTTGTATTGCCTAAGGATATTCAGAAACTGCAGGTGCTCCTACCTCTAAAAAAATCAAACCGATTGTCCTTCGTAATGCAAGTACTGTATCACTACTGCATTGAGGCAGGATAATGTCATTTACTGTTAAGATGTTATTAAATGTTTTTATTTCTTCTTCTTTTATTACAGAACATGAAAATCAACGGTTATGTAAGAGCACAGATTATATGAATTTGCACTTCAAAGTGAAATGGTTTTATAATGAATATGTGCGAGAGCTCCATGCTTTCAAGGATGCAGTGCCTGAATATTCTCTGTAAGTAGTGTGTAGGGAAGGCTCCCATGAGTTTGGGCTTGGTGCAAGGTTTATTTCCTTCAAAAATGTATGCTTAAGTTTATGCAAGATATCAATATATACAGCACTAATTTTAAATACATATTCTGTACTTCATCCTCTTTAATTCCACAATTTATAAACTAATTACTAAAACTGTTGTCATTTGTTTTATATAACAGTTTACCTGCCTGTTATAACAGCTGTCATTTTCACAGATAACAGAATATTTTGATCAGAAAATATGTGAAAAAAATAGGAAATGTTGGAAGAGCAGCAATATTGATCATTGGTACATGTATTATTTCATACATCTTTCATATTTCATATTTCTGGGTCAAGACACGATGCTATTGGGATACAGTACTGAACTGAATCTTAGTGCATTGGGCTAACGTTCATTTGATGTTTTAAATTCCACTTTTTCCTATGAAATTAATGCATTCAATTCTATCCTTTTGTATGAGAAATCTTTATTCACATCTTTAATCTTCTGCAAGTTCTGCTGATTTTCCAAAATGGTGTGGTGGATGTCACTGTTTCAAAAAACATTCTAAATAAACTGAAGAAAGATTAAACATCTGACATTTTATTAAAGAGAAGCTTTCTCCACATTCTTTCACATGCAATTAAATATTGAAAAGGAACCAATACTGGAAAAGACACGTTATAAAATAAATATGAATATGATCGTCTGCAAAACATAACTGCATTCCTTTGATGGCCACTACAAATTCTACATCACTGGGGAAGGCCAGATTGAATAGCACAGTTAAGCTGAAATGTGTTTTGTTAGCCACAGTATCTTATGGCAACTATAACAGACATGAAGACGCAGTGACAAATCTTTAAGGAATGTAGTTACTTTAGAAGACTGTTTTTAATTTTCAGATGGTTTGAACCATTTGTCATTCAGTGGCTGGATGAAAATGAGGATGTCTCAATGGAGTTTCTTCACGGAGCACTGGAAAGAGACAAAAAAGATGGAGTGAGTCCATATTTTTTAAAAGAAAAAGAATGTACTAAGGCAAGGCAGTTAATTAGTGTTGCAAAACAAGAGGTACACTTGATCCTGCAGTATCTTCATTAAGACCTCCCAAGATGCACCGTAAAAAACTGTATGAAAAGACAACCCTGTGCACAAATTCCTGCTCTAATTTTATCTGTCTAAGCTCCCCACTGACTTCCATCAGAGTTTTGTTAAACTCTGATGTGATACTGATGTCATGAAAGAGAATTTTTCTTTTATTTCTAAAGGGACTGAAAGTCCTATAAAGGTGAAAAGTCTCTGTATTAGCAGTAAGATTTTATTTAATACTTTTCCTGTCTCTAGAAAGAACGTTTCAAGTAGGAAAATCAGTTTATACAGTTTGGACAAGTATTAACTATTTGAATGTTTTCTTTCTCTAGTTTCAGCAAACATCAGACCATGCCCTTTTTTCATGTTCAGTGGTTGACGTCTTCACACAGCTCAATCAAAGCTTTGAGATTATCAGGAAACTGGAGTGTCCTAATCCAGAAGCACTGTCTCATTTAATGAGAAGGTTTGCAAAGGTAGATTAAAATCAATGCATCTCAACTAAACTTCAGAGAGTGATATTGTGTTGCCATTGTATTTAAATGCTAATTTCAGTGTCGTTCAGAAGCAATCCCTCTGCTATTGAAAACTGCGTTCCATTAAGGATAACATAGAGACTTTCCGGCAAGGATTTGAAAGTTTGTTTACAGGATAGTTTATATGATATCTAAAGTAAAATAAAATACACAAAACGTGTAAGCACCTGTAAAACCTATAGCTCATTAAAAAAACTTTGTTCTTTTTTTGTTTGTTTTACATGATGAAATTTATTAAAGTTTCTTCTCTTCTCCTAGACTATCAACAAAGTGCTGCTTCAGTATGCTGCAATTATTTCAAGTTACTTCAGTTCATACTGTGACAAAGAAAATGTGGTGAGTACAAAGCTGTGTTTTGTTTCTACCTAGATGTCTTATACAGTGGTATACTCCAAATATGAAAGTAATCGATATTGCCATCCCATATTTTATTTCCAATTTTCCAGCAAAAAAAAAACAAAACAAAACAAACAAACAAACAAACAAAAAACCTTAGTTTTCATTCTGCATTGGCTCACCTCTCTTTACCAGTAATATTTCTGGAAGAGTTTCCTATACAAAGAATATGTGCTGACTTTTCTGCTACTGCCAATCTCCATGCAGCAGTGAGAAAGTCATGTGCTGTTCTGTTGCATCATAGCCTACAAGGGGCTAATGAACCAGTATGAGCCATAACTGTTCTCTAATGTAAAATGAACTAAAACTTGTAGCTGTATTTTCTACTTCTTCCATTTTAATACTAAAATTAACTTTACCATTTTCTGTAAGAATTGAGCTGTAATGCATAGTGTTCTGCTACTGAGTCACACTGTGTAGACTTTTGGCCTGTACAATAGGATTTTTTTAATAGTAGTTGATTTCTGAAACCAACGTAGGATGCCAAACTTTTCTATGGATTTAGATGGAAAAAAATATAATTACATTATTGTAATATTAAAATATATATATATCATAAAGGATTATAAAAATGCCTTTAGGGGGGATAACTTACTTTTAGTAGAATCTGTTATTTTGAAACATGTGCTTCTAGCTTAATAAAGGATCATTTGATCCAGTGAGTTCAGTTATATTAAAAGCCCATCTTCTGCATTTGGTTTGACAGAAGAGATTTAAACTTATACTCGTCATAATTATAATTGCATTTTTGGAACTCTATTTCAAATCAGTATTTTCACTATGCACTATAACATGTATGTGTCAACTGTTCAGATGAAAACATACCAGAGGTGTTTTTCATAAAGAAGCATATAATGTAAAAACATCCCCTCATCTTCCAGCTCTTGTCAGAGTTTACAAACAAACCTGATTTTTATGCATGGTAGTCACTATTCTCTTTGGCACATTGTTTCATCTGTCTGCCTGATTCCTCTAATTCGCTGCAAAGGGTGTTCTGAAGGACATAACATATTGAAGTAAAAAAACAGTTTTTAAGCTCCAGTTCTGTTATTTACTAATAGCAATAGATATTTTGCATTGGGCTAAGGTAGGTGTAGGCACTGAGAGAGCCACCTTAGCCAGCCCAAAAGAAAATGTTTAAAATGCCTCATTAATGAAGTATTTATCTCATAGCTTCTCTATATTGGCAAAGGCATTTCCATTTGCTTTAAACAAGAGAACCCTGACATTTTGTTCAACTGTTTTTTGTCTCATCAGAAATCATAATCACTGATTTATATTGCAGATAGTCTCTAGAATAATGAATATGGTAGAAAGGAAGATATGGCTAAGGAGAGGCAGACACAATTTTAGTCATCTGAAATGAACAGAAGGTAGATAAGTAACTAGAAGTGGGGTTTGTGGATTTCTGAAGAGACTGGAAAGAGGCAATATTTCAACCATTACCCACCACCAACTGTTTTTCGGTGGAGGGCAAATAGCATGTTTGAGTAAGAAGCAGTAATGTAAGATTAAGAAGTTAGATCAGATTTCTCTTTTTACTTCAATTGAGAAGGGCTTACGACCCTGAGTTCCTCTGAGCATAATTGCAGTAGCTAAAGCTAAATTTTGTTCCTGACTTTTTCAATACAAAATATAGTCCCACCACGTTTCAGCATTACACTGAAACATGCTAATAGCCAGAAAGGTACGGTTGATTATCAGTTGCTCAAATTGTTATATTACCTTCTTGTTTGGAAAAGTGTGTATCTATTTCATTAAAATATATTACTTCAATGTCTCGATTATCCCAATTAAGCACTAGAACACACTGTCCTTGGCCAAGCAGAATTACTTTCACAAGTGCTGTCTTGTTGCTCCTCCCACACAATTCTAAACTTGCCTATAATGTCATCTGAACAAACTAAAAATCTATCAAGAGGTTATTTCTTCCATGTTTTTGTAATAAGATGCTTAATCTCATCTACGCTTTACTGTTTACCTTATATTAATCAAGCAATTGCTGTCCTTTACACTGTGATTTTGTTATGCCTTAATTAGCTTAAGCAGCAATATTTTTAGACTAAAGTGTTTACAAAATTGTATTGCCCATTCACAGAATTTTGGACCAAGAAAAATATTACAGGTCTGGAATAATATTCTGTAGTTGAAAGTATTGCCTGTTGATTTATTCATATACTTGTGCATCAGACATTTTCTGAGTTCCAGTGCTGTCACAGCTCTTTGCAAAGACTGCATCTAGAAAGTAATCTGGTACTCCCTCTACTCTCATCTATTTTCACTCCCAGAGTACTTTGGCCATTACTGCATCTGTTCTCAAATAGATAACAGTGCACTTCTTGATTAATTGTACTTAATTGAATGCAATTGATGAAACACTGGGATCTGAAAACTGCCCAACTCCTTGGGAGAAGGGACCCAGTCTCCTGTGGGGCAACATTTTCTTAAAGGCATAATGGGCAGTCCCTGTCAGAGTGGATGTACTAACTGGGCAAGTGTGAAATAAAGCAGGAAGAGGAAGCTGCACATGTCAAGAAACACAGATCATCCTCTAAAAGCACAGCTGCCTGAATACAGCATGCCTATTTCTCATATGTTATCTTTTTTTTTTTTCTTTGTAGCCCTGTATCTTGATGAACAACATTCAACAGTTACGAGTGCAGCTTGAAAAAATGTTTGAGTCCATGGGAGGGAAGGAGGTGAGTGGTAACTTTTCCTCTTTCTTTCAATGTTCCTTAGAGATCATTAGCACCACGTTTTCAATCCAGCAACAGCCTTTGCTTCTGCTTGCCAAGAAAATCAAAATTTAGCAAGTAGTACATGCAATAACTGTTTAATGCTCTGAGAATGCCAGAAAGACTTAGCACTATTTCTCAGAAACATGCTAATGATCTGTAAAGGTCTACCAGCAGTGGGTGTTTTGTGTTGTAGTGTGTAGTGCCAGCTTTACTTTAATGTTTGTATTGGATCATAATTTGCCTTTTTATGTATCAGTATGTTTTGCCCATATCTGAATATTGTGCAGAATATGTGCCTTGTGCTTTGTCTGTAATGTGTCATGTCTTTGTCTAATGCCTTTAACTTGCAATCCACTGAGCAGAAGAAAGAAGGAGAGAGATTCTCTTATGAGGTTTGTGATAGTAAGCATCTTTTATTATTCCTGACCATATTTTCTAAAACTAAGAACAGTCACATTTCCTACTAATCTTCATTGATGCATTTGTGTAATTCCCTATCAACAAAAATCAAAAAGAGCTATGCTTGGGCACTCAGTCGACTCTCTACATTGAAATGTTTTACTAGGCAGATAGCGTGAAGTCTTTCAGAATGTATTAAAAGCTACAAAACATTCTTTTAAGTGCTCTTCTGACTATCTCTGAGGGCTTACTTGTATCCAGGATTAGACACTTATTTTAACAAGAGCAGCTATTCAACAGTCCAGAATATGCTTAGCTTTATCTCCTTTTATATTTAAGATGACTTTAGAAGTGTCTCAAGTCCACTCGGTAGTAAAGCGACATAAATGTGTTTCAATATTTTACTAATCTTAGCCTTTAGCTCTTGTGTCAAACAATCATATGGATGAGTAAAAATTACAGTTCTACACCTGTTAAGAATTATTTTTGGCTAATCAGAATAAACACTAACATATTCTTTTTCAAATTCATGACAGAATTGAATTGAAAGCCTAGCTGTTGGTTTCATTCATTTTAGTTGAATAGCACAAAAACCAAGGTAACAATTGCTTCCCTGGCCCACGGATAGTCTGCTGTGTAAACACTTCCAAAAGTGCCATATGTATTTATTTCTATAAAATCACGTTTACTCGACTAATGTGTCAGAAAACATTTTGAAATTATGAAGATCTCAGTCTAATTTTGGAATTCACCTTCCACAGATAGGTACACGTGCATGCAGTTGGTAGTCACAAATGTGTTGTTTTTAACTACTTGTTTTGAAAGCTTATGAAGAAATTGACACCTTTTTGAGACATTGAAACCTGTCATGTTAAAAAGTAGTATTTAGATAAGGAATAAAATGAATGTACTAACTATAGCAGAGTATAGAGACATGAGTTATAGCAATTTTTTTTTAATTTAAAAAGCACCAAAAAACATCAACAACAAAAACTTGAAAGGAAAGCAAGTTATGTGCAACAGTATTACATCAAAGTCTTTGATTTGATGACAGTGGTCCAGACCCACAAAGGATTCAGGCAGAATAGTTCTGAATTGTCCAAATTAGATTCACTGTACCTGGGACAGTCAGCTGGGTGGTCATGATAGAGAAAGGATGAGGCTGACGCCTGTTATAGACAGAAAGAACCACTGAAGTGCCAGATCTGATAAATACCTGTCACTTCCCTGATTGTAACTATTTTATGTATTTTTTTTTTTTCTGAAGTAACTAGTTAGTCTCATTAGGAAAGCATACACAAGCTATTCAACCTGTGAAATTATAGATAAATGCAGTCAAATGGAATTCTAATTAGAGAGGTTCCGATTTAGCACATGTAAAAGTAACTTGCACATCTGTAATTTCCTTTGGAAACAGTACAAAATTTGCAGTTAACAAGATTTGCTGTGCATTAAATTACGGTGTAGAATACCTCCATCTAACGCCTTATATCACAAGCAGTCAAATCCATCAGAACTTTAACTCATTTTTGGTATTTGTAAACAATAATAAGAAAAAATAATCACAGTTTTAATGATTTTTATGAGAGCAATGTGCTGGCCCTTGCTCACTGCTCGCAAACATGCGTATCTAATGGTGGTGACTGTTAAAAAATAGTATTTCGGCACCAAGAACTTGTTGTATCAAATAGTGCTATCGTGCTCTTTGTATCTGCTTTAGTTTTCATGGAAATAAATAGGAGATGTTATTGCTGGAGCAGCCTCATATTTTAAGATTAGACTGCACAGTCATGCCATGAATTGTAAATGCAACCCAAGAAACTAAGATAAATGGGCTTTCTTCTCTTTCAGTTCTTAAATTAGTTATGGCATATTATTTACAAACCTTTTTATTATTTACAAACCTTTTTCCCTCGGCAATTATCTGTTCAGTTAGTTTTTCTTTTCCTGAAAAAAATACTCAGGTTGTTTGTTGTTGTTATTTGATTGGTTTTATTATTATTTATCAGACACCACAGGAGCACGTAAGGCTTGAAGAATAAAAGTCCCAAATACGGCAGATACTTCATCTCCATCCCCATATAACATAATCTCAGACAGTGATCAGCGTAGTATTTTGCCTCCCTTTCATTTTTTCATTCTAGTTGATTGCAAAGTAGGGTAATGTTAGGGCTAGATTAGACCTAACATTCATCATCTGACTGTGGTTGAGATTTCTGCAGCTGAATATGTTTGTCTCTGTTCTCTTGGATTGCTACTAATAAAAACTAGTATGAGGAATTCAATTTCTCACAGACTTCCCTTCCCATAATAACTCTGCACTGTCAGATGTGGAGTAATCTCGCAGCAGATCAGCAAGTGAAATAGATGGTAGTTTTCATCTTTACCTTCTAGTTAGATAGCAATAGTAGGCCACAAAGCTCAGAACTTCTCTTGTTTACTGGAAAGTCTTGGATAAATGACTTTGCCTCATAGCAGTTTTACATAGTAATAGCTATGCGATTCTATCTCATGTAGCGAGTCTTGTGACGTCAGCCTGCATAAGTTTTGCAGCATGTCTGCTTCATTAAGCTAAATCATTTGCACATCTCTGTGCATTTCCCATACAATACTTTCCTGAGAACAAGCAAGTCTGGTTAAAAACAAGAAGAAAATGCAGGAGCTGCTTGCATCATTGCTAAAATCCCTATGTCCTTCAAAAGCACACACCAGAAATGTCCTCCTTGAGATGTTTGTGATTTTCTGCTGTCAGCACTGTGTCATTTTTTTAAGTGCGGATAGGCCGTGAACTGCAGATTTATAGATTATTTAAGAGGGAAACAGTACCACTTTCTGCATGTGGATGACAACCCATAATAATTAGTGTGTGATGTGCAGTAGCACCAAAAGCTACTGCATCTTATTTCCACTGTATAAGGCCATTCCAAAACCATCTTTGCCAGTAGTGTACTCGCCAGGGACTTTCACAGTATAGAATTATCATAATAGGTCCCATGTCAGCTCTGTCACATCAGAGAAATTGCTGAGGTGTATTTGGATGATGCTAGTCAAGGACTCTCTGATTTGCCGTAGGAACTCACTGGCACACATAGGACAGCTGGTAAAGTAAAGGAAAAGTGCACATTTTACTTTCAGTGAAGCACTCGAGTTATCATATTGTCCTGTAGTTAAACAAAATTAATAACAGCACTTAGAATTATTGCTAAAATATTCTCAGTCATCACCACCAGGTATTCATCACCTAGACAGTCAGCCTGCATACCTCTTTATATTCCACTCCTCCCTACGATGCTGCACTAATAAGCATGAGCATGTGCACACCCAAGGCTGGCTGTCCCGCCAACTGCCTCTAGCTGTGCTCACAAACTTGTTTGTGCAGTTTTTGAGCACAATGCTCACTTCAAACGCATGCATGCACTTTCTATTATGTGTTTTGTTCACAATCTGATATCAGTAACTGATCTCTCTGAGGTTGAATAAGTCCAATTCTGGGTGAATTTTGCAAATGTACTTCTGGGGCTTCACAACACCCCCCAATAGGATGTACCTACATTTGTAGTCCTAATAAGAAGATTCTCTAGCTTGTGCATAACATGATAAGAAATTCTGAGACTTGTGCCTGCACAGCATTCTTTATCTCTGAAGTGTACCATGTTCAGTGTGAGTGCTTTTGTGTTCTGTTGTTCGTTGAATTTGTTAACATTCTAGTGGAGTTCTTCAGTTTGTGTTCCACACACATCCTACCAAAGGGGGTGGCACAGTTCCCTAGTGAACTGCACTTCCAGGAAAGACTGGTGCCTTTGCTAGCCAACTCGAACTTTGCTAACTAATGTAGACAGTTAGGTAAAATTAGTTTTTTAATCTCTGCTTTTCATATGATGGAAAGCAATCACTTTAAGCGTCTGAACTGCCAGAGTTTATCTAGAGGGAAATTACTAAGACACGAAGTGGAGAAGCAACAAAACATCTCATAATGCAAAATAAATAAAAACTAAATCACAAAATTCAAAGTGTTAAAATAGCAGCTTCTCAGATTAGATAAGTACTACACATCACTGGATATTTTCTAAAGGATGCATACTAATTGCACTGTTCATCTATTTCAGATATTTGTCGGACTGTAATGGAAAAGTTAGATTTTCTAAGCTTTGAAACCACAAGTAAGCTTTAAGGAATACCCTGAGACTAGAATGCAGTAGATCTTTAGGGGTGTTTCAGGGTTTGTGTGTGCTTTCTTTATTTTGCCTTACAATTCCTGTGTAGTCTTATGTAAGCCATCCAATGTGCTGTTGCACAGCTTCCCCCGTGGCTGAAGTACGATTAGAAATGCTGGCCTATTAAACCACAGCACTCTGAAGCATCAGATGAAGAGCAAGCACTAAACACTCATGCAGTTGAAAGATATGAGGTTGCAAACACAGACATGTTTATGTATTCCAAACACAACATTTTCTTTGAATTTGTCTGAAAATCTCTATCTGACATTATTGCAGAGGTGAGCCTAGAATTTGAGGATTGTATCTGAAAATTACCCTCCCTCTAATACTGTTATATAGGTAGCTCAAAGATGAGGAACATCAGCTATTAATTTATTCTTGATTGTCTTAATTAATTGTTGATCCTGATGATCATCAATCATATCTTACAATGGACTGTAACTATTTTCTTAAATACTTAAGGAGGAAAAAAAGAGGTCATTTAGTGTAATTTGGAAAAGAATGCATAGCAAAAAAACCAAGCTGCTGATCAATATCAAAAGAGTACCTTTTTGATTAAATATACATGCATGGATCCTCACCCCTGTAAATGTAAAATTACATTTCTTCCCTGCATTTTCTCTTTTCCTATGTTTAGAAAACCTGTATCAAAGATACAGGAGCTGCTCTCCCTGTACATCAGAATGTGTTGCGCTGAGCTTGAATTATTTATGTCTTAATGGCTTTTAGATATAGAAACACTGAAATACAGTGGATCCCTTTCCTTCGTGCTGTATCAATAGAAGCAGCATGGATAGTCTTGAAGCCATCTTTTCCAGTCCAAGCTGTTCTATTTTCATGCTGCATTAATGGGAAAATGGAAACATCTTCCAAGGGAATCACAAGATTAATTAATAGTAATGCCATAGGTAAAATATACACCCAAATTAAAAAAGAAAAAACAGTAACATTAACACAAGCACTAATTCTCCATGCATCTTTCTTTAGATGTGCTTTATAAATACCATTGGCCTGATGTGGTAATTCTATTCTGCCACAGTTTGCACCATCTCACAGAAGGTCATTGCTCAGTGGCACTGTTTTGATTTCCAATATTGTAATCCTTTCACTGCTACTATCAAATATTTTACTTTAATTGGCAATTGGATTTTTAGGTTTATTAAATACTCCTGTGTTGTAGCAGGTGTTTCCATATTTGGTTTTCCATAGTGCAGTATATCATTGCATATAATTCCAAGTGTGCTAATTTAACAGAAAACCCAAGATATATTTTATAAGAAAAATATAACATGACTTATCTCTTTGCAGTTGGATCAAGAAGCTAGTACTGTTCTAAAAGAACTTCAAGCAAAACTTAGCAACGTATTAGATGAACTCAGTGTAACGTATGCCACAAGGTAATCACTTACTTTACTTCAAATCTTAGAGATATATTTCTGTTCATAAGCCTGCCTCGTTGCCTGTCTTGGTGGCTGTTTATACGTCCTGAGATACAGTTTATTCCTGCCCTGATGAAGTAGTGTCCATCTGTGAGTGTGTATATGTGTGTCAGACACTGACACATACAGCAGTAACCTCTCTACAAGGAAAGCTGAAAATGGTCTGTGGGCACAAATGTGTTACTGAGGTGAGGCTCTGAAATTTTGTTCTGCTTTTTAGAAAACAAAAATTGCTGGTTTGTTCTTGCCTGATGCTACATTAAACTTTTCTCTCTGGCCATGTTTATGTTACCCCCGAAACTGAAATCTTTTTCTACATGTTCTGTGGAAACCAGAGGTATCTGCCTGTGTTGAGCCTGCTTCAAATGGTCATTGTAATTGGGCAGACCTGTGGCTCTGCAAGAACTGTCTGCAGACAGAGCCTTATTCTCAGAATCTTTGATTAATCAGTGTGCAGTGAACTCTTGAATGGGTGTAGTCCTGAGTCAGTAGTGTGTCTCTGCTATGAGAAACTGCTAGTTATTTTTGTTTCAAATTAGAAAGGAATCTAAGAAAGAGGGATTAGTGCTGCAATGGTACTTGTTAAGCAAAGTCTGTTTTTATTGGAGGGACTGGTCCCAAGTACTTACATGAGCAGCTTCAATAGCAGCTTTACAGTTAATCTTTGCCATTTATCTTTTCACATTTAAAGGTTCGGTATAATTATGGCCTCTGTTTTGCAGTTCTGTTCACAAACATTCTAAAACAAAGTACTGTGTGTGCAGAGGCCTTATTCTGCATCTGAACTGCTGATTCTGAATAACTGTTGTTCTGCACTGTTTAAATATATTGACTGAAGCCTGCATCACATCAGTGACACCAGAATGTAACCCAGATTTGTCTACCATATTGATTAGAAAACTGAATGATTTGCACATCAGCTGAAGTGACCCAACTTGAGGAGCAACAACTTGTTCACACATACCTTGAAGTAGAAAAGGTGTCTGTATCAACTTCTAAATGTTAGGGTTTTTGGTAAAAGATTATTTTAAGCAGTTCAAATGTTTTAGCTGCACCAACTCACTGCAAAGAAGTAAAGCTGCTGATAGTATTGACTGTGGGAAACACAGGAAAACGTCAAAGTGAGCCAAGTAGGGCAAAATGAAGAGTTGTTTTCTGTTTGTCCTCAAGAAAAATATCAAAGCTTCTTTCATATTAGCCACAAAATTTAAAAAATGATTTCTGGTCCCCTTTCCTGCTCTGCTTTCACACACACACAAAAAAATCTGGAGTTGTTTTCAGGTTGTAGTCTACCATATCCTAAATTGCAGAGTCTAATACATCTGTCGCTTCTAGAAAATAACTACTTAATATCACCACAAGGGCATGAAAAGCATAATGACAAAACTGAAAGAAGAAAAATAAAACAATAGTTGCACTGATTACACAATGCATAGGAGGTGATGTTTTCAGTCTGTAGCACCCTGAAGTATGTTTTGTTTGGGAAAAGATTCATTTTCATTGCAGAAAAAGGAGTCTTGATGAAGAACCTGATGCAAAATCGTAAATCACAGAACCGTAGGAGTTGGAAGGAATTTTTGGAGATCATCCAGTCCAACCTCCTTGCTAAACTCGGGTTCCCTAGAGTAGGTTACTGTCTTGTGTTCTCTCCCAGAATTCTTTAATTCTCTCTTTTTTTTTTTCCTTTATCCTATAGTTTCCAGTCTATAATAGAAGATTGTGTAAGACAAATGAGCTCTGAACTCAATCAAATGAGAGGAAATGGGACCGCAGCAGCCAACAAGAACAGCGCAGCCATTGATGCAGAGATTGTACTTCGGCCTCTCATGGATTTCCTGGACAAAACGTAAGTGTGACACATTACTGTGTGTGGCATGTTAGAAATGTGGCGCTAGAGTTAAAGATGTATGCTTAGCCTTACCCTGAAGCACGGATAATACCTAGAGACTGTTTGCAGTATTTTTAATATTTGTAGTGTTCTCATGTGTACAGGATACTACACTTATCACGTTTACTTACACTAAGAAACTTTCCCATAAGCAGTATATCTGCCTTTCTATTTCTTGTCGTGTTCTGAGGTACTGTAACAGAGCTGTGTCTGTTCTGCGCTCCATAAGCACTTGTAAAAAGAAAATTGTGCTGAACGCTCTATTGCATATCTTGAAATTTCTTGGCATATGGACTAGGCTGGCACACAGTGTCCCCTGCTTATTTATAAGCACTTCCACAATGTTAAAAACTTAGCCACCATTTAAAGATTCCCACTGATTTACAGAAGAGCTTAATTTTTATACTTTTTTTCCACTGAGTAAATAATGACACAAACTCAAATTGGCCCTGAGAGTAAGCATGTCTCCTCTCCTCATTGTCCAGTAGTAACGGCATCAGCTGTTCAGAAAGGCATGTGCCTGTGCTGTCTGTAAGCACCTTGCTGTCCTTGGCCATAACAGACACAAATTGGAGCACAGGAAGTTCCATATGAACATGAGGAAAAACTTTACTGGGAGGTTTACAGAGCAATGGAACTGGCTGCTTGGAGAGGTGGTGGAGTCTCCTTCTCTGGAGACATTTAAAACTCACCTGGATGCTTTTCTGTGTAACCTGCTCTAGGGAACCTGCTTTAGCAGGGGGGTTGGACTGGTGGATCTTCAGAGGTCCCTTCCAACCCCTAAAATTCTATGTCATTATTGGCATTTGTGAAACAGCAGTGGCCTTGAGACTAAGCAGCATGATACTGATCCTGAGCATCAGATCCTGAGTTGCATATGTATGTGTTAACCTTTAACCAAATGAGTGAGTTAGTTACCATTTTAACACTTTGGCTCTTCATGTATATTTCTCCAAGGCAGACATTTTCAACGTGAAGGTAGAAAAAGGAGTGCTGAGGATGCTGATGAGGGAGTATCTTTCTTGCTTAAAGTAAAGTAGAACAAGAAGCATAACTAGGAGGAATTGGTTGAATAGCACTGGTGTTAAAGTTGGAGCTGTGCTGAGAAGATTTGAGGAAGGTGCTGAGCAGAGAACAGGCTCAGGGAAGCCAGTGGCTTCCAGGAGCCATTATATGAGATAGAAATCCCTCGTTTGTGGAATGCTTGTTAAGACTGTCCTGCTAAGTCCTCGTCTGGAGAGACTGAGGCAGCAGAATAGGTTCAGTATTCCTGGTAGCCTCTGAGGTCTGTTTCATCCCAGGCTCTGCACTCTCTCTCATCTGTGAATGTTTTTTGCTCTGGCCAGCTCTGCACATTCTCTGCCCTGGGAGTGGGAAGGAGTGTTTGTTTTTGGCACTGTAAGTTAGTTAAAAAGGCAAAAAAGCAACAGTGTTTCTGTTATTTGTAAGGCTCTATGCTGAAGGCAGACACTGGAATTCCAAAATACTTCTCTGCGTTACTACTAAGAGCTGCACTTATTTAAAGTGTTTATGATAAGAGTTGACTATTGTAATACTGTTGAGTACAGCACACAGTTTCCCAACCTGGCAAAAAAAAGAAAAATTGTAGCTGCTAAATTTGTGTGTTTTACTTCTGGCAGTCTACCCAGCCCTACAGGTTAATTTACTCAAGGGTTATGTGCTACTAGAGGGTTAGTCAGGATTTATATGGTTTTCTAATCTGAAAACCTTCTACTAATCAAAAATATTTATTTATAAAAGTGTGAAATAACTATTATTGGTACAGAAATGCTTAGCCACAATGGCCACTGATCTGAAGATACAGTGACACAGCACCTCTGAAGTCTCAATGCTGGTTTTGGAGACTCATTTGTGTTTTCTTTTGTTCCAGTTTAAGCCTCTCTGCAAAAATCTGTGAGAAGACAGTTCTGAAACGGGTTTTAAAGGAGTTGTGGAAGATAGTCTTGAACAGAATAGAAAAACAAATTGTGCTTCCACCACTGACAGACCAAACTGTAAGTGTATAAAGGTTCTAATAAATTCGGTATGAAATCAAATCGCTGAAGGGCAGGGGGGAAACCTAACACAATATGGGAAGATCGTGCTAAGGTAGAAATGAAATATGAGCTTTTAGTAATTTTAGAGTAAAGCTAATTCTGCCAGCCCAGCCAGGCCTCCATTTGCTGAATCTGTTAGTAGTTGTTACATACGCACAATCAGAATCAGGCTGTCCTTCACTGTCCATGTCAATTTTATATTTTAGGTATTTTTGAACTTGCTTTTCTAAAATTTTGGTGTAAAACTTATTTACTTTGGTGTAAGTGCTTAATGTGGTAACATTTTCAAGCAGGAGTTTTGCTATCATTTATTTGCTTTATGCAACACCAGTTGTTACACCATGAATCACAGAACAGTGTGGTTCAGAGTTGAGCATTTTTGCTGCTCTTTTTAATTGGTTACCAAGAATGCAGAATTACCAATCTAAGGCTGAGTAAGCCCACTTGGGGTATGGGATGTATCAGTTAGTTAGGATTATAAAACAACGTTTTTGGACATATTTCCCCTGAACAGCTTGAAAATTGACCTCTATTTAAAAATTAATTACTTGTCTACTAACTACAGCAAAAATAACCTCTCACTGCCAACTGCATACACATTTCTGTTTATCTTCTACAATTTGTGAGCACCAGTGTTGTCTTTACTAATGTTCAGAATCACACCAAGCAGTAACTGGTGATGATAGTTACATCCCATTTCAGAACAGCTTGTTTAGCAAGCGGATACTTTATTAAGCTGTGGGTGGACATCTGGAACACAGAACAGAGGAGGGGTAGAGAAGAAGCAGAGACTGCTCCATTTGTTTTGCTACTTCTAGTTACAACTGAGAACACAATTAAAATCAATGAAAGGTAGGATACTGTAGAAGAGATTTCCCATTTTCTGCAGCTTTGAGTATTACTTTCTCTCTGAGGGTGAGAGGCATTCAGAAACTGGAGTTTATTTTTTAATTATCTCATTTATCTTACTCTTCTGCCTACTAATAAATAATGAAAATTTGAGATGTAGCTCTATATTTGTAGTCCTATATTGCATATGTACAGTGAAACAAGATCTGGAAACAGAAACCTTTAGGAACAGAAAATACTAATGAAAAATTGCTTTATGTTACACTATGTAATTTGTATTGATTTTGTTCTCCTGAAATCCAGACATCCAGAGCTATGTCTTGCTGAGCTGCTAAGTAACTGCACTAGTAATTATGTTTCTTGGAGTACTTGTGATAAAACAGTGATCATAAAATTATATAGTAGGATGCTGTTTATTTCACGCAAAGAGTTAGTCACCGTCCTTTGGTATCTTGCCAGTATTTGGCTTTGTAAAAATATGGGTTTAAATTCATAACAGTACAGTACCTTTAAAAAAGTTAGCTTTGGCATAATGCTAGATCACTATCCTATGTGTTACACAACTAAGGATTTCACTCTGGACAATGAGGTAAGCTTTTGCAGGTTCTTCAGGCTGTTCACTTCCCATTGTGATTATCTATATTAGCATAGCACTTACTTATGGACATGTTGACATTGACACACTGCATAGCCTTAGCTTAAAAAAATTAGACAAAATTAGATAGCAGACAGGAGCACAAGAAACCGCTATTGGAAAGTCAATATTTGATTTGTATCAAGTATCATGCTGAAGGGATTCAACTACTTCTTATCAAAATTATAAATGTGTCTCAAGTGTAATTTAACTTTTCATTTAGCTTTGCAAAACAGTGATTTTGGATAATGTCCTAGCAGAAAACAAGATACGTGGACATACAAAGCAACTACACTCTAATGATTCTGGTTTCTGAATTTTCAATGTGATTGCAGGGGCCCCAGATGATATTCAGTGCAGCCAAAGATCTTGGACAACTCTCAAAACTCAAGGTAATGTAACCAACTGAAACAGTGAATGGCTTGCTCTAACAGGAAACCAGATGAGGTATTGGTAACTGTGAGGCCAAAATTCTTACTCTTATTTACTGTAATAAACTTGAACATAGCAGTAGCTGTTCATAGATGAGTAATGATTTTTCAGTCTCATCCAAATAGATTAAGAATAAATGATGATAAAAAATTAAGATAGGAGTACTTGTTCAGCATATTACTGAAAATAGGTATTGAAAAATGACTTATACCTCTGCAACGAACTCATTGGCACCACATCACTGAAGTCCATACAGTTATTTCGGAGAGGCCTGAGATGTTTGATACTGTCAGTTGTTTACTAATCAATTTTCCAATTTCACTTCAGAATTGACATAAAATGCAGAAAATTGTGCTTCTATAAATAATGACTGAGTTTGTTGGAGTAAAAATGAAGCTTAAGTAGTCACAGGATGCTTATATTAGATAAAGTTCACAGGAACATAGTTAGTTTATGATTCTATTTAACTGGTGTTGTAGTAAGAACCCTTTTTAGCTATTATAAATAACATGGGGCATTAACCAACATTAGTTAACATTTCAAGTTCTTTACTACGATGAATTGTTTCAGTAACATCCAATAGAATTTTTTGGTCTGAAAATGTACGTACTCACCTGTTTCACAGAACACAAATATATTCTAGTAATTAAAGAAAGTGATGCAGGTACTGAGTATTAAGAATTGGATCTTTTTCCTTACAGTCTCTGTTTTCAAGGAACAACAGTTGCTTTAGGTTGTAATTTGTTCTAAAATAATCCTGAAGTAGAATTAATCCCTGTTAAACATAAGAGTTTAGGGAGTATTTGAAAGTTCTGCTTTTCGAAAAGTAGACAGGCCACAATGCTGTCTCTCTTTCATAAAAAGCTACGTTCTTAACTCCTTTTGCAGGACCATGTGATTCGAGATGATGCCAAAAGCCTGACGCTGAGGCAGTGTGCAATAATGGAAGTAGCACTAGCTACTATAAAGGTACAGCTTTATATGTTTTTCCATTTAGCGTTGGAATGACCAAGTATGTAATTACATAAAAAGTAGATTTCAATGTAGAATTGTCCACTAGAACCATGAAGATCACTTTAATATGTAGCAAGAGCCATCTGATCCTAAACTCTTCATAGTGACTTGAAAACAAATGTCTGCTAGTTTGATTGCAGCAAAAGCTATAAAAATTATTCTACCCAAAATTAATTCACGGAACAACTTACAGTTAAAATATAATAGATTATGTTTGTATTAATGTTTGGGAGAGAGTAAAATAAAAGGATAATCTTTTATCTTAATTACAACATATTACTGTTAAAAAAAAAAAAAAACTTAGCTAATAGGTTACCAAAAATGAAACTGTATTTCTGGCCTCAATTATCCCTCCTATCTAATTATCTGAACTTAGAGATAATTTTCATTCATTATATTGTTCTAGTTTCCATTTTGGAGAGGGATTGTATGTTTTTTTTTTGTTGTTGTTTGTTTGTTTGTTTGGTGAATGTGTAGAAAATTTACAAAGAAAAAATACCATTCAATGTAACTTACATTTCTCAAGTTTTGACTGAGACTGCAGCATTGATTTCCACATCTATGACATTACATACCTGTGTTTGCACACTTCATTTGTCAGTGTGACTTACTTTTAAGATCCCAGCCTGTTTTGGCACCTGTGAACCTTGAAATCACCCAGACTGGAACATGAATAACAGAGGAACTACTTTCAGGTTTACTTCTGCAAAGATGAGTGTATTAGGTATCAGAATCTAAACCTGTTAAGTCTTTTTTTTAATTATTTGATTGCATACAAAAATGATATGGTTGTTTACATACAAAGCTTACCATTTATAGGCAACAGCAAAAAGTCTGAAGATCCAAGTAGATTAAAGGTAGGTCCAGTCTCGTCCTGTTTAGCACAGGAAATTCGAGCAGATCCAGCCCGATGACCTGAAATCATTTTCTGAGTTGTTTTGCTCCTACAGGTACCTTTATCCCTGCAATAACCAGCAGCCCTCAACACAGGAATGTGGTGAAAATTAAGGTCAAACCAGATTCCAGTTATTTCCCAGAGCAAAACATAATTCCAGGCATAGTTACAATGCAATGATAATCAACAACTTCATAATCTAGAATCTTCTCTTTCAAAATTGTAACAGAAAGATTCTGTTCTGTGCTCAGAAAGAATATATTCCTTACTCGTGCTGTAAACTATACCTTGTTTTTCGAGATTTTTTTTTTTAGATAGAAAAAAAATTAAATTTTTCCCATACAAATCTTAAATCTTCACCTTCAGAAAGAACAATTGTAGAAATGACAATAGTTCACTGCAACAATCACAAATCTAACTGGCTCTGCCAATCTTACTTTTAAAAGCAAGTTGGAATTTTACTTTTCTTTTTTTTAATACTTTTTAGCAATACTTCCACGCTGGAGGAAGTGGGCTGAAAAAGAACTTCCTGGAAAAGAGCCCAGACCTACACTCCCTGAAATACGCTCTTAGTCTTTACACACAAACTACTGATGCCTTGATAAAGAAATTCATAGACACGCAGAAGTCTCAAAGTAAGTGATCTGTAAGAAAGATGCAAATCTATCAAACTTTAAATGTTCTAAATGACTGGTTGCTAAATCACAGTCTCCAACCACTACTATTTTAGACCTTACTGTCACAAATATGCCCACATGATGATATCCATTAATGGTGTGTTTCAGAAGAGGACTTACATTTCACTACATGAAGCGTTCATGGTTATTCTTTTAGGCAAAGATACTTTCTTTCAAAAAGAAGCTATTATTTACCTTGTTCCTTATCGATATATGATAGTGTTTTCATACCTCTACAGTACATACAGGAACTCGTTTTGTATGCATAACATGCATTATATTCCAAACTAAACAGTCTATTTTAGGAACTGTAGTTTTACAATTCTTAAATACAATGGACATAATTTAGCAAGTTCAAAAAGAATGCATTTCGATTATTTAGACATACCTACCCTGCCCCTGCTCACAAGATGTGTAGAAGTTTTAATTAGATAGCTAAGCTGGAAATCAATTGCTTTCACCTCTGACATACATTGAGTTACCCATATTAGGAAAGTTATATAGAGTTGTAAAACAAGGTCTAAGGAATATACATTATTTCTCACTTTAAATTATTATTTTATAAAATAATAGCTTATTTATTTTTAATAAAAAATAATAGCTTAATTTATCATATAAATTTTCTTTTTCTTTCTCTCTCTCAAATTTTCGCTCTGAGAATACCAAGCAGTAACAAGCCATTTCTCAGGATCTATTCAAAGGAGGCTAAAATGTTAAAATGTCCAGGCAAGAAAAAACGTCATAAAAACTAATGAAAAGCTTATGAAAAAGTGAAGAAATGTGCCTTTCAACTCCTAACTCACTTTCATACCATATGGTCAGCACCTCAGTACATAATACCATAAATATAACCCCAGGGTTAATATCTATAACATCCTCTGATATATATACACACACATACACATATGTATATTTATATGTACATATAAATGTATAAATATATATATGTATATTTATATACATATATAAAAATATATATATGTATACATATATATATGTACATATAAAATATATATATATTTATACATATATATAATATATATACATATGTGTACAAATACATATATAAATATATATATAATATAAATATACATTTAGATAAATATAAATAAACAGATAAAATATGTATATGTACATATATGTATATTTATATTTTATATATAATATAAATAATTATATATAATAGAAATACATACTATATATATAACTATATATACATTATTGCACATTACACTGTAATCTACAGTCATCTGTTTACAAATACCTGCATGAATCTAGTTCCAATAACCTACATTACATAACAAGACCTCAAATATTCTGCTGCCCTGAATTTGGTCCACTGTTGCATCTAAAGCAAGCACCTATCAGCAATACCCATTATAACAAAATTTTTATGCATACAGACATAGCAAAAACACAAAAGAACTGCAATATGTGTTTTAGCTTCACTTAAAAGAGTTTGTATTCCTTAAGGACAAAATCAATACTCATTTAGCAAGTATATATAAACAATATTTAGCATACTACATTCCCCACTTGAGCGTTTAAATGGCTGCAGAAAAAGGTATTCTTTACAGTGGTTGATTTGTATTGAATTTTTTTGTTCTCGCGTTAAACAACTGAAAGCTGAAGAGGAAGAAGCATCCAAACACATGAAATGATTATATGTAGAAAGGAAAATATTTACCTCATTAGAATGAGCAACTGTAACTCTTCTTGCAAACCCACCAACACTGGGAAGGAAATGACATGCTTAAAAATAAACAGAAATTATTTCTAAATACCAAGCAACTGTGTTCCTCTGCAGAACTTTAAATATATAGAATCAAGTTCAAATACTAATTTAACAGTTACCATAGACAACAGCAAACTTAATACAAACTGAGATAGCTTAGACAAGCAGTTAGACATCATCACAAGCTACAGTAAAAAAATAACTTCGTTCTTATATGTGGAAAAAGGGAAGTTTACCTGTTCTTTTGCATTTCAAAACTGCTGCATTATCAACTACCCTATTTTGCAAACTGATCTGGAGTTCCGTTATGAACTTTAATTTCTGTACATTTCCAGTTCTGCCATAACCTGTAATGCAGACAGAATTTAATCCTTGCTTCATCCATTGTATTTTCAAATTGAGGCCTCAATCGCATATTAAACAAATTTCATTAAAAAGTGCTTGAAAAGAGAACCTGAATCAAGATCAAAAGATTCAACTAATTATTATTTACTAAAGGGAGTTAATATCATAAACTGCTTTGCTGCAACATCTGTTACAAATGCTTATCACAGTTGGAAAGCTGCAGAATTTCAGACTAACATCACAAAGGATAGTAACTGACAACAGAAAAAACAAGCACAGTATTGAAGCTTATAGAATTACAACTAACAGAAGTGCTCCAGTGTATCTTCATAGCAAAATAAATGCATTCAGAATAGAGAAAATTAATGTTTTAAACATTCAAATAATCAAAACGCTGCTGAAGTACAACTACTTTTACAAAACATTTACCTGACAGCCTTTTGTGATGGAAAAATTCTTCAGGTGCTCTTTAAATAAGTGCTCCTTTCTGAATACATAATTTATACATTACAGTTTTTCTTAAGTCTTCAAGAAAATGAAAAAGAAAGTATTCAAAAGGTATCAATGTTTTGTTAACAATGTGTAACAAAGTCATCAGTTACATGTCATCACTTTAAAAAAGGATGTTTTTTCATGTTATTAGAGGATTGCTGAATACATATAAAGACCTATAAAGAATCTACACTTGCCTCTGTGCAGCACTGCTTAAGAAATACGGATACATTTGGATGGACTCCAGATAAAAGCTGGCTCATCCATGCTTTCTCACTGCTCAAACTCACAAGGGGCTAGACAAAAAACAGGAACCTAACAGGGTTACATGATTTCCAGCCCTCACATCACGCATTCAGAAGGATGGTCTATACTAGGCACAGATGAAGCGGCTTCAGCTGCTGATTCCACTCTGGTGCTCAAATGAGTACCTTATACTTAAACCTATAATAGCATGCTTTTGTATTATTTTCCTCAGAATTCTTCATATAACACCATGTGACAATACAAAATGTCAAATGGGTACGAATGTATTTAATAGCATGGCTTCAAACAGTTGGGAAACGTACAAACACTGCAGAATCTTCTGTCAACCTTAATACCTTCACACAAAATAATCCTTAGGATAAATTATTTATGTCTTCTAATCAAATACAGACCTCCTAAATCCTTTCAATCCTTTCATGGAAGCCTGGTTAAAGAATGGTTGCTGAAAGTCAGTCATCACATAACTAAGTATTCTCCCCATAAGAGAGCAATTAGGGATAGTTTGTAAAAACAGCTTAAATTCAACCAAAACACGTTTTGCAGTTAGCATGGTTATCATTATCAATCTATGTGTGAGGAAAAATGCAGCCCTGAACAGGGCGATAACAGTAAAATGTACATGTCCTTAAGTTACCTGAAAAGCCTCTCCCAGATTGTGCAACAACAGCTAAAAGCTTTTGCCCTTCCTGCAACCGTCAGTCCAGTCCACTCAGACCTCATTAAGTAGTACTTGCTGCTCACAGGCAAGTGCTGCATGTTTTTTAATAGTCATGAACAGCTTTGCTTCTCCATCTCATGCATTCAGTAGCAGACATGGAATCTTTCTCCTCTTTCATTTGTGCACTGAGGGCACAAGTAAAAAGGGGGCAATAAACGTTCTCTCACCAGCTCCATGCTTTCTTGCAGTAGCAGTAAGCCATCATCTTCCACAGCACACTGGGGGGAAAAATGCATTCACCGATAGCCTCCTCCTTCTCTCTCTCTATATATATACACAAGAAAAAAAAAAAAAAACAACATTCAACTTCTTCCTACATCCAGAGAATTCATCTTTAATTTACTCTTTGCATTACATAAAAAAAAAAATGTTAAAACAGGCACTCCAGATTTTCCTACAAATTATTCAGCCTTAGGATTCAATGAAAAATAATATAATGACTATTTGAGTTGAGTATATCATCTATGACATTAGCAAAACAACTCCAGAAAAATATAATGGCTGCTCCAAAAGTAATGTATCATTGTGTTCTTTGCATCTGTTGTAGTTTACATGGAAATGAATGGGAGGCATTACTTCTTGAGATCTATATTCGCATAGTTTTTGGCATTATCAGAAGATGCCCAGTGAATGTCTAAATTAATATGTTGGTTTCACAGCTATGTAATTTCTGTAGCATTCCGTTCTGGGGAAGCCTGAAGATATGTCCAACTTTTTCCTTATGCCTTATACAGAAAACGAGGTGAAAATCTTGGTATGGTATTTCAATAAATAGCAAGATTTATGCTCAACAGGCCTGTTAGGCAAATGGGGCAGGATAGGGTTACCACAGATTAATGCTGCCAGTTCAGCTGTTTTTATTGCCTGACTCCCAGTGCTTAGTGAGCTTTTCTGTCTCAGGTACTAAAAACATGTCATGCATGATGATTAGCTTGTAGCTAGTTGTTTTTCTTTTAAACTAGCTTTCTAATCCTCAGGGAGACAGAGAAAGTCTTGAAAACCAGAGTAAAACAAACAAATAAATACATGTGAGCCATCATAAATTTAAGATCTTTTAGCATATCTTTGAAGACTATTTCAGAGCCTAGCTTATTATCTTTGACAATTTTGAAGCCAAGGCACTACAAAATTCACTACTTTCACCAACATTTGTGACTAGATGGGAGGAGGAAAATGTCAAGACAACACAAAACTCCAAGTCGTCTTTAAAAGAGCATCTAGCTCCAGAACTACAAACACAAAGCCCACGGGCAGAAGGAGGCAGTATAGACAGAGAAGGACTTACCAAATAAAGTTAAAGGAAAGGCTGGAAAACATATGTAAGAAATGATCACCTTTCATTTGGGATGCAGGACTGGGAAATCAGAGAGCCAGGATGCTCAAGATGCAGCAAATTATAGTCTGAATAATTTGAAGTTGAGTATAGATCCATGTCAACTGGATGAAGAGAAATAACAAACACCAGCACAGTAATACAAAATGAGACAACTACAAAATTTCAGATGAACAGAAGAGGAAAAATGTTTTTGTCAAATCCCACCTTACTTACAAAATAAGGTCACAAATGTTTAGTAAATGAGTTTCTGCTTGAGTTACAGAAAACATAAATGGCTCTCTTTCCTCCTTATCTTTTGTCAGATTTTCCCTACCAGAGTCCACAAGTTCACAGTTTTCCAAAAGTAGCTGCTAAGGACTAGATGACAGAATTAGTCGTCCACGGAGGAGCAACCATGGAGCATCCTGGACTCCACTTTTCTCCATTGCAGTCTTTTGTTGCAATGGAATGACTGCAGTCTAAATGAACATAGGCGATCATTTTAAAACCAACCAATGAGAGGATGTTGTCTTTTACTTCATTTATATTAGGAAGCAAATAAAGTCTAAAGCACAGTTTAGAGCTGGAGCAGTAGCAGATAAGCAATCATAATGTTTTCCAACATAAAATAGAATTATTTGTACTTTTGTTAAGTCTCTAATGAGTTAAAGTACAGTACTAAAGGAAGAAAAGTGCAATCATCCTCTGCGGTACAGTGCTAGAAATTTTTTATTGTTAAATCAATGTTTTAAATGCAGTAGGATGAAAGGACCTTTCTTTAGTGCAATCAGAATCATTAATTGCTACTGTGACAAGGGCTGGTAGCAAGGAAAAATGCAAAACAGCAGAGACAGATATGAGACTTTAAAATGAAGTTTCATAGTTCCTCAATGTCAACAAAATCTGATATAAGGAAATACTGAATGTTCTGAAATTGTATCTTTAGTTTGTTCAGCAGGTCAGTAAGAGAGAGCAAGCAAATGCAAGATGGATGTGCTGGTAAACCAAAGGAAACAAAGCTCATATTCTGGATTCCATCAGAAGCTGCCTCTACTAGCTGAGATGTCCTGCTACAGGAATTTTATAGGGTCATTTAATGTCAGCTGCTTCCAATATAAAACTGTATGACATTTCACACAGAATTCTTTATAACCATATCAAACAGTACTGCACACATTAGACTAATCCCACCATATATTTGCGGTATTGCTTAGAGCATTGCTGTGAATTATAGACTACTAAGAAAAATAAAGAGAAGGATCAGTTAGGAGCTGTTTGCAAGGAAATACTTTGCACAGTTAAAAAAAAGGCTATAAAAAGCAAAGTCTTATCTCTTAAATTCATAGATTTGGTATTGGTAGCATCTAATGAGCCATCGCTAACAGTGTGCTCTCCATTATTAACACCACCCACACGTTGCTGCACAGCCTACCTAATGAAAATGCTAATCATTTTCTTCCAAAGCATTCCTGATTTCTGCACATAGGGTTTTGATTTTTAAGCTAGAAGCTAAATCAATTAATTGACACTCACCAATATTTTCAGTGGTCTTCAGGATCAGCCTGGCTCACCTACCATTGCAGTCAGGGTAAATTATTGTTAAATTCTGAATGGGAGAGAGATTGAAAACATCTGTTATTCCCTCCCAGTATGTTCAATTAATCCTACCCATTCAATGTTCCTACGCCTGAGTAGATGTTGCAAACTCATGGCTCTCTTCTACACAGTTTGGCAGTAAAAGCTTTTTTAAATCAGCAGGACAAAAGATTCCATCACGCATAAAAAGATCCACCACCCAAAAGGGAACTTGTTAACATTGATATTGGTAGTGTAGCAATCCCAAAACATGGAATTTCACAACACGATATAACAGGATAGATTAACATTCTAGAAGCTCCAGTCTGTACTGTCTCCGATTTCATTTACAGCATCAGAAAGTAAAGAGTATGACAAAGATACACAGAGGAGTCATGGAGTAATAGTCTGCTTTCTGAATTGTAGGTGTAAAAAGAATGCATTTTCTTCATTTAATTCAAGTTAAGAATTCAGGAAGAAAAAGAAAAAGGGAAGACACTGGCAGTTTTCACACAGCTCTGCAGGTTGGATTGATTGTAGCTCTATCAGAAACATCACGTTGTGCATAATGAAAATGAGGTCTTTTAAAAGTCACTTCTTTTTAATAGAAAAATTTTACAAAGCATTTCACACCCCAAACAATTTCTTTTTACATAATAAATACAGTTTCAAGAAGCAGAAACTTCTATCAGGTCTCTACTGCTCAAAGATGCGAGTTCCAACAATACTGTGCAATAAAAAAAAACAAACATCATTTCAGAATTACTTTATCTGGTTGATACTGGAATCATTTAGCAGCAAAATTTTTTCAGAGAACCTGCAATTCAGTAACAGCAACCATAATCAGATTAAGACACTACATCGTGCATTTTTGCTAAAACACTCGAATTCTAAAAGTTAATTCGTGACAATTCTGAGCAAAACTCACTTGAAGGCAGGAAAGCAGGGAGCCGTGTTCAAGGATTCTGAACAAGTTAATTGAGCACTGAATTTCTTCACCTGATGTGTCAAGAAGAAATCTTGCTCTCTGAAGCAGTAACGTTTGGGGTTAGAGTATTTAACTGACATTGCAATGTTCAACCACTGTAGAGAATGTAATTACAGATTACACCAAAAGGATCCATCGATAGCAATGCAGAAACAGCTGCCCAAATGTTTGCAATAAGATTCGTGGAAGAAAATATTTACACAACCACAAACTTTTGCATATCAGGATGCACACACAGCTAACGGCAATGAGAGCTGATGGTTTCTAATGAACATTTTTTCCTGTTTTACTGAGATGCTTCATAGAAACTTTCTGCTGCTATAGGCACTTCTGTGGCAAAATCACTTATCAATAACTGAGTCCCATCTGAACATAAAAAGCAAGTCAAATTCCTTAAAAATATCATTCATTTTTCACTTTCTGTTTCTCTTGACATGCCAAGAAACTAATCATGCTTACCTACCAATTATTATTTTCAGGCCAAACCACTAATAATTCAGTGGGGGAGATATCTGTACAGGTGGATGTTTCTACACATCCTGGAACCGGTGAGCACAAGGTTACTGTAAAAGGTAAGTTTCAAATAGCTAATTTCAGAAGGAAAGCGATAACATCTAAAATTCCCAGGCGCTAAATCCTAATTAAAACATACCAACAGTGAAATAATAAATGATAAGCATTACAGTACTTATAAAGTTGTGAGTATGCTTCAAGTGATCAGGTTTGTACTTCTTCCTTGCTCAACATCAGCACAAGCTATTGTCTATGCTTCCCAGTGTAGACAAGATCTGTTATACAAGGTTACATAAATTCTAATTTGCCAAATTACACTTCTGAATTACTTGTATATAATTTTCCAAAATATACTTCTCAATTACTTGTATGTAATTTAATTCTCCACAATCTCTAGTAGAGACAGGTGGTAATTCACTGCATCAAGATTTAAAGTGTTTCCTTTTTAACAAATAAAATTCCTTTGTTCTGCACAATACGAAGTCTAAATCAAACCCAGTATCACTTAGATTAGTAAAAGTTGATCTCTGAGCTACAGCAAACATAGCAGAAAAAAGAGCTGTTGATGTAAATTATTCATAAAATGCTCAATTGTACTAACTGCTGCTGTAACTGGAAATAAATAAATATATGTATTTCCAGCTTAAATATACTTCTAAGCTTGTGAGTACAGTTATATATAACAGCCAGGAGTTGGCAGAGAACAGGCAAAAAACTCTCCTAGGCTTGCCAGGCAGAATCATTGAATATCCTGAGTTGGAAGGGACTCACAAGGACCATCAAGTCCAACTCCTGGCTTCACAAAGGACCACCCAAAATTCAAACACCATGTCTGAGAGCACTGTCCTAATACTCCTTGAACTCCATGCGCTCGGTGCCCTGGCATGCCTGTTCTATGCCTGATCACTCTCTTCATGAAGAACCTTTTCCTAATACCATTGTGACCCTTTCCTGATGCAGCTTCCTGCAGAAGGAAAGCTCTCAGGTCACCTTTTGCTAGGTACGCAGTCATACTGGATAATTAAGTCCTTCTAATGGAATTTTATTTTTCTTGTTGTTTTTTTCCCCCCTCTAGTTGTAGCAATTAATAATCTCAACTGGCAAACAACAGCTATGTTCCGGCCATTTGTGGAAGTCTGTGTATTAGGTCCTAACCTAAGTGACAAGAAAAGGAAACATGGAACCAAGACAAAGAGCAACACCTGGTCACCAAAATACAATGAGACTTTCCAATTGTAAGTTTTGGGTTTTTGTTTGTTTGTTTTGTTTTGACTATTAATTCCATATTTCCTGCAAATTTTGTCAGAATTCCTTGCAATTTAACACAAAAATAACCCTAAGGGTAAGGCTGTATATCACAGCCCATAGTATACAAGAATCACTTGAAAACTATTTATTAATTTATAACTCTGTTCTATATGAAGACGAATGACAACCACTATGCTTTCAATCTTCTAAAAGCTGCTTAAAATGTGCCATTCATTTCCACATGTAGAAATAAGTATTTGTGTTCCTAAGAAATGATCTGCCTAAGTAGTTATCTGGACTGATGTATTAATTCTTACAGCTAGGCCATTATAACTATTGACATATCTAAATATTTAAAGCATTGTGTATGTTTTCATGAATGGCGTTATCTTTATTTAATGTCCACAGCTCTAAATACCTGAAGTTTTAAATTTAGTATTTCTCACAGCACATCCCTTTAACCTGTCCACTCAAACCCCTATTTTTTATCTGAAACTGATTCGTTTTCCAAGCACCAAATTCCCACACACCTAGTGGAGGGACAGAGCTCGCTTTCTTGTGTATGACCGTGAAGCTGTTTGAAAGGCTGGTTGCCGGTAATTTTATTTATCCCACTGCTTTATCTGTGATGGTAAGTGACCTATAAGGATACTGAACAGCAAGCAGGCTGAGACTGCTTTTATGTGAACATAAAAGGACAAGCTGAAGAAGAAAGCCCTAGGGAAAACGTAAGCAAAGCAGGCTCCGTGTCCAAACTCTCCAGTCAAATATTTTTCACACCTCTTCAGGACTGTTTCCCAGACAGCCTGGGAACCTCGGCTCCTTAGAGCTGCCTGGGAAGGATGAGGGGCATCACCTGCAATCATACTGTATGCCTCACACATAATATTTTGTTTTCCCCTCAAGAAAAATTATATTAAAAGCACTGAGATTACACTGCAAATCCAAGTGGCAACCTATGAAATGTAGAGAGAGAAAATGTCTCCTTTACTTGTTTGTGGCTATTAAAATTGCACAAAACTTACAATGCTGAGTTTCATATACAACTGCATGGACAGAAGCAATTAAATGGGAATAGTTGCAAAAATCCAAATGAAATTACAGTAAACTATGTCGTAAATCATCCTTATGTACAGCCTTCTTCATTCTTATGAATCCTGCTGTCTCCTAAAAGCTAAATACACATTCACCTTTATTTATTTTTGTTGAGATTACACAGAAGTATAAAACTGACATAATTTATGAAGAGAAAAAGTGTGGGTGATCCAAGTTTATGCTCCTTATTTACAACAGCATGACTCTCTTTCTTTCCTCACAGTTTCTGCAAATTATGTGAATTTTTTTACCTTAGGTAGAAAAGAACATACGCAAATGTCTTTTATGCCCAGTAACAGCAACCACTTAACACTGACTTTTAAAGAAAATGGAGGTATCACATAAATACCAAACTGTTTTATTATTTAATTTATGAATCAGTCACTAACTCAGCAGTGCTCTACCACTGTTAACCTTTGGTAAGTTTGTTAGGCAGTCAAACTGCTGTACTTCGAGCATCTCTATTGTTATCGCTCATAATAAGTGAGAAAAGTAGTAATTGAAGAAATGAACCTCAATCAGTTAATTTCAAAAGCAACACATGTTTCTGAGAAGAACTGGATGTTGATTCAGAGCTATAGCTTCTTTCTAAAGCTTGATTATGACAGCGTTACTTTATAGATATGCACAATCTTTCCTATGATTACAACAAATGCCTTTTCACATAAATAAGAAACTGAAATCCCATTTGAACAATTGCATTGCACAAAGGTTAACACTGTCTATCAAGTACCTTTATATTGACATTAAACCAAATGATATTGTAAATCTACTTTTCTGATTGTTCTGTCCTGTATACGCACATGTGATCCAGAACACAGAATAAAGGACCCAGAGAACTAAAATAAAATTCTTGCTGATTTTTAGGAAACAAGCCCCCTTCATATCTATGGCAGTGAGCATCGCTGCTCCCTCTGTAAGGGATTGCGATGACCTGCAAAATGAATCCCAACTTCAGGCAGGATGGAGACATAAGCAGGCCATGATAGAATTCCCACTGCAGCAATTGCATAACTGGGAACATTCTCCCCAGTTTGCTTTGGTTTTTCAGTAGGTACAATTCTAATTAAATGTAACTAGCCTCTAAGCTCATGGGGATATCTGCTGTCTCGCATGTGCTATATATAGCTTTTAGGCCAGTTTTTAATACAGCATAGAGGATCCCCAATAGTCTTGGAAGGGAATAAATTTTACTCTTAAAAATGAGCTTGCAGAGCTTCTTGTTTGGTTGGGGTTTTAAAATCTTCCATTAATCTTTAAAACCATCTTGGATCTATGGGACGGAAGATGCTAAAAGCATATTCTTGCTGTCATTTCAAAATTACTGTGATAAAGTTTCTTTTTTTTCCTATCAAGGAACTACAACACTAGCAGTAAGTAGTAAATAAAAATTATGAGACTGGTAAATAAAACAGCTGTAATAAGATGGCAGTTACTTAAATCAACTGACACCAAAGGAAATGCTTCCTATTAATTTCTCAGTGCAACACCTGTGTTACATTAGGAATCACGTTGATAGATACTAAGTACGGAACTTTAAGCAAACTACTGCACATCCTCAAGCTAATTTGGACCTGATAGAACAAAAGCAAACAGAAGTTCAGCTTGGATAAGTTCTGTGAGCAAAAAACTTACTTAGAGGAGACTGTGAAAAGATCCAGGTGCCTACTCACTGCAGGAGGGAGACATCAAGGACAGAAGCAGCAGCAAACACTGGTGTAGGATTTTACATTGCAGGCACAGAATTCATACTCAGAAAATAGATACTTGATAGCAGAGACCTACTTCTCCCTGGTTGCATAGTTCAGAACTACTAAGCTGGGGAAAAAAAAAAAAAAGAGTGAGATCTTTAAGTAAAAAAAAAAATTATTCCTACCTATGAAGAAGGTAACACCTAAATAGAAGCCACCTATGATTTAAGGATGCCTGTGTAAGTATTTTTATAGTTGTGATAGTTGTGGAAATAGTTGCACAGTTTATGTATTTTCTGGGGAAAGGTAACAGCGGTACAGATGCTGAAGGAACTGCTAAATTCCTACCATTTCTGTTCAGCTCTGTGAGAAAAAGGACTGCATGATCAGCAGCACATGAGATATTAACGTGCAGAAGGTTTAAAACTAAATGATAACCTGTTGTAAAAAACCCACACGAAAAAAGCTGCCACCATCATTTCCATTGTGACAAGATTTCTAAAGCATGCTCTAAACAAAACTAAACTTCTTGTTCCAACTTTGTATTTTTAATTCTTGTAGCATTTTGAGTAACGAAGATAAACCGGGAGCCTATGAACTTCATCTCTCAGTGAAAGATTATTGCTTTGCTAGAGAAGATCGCGTTATAGGAATGACAGTTATTCAGCTGCAAAACATAGCAGAGAAAGGAAGCTGTGCATCCTGGTATCCCTTGCTGAGAAACATCTTTGTAGATGAGACTGGGTTGACAATTCTTAGGATACTTTCTCAGAGGACCAATGATGAAGTTGCTAAAGAATTTGTAAGACTTAAATCAGAAACAAGATCTGCTGAAGAAACAGCCTAAGTTACTCAAGTAATGCAAGACTATCACTGTAAGATCATAGATTCAATGCTGTTGTCTGAATAGTGCATGCATGTGCAAATTTGTGGGAATGTTTAACTATGTTTTCAGTGTTTGCCAGTACTTCTGTACCATACTTGCAAGGTATGTCAAGGAGCTGTATATCTTTTCTACATATTTTGGTCTTTGTTAAAGTAATTGTTCCAATGAAGTGCCAAAACTAACATTAAGAGTAAATGATATATACTATATATTTTAAAACATTGATTTTGCTTCATCTCGATCCCTTTATTTTTTAACATTTATAAATAAATAGCTTTCTGAATTGATTAATAGTCTGTCTCTCTTAAACCACTGTGTTGCAAATTCTAACTTAATTTATGTCCCATTATTTAAAAAAAGAAATAGCTAATTTTCCTCACATCATCATTTTATGCTAGCCTCATTTTAGGTATCTTACTGATAACTTTTTCTATCATTACTACAGATGCAGTTACTTATAGAAGTGTTTGTAATTTTATAATTACCAGTATAAAGTAATGATTTTTGCATAAAAATGAAAAAGGATGGAAATATTTTATGCTAATCTTTTTCCAACCTTTCATAAATATCACTGTGAAGAAATGCTGTTTAAGCAAGTTCTCAAGAAGCTGTGCTTATTAGAGTTTGTTACTGACGTTTGATATCTTGAAATAACTTTGTTCTTCAAAACTGCCAAGGTAATATCATATTTCTATTAAAGGGGTATCTGTAGAAAAAGACTGTCATACAGTACAGTATATGTGCATTCAAAAATCATTTTTAAATGATAAGGTACTGCAGAAGGGTTAATAGTTTGGAATAAAAGCTGGTTTGTGGTTTGTTTCTATGAATAGTTTCTGAAAAGTAACAACACAGGTAGCATTTTCACTCAGTTATTAACGTTGCTTTACATACTTAGCTGTAACATCCAGTTAAGTGCTCTAATTCTTTTGTTTTGGAGAGTTTTTAGCTTTGGCTTTTTTGTTGGTTTTGGTTCAGGGTTTTATGTTGGGGTTTTTTTTGTTTTGGTTTGTTTTGTTGGGTTTTTTTTTTTTTTAATGTTTCTTTTTTTTTTTAGAGAAGTTCAACAGTTTGTACTTATGCAACATTACTATGTATTGCACTAAAACTCTGTGTCCTGTAAATATATTTAGTGATAAATTGTAAAATAAAGTATGAAGAAACCACTTCTAGACCTATTATTTGATATTATTCATATTTCTATAGATTTAAATACCAGTGAAGCCAGTGTACAGCTTACAATACAGCTTATCAAAGTACGATGCCTAGTGCCTAGCATTTGGCTCTTTTCTAAATGCAAGATGCATGTTAAGATCAGAAATTTATAATCAGTGAGGTACACATTTTGTTAATGCACATGGACATAACTGTCTATAATAATGCAACACGCAGCATTCTGCAATATACCACACGTATAACATTCTGTCATAATACACACATCATTATTGTTAGTTACAAGTTTCTAACTCAAGTTGGAGTTTTCAGCTCAGGGTAAAAATAAATAAATGGAATGAAGGATATGGAGCTAGTACAGACTTGATTCCAGTTATTTAAAACACAGTATGCGACTTCACATAGGCAAAACAAAAATTCTTGCCCCGATATGCTTTCATCACATATTAGCACGAAAGAGCAATTTAAGAACATTTTTTATGTTTACATCCTCCTGAAAACCAAAAGTTAGACTTCCCATAAATATATTTACACCTTCAGAAAAGACAGGTTAAGCTTATCAGCACTGATCACTATGTATTGCAGAATATGTACGACAGGTTTTGATGAGTCTATTTTTTCCTCATCATTTCAAAAAGGCCTTTCTCTATGTGAAGAGAAATGATAATTTTATGTTCCAAAAAGTAGTTCATAATTCTAGGTGTTAAATGATTCCTAAAATGTTTCTGAGAATGCTACTTCAATAATACCTACTAAATATAGGTTTCATGTAATCGCAAATACTTGCAAAACTGTCAAATTTGAAACAAATTCAAGAACCTAATATTTCAGGTGTGTTTTTTGTGTTACTTCAAAGCAATATCCACATGCAGGCATCAGTAACATCAACAAAATCAAAGATCTTGAGTCCACATAATACCTCCTCCAGAGCAATAGCCATTTGCGTGTGCAAGTCACACCGCTGCTTAGCTGTATCTCTATACAGTATAGATCAAAGCATCTGCAGTGGATGACACTTAAAACACACCATCTATTAACAGTTAACAAGAATTAGTGCAAGAAAACATCAGCAGACTTGGTCTCAAACAAAAAAGAAAGAGGGAATTCTCAATGGATGAGGTTATTCCTGCAGTATAACACTAAACAATCAAAGAAAGATCTAGGTTGGAAAAGACCTTCAAGATCATCCAAGTCATCCAGTCATCACCTAATGCTGCTAAGTCCACCACTAAATCACATCCCTTAGTGCCACAT
The DNA here is from genome assembly GCF_016699485.2 of Gallus gallus. NCBI lineage: Eukaryota > Metazoa > Chordata > Aves > Galliformes > Phasianidae > Gallus > Gallus gallus. The sequence continues at coordinate 8,163,199 of NC_052541.1, read as the reverse complement.
CTACACACCCTAAAATACCTCCAGTGATGGTGACTCCACCACTTCTCTGGGCAAAATTATTGAAGAAACTATCTAATTCTCAACATATCTTCCAGTCTAAATCATCCTATGATCACAGAGCAGATCCTCCTGGATAATATGTTCAGGCACATGCAAGATGTGGAGGCAATCTAAGACAGCCACAGCTTCAATGGCAGATCATGTCTGACCAATCTAGTGGCTTTCTATAATGAAGCAAACAAAGTAAGGGCAACAGATGCCATTCACCTGAATTCTTGCAAGGGCTTTTACACGGTCCCACACCACATCCTTATCTCTAAATAAGAGAAACATGGATTTAAAGGCAGGATTATTCAGTGGAGAAAGAGTTGGCTGGATGGTTGCAGTCAGAGAGTTGTGTTCAACAGCCCTATGCCCACTTAGAGACCAGACAGAAGCAGTGCCTTCCAGGGACCTGTCTTGGATCAGTATTCTTTAACACCTTTATCAAAGGCATAGACTGTGAGATTGAGTGTACCTTCAGCAAGTTTGCTGATGACACCGAGCTGAGTTGTGCAGTTGACACAACTCAGGACGACAGGATGTCATCCAGAGCAACCTGGACAGGCTTGAAAAGTGAGCCCACATGAACAGAATTGAGGGTCAACAAGGCAATCCCAAGTATGAGTACAGACTGGGAAAAGAAATCTTTGAATAGCCCTGCTGAGAAGGACTGGAGGGTCTTGGTGGATGAAAAGCTAGACATGATCCAGCAGTGTGCAATTGCAGCCCTGAAGGTCACCTGCAGCCTAGGCCACATCAAAAGAGAACTGGCCAGCAGGGTGAGGGAGGTGACTGTCCCCTTCTACTCTGCCCTTGTGAGGCCCCATCTGAAGTACTGCACCAAGGCTCAGGGCCCCCAACACAGAAGGATGCAGAGCTTTTAGAATGGGTCCAGAGGAGAGCCATAAGGATGATCAGAGGGCTGAAGCATTTCTCGTATGGAGAAAGGCTGAGGGAGTTGGGCTTGTTTAACTTGGAGAAGTCTCCAGGGAGGCCTTATTTCAGCCTTCCAATACTTGAAGGGAGCTCATAAGAAGAGGGACATGACAAGGAATAGCTTTAAAACTAAAACAAGGGAGATTTAGGTTAGAAGTTGAGAAGAAACTCAGAGCGATGAGAGGCTGCTGAGAGAAGCTGTGGATGCCCAATCCCTAGAGGTGTCAAGACAAGAATGGATGGGGCCTTGGGCAGTCCCACCAGGTGGCTGAAACTAGTTGGGCTTTCAGGTCCCTTCCAACCTAAGCCATTCTAGGATTCCATGACTGTAGATAACATGAAAAAGTATTACACAGTAAATAATGTCTGGTTCCACTAGTTAAAAATGGAAAGGCTGTGGAATATGGCTTCTGTTTTGTTTTTACATTAAGCACACTTAGCACATTTCTGTTGCTTATTCTACTGTAAAACAGCATGCATTTTGGTCTGCAATGTATTCAGCATCCACTTAGCACAGATACACACCAATACAGTGATAGCAACTTGTCAAGGAAGTCGGTTGCTGTCCACAGTGATAAATAGTCTGTATCAGCTGCACATACCAGAAGTAATCAGACAACTTGGGAAAATAAACCCTTATAATCAACAGCTTTAAACACCAGGCACTAATATAGCACTGTTTTTAGCAGATTATTATTTACTTCCTGCATCTAGTCTTCTGAAAGATAAAAAGAATATTGTAACATCACAGGACAAGAAAATGCAATGGTGTGGCACAACTACATAAATTCATTCTACATTGTGAAAGTTCATTTATGTGGAAGTCTTCAGTGCTATTTCAAAAGAAGTTATGCTCTCTTTTTACTTAAAAAAATATAACTTTCCTAATAACCTGAATTTTTATTTACAAGAACATCTTCTGAACTCTAATGAACTAATGTGAGTGAAATGACAGCTATTTATTTCCATTTCACCTCTCAGTGACAACTGAACTGATGTAATCAAAGCTCAAGTCAGAACTCCATTTGTGTTTGTTACTATATATACATATTGGGAAATAAAAAAGAAAGAAAGTAGAAAATGGCAAAATTGATTTGAAAACAAGTTTTCTATCCCGTTCTCTTACTACATGGAAACCATTTGACGTGCACCTAGAAAAACAAATACACTTAGAGAGGCCTGATCTACGACAAAACTTCAAATTAACCAGCACAGTAACTGCATTATAACTCAGTTCACCACAGCTTAAAAGAGACTTCTTTAAATTTAGTTTTATGAGATGGAAATGTATTAGCCAAACATAAGGAACTGCATTAAATTTTCTTCAGTGTGCTTCACTGTTAACATCTGACTAAAAAAAAATTACTAGCGCCTGAATTAACTACATAAATATTCAATAAAGCAAACATTCTTAAACCTAAAGCAACAGATTTAAAACAGTTTTATTTAGCAAGAAGCATAGGCTACAGCAACACCTTCAATCTTCACCTGCCATGAAATATTTTACAGGCCTTAAAACTTCACTGATAAACACCAAGCAGGATCTGTCTAATGCCATTTTTAAATGGTACCTGTGTTAATATCACTGCATTTCAACTATAGCATTTGGCCTTTCATGTGGGACTCTGTACCCAGGAAACTGTAAACATACCACAGGAAACATCTATCAGATAGAACTAAATATGCACAGTTCTCTATATACTGCATCTCTTTGGGAGAGTTATTAGCATCGGAATAATAAGAACATAGTTGTTGGATTATCAACAAGAGACTCGAGAAGTCTTAGCAGTGAACTATGAAACTATTTTTCACATTATTTCCTTCCTAGGAAAGAAGTTACCTAGGCTTTGATTGTGCTCTTTACTCTGTCTAGATGTACTGGCAATGAAAGATCTTAATTTCCTTTCATGTCTTGTATGTTCCATCACTGAAGATTCCCCTAAGACTAGATTGCAAATGATTGTAAAAAATGTATTCACACCCTGGAACAGCACACAATCAGGAGATCCCTTATGAAAAATTGAGAAAGTATTTCTCTCATTCAGTAAACTGTAATTCTCTCATTCCGGTCTGGCCTACAAGAGGACACCTGTCAGCAATTGAAACTTTTTTGTTTTGTTTTGTTTTTTAAATATGGAATTTCAGTGTCACACCATCATATCTTGGGATCTCACCTGGAATTGTGTAACAAATGATTTTTTGTTTTGTTTTGTGGTCCTGTGTGGAGCCAGGAGTTAGACTCAATGTTCCTCATGGTCCCTTCCAACTCATAATATTCTAGTGTTCTAAAACCACATTTCCTGTGCAGTTATCCTTTCTCTGAAGCTCTTAGCCTAACTACAGAAATGAAGTGGGCCAGAAGCTGGGTATAGGTTCTACCTTTATGTTCTGAGATAGTTGCATGTGTTAATTAGAGTTTCCATCGTTCTAACTGATTGAGATGTTGGGTGAATAATGAGAAGTTATGCAAATATAGCAACAAGACTGATTTTTCTGGTAATTGCCATTTATAAAGCAACCACCCTTCCACCAACATTATGGAGCAAATCCCTATTACTTATTTATCCAATAAATACACTTTCTATTCATAAGCTTATGCACTGTACCTGTCCTCAGTCAAGAGATGAACATGTCTAGGACAGCCTCCTCAGCCCTGGCCCGACCAATCGTGCAGTTCATTAAGGTGCAGACAGTGAGAACAGCTCTACAGAAACAAAATGCCATCCCTCAGAGCTTTGCTAGCCTACACTGTTGCAAGTGCTCTCTAAAGTACAAACAAGGCATTATCTTCTAAATTGCTTTCACACTCTTGGCAAGCACTAAATGTCACTGGCAAAAGAGACTTGATTTGCATTCTAATCCACCCTATCACACGGTGGTTCTTCTGTATTTTATTTTTTTAAATACATCAAAAGGCCTAAATCACCCTAAGAACTGAATCTAGCCAAACATTTGGACGCGATGCACTCACCACCTTCCTGGCTAATAGCAGCAATCACAACTTTCCCTACAGAACTTCACTGCCAAAAGTAGCAAACTCCATTCTTCATTACACACATAGTCACACAATCAGCCTTTTTTATGCAATAGGGAAGTTAGCCTCTACTCAGGTATCTAGTGAGTCCATCCATGAAGCCAGTCAGCCACATCAAGAAAGGCCAATATAAAAATCATGCTATAAACCCATTTCCTCACATATTATGCCTGTGCACATTGGTTGGATCTGATATACTTAACTGAATTAAATAGTCTGTTCTGGCAAGTTCTATTTGCATTTCCTCTGTAAAGCCAGGACCTTGCTGTTAGAAGGTGCAAATTCACTGAATTCATTTGATTTCCCTTCCTGAGGAGCTGGGTATATTTTCACGCCCAGTAACTAGGAGAGACAGATTTATTTTTGATTCTATGGAAAAAAAAAAAAAAAAAAAAAAAAAAAACCACACCGCTTCCCAAAATCATAAGCTGCTATCTGAATTTCTACATTATCTACTACATCTCATTCTAATACCAAACTTCTATACTTACACTTTCAGTAGCAAAACAATTCCAAAATTTTTAATTGGAGTTGTCTGTAACCTCTCCAGCAAATAGCACAGCTGATCAACAGCCAAACAAAAGATTTTGAGTACAAAAACCTGCTCTTTCATCACTTCATTTCAGTTGAGCCATTTAGCTTAAGCTGCTGTCATCACCATGGATCTGCTTTTCCAGTTTGTGGGCAGAAGATTATTGGTTAAATGGGACTCTGAAGTTCAGCAAAAAAAATAAGATATACTGCATCAGAAACATTCAGAGGAAAGATAAACTTCTCTTTTGGGGTATAGACATTTTATTAAATAAAAGATGCTGTCTTGTCAAGACTTCTTGTGTTACTAGCCAAGATTTACACAGGAGAAGGGACAAAGGTACCAAATGCATACCTTAGAATCATTAAATAAGTTGGGAGGGACCTACGGAGGGCAGCCAGTCCTACCAGTCCCTAACACTAGGCCAACAAAAACAGGCTGCTATCACAGGGAACTGCAGAAGCAAATGGATGTACCTTCAGGTTTCACAAGTGTGGTTAAGAGGGTAGACTAAGACACGGCTATGAAATAGCTCAGTTGTAGCTACGAAATCATGCAAATTGGTCTTACGAATAGTAGCTTCCATGGCACTGCAAATGACTCGAATTTGAGTGGGTCTCAAAAATAGCTTCTTTGTTTTTTTAATATTGATAATTACATAATCTTTACAGGGTCTCAGTATAGAGATCTTCCATTACTAAAACATGCTATAATAAAATGAGAACACCTATAGATTTAATCATTACAGTTAACACTAGGATATAATTATCATTTTGATTTAAAACTCCCCAATAACTCACAGCTGTCCAAAGGCAGCTATAAATGTACATTTAACATTCATTATTTTACAGTGAAAAGAGTAACAATTTTTTGTAGAGACATTTCATCCTTTCTGCATGCCCTTTGTCCTGTGGATGCTTATTTACATGGTATAGTCAGTGAAAGTTATTGCATCAAAAGAAAGAGACATGAATAAGTTCTCATCTCCCTTTCAAACTGAGAAAAAAAAAAAGCACATTACAAAACATTCAGATCTTGGCATCTGAAATTACAACTCTGGGGAGATGACAATCTACCATATCTAAAATGAAAAGAAGTATTTTTCCTGAGCAAGAGAAACCCAACTTGAACTTTTGGAGTCAGTATCAGCAAGGAGTTCTGGACCACACGGTTTCCCGGCATTTAGTTGGCCCGTTAATTTTCCACACTACTATCAAATGAGTAAAAAAAAAAATCCAACAGATTATCTACGTTAGTTGAGAAACTTAAAAATAAGTAATAGAACAATTATTTTCATGGTTTCACTTCTCTAATCTATTGTACTGTTTTTCATTGATATTCTCATGCCAGTAACTGCAGAAATCAAACCTGCAGGCAAACACTGAAGACAAAGGGATAATTTACTCTTACTTCATTAGTCTAAATTAAAATACCCATTTCATACAAATCACTTGAAAACTAAATAAAAGAGCTGAACAAACGTGGCAAACATTAAACTATTGTATTAATTATCTGTCAACTAACAGACATAATTAACATAAATGGATTCGTTATTATTTACAGACACAGCTGGGCAAGCCTTGGAAAGTATTCTGCAAGCATCATTCGGTTGTTTAGACCTGCTTATTTCAATGGTATTTTCATATCATCTATATGTGCCTTTTGGTATCACATACACGTTATAGAATTGCACTATTAAAAAAAAATCATAGAAATAACTTTTCAGGAAAAAAATTCTAATTTACTTCTGAAGTGATAATCAACTTCAGATTGTGACCGATGAGCAGGACTGGGATATTACAAAAAGATGTCACTGAAATTATTAGTTGATACACAGAAACACTAGAACATGTACCTGGAGAATATATTTGTGCACATAAAGTAATTTCTAAGAGACTAATCTGTAAATTCCTACAAAATCTAATTTGACGACAAACCTCAATCAAGAAGACAATGAAAAAAAGGATCTTCTCAAAATGATTCTATAGCTCAAAGCTTATTTGCACAAACTGCTCTAAAATACCTTATGGTTTTCAGCTGTTTCTGAAAGGCAGCTTCGAAGATCAACTAGTCTCCCAAATTCAGGAATGTTAATGCATAAAGTTAATGATTAATCCAACAACATAAATAGACAGAGAATAGCGTTGGATACTATAAATAAAGATTTGAAGCTCCAAAGTTACCAACAAGAAAAAGAATCTGCTCTGACAATAGGAAAGCATGTTTTCTACTGATGGTAACAAATTCAGTTCATCTTATTCCTTGATACAACACAACACTGTCTGCAAAGAGCATGCTGTAGGCCAGATCACAGAGCTCTCAATTCATGTTAACCGTAAGCATTAAGCCCTGGCTGTAAAAGACTGCTCAAGACAGCCATGCTGGGCCTTACTTTCCAGACTCCATGCAAGAACAACTCAAAATCTTTAAGGTGATATATGCTGTATACTAAATGGACTGTAAAGGTTTGCATGAGGACTAAGAGGAACTTCAATGATGCTACACTGCCTTGGGATCTCCAACAAATACGCATTTCTCTAAGTAGTCTTCAGTGTTACAGGGAAAGAGAACCCACAGTGAACTACTGGCCATAGAAACCACTCAAAGCTCTGCTCTGTGTATGTGCTCTTGTTTGACTGGACACAGTGTGTAAAACATACACTGGTAAGCAGAACTGACTTTATCAGAGTTGCAACAGAACAGTCTCAGGCAGAAATCAGAGATGTCTTCACTTGCCCTAGACTTACTAGAGCTTGCTAACACTTACTGCTCTTGATTCTTGGCAATTCCTCTGATGGTCAATGAGGCAGCTCTATCTTTCATTCTTTTGATGTTTAGGAGGCCCCACACATTTTATTCAACAATGCTTACCCATTTAAGCAGAAGTTTTTTGTTGTTGTTGTTGCTGAGTGATGACAGTTGACTGCAATGTGAGTTAAGCCTCCAGGCCTGAGGTTACAGCACTAGGAAAACAAATGTCAGCGACTGACTAGCAGCACACGCACACACACAAAAGGAATTGCCAAAATACACACTGAAAAGTACAACACTAATGGAAAATTACTGTGCACTGAATAAGCTCCCTTCCTCTAGATAACAATTTCCTATGTTTCTTCCCTGAGTAAAGAGAAGTCACTGTACCCACACACCATGCCTGCTAGCATGATTTTAGTTTTTAAGTAGATGGCAGGGCTTTGTCTGTAAAACCACACAGTTTATACACAACAGCCACAAGTCAGCAGTAATACATATGTAAGGTGAATAAACACAATAGCTGCACTGTTCTACAATTCCTTGTGATTGCCATTTTAAGATTTGAAAGAGAAGCAAATGCAAGCCATCAGCTTGCCTGGCTTTTGCAATTGAACTGACACAGTACAGATACTCTGAATGAGTAACTGTTATTATCAGTGGGATGGAAGTACAGACCTTGGAAGGTGAGTTGGTTTCTGAGGAAGAGGGAAGAGCCTCAGCAAGAGAGATGAGCAAACTGCAATACAGGCAAAACAGCATGACTAAGGGGATATTTTATAGAGATGGTGGAGGGAAATATGATCACCTCCATAATGCAATCAGGTACTTTGGTATCTTTTTACTTGGTAGCCTTCGCTGCATTTTTTCCCAACACTATGAGAGAGATATTGAGAAGAAAGAAAAGGAAAAGAGGAATAGATATGGAGCAGAGCTGGCATGTCATCCAGCCTTAGACAGTATTCCTTAACTGAGAGCAGAACCAGAAGACAGTAGGTGTGACACTGATATAACAGAAACAGACAGGTAGAGCTCTCTATTTTTGTCATGTTCTAGTCTAGTTCAAGTATTCCTTCTGTTGATTGCCACTTCATTAATGGTACAAAACAGATTTTGATCTGGGTCTCCCCACTCCTCTTGTACCAGGTGAAGCCTCAATACATGGGCTCTGCACTTCACTATCCTTTGTTTGTTACAAGATGATAAATATATTCCCAGCCAGGAAGAAACAAATTCAAACTGAAGACTCTAAGAGATCATTTCCCTGAGTAATACACAGGCAAGAGACAATACCATTAACTATGTAGGATGTTCTCCTGAGGAGCTTGAGAAACAACAGCCATTTTCATCTAATGATGCATCTATGTATCAACATGCTAATTTGCACCTAGGTGGCAATATTAAATCGATATGCCTTTTAAATGGTATCACCTTTCTCTATGTAATTTGTGAGAAGGACTTCACATCAGACTGAGCTTTCCCTGTACCCTGACTGCTAGGAAACTGAATTAAGGCTCTCGTTCTTCCTTACACAGCTTGACATTAGAAACAAAACATTGCAGGAGCCACTGAAGGCAACAGCAGCCGTGAACTTAACTTCTATCAATTGTGCTCTATAATGTTCAATAGCCCATATAATTACAACACATCTTCTCCCTAATGCAGAGGGTTTCATTTCTGATCAGGGAGACAATCTATAGCAGAAAAAAAAAAATAGAAACCTGTAACACTGTTTATATTTAGCATTGGCTTACTGCATTTTTGCTAGTTGGAATCAATGAAGAGTATAATTCTGAATCTATATCCTTCACTATCACGCACAAAGCATACAAAGCTTACATACAACATTTGTTCTACGTATCAAATCTCTACTTACAAAGTGCTTATATATAGTTTGCAATTTTGATATGTGTTATCATTTAGGACTAACTACCTGAATGTGTGAGAAGGGGTTAAACTTTGTTATTAGCTATTTAGGCTAGCTCCGACCAAAAGAGTCCTATTTGGATGAATGCAAAAGCTACAGTCAGCTTATTGAAAAACAAGTGGTCTAAAATCCACTGCTTCAGATAACGTTTCTACCAGCAAACACAATTAACTAGAACACCCGGAGCACATCTGTCTGTGCAGAAAACAAGTGAGCACATCAGGAAATAAAGCTTACCACCAGAGGAGGAAAGCTTGGCAAGGTAATTGATATTTCAAGGAACGGTTTGCATCTAGATGACAGTATCAAATAAAGTATCACTGAAAAAAAAAGATACCGCAAACAAGACATATTGCCATAAAACAGAGAAGAAAGGGCAAAATTGAAAGAGAAAGGCTTTTTTTCTTTTGTGCAATACAGACTGCACTACTCTAAATCAGACCTGTCAGCTGGAGAGTCCTTTGAGGCTGTTACAATGTAAATTATTTAGACAACTGACTGACAGAGAATAATTAGCAGATATCGGTGCCAAGGTGACCATAACAACAAAAACCCACAACTCCTCAGAGCAGATTGTGAAGGAGCTCTACCAGGAGGGGTGAAGCTCTAGATGCACTTAGAGATTCCACAAGAACACAATTGATTAGATATAAATCAGGTACCAAATATACTTTCAATAATCCCTTTGTTAACATATGACACAAGTGGAACAACTGGCTTTTCCTCTTCTTTCTGCCTACAGCTCATGTTCACAGAACATTTGTTATCTGAGCACTGTTTGAAGAGAAATTTAGAAACTATTGAAATCAGGGATAACAAATGCTGCACTCTGCAGTGTGTTTTACTACTTAAAATTACAGTCAGCCAATAGCATAACATCAAAAAAACAAGCTACACTGCACACAAAATAAACACTGATCTACTAATGTAGGTTGGACTCAGTTCTGCCACAGTTAAGAGCGAAACAAATGCACTATCTGTTAAGATTACTGAAGTGCTGATCCAGCACTACTGCAAAAGTTTTGAGCTTATGCAGCTTTCCAACCTGGGAAATGGGTCATGCCCTTGTTTCTGGGCATGCTTGCAGAAGGCTTAGTTTATGTTATTCTTCTTGCATTATTAATGCAAAGAAAATACTCTAGCTGTTGAGGCTAATTGCACAGCAGAACTTCGTAGCAGCTCAAAGACATGAGAAGGAACCACTGTGGCATGGCAGTCTGTGTTTCAAACCAAATTTAGGTTAGAAAAAGACAACGTGAGAGCGCAATTTTTTCTCTAGTGTTATAACTTCAACAGTTTGTGAGTAAATCCATGCTACTACAGTAGTATACACAGAGCAATCACAATCAGGTAACTGCCATGAAAGGCTTACCTCAAGAGCAGCCAAGACTGACTGGTCAGAATGACCTTTGGCTGCTAGCTTATATCAGATAGCTTTAAATAATTCTGATATCACATTTCAGTGTTAATGTATTTCAATAGCATCAAATTCTACTATAGTTTGTCAAAGAGGAACTTTATAATTATGAAAATGGAAATTTGTTTTTTTTCCTAATTCTGAAGCATCAGATTTTTTTTAAAACTTTAAATAATATTACACTGATATCCAACAGCTTTGTTATAAAGCCCCAAAAAAAGGTGATCCATCTGTAGCAAATTGATTTTCTCCTTTGAAAGCCATCAGATTTCAGAATTTAACATGTCTTTTTCTTCCTTACACCTGATTCATAAACCACTGAAAACAATGGGAGTTTTTAGCTGTGAAATTCCATGTACTTTACAGTTCTCCCTACAGAAAGAGATGCGCCAAGCACGATGCGCAGGTACGCTTGCATAAAAGCGGATGTCTCCAGAGAACAAGATAACTCACAGTCCCACATGCACATTAATTCACTTGTAGCCTCCACTACAAGTGCTCTAGAAACAGGCAGTCTCCTTTTTTAATTCCTATTTCTTGGTGGTATTTTAAGAATGGACTTCTCAGTGGGCAATCGGCCAAAGCTGACAAGTCAGGATTGGAAGAACAGCCCCTTGGTATTCATCTTGTGCTGCTGATCTACTCATCATCACACGCCTCTTAGGGATGATTCTCATCATAATTATTCACACACAGAACTGAGAAAGCAGGATTCAATGATTTGTTTAAACTACAGAGGGCCAGTAACAGAATCAGAATTGCTATTCAGGCAGCCGGATTTGCTCTCTGTTGCACTTTGCTTTTTTCCTGAGGAACAACATGGGGCATGTCTCTGCCTGTGATTCTGAGTGTTTTGACATGTTTCACTGATTTTATTAGACCAAGAAGGAAGATCTCAACAGACTTTTCAACTCAGCTGGCCCTCTGATAATTGCAGGTAGTAAATGGAGGGAAAAAGGCGCATGAAAAATCCAACTTCCTGAAATTTCTAGAGATATCAGTGTGAAAAGGAAATCTATTTTCACTGTGCTGAACTATATCAATATGCAGGGGCAGACAAATTATTAATTCACAGCTTAAAGTCACTAGCTGAGAATGTTTCAGAGTGCTTCTTTGCCTATGTATCCAGTATTTGCTTTAAAAATAATAATATTTTCAAGAGCTATATATAAAAAAACAATCCAGGCAAATTAAGCAGGTAAGTTAGCAAAGTCAAACCTTAAAGTCACATATAATTCAAGAACTTCCAGAGCTGCCACTTGTAGCCAGAATCATCCTTGCCAACAGAAAACTACTAAGCTTCACTTAGAACCTAAGGTTTGGAAGTCATACACCCACAGACAATGATTCATAAATCTCTGCTAACTACTAGTAAAACTGCCTGAGATATGATCATATTAGGACTCATAAGAAGAAAAAACACCAATATTCTGTCACTTGTGCCCATTACAGTGCCCTGTGGGTTTAAATCCATATAAATCATTTCTCCTTTTTATTATTTTTTCTGTTGACTTGATTCATGTATGACGAGTTCATTATTTCAAGTTTTCACCATTAAAATAGTAGGCATTCTTTTTGCTTTCAGAAATCCTACATAATTATTTAATCTGAGAAAATACATCACATCATCTGAAATTATTTGAATCTGTCAACTCAATTTTTTTTTCAAAGGGGGTTCTTCAATAATTCCTTACATTTTCCCAGCTAAAAAAATGCAACCTATTGCTATGAACTAAAAAGTGTTGAAGGCACTCAAGCAATCAATAATTCTGCAAGACACTTAGCCAGTTAATAAGTTTTTCTGTTAATCTGTGAACAACAAGATTACACAAGTATCTAATTATTTCAAAATAAGATCTCATTACACTTCGGGAAGTGAGAGTTGTTCCCAGACCTAATGAAGTCCACAACAAAAGGAATGTCACAAAACAGGATGTTCAGATCCTTTTCAGGTATTATTGCATCTGAAAATTCTAATGCCTCTATGTTTACTAACACTAGATATCAAAAAGGCAAGTCCAAAGCAAAAATCCAAATATCCCAAAAGACTCAGTACTCCCCACATATAAGGAGCTACTTATTCACAAAGCTAGAAGAGCAAATTGAGATACAAATTTAAAATTCAAAGCTGGCAAACTTTTAATTCAGACTTAGTATACTGTCTGTTCTATGATTATACTGAATTTACAATTAAGTTACAGAAAACTATGTAAAGAATCTTCCTCCAAGAAAAAGTAGGAAAAGTTATCTGCTTACATTTGCATTTTATTGAGTAGACTATGCTTTATAGTATATCTGGCACAGATGTCCTTTTTAAATTCCAATTATTATCTTTAAAAATACAGTCAGAAGCAGATATTTCTTGCTGCAAACAGATTATCAGAACAGATACAGCACACTAGGAAAAGGGAAAACAAAGCAGAGACAGCTGTCTAAGGTCATACAATATGTCCATGCCAGAACAGGGAACAGAGCCAGGCTTCATATGTGCCAATTAAGTAATTTATCTGCAGGCTTCATTCCTCACAATCCTACAGTATTATTCTGAATAACTAATTAGGATCTCAAGAAGTAGAGGTTTCTGATATACTGGCAAGTGGCTGCACTATATGTAAACTATTAATCACAATGTTCCTAAAAACCACTCCGAAATGTAAAGAGGTAGAGAACCAAGGGTTATTCGGAAACACCACTATGAACTACAAGCTGCTCACAGTCACACAGCTTTTTTATTAAATAAATCTGTACCTGCATTGCAAGTATAAAATTAGAACTTGAAATCTCATTAGCCTCAGTTTTTCCCAAGCCAATTTCATCGTTCTTAATGTGTGCGAACTGAAGTAGAAATCACCCAACATACACATATCTTACACCACCCTTTAGCTCAGTCAAGACAATTTTTATTATTAATCTTGGATTTGCCCAGTAATTAAAAGATAACAGAGATGGACACTGAGGATTCAACAGAAGACATTTTAAATAAAAATTTACAATTTGTAGTTATTAGCCAGGAGCTGTTTTTATGTCATGAATTAAACTTCACAGAAAATGGCTTAGATTAGATATAAGATTTCTTCAATCATCACTGCAGTAATTAATTCCCATCAGATGGTCCCAGGATAGCAGAATACATATGTATGAGAAAGAAGCAAAGGCTACCACCTATGTGCTACGAAGGTTATTCCAGTAGCTGGCACAGAGCGATACAAGCACAAGACGTTTTTAAGAAGAATTTTATTTGAACTTAAACTTCCCCTAAACTTGCAAAGAACAAGACTTCCGCATTTGTAAGACTGACACAAGTACTGTTCCAGTATTTAGGTTTTTCCAGTAAAATATATTTAACATACAACTTGAAAAAGTCTTTACACAGATAAAGTAGATGGGGCCCTGGACAATCCGATCTAGTACTTGACGTAGAGGCTGGCAACTCAGCCTGTGACAGGGTGGTTGGAGCTTAATGATCCTTGAAGCCTCTACCAACCCAAGCCTTCCTATGATTCTAACTCCTAAACAACATTTTAAAAGGAAAGGAAATATTTCAAGCAAGGGTCAATGCAAGCACTTGAGAAAGACGACATGAAACTAAGCTCAATTTGAAGTTTGTCATCAAGGATACTATGCAGAAAGGATTCATTAAAGTTGCCTCATTTCCAAATATATTGAATTATTTAGTAGCTAGATCTTGTATCTTCTTTAGTAGATAGATTTTGTATTTTCTTTTATTACAGCATTCTAGAAGGTATTACACTGTCATCCTTCCTCCTCCATCACTACCAGAATTAGACAAACCAAACACTCCCACTGTGAGGGAAAACCTTGCTTGCTATCTTTCAGAGTACCAAGTTTGCATTCCACCGCATACAACTGGCCTTATAAATGTAATATCACAAATAGCATTAGAAGAGGAAAACCTGGTCTCTAATGAACTTTCTTACAGAAAGTTACTATTAGTTAAGCACAGCTTCACAAACAACTTCATTTTTTGCTTCCACCCATAAAAACTTTATCCAGCCAGGCATTCCTGATCCTTCCTTGTGGCAGCAGCAGTGCTTGCAGAGCCTTTGGTGAGTTAGCTTAGCTCTTAGTTCAGTATTTCTTCCTATTAGATGAGCTGTCATTAAGTCATGCATCAGTTTCTTTTAATCACAACAACACAATGTTCCCATGTTTTCACGAGGGCTCTTGGTTCTGGCTCAGCTGCACAAAACCTCGTAACAGACACTTAAAAACAATAAATGAGTCAATACAGACTATCAGTCTCTTAAGTAATTATGCTCACCATCCTTCTGTTAACAGTTGGAATCTACAGAGCTTAGCAGTGCTAACCAAGACCCTGCGTTCAGCAGAAAACTCATTCATAATCATTCACTACTGCTTACACAGTTTCACCTCTGCTGTCTCTGGAATCAATGGGTAAATTTTGCATTCCTAACTCATATGAGTTCCATACAAGGAGATATTATGGAGTTAAATTTTGAATTCACGCTTTTCAGAACGCAGGGGAACACATGCATATAAAATGCAAAAATACTGAGAATCAAAGCATAATTTTTAACCTTCAACAAATAAACACTGAAACTATGTCTGTGTATGAAGTTCACAAGACACAATCAAGTTCAGTTGTGGGAAAAAAAAAACATCACCCAATGAACTGGCAGATGTTTGTACACCACAGAGAGGTTGCTCTGAATCCATAAGCCAATTTCCAAGGAGAACAGAGAAGCTCTTGTACTCAGCTGAGAACACCAGTAGCAGTTGCTCAGTGAAGACTGACTGGATGTTACAGTCTTCATTCATCTTGTTAAGAGAAAAGGTCATACAGCTAGGATTTTTTTTTTTTTCCTCTTTAAATATACAGGGCCTTACCTGTTGCTAGTAAAACATAATAGGAAATTTTAAAAAGTCTCTTGAAGAGACTCAATTCTCTTTTCTTTTGTCTTCAAAATCTCCACTCTAATTTATTTTGCCCAGATCAACATTTCTCAAGGAAAGAAACCAAACATTTATGGGATTAGAGCAAGTTACTTCTGTAAAACACAAAAGTGCTTTTTCAGTCAGTAGAAGACAGGGAAAAAAAATGAAACAGCTAAGATAAAAAACACAAAGACCAACACCTTTCCCTTTCTCCTTTGTATTTCCTGACTGAAGAAGATGCAGTGAACAGCGTTCAGTTAGAAAAATGCAATAGAAACTGACTTTACAGTACTTCTTAATGCTTTTAGCACTAAGGCTCTGCACAGTGTAGCCCTTAGAGAGAAGGGCAGCTATTTATAGAGAAACGTGGATTTCAGAAGGTGGGTTGGTGTCTTGCACTGGCTTCTGGGGCACAGGAAAAAACACAACCCTTCCATTTGCTCACTCTCTGAAATGAGATTATGATCCCTGTCATCACAAACTGCTCTCTGCTAGACCTCTGACACGCTGCTAAACCACTTCTAAGCATCCAGCACTTTACACAGCCTGATTCTTCCCACTTCAGAAATCTAGCACCAGTACTAATAAGCATAAGAGAATCTTTACTGAATTTTTAGACCTACTTTGCACTCCACACTGCTAGGGGTAACTGTATAAGAGAGAAAAGCAAAAGGGAATTACATACATAGTCACACCACTGTCATAAAGGTGGCTTTCTAACTTTGACTTTAGCAGCTGCCTATTGGCATATCTGTCAGTGACATTTCCCGCCTATTTCATTTTGAACACTTCCTACACTAAAAATATAACTTTCACATTATATCTTTTCAAGAGACCTGAGAGCTGTTACTTCCTTATTCAATCTCCCAACATTACTCAGTTTCACCCCCCGTGACCCTGAAAAACCAGGAAACATTAAGTAGGTTGAGCCAAAAAGAGCATTAACAGTACTGCTGAGCATCCTGCAAGCTGGCTGAATCCATGCTGTGGTCTCAATACTGCCAGAAGGAAATGTCACATTCCGCCTACAATAATGAAAGTTATAAACGTAACAGTAACCTGAGTTAAGTAATTAAACCACAGGAAGATGAAAGAACCTCAGAAGGACTTGAAACAAATGCCTCTTATCTTGCTGAATTCATGCTAAGGCATTCTCCAGTTAGCTCTCTTTGAATCTCTCCCATCACGTTTTTAGCAGGCCATGAATATGCTGTCCTACTACTAAAGTGAGACAAGGGCCAGAACAGAACAAAATGAATTTAGAAGTGTGGTAAGCCCCTTTTACTTCTATTAACTTTGTTTGACATTCATTTAATCATCACTCTTACTACTTGTCATCACCACCTTAGTTATTTGACCTGCCTTAGTACTTCAGATACAACCTCTCTTAAGTTGAATTTTCCCATTAGGAAAAACACTGAATTTCAGCTCTGAGATCAAAGTGCATTCTGAGACCACAGTTTCACATTACAAATTCTTCACTGTTAACGATTTAGGAATTCCTAATCAGTAGAGACTGTGTGAATAAGAAGATAAAGTGTCAGTGTACTCCTTCCAATAAGTCACTCACACATATTGTGAGCCCTTCCAGTCCTTGTCTGTTCATTACCAGTCCTTACCACATCACTACAGAGCAGACCTGAATGTTTTACAATGTTTCTAGATTCAAGCTACCACCTTAAATTTAAGATGAGGTAATTAATTTAACTTTTACCCCTTAACCAGACCCCATTTGTGGAAAATTAGGTCATATTTCTCCTACAGTGAGGTAGAAATACTGTGCAGTTATACAGAATGTAATAAAGGAGAGATGACCGAGTTGGATATCACTGATATTAGATGCAGTGCTAGTGAAAAACACCCAAAAACGTTGTTGTGTATCACAACACAGAGTCCCTCCTCGTACAAGTTATTTTCTGGAATGTAAGTGGATAACATTCAGAATGTATGTTTTAGTTTTTGATGCTGCTGCATGGTATTACACTACAAAGAATGATAATGAAATGGAATACAATTGCCCTGATGTTCAAAGAAAGTCAGAAAATGAATAGAAGTCACATACTCATACCATCTCAAGTGGCTTCCCCTTTCTTCCTGACACAGTA
This sequence comes from Gallus gallus, assembly GCF_016699485.2. Lineage (NCBI taxonomy): Eukaryota > Metazoa > Chordata > Aves > Galliformes > Phasianidae > Gallus > Gallus gallus. The sequence goes on along the minus strand of NC_052541.1, from coordinate 8,145,538 downwards.
CTCACTACTTCATGCCTAAGAAAAGCAGCTCCAGCCATTTATTGAACAGACAACAAACAACTTGTTGCTTATTGCTGTGACAAATCCTTATCCTCCACACTCCCTGTGTGCTGTGATAACACACGTGAACTTAAGAATTCCTCCTTGTGCAATGTGTATTATCACAATGTCCTGGAGGGAAAAAAGAAAAAAAAAAAACACCTGCAAGGTTTTGAAATCTGTGATTCTCATATTTTAAAAAGCAGGTTAGAAACACAGCAAGAGCAGCAATCTGGTGCCTTTTGAGACTGTGCATTACAACATGAGGACGATGGAAACTTATGCAAGAAGTTTTATAGTGTACTTTCCAATTAAAAATCAAGAAAAATATACACAGCTGACTTCTAGTAGTAACATCCCAAAGCCATACACTTATCTGCCAAAACAAATAAATACTGTATTTGTTTGGATGCAGTAGCCTTTATCAAAGATGTCATCAATTAGTTTTCTATATAATCAGATCCCACATGGAAGTCAAGGGATCGGGAGTTCAGGACCATCCTTCCACTTGGCATTTTCATCATTTGATTTATGATCTAACCAATCCTGGCAAACATCTGCCATAATAGATTATCTCTGGCATTCTTGAAATCACAGCAATAGAACCAATTCTTAATTGGTTCACCACAGTTTGACAATTTCGCTGTCATTTGATATTCATTCAACCTTGAAGTCTCTCCACAGAGAATGAGATTTGCAGCACAAGGTCAGTTACCTGCTTGGAAGAAACCTGAATACACTGCACCTTTTCTCCCCCACTGCTCACTATCCCCATTCCCCCCTCTCTTCTTTTCATCTTATTTTGCATGATTAATCAGACTCATAGTATATGGCTTTCTACAGACAGCAAAGCAAAGCCTTAGCTGCCATGAAGTGTTACTTGTGCATAATCACAGCACAACATTTCACATGCCATTTGTCTTCATCATGCAGCTGATGAGCACGTTGAGTTGCATGGTTTAGCTCACATGCATGCTGACTGACCATTACATAAATAAGTTTTAGAGCATCCAAGTATATTGATATAAATCATTTGTTTTATACATCATAAATAAGACTTGAAATATTACTCTATTTTGGTATAGTATATATGCTGAAAACACATGCGCTTTTTTTTTTTTTGTCTGATCCAAAGCCATTGGGTACACAAAGTTAAAAATACTTTAACCACTTTATTTCATCTTTCATGCAAGTGGTTCCTGAGATATCTGGTGGCATCTGTATCTTTCAGGAATATATGTACACTCTTTTCCACTAAAGATGTTTGAGAACTTGATCAACCTTCATCCACACTTACTCAGCTCCCTTTATCCTCTCAGAATTGCTTTGTAATTTTTCAATACCCTCTCAAGAACACCCTTGCAACGCTCTGTGTAGCAACTCAGCAGAGGCAGATTTAGCTGTTGCTGTACATCTAACTTTATGCAAACTAGCAAAATCAATTATTCATACACCTGAACTGAACAACAGGATGAATCAACTAGCCCCACTGTCAAATACATTTCCTAGAAAACTGTATTAAAGAAGTTATTTCTGACTTGCTGAGATTATAACTCGTTGATTTCTAATTATCAAAACAATGAAGGACTGAGTCATTTCTACAATGAATATCCTTTACAGGTGCCGGAACTGCAGAAACTGCAATTAAAACTTCTCCCCCGTATCAGTTAAGTTCAGCACGTAGTAACTAACAACATGCATATCAAGTTTTGTGTAAAGCTCCGCATATGCAGCAAATAAGAAGTTACAAGCTCTTTTCTGCCATAACGAACAGGTAAAGAAAGTGGGCTAAAAAGGAAATTATTTCACACTTATTTTCTGCACTACAGTCGGAATGCAGAAAAGATGGTAATGACAAAGTCAACAGAGCCAGAGCTACCATTAAAACATATGACAGTGATCAAACACTTGCAAGGGAGTTGCTATGAATCAAATATTCTACATTACAGTGCTAGTACAGTGCTTAGCAGTTGATTTGGGCAGACTACGTGCTAATTTATTTGACATTCAAGTGCTATGCAGTCTCCAGATACAGAAGACCAAATACAATGTCAGTTTCACATTCAATGTGGCCAACATTTAAAAAAAAAACATTGGCAGATGCGCACTGCATTTATCATTCACTGGTATGAAAATCTGGTTATGAGGTTCCCCAGGGAAGAAGTATCTATTAGATGTTCACACTACCATATCCTGCAGGGCCTGTTTAGGCTCAAAGCCTTCTGAAGTAAACACAATTCTTCCTGAGTACAGAATCCTATTTAATCAGCCATCAGGTATTCATAGAGAGAATTCAGTAACCACAGATTACTTACAGCTGAGTAGAGGGGAGGACTGAAGTAATTTGAAGGTGACAACATTTAAATACTCCTTCAAAATTAAAACCAGCCTTAGGGAGGGGGCAGGAGGTGGAATACCCCAGAACTGAACTAAATCACTGCCAGATCTCTCACTTTCTATCTGTTTAAAAAAAAGGAAACAATAATCGTTAAATACTAAATTTGTGGCAGCAATGTAACTGTATTTACATCTTGCATTTCTTGACAATATGATGTATTACATAATGTCGTACAGAATGTAAAATGGTTGGCTGAACAAATTCTCATGCAATTTATTTACCTCTCCACAAAAATCTCTGAACATTCAGCACGCTCTTAAAATAGCTGCTTCTCAGAACCTGAAACATTCCTAAATGTACAATAGAGCAGGCAGACAATGGATTTAACGCTTCTGAAGAACTCAGAAGGAAGAACTTACAATTAAACCAGCAATCTGAACAGGGCTTCCAAGACCTTAATTTAAAAATAATATAAATCCAAAGCACCTCTAAAAAGCAATCATCACTGCCAGTTTCAGCAAAATCTCTTCATCTGAACGTGACAAATTTACTACTGATGACTGCCTGTCCTGAGACTCCCTAGAACACATTATCAAAGAAAAGAGAATTATAGTGCTGATAGGGACCACTGCTCTTTCAAAAAGACAGCTTTTATTTTGCTTTCAGCATAATAGATGAATTAGTTATTTTTGTTTTTTGTTCTGATGGGTTTTGTTTTGTTTTCTTGCTTCACACAGTGTTGGATTATAATTCGTTCCTTCTTGGATTTTGTTCTCACAGCACCCGTGAACATTCATCTCAACTCCCCACATACTCATTACCCACACCAAGCCACCTTTCCTGAGCTTTACTCTTCTGCAAACCTCAGACTTTAGCTTCAGGAGCTACGTTAACTTAGGCAGTCTCACGCTCCATCTGTGACTTTCAGCCTGCAAGTTTGTGTACCAGATAGTAATTTAAAACCTCAGTTGATGTACTGTATTACCACAAACAAGAAGAGGGTATGAGGCTGAATCAGCAGCAACGTGTAGGGTAAAATCATAAACCATCAATGCACAAAATAAAATGAAGAGAAATATACATGCTCCTTTGTCTCAGGAACAAGCACTACCTTCATTTCTTCCCAAGGCCGATTTTCTGACCCACGCTCAGGACCCACTCCCAGAATGCCTTTTCTTTGTAAGCATAGTTTTAATCAGCACATTTTTCAAAGTGTGAGAACTTGTGGCACACACCTTAACCAAGAAGTTTGTATTTACCTGTATTACCAAGCCATTCTATAAACAGTCAATTATCAAAAAAAGTTTGCTCACCAGAAAACACACCTGTACAGCTGCTTATCTTTCTTTTTCTTTCTATATTGAAAAAAAATAATAAACTCCATGAAATTTGTCAAACACATCATTTGAATGAAATACCACCCACAAGTGTTTGTGAAAGTAAGAATTTTTTTTTTTTCCATTTTCCTTTCCCCCTACAGCAGCATCCATTCTGATGCTACCCTTCTAAAGGATAGCATATGTCTGGGGCCTTCCATATTAGCTTCTAATGGAAAAGAAACCAATGACATCAAATCTAGGTATAACTTTAATGTAATTTGTTCTATTTCTGCAGAACCTTTGTTCAAATTTGGAAAAGAAATGATCAGATAGCCTAGAGGCAGTCTCTGCAATAACATGCTCAATAGCAGCAAGAAGCTCGCAAGGAGCAACACTGCCTCAAGAATTTAATCTAATCAAATGCAAGGACAGAGAGTTAGTTCTGCTGCTCTCATACACCCTCTCCAAAAGACCTGCCACTATACTGAGACTTGCATAACCAAAGCTGACAGCCACACAGCACGTCTTTCCAAGACTGAACATATGTTCATTGGCTAAGAAAAAAACACTACTTGAAAGACTGCATGTAGTTGTACCATCTGCCAACACCTACCATTTATAAGAGACAACACCTACAGGTCAGTAAGTTGGAGGTTTTGTTGTGATAGGTTTCCTGCAAATATAAGAAAAGTGACAACCTCTCTAAACAGCCATCCATAACACAGAAGTGCCAGCAATTAGTGGAAAAATAAGAGCACTTCTGCAAATTTTGCATCAAGAAGTTCTTCAAATGTATTTTCAGAATCAGGAGTTGACTTTTCTGAGCCCTTAATGCTCAGGTTAAAATTCCAAATGAGTGAAACTAGAACTCCTCTCTTTTGACAAGCTTATAATAAATGAGAGAAATAATATTTATAGCCAAGATCACCAGCCAGTATCTGAGCTAAAGTCACAGCAGGCATCCACTGAAGATCGTCATCTACCAAGCTATGTCAAATGAGGACAAAGCAGGTGGAAAACATGCAACCACAGAGGCAGAAACACAGCTGAGGAATGATGCTGGCTACACTGAGAAAAATTATTTTCCCTGCAGAATGAAAGCATCAGGCTGGAGCACAATGCTAATAATAGCAGCTCCCATCAAGAAACAATTAGTCAAAATATTTGAGCCCAAGTGAAAAAGAAAAAGGAAAGTAAGTATATCTAATAGACTTTGCTAATCTGAAACTTGAAAAACATAAAAATAGTATTTCAAAAAGATATATCTACTCAAAAATTACACCAAGAATTATAGTTAAATCCTTACAGACTGAGTCTGTTCTCACAATCCAACACCTTTCCTTATTTCATATCGTCATGAATTGGATTGCAAAATTTAAACTTCTCCAAAATAACCTGGAGACTAAAAGTGGTCCATGAAAAGCAGTCAATGAATATATTTCTGTTTTCAATGCATTTTCCAGCATAGCACAGCCCTATTTCCTCAAGTGCTAATTATTGTTGAGCATCCTGTTTTATTGTGGAGCTAATAGATAAATAAGATTGCACTGAGAAATAAACAGGATCCTGACCATCTGTAATGATCTGGCATTGGAAATACATTTCCAAAGGGGGAAAGGGGAGATTGGAGGGAAAATGATACCTACAAAAAAGTCACAAAGAGGAGTGAGGAAAACATAACCTTCTCAGTCATTCCACTGAGAATTAGAACCGTGTACTAAAATCAGTAATGTCAGTTAAAACTAGAATCCTGGTTTCTAATCTCATCCAAAGGATTTACATAAGCACACGACGTTAACGTTACAGGAGCCTCCAGAGGCTAGAATGACATACAAGTCCTTATGCATAAAAGTTATCTAGAAAAATCTATAACTTTGGGGTATGAGTATTACAGCAAGATCTCCTTATGTACAGAGATCAGTTGTCTACAGAGAAAACATACTTAAGTAAAAAAAAAAAATCCACCCACGATTACATCTTAAAACCGAGCTTTTTCTTTTCTTACTCTGCCATAGGACACCCCTGCTTTTCTAAAGCAATCAGCTCAAATCCCCAGTATCATTGCAGCAACTTTAGGTTCAAAGCACTCAGGTAAACATACAAACAGAGCATGAGTCAACGTCTTCTTATAGGAAATATACTTTTTTTTTTTTTTTAATAAGAAAGTACACAGAAAAGGTCCTCTCCTCAGAAAAACAAAAAAATCTCAGTTTATATTGGAGATTTGTCTCAGAATCCCTAGTGCTAAAAATAGTAATATAATGTATTACAAAATAACAGCGGTATGTTTACATATACTTCCTTTAGCTGCGTTCACTGTTTGACACACTTTGAAAGAAAAAAACAACCATACGTTTCACTGAATCAACCATCTGACAGAAATAAGGGACAGATGGAGAACAAGACTGTTTTAGTACACTCACAGATGGGGGGATTTTAAATGATATATCCAAGATATTATACAGCACTCTGTTTTTAGTAAACAGTGAGATAAGGCACCAAAAGGCTATCACTGCTGTTGGAATAAGCAACAGTTTCTATCTGTAACAGCACTGCATGCAGTGCTCAAAACACCTCACCCTGAAATAGTTTTAAATTACAAAAAGCCTTCCTTCTTCACTTACAAAAGATTGGTTTTCAATAACTACTGGGTATAGTAGCTTAACCTTAATCAACACCAGATGAGTTAGCAATAGATTCCTAGAAGCGTTCAATTAGCTCTCAGATGAAGCAATGTCGATAGTACTACCCAAATAACTGGATATTTTCAAAGTTCTCATAAAATGACTTACTACTTTAAATGATGAGCTTATGTGATCCGAGGTGGAAAAAAGATTCAAATAATTAAATGAGTTTAACTCAGCTACAAAACAAATCACTAACTTCTTGAGTTCCACCAAAATCAGATTTTAATGTAGTAATATTGACATATTACATGTGAGTGAGAAACAGCATGCAGAAGTTCTCTCTCACAAATCATTGCTTGGGACAAAAATAAAAATAAAAGCAATTACCATTGAGTAATAATGGTTCATTCCAACCATAATTTTAACTTGCATCTTCACAAGATAGTTTTACAAACACAAACATTTAATGTTTTGTTGAAGATAGTAATAGTGTCGAGGGATTGTTGCTAAAATTCTAAGCACTAAAATGGAGATATTATATAATATGAAGACTTTTTTTAAGGAAGAATATATTTTGCCATTCCTGTATCAAAATGCAAAGTTGTGGAGCTCCGAATAAAGATTTAGTTCCATTAGAGTTCTAATCTACAAAGATTTAATAACATACTCCATTCAAATCAAAGGAGTATTATTCAACTTCATAATGAAATATGCTATAAAGAGATAGTACTAAACAAGATAATCTGTGGTCCTCCCAATTTCTAAGTATGAAGTGCTACCGCTTGTTCATATCTTTACTACAGAAATCCAGTCCTGTGATTAAATGTACACGTCACAGAAACAAGGGGGCAACTGGTCCAGTTAAACATGGCATTCTATTGGGCAGCATTTGAGGCTTCACCAATATTGACATTCTAAACTATGCATCCATTCATACTGCTCCAGAATAGCCACACAAGTAATCTCTGAGTAGTCACGTTTCTACATATCAAGTAAAGAGCTGAGCACTCAATGACATTTACGAGGAAGAGAGAATATTCAGGCAAATAGAAGCAGAATTAAAATGGATGAAATCCTGACAGTTTCATACAAAAATTCTTTCCTCTTCCCATTGAGTAGTCTGAGTAACAGTAAAGACTTCATGCACAATTGACAGATCATGCTCAAGTAGTAAAAATATGTTTATGTAATACAGCTATACCATAATCTGTTTTAGTTCAGACTTCTCTCACTTTCTGAGCATGTTCTCAATGGAAATCTAAGAATCTACAGTTGGAGTCCAGAACAGGTGACCATGAACACTCCACTTAAACAAGTCTCTGAGTTGCAGTGTGGACACGATCTGGTGATTCCCAGGTGCACATAGGGAAGAAGTAAATGAGTTTGAGGCCAGATCAGTGTGTAGGTTTACATGGTACAGCTGCACATGGGATTATCTCACATGCTGATGAGAGTCCAAAGAGAGAAATAGAAGTTATCAGTACTCTCCTATGTCACACAGCACATAGTCTCCTTACCAGTCTGGCTGCTACAAGAAGAGTGATAGCATAGAGCCACTATCACATACTTATTTCAAGGTATAAAACACTTCAGTATATGCTCAAAAATAGAGAGACCCATGCACAGATCACCCAAATCCATGATGCCATGGGCACACTTTTAAGAACAGCACTATATCACAAACCTCAGTATGTCCTTGAAAGGACAGTATATGGGGTGAAAGAAATACATCAGGCTAAATATAAATAATGCCATATAATACAAATAAGGATACGGTCACATTCTAAATATGCAATGAGCTTTGAGTTCCCTCACCTAGATTTCAGATCCAGGGTTATAATAGATAATTTCTTCAAACTGCTGGATTATTGTTCAGTGGCAGTCAAAAAAAGCACATTTAAATCTTAGGCAGTATTAAAAAATGAACAAAAAAACAAAACATCACTATGCAGTCCATGATGGATTTGATCTTACATGCCATTAACCTTTGATCTTGTCCTCAGAAATAATAAAATAAAGCAACAGAAGGTACAAGGAGGAGCGACAAAGATTACCCAAACTATACAGCTATTTTGTATTAGAATCGTCGAGGACTTCTCAGCCTTTAAAGAACAATGGAAAACTTTTATAGAGATGTTAAAAAAAATACCTACAAAGAACAGCTTGGAAAATAAAGCATGCCAAATGACACAGGCAGATGGCAGCTCGCAAACAAAATACATGTTCGTTCACAATATTCAGGAATTACACTAATAAGAAAATATAAGAAGAAAAAGTATTTCTTCAGTTATATATGCTCAACATATTGAGTAAACCTCAGAAAACCAAATCAAGCAAGACATGAGCAAATTCAACAGGAAATAATAGGTCAGTAAATTGAGAAGGATTCCTTTAAAAAATAGGCCAGCTTCCATTGCAGTATTAATCCTCTTCTAAGTACAGGTTGCTTTATCTACGTTCTGTTTTCTTTCATTGCAAAGGTCTTCAAGTATCATGTATTATTTTATTAAAAAAAAAAAAATCATATTACTGTCTAAGTAGTCCAAACAACACAGAGCTCTATTTCAGCACTGGAAGGTTTTCTCAAACAATGAAAAAGGACACACGTGCACATACAGACACATACTTCATAGGGAGTCACTGATGAAGCAGAATAAATGGGTCACATGGCATTTTTAAAAGTCTATTACTGTGAAAGTACATGCACACTAATGGGATGTAAAACCAGGTTCTCAGTAAGTAGGTCACACAGCATTTTTATAGTCTATTAGAATATACACATGCATACTAATGGATACGAAACAGGCTTCAGTAAAAGTAAGAAGATTAGAGAGACCAGAAAAATCCCATGACATGGACAGGGTCTGAGGAGGTTGCTCTATTAGACAGCTGTATACATTTGTCAGGGATAATCTGTTTCCCAAAATATTTCTGTCTTTTTTCTTACCAAGTTGCTTGCAACAGCCTCTAGGGGAATCATGCTTTTCTGTTAGCCCACAGCCATAAAAACACAGCTCAGTTTTATAACTTGATGTTAGAAAGTAATGCTGCCTCCAGAGAGCTTTATATTAAGCAGCCCGAAGTTTGATAAAAGGAAGCGATAAGATTACAGAAACAAGACTAAGCATAAAGTTGTTTTTAAAGATAGCATTCATCCTCCACTTGTATGATTTGCTTGAAAGACTAAACGAGCTTAGTCCAAAAAAAGTGAAATAACTTTACTCCACATATTAGGCATAACATATATAACAATATTATACATATTATAGAAAGAATGGAAAAAAATGGAGGGACTAAAAAAAATACAGAAGAATGGATACTTATATTTTAATGTAAGAATGCAAAATATTTAACACTTATATCAATTTATTTTGTACCAAAACATCTTTGAAACCTATAAGACCAATTCACTCTTAATTTCTACTCCTAGACATGATTTATCACAACAAAATCAAGATCTGGTGAAGAGATTTTGGAGAAATACAGCCCCATTTTAAGAAGCATATTGTGCACCTCAGAAGTCAGCATAATGCACTGATCTGAAACTTGCACCTTTACATTCCAGGCAGCAGCTGCACTGCGATCGTAACTACCTGAGCAGCAGAATATATTCATATATTCACTACTTAAGCATAGCTGCAGTAGGTGAGTTTCACACCTTCACCTCACACTTTTTTTTTTTTTTTTTTTAAGTGGGTTGCTCCGAACATAAGAAATAAGTAATAATCAGATTATTTATCCTTCCACACGGGAAGCTTGGTGAGGCCCCAGCAAGAAATCAGAGGAAGCAACCCTAAGTTTCCCATGATAGATGGAATGTTTTTTTTATTATTAACTCAAAGCTATCCTCCTCAGGAAGAAGAAAGGGGAAAAAAGAAAAGAAAAAAAAATTGGCTTACCAGAGCGCAAGAGAAGATGGCTGCCTCTTCCTCTCTACCACCATCTTCTTCAGTCATTCTTCAAGTCTTTCAGTCAAGATTCAAGTCTTACTGACAGTACAGGGACTGACCTGAAGCTCTGATGAGCCACCTGCCCCTGCTGCAGCTCCCAGCCGCATCCTGCCAGTTCTAGAACCTTCTCCCAGCAGATGCTCCTCAGCCCTCCTCCTGTTCTCCCCCTGCACCCCTCTGAGGGAGCTGCCCCTCACAACTCTGTTCACCGCTCAGCAGAGCCCCCCTCACCTCGCTGTCCCCTCAGCAGCCTGACTGGCACTGCTGGACTTGCTCCAGTGCACTTCCAAAGGGCCCCCCAACTGCACAGGTGTTTCCCGTTGTCAGGTTAGCTCAGCTGCAAACAATAATTAGGCATCCATAGACCCTGTAGCAGCTGGACATACCTAGCACAGCTTCATATCTAGAAGGCAAAAGAAAAGAATCCAAATGCTTTTGCTTGTTTGTTTTTAAACTCTTAATATGTTAGCAAGCTTGATAACGTTCCATTCTGCCTTGGTGTGATGTTGTGCTGTTATGAAGCATTATTATGGAATTATGCTGTTGTGAGGCAATTAAATAATTTATATTTCTTTCACCTAAAACAATAAATCTTGTTTTCAGTATGAACTGATTCTTGTTCTAATTCGTACATTCTTCTAATGGCCATCAGTTCTATTTAGCAACATCAGGCTTCTAACTTGTTGCTTTAAAAAAAAAAAAAATGTAGAAAGATTTACTTCATTATAGCCTGGAGAGAACAATAACTGAGGAAATTGATTGACTATAAACAAAATGCAGATTGTATCTACTGACATGCACTGAGGTTTGGGTTCAACTTCAGTTACTGCCACCAGCCACAGGGAAATTTGCAGCATGTAACACCATTTGTTTAAAACAAGCAGGCAAAAAAAAAAAAAAAAAAGCTTTCTGTTCTATTACCTTGATTTTTGGGAAGGGCTTCATGTACTGCTTGGCAGCTGAGGGGCCTTTCAATTTTCTCCTACAAGTCTGATTTCAATGGAATTCCCTAAATAAATACCTTCACAAGAGTTCTTGACTTTCCATAGCTACAAAAGTGATATTTAATGTTGGCATCAATAGAATAGACAGTTTCCATCAGAAATGACCTTCTCATTTCTTTATGCCTTCATCCTGAGCAGCACGCCTTAGCTACAGAAGAATATTAATATCCACTCAAAAATCTTTTGAATTTGTACTTTTGATTTGGTCTGACAGAGGTTTTGACATGCCAAGAGATACCAATTTTCATGTTACCTCTAGTTTTAAGGATACCAGAAATAATTAAGGAAATAATACTATTTAACTAAAATTCAAGAAGTTACTCTGAAATTCACATCAGGCTGTCTTTTTATTCTGCTGCTAAACAGTGGCTAAAATAATACATCACAAATAATGTTAAAATTGCAGCAATTGACTGGAAATAAAGTTGCCTGAATATTGTACAAAATCTTGCTAGTGTTTTTTGTACTGCCTGTAGTTTCTCACTCATGCTGGAGATATTCCAGTATCAACTGTGCCACGGAAGAGCAGTAGGTATTCTGGAAGCTAAGGAGTCTAAATGTGCAATTTCTTTTTTACACTAGAGAATCAGAGAAAATTCCTCTAAGAAATAATTTGTATAGAAATCCTATTAGGTGACCCTTATAGAGTCATCTTACACTCTATGAGTTTTCCAGAAGAGTTCAGGCCATCTAAAGCATATAGTTATAAAAGGCTTTGGTTTTCTTTCTGAACTGTAGCTGATTCCCAGCCTCACAAGTGCACTGCCTGAAGGTGACCCTGAGGCTCAGTAGCAACAGCTGCCCAACTCTTAATTCTCACAGGTGTGTTTTAGAAATGTAGCAGAAATATAGCCTGTGTGGAAAACTTGTTATACTACTTAAGTAATTTCTCAAAGGAATATAATAACTCTTAATGCAACAGCACCCTTAAAAATCAGCAATATTCTTATAGGTGCACTACATTACTACATAATTCCCAAGTAGGCTGTCTGGAAAATAATTTTGTACAAGTGTTGACTTTTGATCAGGTAGCGTTTACATCAAGTAACATTTCCATTATCTCACTATAATTTATGCTGTCCACAAAAAGTCATTTCTTTAGAGGAGTTTTTGATTTACTTTTGGTTTGCTTTTTCAGTCTGTCCTGACAACAACCATCTTTGTGGGGCAAATGTCACTTATGCACATTTAATGCTAAAACTCTTTCCAAGACTAAAATGCAAGATAAAATCAAAGTTACACCTGAGTAGAGAATAAAACAACATTCAGTACAAAATACAGAGGAAAAGCAACCATATTCAGCCCAATCAGTTTTCAAAATTCTCATTCATAGCATAAATGCCAACCAAATTTCTAAGTATTTCCATACTACCTCCTTTGAGATAGCAGAAGCAAGGAAGAGAGGATTTGGGTTTTGGTTTAAGGATGAGAATTGGCACAGTTGTTTTTTTTTTATTAAGTAACGCCTGAGAAACACAAAGTCAAATTAAAAATAATTTTAAAAATTACTATTCCTATGAACCTAAAATAATGATCTGAGTTTTTGAAAATACTGTGAATTCCACAAAGACTTCCTGTGTCATCACAAATATCCATTTCAACATTTAAATCTCTGAGTTGCTAGCCAGGAATGATCACACTGGTTGTACATTCATAACAAGTGATTATAAGAATACAAAATCATTCAAATTATTCCTAGTAAGAAGTTCTCACTGACCTCATTAACTCAATTACCAAGAAATGGCCTCCAGTTCATATTGATTTAAACAAGGAGGTATTCTGCTTGGGTGCCTGTCCATCTGGTTCCTCAGCATGAAATTATTTGCCAAAGAGCCCAGTTCACAACAGTCACTCCATCACAGGAAAATTCCACATGCATTTTGTGAACTAGAAATATAGCAAATTTTGAATGTGACAGCTCAAATCCAACTTAAATAAGTGCAAATGTAAGATACAAAAACTTGACACATTGTACAAAGCAGACTTCACAGTATATGCAGCAAAGAAAGAACATTCATATTTTAAATAGCATACTAAGAAAGAAATGACAAACAGAAGGTGTAGACTGACAGCAAAGGAAATTGGTCGTGATGGGAGTCCTAACACAAAACTGCATTGGCTTTTGCTCAGATGAAAAAAAGAATATTCATGCTGGTTTGTCTATAATGTCGAAGAGCAATACTGGAGAAAGCTACAAGGAATAATTGCACTACTCTTCTGGTTACTTCCAGTTGAAATGTTTACAAGTGTATGCGATGAATGGTAATCTGTCATTCCCTCTCAAAAGAAAAAAAGGAGTTCGTAAACAGCACTTCTAACACCAGGTATTATAGTGACAGAAGAAAGCAGAAAATTTGAAGCCAGTCATTACACCTTGCAGAGCCACAGGCTGCCAAACACTACAGCAACTATCAGAGATCCCAGGAGAAAAGCTGGCCGGCCAAGTGGAAGAAATTAGCCCAAAGCAAAAGCCTTACAACAAAACATGTATAAACAGAAGAGATCATCTTGTCTTCATTTTCTTATCAACAGTGGTAAGGAGTGTGGAGAAGAAAGAAGGCAGAAGGAAAGCTTTTCTCTGAAAGCAAGAAGGAAATACAAACTCAGTACTGAACAAACTGTACCTACACGTGACATTTCAGTGGTACATCAAAATCATGTCTTTCAATAGGAAATCAGAAAAATAAAGATGATCTCACAAACTTGAGAACAGCTTACAGTATCTCTGTGTTCATCTCTCCAGTGTGTGCTGGGACAATCTCAGGACACAGCCCTTCCTTAATGCTCCACTCACAAATACGTGAGACTATTGTCCAATAAAGTAAAAATTTAAACAGTGCACTGAAAGTGTGTGTCACAGTACTCTTCACATTCATACCTATACCTTAACCTACAGGAAAGAGAATGGCCTCATGATAAGACCCAAATCTTACTACTGTCAGAGAACAACCCAATTAGCCAAATTCAAACGTGCATAAGCACATTTCCAGATACTTAGCATTATCTGAAACAACTCCTAATTACTATTGATTACAGTGAAACATACATACATATATATTTGTGTGTTTCTGACTCTGACTTCAATTTAAGACAAAAGCAGACTATGAGCACAATGAAGTGACTAGCAAATGTCCTTTGCCAGGGGCCATAAATCTAAATACCAAACACAGATTTCAGAAACACTTCAACACAAAATGGAAAAGGCAATAATAATTTTCACTATTTCCCCAGCCATTGATTTTTCATTAGTAATATTTAAGACCAGTACCATTCAAGTATGACTTGCAAGGAAATTAGATGTGCCAAGAAGTGGAGCTTTTACTTGCAGGCTTTAAGATCTGTTTAAAAATTAATTTGATGTTCCTGACAAGATTTTAACAGATGGGGCTCTCTTGTGGCAGACAAGGAATATGTTGAAAATAGTTTGTAGTGCTTTGTATGCTCTCCAGTTATATATGGAGAGCTTCTTTCTGCTTTTTCACAGAGAATTAATGAAAGTCTTTAAAAGACGCTCTGGACTTGTTTCTCTGCCATTTTTAGTTTTCACCGCTTATCAGCACGAACAGTCATGTCACGTAGGATTTATACAATACTCTCTGGAAATGCCCACACAAAGTTTTGAAGCTTTTTTTTCAATCTAATCTGCTACTATGCTATAGAAATCGATGGCAGCATACTTTTATACTTGTAGTTATGGTAGCAGTATGAGTTAGGACAGTGGCATACAGAAATATCTGGCCTAGTTCAAATATGCTTTTTCTGACAACAGAAATGTACCTGTGCTTTCCTTGATATTTAACATCCCTCTCCCCTTGTAGATCTTATTTCCCTTTCTATCCTGAGGGATATAAATTCTTAGCAACTTCTTAGCAAATTCTTTAGAGAAAAGAAAGAAGAATGGGGAGGGAAAATTTAAAAAAATCACTTAAAAATGAAAAAAAAAAAGACACTAATACAAAGCAAGAAACAAATTATCGTTTCTTTATTCAAGATTAGTCCCTTGTCACCTGGAACCACAGCCATAACATTTTAATGGCATTTTCCAGACATTCCACTCTCCTGCTGAGCTTCCTCAAATAACTTTGACAATTTTTCTTCCCCAAACAAAGCCTGATGAACAATTTGGGTTGGCAAACCATCCCAACTATCGACACCTATGACCACCAAAACGAGCCACTGTGATGCTTCTAACACAGAAAATTATTAAACCTGTTTCAGGACTCCAGCTGTAACTTTGAACAAAGCTAGGTTACAGATTTCCTGTTCATTTGTTTGTTTTTTAAAGAAAAAAAAAAAACAGAGAAATAAGCTTTTTGGCATTCATTTTCTAAGTGCTTTCCATATCTCTCCTGTTTTATAAAAGGCAGTCTTTCAGCTACATCTTCAGCTAATTGAGTTGTAGACTAATAATGAAATACAATAGTTATTCTAATGCGTTTTGAAAATTACCTTTAGTAGTCATGCATTTATAGATCATTAAATACTAGTAAATAAGGAGAGAGAAAATTGTGAAAATAGCTCAGTGGTGACACCTCCATCAATTAATAGAAAATCTCTCTGGTAAGCAATATATACAATGAAAAATCCATTTTCCTTTTGAGCTTTTCAACTGTTCTTTGTGCTACAAGTATTAGAAATGTCATCCCATGAAATTCTAGGAGCTGAATTTTGCCGGTGGTCAGTACACCTGGCTTTAAAGCCTGAATAAATGTTTTCCATGAAAACATTGACTTAATTGTAATTTGGCATTGCTCTATTTTAGTTTTCTATGAACCAGGAATGATGAGAAAATTCTGCCCTGAGAACACTGAGTGTAATATTTTGAAAATAAATGCTCTTGGGGTCATAGCAAGATAACAGGACAATGTCGCCTTAGAACCAGTGAAGCACAGGAGGCCCTGCACAGGACAGGACTCCTCACACACTGCTGCCTGTGCAGAGGACTGTGCTCTGCATAAGATGAACCCTAGGACTGCAAGGGGCCAGGATTCTTGCAGCCCAACCTTTGCATGATTCACTGCAAATGACAGCGGGATTCAAGACAGACCCCTTGGTCCCTTTATTCCCTGAGGACAGGATTCAGCAAACTCAGAGACCAAACCTCTGGAGAATACTTGTCATGGGAAATTTCTATAGTCCATGACTTGAAGCTCCCATGGTCATGAATGAAACTGACCCACTAGTCTCGTGTAGTGGAGGAAATACCTAATGTTTGGTAGCTACTAGGGATTTTTCCAATAAGATAATATACCCACTGGTTCTTGCAGCCAATTACCTTCCAAGCAACAGATAAATTCAAAGAAAAACAGCCCCATAACTGCAAGCCACTGCAGCCCTTCTAGTTAATGCACAGTCTGTCTAAGATGTGGCAGCCCGTGCACCATTCATTAGCCCCATCTGGGAGCTCACACAAAGGCTCTGACAGCAGAACACCATCTATGAGACTGCCCCAGGCAGAACATTTGGATACTTTCTTGAACAGAGGGTATCTGTAATCAGTTTTTTGTCAGAAGCCAGTGGTGCATCGGGCATGGAAATCAATAACTATTTCCTACTGCTGCCCAAGCCCTTATTACATTTATATTTTAAATGAAATAGAACTTCATCTGAATTGCTGTCTACGACTATGTTCTGGTATATAACATCATTTGAGAATCTGTCTTTTCCATCTCAGTGGGATGCCATGTAGCATGTAGAGAGACTATACTCCTACATTTAAAATGCTTTTGTTGTACGGACACAATAAAACACATTATTTGCATGTAAAAGTTCATGGAAATCAAATAATACCTTGAACTGATTATTTTTCTAATCAGTGGAAAAGAAGTTAAACCTAATCATCCATTTCCAAAGGCTGTCTAGAAGCATTTTAATATAACTAGGTATAGCCCACTAATATCATTCACTTCTGCTTTCTGGAGTCTGAAAACACAGCAGAGTACTTCTCCTGGCCGTACACTGAGCTATCAAAATAAAAACATGTTTTCTATTCCTAGACTTTCATTTCAGTAGGGACAAATTTAGACTGTGCACATGCATCTATTAAAAGACAGATTGAATCAGAGATAATATAAAAGTCAAAGCTTCTAATGCAGTTTTAAACTTTAAAGTACCTCAAAAATATGCACTTGACTTAAGCTGAAAGATGTGTAATCTTTTTATTTGTGTATGTTAATCTGTCCTAGGAAAACACACTGGAATTTTTGTAATTATCTGCTCTGGGAAGGTTTCTAATTCACTCTA
Source organism: Gallus gallus (assembly GCF_016699485.2). Taxonomy (NCBI): domain Eukaryota; kingdom Metazoa; phylum Chordata; class Aves; order Galliformes; family Phasianidae; genus Gallus; species Gallus gallus. Next base: position 8,128,018 of record NC_052541.1, on the reverse strand, counting down.
GTGGAAACAGAAAAAAAGCGTTACCTCAGATTATTTTCTTGGAAAAAACTTCAGTGTTTATTCCACAGGTTGAGCTCCAGAGGCCTTAACGCTGACCCCAGATCCAGTGAGCGATACTCATGGTGATGTATGCTGGAGTCCACAGAGCTGCTCTTCACAAAACACTGCTAGGGCTGTCATTTTGGTGAGGTGTTTTCAAATATTAGACCAAAACCAGAATACTCACCTGAACTGTATGCTCCATACATCCGGATACCATCACACTAAAAAAATATATTTGGAAAAAAAAAAAAGAAAGAAAGAAAGACAGTCATTAACTGTAAGTCTCCCTATAGATTGCATTCACTTTACCTTTATGGGATTCATACTTAGGCATGAAATCTAGTGTTGTATGAAAATGTTTAATTTACTGGTTTGCGGTCTTATCTGTAATATTAATATGTATCATCAGCAAATTTACATTTACATCGTAAATATGCTTTGAATTCATGTCACCCCTCAGAGATACTACAGATAAATGTCATTACTTTTGCTGTATGCTACATATTCCTAGTATTGAATGTATCTGTAGGTCATTTCTGTGAAATTAAAAACTATTTCATTTGAACATGAAGACACCTGAGAGGCAGAGGAAGGTTCCGTCTAGGATAAAATTAGGTGACAAATCTAACTCTAGTTCTTGTAAATTTTTTAATAACACATCATTAATAATGAAGTTGGGGTTGGACGCAAGTAGTGGTAAGCAGCTGCTACAAACTGCTTTCCTTGGCCTTGGCATTGGACAAGGTAAAAGCTCACTGAGAGTAATTCATTGTTACAGACAGGCAGACAAACACACATTCATTATTTTATACTTGGTTTGCAATGCATGTTCAGTACAATATTTTCCATAGCTAAAAAGACTAATGTTGAAGGGCCTGGAAAGTTGAAATAAAATAATAAAAACCTCTATATTTTTTATTCAAAAAGATAAGGATCATCAACACTTGGAGTAAAGATACACTGTAAGGTAGAATCCTGAAAGTTTAAATGTTCTGAGGAAATTAATTGAGATAAAGTAGGATTTAGATAAGGAAATGTTCAGGTGGAAAGACTAGAAGAGTTTTTTGGGTTTTTGTACAGTGAAGCCTCTTAGCAACGAGATCATATCACCATTACTACTTTTGGAACATTGCCATATTGATTACTTCTCACTAGAATGCATTAGTAGTGTCTGATAAGGAACAATTTTACTTGAGAGAGAGGTGAGATTAGACAGTTTTCCAACTTAAATCTGTAATTTAAAAATGATGGACATATTCTTGTCTTAATGCTTAAGATGAATTACAGTGAATTTCTATTGCATTCTCTGTATCTAAATTATATACATGAATCAGATGAAAAAAAATTCTCACTTAATGGAACACCGAGCTCAGTATGCATTACACCAAGGCAGAAGATTGCTCCAGTGTATTTTTGATGTTAAATATCATTTCTTAGTTTGCAACTTCAAAACAGTAGTTGTACATCTTTGTGTAATTTTGAGTACAAGTAATGCAATATGATAGCTGTGTGTTTATCCTATTGAGCTTGGATGTCAAATCAAAGAGAAAGAACCAACACCTCTACTTAAAGGTTCAGATGGAGTAATTCTACAATATTACACTTCAAAGATCCCTGAATAAAATGTATTCCAGAACAAAAATAAATAAATTAGTTAATAAAAATCAGAAGAACAGTTCATCACTAATATTCACTCAAAAGTGCTGCATTCCCTTTAAATGTCAATAACTTTTTGGTTGAACTTCCTTTCCTTTTAGGCTTTCAAACAGTCCTTTTTAAGTGTGGTGCAGCTCTTAAAAGGTTTTTGAAGATAGTTTTTGGATATATAATTTCACTGAATGTTTCTTCCTGTTATGTACATTAGTTTCTTTAAATTTGAGGATTTTACTGAAAAATACCATTGTATAACTTCATTAGTTATATATCTTACAGTTTATTCCTGTTTGAATGACAAATCTATAAAACTTTCATGAGCATTTCATTGTATCAACAAGGGCTTCATGTCTTTCATATGCATATTGCATCATCGAATTACAGCATACTCATGAAGCAAAGATGACCTCATCTTGTAGCATTCCATCACACTCAAAAAATAGAAATAACATTTTCTTTTATTTACAGACTTGGAATAAAATCTCAGAGCTCCTTTGGCTACAGAAATTATATGCACTTTCAAATCTCTTCTCACTATTCAAACTTACCAAAAAGCTCTGCATCTAAGGATCTGCTAAATATTTTAGGCAACTCCCCAAAAAGCCTGAAAATTCTTCCCAAAACCTGAAACATTCAGTAAATTAGATTATATTCAATCTCCGTGTCCTAAAGTAGATTACAGTAAACCTCAGTGTCCTATATATTGCAAAACAGATTTTTATATGGTTAGAGAGCAGATGGTATGTTCTTAAATGAATAGTTTTCAGGAGAAAACTACTTGGTGTTATGATTTTCAGATAGTAATACTGTTAAATTGTTTGAATTATTTAATAGGAGACATATTTAAGTTTTTGGATTTTTTTCATTTATAATATGAAGATTTAGATTGAGGAAGAAAAATATATTTCTTTTAAAATTATTCAGTCTGACCAGTAACATAGCATGAAAAAAAAGAGATGGTGTGTGCTCTGATATGGGGAGTTCTCAAGGCAACATGCTAGCATGTTGATTAATGGTTACAACGTTAATCTATGTTAACATTACCATTTTGTTACTTTAACAATTTTAATGTTGAAACAATACTTGGGTTAGCTTCCCTTCTCTGTGCCTAATCCAGGTCAGAAACTTCCACCCTCACAAGTGTATGGCCTACAGACTGATTTCCCACCATTGCTCCAATGTAAGCAGCTTTCCTGGCCTCTTACAAATTCTGGACATGAAATCAGAGCACAAATGTCTGATACTGGACAATTCTTGTGGGAACCCTCAAGTGTGGAATCCTACTCACTATTCTTAACAAGTTCTGGGCTCTGAGGATTCTCAACCCTCCATGCTCATGCTCTCAAAGCAGCAAATCATCAATTTCCCATCTACACTTGGGGGTTTGTATGAAAAACCCAATTCAAGTTTATCCTGGACTTGATCTTACATGAGTGGGGCACTTAACCTGGAGGAAGACACTGAGCACCCCACACACTGAGTGAGGGAAATACATGAGAGAGAAAACTAAAACTGCCCAATACTACTCTAGGTTCTGCTACAGACTATAGTAGATATACAGTCCTGACACACTGGGGAAAAAAAAAAAAAGTCTGATGATTTCACTTCCTGAGGAAAACAATGAAAAACTCTGTGCCATTAAATGCTGCTACAATAGGATGAGGACACAGATGGTATTTTATAGCTTAAAGAACTTCCCTATGTTACATGTACTTTTCAAAGCAGTGGGCATCACTGAAATTTTATGTTCTAAAAAATTATATTCCTTGGTGTATATTAAAATGAGTGAAGAAAAAAAATTGGAAAAGTAAAGTATGTTGGATAACCAAAGTAAAAGTGTTTTTCTGCAGGCTACAGATCTTCTACATTTTTTACTTTATTATAAAGAATGCACAGAGGAATGTTTTCAGCTTTCTCTATAATGGCTAGGACTTTTGCAAAGATTTAAGCTTTTGATTCTATGCTTACAATGAAGCCAAAATCACAACTTATCCATTATTATTTTGCTGATCTAGGTCTGAGTATTTTAGAATATAGAAATTTTAGAATACATATTTATATATCTTTGCAACTGCATCCAGCTCTGGAAACTTAAAATTGAAGGCACCAGGTTATAAAGATAGAATTGGTAGGTAGACTATGAAATTGATATTATGATGATACAGTTCTCCACAGCTATTTACGTATTATCCTTTAACATAGGTATCATAAAAAGCTACTGTCACTGTCCAAAGGAAAGACTCAGACGTGGCTCTAAATCAAAACCAGCTTTCAGCATCATTACCTGATATTGTAATTTACCCTTCATTTTCACTTAGCAAATAAAATTTTCTTACATAAAATTAACATGTTTCATAACATTATGCAGCCTGAGTAACTGCTGTACCATTTATTTGTTTGTGCTTGTATGTGCTTACACACCTTTTTTTAAATTAAACAAATAGCACCAATTTCTATGTGATTTGAATACCAAAGTATCACAGCAGAACTGTAATAAAAACAAATACATGTGAAGACTAGCCGTTAGTTAGTCAAAATAATCACAAACAACTTTTCTTCACTCAGAAACTGTGAGCAAGTCGGTAGTTAGAATAGAAATCTCTAGATAGAAACAGTCCATGAGATGTAAAGGGCCACAGAAGATAAAACAGGAATAGAAAAAAATGGAGCGCTCATGGGATGACATCAAGAAATGAAAAACAGAAGTTTCAGAATCTCCAATGTGGAGCTCAGCCAGTGTTAACTGCAATTCAGTACCAGGTGAGTTGTGTATGAAATTCATACTCCCAGCATTCAGTCACCAGCTGAGACCTTGTAACTCTCCCCTTGCTTTGGTCTTGCACTCATGTCTTATATTGCATGTTTTTGGTAGCTGTTTACAGTGCTTTGAGGAGAGGTATTTCAAAAGCTGATATCAACTGAATTTCAGCCCACGACTGAATCAAACTATAGCCTAAAGTTAAAGAAAAGGGCTAATTGCAATCGATATGTTATTCTTTGGTGACCAGTTTGGAAAACAGCTATTTTTAAATGTCCAAATGCTTGCTAGGAGACAATGTTTTGGCAAGAATCTGTTGCCCAAAGCTGGGAAAAGTTTACCTTTCTAAGATTTATTTATTTAAAACTGGATAACTGAAAATAAAAGTCTTCAATTTACAACTTACTTAATATAAAAATACATTACTTTGAAGAGGACATGATCTATTTTAGGAAATTCAGCTCATCTAAAACCAACTAGCTCTACCTGGGTGCTTGAATTTACTGCTTACCTTTTAGGCATCCTTTTTTGAAAATGCTGAGAATGGTTGTAAATGAGCAAATGTACCTGTGGTACAGAAATCAATCTACAGCCCATCAGGCAATTTGGAGACCTGCAGAGAAAAGAGAAAGTCTCAGTTTCAGAGAGATTGAAAAATGTTTGGAAACAGAGAAGAGGAATAAGATTGCTTTTAAATAAGGCAAAAATCAAAGAACACTTGTGTAGAACTGGTTGCACTTTGAGTAGCTTCTATTTTCTCAAGAAATTCCCATATCCTGACAATTACAGCTCTGATACCATATGACATGACTGCTGCTAAAATTTCATGACCAGATTGATTTATACCTCTCATTATTTATTAGATGCAATAACAAGATATATACTAAAAACTATTTTTATTTGATCATTCATATGTACAAATACTGGTGGGAGAAATGGTATTTCAGGTATCTAACTGCTAGGAAGTGTTAATATTAAGTAGAATAAGATCTATTATTTTAAACCATACAGATATCAGTAACTGTAGTGTTATCTTGATATGTGGCTGTCCTTAAAAAATGACATCAGACTGTGTCCCTGGTCACTCACCTGCCCTGATCTCAGTGGTTCAACTAAAACATTTGAGTGCAGAATTTGGCCCTAGCAAGAAAGGAAATGTAGTGACTTAAACAACACACTGTTCGTAGATACTGAAACTACCTTTGAATTAAAGCTGATTTTAAATAAAATGCATTTGTTTTGTAAACCCCACATAACATGTCCGATCCAGTGCTACTTCTATCACAGTAAAAAGATACTTTATACAAAGGGGACATAACATATCTAAGGATGTCTTATCATCAACTCTACTCAATATGAAAAAGAGCCTCAGGATGCACCTTACTTTTCTTTATCTTTTTTTTTTTTTTTTTTTTTTCCTAAATGTTAGTTTTTCCAAGTCAAAGAATATTACACTTCAAGTCCATGGATTAAACCTTAGGCCCATAATGTCCACAGAAATTCTGGAATCATAATAAAAGGGATCTGATGTGATGACTACAATTATTAAATATGAAAATATTTAATACTCATACACCCATATATATAATACCTCAAAAAAGTCAGATTTTAAGATGTAACCTAACACCTTCGCTTACTGCTTCAGTCCAATAAAGGTCTTCCATTGACATCTTTAGAAATGTTTTTATTGTTAAAGTATGCTTACATTTGAGCTGATAAAATCATTAACAAACTTTTTCAGTTATGATTATCTCTGTAAGAAGGCAGCAAATTCATTGATTCGTTTTAGCTTAAAGCATTCAAATACTTTTGCAAATGATTGTAAACGTTCTGAGTATGATCTGTTGTTCTTGGAGACAGAAATAGCAATTATCAAGGGACATCATTCCACCAACATTTAGCTATAACCACTGATTATATCCATATATTAAGCTATAACCACTGATTATATCCATATATTTTAAAAAAAGCTCATTTGTCCAGACACCCATCTATTAAAATATTGGGCCTATTTAAATATTATTTTAGATTAAATTTGATATTGTGCTACAAAATGTGTTTTCTAGTTTTCTAGTGACTGATTTCTGAGCATTGCTGTATCTTTTCCTAGATCACAGGGAACCACTTATAATTCATTGCAATACCACTAAAATAGCTCACAAATTCCTACTTGTAGAATCCAGTTCAACTTCCTTTTATGCAACAATAAGTTTGGATGGTCAAACTAGTGAGCCAGAAGCTGTTGTGGTATTTCAGTAGGTGATGGTTTCCTTTTTAATGGAAGTCTTTGCCTGCTTTCACGTGCACCTCTGGTTGTACCAACAGTTAGCATTGTTCCAGCAGCTAACATTCCAGCAAGCTTCCTTTACTGTTTTTCTTTCCTTGGCTTACCCAGTTCTTGCTCTGTGTAGATACCCAGCTGTGAGGACTGCAAGCTTCTCTGGTGTGATCACATGATTTCTGAGCAAATGTGGTACGTCAGTGTCTTTTTTAATTCTAGTTTTCACTATCAGTGACAACTGCAGATGCCATAAGGATCATAGTGCGGTTGTACAAACACATGGGAAGGGCATTGAAATAAATGAAAAGGATGGTGAATGCATCTCCAATGGCCAAGATAACCATTAAAACTGCATTTACTTACATTTACATCCTCTGCTTATAGAAGAGAACTGCGATTGGCTTAGGACAGCCCTACCAGATTTCAGATTTTCTTCCCCCATGCTGGGTAGGGCATCTTCTAAATGTGCTGCAGAGAAGAATTAGCACCTGGGAAGTGTATAATTTCTGTCATCTTTAGTACCTGCACTATTCTCAAACCGAACATGACTACAACTGACCTTCCATTCAGACCAGAGTATACTTTCTGTTAAAAAGACATACATGAATTCAGAGTAAAGTTGTATGTACAATAACAGTTGATCAAAGTTAACCACTGCTTTGTAGAAGTAAAATCCACAACTTATCGTGAGATTTCTGGAAGCAGCCATGTTATAGATGTCACTAATCATAAAATTACACCATTTCCCATTTAAAGTTCCCTGTCATGGTACATTGTTCAGGAGGTTATTTTAAATTTGGCTAGCTTTGGCTTTGACATAAATATACAAATTATAAATCAGGCATTTTGCCACTGTTTGCAGCTTCAAAGTCCATCCATTTCAGACAGGAGAACTACCCTGTAATACAATCTCTCTTTGTCACTCTGATGGATTTTCATCAGATTTCATGTTCAAATACTTCTCTGTGGTTTCCAGATAAGCTTCAATTTCATTTCTCATTTTGACAGACAATGGAAAGAGCATTTCTTGGAGGTTTTGGGATGATTTTTTGGTTTTCAACATTTTTGGGGGGGTCGATGAGGAATCTTAGGAAGGAAAGTTCACAATGTTTGTTCTGCCAATTGGTGATTCTTCTACTTTTTTCTAAATAAATATATAGCACTTCTCAAATATTAACTTGAAGTAAATTGAATAAATCTTCAGCTTGAGAGCCTCCTCAAAATCATCCAGGCAGTGAAGCCATTGTAATAGGAGACTCACAAACTCTTAAAATTTACTGTATTCACATCTTGCGTATTAAAGGGCACCAATGCTGCCTCCAAAGGGATAGAAAAGAGACGCATCTGTAAGAAAAATACTTTAAAAGAAAATAATTTATATACATCCAAAAGAGATCTAGGCATATCTGCCTCTGGAGACACACAAAGGCTGCTGACAGGATGCTTTCCTTTCTATCCAGCTACAACTTGTCTCTTTTCCACTTTCAAACCCATTCCCTAGCACTATGCGGCTGGTGGTGGCTGTAGGCAGCTTTATTCTTCAAACGCCTAGCCAGGGCATGTAGGGATTGTATTAAACAACAACTATTTTTAATATTTACTTTAGAAAAGCACAGCTTTTTAGCCAATGCTGTCTATTCTAAGAACATTAAGGTACTTCTATAGAACCAAGATGATCCATGAAAATTTAGGTTACATTCTGTACTTAGAACATGTTTTCTCACTATTAACCTTAATCTCAAAAGAAAAAATGTGTTAAAGTCGTTTGTAAACCACTAACACGTATAAGCCCACGTGAAAGACATTACAATGGGACAACTAAATAAATGGCTACTATTTATTATCCTTCCATTCTTCAATATCCATGACAAGCATTCTCTGCATCCCATAGAAAAAATCACAAGAGATGTCACTTTAGAGACTCATAGAGAGAGGTAGGAAATATATAAACTGGCAGTGTTATCCATCAGTGACAATTATAAAGGTTCATGAATAAATATGCTCCTCAGCTTTAAGACTAGTGAAATTCATAGTTGCTTTTGCATATTTACAGCCTGGAAAATTCATAGCTGAGGACAATCTTTTCTTAGGAAGGTCAGAAATAAAATGTTAATCAATTGTCATTTTCATTCAAATATTATTTTCCCCAAAAAAAATCAAACACCATGAGCACTAAGGTTTCAGTTATGACTGATTAATTGAATCTGACTTTCTTGAGGTCTCAGTAGCGTACTTCAATTATTTGCATGATTAACATTTTATATACATACTGTTTAAGGATTTGGTGTGTAGCTTGAACTCTGTTAGAAAGTAATACTTTGTTTTATTGGAGGTGTGTAAAAAATACCAACATATAAAATTAAAGAAGGTAGTCCTAGAGATCAGCTGAGGAGTTACAAATCTTACACAGCGAAAGGTTAAGCGTAATCTCCTAATCTACGGTTACTGAGGCAGTTAAAAAACAAGGAAACCTCACCTCCCCCACTTCAGAGCATGGACAACTTGCACCTTTCTCAGTTATGCCAGCTTCCATAAATCTCCTCTTTCACTGGTAGAAGATAAATCAAATTACTACCATCTCTGCTTCGACAGAAAGGCAATGATGTGCAGTACTAAGAGACACTCTGAAACACAATTCCAAATATGCTACCAAAGATTGTTCAATGAGTCAGTGAAAGAAATGGTATGAAGAGATGACGTGCTACAACACCTATGGGAAGCCAGCTAATAGGAAGTAGGTAATTCTGGAGTGGGTAGTTCTTAAGAAATCTTTGATCTTTGTGGTTCATGACTTCAAAAATGAATGAAGAAATACATAAAGCTAGCCTATATTCATGGACTGTAATTGTCATCTTTCTTATACTCCTTCCCAAAATGTGTTTTAGCTACATCTTTTTCTTGTAGACACAAGCACACACACAACATTTTAATGAGAAGATTTCCTTAACAAAAACTATTCATTTGGCACTTGTAGCACTGAAACTTTAGGCAAAAACTTATATATGTGCTCAGTTAATATATAGCAAACATTAATTTTAATGACAGAAACTGCTTATGCTGCATAAAATGAGCCACATAAGCACACAATTGCAAGACCAAGTAGCAGATGGCAAAAACAGATTGTCCTCTCCCTTTCCATTTCTATAGCATGTAATATAGTAGCACTTTGTCTCCAAGCAAGGTGTTTAGGAGTGAATGGAATACAAAATAAGTAATTGATTGAACAAAGACTTGATAAATGTTAAATTTAATTCAGAACTTTAGAGAACACTATAAAAATTAAACAAAAAATTCAAATCAAATATTTACCTTCATGCTTTTTTCCACTGTTTTCATTTCAATAAAAAACAGTAAATTTCATGAGCTGAAATGAAATATTAGACCAAGAAAAACCTCTCTTACTTGCACACACAGACTGTACTAAAGATCATTTTAGTGCAGGAATAACTATACTCCCTGTGTAAAATTAGTCCAATAGGCTTTAAAAAGCTGATACTGAAATCCCAAGAGTTTGTAGTCAAATAGGTGATTTATGGTGTCTGCTTTCAGGCAGATGCTAAAAATTGATTTGTTCAGACCAAATCTCATGGTGGAAAAAAGAAATGGATTTCAGTGAATGAAGCAATTTGGTAAAGATTCATGAGTTTCATATCTAACAATCTAAAAATCAAAGTTGTGTGGATGAGGATCCGCTCCCTTAACTGTCTATGCTGAACAATGCTATTTGATACTTATTCAATGGTTTTGATATTGTGGAGATGAATACTTCAAAGGTTTGCACTTTAGGGATCATATAAATCAGCACAGCCCACACTATTGTCATTCAGGGATAGACTGTACCAATTTTAATGGCTTTATTTTAGATTCCAGTGCTTGCAAACCACTTCAGGATGAAAATGGATGTGGGTTGACCGATACCTTCATCTGCCTTCTTTATACCACTTCCAGGTTTGTTTAATAAAAGGCAAAACATGCAGTTGCCCAATAACAAAGTGTTACGTGAGACAGGCAATGGAATTTTGAATTACCCTCTGTTTGTAAGAACCATACTGCTCCAGGGTCAAACTAAGCCCCCTGAGAGCTCTCGAGTTGTCATCAGTGCAGAGAAATCTGGACATCGTGGTTTGCAGGTGTTCAAGACAGTGTTCTGGTCTGAAGGATCTTTTTATGTAAACCATTCATTCCCAATGGAAGATGTGAGGATTGGTATCTTCCTCCTCTCTTCTGCCCAGGTGAGTCACATCTGGAGTACTGTGTCTAGTTCTGGGCTCCCTGGGACAAGAAAGTCCTCGGGGAACTTCTAGAGAGAGTTCAGTGGACTACAGAGATGAAGAGAGGCCTGGAGCATCTCACTTTTGAGGAAAGGCTGAGAGATCTGGGGCTGTTCAGCCTGGAGAACACAGAGGGGATCTTATCAGCGCTTATAAATATCTAATGAATGAGAGTCAAGTGGTTCCAGTTTCTTTCCAGTGATGCCCAGTGACAGAACAAGGGGCATTTCACTGAATTATGCCTGCAAGACGAAATAACAGTTTACCTTACTACTGCAAAGAAATCTCATTGCAAAGACATTTTCAGACTATCTTTTCTCCAACATCTAAATACACATACACAATTTATCTTTCATTCAAATGCTTAGAGATCCATCCCAGTCAAAAAAGAAGGAAAATATCTAGCAAATTACTTCAGTGACTGAGATTGGGATGAGAAAAATGTGTAAAAGAAGAAAAAGGACTTTGCTAAACCATTAAAATGGACCACAAGTCTGCTATGTTGTAGATCTTTATCCCCCTATGCTGTTTCACATAAGAGAAATTACTACTGCAGTCGTTCACTAAAGCCATCCTTTCAACTCAGGCCTTCTTTTTAGTATTCTTAAACAAGCCTCGCTTGCAATTTAAGCAGAAGGTCATGTTCAATAGGTTCTGCTATTTGCAACATTTCCTTGAAAAGTACTTGAGTTGCACTGGTGCCATCCTTCTCCTATCTTCCTTTGTAACACAGAGATCTCCTCTGAACAAATTTCTTGTATGAGGATGCTCTTAGCTTACACTGTTTTGTTCTGTTTTGAATTTTCTTTATACAGTGCAAATCTCCATGAAGATTTCACTGGATACAAAATTTTCTAGCTAAATTCAGAGTGACGTTTCTACATCCTGATTTCTCAATTTGTGATTTCTTTTAAAGTTAGTCACCATCTTTGAATAACCATCTTAAATTTTATATAAATGTATTTATAAATTTTGCTCATCCAAACTAGAAGTAATCCTTCAAAAATGGTGATGTTACTATTCCATGCATTCAATTGCTAACTGAGGGAAAAGCAGTTCTACAAGTGAATCAGAACATCATCTTGCATTTTCTGTGTTACAAAAATACTGTATGGCTATGTCATTATGCTTTACCCTAGAAATAGGCTTATGAAACAATCACACTACTGTCACTGGTTTTCACAGCGGCCCACAGCTTATTAAAAAAAAAAAAAAAAGTCATATTCAAGAGTGAAGCTGTTTGGGAGCATCTTTAAGTGCCTATAAAATGCAATATAAAAAAAACAAACTCTCTATTTTTTCTAACTGGTACTACCACTATGACCTTAGGCCATTTTCAGTGTCTCTATTTCCACATTATATTGTCCCTGAAATAACTCTAGTACCATGGAAGCATAAGAAATGAGTAACTACTGTAATATCAGTTTTGCTGCTGCTACCCAGAGTATGCACCTAACTAAGATTTAAGGTGGAATTTTTGATCCAACTATACATATCTGAAATTCAGCGCTGTTTTCCCCAGAACAGGAATGATAGTATTCCACTCTGTGATGGACAATCAGATTTCTTGGTTTTATGAAATCACATGTCATTAAGCTCCAATCCTCTTCAACAAGCTCAGAAGAGCAGTTTCCTAGCTGAGAGGCCAATGGCACAACCATATAATTGTGTCCCTCTGCTGGAGGGGTTATCACATCTGTAATTATCTTGTCTCTAATTATGTTTTGTAATTCCAGTTACAGCTAGCCTTAGTGAGTACAGCCCCATCACCCCACTGGAGCTTATTTATACCAGCATGTGCAAGCCAGATCAAGCATACAGTCCATTGCAGACCAGTTACAGCACAGAATGTGTTCACCACAGAACTAGGCTCATGAGGTTTTGGACAAAATGAACAAACAACCGCACTGACAATAATTAAACAAAGAATTTTGCAAGGGAGGAGATATCATAGTTACTTGCATGTGTGTTGTTTTTGTATCTTACATTAAGCTGAGGAGTAGATATGCTAAACCTAAATGTACTTGATAGTATACATAAGAGGGTCAGTGTCTGTAAAACTGTTCTTATATTTCACAGTGTGTGACTGCTGTGATTTTCCAGACAATAACCCAGAGAGTTGGACTGCTAATATAAATAAAGATGACTATTTTTATTGTTAAATTCAAACTTTTCCTATTTATTAACTTAGTATATTTTTCTTTTAAATAAAATGAGTAAGAAGAATGAATGTCACAAGCTTACTTAAAAAAAAAAAGTAAAAGCTTTTTTTAGGTTTGATTTACATTTTCTATTTGATCATATCTTAAATTGGAAAATTTTTCCAATGCCATTTCCTTCCAGAGCCTGTAAAGTTCAGAACATTGATAACATTGATACTTAGGCTCTTCTAGCCACCAAAATTCAAGCCTGCCAATCAGAGATCATTTAAGTTAGAAAAATCCGTAATTTTTTGTGAGAACCTGAGCAAGTAGGTTACTAAAAATGTAGCATTTCTGGGCTGTGTGAGACCAATCATTCAAGGTTTTAAAACTTATTTTTTCATAAATGGAGATTCATATAAATTAAAATGACTCCATAAAAATGCTGGCAAAGAATGGCTCTCTGCTACCTTCCACACAGGTGCACAGGAGGAGAAGTGTTGGAAGTTGTCCAGTATTGCACAACAATCTGCCTCCATTTGCAGTTTACAGAAAATGATTGTGAGCTTCTGTTGTGTGCAGACAAGGTGCCTTTCACACATAGAAAAATCTTCTCCACAAAGTTTTAACTGGTGAGCAAAGAGGAAGTTTTATTCAAAAACAGGTTTGCTCAGACTAGCCAGCTAAACAATTTTACCTTTTGTGGAGGCTCACAATTTATCAAAGCCAGAGGAGAAAATTATGTAAAATTCAATCCCTGTTTGAAGTTTGAATTATTTGAATTTCAACATACAAAAGACAACTTCTAAACTGAGAAATCTCTGCATTTAACTGAGAATTAAGAACTGGCTCATAGCTCCTGGAAACCTGAGGCCAGAATGACCAATCTCATAGGGAGTTAATTAGACACTATAAAGATAAATATAGACTCAGGATTTTACTATTCAGTGCAAGTATACCAATTAGAAGATTTTAATGTATTTAACAGCTAGTCCAGCAAGTTCGCACTGTGACTTTTTTCTATCTACAGTAGACATTACGTGACCAGCATTGCAATCATCTTGCAGGGGGCAGATATGGACTTACAAAGGCTCCCCGCAGAGAGTCCCAATTATGTATATTTGAGTACAGGCCCCCCAGCTAAAACATCCTCCTCAATTACTGCAGACATGCTGATGGATGGGCATAACAGGATGGAGAAGTACTGTGAAGGCATACGTTCATCATTTCCACGGGATCTCTCAGCAGAACATACACATCCTTCAGGGTTATGCTGACAAGGTTTGCACAGTCACCCCTAACAGATAACCGGCACAGAGATTCAGCACTGGATGGACCTCAGTACCTGTGAGATTTAGAAGCAAGTCCATCAAAGGGCAACAGAAATTCAGCCGACAGAGCATCAAGGGGATAGCTGTGCTAGGGAAAAGGAATTATCATGGATTGTTCCTCTCCTGAGTTTTCATAGCACGAATTGAGAGCAGTACTAATGATGTCCTTCCAACACACCACTAAGCCAACTAACCTTCTCAACATCCACTTGAGACACTCACTCTATAGGTGGGGATGCTGAAGTGAAGGAAATTAAAAGTCATACTTCAAAAATACCTCATATTTAATTACTTAATTTTCAGCTGTTTGTGGTTTTTGTTTTTCCTAGAAATCTCAAATATGTTTTTAAGTAGTAGTTGATAGAAAAAAACAGGTATTGAATCCTCTTGAATTTGGAAAAAGCAAATTACTATTGTTATATATGTATAATGTGTAGAGGACCTAAAAATGGAAGCCATATTTGAGAACAGAAACTTCAGTATTTGCCCAAAGGCCAGTGTTAAACTTATAATTGAGAAGATTTTTGTTTCCCATAGCTGAAATATGACTTTGCCAGGGATGTAAATGGCAGACATAGTTCAGTAATGCACTTTCCTGGCTGCAAATGCACCAACCAGGCAGGACTTTTCAAATTGATTAATGTGTACTTTTTGGTTGAACTTCATTTCCTCTGTCTGAACGATGCAGACACATTTACCAGGCTCTTAAAAGCTACCAGCCTTGCACTGTAAAATGACCGTCACTTTCCAGTCACTTCCAAACCATTCAGACATTCCTGCTTTACATCTAAGACAAAAGCCTTCCCTTGGCTGAAAACGATCAGTACAGTTATTTTGCTAAAGGTGACATGAAAAAATTCATTTTGTACATCTTGTGATACATGCATTGCTGTCACAGTCAGCACATGAATATCTCCTGGGATAACTACAGTGTTCTTTATGTGCCAAGGGAAACACCAGCTAAGGAACAGAACATTGAATCTGTAGGAGTCTTTATGTTTGCAGTGGCATACATGCATTTCCATCACAAGAGAAGCTGTAATTGTAATTCAGGATCAGCTTTACATTGCTAAGGGGACTTGAATCAGCTAATTTATCTAAATTGGTGACCAGAGGCTATATAAATGACTTAGAACAATTTTGTTCCTCTAACAATGGAGGATTTTCTTGCTCTAGAAAATCCTGTTTTGCCATCCTAATTCAAGCAAAAGCAATGATATTTGTTACACTGCTAAATGTTAGTAGGCTGTTTTCTTTAAAAGAGTAATCATTCCAGTGGCATATTTTCATGGGCCAGATGGCATTCCTTATGCTTTTATTTCTCAGAGATGATACCTATTCCAAACAAACAGCCCAAGCTCTATTTCAGTTATCCTGTACTAATTTTCACAAAATTACAGACAGGTTGAGGTTGAGGTTGGAAGGGACTGACAGAGGCCATCTGGTCCAACCCCTTTGCTAAAGCAGGCTGCCCAGTTTTCAAAAAATTTCCTTTCCCGAGACAACTGCAAACATACAAATCTAGTACTGAAATGTATGAGGTTATTGCAGAACATTACATCTGAAAGGTTTCTAGTAAATGGGGTTGTTTTCCTCTGAGTCTTTGGAAGCATATTTTGTGATGGCGGCTCTCAGCAATGAGAGACAAAAACAGCTATTTGCAATAATAGAATGAGCAGTGTTGCTGTCACATTGTAAACCTTCACATTACTTAGCAATTTGGAGATGTTTTACACATGGATTGTTTCCAAAATTAGACACAAAAAAACCCTTCAGTCACAATATGAGTGAAGTTAGAAGATAAACAAGTCACGAACATTTCCAAGAGGATAGGGCCAGGCTCTTTTCAGTGGTGCCCAGTGACAGGACGAGGGACAACAGGCACAAACCAGAACACAGGAAGTTCCATAAAAACATGAGAAAGAACTTCTTTCCTGTGAGGGTGGCAGAGCACTGGAACAGGCTGCCTGGAGAGGTTGTGGAGTCTCCTTCTCTGGAGACATTCAAAACTAACCTGGATGCTTTCCTGTGTAGGGAACATGAAAAGACTACTGTTTCAAAGACATCCTGACCTTAACTATTCATCACTGTCTACCTTGAACTATATAGACATTTCTTTTTTTATGCTCCAAGTCAAGTGGATGGGAGAAGGAGATGGGAGCCAGCTTCAGTCCACTCATAGTGCAGTGCAGCTGCATTAGCAGGGCATTGAGATAATATACAGTGCCTCTTATCAGCTTATTAACATTACTCTAAGAAGGCCAGAAGTCTTCTACACCAGGCTTGGTTCACATCAGTACCATCTAGAGAAAGGCAGACACAAGCAGCATGTTTACACCCCTGTTAACAGTAAGCTTCAGACTCCTTAATTCTGTAGGTTTCACAATGCCAAAGAGGATTGTTCTCAAGCATGTTCAGATTAAAAAGAACAAGATCTCCAAAAGATCTTGTAAAAAGGTGTAACTTATAGTGTAAGTCTTCCTACCAGAACAGTAGAGATGAGATTGCCCAGTATTGATGTTCAAGGAACACAGTTTAAATTCTAGACAGATGATGAGAGGACAGAATGGAGAGGAAATGTAAGAACAGACATTCCAATGCAGAGAAAGCTGCATATGTAATACTGAGAGGGTTTACAGCAAGTGACTTAGCAATGCAAGCCAGAAAGCAGGTAAAAAGTTCACAGTTATGTACAGAGCACAATTAAACAAGTTTTAACAGTCTAAACAAGGCCAGGTATATTCTACAGACAAAAAGCCAAAAAGAGCAATGAGATAAGTTACTAAAATGGGTCTGTTAGTTCCTATCACTCACAGAAGTCCATACAGAACTGCAGCTCAGGAAGACCAAAATGTTTTCCAGAACTGCGGTTAACTGCAACTGTTTACTCTTGGACACAGTGGACAGAGCTTTCAGGCTGGCTAATACATTACGTATGCTCCTGCATCATACTCATATGTTCCTTGCATTGCCATCTGTGTCTCACACGTGCAATGAAAGCTTGCTGCTAGCGCATATTTTAAAATTTAAACTAAGTTTCCTTTTTGCAAAACTTCAGCTGGTAATTCTTCTAAAAGCATTAGATCTCTTCAAGTCAAAGTTTCCTTCCAATGTTAGTCAACAGACAAAATTAGCAAGTGCTGCTCTCCGCAGATCTCAAAACACAAAACAGCAATCCATGTAATAAATTCAATCTTGTCAGCTCTCAATCAGATGACATTGCCTTTACTGTCTCTAAGCTGAATCACAATGTCATAAATAGAGAAAGCAGTCTTAATATCAGCTAGAACTTTTTTCCAGTGCAAGTTCAGAAACTGAGAAACCTTATTTAATACACTTGAAAGGGATTCTGTATTAATCAGTTCATTGAATTCCCTCCTGATTCTAAGATGAGACATACAGTTTTGCTTTCAAAGGGCTCAGTTGCTTCACCTTTCTCTAATTTCCATGACTCTGTGCTTAGTTGGGAAGTTAAAAGTTAAAAAGTAAAATTATAGTCCTGAATTCACTCTTTGCATCCTGAGTAAAATCTCTCTTGTATAACCAGACATTTTTTCAGTTTTTTATAAAAGTTGTTCCTTCTTGGTTTCTAATTTCTTTGCATTAGTTTTATTTATTGCTATAGCCAATGTACTTTTAAGTTCTCTCTTTAGAAGAAAAGAAATAGTTTTCTCTTTAAAAAAAGAAAATATTTATAAAGCATGGATCTCCTGAAATCTTTCTCTTCTTTCAATCCCCATGTGTATGTAATAGCAAAAGCAATATCACTGCTAAGAGTACCACATTTCAAATTGAAAACCCGAGTAAAATTCCTACTGGATGCCAAAAAATCCACGTCTTCACAAACCTGAAACATGTGCCATATTTAAAAACAAAGGAAATGAAACTTACTTCCCATTTCATCATCACTAAAACAAACTAGCATAAAAAAGAAACGCACAAGGAAAAATGTTGATAGCCACGTTATATAATATACGTTATAAAATCTACAGTGCAAATGAATACGACGCAGGTAGCAAGTGAGGTCACAGATGATGAAAGCCTACTCCTAAAAACAATTTCTGAAAAAGAGGAACTCATCAGCAAGGCACATAGTGCTTTTTACAGTTAGCAAAATCAAATACCAATTCATAAAAGGAAAATAAGCTTCTTAATTCCTTGCCCTACTTTTAAAAGACAGCAGTAAAACATATATTTATCTTACTCAACTGTGACCAAATCAGAAATGTATGACCTGTAATAAAAGAAGATGTGAGATAGCATCTGAAAAAGTGTAACAGTTTCAAATCAGCAGGCCCAGATAAGTAGCTGGGAAGCTCTCTGAACCAATGACAATGCAAAGGAAATTCTCAAGCACAGAATATTCCCAATATATTTGCAGTGCTTACAAGCAATAAAAGTGATGACAGTGAAATTAGACCGGAAACTGGTCAGCCCAATGGGAAGCCCAAAGCAATTAGCTAGTAACTTGCAACAGAGATTCAAATATCATCAATGTCAGTCAGCAGCCTACCCATTACAACTGATGTTTTCTAAGTAAGGTGGTCTTGTTAAAAGAGCCGCTTGGCTTCTTCAGAAAGATGCAAAGGAGCCTGATGAAACGAACACAGAGATCACTGAAAATTCATGCCTCAGTGTGTGCCTGGTGCTGTGCTGAGAAAAGGGGTATATGAAACATTAGAACATGAAGTGATGGTAAGGAAGACCTCTTTGCTTCTGAGCTACAGCTCTTTGCACCAACAAAACTAGTACAGCTCCTACCACTCATGTTCCTACAGCAGCTCAGAAACACTGGAAAGAAAACCACAAAAATAATGCGGGACTGAAATAAATAAATAAATGACTTGAATCTTAAGGATGATGGAACTCAAGCAATTCAAGTTATTGAAAAGGAGGTTGTCAAGAGACTTGATCTCTGCATCAGTGAACAATTGCAGGAAGAATATATCTGACTGCATGACAAGTTAGCTGCATTGTGAATAAAATCACCAGACAGAAGGTGAAACTGTACAAGCTCAGCATTGAAATATGACACAATTCCACTGGATAAGGTTAATGACATACTAGAAGAAACAAGGCTGCAAATACTCCCTTGGTTATAATTTTTGAATCTTAATTAAATGCTTTATATATATATATATATATATACACACATATATATATTTTTCATTCCAACTTCCATAAAAATTTACAGGATCTACGCATTCCCGAGGTTAAAGATGAATACAGAAGATCTGTCACTACAAGGAAGGCATTGTTTTCATCCTTTAATCCATAGTAACCTTAAAATGATTTTTAAATTGTCAGGGAACCGTTGGGTTTCTAAAAAGATACATTTGACAGAAAATCATTCTAGTTGTACTATTGTAGGTTAAAACAACCTGCTGTTGAAATAAAGACTTGAAATAAAAAGTATTAGCAATATACACTTTTGAGAATATTTATTACTTTCTTATTAAATAAGCACAACACTTTAGTGGACTGCTCAGAAAAAGGAAGTCAGTTGTGACATATTTCTAGAAGCAGCACAGAAAATCAATAGATAACCAAATCACTTTCATGCTGGAAAATTTATTTTTCTGTATTCCTACCTGTAGTAATTTCAGTATGTCCCTAGATTCATGACTTACATTTAAGCAACAGAAGAAAGCAAACAGATATTTGGTTCAGTGCTCCAACAACATATGGATTTTTTGTTAAACAGCTTAGACTACATCGTGTTCTACTAGCATAAAACCCAACTGCAAATTCTACCACTAACATTAGTGATTGAGCAGGGGGCCTTACCTCTTTCTTCAGGGAACTCCCATTCAAGGATGTGATCTCAAGCACTGTCCATAATTCCACAGTGCTTTTAACAGAGATATAATGATTGACCCAAAAGAAACCATAGAACAGTGTGAAATGAAAATGTTTATTCAATTGCCATAGTGATTTCTGTGGAAAAAATACTTTTTTTTTTTTTTTAATGTTGTCTTTTTTTTTCCTTGTCTTTAGTTGTAGGAAAGGGTTAGATCAAGTATTGCTAGCTTGTCCAAAACACTAGATGAGCCATATGTAAATAGCAAAGATTATGTTCATCTAGAAGTCTATTCTCAGCTCAGTGTTTTGACAAGCATTTAAGTCAAAAGAATGTGTTTTTTTCTAGCTAGTTGGGAAATGTTGTTTTGAAACAACAAAGAAGCAAGTAAACAAACAAACCTACTGTAGATGTAAATTCTCATGCCTCAAAAGCCTTTGTCAGTAGATGGTATCACTATGACAAAACTCAAACACTGATATGTTCAATCCCCAGACGTTAACAGACAGTTATCAAAGACAGACATATCAAAGAAATCATCTTATGATAAGCTTTGGAAACACTACACAAAAAACTGTAATGATAAAATACTAAAGGAAACTGCAGAAGTTGCCTACATCACCAGGAAAATGACTTCATCTGCAGGAAAAATGTGTTGGTTTGCTATCTAATTTAATTTAACGACGACATCCCTGCATTTCCATATTTATAACAATGCCCTGCTTGCTGTCAAATGCATAATACAGATCAGTCCTGTTTTCCCTTTCTAGCTAGTGCTGTCTTTGTAAATCTCAACTTTCATCTGCTTTATTGACCTGCATCTGTTATTCAAGCACAGCAAGTAAAGATGGCTTAATATTGCCATGTAATGTGCAGTGTCAGACTATAAAAACTATGTTGCTGTTATAGAACAGTCCAGGAACTCAGCTATAACAACAACCAGCCAGACTTGAGAAAATAACACATTCAGTGGATGCTTAGGAATAACATCCTCGAACAGTCAGCACAAGAACAGAAACAGCAAAAGATCCATTCACCCATTTCACTTACACTAAATGCTATTTAAGATGCCTGTGATCTTTCTCCTTCCACATTTTTTACAGTCTTTCTGCACTCTCACGTTATACATTATCATGACAATAATATAGTAAAAACCCAGAAGGTCTGAATTTAATGGTTGAGGATGCAAAGAAGGGTGAAGGCAAATGTGTCTTTTCTCTACTAATGTGCTGCTGAAATACCAGCTTAAAGGGATACAGTTCTGATTTCTGAAAGAATTGAATTTTTCCTCTGATCTCTCAATATGTAAACATGCGATAAACTTGCACTGCTTTTTTAAAGAAAAAGAATACATCTGTGTTGAATAGGAGGACAACGGGTCAAGCAGGAAGCTGTGCATTTGAGGAACCATATGTAAAACTGCACCAGAAAGTACAGTGAGAGGCCTGTAACTGCTGCAGCTGCTGTCAATAAAGAAGCAGTGCCGAAGAAACTGCCTAGAGGTCTGAGAACTGTCAATGAATCTGAAATGCATTTCCAAGTTAACAGTAGTTGCTTGTGTACTGTTAAAAGGAAACTGAATATCTAGATTCCTAATGAATTTTGCTGTCCCCAGAATTTGGGTCTTCAGACACGACCATAATTTAAATCCTTTACATTGAATTTATATTGATTAGCATACCAAACTGAGCAAAGCAGACCGTGCAGAGCATTCAGAAATAAAGGATCTTCATAAAGCATGAGAAACTGAAGTCCCACAGCATACAAACTAATTGGCAGTGTTGGA
Organism: Gallus gallus; assembly: GCF_016699485.2. Classification (NCBI taxonomy): domain Eukaryota; kingdom Metazoa; phylum Chordata; class Aves; order Galliformes; family Phasianidae; genus Gallus; species Gallus gallus. The sequence goes on along the minus strand of NC_052541.1, from coordinate 8,105,955 downwards.
ACATGTATATAGAATGAGATCCAAAACAAAATTACTAAAGTATCAGTTTACAATTCATTATGTTGAATGCAAACAACTTTAGAACAAAGATGGTTATTTTCTTCATATTGGATTTTCTTTGTAGATTTCTTCAAGTGTCAGTAGAAATGTAAGTCTGAAGAAAATCGTTTTGCTAATTTTAAGTTCCAAATACTTAAAGCAGCAAATCCCGGGTCTGAGTCGAGTCAAAGTGGATAAATGCAAAGCTAGAGCCTCCAAATCTCACAGCATGTTAAATAGCTTTAGCTGTGACTGATTACAACAATGCTACATGTGCACCAATGTGAAAAGGGTGTATTCTGAAAACACTAGGTCATACATGAATAGTTAAGATTCAAATTACAGTAAGTGGCAAAAAAGACAATCTTTCAGACATCTAGGTAATATTTGTAAAATTAAGCATTTAAAACTGCTAGGCAAGTCCAGTGAAAGAACAGACACATGACAGTGTAAGTAAATGATCAAAAATAAATCATTGTCACATACACACGTTGTTTTTTATTTCAATTAAAACTCAAAGTCAACATTTTTTTCTACACAAAAGAATACCGGTAGTCCTCAGCCTGTCTATTTTTGCAATAGCTTTGTCTAGAAGAAAATGGGAGTGTATGTTTTTTTCTAATAAGGAGTAATATATTCTTTCACCTCAAATTAATTCAGAATTGATTGATGAGAAAATTAAACCTTGGACAGAAAGCAATTGTGGGGTTCTTTTTAGCCAATAGGAAAACACTCTGCAAAATTGTGGTGTGCAGACAGCAGTTGCTATGGAAACTGTTTTGCAACCTTAAATGTGACAGCAAGTACCAGGTGTCTGCTGTAATGAGGCTTTAAGGTAATTATGAAATGTAAATAAAGTTTGCTGCCAAAGGGATTTAGCAATAAGGATGTACTGAAATCAGGTATCGCCTCCGGAACTGAAGGACAAACCCCTCCAGTTCTCTGTGCTGGGAAGGAGACACAGTGTGATGGTGGCCCAGGCACAGTTCCCAGCCCCTGCCCCTATCTCCCAGTGCCTGAGGGAGGGAGCTGTGCTGGGCTGTGTGGTGGGAGTTACAGAGCATAAGTGATGGTCAGCAAAGCAGGACATGCCCCTGGGAGAAACGAGATGCAAAACAGCCCCTAGGCCTCAACTGTGGTCCCTCACCTTCCGCAGCACCTGCCAAGCCCCAGCCTCCTGGGAACACCTCCTTTGCTCTCTCTGCACTTTGGAGGTCCCACATTCACTACTGGCTGGCAAGCAGAGATGATGTAGGAGGGAGAGGCTGAGGACCTGCAAACTGTTTAGGTGTAGCTCTTGCTATACTGTTGTTTTCTGCAACATTGCTTAAAGCTGGACATGGCTGATGCAAGTCTTGAGGAGCCCATGCAAAAACACAAAGATCCTTAGAGCTGTGAATTATGAGATTACTGTAGAAAAGATTACCTTAATGAGGGCACATCTCATACAGGACATGGGAATGTAGAAGTAAAGCTTAGTAAGGAGCATGGTGTTACCATGGCGGAGGAATTTTGGAGGCAGCATTAGATTTATAAGGTAAGGAGAGTTGTGTAAGCCAACTTATGCAGAAATAAATTGAGAAAGATTTTGAGAATATGCTAGGAAATTAAAGGAATGAGCGGATTTTGGATACATGAAGACTAAGCAATGAAAGTACACAAAGACCTTTGTTTGACTGTGTCAAAGGATTGTATCCATATTCCTGATCAAAATCTCCCAGCAAGAAAATACAGGGCCCTTCAGAAAGGGCATCTGTCTTCAAGGGCAGAGGAAACATGATGCTCACACAACAAATTCACATCTACTTTTTGCCACAGCTGCCTCCTGATCTCCAGCTTTCCAGACCCATGGCAAGTCTGCAAGCAGCTAATTGGCTCATCAGGCATACAGGGCCCTTAAGCTGGAGAAATAACAGTTCTATACTCTTTTTTTTTTAACACAAAGGGAAACACAGAATGAAACTGTCAAATGGATACACTGGAACAAACACAAAAAAATTGGTCTATTACATCATGGCCATCTGGAAAACAATTCCTTTTTGTAAGCATATGAAACTAAACTGCAGCAATTCCATACCTTTTTCAATATCAACACATGATCATGCTAGATTCTTCATGGTTCGTTTATAACATTGGAAATCTGAATGGTTTATTATTGCTTTTGCTCTACAATGCTCATCACAACATGATTCATCTTAAACACCTTTTTAATGCTAAAAATCTTACTGCATGCCACTTCTATAGTGTTAACTGAGGTCTTCATACAGGCCTGAATTCTTATAGATGCTGAGAAATGGGAACAGCTAGTTTTACCCTGTGCCCCACCAGGATTACATATAAAAATTAACTTGCTGCTTTTGCAATGTGTTTTAGAAGATTTATATGTTTGTTTGTTTTGCATTTAAGTGATGGACTTAAATCTCCAAGGCTCCACCTCTCAAAACGCACTTCAGTAACAGGCTCAGTGGAAGTCAGCATTGCTGAGACAGAGTCGAAATTTGGCAATGCTGAGAAGTAAATTTTGTCTAAATCCAGGCTTTTTGGTAGATAAATCTTCACAGTTTTTTTTTTTTTTTTTCCCGGATTACTCTAGAAATTTTCCCTTCTGAAGTTTAGCTGTGCTTCTATTAGATACCTCTATTTTCACTATCTATTCAAACCAGTGCTTGGAAATTTTGGACTCATACATTCAAACCCACAGAGCCACTTCTTACACTCTAGAGGAAGGAGGTTTCCTGTAACACAGACTTCATCGCTGTCAAGGGCATCCCACTCCAGACAGTTCACTGAATGGGAAGCTCAGTTCCATAAGCGCTTACACTCCATGCAGCACAAAATGATCATTTCAACCAGCCTGAACACTACATCAGTGCATAGCTTCTCAGTTGACAACATTCTTGTTCTGCTCAGATATTTCTAAACCACATCTCACAATATTAATGAGCTAACACAGGAAGAGAAGCTTTATAAAAAAACAAATTCACTTATAACTTACACAAGAAAAAAAAGGTATTCTCTAATACAATGTTTTCCCAGCATTCCCACTTGCTATTGACAGTCTGTGGTTGCTGCCTGCATAAATTTATTTCTTATTTCAATCACATGAACTCCAAGCCACACAAGAGATTGCATTTATTGAAATAGATGCAGCTCTTCCAGGAGGCTAGCGCATGTTTCCAAGTCTACGTCTTGTATTCCAGAATGGCATTTTGCAGCTAAGTATCAGAAGGCCAAGTAATGGTAACCTTGACAAAGAGCCAACACTGAAAAAAGTGGAAAGCGCATTTATATGTCCTTTCACTGCTGGGGGGGAGTGGGAGGAGGATGTGCAATGGAGACTATTCATTTATTTCAATTATTGTCTGCTTTTCCTAAATCAGTTTTGACAAGAATTGCATTTCATAATATCCATTATTCTGTCAACTTTGTTGCTTTTGTTTCTCTCTCTCTCTCCACATTAACATGTTCATCAATGTCTCTGTAAACTACATCTCCTGCTACCCTGACAAAGAACAAACTCTGGGCTGCGCAGAACATCAACCTTCTCACTAGAGAGCAACTAGATGCTTTTCCCTTGGAGTACAGGAGTGCTCCAAAGGGCAGGTGTTTTTTCCTCAAGAGTTCACAGGCATGGAGAGCACTAGCTCATGTATGACCAGGAGGCCTTAACTGCAAATGATCCCCATGATTTTAACACTACATAAATGTACATCAATAAAAAAGCAGGAAGAGGTTGGAGATCATTTCTGCCAAGGCAGTTGTCTTTAAATGGTTAAAAGTATGTTTCTGAATAGCAAGTATAAATTGATTAAAAGTTTCACTTACCTCCAATACATAGCGATCCTTTCCTGATATCTTTCCCTATAGCGGAGTTATGGGACTCAGAGTTATTGCTGATTTGATTGCTCCCATATACAAAGCAATAAAACATTTTATGTTTTCAATATCCATAAATGACAGAACTCTAACCTAAAGAGAATTACTCACAAATTAGGCTATTTTGCTAACTGAGAGATCTTACCTTTCTGCTATGATTCTGTCAGGAACATAGCAATGAGAAACTCTGATTTCACACTGGAAAGGAAAAAAGAAACAGGTTTAGTAAGTTTGTTCCAAAAAAAGAACAACAATCTGAGAATCCGAGCAGAATGTATATTCTAGAAATACTTTGAAGATACCATTTGATTGCAGCTATTACAGGTTTGTTTTTTTTTTTTATCTTCTTTCTCTTTCAATTTCTTACCCTGTAATGGTCCATCCTTAATAAGAAGTGCTAACACTAGTAAACAACAGTCATTCCAGAAATTGTTTTGCCTTTAATGTGACAACATTTTGCAACCGACATTTATACTATACATTTATTGTAGCTTTTCTGTGACTATCTCAAATGATCCCAACAGCTTCCGTAGCAATATATTTTACCTGTTTAAACTTAGCCTCTACAAAGAAGAGACTTCCCTGCCATTGGGTTTTACATCCATACAGATTGGACATGGCATGATGTCCAACAAGTGGTATGAGCACTGATGTTTCCTTTTATCTCATCAGTTATCATATTCCACTGAACAAGTACAAGTTCACTTATTTGACAGTTTTCCACTAGTTTTATCCTCATGTTGATAATTCAGTAAATCTCCAAAGTTTTAAAGAACAAGAGCCAAAATATTGTAGCTGAAGCAGAATGAATTATGGACATACTTGCCTTTGTTTCAAGGCTTTTTGGAAAGTGTTTAATATTTGATTTTCATAACCAGTATCATCCAGTCTCAATATATACACTGTTTTAAAGGAGTTTAGTTATCCAATTAATTCACTTTATGCATTTAAGATTAAACTGAGAGAGATGAGAGTTTTATTCAGCAATAGAGAACAAGAAAAGATCTTTTATGCTATCCAAAGCCTTATGAGTCTTATGACAGGTTCGTATTGATCAAAATCATTCGTATAGTATAATTAATTCAGCAAGTAGGATATTGCTTGTGCATTATCTGGAATTTCCCTGAAAGGGAAAGCAGGAATCTGGATAATACAGAATAGAAGTAATAACATATAAGAACAGCAACAGAGTGGTCAAACCTAATAGCAAAAAATAAAAAAAAAATAAAAAGATATTGGGAATACTAAAATAACAAAAGATCGCAGACAAAGTTGAATTGCATAAGGAAAGGAAGATTAAAACTGGATTTACAGGAGGAAAATCACAGTTATTTTTTCTTCTCCCTCACTATTACTGAAATGGTAAGCATAATACTACAACAGAGAAGTACCAGAATCTCTGGAAAGCATCTGGTGCTGTTTCACCTGACAGAATCATTTAGAAGGTCAGAGGCCATCAAGAGAAAGAAGAAATTTGGAAATGCATGAAATATAATGAGAAATATTTTCATAAATCACAAAGCACACAAAACAATGAGCTGGATCTGTGCTGAGCACAGCTGATGTGACACCGAAAATAATTTCCTTTGTAAGTGAATAAACTGTGATACCGTGCAGTTCTCCAGAAGAAACAACTTTGTTATTTAGTTTTGTTTTCCTGCATCCTCATTAGCTCTTATGAGCCCATGTAAGCTACTTTTGGAAAGATCACATCGTTCAAAATCTGATCTTTCCCTTGGGATATTTCTGCCACTTACTTTTGAGACAATTCTCTAATTTAATTAATTTTGCCCGAGGACACTTAGATTTGTGTATCTCAGCCCATATAAATTTTAAAGATATAAATAGAAAAACACTGCAGCCATTGTACATACCCTCCAGCTTATCTCTCTTCACTGCCTTTCTGTAAGTCAAAGTTCTCTGCTAGCGCTGAAGGTTCCCACATGGACTGCAATTTCCTCCTAAATATTCCAGCATCACCTCATGTCCTCAGCTCCCCATGGTTCATCAGATGGAGGCTTGTACTAAGTTTAATAATAGTATAGATTGTATTTCTTAAAAATTTGCTCCTTAGAAACATTTTTATCCCATTATTTCCAACACAAAAAGATACAACAGTGCAAGGAGAAGCCTGCCAAGTACAAAAAGCAAAATCTATCTGGAAATCAAAACTACTTTTTGTACACAATGCGAGTATAAAAACCTTAAATCCAGATAAGAAACATAAATAGCATCTGTTTCAGCAGTACAGAAGCCTTGACAAGGAACTTGGTATAAAGCAGTACCTTTCACAGACTGCCTTGCCATACTTCAGAAATCATTATGTCACACTATTTAGACATTGTGAGTTTTGTCACGGAAGAAAATGTTCCTAAAAGCACACGCATCATGTATTTTTCTCATTGGCACAATATAATGGTTTTCACTATTGCTATTCATGATTCCCAAAAGAGGACTATTACAGCAGTCAGATATCAAGATGTCTGTAAAAATCCATGTCCATATCATAATTGCCAGTTGGAGCCAAATAAGCAGAAATTACACTGAATTGGTTTTAGCAAATCAACAAATTAGTATTATTTCATGCAACAGAGAATTCTGGTTCACCAGTTACAGGCACGAGATTCCTGAACTAGGAAGCTGGACAGACAACCAAAGTCACTGAGAAAACACCAGAAAAACTGAATAAATAATTTTAAATATCTGTTTGACTCCTAGGTTTCTTGTTGTGTCCAGACACGGAAGGTACTGCCAGTGGCATAGATAAAATACAAAGCATCGTAATATCAGCTGCTAATTCAACTTCACTGAAGTCAATTAGTAAAACCAATCTGAATTTGCTCCCAGGCATTATCATTGCCGGCTTGTTGGGATTTTTAAATAATAAGTCAAATAATATTGGACTTCACTAAAATTACAATGGGGTGATTTGGGATATAGTAAAAAAAAAAAAAAAAAAAATCACATGCAAGCAAAATATGACAGCTCATGTTTGTCCTTCCACTTAAACATGAGGGCTGCTCCAAAAGTAACGCCTCCTACTTTATTATGTTGGCCCACAACATCAGAGGCAGATGTTGGTGGTACGGCAGCAGAGGCCAAACCTTCTCACCAATATTCTATTTCATGTTGTTGCCATGTGACAGATGGCAGCAGAGGGGCAGTCTGACATGGAAGTGTGGATGAAGCAAAGGTGTACAATTGAATTACTCTATGTGGAAAAAATGACACCCACTGACATTCACTGATGTTTGCTGAATGTTTATGGAGACCAAGCAGTAGGTGTGAGCACAGTGAGGTGATGCATTTTAGCAGTGGTGACAGTGGGGCACCTCTGCTGGTGCAGATTTTTACAAGCATCACATGCAGGCTCTTGCTCATCTCTGGTGAAAACGCATAGCTAATGGTGGTGCCTATGTTGAAAAGGAGTGTTTTGTAGCTGAGAATATACTTTATCAAACAGTGTTATTGTGCTCCTTGTATATGTTGTAAATTTTACAGAAATAAATAGAAGGCATTACTTTCAGAGCAACATACATCCTCCAACCAATGAAACATGGTGAGAGTAAATTCAAGAAATATCATTTGAATTCACAGATTTGCAAATTTTATGAAATAGATGTTAAGAACATATCGCTACGGAGATCAAAAATTCTTGGGTTTTTGAATTAACTGTCACACAGCAAAAATAGTAATTATTTGTATACGGTTATGATTCTGACAAACTGTGAAGAAAACTTGAAAACATTAAATTAGCAAAATTATTCTTTCTATTCTGTCTGTTAGAGACTGACCACAAAGATGTAAACTAATGTATTCTTCTCTGATAAATTAAAAGGAAAAGGAATCCATTTGAAAAACTACCATAAAAAGGACACAAACATTCAAAATGCAGGCTCTGCTGTAATTGCAGTTTTCCTGGACTGCTGGATGCTGGACAGAGAGAGGAAAACACAAAGTCTCTTGGAAACATAAACTTATCCCTAGGAAATTTGAGACCAGAGATGTGTTGAAAGCTTATTTTGCTTTTATGTTCAATAAGATCTTGTGTGAGATACAAAAGCCCCTTATATACCATATCACCAGTGATCTGATCTGGTTGTGTTTACTGACTCTTCAAACCTGACACCCACAAAACTGATAACTAGAGAATGAAAGTTAGTCTCTTCACTGTTTGTGTTCTCAAGTCTCTGTCAGTAACGTGATGACAGGCAGCTGGTTTGTACATAAATGGAAATCTTTATTAATGGTCATTTAAATGCCAAATGTCTTCAGCTGTTATTTCTAAGTTGTAGGAAGATTTCTGAGTTCAGTTCTCATTACTATTCTTACTGCAAGATTCACTCAAAGGAGAAAATTCAGCCATGAGGTCTTTGACCCAAATTGCTAGCAGGTAATTAGGAGAACAGAAGTCCACAATAAGAGGTGCAGTGCTGCACTTCTCAAAGAGAGTCTGGCAGTTAACGTTTAATGGAGTCTACAGCTCTAACAGGAAAGTTCAGTGTGAGCACTCTATTTCTGCTTCTAAGACTGACCCTAGTCTGTACTACCATTGGGGTGCATGGGTGGGAAGGGAGGAGCTTCAGTATTATTTCGGTTGCAATGAATAGCAATGCGTTTAGTGCCTCCTGCAAACAGATAAGCTCATCAGTCAGAATTGCTGAGCAAAACAATACTATTGTAAAGCTGTGACAGGAAGGGCCAAAACACTGGTTAATCACAACAATAATGAAAAAAGAGGAGCTGACTGAAGCATGCCTGGACAACCTTCATCCGTCCAGAACCTCTCATAGCTCACCCACCCAGACAAGTCAATTGCTCTGCCAAGTGGCCCAGAGCCAGCTGTGGGCCACAGCATCTCCCCCAGAGAGGGTGCTTTAGATCTCTGCAAGTCTGGTCATCTTAGACCAGGCTTTACTGACATTCATAGATCAACTCTGTTGACTTCTGAGAATAACAAGAAGTTGGATTTCCTCTGATCATTAACATATAACATCTCTCAAAGCCTTCAGTGAAGATCTTTCATTTATAACAATTGCAACTTCCGTGCCCTTAATCTATAACATAGAACAGATCTCTTCAGAGTGATTTTTAACTCTCAGTTCCGTATTCTCATTGAGAGCATCCACTGAGGAGCTCAGTTTTCACCAGTTCTGCTCTGCAGACAGGGTGTGCACCTACAAATCCTTCCTCCCACCTGTCCAAAGCATTTAATGTAGGAGCTCAGACTAAGATTATTCAAACTGTAATAATGTTTTTGCTGAATACTTCCTATATTTCCTGCAGTCAGTTCCTTCACCTATAGAAATGGTTTTCCCACCCAAACAACTCCACAGTTACCCAGCTCGTGTCATTCAGCAGTGACTATCTGCCTGACCTTTCTTACTGCATTAACTTCTCCTGGTTTAGTCTATTTTCATACACCTAGGAGGTAAACAGCAGCAGCTATAAATAGCCGTTTCCAATTATTCTCCCTTTGACCCTTCTGTCTCGCGTTCTCACCAGTGTTCCCTCTCAGGGCAGACAAATGACAATTTTGTCAGGGGTATTTTGGATGCATTCTCTTCTCTCATTTGTACTCTTTATTTTTCCTGAGCCAAAATAACTCAGTAAACATTTCTAATTAAATTAAACACTTCCTTTTAGTTAAGAACTAGCGCTGCAACAGTCACTGCACATGCATCTTCCAAATTATAGCTTATATATATTTCTACCACCGCAGCTGCATGCAGTTCCTCCATCTTTGCTCTTATTTAACCCTGATACACTGTCATATCTTTCTGACCTAGTTTTGTATGGACAGACAGAAATTCAAGATCCTCCTGTAACATTTGTAAGTATCTATTCATTAACCACCATTAGTGTTTGCTGATTTATTTTAAATGCTTACAACTTTCAAGATTAAAAAAAATGTATTTTAGAGCTAAACAGACAAATGCATAGAACCTGAAGTGCATAGATAAATTAGTGCAAATCACTGTTCCTACAGTTCTTGCAAAAGGATTTTCAGTGAGAAAAAAGACCCATAGGCTGTAGCTTGCTGTTAGGAGAGTGCTACTTCAAAAAATTCAATGCATATAAAACTTTAATATTAACCACTGAATTCCACTGCAAGCACTGTCCAGTTCTTCTGCCAGCTCCTGCATGATAAAAAGTAATGGTGCAGTATTTTTGAATCAGAGCTTGAAAACAGATGAGTAAAGCTATTTGCAAGTGTTTATACACAGTAGCTATAAAGCTCAGCTCTTGCAAACTTAACTGTCAAAACACATCCCTACTATAAAACTATACTACACGCAGTCATATTTTTTACTGGAAAGCTTATTTAACATTTGAAGCACGAAGGAGACACAGTTTCCTTGCCATTTAACACGTCTGCAACAGCCTATGGAAGCTGAGGTCAGAAATGTGCACTGCAGGTTGTACCAGGTGCAGGATGATGATGTAAGGATGAGGAATTTTACAGGTTTTGCTTGAAAAAGTTTTACAAATTCATTAATGTTGCACATGCTCACCCCAACAGCTGCTAAACAGTCATATCCATCCAACCAAAGATGGCATCTATACAACAGGGTTAAAAAGCTCCTGTTTGTGTAAACCAGAAGTTTTAATCTTATGGTCTGTGGATTCCCGGCAGGGAATCAGCAGGATTTATTAAAGATCCACAGCATGTAACTAAGAGCAGCAAACCATATCTCCATAGATTTAAACTTGCAACACAAGAAAGCAAATTCCACCTTAAAAACATCAGTTGTCCTCCAGTGGAAAAAGTCCATAAATCACTCTCATATCAAGCAAGACTCATTAACTGGATCACAGTTCTTCGAATAGAACATTACATTTTATCCACTGATATTATGACAGTAGGCTGTATGCAGATGATACGCCAGAATTCGTCTATAAAACTGTCCTGATTCTTTGGCAATATGTTCTGAACATTTCAAACCACATCGACTACATTCCAGCCTCTATTACTGCTATTGAAGCGTACGTGTAATCTGAAGACCTCAATATACAATATAGCTATCACAGCATATTTGTTGGGAAAAAAAAGTTACAGAAATTAAATAAGATCAATAATATTTTGTTAAGCTCTGGGTAAAGCTGCAACTGACATCCTGATCTTGAAAATATTTGTTGCAGTTGTTTGAGTTAATTAATTTTATTTCTCAGCTTAATTTTTCATCTCCAAATCCCTGACCTAAGTGAAAATTTCTACACTCTGAACTTCTTTAACTATTGCTTTCAGCATTCTTCTAAGGGCCATTTTTTTTGCCCCTAGGAACACAATTTGTTGAATGATCACATTTTTATTTTACAATGCTATTGAACATCAAGTCTGTTGGTAGAGGATGTATTAAGAAAGTCAGGGCTGGCTTCCCTTCTCAGTTGTTAACAAACATAGCAAGAGGTCAGTATGCAGACCCGAGTTCACCCTAGAGAACACCACCAAAGCTTATGCTTTCTGCAAAACTGTTCTAAGGCCACTTTATAACGAAGGCAGCTCCTTTATTTCTTCAGTCTTGGAGTACTTTTAAATTCACATCGTCAGATATTGTACAATTTTTGGAAGTCTCTGATTTAGAGTTCTGTAATACTGAAGCAATCTGAATGGGAGAACTTAAAAAAAAAAAAAAAAAGGAAAGAAAAAGAAAAAGAAAAACCAGAGGTATTACATGAGTTTATTAAAGTGATTCATAGTAACGGTTTCTTTTATTGAGGACTGAGCAAACAGCCCAAAAAGACCTCAGGGAATACATGCAGGAGATGACATTCTGCTCAAGAAGTAAAGTCTGAGGCTTTGACATTTTCTTGTAATTAAGATTTCATGGAGCTGTTTGAGTCAGGGATACCAGACTTCGCATGCTGGCCCAGCTCCAACTTTTGTAAATTTTCCCTGACAGCTTAAATTCCCCTTTGACTTTGAAATATGTTCTTGTTAAAAAAAAAAAAAAAAAAAAAAAAAAAACACTTTGTGAGAAATCCCTGCTACGTTTTCTTTCATTACTGTCTCTGCTGTTTTGGGGAGATTCAGACCTCTGTACCTTGACTTCAAGATCAAAACTAAGTGTTATTGCCCTATACCCCTCTGTGCTGGAAAGGCCATAGCATCAGTCGATGTACAACTTGCACTAGTTTCTCATAAAGGATGGCCTACCGAGTGTCAGTGAAAGGAAAAGCAGCTCTTGGTCACACCCAAAAGATTTCAGTTAAAGCAATGGGTTACATTTACCCCTAATCGCTCAGCCCACGGAAGCAAGAGTCCAAATTGCAGGTGACAAAAGCCATAAGGAAAACAAAGCTTCTGAAGATTATTTCACAAAGTAGGAAGTCATAAGAAGGACTTGAGAAGACATATTCCAAAACTGAGGGAGAGAAGATCACACTTAGTTCAGTCCCTGTACACAATCCTTCCAGTAGATTTGTAGGGAAGAAAATAGGCTCTCAATGAATGTTAACACATGAACTCAAATTACAAGTCACGTTTTAGTAATGTAACATAAACAGGCTGGTAATAGGCCATGAACTGCAAATACAGTAGTTCCTATTACCATTTTGAGATCTGCATATCCTCCATGCACTCTTCACACAGCATATGTGACAAAAATGGGCAGACAACCCAAACCTCTTTCATCTTCTTCCTTCCACACTTTAATTTGTGAACAACACCTCTTCTCACTGTGATTTTCAAAGTCTTTAGGAGGTCTTGAAAATATTGATACAGTACATTAATTTCTAAAATATTTCAGATCATATACATTGTAAAATGTTATTCATACAAAATATGAGTCATAACAAGTAGACAGAAAGTATGGTCATATGTAGCACTGGAGCTGGAAACAAGATGATAGCTTAATAGGCAGCTCTGTGTTACAGTTATGTTAGTGTCAGAATGCTCTGGCAAAGCAATTTGACCAAAGGAAGGGAACTCCAGAAGAACTGCACTACATGCAGCAGGGGTCCATGCAACCCTCCCAGCAGCCAGGGAAGCACGTAAGCACTCACAGAGGCAGTGTTTGGAACTCACAGCTCAGGTGTCTCTCTGTATAAGTCCCACATCATTTTTAAAGTGTCCTCACTGACTAAGTATTTTCTTGAATGTATATAGTTATAAAGAAAAATTCTTAAATAAATAATTATTTTTAATGTTCCTTCTTGAATACTGAATTTAGAGCTGTCTGGTGGTAGGGACATACCCACTTGTTCCCCTTGGAGTGCCAGTCTGCTTCTGTTGCAGTTTGACGCTTTGGTTGGTGACCAAAGCTTCAGATTTCTGTTTGCTTCATCCACAGTTTGTACCTCAGATCTTCACCTTTTACCCTCACTTATTGCCCTGTACCAGTAACTTCAAAGAATGTCTCTCAGCAACATCCAGCACTGAAGTAATCTTGAGATTTCTTGCAAGTGGCATTTCTTGGAGTGTCACTCCCTACCTGGGATAAACATGTCACATAGCCCCCATCTCTGTACTTGAATTGCAACATCAAATGAAGATCACAACATGCAGAATTTTAACAGCCCAAATCCCTGTTCCTGGAATCTGGAGGCAAGAAGGGAGGGCTCTCACAGAATGTATGGCAGCTAAGCCAGAACTATTACAATAACAATTTTATTCCTATTGCTGAAAGAGGAAGGATTCTGGACATTTTTTGTCTCAGTCAACGCAAGAGCTAAATCAGAGTGCCAAGAAACCTGTCAGTATAGCTGACCTAAACCATCTTTGCAGAGCAAGTCTGTCTCTTCACATCTCCCTGTGTTGGCAGTGAGTGCAAAGAAGTTTTCACGTTTTTATCACCAAGAGCTGCAATGTGGGAAAACACAAGGAACATTGCTCAAGATATCTCTATGGGCTGCCAAAACTGAAAAGGGCAATGCTGTTGTCTGTCACTGGATTTCTAGTATCACCCTCATTTAATCATTTTTTGGGTGGTAACAAAAACAGAACACCTGAGAGAATTAATTACCTGCTGGTACATTCAGTTTTCTGGGTGTGCTGCCCATGTGATTTCATGTCCTCTGCTGACTCCACAAGCTGGACACAGTACCATCCATCCCACTCCCACACACTAACACAGGAGACTTTTTGCATATCTGAAGTGAGTTTCACTCAAGGACTTTGTCTCCAGAAGCTATTCTCTTCTGTAGCCTTATACAGCTAAGAAGTTTTTCAACTGTAATACCACTGAAAGGTACAGCCTTCCTCACTCATCAGTTTGTTTGCCTCTGTCTCTGCGCTCTGCCGCACAAACCAGAATAAGAGAATATTTCTGTGACACTCAGCAGCAGAACTAATACAGTGATGGGTAACTTGAAGAATGCTGGTGTGCTCCTATTAATCTGACTCATAAACATACTTACAACTGATCAATCACACAGTGAATTAGAGGCATGCAAACTGGTCTTCTTAATTAATGTTGGCACCTGCAGCAAACAGCTCTGCAAACTACATATTCCTCATTCCCTTCAGTGTAACCTTACAGCCCTTTGGCCTTCATAAAACAGCAGTCACCATGATATGATCTCTATGAGCAACAAAGCAAACTAGCTTGCAGCATCAGGAGTTAAAATCAAATCTTCCAGACCGCAGCATAAGCAGAGCTCACATCAGACATGCAGCCAGCTTACCAGCGTGTCTCTTTGATTACAGCTGTTTTATTTCAGAAAACAGCCAATAAATATAGAAGTCTACATCTCCTGGCAAAGTAATAGTAATAAAAATAAAAATCGATACTCAAACATGAAACTGAAATAAATGTACCTGTTTCATCATTACTCAGAAACAGAAAAACGAATCAAAGGTTTGTTAAATTAAAATTTAATCTGATTTCATTTTCCTATTTGAAATAGCATGGCCGTTGGCTATGTTCAACATAATTCAATACATTCATTATTAATTTAATAAACTCAGAATAACGGTCTCCAAATGGGTCAGTAATTTAGCAACTCAATTTGAGCAAAAATTAAGCAAAACAATAAAACGCCATAGTTTAAAACAAAAGATGCTCGTGCACTGAAGTGAGCTGTGCTTGCAGGGCTGTGCCAGACACTGCATTCTGAAAGGCATCATTATAGCATGATGCAGGCTGCTCACCTGCCAGGGAGCAATCCACCAGGAGGAAGCTTTGGGGAACAATCAGTCATCATAAATAGACACGACCGCTAATTACATATTTTTTCTGTTGCACACTCCAGGACCTATGGATCGCGGCTGCTGCCTTGGAGCAGGCTGCAGTACGCCACAGCACATACCAATGTTGCAAGTCAAAGCAACTGTCTCCAGAAAATAGGGCTGTTTATATTACTTTTCTTTCTGAATATTTATAAGCATGCCACTAGCATACTGTAGTGTGAATGAATGATCTGTACTCCATATTGATCTTAGGGAACTCAGCAAAGGCTTCCTTTAATCTATAATTAAAAATTAAAACCTTTAGGGGAGTTATTCATCTCACAGCCATTTCTCTTCCTGCTGCCCTCTGCCAGTAATTAATTTCTAGCACTTTCCATTTTTATAAGGACTTGCTTTATTATGATTTTCTTCAGATTTGTTGCCACAAAACACCAGAGGTTCATGTGCCAACTTCAATTTTAAGAAATCTTGCACAGTGATACTGAGAATGTATTTCAAGTGTTATTACTGAGATATATTCTCTAAAAATTTCTACTATTCATCCATCTGTTTGTAAAATCTATTAATCTATCCAAGTTACAGTTTGCAGAAAGAAGAATATAGATTTCGCTGTCCTGAATTCCCTTGTGGTAGTTTTAAACTGCCTGTCTTTAACCAGTAAACTCATTTCACTGATTGCTAATTAGGATTGGTAGCACAAAGAGACACTCGGTTATCAGTCAGAGAGATGGGCTGATTGAGTCCCTGTGTGCTTTGTGCAGTATTCCTTCTGTGCTGCCCCAGGTGGGACTGCTGCTTACCTTCGTATTAACCACAACACTTTCACCCAAAGAGCTCAGAGACCTTCACTAGGGCTGAGCACAGTGCCCCCTGTTCCCAGCTGGGTCAGGCACCCCCATGATGGGCCAAAGACCTGTTTTAAAGGAACCAGTGTTTCTCTAGATTCACACCAAACCTTTTACATTAGACTCCTTAATACACAGAAACACCATCAGCAAAATGCGTCAGTAATGTCAAACAAGCAAGGTACTGAACTTCCTCGATGCCTAAAAATTATTTGACTTTCATCTCTGCTTGTCAAATCATTCATTTACAATAAAGAAATAAAGAAATCCGGCACTTGATACTTTCCTCATTAGAATGGGATCTCAGCAGGAAAATGAGGTCAGCACAGCTCTGTAGCAGAGAGGCTCTGTGATGAGGGCAGTGGCGTGCAGTGCCTAATGCTGCAGGTCTTGCTGGAAGGAAACACTACAAAGCAGCTGCCAGCTTTCCCCAAACCTTCATTGATACTAAACAGTAAGACTTCAAAATTAGTAGTAAAGATAGGATTCAAACAACCTCCTGCTGTGATACACAGCTTCTCCAAAAGCTTCTCTATCACTGGTCTGCAATTTACTAAAGGAGTCAAAAATGGTTTCAGTTAAATAGCCAGGGAAACACAAAGGATCAGAGCTGATGCAAGAAATCACTGTGTGCCACTGCACTTCAGAGAGCATTTAGAATTTCTGCTCACACTACTTTTTTTTTTTATTATTTTTTGTCAGTACAGATGAAGAAACATTAAAGAGTTTAGATTTTAGCCAGACTGAGAGTGTCAAACCCTGAAGCTAAAATGTTCAATCTCATCAATATTCTTTGTGCTTTTATAACATTTATTCAAACGCAAAGCAAAGCTAAGGGCTCTAATAGGCACTCAAACATGAGAAAGTAGTATTTAGAAAAAGTTGTTGGCATACCTTTTCATACCATGCTAAGAGGTTAAGTATACATCCATGAGTAGCATAATTAAAACAATAATCAAAATTATTCTGATATGAAGCAGGTAATCCCTCTGGTCTTAACCAGAACAAAACAAAACAAAAGAGGTAAAACTGAAGTACTTAGTGAACCTTGGTGCCAGCATTTACCCAGTGCATACTGTGCTTATCAGCTCCGATTTAAAACTACACAGCTATGGAGATAACTACCTTGAAGAACATTTGAATCTCTCCTGAAATTGAATGAGAACATGAAAACAAAACAACCAAGCAATCCTAGCACAAACACAAATCCTGTGATGCTGACAATGCCCTAAGGAGCACAGCCATAGCTTGAACAGAATCATGTCAACTGTGCAAAGATAGTGCCTCTTAGTTTCACTTCATGACCATGCATACTTATCAGTATGAACCATGGGCCCAAGAAGGAAATGAAGGATCTACAGCGAGGGAAGCAAACATGTAAACTGGGCTTGCTTACTGTACCTAGAATAAGAGAAATATGGGAGAATGTTCCTGTAATCCAGCAGCTTTTGTGTTCATTGGCAATGCCTATTTTTAGATATATTTAGCTTCCAAGAAAGGAAATTGTATATGCCAAAATTATATTGAAATACAAATGGTGCACTGTGCTATGTTTTACTTTTCTGGACTGCTGTCTTGATCCTTGGTCTAGCAGATAGCATTACAGCCATCGAACACAGAGGCCCCGCTATCCAGCGCGCTTTCTTGTACATGCTGACACAGTTAGAGTGATGTCAGTGCCATTTTGGTTGTTGGGGGCTTTTACTGGAGGCTGCTTTTCTTCTTTATCATTCTTCTTTCAAGAGCAAATTTCTTAATTTCTGTACGTATTGGGATATATTCTTCACCACTGACTGCCATGCGTTACAAGACATGAACTAGACTGTTTGTCAAGGTGGAACTGCTTCGCTGCCTCAAAGCCAAAAGGCAACAAAGGTTTCCAGGCTTCAAAGCCAGGTTTCATTAAAATGAAACATGTGGAAAGCAAGATCAAGGTAACCTTTTAAAGCAAGAAAACATAGATCTGCTGGGATGGACAGATTAAAATTAAATGACCGGAGAATAAATCTTTTTCTCTTCCTACTGTGTGCTTGCACAGTGTTTCTTTCCCCTGCTCAGCACTTTTCAGCTCTTCCTGCTTTGCAGAAAACTCCTCAGGCCCATAAGCAGCCCCAGTAGAGGTGTCCTTTCTCTCAGCCAAGGTACTGCCTTTGGGCCGTTCTCTTGCTACAGGTTTCCAATGAGCCACAACCATCTCAAGAGCTGCTCGCATGGCTACAGCTCACGGCCCTGCTCTCCTTGAAGCTCAGGGCCATGCAGCAACCGATGGGCAGAATATCCACCACCACTCAGCTGCTGCCTGGACAGAACAAATACCACAGCTGGAACACAGCTCTGTCATCTCTTACAGCACACAAAGATTACTTCTGGCTCTCCCATGCTTTGTGAACCAACATATTCCCAAATCACCCAGTGAGGAAGTGCTCCCTCCCCGCTAACATACTAGTACAAGTGCTGCTCTGTCTATATCTCTCCCAGCTGCAGTGCAGGGAAGAGGCCAGACCTGCACAGTCACATGAAAACATACCAAGATGAAAAAGTAGGAGCACAACACATATTCCTGTATAGGCCACATAGAAATTAACATAAGCTTCACAGGGGACATTACTGCTTGGAAAACCATACAACCCCTAATCCCAGCTACAGGAAGCAGCATTCTATTCTGACCAAGTTTCATTTACTCATGACAAATGCAAACACAGTCCTAGCACTGCATCCAGCACTGCTTCGTTCCACTGCACCTAGCAGTGCAGCTCTTAGGAAGGAACGACTGTAAAACTGCAGAGGATAGTATGTGTGTTGATCTTGTGGGATGGCAGGAGATTAAATCTCTGTGTTTTTATTCTTTTCCAAGAGAACTCCTAATTTCTGTTTCTTCGGTGTCTCTTCATATGATTCAAAGATCCTTGATACCAAGGGGGCGTGAATTTTGCAGCTTTATTTTGTTGTTTCTTTGTTTTGTATTAGCTACTGGTGTGGAAATGTTGGACACTGGATATTTTTGATCCCTTAGAAGAAAATCAATCTGTTAATAAAGAAAAAAAACAGAACAGACTTGGCTACTGACATTGTTGTCCCTTTGACTTTTCCTACTATTCTGCTGCAATAGTGTTTGTTTTAACACCAAGTATGCCTAAGGTTTTCTATTCCACTGCTTAAGCTAGAATATTTCGTTTTCCATTAGTTCAGGCAAATGGGGGTTTCACCATCCACAAAAGTAAATCACTGGAGAGAAAATCTGCAGGGTTAAGACATGACCAACCTATCAATTAGACTTCAAATGGATGGGAACAGAAAACCTTTTCTTAGAGGTAAGGCTTGAAAAACTATAAACTTCAGAGTTTCATCTCACATCAAATCTTAGCCATTCCTCCTCACATCCTCCAAAACGCAACCTGACCCAAATACCTGCCTTGGATAAGCAGCAACGTGAGCTGTGCATGGGCAGTAGACCCAATGTTTCTGTTGCAGACTGCATCTGCTCACGGGACCCATGGGAATGAGCAACCCACCTAATCATCGCCACAGTTTGTATGGCTCCCCTGAAGCTGGAGCACAAATTGTTGAGAAATGAGCAGAGGAGGTTTTCCTTACATTATTGCCTGTCTGTCCAAACAAAGTTTTCAAATCTTACATTTCTACTTGATGTTTTGCAGCTATTCATTAGCAGTCAGTACCAAATAATTTAGGAAGCATTGAAAATTAATTTCATCAGGTTAACAACCCAAATTTCAATTAGCAAACTGGGAAACAGACTGGGATTAAGTAAACTACGAACAAAAAAAAAAAATCTGCACTGCAAGATTTGTGGACATTAATATATTGGCAATAAGCTTTTTCACATGAATATGTAAACCTCTCCTTAAATGAGGGGGGGAAAGGCAATCAGCAACAACAGCAATAAGGAGATTAGTCATATTCAGTCATCATGCTTGCATTGTATTTTCCCCTGGATTCAAAGTGAAGTTGATTTTAAATTCTATTCATCTGACTGCATTAAGGGCTACCAACAAAACAATTGATTTCTGTCAAATACATTCCCTTTTGGTAGGCCCTCTGAAGAGTGCAGAGGAAGGAATTATAACCAATGTCAACAATACTGGAAATGGTTTTAATACTTCAGAGGTGACAAGGACATAATTGAAATTCTATGCTCAAACAGCAAAGCATAGGAAGCAAGAGGGCTGATACAATGAGATCTGCCCTAAATAAATAAATAGGTAGATAGGTAAACAAAGGCAACTTCTGCTGGGTGGGGGAAGGATACAAGTAGCTACAGGGCAAGAGGTGCTTCATTAATGGTAGCAGCAACTGCATTACATGTAACAGTAGACACCACTCATCCTGGGTACTTGCAAGATAGAAGCGAGATGAGCATTTTGAGGGGCTTAGCAATCACACACTAAAATTCAATGGGGTAATGTTACATTGAAGCATGATTTAAATTTTTTAAAAATTTAATTTTTCCACTTAATTCAAGCATTTTCAGATTTAAATGCTGTAATGTAACTAAGAGCTAGAGAATACTTCTGGATTTCATAGCTGTTTTTTGACTACACTTGTTTCCTGGGGCAGACTCCCAGGATCCCAGTGAAGGTACCAGAAGTGTAAGAGATACTGTCCTGCCCCACCAAAGCAGTGTGCCTGGTCTGCAGCCCATTCTGGGCCTGCACTCCCACTTAAGTAACATGGGAAGGGAGGGGATGAATCCAGCCTGGCAGACAGGGTGTTCTTTGTTCAAAGGTGGCACTGTTCCTCAACTGAAATAGATAGAAATTTTCCATCCAAAATGCCAAAACAGCAAAATCCTGCAAGGACAAGCCAGTTTAGTGGAAACTTCCTGACAAGTTTTCTGGCTTCCTGCCTGCCTTCCTGCTTCCTTGCTGCCCCAGCTCTTCTGTGCATTTCCAGACAAAAAAAGCAGCAGCCTGGGAGAGCCACCTGAGCTGAGGCTCCCAGGGGATCATGTGGAGGCTGCAAAGGCAGCACATGCTGGAGGTCCCCACCCCTTTCATTGTTATTAATTTAATAGAAACATGCCTTCAGAAGAGCTAACTAAGAACAAGCTGAATATTTAGGGGTCTTTGTTAATGCTTATGTTTCCCATCACTTTGCATAACGTTAAAACCAAGAGCTCCAGTGTAAGCAGCCAAGGGAATGACTCCTATCAAGAATATCATTCATGTCCTCACGAGACATGTCTGCAATTAGAAGGCTTGTTTACAGCTTAATTAGCTAATGTCAGGACTTTATTAACCCCTGTCAAAAACAACCAGAGAAAATTGAAGGTGCTGATGTTTTGTGTAGTGCTTTGTAAGTATTTTCTTTCATGGAAAAGAGAGTTTTTTCCAGTAAGATGACAGGGAGAAGCACAGCTAAGTGAAGGGGAGAGGAGAGGAAAAGAAAGGAAAGGAGGGGAGAAGAGAGAAATTTAATTCAAAGGGATAAATCAGTGCTTTTCCTCCATAAATGAAGATGCTTCATAATTGTCACAAGACCCAGTCATGGTTTACTGTACATACAAAGTGTATATTAATTTCAGTCCAAGTTTAGTAAGATGTTGCTAAGCCACAGAAAATTAAGAATCTCCCTGTGTTTCATATCATAGCAGGGAATCTGGAGGCAATGCAATCAAGAGGGTCTGTGGTAGCTTACAGAACTAGTATCCATTCTGGGGGGTTGATGTGGTAAAATAGGAGTGTTTTAAATGTATAATATAGAATATCTCCAAATTAATTTATATTAGATATGTTGCTGGCTTGACAGTGAACACTCATTTCACTGGGTTTTGTTGTTGCTCAGTTCATCGCAGACATAGATTTGTGTTTTCTCCAGTTTCAGTATACGCCTTTCTGCACTGATGACCAACACTGACAGCTGATATTCTGGTTTTCTGTGCATCTTGCAAAAGATCAAAATGGAAAAACATCTGAGAACACCCCTGCAAACCATAGGTAAAAACATACTTCGTTCCTGATAAATTTCATCTGGAAAAATCTTTGGGAAGCTCTGATTTTTTGTTATAGAAAAATTCATTTTGGAAGGAAGCTCTGTAGATCTCATTCATTTTCTTGCTCAAAGCATGGCTAACACTAATGGAAGTGCTTTTCTCTGAGATGCTAGCTTGTATTAAATTCCACTGGCTTATACAACAAAGGTAGAATATCAACATGTTCCCGAAATGGGAGAAAAATAAAACAATACCTAAAGATCAGCTATTCCTACATGGACATCCATACTTTCATACAAATGAGAAGGTTCCAGTTGGTGTAATTCGCCCTTCGAATATGATTTGTTCCTCTCCCCCAAAGCTATAAGCAGTCTCTTTCCCAAGAAGGATTCTTGCATGGAAGGAGGCTCTTGCATTGGTATTCCTCCCAAACAACACAATCCCTCTTTTATTCACTATTTTAACTCCATTTGAAAGGTAGGAAGTTCCAAAGCATGTTTTTATAATCAACCTAATTAGGTAACTGCAATAATTTATCCATTTACTCTCTCACTTATTTCTGAAGCTGTTAGTGTTTTCAGCACTTCAGTGACTGCACAAAATATTTAAAGAGAACCTAGGGATATTCTGGTGCAACTATTTATTTGCCTGGCTACAGACTTTCCATGACTTTAGAATATTGATTTATATTGAAAGGTCTATTTTCATTGCAGGAACTGCAAACCCTCTGAGAGCAGCCAGGTTGTTTGTTCTGTGAAGGAGAAGCTGAAAATCTCACTGAGATCAGCACCAAGATTTCTGTAGGAGCAAAAGCAGAGCCCAGATGATTTAATCAAGAACAGTGCTATTCTAATAGTGCCACGCAAACATTAATTTTAATGATTTATAGAGCACCCGTGCTGTCATTTTACCTCTCACAAGGAGAGGTAAATTACTAAATAGCAGTTGCTTGAAAATAACTCCTAGCTTAATTGCAGATGCATTTCTAACTTTCTCTGAATCCAGACACTTGAAACTTTATGGTGTATTTTTTCCACTTATTTTCTTTCATCTGGATGAGGGGAAGGAAATAAGTTCACAAAGCCCAGTGTTTTGCCAGTGCTTACGTGAGCTGAGTCTCATTATCATCTCAGAAATAAGCACTACAGATTCACCCAAAACAACACAAATAGCAACAGAGAGGACTGAGGTCTAACTCAGATCACCTGATCAAACACCAGTTTACTTGCAAGCACTACTGCCTCAACATAAAAGAAGGCTTTTCGCCTGTTTCATTATTACTACAGGTGAGAGAAGCCTAATTAAGCATCATTTAAACTCTGCTTTGTAATAGCTATCAAGATATTAAAATTAAGGAAAATGAAAGTAAAGTTCATATCAGAATCTGAACTCAAGCTCTTCATGTCATCCAGATTCCGGAGACTGATTTTTTCATATTCTTTCAGGTAAAAAAAAAAAAAAAAAAAAGAATCTGACCTCCAGAAATGTTCCAAAACTTTTCAAACTTCATTCTGTCACAGTCCTTTACAGTTTCATTATTTCAGAAGTGCAACAAAAGAAGCTTCAGTGGAAGATGAAAGAAGAACTAATATATGTTGTACAGACAAAACAATTAGTATGCAACAGAGACCCTTAAAAACTCTTTAGAAATGTTGGAATAGGAAAAATGTAAGCTCTGCAAGCAGTAGAGCAATGCTGTCCTCTCCAGGTTTTTACTCTCTGTGTCCTCTTAAAAAGGAAGAAAACTCACCCCCAGAGAACCATCTATAAAGTTTTTAACTCCTTGCTTTGGAGGCTGCCCATGCCGAATCCACTTCAGACCTCTGTGCTTTGGAGCCCCATCACACCAAAATTTAAACCAGGAAATTATCATATATCCTGTACTATAACAATAAAGGAATGCATTCAGGGCAGCAGGAATTTGTTTCATCATCTGTAAATAAAGCCTAGGAAGGAAAAATAATGTCATATAAATGTCTGCTTTTTACTATTATTTGTTCCTTACAAAGTCCTTTCTTGGTGAGCCTCTCCCCACACAGTATAACACTTTCAGAGTGGTAGTTACAAATTGGTGAAAATAGTTTGCAGACAGAAAAAGCATTAGACGTCAGTCAGAGCAATAAGGTACACAGAGAGGAATTGGCCTTGCTGATGAAAGGTGATATAGGCGATAGTCAGAAAGCACTGAAAATTGTTGAAGGAGAACTCAGTGCTGCAGTAGGTCACAGCAAAGTGTTGGATTTGTTGAGGCTGGCCTGGCCAAGAGCCACCCCACTAATTGTTACTTGCTGTGAGAACCCATCCTTCTTCCCATTACTGCTGCCTGGGAGCAGAACAGCAAGACTGTGAATTGCAGCTGCAACAGCTGCTCTGAGCATTCAGGAAAAAGACACTAAAATATTGACTGGGGATCTGTCACGAACACAGACTTTACCCCAAGTGAGTTCTTGTATCAGCTTACAGTTGTCAGAGCTGAATCTTTATGTGTAGACAGAAATAACGTCAGACCATTAATATTAAGGACTTATGGCTTCCTGGAACCTTTCATTCAAAATCACTCCCCAGCCAAAGCTGAATTTGATTGTGTGAAAACACAAATCACGCCACAGCACGCAGTGTGAATGCAGCCTATGTCATTTATAACTGTCACTAGCTCCACTTTAGCCCTACTAGAGACAGTCGTAAGCTTGACAAACACTGTATGCTATTGTTTCAGAACTTGAAGTGTTTGGGGTGGGATGAAAGATCACCTTTTGCTATCATTCAATTAATCCAGAAACAAATCATATATCTTCTCTGACTATTTAATTTTATCTTCTCTTTCACCACAAAAAAAAAATGTTGTATTTGTTTGGGTTACTGAGTCCCACAAGGCTTCTGAGAATCATATTTTTTGCAACTAAAGTCATTTAGCAAAATTGCAAACTAATGGGTGTAATTTGTATTGTGACTGAGCATTAGGAACTCCCTGGAGTGTGAACTAAGAAAAGAGTATTCATGAAACAATACCTTTCTGGAGTAGAGGAAACATTTTCACCAGAGCTCACAACAGTCACAGAATAAAAGGATACCTTACCAAAAATCTCTATTTTGAAAGGGAATATGAGTTACAACATGTTGAAACCATGAAAGACCAAAAGAAAAAATTCATAAACTGTTTTGCTGCTTGCTCCATTTGCTATCATAAACTGCTACCTAAGAAAGTGCAAAGTAGTCCATCACTGGTGTAGTTTAATCAGCACAGACTGATCTCGCTTTCATGCACACAGCAGCCAGCAGGAAACAAAACACCTAACAAAAATGACTTATTAGTCAATGCTTAGTTCAAATGCTCCATTGTTTTTCTGGAAAGACTGATTCGGTGACTAACTACCTTCCAGGCACTATTAAACATGCCTGTCCATGGCTATTCAAAAGCTCAAGGAGATGTTATAATTACTGCCCCACTGGCCACGTCCCCATTTTTCACAAGCCAAATGAACTCCAGCACCAGTTCAGGTTCTTTTCTGACATAACTCATTATTTCAATCAATTTCATTACAGAAGAACGAAGATGTTATTTAGAAGTAACCAACAGTTATAAGCATATTTTATGGCATAAAAATCAGAGAGAACCTCAGCTGAGCTGAAAACTGTCTCCAGAAATTGTTACATGGTCAGAATGACAGCTCACTGGGAAGCAAAAAAAAACATAACAGAAAGAACCTTATTTAGGTGTTTGACATACCTATTTTCTATGCTTACAGTATGTTTTATATGGAGTTGTTCTCAATGCACACTTAAAGTATACCAAACCAGAGTTTCCCAAGTGCTGAGCTAGGGAAGTGCCAGGCTACAGAGAACTTGCTGGTGTTTCCTGAGAAGTTACTGACTGCATGGTGTTACCTTCCCTATTTTGATTATAAACTGAGCTAAAAAGCAGATGAGCAAATATTAGAAATAGTATTTAATGATTTTGCTATGCATGGAATTGCCAAAACAGTAGCACACCTGGGAAAATATCAGAAATCTCTAAGAATGTGCAGCAAATCCTTTCAACTTGGTTTTTAATATCATAGCAGAAATAATGAGGGAAAAAAAAAAATCCAGAAGTTTAAGTAGAAGATCCTACCGACCATAAAACTCTGGGGTTTAAATACATGTCCTACTCATTCCCCATGAAAATTTCTCACTTATTCTTTTTTCCCTCAATACAGTAGTGGTACAAGCGTCATTCTCTTTGGATCAAATCTATATGGTTTAGTAAAACTGTCCTCCTGAATCTGAAGATCTGCTTTATTCTTTAATGTTTCCAGGAGATAAATGAACAGGGCTACTGGGGATGTGTATGAATGCTGTCAGTCTTGAATAACACTGGGTTTAGTGTAGAAACCCAAGTGATATGTAGACCTCAGAAACACCTTTTCTTTTATAATGTAGCCACAGAAAGGAGAGGATGAAAGAAGGAAAGGAAGGAGTCTTACACTGTGTGGCTTTGATATGGGCAAGTCACATTCCTTCACCATATGCAGTCACACACACTCTACAGTGGAAAGATTTCTTCTTAATGTTACCAGCCAGTCTGCAACACATAGCAGTGAAAAGATCACCACAGTCTATTCTTTTCAACATGAATTTTAAGGTAAGAAGATTCTCATTTCCCCAGTGAAAAGTTGAACATAACAGGAAATACAACAAAATTCATGATAACTATGCATGGACTCTGTTTAACCTGACAAAAAATAATTTGCCCAAGGGACAGTAAAAGGCAGCATTAATATATGCCTCCTTGGATAAAAAGATGTTAGAAAAACGAATCTTTCAAAAACTGTGACACTGCCCAGCAGGTTGGACTTAAAACTGAGTAATCTACATGAGAGATGTTAAACACTAAGAAAATTTCTGCATAATAGCTTTAAGAAAAAATACTGAACTTGTATTGGCAAGAGATACAAAATAATATTCAAAATATCTGCTGCTGTTTAGTTGCAAAGGGTTTTAAAAAATTAAGTCACCGAAGCTACGAGACTCTAAGATACACTTTTGTCTTTTCTGTATTTTATGAGTATAAAATCTCAAGGATGTCCTACACTACGAAGCAGAATATAGAAGTTTATCCATGCTAGAACACATCAGAGGCACCAGTACCCAGTCCTGCCCAGAGTCATTGCTTTGTGAACACGGCAAGAACAACCTGTGTTGGGCATTTGGTCATCAACATCAAACTACATACAGTATTTTACAAAGCACATTTCAAACCACAGAATCCACAGATGGATTGGAAGGGAAGCTGTCATTGTATTTATTTGAAAATATTCAGTATGAATTTTTATTACTGTCACTGAATTGATCTTGATGTAACCATTTGAAAATACTGAATAGTTTCTTTATAATACTCTCCAGATGTGTTTATCAGACAGAATGAATAAACAAGTGAGGAGAAAGTCAGAAGTGTGCATTCCAAGATAAAGATGTTAAATTTGTAATTATGACCTCAGACAAGCTTAAAAGAGGCAGATCTCAGGGAGAGAAAATAATATTTTAAGCAACATTTTAAAAAGCAAAGTATTTTTCTAATTCCTAGAAGTAAATGTGAGCCTTGTTTGCACACACAGTTGGATTAAAGGCAACCAGGAGTAGATAAAAACAGAATATGACAAAAACAGTCTAAAAGAATTTGCAAGTTTGGCTTCCCGACGTTTCTCTGTATGTCAGTTAGCTGAAAGCAAGTTGACAGACTGCTGCATACACCTCTAATTTGGCAGTGTGCTATCGATACTCCCAGCAGGTTCCTATATGGTTTGTTATTTCAAACAGTCACATTACGTTGTCACTGGGTGAAATTTACTATATTAAAAGCTTTTCCGATGAAACAATAATTACTGTTTGCTGAGGCAGTCTCCCACATGAATCATCACAGAATAGAGACAAACACGCTCGCCTTATTCCAATCTTCTTAAAATTGCGCTACAGTCAGCCACCTAAATCAATATACCCAAGCAGACAGTGCCTGTTTTTCACCTCAACATATACATAGAGATGGATGCAGAGTAGGCCTGTTCCTACTCATTAGGAGGGGCCATTTGCAGTAGTACAGTTATGGATCTACCTGTTCATTAGAGAATTCTAATTACAGAAGTTTATGAATACACAACAGAAGTGATCTTTGGGACACAACATAGCTTAGAAGATTTGAGATTTGTTTTTTCAGGGGTTTACAAATAAATAAATGTGTGCAGGGGCGGGGGTGGTGGTGGTGTTACCCTTGCTTCGTAATTCCTGGATCCAGCGCCAAACAGAAACAGCAAGGAAATGGATCAGAGTGTTCTGACTTTATTTCTGACTTTGATTTCTTCAATAAAATGGGCGTTCCAGAGTATCCATGATTATTACAGATCCTGTGGCATGTTTTATTACTGTTAAGAGGTGTTCTGATGATGACATGTCCTAGTTCTGATCAAAGGGATTATATCCTGCACATATGACCTTTTTGGACAGTTTCATTAGGCCATAGAGCTCATGCTCTCCTGTAATTCAACCTACAGTACTATGGACTTTATTAACATGCCACAGTGATACATTCCAGAGACAGCCACTCATCAGCAAGTTAAATTATTTTTATATATTAGTTATTGATAGAAAGAGCTATGGCAAAATGCTCATCCTTCCCTTACTACCTTCTGATAAGAACACAGCACTCAGAGGCCAACCACACCACGCAGCAGATCCATCGATCTGGAGAATGGCCCTGGGGAAGAGGAGTGCAGGCTGATGTTTGCGCTCAGGTTTGCTGGAGTCCATGGCTGCTGATAGATGTGGGGCACTAGCACAGGTTACCTATAGCCTTCTTATTTTGGTGTTAGAAAGTTTAATCATAAAGCTTGCAAGAGTGTTAGAAGAAATACAAGCACTCTCTTTTTAAAATCAGCCTGATGGTTCCAACTTTGCTTTGCCTGCATAACTCCACTTTAAACACTGTTTGTATCCAGAATTCCCAATTTTAGAGAAAGAATGTTCAAAATTAGGAGTATGCCTGAACCTTGACTTGAAATGTTTAAGGGTTGGACAGAACATCCACTTAATTTAATCTTTAGTATCTGGGCTGTCTTCATCAGACAGAACAGCAAGCCAGAGCAACTATTTGATAGATTTTCTTCAATTCCTAACTCACCCTCATACCAGGATGACATCCTCTCCAGATTTAATACAAGCCCAAACCAGATACATGTTATTGCCATTCATCCCTCAGAGAGTAATTACTTTCTGGCAATAGTCAGACGGTGCTTTCAAGAAAAGGCTATTGAAAGGCCCAGGCCATCTTCTGAATGATCTGAACAAATCTGTCTTCTCCAACCTCTTCAGTATTGTGTTGCCTTCTACAGGATGTGAATTAAATGTGCTCTTTTGCAGTGGAAGTATAAAGCTGTGCAGAGTTCTCAGTCACCATTCTTTAGAGCTG
Organism: Gallus gallus; assembly: GCF_016699485.2. Classification (NCBI taxonomy): domain Eukaryota; kingdom Metazoa; phylum Chordata; class Aves; order Galliformes; family Phasianidae; genus Gallus; species Gallus gallus. Next base: position 8,076,676 of record NC_052541.1, on the reverse strand, counting down.
CTAATAACATCCCCTCTCACAATGCCTCACAGGAACTTGGGGACAGAAGGCATGCATCAAGGAGACAGGCTGCATTGGCAGTAACAAACAACCAAAGAATTTTTGCATTTTCTTCCTTGTCATACTTGCCACAGTGCTAAAAAGACATTTAGATATCACAACGACTCTTAGCTTTTCTCAAGACTTTACAGCTCACTCCAACTTAAATCTACAGATCAAGATGAACAGATGAATAGAACATCATTTTGCATCACGGGCAAAAATCTGCTTTCTGATTTTTTAAGTTTTCTTTTTGTGACAACTCCTCCACCTTCTGAGAGGTCGAGCCCTGTGGCGTTCAGGGAAGCACAAAAGTCCCAGCAAAACCTCCAGTGGAAGTGGAGGCAGAGAACAGAACTGCAGAACTGTTACCAAGACTTCCTGTTTCTCTGTAATAGCCCTCAGACACAGGAGCCTACCATGTCTCTGCTATACATTAATTGATGTCTTTACAAAAAATTATACAATTTCCAGCTGACAGCTTGCAGGTCCTGCCAGAAAAACCAACCCCTATTCATTGGGAAGTTACCAGTCTAATGAACCTTGCTAAGACTTGAACAGGAGCTATCCCCTGCCAAGTAAATTTCCTTGGTGTTTGAATAATTCTACTTTATTATGGTCAGCAATCTGTTGGCCTGTCTTGACTCCCCTTGACTGAACTGCATAAGGACAGCAGTGGTTTTTAAGTTTCCTGCTGAGCTGAAGGAAGGTCAGCTCACACAGCAAGTGTCTGCTTCTCTCCTGCACGCTGGGAGGGCTGCTCAGATTGGAGCTTGGATGTGAACGATGAAAGTTTGGCCAATTGCCTAAAAAGTTAAGAATCATTTGCAGCCCCTCTAAAACAAGATCAGAATCCAGATTTCTCAGCTCTCCCCAGTCTGCAGCTTTTCTATTTTTATTTTTTTTTCCCCTCCTCTGCTCTGAAGCACTACCTGTGCCTGATGTTGCAGGTAGAAAAGACTGCTAAACTGCAGTGGAAATCCTAGGTACCAGGCAGACAGAGCCTCCAGTATGTCTCGTTTACATCTCTGCTCACAATCTCACAGTATTCCTCAATTACAGAACTAGAAGATAAATGGTTCAAACTCTGATAAGCTGGAAGATTCAAGGTACAAACCAAAACAGACTACAACCTGTATTTTGTTAGCTGAGCATCACAAGCTATGGAAGTCTTTGTCATTGCTGACCATTCACTATATGCATCACCTTTCAGTGAGAGCCAATCCTGAGTTTAAAGCAACAAGCACTTTTGTTAATGGTGCATTTGAAGCAATTAGAACCATTACACAATAACAGATAAAAGGCATGGCAGCATTATGGGCACAAATCAAAATGCTAGCAGAAATGATACTACAAAAAAAAAAGTTGTACTAAATTGGAATTTTCCTCTGCAGAAGACAGACAAGGCAGGCTGCAGCAATGCTGAGGAACCAGCTGGCTCACGGGGAAACACTTTGCCTAAGCAAAACTGTCAAGAAGACTCAAAAGGACATGCAGTAACTTGTAGTCTTATTTTAAAACCTTTAAAAATTAATTTAAACCCACCTTTCAAGCACACAGTGGGACACAGTATTTTGATCACTTTCCTATATTCATCAAAAATATTTTCTCCTGTAGAAATTGAGTGATTGTTACTATCTGGACTAACACAATCAACAAAAATTTCCATTCATAAATCACGTTATACAGAGCTGTTCTGTACTATTCTCCTGATGAGGAGGGAGAGCTCATATCTGGAGTGAGCCTATTTTAATGGAAGGAGAACTTTGCACACTTTGTATCAGACATTTGGCATTTGCAGCTCCTACCCTAATAAGCTACATTAATTTCCCAATTACCTGTACAGCTGAAATATTCAATCACTGCTGGAGAAAAGAAGGTGAGGACAAGAATTGCATTATTTCTGGTTTATATCCCTTCATCTCAAAAGCATGAGAAACAGAAATTTCATCTTCTTGCCTAATCAAGAACTCCATTTATCACTCCAAGGAAGCTTGCTGTACGGACAAATTACTTTCTGATTATAAATTTACCAAGCTGCAGAAGTCTAGAAAATCCCGCATCCACGACATCCACGTAGTCTGGAGCCCTTCAAACTTATCTAAGACAATAGAGTGCCCTCTGCAGGTTTTCCTCTCCTATTACATCACTAGAGAGTAGAAATATATATATATAGTACATATATATAAACAAAATTGATTTTTAAAGTAAAATTCTGTCCACTAATTTTTGAAATAACAGTAATTGATGTAAGCTTAGAGGAAGAAATAAAGTAAATGGAGACAGTACCTTTTAAAAGTAATAATAATGCTGTCAAATTATCCAAAATCTGGGAATGATAATATGCATTTTAAACGATCTGCCACTTAGATGATGAAATCGAATAAAAGTATAGAAAATACATAACGTATTCCCAAGAAAAGTCTGCTAGCAGTTTCTACAGGAATTCCACAAGTGCTTTAATTATTATTTTCAACATAGGTAAATGCCATTACAAAGCCAATTAGTGCCTAGATAGTCAGAAAGAAAATTAAATTCCATCCCACAAATTCATACAAAGCTTTTCCTTCCTGGCAGGCTGGACACTTAAAGCCATAACCACTTTGGCCATAACACTTAAAAATCCAACCATGAACTCAGAGAGGGTGATACTTCCCATTCACACATAGTGTAACACTACTTACTCTTTGGCCTACTTTTCCACATAACAAAGGAACAAACATGAATTGTTTTTCATTAGCTCCATTATATATATATGTGTGTGTGTGTGTTTATACATATATAATTATATATAAAATGAATATATATATATACACACACACGAGAGGTTAATTTGGTGGGGTTTTTTTTGTTTGTGGGTTTGTTTTTTTTTTTAGGGATTTATCAGTAGTCCATCAAATGCTACCCAGTACAAAAGCAAAGCTTACTGAACTTTGATACTTGCACTGAACTGAGTTGTGTTGCAGCAACATATCACAGTAACGATAGAAAACAAACTGACAGGAGTTATTTTGCTTCAGAATACATAAAATCCAAACAGAAAAACAGAGGTTTTTTATCAGAAAAAGCAAGAAATAAAGATTAATAATGTTATTTTTCTTCCTTTGTACAGAATGCTTCAGAGGCATGAAAACCCTTTTAAGTATATTGCTGAGCAAAGAGAAATGGTGTTGCAGTGAAAGTTAAAGTCTACAAAAAAAATATTTTGAGATAACCATCTCCTGTATGAGAATCATGGCAAAGGGATATATAGATTTTATACAAGTGTGTGCCTACATATGTAGTCAACAAACATGATGGCCAGTTTGCTTTCTGTAGTGATCTTTTTTAAGCTATGATAAAGTTCTAGAAATATACCCAAACTGTTTCACTAGACTCTCATAGCTCAGGAAGAGCACAGCAAGCACCTGCTAACTCATCAGCTGCAACCACACACTGAACCAAGACACCCCAACAAGCCACAGAGTAAAATGGAGTTAATATCCCAAGTGGCAGTGCTCCAAAAGCAGACCTGGAGAAGCTGTTTATAGCCTCCCAATACCAGCAGACTCTGGCTTTGCAGGTAAGACTATGAGAAATACTATGGATATTAATACGTAGCCCTTCAACACCAGCAGGAGTAGTATTTCCTTGGTATTTAGCTAACATAAAAGTATGCAATCGCATTTTCTCTTCAGAAAAACCTTTGATGTTTCTGCCTCATGACAAAATGGTATATATTCCCTGCAATCCATGGTTTCTCTCCTCTGCTTTTGCTAATATAATGGAAAGAACAAGCAAGGAAACTTAAAGGCAAGAGAGTCTGAGTTATCCCAGCAGATCTCATCACCAGCTGAGTGCTGCAAACTCCTCTGAGCGTGGAAGCCTGAAAGATGCCAATGCCATGAGACTGATACACAGTAGAACGTTATCGCTGACCACTAGTAAAGACGATGCAAACCAACTACTTGTTGTCTTTTGAGATAGGCAAGACCAGGTTATGAGAACTGTAACACCTCTCCTGATGGTTGTCCTCACAGCCAGCAGCAGCACAGGAAAGAGAAATCATGCCCAGTAGTGGTATTTCTCCTTAGATTAAATCAGAGGGGAAACAGCACTCTGCTGCACAAAGATCAGCTCACGTGTGTTTAAAAGAAAAAAAAAAAAAAAAGCAGAACTGGCCTCATTGTCCCACTGGATAAAATTACGTCAAGGAGAGAGAAATAAGAAGCAAATCGTTAGCTCATGTGAGAGGATACAGTGTCACATGAACTGTTGTCCTGAGAGGGAGCCGAAGCACAGACCCGCTTCTTAGCTGCAGCAATAAGAGGATTCAGCTCCAGCAGCAAAATAAACGCAGGTTACACAGTGACATTCCTGCAGTGCTGCTGATGCAGAGCAGTGTCACACACTGCATTACAATAGAAAAGTGAGTGATGTTTCACCTAAAACCTACCAGCATTAAATGGCATGTTTTGATTTCAAATATTCATTAAGCAGGAAGTTGTCCATTACATAAATGAGACACTGACACAGCTCAGCCTTCCCTCCATGTTTCTATTGCTCCTTCTTGGCAGCGGGTTATTTCAGGGTACTAGCTGTCTTCTGTGATTACTGTTTACTGCAGGGTAATATCCTCCAGGGCCTCTTGCCCTGTGACAGGAGTAAGATTCAGGAATTAAACAACTGCTCTGATGCTCAGGTTGATGTTTACAGGGAAGGCAGATTTTCCTGCTTTACTTGAGAGCAGGCTTTCATTATTTTGTTAGCATTGTATATATTGAGCCATGTGGCCCCAGGTCCCTTCAATTTATACATAAATGTTGAAGAAAATACAATATCTTATCCTCTAGCTTTCAAAATCTGGGCACAGCAACCCAGATATAACTCCTGCAATTGTATAATTACGTTCCCACAAGTGTGCGTCTGTAATTAGGAGCACAGCTTGTAATTTACCAAGCGAACCGCTCAAAGTCAATTTCTCCATTGCAGCTGATTAATATTCCCAGCCAAGTTCCTGGTCACAGGAGGTACTCCAAAACGGGTCATCAGACAGCAGCCACAGAATCACATTAGTTGGGTTCCAAGCAGAGAAGTTCATCGGGATTTAGCCATGTGTTGGAAAACAGACCCAAGTCCATTTGGAAATGAAACGGATGCTTTCATTCTTGATAAGCAGTGAAATGTCTATTAGTCTGGTGGAACTGCAGATTTATACATTTTTCTGTGCATCTCTGGTGATCTCTTCATTGTTACTACACAAGCACAGAGATGCTCACTCCCACCAGAGCTGCTAAGGATACCACAGAGGCGTTGTTTTTTCCCCACAGCCCACACTTTGCACACAGAACCTGTCTCCCAAGGGAGAAATCAAAGATGACTTTCCCCATCACTGAGCACTCAGAGCAGAGCAGCATGCCACAGAGGGGCTGTGGCTGCCGAAAGCCTCATGCACATGATGGCAACTGGCCTTGTCATAAATTAAATCTGGGCATCACACATAACAGAGCAGTTTGGTTCATAGTCTCACAAGGAATCTATTGGTTAGTAAGGCACGCCATAAAGATACTCTAAAAAATTAAAAAAAAATAGATTTTAAAAGTTACAGCTTCTTGTGTTCTCTTAACTGGCTTCATAATTTAACCCTGTTACACTGCAGCCAGTTGCTGGAAGAATTTAATTTAGGGCACTATACTTTAACATTACAGGGACACACACAGAATAGATCTGTGCATCACAGAGAAGTAGTTGTTGCCATGTATTAAGTAAGGAGATCAATACGTCTAGATTCAAGAAGCCAACCGTTTAGTCTTGATGTTAATGAGGCATGCACATCTAATTCATATATCCAGTGTTGGCTTTTTTTTTTTTTTTTTTTTTTTTTTAACTTTTTTGGCTATATCTTAAGAAACACCTGGAAGATTAAAAGGAAAAATATGTTTCTCCTAGTTTTTACCTTGTAGTTACTATCTCTGTCCTGAGCCATTAGCTGTCCCATGAATACCAGTGGGGGTCTCAGTGATGTGCCTGGGACTCCACACAAGCACAAGATGAAGGTACAAACAGCCCTCCAGGATGGAAGGCACTGGGCTATAATCCTCACACAATAACACAGTTAATCCCTAAGCATAACAGCAAGTCTGTTGCAGTGGGTAGCCTGCAGCCCTCACAGTTATAAGCCTACTTTTACTAAGGCAAAGAAAAGCTAAAGTCAAACTTTATGTAAATACAAATATATACACGGTACAGAAATACAGATAATGCAACTGAATTAATTACAAGTCAAAGCTTAAGAAGTCATTTTTATCTAAGCAGTTCTATTCATATGACATTCCCATCTCTTCAAATGCCCTCACTTTCCTCTGTCATCTCTAGTACTCTCCAAATTATCCAACTAAATAAGTAGTGAGCCAGCTAATAAGTGAAACTGGTGTCATGCTGAAAGGGAGTGAACGTGATAAGGCTGACTGAATAAAGAGGTGGGGATGCCCAGAAGGGGAAAGGCAGAAGTAGCTAATACAAGGTGAAATCACAAGGAGCAAAGGATGTTATAGTACCAGAGGGAAGGAGTATGGTGACTTTGATCTGAAGATTTTCAAAACATTTAGAGAAAGCAAAGCTTCTTGCTATATGCTTAAGAACAGCAAGCTTTGGTGAGCAGCCTGTCCAAGGAGCACAGCAGGGCCACACAAACTACACCACAGGAACTAAAGTCCAACAAACTAACAGCCACAAAGCAATACAGCAGCAAGGGACATGAGCTGCACCTTATTCACTAACGAATCTGGACACTGGTTAGGCTCAAGTATTTGCAGAAATCATAACGCTACATTAGCACCAGTTAAGGAAGAGCTTGATCTTGATTCATGATTCTCTGAAGTTAAGCACAATCCAGACTGAAGACAGTGACTTCATGTCTGGATGCAACAGGCAGTCAGACAGCAGCTGACATGCAAATACAAAAAGGAAATCACCATACATCAGAAAGACAAAAAGAAATAAAAAGACAACTTGTTTGTGTCTACAACTTTACGCAGACAGGAAATAGATAACTCACTTCAGAATATCTGTCCTGTTGTTCCGGGCTTTCATACATCACTGTTATTTGTAGCAGTTCTGTGCTCAAGGAGCCAAGAGCTGACTGTCTCTGAGCACTTCGTGCTTGAAATACAGGAGTCCCACAGCATAAAGCAACTGCTGCAGTTTTCAGCCAGAACTGGTAGACTCTTCTTCAGAATCAATTTATATGCTTTCCTTTGAGTACACCAAACACCAGATTTTGAAGCTTGGCTTCGCTGTGGGTGCTGACAGCACATACTGACCGTGAAGCAAAGCCACCTACCCTTCTGAGAGGCACCGCTTTCTGTAGGTGATAAAAATCTGGTTTGCCCTGGCACAGCACAGGGTATTGTTTCACTTGTACTGTTCAACAGTAAAACCCCCTGAGCCTAAACAGGACCAACCATTCAGGCCTACACCTTGCCCACAAAATCATAGAATAGAACCATAGTATCATTAAGGGTGGAGAAGACCACTAAGACCATCTAGTCCAACCACCACCCCATCCCCACCATGCCCACTAGCCACGTCCCTCAGTGTGACATCTACCCTTCTCTAGGAAACATCCAGGGGTCCACCATGTCCCCCAGGCAGCCTGCTCCAGTGCCTCACTAAATGAGGCACGTTATCCTAAGGAGAGTGTGATTATTTTTAACAAAGGTAATTACACATCAGTGTAGAAGACTTCAGAAGTCGGTTAGGAATGTGCTAATTCTAAATCAATGGGAGTCTAAAACGAAGAGTTTTCAAACAAATGAAATAAATCAAAGCTACTTTAATTACAGGTAGTCATAGAAAGAACAATACTAAGAGTAATAATTTGTTTCAATTATTTTAGTAGATACAGCAATTTCACAGCAACTATAATTTTAAAAATGCTTTAAAGGAGCACAAATAGCTCACACTCGGGTGCGCTTTATCCTACCTAAGGCTGAAGGGCAGCACAGTGGCACACGAGCAGCTTTTTTCCACAAACAGACAAAAACAGCTCCAGTGTAGGAAGATGTTCTCCCACATACATAACATCACTAAATCTTTTTTAAAAAAAGAAATTCCTTCTGCAGATTTAATTACAAATGCCAAAGATGAAAGCAAAGGCAAATCTACTCTTAAGGCTAAAATCACCAGCACACAGAAGTGCCGCTGCCTCTCTTCCCCAGGCATCTGAACACAATTTATATTCTGCTAGTGAAAAGTTGTTTCATAAACCCTTAGTTTTTAGTGTAATGTGTACTAATTAACAGAGTCTCCTGATTTAATGAGAACAGCATTTAAAATTTAAACAAATCACACTTAAGGGTGTTATCACGGACAAAATTCTGCTGCAATGTCAAGGAGGAAAAAGTAACAAAAACAGAGCTCAGCTGTGTGTACATTCCTATCCCTTGGAATGAAGACAGCCACAAAGGCAGGACTTGGACACTTCACAGATGAGAACACCTAGATCTACATCAAGACCTTACAGCCAATTAAAGAGATTTATTTATTTCAAGTTCTTTTTATTTAATTATGAACGCCATACCTAATCTTCAGGGATCTCTAACAGATGAAAAGGCAGGTATCTCACCAGCTAGGGAAAAGAGCTGATGGAAAATGCTCACCAAAAACTAAATAAATAAATACAATTTTTAAAAGTTCTTTTAAGCAAGTAATTTCCTTTGCAGATTCCTGATGTGCTCACTAACTAGAAAGAAAAAGGAGACATCTCTCAACTGCTAATTGCTAATAGCTTCCATACCATGATAGCAACTTCAAAATTTACATTTCATGAAATACGAGAGCTTAAGTCTCGAAGAGCCTGCCTGGCATTGTAATTTTGTCTCTTGTGGTGACGACAGGCAGAATCTGATGGCACTCCTGAATGTTTTATGCAGCTTTCAGTAGAAAACAATTTTAGCTCCTATTTGGTTCCTGTCACTGTAGCAATTCCACATGTAGTCCTTTTCACAAGAGGTTATAACTTATCAAAAATTGAAGGAAGCTCGAACTTCTGAGTACCAGATGCTGGGTAGTAGCTTGATCTCTGCTACTCAGTAAGTGTTTAACAAACCTCAGCAGAAAAATGTGGGTAATGAAAAGAAATAAACTCTTGACAAAGAAACAAGTGAGAAAAACTAAAATTACAAGATAGAAAGATCATCTAATGACTAAAACCAGGAGGAACACAGGGGAGAAGAGTCAGGGATTGGTAAGATGGAGATGGGCTGCAGGAGCCTCACAAAACAAGCCCTCCCCATAGGCAATCTTCACAGTATCTATTTATCTGACACTAATTTCCAGCATGTCACCAGCAGATTGCTGCAAAGTGGTCACAGCAAAGTGTCTTCTCTCTTTACCCAAGCAATTTTTGCTGCCGTGGCAACGGCATTTCAATGTCACCTCTTAATGAAGAATGGTTGTAACAGTGGCACATTCAGTGACAGCAGAGGCACAGGCACACCTTGGTTGGTAGAAAATCTTTGGCCAGGTACAGTTTGCAGTGTAAAAACTGCCATCCAAAGATGAACAGTTCCTCAGCTGTACATGTAATGTTCTTGCTCAGATGCTTAGCCAGATATTTTCCAATACATTCTGCACAGTCATCAGGTAATTCTGATGATTTGGACAACTGACCATACAACCTCATATAGCCTCATCAATTTAGAATGGAAATGTTTCTATAATTATCAATCATGTTTTAATTTTGAAGTCCATCTATAAAGATGTGTTTAATTATTATCCCTAGATTTTTTCTATGCACCAAAAAGAAAGAAATATTCACAAACGTACACACTCAAAAAAGTTGCTCTTCGCTTCTCCTCTTGCTGCTGCTATAGATACATTTTCCAAGAGTTTTACTCCTCTCACAATTTTTAATTTCCAATCCAAATTTACTTCCTTCTAGTTTGTGCTCATTCCTTTTGCCAGTGTTTAGCTTGCAAAACTCCTTCTCTGGTGTTTGTTCTTTAGACATATTTATAGAGCCATTCTCAGGTTTTGTTTTCCTGAGCTAACCAGAGTTTCCTAATAATATATATGCTCTGTTACCCTTGTAATTCCTTCTGCACCTGCTCCAGCCTGCTGCATCAAGGGGACTGTACATACCTCACTGGTAAGGGCTCACCAGGGCCCTCATCCCTGGGGTCTTTAGTAGCTCTGCCCAAACACCTACCTGCAGAGCCACCACCACACAGCCCTAGCATTGGCATCGGTGGGGACTCAAAAGCTCAAACATGTCCACACCCAGTTCTAGCAGAGTCCTGAGACAACCAGCAGGACTGACACCATCCATAAACCTAAATCACACACACCTGACTGGCTCCTTAGCTCAAAACCTGTCACAGCAGCCGTACAGCCAAGCCAGGCAACAAGAGGCCCTGGCGGACAGATCCTGACAGAGTAAGCTGGATCTCTGCAGTGCTAACCCAGGTATCTCCAGCAGCATGACCCCATCCACCTGCAGGTGAGGTAATTCATCCACGAATAACAGAGAAATATCAGCTGATCAGCTACGCCTCCAGAAATGTCTCTGTATATATTTGTGACTACATCACACTGATGTCTCAAAATCAGCCTGTGCTGCTGCTGCAGAGCAGAAATCAAAACCATTCTGTGTTTTCTGTAGTACGTAGCCATTAGTAAACTTTTTTGCTGATCTGTCAGTTGAAAAAAATGAAGATGTGGAATGCAGAAATAAATGCCTTTCAAATCAACAAGTGATTTATCAAGATGCTTGTTTCTAGACTGTAGCCAGCCCCACACTGCAGAAGCCTGTAAGGTTTGCAGTGGGTGCCAGCAGACATCTTCTATGCCTCCCCAGCACTGGAAATGAGAGCAACACTGGGCTCCAGCAGCCCAGCTGGAAGGAGAACTTTACCACCACCATTCTGCTCTGCCAGCCCCCAAAAGCCTAGTGCAGTTATCGCAGTTATGCTCTTACACTGTATCCATCATTGTCTGCCCATTGTGCTCTCACAAATAGAGGCAATGCATTATATAAGCTGCACTCTAAAGCGCTAGATTTTGAAATCCTTTAGCAGCTGTTTCAATAGACATTAATCCCACAATGCATTGGGGTGTTGAAATAGAAGTGTGTACCTATATGTCCCTCTGGCAAAACCCATCTGGTCTGACATTTCCCTTGCTAGATCACTCAGTCTAGAGGAAAAGTCATCTTCTCAGTGATACTGTGTTCAGTAAAAACCTGTGCTGCAGAAACTAAGCCATCAGAAGCTAAAGCAGAGACAGGAGGAAGTTGCGACCAGCTACATGCTGCACATCACTCCCTGCCATAACAAAAGCCACAAATGAGCCTGCCACTCAGTAAAGATGGATCAATAGAAAGTACTCTGGATAAAGGAAGGAGATAGCGCTCCAGTGATGGGGGATAGAAGAGAATAAATAGGGGAAGAATGCAGAATGGAAATAGGAAAACTGGGATTAGAACAAACAACAATGGGAGAAAAGAATGAGAGTGAGGAAAGCAACAGAAGAGTAGCAAAGAAAAGAACGTGGAAGAAGAGTAAAATTTGATGAAAAGGAAAAATAAAAGTGTTTTTTATAAACAGAGAGCACGAGTCAGAAAAGATTCCTGATCTCATTTGCAGTCAGTTCATCTGCAAACTAATCACTTACAAAGAACAGGCTTTGGCAGCTGTGTAATTTCCCTCACTCCTGCGTATAGTGGGGAAGAGATCCTTTACAATGTCTGGATAAAAGTTTTTGCAGGAAGAAAGATGTGTTCACAGAGGCATCAAAAGTCATGTTTGTTTTGCTAAGACTTTAAGAAATTGATTACTATTCAGAAATGACTGAAAGGAAAGACCCTGCTGCTGCTGCTTCATAGGTGTTAAACGCGATTGCTTTTGTTTCAGTGGCAGTTCCAGTGTATGCAGTTCCCACCCCCATCTCCATCCTGGGTACTGCTCACCCTCCCTCTGGCTTCAGCTCCTGTTCTTCTGGGACAGCAGCTTGTGGGAGCCCCATTGCAAAACACACCCAGAGAACAAACCTGCCCTCAAACTCATCATTGCTGTCAGAAGAAATGGGCACATATCTGAACTCAGTTCAAACCTTGAAAGAATTTAAGAGAGATAAAAGTTACTAGGAAAATTAAGAATTTATCCTTGACGCAGCAAGGAAAACAGCTTCATGGCTAAAATGGGCCCCAGCTGCCAGTTCTGCCAGTGAATCCTCTATGACCCTGCTACTGTTCTCTGTGCCCCATTTTGCTATCTGCACAATAAAAGATTTGTGAAGAGTGATTAAAGATTGTTTGAGACATTCAAACTCTAATCATGATTGCTAGAGAAGTATCTTAAAACGAATTGAACTATTAGGTGACAAACACATCAAGCTTTCAAATAGAAGGAAAAAAAATCTGGGAATGAAAATCCAATGGCCAAGCGCTCAGATCAGAATGATTTTTCATTGTGGTAGAGCATTTCAGTAGCTGAAGGGGGACTATAAGTAAGAAGACTCTTGAGCAGGGTCTGTTGTGATAGGACAAGGGGAAATGGTTTCAAACTAAAAGACAGGAGATCTAGATTGGATACAAGGAACAAGTTTTTTTTTGTTTTTGGTTGTTGTTTTTTTTTTACAGTAAGTGTGCTGGGGCACTGGCACAGGTTGCCTAGAGAGGTGGTGGTGCCCCATCCCTGGACACACTGAATGTCAGGCTGGAGAGACTCTGAGCACCTGATGGAGCTGTAGGTGCTCCTGTTCATTGCAGGGGAGTTGGATTACACAGCATTTAAAGTCTCTTCCAACTCAATTCTATGATTCAGTGTCAAGCAAGTCAACAGACATGTGCAGATGAAACAGCAAGTTGGTTTAAGATATAATAATGAAGTGCTACAAAAGAATGTTTGCCAGTATGGTGGATAATATAGAAAATGTTAAAAGCGTTTCAAAACAGAGACTGCTATTTTTACCCACAATAGCTTTTTTTTTTTTTCCAAAATCACCAGCTGCTAACACTGTACAATATCAGTCAATTAACAACAAAAAAAAGTGTTCCATAAAACATAGTTTACATCAGTTGGGGAACAAAAACAAAATCATTACAAGCCTAGAGATAACAGTATATATCCCTTCTTGATTAGTACAGTTCCCTTTGTTTCAAGTCCAGTTTATGCCAGTTGACTCTTAAGCCAGTGACAACACCAAACACTGTGCTAACATAATACTGTGCGTGATCAAAATAGTCAATGAGAGGCACTTGTTTGTTCTGCTGAGAACCAGAAAAACAGGGAAATATGCGAAACATTCATCCTGTACAAGTCTACATGAGAAAAGTGGAATAGTACAGGTTTATAGGCACATTCTGGAGATGGTGGAATTACATTAGCACATTTTTTCCACTTCTGTTGCAGTGCCTGTGCAGGACTAGAGTGCAAGCCCTGAAGGGGAATATCTGGGGTTTAGTTTGTGAAGTGAGATGGAGGTGCCTCACTGGAGATTTTACCTGCCTGACCTTTACTGTCTCAAGTTGAATGCAGACAAGAGGGTTTCTCTTGGCACCACAGCCAATCTTTCCACATTTTTCCTACCACTGACATTTATCCACTTGCTCTAATGAGATTTTCAAACCAGTAGAGCAATTCTGCTATAAAGGATCTTAACTTCAACCTGGGGAAAAGTAAAACAGAAGCACACGATGTAATACGCATCTGCTTTGGCCAAGCTACATTGCTACTTCATAGATGCAAACATCTTTTTAAATATATCATGACACCAAGTTCTGCTTTGCAATCAAACTCACCTCAAAACTAGATTTCAGCTATATATCAAAATAAAACAGTCTGTACATGAAACTGCTCACAGAACTGCAGTTTCCATAGCTTTCAAACCACATCCCCAAAGAAAATGCCCATTTCTCTCCCTTCATATTCTTCTGGTTGTGATTCTGATTTTACTCTTCCTTTTGCATTTATCAGCACCTTTTTTCTAAGGCAAGATAAGTGAGAAGGATTGCTCTGTCCTAGAGAAGGTCCACCAGCAATCACACTATCTTTTCTAATCAAAATCACCGGTCCAACCGATCTGTTTCTAATGAAATTGCACATTTCTTCGATAAACGTCTTCCTATTATTTTTATCAGGGTTTTCCCCACAGCTGATTTTGACTGATATCACTGTAATTGACAACTTGACACAAGTCAGTACCTATTGTGAATATTAATCATACTGACCACTCCTTACACGATTTTTAGGCTGGACTTTCAGCTACAGTAATATTTAATCTAAAGGAAGTTTTCAGAGCCTTCCGCCTATGTAGGCAAATATCCCACAGATATAGCCAGGAGGGGGTAACACTGAATGGTTTTGGTCAGCAGGATCAAGCTGTCAAAGATTACTCATATTTTCCATGTTTATCATCAAATTACGTCAATATTTTCTCCCAAGACACAGGAGAAATTGCTTTGTTCCCTGACCGATAAGACCACTCCTCACATGGGCAGAACTCCCAGGGTCAGTGGAAGATTTTACAGAGAATGTGAAAGCAGCCATCACTAAAGACAAAATACCAATATGAGTAGTATTTATTGCACATTTCCAGTTGCCATTTATGAGTGGACAACTTATCTCTTCTCATGCTCTCACTGCAACACTTTCAGCAATGTGTAGTAAACAACCAGTCAGGGCTTTTTTTAGCTGTGTAATTAGAAGCCATCTCTTCTCAGTTTAATTTCTCCTTCTGTAAGTATATCTCCCAGTCATCACCAGATGGCTGTTCTTATTACTGACCCTACTGTCTAGATACCTACTTGCACTTATTATCCACTCTTATTTTTACAAATAAGGACCTTAATGAGGACAAGCAGAGTCATTATATCTACAATTGGGTATTGAGTATTTCAACTTTAAAATTCAGAATGAAAACACTGAACAGAGCATATGTTGTGAAAAAAATCAGAAGAAACATGCTTCTTTTAGGACACTGTCAAGTGATTCAAATACCAATTATATTTATACAGTCACTATAATGCTGATGTCTTACAACCTCTACCTTACTCACTGCACAAGGTTTATTACCTTGGCTTTGCTCCAAAAAGTCTTCTGGCTAAAAAGATGCTGTTTAAAAGAGACAGAGAAAGAGAGAGAGAGATGAATACTTGCTTAGATCTAGAAATGTGTTCAGATCTTCAGCTTCTTTCTTTCTTAAGGTTTGTTATTCCCTTTGACTGATTAAAATTCTATATGTAATGTAATTTCCTTCTCTCACTAGCTCCTCTTATTTGTAAAAGATTTTCTGATCTTGTTTCTGTTAATGTCATGAGGATGTAGAAGATTCCAAACCAAAAAAATAACAATAAATCACCTCATTACTTTCAGTGCCCATGACTTCCACCTAGGTCACCCCTGCTGCATCAGCCAAAAGAAATGCATCACTTCACCCACCAGCACCATCCATCAGTGCCCTTCCTGCCACACTTACTTTGCTTGCCTATCCCTTTCGTAAACTTTGCACTTCAGCATTTTAATATCTGAAGGTGACTCTGAAGAGCTCAGCGCTAAGCCCACCTCCGACACCAGATCAAGAGAGTAGTTAAGCAGTTGCCCACTGCTCCTGCCAGGGCTAACACAGCCCTGGGATGGCCCTAGGAGCTGTACACACCAAAACCCCTGCTTAACAGAGGCTCTGATCCTTCAGGGAAAATAACTCGATGCATGTGCATGACCTGCTTTTGTAGGTACTCAGTACCAACTGTGTTTTACCAGCATACAGAATGAGATGAAAGCTGTAATTCTGTGCTCCTTCTTAAAGCTGGGGATACAAATCTTAAGAATATGCTCATAGCTTGAATGAGCATGCCATGCTAGTAACATTAATGTTTCATTTGGGTTTTGCTCTAGTATTTTTCTTCTGTTTTTGAACAGACATTCCTTGCAAAAAAATATCTACCATATGCTGCCCTTTCATATAAAGGGGAAACTAATAGCCACACAGTAAAATATCCACTTCACGTTCATGACAGGTTTTAATCAGCCAATACTAACAAGCACCTTTTCTGTTTTGCACACAGCCGTCCCCCAGCATTGGCCTGGGGAATTTAGAAGGTAATTGAATTTATTGTCTACCAGAGCCCACGCTGAGCAGGTTCTAATTAGTTATGGAGATGCAGGTGTCTGAGCCGTAATAGCATCTTGTAAAGGCCACCGTATAATTCTAACTCAGTGAAACCTCTTGAAGACAGCTCATTTGAAACTTGCATCAGCAACACAAATTGGAGTACAAAAAAAAAAAGATTGTCAGTGATACCCAAATCATTATCCCCCAAAATTTATACTTCCTTTCCTCTAGAAGCGCACCACTTATTCTGCCTGCATGCCACAACTCGTCGGAGTGATGAATTATTTCAAGACACTCCTAAATTCTCCTCCACATCCTCATTTAACCTAAATTATTTACACTGTGCATCACCAGCAGCTACACCAATTCTGCTATATTTTTTTCTTCAACTACAAAGGCATTTTCTAGAGTCATACCAGGCCATGGCGCGAATACTAATGAAAAGATTTATTAGCTTAAACAGGTACATTTATAGATTCATTTGTTTTTGTCAGAACAATTTGTGCCATTTATTCTAATAACCTGGGTGACACTTTGCTGACTCAGAAGCTGTATTTGCATTGTTTTCCTGATCGGTACTGTGGGGAAAGCATGTACCTGCCCTGCCTCAAAAAACAAAACCAGAAAATCCCAAACAATCAGCCACATCCTCTGCTTCTATTGAAATTTCTCCAGCTTAAGAAACCCCCACACCAGAGAACCCAAAGCACGTGCAGCATACAGTCCCTTCACAGTGACACTGACACACAGAAGGCATCAATCATGCTTTGGCACCATCCCTTATCCCCTCACCTCCAAAAGCACTTTCAGTGTTTGGGAAACACCACTTGAGGGTGGTGGCCCACACTGAGCAGCACCCCAGGCACGCAGAGAGCACCTGCCACCACCCACAGCCCCAGGCCATCAGGGCAAGCACCCTGATACAGGAGAAAGCTCTGCAGAGAAAGTTAATTTATGCCTTCATTCATTATCCAAGGTGGCAGAAAGGCAGAACCGAGATAAAAGGGAAACAAATTCAGACTTTCTTGCCACATTTTAAATTTCTTCCCTGATATCAGGGAACCAGCAGCTGTAGGAGAAGAAATTTCACGTAAAAAAAAAAAAAAAAAACCCTCACACATACTTCAGGATGTCAGGGCTGAAATGAAAAACACCAACCAGGACAGTTTAGAACATGTGAAAGGCTCCAGCCCATAAAACCAAGCTCTTGCTGTAATGTCAGCTCCTAGTGAATAACAGTCATACTTCAGAAGCCACTAACAGAGACATTCCTCTTCCCCAACCCCACTGTGTGTTGGCAGGGAGGTATCACCTTCCTGCAATTCAAGCCCTCCTGTCCCCTCCCAGTCCCAGAGTCCTAAGCCTGGGCATCAGCAGCAGCACTTTCAGAGGCCACAGAAACAGGCCAAGCGCTCTCTGACAGCCTCACTACACAGGGTGGCATCCCCTGCTCCTTATATCCTGAATAAATTCCAGACCCAATTTGCCCACAGCAGTTCTAAAGGAACAATAACTCTCTCCTAGTCCACCTCTGGACAATCCTTTAATACGCAGTCATAACCCCTGCATGTAGGCTTTGCTCTTCAGTCTTCAGTTTTCTGCTGCTATAGATGTTATTGGCCCCTTTTTCTTTCCAAGTGCTCAGAATGGAGCATAAAGTAGAACAAGTTATTGATAAACCTCAGGGGATTTTTGTCACAACAAAATAGCAGAACTGCTTTGAGATGCTGGGGTCTCTTCCCTGCTGTATCTTTTGAGGCAATAGAGATCCATGTATTGAGATGAGCTGGGTGAGCACCCGACAACCTGAAAATTCTATGTATCCAACTGACAGAGACTTTCTACACCTAAACTCTTCATTTTCAATTCCAAAGTGGCCTACCCTGAATGCTACTCAATGGAAAATAGAGAAAGCAATTATTTAGATGGGCCTTCTCATTTATCAAAGCAAGAAGCCATAGGTTCAGCATGCATTAGGTTAGAAGGTAGGACCACAGAGAGCTTTCAGCTCCTTCCAGCTACGCAAACTATGAATAAAGTATCCGTGCCCACTTTTCTCACACAGCTGGGTGCCTGGCAATTACAGACCCCCGCAGCAAGTCCACATCCCTCAGCTTATCTCCAAAGAGCAGTTACGCACACATAGCATTAGCTACTCCTGCTAGGCTGCGTGCTGTTAGCAGGCTGTTGAGAGCCACAACCACTGTCCGAGTGATAATCGCTCGCTGTTCAGTCCCCCACCACTCCCATCCTGTCTGTATAATTAAAAATCTGTTACCTTCTCTAGCTTGGAGGCTGCCTCACAATAGTGCTCAGTGACACGGGGCTTTAACAGATGGCAACACAATGACACAATTCAAAATCTAAATGTGATGCCACAAGACAGATCAGTGCAGATTCAGTAACAAATAAAATGAAAGACATAGATGACAACAAATAAATTCAACGTAGCCCATAGAGAAGGGAGTGGGTGAGATTGGTTGAAGGATAAAAATTACAGTCTTGTATTTGTGGTATGTTGCAGTATCTGTAGAGTCTCCTCATGTGTTTCCTGTTTTCCTACTAATGTTGCTGCAAAGCAATATTAACCAGCAAAATAACTCTTCACACTGAACACCCAGGTAATGAGAATGGCAAGACATAGCACATATTTCATTCAAGCAGTCATCCTGCACACTTTCAGAGTTAACATACCACAGCTGAAAAGGCAGACAGAAACAGTCTTAAACATGCCCTGATTTTGCACCTTACTGCATTGCTGAGAACATATAAAGATTAAATCTCGGCATGTCTTGCTTTCATCTGTTACTACCAACATTGAGAGAAGACTAAAATAAAAATAGTAGGAAACCTCTGAGATCAAATTAGGATAAGTCAAAAGAAATGCTCAAGAAGCGATGTGAAAGGTAATGTCATGAATGCACTTTGCTTCCCTAATATCAGCCTACATGGAATTATGCCTTCATTCCCCATGCTTTCTGATAAACAACAATTGTACCATATGATGGATGAGTACCTAACAACAACGTGAATGATTCCCATCAAAACACTAACACTGCATTTCATATTTCGGCACTTAAACCAAGCATTAGGTTTCTCTCTTTTGGAATTAGAAGCAAAGAGCATCAGAGCACTTATTCCACATCTAGCTCCTGGGGCCTGGTGCTTTCTGCTGCTGTCTGTCACCACGAGAGTGGCATTAAATCACTCAGTAACAGTATGTTATCACGTACCATTTATTACCTACATACCCACGACTTCTGGCCTGTTGATACGTGAGGTGACTTGGTAAGACGGCAGACGTAGAGATTCAGACAAGTAGAGCATTGCGTCCTTGCCCCAAGGGAAGGCCACATCATGCTATTTTAGGTCTTTTTAGTTCATTGAAGTAGCTAACATGCTTCCTCAGAACAAAAACATCAGGACTGAAAACACGGACTTAGGCTTCATATGAACATGTTTTATATGAAGCTTTCAAAATGCAACTGAATTATTTACTGTGTGTTACTACTGCCCAGGATGCGTTTAACATAGCTGCACCTCAGCACTAAAAAAGGACCCAACACCACTGTGCAGAGATGACAGGTACAGAGGGTGCTGTGGGGGATGACAGCAACGGCTGAAACAAAGAGCTGCTAGGCAGTGAGAAAGAGAAACTCTTTGTGTATCAAAAAGCTGCTGCTCTGGCGGCTGCACTGCCTGCACAAAAGCTGCTGTGGGGTCAGTCTCCCCAGAACAAGGGAAAGCCTCAGATCCAGTTTGCTCCTTTCTAGCCCAAGGCAGAGTGGATATTATCAGTACAAAATATTTAACCTTAATTTTACAGTTGGAAAAACACCAGACAGCAGCAGGGAATCCATACTGCACAGAACCCCACAGTTCTACTGCTCATGGCATCAGGAGTGCTTCCTCCTTTCTCTGTGGCTCACCTCCACACAGGCCCCAACTCCACCTGTGATCATTAGTGATTTTCAAGATCTTGAAATTGATTTCTGACAAACAACGGCACCCCAGGTTACTGACATCAGCCAGGCTACCACCAGAGCGGTTCTCGCCTCATCCTCCTGTTGGAGATTAACCCGGCAGCAGCTCGCTCAGCAACAACCAAACCATAGCGTGCTACTAACACAGAAACCAGGACACCTCCATATCTGCAAAACTTGGATAAGTTAAAGCCCCATTCTTTTCTGAGCTCCCTGCCCACACATTCTGTGCTCCCAGGGCACGTAGGCTCCCTGGTCCTTTCCACACCCTTCTCAGGAAAGCCAGCGTAACACCATACTGTGATGGAAAGCACAGCAATGAAAGCATAGTAACGAAGTCCCAGGCTGCAGCAAGTGAGAATATGCTCAAATACAGCAGCTGTTGACACAGAAACAAAGGAAAAAAATTTACTTACCCTTGGAAGGCCTCAGGTATGCAGGGAACTCCAGCAAAATACCCTTGCTTCCACTGCCAATCCTTAAATGAGGTGTGGGAAGGGGTGGATCCTGGCTGCACCCCTTCCAGTCACTCAGGTGCATTGAATTGCATGCACCTGAGCTCCCCTGGGTTGGCCCTGCCTTCCCACCAGGTGTTCAATCACTGGTTCAAGCCCTGACTTAGCATTTCCACTACAGCCAACCTTGCTTAAAGGCTTCTGGAGTATTCATAGTGCTAGGCTGCAAGAGAACCAGTAATTGAAACAGATTTCACACAGCATTCCAAAATCAATCTCTAATTGTAAATTGGCAACCTCCAAAGGTCAACGTCTAAGGTAGGTGAAAAATCCCTACCTCCTGAAAAGCCATTAAAATGGATTGCAAAAGAGGGGGGAAAAATGGTTTAGATCTATTTCAACAGAACTTCCTCCACTCCCTCCTCACAAAGAATCTAGGGCAGCTGACACTGTAACTGTCTCAAGTTCATGAAGTATTGACTTCTGCTATTGGGAACTCTTCACCCTACCCCTGTTCCCGTCTCCAGAATTCAGATTTGTTGCATAAGACTGTAAATCCATGGAAAATAATGCTTCTTCAGGGCATTATTCTCCAATGTATCATAAAGATATCAGTGCCTCCTCACCCCAGCAGAAGCTTTAGAATATAACAAAGGAAAAAGATACAGGGAAAAAAAAAAATCAAGTGCTCTGTTAACTCCTGGAATCAAAATAAACACCCCAATATGTGCCTAACTCCAGAGAACGAGAAAGAATTCAGTAGTGTCAGAGACTGATGGTTACACAACTCCAGCTCAGCAGCAATTCAGGGTTTATTAATATTTTTACAATAAATCACAGGGTTAGATCGTGTGATCAGTAGCACTGAAGAGTTTTTGCCCAGAGAGGAGGTAGAGTCTCCTTCCATGGAAACATTCAAGACAGGTGGACACCCACCTGTGCGACCTACTGTAGGGTACCTGCTTTAGCAGGGGATTGGACTCGGTGATCTCTTGAGGTCCTTTCCGACCCCTGCAATTCTGTGATTCTGTAACCAGTAGCCAATTTAACAAAATGATTCAATGCAATTTACTAAAATCAAATAGAGAGACTTTGAGAATGGCTTTCAGCTGAAAGCACCACAAGCAGCTATTTGAAGTCCTTGCTAAATCAAAGTTCCACACAAACAGCATTTCTCCCTTTCCCTTTCAGAACTTTAAGTGACTTTAGAAAAGTTCTATTTTCTTTAAAGAAATGCTCAGCAGAAAAGATTCAGATCACAAGGCAAGCTGGAATAACATCAGCAAGCTCAAGCTTTTGATAATGTTTACCTCTCTTTCATTTTCAAAGTACACAGAATACCAAATCCTGCTCGCTTTTTCATATGCAGTTAATCCCACCAAAATCCTTTGGGACTACTTCTGAAAGTAAAATGAGCAGGATTTAGTTCATAATCCAACACTGACAGGAAGGGAAAATATGATATTGTGTTTTATCCCTAGCAAAGAACCCTGGCACTAAATCCTCGGGAGGGAGTGAGCGTTAGCGCATATTCCGCAGCTAATCTGGCAACTGGGCAATTTCCTGTTTGTAGTGTATATTTTTGCCCAAATGACTGTGTAGAGACAGATGGCCACACCAGAGGAAGACGGCTCTGGAAAGAACAGTCTCCTTCCCTCAGGAGTGCTTCACAAGATCAGCCCAGTAACTGCCAAGGCAAGATCTTCTGCCAGGCAGCGGAATCACAATGCACTGAACACCTTCTTTGGTGTTTGGTCTCTGCTTTAAATACATGTATCTAATATAAATAACCTTGGGGAAAGAAGAGCAAAGGGACATCTCAGTGATTGGTTAGGGTTTCTAATGCTAATGACTGGATGTTAATAAAAAGCCTTGAAACGAGTGTTTATTTTTAAATCCAAGAAACGAAATCTTCTTCGGCTGCTTTTTCTGCAACCTTCAGAGCTCGCCTGGGGTTACTGATTATCTGGGATCCCATCATCAAGTTTTCAAGAAAGATAATTGTTTCCCTCAGGCTACAATAGCTCAAGCAGATAAAGTTTCTAAAACATAGGTCATACAAATCTGATTTTAGCAAAGAGTTTTATTCTCCCTCAGAATTTTCATCCACGATTCTCGGGCACTAATTAATGGGCCTTTCTTGTTTTGTTTCAAAGAGAAAATGAAGACTTTTAAGAATTATCCACAAAACTACTGAATGCATTTAGTATTACAGCCCATACATTGTTTCTTCGGATACCATATTTGCATTCCTTTGAATTTTCAGTAAGCCAAGAAGACTTTTACCATCAGTACCAGCTTCACCTTAAAAACCTTCATGACTGTCAGGTAGCAAGAGATTTTTGAGTGCTGAGATGAAACCAAAATACTGCTGCATTGTAACAAACTGGACAGTTAGCAGTTTCGGTTTTGATCAGCCCGAGTTTCAGAATTCCACTATTCTAAATCCAGGTTTAAATGTGTTTCACCTTTTATCTCTATTTTCCTCATCTGCAGACAAAGACATCGCTTCTTTAGGGCACTCATACTTAGCTGAAATAGGCTTCTTAGGCTTAAAGGCTAAGGAAAAAAGGTTTAAATTACATTTTAAAATACTGGATTATATTTCAGGTATAAATCAAAGCCTGCAACCTGGAATCATAAAATATGTGTGGATACATCCTCTGTGAATACACTGGGAATATTTCAGCTCTTTTCAGTGCTAAATGTGATTGCTCACAAGACTTACGTCGGTCTATTAGGATTTCCAAATTACATAAGCAGAGAGTTTCTGAAACAGGACTAAAAGGAACATCATACAGAGCACAAAATGTCACAAGATCTAAGAAGTATCAGAATGCTTAATTTTTTAACTTCAGAAGAAGCAGAAAGAAGTAAGATGTCCCACACCCTGGGCATTTGCCTAATAAAATAACAGCTGACTTCTCATTCTCGTGGGAGTCTCCTGATTCTCAGTCAGGTACATGGAGTCATTACTGAATGGCACTGCATCTGGCCTGTTAGACTGATCTGGATCATGCACGCACATCAACAGTCCCATCTGACTTCCACCATAACCAGTAATACTGTCTCATTGACTGAACCTGGCACTAAGGGCTCCAGCTGGTGACCCAAATCTATCAAAAAAAGATGGAAAGAATGAATGAAAGGAACTTAACCACTTTCAGAGCTGGTGAAGCAAGATAGATTGAAATGACATAAAGATGTCCTGTAGGCTTCTATGATAAAATTCAATTGTTGGGGTATGTCCCACTTCAGTCCCTTATTAAGCAAGAAAAAGTTGAAAGTGAGGAATGTACTCCTTGGGATCAGATAGACCATTTTAGGCAGGTCTCATAAAAGCTGATCAACTTGAATACAGTTATAAACAGAGACAGGAATAAAATTCAGCTCTGCTGAGCCGTAGCTATCTATTCATCTCCCAGCTATTACATGTAATGTGTGGGAAATGAAATAGCATACTGTACTGAGGATGTCAGAAATTACTTTTAAAAAGGTAAATGATTCATAAAACTCCATACTGGTGAACACTTCCCTGCATCTACGATCATCTGAGTAGTTGCTCAAACATTTAGGGCAACTGTGCTGCTTCCAAGTCACGGTTCTCATGAACAAAGAGCATTCAAGGTGATATTCTTGGCTTGTTAAGAGCAGCAGATGCCCTTCTGTCAAGATCTGTTTTGACAGAATTTAATCCCTTTGCAACTTTTTGTGTGTCTCTATTTTTTTTATGTTGTCTATCTTGCTTCTCTTAAAAGCAAAGTCCTAAACGTGATGTCTGATGCATGCACAGGTAGTCATGGACATGTCTGTTCACTAAAATAAACAAACATCCACAATGCAACACGTTGCAGAGAGAGCAAGACCAAAATGATTATTCACCTTCTCATAATGCCAGAACTATGGAAAACTCAGCAGTACCAAACCTAAAACACAAATAAATTTGTCCTCACAATAAGTAATTAAAGCATAGTTTACTGCCACATCATATTTGAGAGATCAAAGTACAGAATGTCTCAGAATTAGACTGGTTCGCCAGTGATTTCCCAAGTGATATCCCTAAATTACTGACTATGAGATGGGATGAGATCACTTGGATGTATGACTGATTATTACCCTTCTCCAAAAAGATCTGTCACCCCGGCCACTATGGGTAGTACTAGGTTAAATGGCCTTTGGAAACCAGCATGACACTTCCTGTATTTCCAGCCTAAAAGCTTTGAAGATTTCCAAAATTGGGATCAACTTAATTGCTGTGGAAAATGAAAAACTATTAGCAAGATTTGGACAGTGAAACCCACACACTAAAGTAGATTCAAATCACCACCTGAAAAAATAAAAAGAAAGAGGAGAGAGGAGACCAGTCTGCAAGAAATAATTCAGCAAAATTTAGCACATCCTCAGAAGTGAGGAGAATACAGTTTAGATATTCCTCGTATTACCAGGTGAATATAGATCGTGACATAAGGTACAACAAAACAAATTAAACTGAGTCAAGTGCAGACTAGAAAAGCTGTATGTGATTGTAGTAAATTCTACTGAATCATTGTGTTAAGTTGGCTAATGATTAAATGTTACTAAGAGTCATACAATATAACCTTGGGATTTACCATACAAGTGTAAATAAACACTAAATTGGAGCTAAAACAAGACTTGTGTGCAATCAATCCACAACAGCTTGCTTTCAACATTGATACCTGCAGGCGCTACTTTCTAGCAACAAAGAAAGTGGATAAATTTATGATGAGGAATATAGGTTTTTACCCTGCTCAAGCACCTCTAGTTTGACCTAAGAATGGCTCCTCTGTTCACATTTTTAAACAGAACCTGAACTAGTATGTCTGAGGCAGAGAGATTTCAACACCGAAAGCAATTTTCAAGGCGCTATCTCCTTCTCTTTGGAAACAAATTAATCTGCATCAGCTGTGGAAAGTGAAAAATGCTTCTTGTCACCTCTGTATCATCTTTGTGAAAGTGCCAGTGACAAAATCTCCTCCCCGGTCACCACCAGGCACAGAGACATGCATCCATGAAGAAAAAGCCCAAGTTCTTTGAAAGCAGTGTCACAGTATTCCCCAGATATCCCAAGGGACCCCCCCCCCCTCTGTATGAGGCACCCCAAGCAGTAATGAGGCCAAGCCACAAGGAACCGTGGATTAGAGTATAGATCGTTACAAATTTATCCCTTGCTCAAGGGTAACTACTGCTTCTTACTAAATATCACACACGAACTAGGATCACATGATGATATATGTATCTTCTATTTCAAAGGAAAAATATCCCTTAGAGATTACTCTCATGCTCAGTGGAGCTAATCGAATTAACCTTGAATGACTTTCCATCTGTAACCAGACACAACTAACCAGAGAAGTCAGGAGCAGCCCAGGGGCCAGCCTGGCTGGTTCTGCCTTTCAAACCTAGCATCAGGTTCATTGGGTTTGTTAGAAGAGAGAGCTGTCTTCACAACTGAGTCTGAGGACAAATAAGTTTGGGTCTGCCAACTTTATGAACAGATCTAAACCTGCATGGCCTGTGTCACTCCATCCCCAAGTTCTGCGTCAGAGAGTACGTCAAGCCTGAATACGTGGGGATTTGAAGCACAAACCTGAACTTGCTCAGTGCTGGGAATGACAGCATTGGTCACGGTGTGACAGAAAAGCATTTGATGTTTCCACCGCTCACCTTACCTTGTCCTGTTTCATTGGGTGAATTGCCATAGTGATTGTAAAAAAAACCACTAACCTGGGCAATATCTTGCATAAACAGATATTGAAACGTTGCTACCTCCAACACAGAATTTATGACAGCTTTTTATTTTGACAAGAACTAAGAAAGCTCTCAAATTCTCAGCTCGGAAATCACTTCACTCAAAGTGGATTATTGAAGCAATTCTCTTAATCAGCAAGTTTTGCACAGAGTGGAGCTTTACAGAAAACAGCTTACATTAACAGTAAACAGCAAGTTCTTTTCAATTATGCAGAGATCCCTGCCTCAATTCCAGGTGGTAAGCCATGCAAGCACAGTATTATTAATGCCTGATAAATAACACATTTATTGCTGTTCAGGAGTCCTGTGCTGAAACAACTTCACTAAAGAGTCATGCTGCCCAGAAAGGCTGTGGATGCCCCATCCCTGGAAGTGCTCAAGACCAGGTTGGATGGAGCCCTGGGCAGCCTGGACTACTATCAGATCTGGAGGTTGATGGCTCTGCCTGCGGCAGGGGGGTTGGAACATGATGATCCATGGGATCCCTTCCAACCCAAACCATTCTGTGATTCTATGCTTGTAAGGCAAGAGCTGATATCCTTCTTTTTTCAATAACGTACCTTTACTGCCATATACGTGTAAGACAAACTGCTGTTCCTTCATCTTTAAAAAGTACGCAAAGAACATTTTAATGAAGAGTGACTTTACCAAACAAAACACAAAATGAGAGATCTAAATGAGGGGAAAGGAAAAAAAAAAAAACACCGTCGAAGTACACCTTCAAATTCAGCTCTCCCCTCAAACCACACTCCGTGCCCCCACCTGCTCTGGGTAACACTGTGGTTACAATTATCACATGAGGTCACAGGAAAAAACTTTCCCATATTTTAGCAAATAGCACTGAAGTATTCAGCATCTTTTTTTTAGCAGCTTGACATTAGATCAGAACAGCTGATCATCAAATTTGGACTTTTTATTACTGATTTTTTTAAAAATCAATCTTCTGTATTTCTCTGCATAAGGCCTAAAAATTTCATATCTAATAACAGGCAGACAGACAGCAGATTCAAACAATTTTATCAGCCGTTGATTTACTTCTGCTGTCTGCTCCCTCTGGTCGCAGCTCAGTGCGAGCCATAAATAAGTCAGGCCAGGAGAGGAGATTGAATTTTTGAGAGCAGAACAGTAATTGAGGGATCGAACAGCCTGAAGGTTGAAATATTTTCTCTCGGCACAGAAGCCTTCGGACCTATTAGCAGCTGTCTATATTGCTTTTCCAGCCACTGACACATATGTCCATGTCAACATATTGAACTGATTTATGTTTCTTTGTGCTGCAAAAGGACAGATCTTGTGCAGGTGCTTGGGGCTCCACCGCTCTTACTGTAAAACTGCACATTTCTGAAGTCAGGCAGCTACATAAGCTACAGCACACACAATTTACTGCACCACTCACCATCAAGTTTCTCTTGGGAACTGTTTTTCAATATTTAAAAGGCAACCAAGCAACTCTAATATTTAGGAGGTTAGAAGAAACAAGGCTTGTCATCTCCATACATTAAGAGGAAAAGAAACACCTTATTTTCGACACGTGGTGACTACTCCTGACACCCTCCGGTTTCTCTGCTCGTCTGCAAAACGGCCATCAGGCCGCAGCTGGCAGGGCTGCCCCCCAGCACGGCTCTGCTCGCCGGGTCGCCCAGCACCATGGGGAGGCCCCTCCCTGAGGAACACCTGTGCACCATCAGCACAGCCTGGTCACAACGCAGTGACCTCCATTTTTTCTGGCTCTTTTTCAGTGACAAAGGAAAGCCTGAAATGGTTTTTGCTTTAAGGAAAAACGAAAAAGAAAAAAAAAAAAGCAAACGGAACAGAAACCCCACCACCACCACCACCCACCACAGAGAGCGCTGACTCGACCAAAATTTGTACCAAAACCCAATGAGGTTCCACAGACACCTGAAGCAAAGGATGGATCACCAAAGCAATCGATGACCAAGAGCGAAAAGAAACATTTTCAAATGTTACCTCTTGCAGAGCCATGGAGGAGTTCGCCAAACACCGCTGCTGACCGTTACCTCAAGAAGGCGCCCCCCAGCGGCGCTTCACCACAGCGCTGTGCCGCCATCTTTGAGACAGCCCCGTGCGGGTTCACTGCCCACCACACAAAGACAAACACTTCTCTCCAGCTCCTAACACCTCACTAACTTGGTGTCCCACAGAACCTAAAGCAAACGTGATTTCTAAGGTGTCAGTGCAGCTCTCGGCTGCTCACGGATTCCCCAGCTACTCGTACTCACAGGCAGCTCACAGAAGGCTTCGAGCCGCTGCTCCTCAGGAAGATGGCGTGCCTGCACAACCGCACGTAACGGCCGTGCTGACTTCCCAGCCGCCTCCGCCTGCAGTTACATTGTTACGCAACGAGTTCCAAGGAGCCTCACGGGTAAAGCAACAAATGTAACCATGCAGCGCCGGAAGCGCCGCATTTAGGCCGGCATCCCACAAACGGCTCTCGTAACGCCCCACACACCTTACAGAGCACACAAAGAATCCCGAGTACTGCAGCTCATTTAAAGATACGTGGACAGGAAAAATACACGCTATGATATTTAATGTTAAAAAATCCTCGTGTGAAGGGTTATTTATCAATAGTGCATAACGTGAAGTGGGATTCATTACCTTTCTCTGCTCAGCACAGACTGAATCTGTTACTTATTTTTGAAGAAAACTGTAAGTTGCCACTTGTCAAACATTAATCAGCTCCTTAAAATTCAGCAAAAATAACCTGTAATTAGAATTTAGGCAAAGTATCTCACTTCCAGGATTAAGGACAAAATTCAATACTTATCCTGCAAAACAAATCCAGCAATGCTTTAAAATTAATAGGACACTTTCATATTTAAAACACATATATTTCACGGGCCATTAAACCAAAATCCATAGGCTGGACACTTTGAAACATATGAACTACTTCCAACACTCAGGAGACCAAATAATCCCTGCCTTCCCTCCAAATCTCCGTCAATGAATGCAAGAACAAACAGCAGAATTCAGAGAGAACTGAACAGCTCATAAAACAGAAATGCTACCCTGCAGAGAAGACCTACCATTAGTTTTTTAAGTTTCTGTTAACATTTGTCGTTCCAAAACCACAAATACTACAAATTAGTGGTTGCCCCTCTATTTTTACACTGATCTCATTGGTACTTTCCCCCTGCGCTCCTCAAACCCAGACAGTTAATAAACTGGAGGAGGAAAGGCCATTAAACATCTTTGTATTGCTCCTTCTTTTGCCCTATAACACGCCAAACCAGACCCAGCTCCCAGTACAGCAATCTCCATTACTTAACTCCCTAGCTGGAAATAAAACGTGCTTTTTCAGCTGCTCAGGAAGCCAAACGAGTTGCTCCACTGAAAATTATTTCATGAAAATGTGAAATTAGGTGTTTGTATTACTAGAACTTTTACCTCATATAAATACGACAAAGATTTTAAACATGAGAACATAATTCATAAATCAAAAGATGAAAAACACAGCACAACACCTACTTATTTCACACGCTCCCCATTGCCTCTCTTACCATGTTCTAACACAGCTTCCCTGAACCACACAATACACAAGTAGGCGGTAGGAGGTTTACCAACTGATACAGCACATATTCAAGTTCGGAACAGAACCATAAATTATTATTTTAGAGGGCAACTACCACTGACAAGTAAATGCTATTTTAAATACTTTTGAAAAGCTTCTCTAATCACACAGTTGTAGATAAACTGTTCAAAGATTAAAACAGCAGAGCATTTATCTCGGTACTGATGAACACTGCATAAATACCACCATGATATGCAAATACCTCTGCTTAACATGAGTTTTCTTTCTATCAAAATAATCCTGAGCATTAGGAAAAAACAGTCAGAGCTGTGATTTGTTCAGCAGCTCAATCGTACCTCATTATAAGTCAAATTTGAATTTCAGCAGCTCAGGAGGATGGCAGTTCCACCTTCAGGCTGGATGTGATCACCGTTACTACCTTCCAAATGGCAGTAAGTCCTACATACAAGTTAGCGTTGCTACGTTTAGATGTCATCTGCACTGTAATCTTGAGGAGACTCACATTAAGAGAAAATAAAACAAACACAATCTGCATTCATAACAAACTGAACAATTTTCCCAAAGACCAGAGTGAAAAGAAATCTTCTCCATTGCACTGAAGAAAAATAATACAACTTTCTTCATCTTGTTACTATTACTACACATTCTTACCTGCTTTTACCACCAGAGAAGAACAGACAAAATAACAAATGTCTAGTACCAACTTCTTTCATTAGGGAGAGGGAAAATTATATTTTCTTTCTTGATAACAAAGAATACATATCTCAAATAACATGCTTTATTTTTCATCCTGTTGTCAAGGTTTTCTCCAATTAGATAACTGTAATTACTGTCCAAACCATTATCCTTCTTATTTTGTTTTATAACAACAAAAATAATTCAAACTCTAAGTGTCCACTATTTATTAAAATGTATTTTTCTTCAATTGCAAGCACAGCTCCAAGTGACACCACGCGAAACAGTAAGCGACTGTTAACTGCTGAGGAAATGACAGTAAGAAATAAAAGCGTTTTAAGAGTCTTCTTCCATGGCCACATCCTCTTGTAGCTTCTGCACCATTTTCTCCTCCAGTTGTTTCGGTTTGCCTTCAAAACAAAGAAATATTAAATTCAAGATGCCTCAACAGGGACAACAGCCACAACTTAGTGAGCAGTTGTTTGGCAATAAACCCATCAAGCTTAGAACTATTTATTGTTAATTGCCATCACCATCTAAAGTTATAAAATAATTGTTATGATAGAAAAGCTGATACCACTGTTATTACAACATCTAAAATGCAGTCAAAGTATTTTTTCATCTACTATGACAAGCTTTGATATAGCTAGGAATACCTAGCAGAACTTTGCATAGAAAAAAAAACAAAGCATTAATTTTAAGAGACAAATGGCCTTCACACATTCGTTATATATGAAGATTTAAGCCCTCCTGAATGCTGCACTGGGTGGCAATAATGCTAATTTTAAATAACTTCACCAAAGAGAAAAAAAACCCACAAGACTGACTTTTGATTTTGCTCTCTTTCATCCAAGAGACTGAAGAGGAAAGCGTTTGAGAAAGATGCACTACATGTTATTGTGCAGCACTCACCTAACACACAAGCACAGTCAAAAAATGAATAAAAAATTTAAGTATATCCTGACAAAAGCCCATTTCACACACCTACAATCATACACTGTAGCTTATGCAAACATATTAGCTGAAAAAAAGGGCAACAGAATTCTAGTTAAGATCTAATAATATATCCCACTTCCAACTGAGACAAAATCACTAGTAATTTTTATACAAGAACCAATGGATATTTTATTCCAGCTTTTATTACTGTGCTCCATTAGTTGTTGGTTTTTTTTTTAATAAATATTTTAAAATTCACTTTTATCAATATAATCTAACACAAATTAGTACTTGTTATAAGAGGTTTGGAAAACAGGAATGCAGTTCACAAACAAAGAATATGTGAAATTTCACATGTAGTAGGCAGAGATTTTAGTGAAAACTGGTAGAAATATCATTATATTAAAAAAGCTAAGATTACCTTGTAGAAAAAGTGTGCTCACATGAGTTTCAACACAAAGAACTACAAAACACCTACATTTTCACAATTAGCTAAAAAAAACCCAATTTATCTACTGTATTTTCTATCAATCAACAAGTAGCAAGAGCTGTCCTCTACGTTCAATAGCCAATTTAATTGTAAAAAATTGCATATGGTCATTCATATGCAGTTGAATAAGACGTAGCAAAAAAACCCAACCAACCAACCAAACAAAAACCCCACAGTATTAATCACCAAACCATACACATAAGTTAACCTAAGCAAAGCAGGTACATCAAGCTCTTACCTGCATGTGGAGCACGAAGAAGGTGGATGTTCTGTTTGACTTCTTTGATGTCTTCTGCCTTCTGCAATTCTTTGCTCTTCTTTAGTCTATCAAGGAGAGAAATGACATTACCTTCAAAGAGGTGGTGCAAGTTTTCCATTTAATGCAAAGCACATATTTAGCTGAAGGTATACAATAGCAAATAACTCTTATAAGGAAACAAAGGCAAAATTATTTGAAAACTTATTCAAACATATATTGGACCCAAGATCAGAAAGAAAGAAAAATGTCAGCACTGTATTAACTCTTAGCAGAAATTTGTTTGAGACTCCAAACCACAAACAATGAAACACTCCACTACCACTGAGTGTCCAAAAGCTACATTTTCTTTGGCAGTCAATACAGCACAGTAGTTAGGTAGCAGAGCATGGTCCACTCAAACTATTTTGTCCCATTGCTTTGACTGCTATATACGTACATAGCAAAGCAAAGAGCCTTTTAAAACTCTTGTTCATAGTTGCTTTGGAAAGACTGAATTTCTAATGCAGATGTGCAAGAGCTCTCATAACACAAATACATCTCCTCACCTGTTCATAATAAACCTAGCTTGGCGTTTTTGCTTTATTTCCTCCACCCTTTTCATTGCATCAACTGAAACAAAGCAGAAGTTGCATTAAGCATGCTTACATACATACAGTTGAAAAGACATGCTTCTTTAGCAGAGCGCGTTTCAACTACAAGAAATCATATTTTAAAACTTAGTAATGTTTTCACTTTTATGCCTACAAATATTTCCTACAGTTAAGCATTACAACAGAAGACCTTACTGGAAATCAAACAAAAGTTACCATCTTCCCCTTTGCAGCATTTACTCTTGGCTTACAAAGTAACTCTTCCATTTTATATCAATTATTTGTAAAACAAACTAAAGCAGAATGACCAACAACAAACAGTGGTATCACTGTGTAGAAGGTTTACACTGAGAGACTCTCAGAAAGTTGGAGAACCACTGTGGTTTGTCAAAGAGCAATTCAAATTAGAGCAATGCTACAGTTTGTTTGCCAACCCGCATCTGAAAGAATAAAACCCAGTGAAAGCCCACACCTGCGTACAACTCACGTGTGCTCCACATCTAAAAATCTGGTCGTCACTGCAGTAACTTCAAAGAACAATCACTACAAAACATAAATATCCTAACATGTCTCCTGAAAACATGGTCTTTAGAGGTTGACTTCCCACAGGTTTTTTTTTTTCTTTTTTTTTTTTTTCCTCTCCAAAACGACTCACCAGTCTTGTTCCACAGCTCTCTCTGGTATTTTACTGGTTCATTTCTACGTTTTTCAAATTCAAATGAATTGTCCTATATTAAGAAAGAGCATATACAGATTATATACAGAAACATATTTAGATCCATACATTCTTATTGCAGCACTCAACTGTTAGTATTTTTGGTGGGGGTTTTTTTTTTTTGATTGTTTCAGAATATAAATTCCTGTATTTTACTAACCAAGAAGCTAACACATGAAAGTGTTAGACATCGTAGCATCAGAAGCCACAGAGATTCACCTGAAGAGAACTATTTACCGATCCGTCTCCTTTGACCTTCTTCTTAACAAGACACACACAACAGAGTTCTACTGTGGAGTAGAAACTACAAAGCAGACCAGACACACGGAAGGCAAAACTGAACATGTATAGGTAGCATCAACAGCATACAGTGCAGGTCAAACCAGCATTATTCCACAGCCCCTAGTTTTGAAGAAGTTCAAAAATAAACCATTTTGTTTTAAAAACATTGAAGCAATTTAAACTCATTTGAAATTGTGAAACAATCTCATCAATGACAGTAGGGGGTTTGGGACAGGAATGGGGACTGATGGGGAAGCCTACATTTTTTCCCTTTTTTGGGGGGAGACATAGTTTTATACTGACTTATCTGAAGATTGCTCCCTGCCCACAGGCTCTTTTTTTTGTAATGATAAGTGGTTCAGTCCAGCTGGTAATCTTCAATTTAGGTAAAGACAGTTGCAATGAAGGCTACAATATGTATCAACAAGAAATGGAGCACCCACACACAAGCTACACTGCATTACAAAATGAAAACTAGTTTTCACTACAGCAAACATCCACAGCCATCCTGATTCTTCTGAAAAACTAATGTACATTTTGAGTTAAGTGTGACAAAGCACCACGTTATGTCACTGGAGAATTTTTCCTAACTGGGGTCAGCTTTTACCTATTTTATATTATAAAGTATCATTTTGTGTCATCAGAACACACCACGGAGTAAAAAGAAACCCCCTAGGAGTACACATGTTCTAAGCTACACAATCTTACCTGCATGCATAAACTGCTACTGCCTCACACTGACCAACAAACCTTCTTCATTCCAAACACGAGGGGACAGACTGACAGTATCCTCAGTCACTCCGAATAAGGCAGTCCCTCAGAAATACCCTGTGTAATATAACAAGTTCATCTCCTTACCACTGTCAATTCTTTGCCAGCTGCTTTTCGGAATGCTTTGGTCCATCTGATCTTCCTTGGATTTCTCTTCTTTTTAAAGTTTTTGTGGCATTTTGATTTGCAGAATCTAAATATCTTCAAGGGAGGAGGAGAGAAAAAAAAAAAAGAAACCTTGGAGTCACATCACATAGTTCCAGCCCAAATGCAGGCACAGTACTGAACACTGGAGTTCCTAGGACATACAAAAAGAATGATCCTTCCAAAAGTCAATGCTTGTGTTACATTTCAACAGAACTCTATGCAGAAAAACTAAATCAATGTGTTTCTTTATTATGTCCATTGATGTATTTCACGTTCCGTGCCATGTTAACTACAGCAAGTTTCATTACATGCAGGACCACTGCAATTAACAAATCAGGCAATCTAAGACACTCAGTACAATTTGGCATTTAGAAACTCCTCATTGGGAGCTCCCAAACAATGCAGCGTAATCATGCTTACAGTGACAAGGTGAACAAGCTGTGAAATGTGAATAAGGAGAGCAGTCAGAAAGCACTGGGGGCAGAAGCAAGACGAAAGGAAGAGGGACACACCAACGTCTGAATGTTCAGTAGTCCTCTCTGACTACAAACATCACTGGAACCCATACGTTCATAGTTCAGAAAGAGAACAACACGAGGATAATACGTAAGGACCTGCATCACCCACAGTGATACAAACACCAATAGTTTTGTTCTTTGATAAAGTTTTCACTCATTAAACAAATTCAAGCACTGTTCTGTTTTTTTTCTTCATAAAGTCACTTTCACAGCTGTCATTGGCACACACAAACACAGCTAAGCTGGTTATAAATAAAATACAGGAGAGTTGTGAGAAGTATCATCTGAAAAAAAAAAGATAAAGCCAAACCTGTACTGTGAAGAAATAATTTTCTACACCTGTCAGCACTTTTTAGACACAGAGCCATTCTGACAACAAAAAAATCCTCACTCCTCTCATTTTTTCTATGCGATAATACAACAACAACAAAGAAGTCAGTCTTTAGGGATGGAGCTTTAAACCTTACAGAGCAGCACGCAGGAGGAGTCCTGAGCACACTATCACATCTTGGACTGAACTTACTGACAGCAATTACAGTACACACCACAACACTGACTGTTTTCTGTTGTTTTTTCTTGCTCCCATTTTTCTATCTATTCTACAGATCTCTACATACTGCCACGTACGGTTATCCCACTCACCTACAGAAGTGAATTACAATGCTTTATTTCTATTCTCATGTCATTCTAAGTGAATTTGTGGGGTTATATCTGACTGACTAATAAAGATGGGCACAAAATCCCTACATCCAGCTGGAACTATTTCCTTGGCTTGAAATCCAAGAGACACATGGCAGCACTTGCTTTATTCTTCATATGACAGCTCCTTCAAAACCAAAACATTCCTGTTCCGCTAAGACTCTACCGCTCCAACCTATAAACCACAAAATTCAATGCATGAAGAATTATTACCAAAATTAGTTCAAATTAAACCACAATCTTGAAGTCATCAATGCACAACAGCATAACCCCAGATCCCTGTTGGGTGCTGAACTGAAAAACAATAAAAACCAGTTTTGTATTCATTTTCAAGGTGAAAGAAAACTGTCTGCAACACTGTTAAATACCACTGAAAACACCATTAAATTTCCAGCATTTAAATACCACTAAACGGTCTACTGTTCAAGAAGACTTTTCATTAAATATGGCCTATGAAGGTCATTTATTTCACACAGTGACCTGAAACTGCAAATGGCTTATACTTTCAAGTCACTGCCGTATTTTATTTAATCTATGCAGCTCATTTTCAATACTTTAAATCAAAACTGATAGGAAGAAAGATAATTTTAAATATTTGATACAGCCTGGCAGCATCCATTTCATCCTCCCTGTTACCAAAAAGACAAAAAAAAAGCCCCTTACCAAGGGGGTTCCCAACATCACTTAATGAGCTGTACAACTGCATCATGACATCAGGTATAGAAGGAAGTTACCATAGAGAAAGTGTCTGTCATCCTGCCCACGACACATGAGCTGTCGTGTATTACTGCACTTCATTACGTGAATAAGCACAAGTTATTTAATTCTCAAGTTGTTATGAAGTCTTTAATAGTTACCAAAGGCTGATCACAGGATCCAATCCATAACAAAATATCTTTTACCATTAAACAGTTTCTACTGTACCCATAAAGAACTATCAGCTATTTCATTTCATTTTTTACACTTAGATCCCACTCTGCTACTCCCAACTTAGAATACCTTTCTTGAAAGCAGCCATAGAAAAAAACCACCGTACTTCAATTTTATAACTACATTATGCCAGACTCACTTCAGTCATCTGCCCCTGCTAGCCATGGAAGCATCTTATGTGCATCCAGGTGGTGCCTTCAGGACTGCTAAGGATGCATAAAAGAAACCTCACAGTCAATAGCATTCACTTAATGCAGTATTGAACGTAGATAGCAAAACACTGAGCTAGGAAGAACCCTATCCTCAACTCTATCCCAAATTGCCCCACGTCCAGCCGATGCCTTCCAGTCAAAAGCAGTAGGTAGAGAGATGCCACTGAGATAAGAAAGGAAAAGGAGAAACACAGTTGTGGAATAGTTTGTGTTGGAAGAGACCTTAAAGCCCACCCAGCGCCAACCCCTGCGGTGTGCCAGGTGCCCCCACCAGACCGGGCCACCCAGGGCTCACCCAGCGTGGCCTGGCTTCTAAAGAAATTGAGTACAATATACTAAGTCCTTATTAACCATCTTAATAGTTACGTTTCTACATTCCCTGGCCACGAGCTTTCCCCTCAGCTCTGCCAAACCCGCGGCTCCCGTGCTTCCCGAGGTGCCCCGCACACAGCTCAGCCACCCCGCGCTGACAGCCGTAACACCACCGAACCTCGCGGCCGTTCCCCGGGAAAGGGAGCGGCGTCCGGCCGGATCAGCCCCGGCTCCCGAGGCCGTGACTCAGACGGCGGAACGGCCGTGCCGGTATCGGTTCTGACATCTCGGCAGCGGAAGGAAGCGATTTGGGAAAGCTTCATTTCACACCGGGGTCTGCGGTGCCCTATGGGCGCGGTACGGAACAAGACGGAGGCTGGGACACTGCAGCGCCAAGCGTACACAGTTGTCAGGCCGACACGAAGCCCGAGCGGCTATGCGGGCCCTGTTGTGACAGCCGCAATTGGACGCGTCACATCACATCGGCGCGGCAGTCGCCCCCCCGGCTGCCCGCCCCGCTCACACGCCTGCCGGCAGCGCGCAGCCCGCGACCCTCCCAGGCAGCACGGGGCCGCCGCCGAAGCACGCCTGAGGCCCCACGCAGGGCTACGAGAGACCGTTCCCGTCCCCCGGCAGTACCTTGCAGTCGTTGCGCACGAACATGACGCCGTGGCCCGGGTAAATGGGCCCGGAGCAGAAGTAGCACTTCTCGATCCTCATGGCAGCGCCGCGCCGATCCGCAGGCCCCGCCGGAAGCGCTCGCTCAGCTGACCGGAAGCGGCGGGGCGCGGGCCGCACGGCGCCCCCTGGTGGCCGCAGGGTGCCAACGCCGCCGCGAAATGGAGTCCGCGCGGGGCCGTAGCGGAGCTGTGGCGGGGCGCGGGCGCCCCCTGCTGCGTGCACAGGGCCAGGGCGGCCCGGAAAGCCGGAAAGGCCCAAACGCTGTGCGCTGGGCGTACCTAAAGCTTGTGGCCGGAGAGGTGTCTGCCCGTCAGCTCTAGGCCGCAGGCGCAGAAGATGGGGAGCCAGCCGATGGGCAGAAATGGCAGACACACACAGTAGTGTTATGAGGGAAGGTATGAAGATAGCCGGTTTACAAGCAGACGCCAAAAGCAAATAGGAGTAAACACATTTGCTTTGGGCTAGGGCAGCTGGGCTTTCTCTTATGCAATACTTGCAGTCCTTCGTTTTCAGGCTGTTTTTTGTCCCTGGGACTCATACAGTTGGTTGGAACAGACTGCTAGAGGTCATCTAGGCCAACTCCTGTTCAAAGCATGACAAATTACAGCCCATAGCTCAAGGCCCCATTCAGCTGAGGTTGTATTGCCTTCAAAGACAGAGATGCACTAACCTCTGGGGGCACCTGTTTCAGTTTCTGATTCCTTGTGGCTACCTGCTCACATTAGCAACTTTCTCAATGTCTTACAAATGTGGAAGTGTCACCTCTACTCTCTTCTATGCATTGGGCTGCCTGTGGCACCACAGAGGAAGCAGCAGCTGCCCCTGCTGACTGGTCTGGTCAGTGCCAGGAGAGAACAAGAAGCACTGCAGCCAGAGCAGCGAGTTCATGTGCATCTAACCTGAACAAAGCTGTACGGCGTGGGGACAGCAGCGCATGACACAGATGTTGAACTGATGACAACCAGCAGTGCCACAATTCAGTTCAACAAATGCTGACAAAGTTTAGAGCAGGAATGTTTAATCATTTTATATTAATAAGAATGAAACATCTTAATGCAAACACTTTCTGAAACCTCCCGTTGTACTACAGATCTCAACTTTCTCAGCTAACACTGCATGGAAAAAGCTTTTCTTGAAACACCACTTTCCTCATAACATCAAAGTTATCTTTCCTTCTTTAAAACCAGCAGCAGACTGATAAGAATACTGTAACTCACCATCCATAAGCATTTAACATAACTTCTCATGAGAACTAAAAAGACAACGAAAGAAGATTGAAGTGTGCTGTAAGATTTAAGGCTTACATCAAAGCAATTTTATGTAGACTCTTTTTATACAGTAAATAGTTACATATAATATGCATGACAAAAATATGACAGTTATAGTATTTAATATCTAATATCCAATCTAAACGTAGGTATCCAAAAGGATTTTTTTTTTATTTCTTTCTTTTTAAACAGCATTTCAGTAGTCACTTAGCTCAGAAGTTGGCTGCAATAGTCCTCACTGCTTTCAGGAACTGGATGGAGCTATGAACACAGGAACTTTCATTAAAGTTAATGCATGACAAAGTTCCACTGCAACCCTCTGAAAAGCAAAGAGTTCTATTAAAATAAATTCAGACACTTAAGTACATTGAAATGTATTTGTGTCCTACAGTAGAGTTTGATACTTTACTGGTCAGAAACCTGATGATAACTTCAAAAGGCACTGAGTTAAACTACAGTAACTCTGGTCCACAAGCACTTCAGTATCTTGGTATTATGTAATAGAAAAAACTACATTTACTCAGTATAAATTTCTTTCATCTTTATCCTAGCCCCAGAGTAGTCAAATTATATTGCACTTTTAAAATATTCTGTGTAGGTTATGATAAAAATCTAATATTTACATGTTGCTGTTAAAGAAGAATACATTACTTTGTAAAATATTTTAAGAACCAAGTTTTAACACTTATTCTTGCATTCTTAATGTAACCAGAGGCTACATATAATATAGAGGGTTTTTTTTTTTTCCTTATTAGCTCCTATTCCAGAAACATTTTTGGTCCTTCAAAAAAAACGGGTTACATTGCAATTCATGTTCATAACTGATACAGACATTTGCCTGAAATTGCAGTAGCCAAACAGACAGAATATTTAAATAAATAAATACATCACTTCTAAATAAGTATTAGCTTTGGACTTCTGTAAACAAACTGCTGTGGAAAGTCCGTAAGAAGACTCAGTTTGGTGTGTTGACTTTAATTGGCAATACTTTTGATTTATACAACATCTGCCAGGGTAGAAAACAAGTTGGTAGGCACATCTTATAAATCTGTGTGGAAAAAGAAAAAAACACCAACAAAATACTGATTGTTCTTCAGGTTGTCATAAGAATAAATAAGAATGATTGAAGAATAACACGATCCACCAAAACCAAAATTGACATTCATGTGATCTGTAAGTGGAGAGGGGGGCAGGAGTCACTCTATTCATTCTTAAGGAAATTAACAAGCCATAAGTGAATATATGATAACCAAGATGTACAGGACACAAAAGTTGGCAGCAGAAAATAAGCATTATAAATTTATAGAAATACTGATTTAGACAGAACTGATATCTCAGTTGCATTTTGCCAGAAGACAATCAATCACTATTCATTTCTCAATCCATAGTAGAAGAAACATTCCAAATCTGTGTTTGGTTTAAAAAAAAAGAACAAAAAACAAAAAAACTCAGTACAAAGCACTGTTTCAGATGAAATTTTGTTGACATCTACATTACCCTACACTCCTGTTAAAACAATAGCAAAGAACATAACAGATATACACTTAACGCCATTGACATATCAATATATGTATACATATGTTCTAGAAATTCAAATGATGTCAGGAGGTCTCGCAGGCTGTGTTCACTATATTTTATATAGTACAGTTGTAGTTTAAATGTTCACATTCGTGACCTACCAGAAGTGCTCTACATATGCACCCCTGTGCTTCTCTAAGAAGTTTTTCATTCTTTGTAAACCATCTTTCTTTTGGCTTTTTTCACTAAATACTGATGGTTTGAGAAAATAATGAAAAGATACTTACAGGCTTTTGCAAAAAACACAAGACTTGCTCTCTATGATTGTCATTGATTGATGAAATGATTATATGTTTCTGTCAAAAGAGACTCAAGAACCATGTTGGTAAGCTTGCTAGTTTGTAGACACTAAGAGTAGTCACAATATCTAGTCTAAATGCTTAGTCTTTGGAGTTCATGGAGCCTGCAAAGAGCAAATAAAAATCCTTATTTCAGAAACCTACCTTTTCTTACTGCCCATAAAGATGCTTTTACACTTGTTAATTAAAAGTCCCCTCCTTCCTTCCAAAGTACAGAATTTAGGGAATACGCAGCACTACATCGAACTGGTGAACTCGTCCCATCACTAATAAACTGCATACCTTGCAAGCAAAAGTCATTGTTTTTTGAGAGGAAAGCACAAAGATTATTATCAAGAGTTAATAATGCTCATTACATAACTATGAGATGTGATTTGTCTATAAGTTAAACAGTTA
This sequence comes from Gallus gallus, assembly GCF_016699485.2. Classification (NCBI taxonomy): domain Eukaryota; kingdom Metazoa; phylum Chordata; class Aves; order Galliformes; family Phasianidae; genus Gallus; species Gallus gallus. The sequence goes on along the minus strand of NC_052541.1, from coordinate 8,035,030 downwards.
AGCTGCAACTGTACTATAATTTAGCATGTACATTAAATTTAATTGTAGCTGAGTCAAGCAGCCACATTTGCCTTTTTCTTGCTCCTCACTCAGTTGTTCTGTAGAACTGTGCCCATTGGAGCGCACCACCCCTTCTGGGATCCAGGATTTATCGACACATCGCTCCATGCGCTTCATGATGAGGTCAAGCAGTGTATCGATGGCTTTGCTTACATTATTCCCATTAGCTGCACTGGTTTCAAAATACGGTATCCTGCAGAAGACAAAAAACACAAATTTAAACCACAGTTTATATTCATAGGAGCATAACCAATACATCACTCTTGCTATATATTTAGAAATTGCACTAATCGCGTTACCGTTCCTCCATAGTACAGAGACACTACGTGGTCAGTAGTCTGAAAGGTAAAAGAAATGAATGAAACGTCTTACTCAGTTGGTAGGATCAACAGGGTGAGCGCTAATTTACACCTTGGAATCCACACTTTATGGAGGCATTGGTTGTTTCAAAGTCCCAAGGCTCAGCTCCCCCATGAGAGATGCAATTTCTTAATTTGGCCTTCCCTGAAGTGTTCTATACTGATTTCTATCTACATCAGCTAGGGTGTCTGCAAGAAAGGGAGCGCGTATATGCAGTTCCCCTGCAGGCAAGGCAAAGACTCCTAATGCAGTATTCTTACCATCACTACAAAAGGCATCACTGAACTAGAGCAATAACTAGCGTATTTTACAGTATCAGCAGCCCCAGTAGGGGAAGACTTTTACTCCTGCAAAAATCCCTCCAGCAGCAGAACTTCAGGGATAAGATAGTCTTATTATTATTAAATTCAGCAACCTCTGCTCCCTTAGTGAACAGTCCAAATCTGCATAAGCCCTTATCCACAGTAAATAACCACACACAAACATGACTAAATGCAGGCATGCTGCTTGGGAACCCAGATTTTGAGGGAAGCAGAACATCCATGTTGTGCTGGAGAGCATGCGTATGGTATTTTCTCCTCTCTCCTTATTGCTCTGAACACTCCATTCCTAGCAAGACAGAAAAGCTGCAGACAGAGCTGGAGATAAAGAAATAAAGGAGAAACCATAGAACTAGGGAAATGAACAAAATACACAGGTTTATATCACGTGTTGTGATGAATACACAGCAGAAGGAACAAGAGTGGTAAGTGAAAGCATTATCAAGATAAAGGAAGGAACAAAGTCAGAAATAAAGCAAGCAAAGCAAGAGAGACGCTCGAGGGAGACTGAAAACAAAAGTCAGAGGAAGAATGCAGAAGAAAGTAGGACAAAGCAGTAAGAATCAACTTCATCATCAAGGGAATTGGGAAGATGGTGGTAAGTAAATTAAAAAAAACATAGTGTTGAGTTCACCCAACTGGAAGCTAACTACAGATGTAAAAATAGAAGTACAAGCAGTAATAAACAAACACATGCAGGACGTTTGCCATGTGAGACACCATTAGGTCAATGAAATTTAATTCCAAATTCTGCCTGAAGAAAATTCAGTGTGTCAAAAATGTGAAAGAGCACCTTCTTGCTGTTGTACTTCTGACTGCACACTTAACCAGGTATGCAATTCTTTTTTTTAAGGATTTTTACAGAGAGTAAGGTATGTAGGACTCCCCAGATTCATAGCACTGACTTTGGACAACCCTATGTCATGAGCCAGCAGGAAAATTTTCAAGCAAATACGCAGGTACTTTCCCCCAGACTCCCTCCATATTTTGGAACTGGTACAGCAGGTGGCTCCCCACAATTCTCCTGCAAACCCCTCCCTTCTCTAGTGAACTTCTGGAAGATCCTGGACAAAGTTCAGACAATGGTTTGGGGGTACCATTTCCTGTCACGATGACTACATCACTATAATTTCATTCCATTGACACTTCAACTATAAACTACACTCCTACATAAAAAAGGTTGGGGGGGGAAGAGTGGCATTTCAACATACTCAGACCTTTGTTAACAAAAGTTTCTGGGGACCTTAGTATTGCAAATATACTGCTACTTTTCCTTATTGTTGAGGGTCAGGATGTTTCAACATAAAAGCAGCAGGCTTTGACCTTCAGTTCACCACAGGGTCGAGCCAGACCAGCAACACCATTACCACCTGCATGAATGAACTCCATATTTCCTAACTAGAAAGACTTATTAAATTTGCAAGATCCAATGAGTGGTCAACAACACTGTATTACTGTCTTAATGTCTAGGTCTCCTGTAGCCATTTTCAAAACACAACACTCATCAGTACAGAAAGGCCATACTGAGCATCTCACACTTTTGTTATTGGAAGACTGCTGCAGTAGAATTTAGCTTGCATCCTCTCAGGAGCATTTGGAAAAGCGCGTGACTCCTGGTAGCTCAATGCCACAGGGCAGTAAATCCATTTGTTTCAAATAAATAGTTTGCTTCTGATTTGCCTCCAAGGATACTTCAAGGTGAAGGAAAGCTAGTTTCTGACTACGCGTGTGACAGAGAAATAGCATGGCACAGCAGGACTAGACCTGCAAAGCAAGACAATTACAATTATGGACCCAGCGTTAACAGCATGTGTATTTTGTGAGCTTTACTTTGGACTTAGCTAATCTAGTCCCCTGGAATCTCCCTGACTAATCAGAATACAGACTACTGGTTGGAGGCCATCATCTTGTTTAGTTTTCATTTGAGAAGGAATCCAGTTCCCACGCAAGAAGGCTGCTTCACTATGTGAATCAAGCCACGATAAATGGGTCAGAAGATTTCCTTCAAATATGTACTTCTGATTTACACTAAATGCAAATCTAGTTCAGAGATGGGAACCATGGAAGAGTTTAGTGAAGTATAAGAGTAATATGGGATTAATTAGTATCTGATAGGAAGAAAGGTTTGCCACAGTTCCTTTAAGATCACATGATCCTTGTCTGTGGGGATGGAGAAAGGCTGTCTTCCAGCTGATTTGACTGATGTTTCATTTTCAGACTCTCTGGGAGAGTGCAGACGTCTGCACAAAAACAAACAGCTGAGCCTTTTGAGGCTAAGTGACTAACAACTCAGCTAAATACAGGGGATCTGCAACCTGGACTAGAACCGGTCTTCTGTGGGAACCCAGCACTCTGTAATTAGATTCTCCAAATGCCTGTGAAAGGGTCCCAAGGCTCTCAAAGAAACTGAGTTTGCATGTTTCAACTGTCATGCCAGTGGGCAAGGGCTGCTCCATAACAAACTGTTGTAATAAAACTCAACTTCTAAATTAGGATGTAATTGCTTAGTATTGCATTTTCACTCTAAAATCTGATGCGACATTAATCAGTTAATCACCTCACCGAATGCTCATTTAGATTTCACATCACAAGAGGCCCAGGCTTTCAGGTGTACCATGGAAAGCTTCAGCACAGGAAAGAGCAAGTAATTAGACCACCCTAATTCATCTGCCTTTTCAACTACAGTGTATCTTTTTTTCCAGAATGTTTGTGACAGTTTACTTCACTTCTCCTTTGCTTACTGCCAAGGAAAGAAAATTAACCACCCTCTAGTGCAAGATTATTGTAATATTAAGCACAAATTCTTAGGTAACGCAGAAAACATTTATCTCTGATAGGAAAAAAAAAACATATTATACAGGTCAGTTCAGCATTCTAACTATTCTAACCAACATTCTAACTTATTTGCACAATAATCTTCCATTCTACGGGAAAGACACTACAGAAAGCATTTAATTTTGCTTTAAATACAGCAATGACTGGAAGGAAGTTACTTACCCATATTTTTCTGCAAGTTCCTTAGCCTCTTCTTCTTTCACCATTCGTTGGTCCTCCAGATCACTTTTGTTTCCACATAATACAATGTCAGGGTTTTCACAATACGCATGCATTTGTAGCTGACCTAACAGCAACAATACAAATAGGAGTCATGACTTGCTGTCACACAAAGCTTACCAAGAATACTATCACATTTCAGGGGATACAGAGACCTTCAGGAAAATTACTTTTTGGAAAATGGGGATACAATTGTGTTCTGTTCTCTCTCAAGACTTCTGCAATTGCACTGAGGAGCCAGGGAACATGTAGACATCCACTATCACGCACTCAGTGAATAAGCCAGGGGAGCAGAAGCCTGACAAGTTTAGCACAGAATCTGTAGCTTTCTAGCTTAAGGAGTTAGGCTCATCAAGCATCTTCACTGAGCTGCCAGAAAAAAGTCCAACACTTTCACCTGATGGATGACACAGCGGGCTTGGAAACTGCTTCCCCTAGACACATCAGCCTAGTAACATTCACTTTCTGTTAAGCTTTGCTGGCAAAGCTTCAGACAACATATTTTCCACAGACTTATGGTACTGAGCGTTACCCAAGTTGGGGATAAGCTCTCTCAGCCTGCTAGGTTAAAGTGCGAGGTTAAGTAAGCAAAGCTGAATTTCAGGTAAGCGCTAGAAGCTCCCAGTAGCAGCTATTACAATTGCAAATGGGACATTTACTTCCTTCTTCCTCAGAAAGCTTCAAAACCCAGTCTTTTCAGTTGTACAGCTCAGTGAGACTTTGTATTTGCAAGAATAGCTCCCATCCACCACTGCAGAAATAAAAAGAAAGAAAAGAGATGAGAAAAAGATATGTCATACTTATCCAGTTCCTGACATTAAGGAAGCTTTGCTCATTTGTCAGATCAAAGAGTAGAAGAAACCCCATGGCATCTCTGAAGAAAGCAGTTGTTAAGCTACGAAACCTAGACAAGGAAAGCAGAATTATAAAGTTACTTTGAAAATATAATTGCACAGAGTTGTGAAGCTGAGGTAACTAAAGACAAGATTAGCTAGAAGAAAATATTCATCATGATTATTTTGTTGATGTAGGGACTGGATAACAGGAATTGCTAACATTACTGTGCCATAATCCAGGCCTAAGGAAGTCAAGGAGACATTTAAATAAAGCCCTCAGGCTTGAGTGAAAGCTTTGTATTGTACAGCGTGCTTTCAGCAAGATTCAGAAATTAAAATAAGAACAAAAATCAAACTTCGAAGTTAAACTTGTTACTACATACGTCAGTTCTTGGTTTACAGACAATCAACCACTAGGATGCCTGTCTTTTAGTAGACAAGTAGGAAAGAATCCCTGCAAAGTGATTTCAGAAGTCTGACTTTTCTAAGACCTTGGCATAGACACGTAAGTTTAGGATAACAGAAAAGAAGGAAAAAAAAAGCTTTAAAGACATCCATATGCACTGGCCAAGAAAAAATAAGCTGAAGACAAAAAGCAATGATTACAGTTTTAGTGTTCTAATTTAATACAGTTGTAATTTAATGGGTATTCATACGGAAATTTTCATCACTGTCAAACATTATATTAAACAGTATTTTCCCCATCCCGAGTCATACAACTAAAGCGTAACAATCAGTAAGAAGAATTCACACACTCCATGCCATTTGCACCTAGCTTGGTAACACCTGCTTTACTTTCTGGATTGGAGAGGTAGGGAGGGAAGCATACCTTTCCTGCCCTGCAGTATCCCAGAGCTGAAGATGTATCCTCTGTCCTCTGCCACCAACGCCATCTGGCCCATTGGGTCTGTACACCTGTAAAAGGGAAATTTGTAAGACAGAACGTTAGCAGCCCAACCCCTATGGAACACAAAATAACTGAAACTTAAAGTCATTAAATGCAGCAAAACTATCACTGTCAGTACAAGGATTCCCAGCTACAGCTCAATTCCTTTATTTTAAGACAGAAGTAATATGAGTTGCATTGCAATTTTGCATCTACTTGAATATTTAAATATAAGGGTAAAAGTGGAAGTGGAAAACCAGTTTCCAATAGACTTCGCATTCCAAACATAGTGAGTAGGAGCCACTGAGTTCTCATCAGACAAGTTTATTTTTCATATTTGATTTTCTATTTTTTACTATTATGTTTTATCCTGTCCAAGTGAAAACATAACTATAAGAGATCATGCAATCTGGCAGTATATTTGTAACACTAACAGAACCTCATTAGCAAACAGAATATACCCATGAAAATTGCAATGTATCTTTTTAGCTGCCAAAAGATTGCTGAAAGAGATGGGGATAGATCTTAGATCATGGATTATAAAAGCAGAAACTGAATGCTAATAATGAAAGCTGAGTTTACTCAGCATGACAATATAAATATGGGCATCTGTTAGCTTTAGAAGGATCAGTTAAAAATAGACTCATTTATTTTTCAGAACACTTCATGTATTTCCCTTTCAGCTGACATTGTATGTAAGATTACTAGAGTTAACAATACTATCTTCAGTGACATATAAGCTTGCTGAATATGTGGATAATATGAATCAGGTTGCAATACATAAATCTTATCCTGAGTTATCAGATACTGTAACCAAGAAAATCCACCACATGTACCATCCCACAAAAGGAACACTAACTTATTCAAGGCACAATTTTCACACCTCACAAAGACATTTACTCCTCCCGCTACTGTGGTGCACATCATCCACCAAAAGCTAGTCTACACAGTGTCCATTTCACTATCCCCAGCTATCAAACTGACCTACCAAGTGTCATCACCAAACTATATTTCATAGTGCCAGTCCATCCCTTTCAAACACCTCCAGAGGTGAGGAATCCATTACCTTCCCAGGCAGTCTATTCCAATGCTTAACCAGCCCTTTCACGAAGAAATTCTTCCTAATGTATAATCTAAACCTTCCCTGGCTCAACTTGAAGCTATTACCTATCATTTGTCACCTGAGAAAAGAGATCAACATCCTCCTTGCTACAAGTTAATTTCAGGCAGTTGTAGAGGTCTCCCCTCAGCTTTCTTTGCAACAGATAAGGTGCCTACTTAAACAACAATTTGGGGATTAAAAAAGTTTTTATGTTTTACTTTCCATGATTCTTCCCCACTAATGGTAGCTGCTCAGGAAGCTAGATCAGCTCTGTACATTATCTGTACATTATGTTAACCCATTTAGCTAACATATATTAGAATGGTTTTTAAATTAACACTGCAGTCTTTGTTTACTATGCATTTATGTTCACAAACAGTAAGAAAACTAGTGCGGCCCAATTCTTCCTCATATAGGGAGTTCAATAAGGCACTACTCCAGTTACTATGAGCACAACTCACTGAATAGACACTGCTCAGGGATGTTGCTGAGTCTACAAAATGGTTGCTGGCAATCAGTTTTTTTTTTAACCTTGGAGAAAACAGACACGTGCACAAATAAAACCAGGCAAAATAAAATAATTTCCTTATCACAATTTTAAGTACATAGTAACTATAGATGGCACACTTACACATAAGGATTAGCAGGTCAGATTAAATAGATCAGTAAGTAGATTCCAGCCACCAGCAACAAAAAACCAACCATTGCGAAGTAGCACACTGCTTGCAAAAACTCACCACTCTCTTTTCCCGGAAGTCGATGCCCACAGTTGTGATAAACTTGGAATTAAATTTGCCATCTGTATACTGGTAAAGAAGGCTGGTCTTTCCTACTCCAGAGTCACCAAGTGCTAGGAATTTTATGAGGTAATCATAGTCCCCATCAGACATAGTGAGAATTCAGGAGACACCTTAGAAAGCAAAGAAAAAAGCATTAGTCAGGCAACAACCAAAGCTTCTTTTGACAAATGCTCACAAGACAAGTCACCATCTGAAAAATGAAGTATCCGGTAATAGGGTCAGTTCTGTGATCTTTTACACTGCTTTCACCTTAAACTCTCCTTTATGCCAAGTATCAAAAACAAACCCTGACCAAAAACAAAAGAAAAAAAACACGGCTGATTTTCATTAAACTCCTCTTACTTCAAAGAGAAGTCAACACAACAACAGACTGAAAAATCATTGTCAAAGAAAAGTGTTCAACATAACCTGAAAACAAACTGCAGAACTCTTTTTAACCTGTGTGAAAGCAGGAAAAGCTGCTCAAATGCCTCAATGATGCAATTCTGATCTCACATTCACTGTGATATTATTAACATACACACTAAAAATCCATTTGATTTTTAGACTGACAACTACGTTTAAATAAAAAGACACTGTACCACCTCAAAAACTTTCCATACCAAGAAAAGAAGCAAAGTTGTTGTTTTGTTTTTTGTTAAATAAAGTTTAGAGGACAAGTTTCAAAGTTTTCAACCACAATGCTAGCTCGAAACTAAACCATGTTTGACACACTCTGATCAAAGTGAAAAAAAAACAGCTAGAATGTATGACAAAAGTGACTGGAAAATGGAATGCATAGAGAAGGACTGCAGCAAACGCAGTAGTACTTTCCTGTTGAGCAGCTACTGAGCGTCTCTTCCCCCAAAACAAACAATAGAGAACTGCCTTATGTTGTTTTCAAAGAACTGAACATGGAAAGATAAGCCTAAAATAACCTAAAAGCAACAGAGAACTGGCATAAAATTGCCTGTTATCAAGGAGGGAAATTAATACTAAAGTACAAAAAAAATAGGATAGGTTATGAAATTAAATATAAAAGAAAGTTAAATTTGCTGTTTCCACTGTAAGTATGTATTTTTGGAACTAGCTGTAGTTTGCACTAGATAAAACTACTTATTTCAAACCAAATACAGCAGCAGTTTGCACCAATGGCAAAACACCAATTCATTTCTTGAATATCAGTTCACAGCTTGAGGTTTGGAACAAGCTCCATATCTCTAGGATGTGGGTGTCAATCACCACCATTAAACTAAACCCATAATTAACTCTACAGTTTCAGCTTTATGCCAGCACAGTTCCTGAATACAAGCAGAACAGTGATTGATCAATGCAGCCATGACTGGGCTTACCACAACCAAAAGCAGACAATGGTCAGATTTACTCCAAGATAGTCTCCAATTGGAAAGCCAGCAGAAAGCATTTGACACCTTTTTGCCATTTCCAGTCCTGAAATCTCCATTCCCACTCAACACTTAGTTTACATTATTCCATCAATTACACTAAGACGCTGCAGGTATAGGTTTAACTCCAAGCTGACATATTTCATACACTGTCACTTCCAGGCCAGAGACAAATAATCTGCTTTCCAACGTTTTGTTTCAATTCTGTGTTTTACAACAGAGCAGGAGGTTGAAACAAAACCAAAAAAAAGCAGTTAACAGCTAACAGTTCTTTTTATACAGACGTACCACAGCTTCAGGCCTGCATACACCACACAGCTGACGGAGTGATGCATTCAACAAGCACGTGGAACACGCAGCCACACACTGACATGAGATCATTTCTAGCAGAAATTAAAAGCCTGATCCATTAAACACAACCACAAATACCAGTAAAAGCTTCTGTTTGTTGTTTGTTTAAAATCCTCCTCTATCTTTGGGATGCACAAAAACAATCAGATTATTTACCGTGTGGCTCTGCAGAACCTCTTTTCACCAAAATGCATTAGAAGAAAGGGAAAATGCTTTAAAAAGCAAACACGGTGGTTTTTACTGAAGATTAAACTTGTTTTAGACTTCCTCCTCTTACACACTGTTTCTTTTGCTCTCAGATGTTCTGCCCAGGGCAAAGAGCTGTGTAAATGCACCCTCTACTCAAGCACATGTTCTTTCAGCTTCAATACCCCTAAATTTGCTACTGCTTAAAAAGGCTTAAATGCAAATCTTCATAAAACATGCTAGCTCTGAGACAAGCTCCTTTCATGCCTTCTACTGTGCTACTGCACTCATACGCAAGTATTTGCCCTGTCTTGTTGGTAATTTGCTAGCTAGCTATGGTCCTACAGAACAAACTTTTAATAACAAACAATTGCGCCAGCTGGTTGTTGTCAATTTGTGTTGTGAGAAAGCTAATTTATCCTTCCTCTTCTGTAAGACCTCATAGAGGAAGAACAAGCATTGCAACAGTATCCCGTGGAGCTATGAGAAACTGATCAGGTTTGATTCCAAGACAAGTTGCAGCAGAACAGCTGCACCCCTCCACCAGGCTGAGCCAGGGAAAGCCTTAGCTTAGGCCTTAGGGAAGGAAACCTTAAGGTATTTCTGCTGTTACAACAGATTTGGGAAGTACCTGTTTGGACAAATAGGCCACACCACCCAGACCACTTAAGCCTCAATTCTCCATGTGGCAAATAATAAATTTAATTTGCAAATGAGCAGTAGAAGTCTCAGACATAAAAAGTGCCTTAGAAAGGAGTTGCTCAAGAAGGAAATTTTCTCCTCGGGTTTTTGAAATGCACACACCTTTCACTGCACCCCGCAATGTCAATCTGTTATTCAAATATCTCCAGGGAGTGGTTCTTGTGAAACCCTGTACAGTTAACCTATCCTTGGAGAGTTATTTTCAGAGCAGTTTCAAGCCTTGTCCTCCTCCCTGTACAAATATTTAAAAAAGTTATCTCCACCCTCTACTTCCAAGACCTGCAGTCCCACAGCCCAAATACATCCAGCTCCATATTACAGAAATGAGAATATATTTACAGCAAAGTACATTCACAGAAAATTAAGTCACGGACCTATAAACCCATCCCATTTCTTCCTTCCAGTTCTGCTTTGCTTTTAAGTTAGAGCCTACAGCTTCACATCTTCCAGTCTTTTCTTCTACATTTGTACACCTCTTAAAACAGGAGAGGGGGAAGTAGAAAAGGCAGAATGAGAGAAAATTGGTGATACCATCAGGATCCGTCGGGTCTCAAAGGAAAAAAAGAAAAGAAAAAAAAAAAGAAAAAAAAAAGAAAAAAAGGAGAAGAAAAAAACACCACTGAAACATCATAGAACAACTATTCCCAAAACTTACTTGTACGATTAAGGGCTCCTTGGCTTGGAAAAAAAATAATTGCCAATGGAAACAGCAAAAAGGGTTTCTTCCTTCGTGAAATCCTCCTTGAATCCCATTCAGCTCTGGCTTTGCTTTTAGCCTGGCATGCAGAAGAACAGGGGCTATAAGCAATACTGGGAAAACTCCACTGGCTTTTTCCATTGCTGATAGGACCCCCACAGCTATCATTTAACCAGTACCCATACCGCTGCTGCTCTGGAGCCTGCCCATAACACACGTGTCCAGGTCATGCTCTGCCAAGAAGAGGTGCCCTGCAAAGCAGGCGCTGCTCTTGTTCAGACAAGTTCCTAGTCTAAGGCAGTCACATAGCAAGCATCAACACTACTGGCTCATATTATTGCCTCCAGGTCACAAATATCACAATCCTATTGTGAGATAAAACATTCAGGAGTATGACAGTTCCTGAATAACTTAGGGAAATTATCTTGGCATGCAGGATTTGCCCTTTGCAGCATGGGAAAAGGTACCTGTTCTGAACAAACAGGTATCACATAAAATACCCAATTCCCATACTGTGAAAAAGATGGTGGAGGGAAGAAAGAAGAAGGAAGAAAGAGATAAATAGATGAGAACATATGCCAAAAAAAGAAGAAAAAAAAAAAAGCATTGAGCTGAAAATAAAAATGTGCACGCACACACACACAGCATAAAGCCCAGGAAATCTGAACATTCTTAAAGCACACCAGCTTAAAGTAAAGTATACCACTTACCCCAAACTCTGCTAAAGGAATAGTAAGGGCACACAGGAGATAGTACTGCTAGCAGGAGTATTTTTCTAGCACCACCTCTTTAGCACACAGCCAAGAAGCCTACGTGTCACCTGTTTGCATTCATGCTGATGGGTGCTCAGACATAAAGAGGTGTGCCTTGTGTCTCCATTTCTAAGGAGGGTGCTGCCTGACAGCACGGCTGGGAAGCAATTACACAGTTCATATGTCCCATTTATTCCTAAAGGCAAAGAGCACTTCAGAAGAGGTTTATGCATGACCTATCTACAAGCAGATGTAACATATCTGCTATATCACGCACACATCCTAGTATGACACAGTTTCTAACAAGTCTTCTAATACAAAGATGTATTAAGGATGGAGTACATGGATCACAACTGTTCAGTTCTGTTTGTAGCTTTGTATTCTTCTCTTTAGGGTGAGAGGAAGCTGACAGTCTCTAATGCCAATGTTGTGTTGCTTCTTTCTCTCTAGTACAGACACGAGCACACCATGCTGCCACGTGGGTACCACAGGGAAAGTTGGCTTTCCCATAGATTTCTACATAAGAGAAAAGGCATTGTTAGGCAAAGACTGGAACATCAGATAATATGTCTGACATGACTTCTGACCACACCTGCAATCATCATCCCATTTCACAAGGAAGCAATGCATACGAACTGTTTCAGACAAAGGGTAGAAACAAATGAAATATCTCTTTCTGGGTCCTTTCCACACTATACCACCTAGCCAGCCCTCTCGAGAGTACAAAAGCTATTCTGTATAAAAATATTCTAATAAAATCATTTGAGTCAACCCTCTCTTCCTTCTCAGATCAAGCAAAACAGCTATATAACTCAGACGTTACCTCAGTGTCCCAGATGTGCAGTGAAGCCAGCCATAAAGCTCATGACTAACACTGTAGGACAAACCATACACTTCCAAAGAGACAAAGTGACTAGAATTTGTCAAAAGAAAATGGGAGATGAGGCCTATGATTAAGCGATATTTTAAGATACCACAAGACTTCATCACTTTATCCTTTTGGTAATGGGCAGAAGATTAGCAGACTTGCAAGGGTTACAGTTTGCTTCTAGCAGTGTCCAACTTCCGCAAGTGTCACTCGGCTTCCATGTAGATCTTGCAGACAAAGACAAGTCCTGTCTGGGCCTTGCCTTCCTTGTTCAGGAAGAACCAGACCATACTGGAACAGCAAGGAACTTGCAAAGTCTGCAAGTTCTCCCTGCAATGGCCACTCAGCCATCCGTGGAAGGAAGGAGTGTATTGAAAGGCTTCCAGCCTAGGTGTCTATCACAGCAAGAGTAGAGCAGGTCAAGCAAAAAAGCCTCAGTCTGCTTAAGAAGGCTTCCCAATAGTCTTAAATAATAGACCCTTATTTTTAAATACAATGTGGAAAAAAAAAAAAAAGGATGTAGCTTTGCAAGTAAAGCTTTCCCTAAATACAGTGTTATGCGTAAAAAGCAGTTGAGGATTTATGCTAAACATGGAAGAAGAGTAGTCCAATTCCCAGCCACACAGGAAAGGAAAACACTGTAGGTCTCTCAACGGTGTGTAAACACAAGCACAAGGCAATCACACAGTTGTATAGGTTTCTGCAAGTGCAAGATAAATCTTACTTTAAAAAAATAAAACAGCTTCTCACCCAGGCACAACATAGACATAAACCCACTTCAACAGCTGTTTTATATGTCACCTGGATCTGGAAGATGTTCACTACCCTGCCGTAGCAGCACCCCCACCACACTGCAGCAAATCACTGCCCACATTCCTGCCCCGTGCAGGCGAAGCGTGGCGAACAGCCCCACCCTGCTCTAAGGCTTCAGCAGCACCTCACTGCTTCACAGCTGGACACCATCAGGCACCCGCCAGCTCTGCTGTAAGAAAGGGACTGGGAGTCAGACAATGCTCCTACTCTTTGTAAGGAGCACCTCAGATACATACAAATGTAATATAAACGAATTATACAACGAACTGTATATATTGCAGCAACCTTTCCACTAACTTACAAGCAGGAACTTCGATGCCCTGCATCCTTCCTGGATGCGGCTGCTCTGAGCGCTTTGGCACCAGCGCCTGGCCAATCCACAGCCCAGTCTTAACATTAGTAACACATCACTACACTGTATCTGTTCCTGAGAGCATAAAAAAAATTATGAATGACGGTCATACACAGATTTGCATATGATTTCCTGTTCTTTGAAACAGCAGGTCTGGCTAAGAGGTGGGGAAAATATACAGTCTCCCACGGCAACACGACCAGAAATGCAGTTAATACAACTGTGCTGGTACAGTACTAAGTACTGGCCTTTAAAAGATAAAACATGGGACAAAAATTCTTGGCCAAAGTTTTCCAGTTCTGCTGTGGCCAAACCGTCTCCAAGATCCAGCTCTTCAAACGGACTGACCTAAGTTTTCCAGATCACCTTAATTTCTCATTTCTCTAGGCATCATTACAGCACATTGGCCCCAAACCCTCAGCCAGACTCATGCAGGTGAGCTCCTGCTCAGCAGTGGGGCGGGCAGTGCATGCGCCAGCAGCACAGGAGCCTCCAGGATGTCACTTATGGTGCTGCTCGTGTTCACACAAGGAAGACGACGCTGAAAGCGGAAGATTCTCAGAATCACACAATTACAGGAACTGAGCATTTCTTTAAGGAATGGTTGGGTTTTCCTGGCGACAAGAAAACCTTCAGCGGAGAGACAGAATACACAGGCAAAGGAAAAATCAGAATAAAAAGGACCAGAAGAGGTAAAATCATAAAACTGAAAAAGAAAGCAATTTAACGTACACAGTTAGAATACGAATGAAGTGACATCTCATGGAAAAGACGTGCACGTATTTGTGCTAGAGAAAGTATCTGACTTTACACTCAGCCAATGCAGATGATTCAGTAGACTGCAAACACATCCATCAGGCTTAGTCCTTTGTTTAAGTCCACTAAAGTACATTCTCTGTCAACAGCCAGAAGAAAATATTTCCATATATATATATATATAATATAACTTTTTTCGTTCAGGTCAAGAAATTTCTCTGCAGTCTTCCACCTTGTTTTGGAGGACAGAAACCTGGAATACAGACAATGTGTCTCCAAAGGTCACGCTGCCAAGATCGTGCTGCATTACAATGGAAACAATCAGGCAAAGATAATTGATCACGATTAGGTCAATTACAGGCATACGAGAAGGTCAGGCAACAGAAAACCTTAAGATATATAATAGACACCGTTAAATAAGGGGAAAACTCACTCAAATATGATACAAATGCGACCATAAAACTGCCACATTCACCTGACAAGATGAAAGGAAGCAAACAGAACGGGTGGGGCAGGAAAGTCAGAGCAGAACTTACTCCACCTTTCTCATCCTTTGGGTTGGGAAATATCTGCCTCTCACTTTTCATATGAAATTATCTCTGTTCCTCACTAACTCCAGTTTTTGACCGAAAGATAAAACAAAACCTTTTTCCTGCTACCTTTCTTTCTTTAGCAGTACTGCTTTTCTAAAACGTTGAGATCTGTCCTTACTTTCAGTGTAAGTTACTTTACTCAGTTCAACAATAATTAACAAGGAAGCACAGTACATAGCACTTCCTGCATTCTTTTTGGTGCATGACATTCGGAATACTTGGATGTTCCAGGAATACTTGGAAATTGGAATCAGAAGCGGAAGAAAAGAAAAAAAGGCAAAGCAAGTTGTTAATTACCTGTGGGAAAAAACAAGGAAACTGCTGGTTGAGAAACACACTGTTTACGAACTGGAAAGGCTTATTCTTTCTATCCCTTAATCTAGGATCAGATGTGATCAAACTCGAAATACAAGAGACAGTCAGAGAAGCTTTAGAGAGAGCTGGGTGCGTGCAAATAAGGAAGGAAATGTCTACGTTGACAAAACTGAGGCTCAGCTAAAAGTTTAAGAGCCACAAAACCTTGACAGAGGCATTCCTGCAGGTATAGGCTCACTGCATAGCCCAGGTACGCTGGCAACTGCTGCAGTGTGGAGGCAGCCAAAGAGCTGCAGGCTGGCAGCTTTGACACTTCAAAGAGATAGAGAGACCGATCAATAATCAGCTCTTAGCAGGACTAAAAAAGGACCTGAGCCTTTGATTTCAGAGTCTGTAATAGCTACAGTCTCAAAGAGATATTTTCAGCCAGTAGCGAGCAGGATTTTTTAGTAAACATCTCTGGATGTAATGAGTATATGTGAGGTATCCATGTTTCACAGACACTAGGAGGTTAGAAATAACTTGCTGAGAATACTCCAGGCATAATTTAACTTGTCCTTTACATAATAAAAGACCGTTTCTGCTTCAAATAGACCCAAACAGAATTCAACAGGCACTACCTGTTCAGGAAGCTACTCTTCAGGAAGCTACAAACACGGGACAGCAAAGCAGAAGTCTCGATCTGTATCAGCTGGGGCACACTTGTGGCTCAAAGGTATCACTCAAAATCTTCTAACAAAAAGCTAAAACTACAGGTGGGCTTTTTGTTGTTGTTGTTTTTCTTTTCTTTTCTGCAAGAATTGAAAAATAAGCCTACTCTTTCCATAAGTCATCACATCTTCCTCTTGAGCAGCTCCAGAACTGCAGCACATATTAAGGCTGTCCAAGCTCTCTGTTGAGGCTGTGCAATGTGCCAAAATATTCGGACAGTGCTTGGGCAAAACGTTTGCACAATTTGTATTCTAGAGCACAAGGAAAGGGATCATTCAAAAGCAGCACCAGTTAAGTGGGCTGAACTGCACAACACAAAGCTTCTACTCAAAAAGCTGGTTGTTTTTCAACCTGAGTTGCCAACTCAGCAATTTATCTTGCTCCTCTGATCAGAATCTCAAATTACAGTGTGAATTATAGTTAAGCTTCGATATACAGCAAAGGCTGCTCAGATAAGCAGCACAGCGAACCACGATTTCTCACACTAATACTTGTCACGGAGATACGCGTGAGCCCTGCAAGGAAAGCAAAAGGAATCACAAGCCTACTGCCACAGTGTGTCCTTGCTCATCATGTCAGCTAATCTCAGGCTAAGAGAAGGCCAGTAGACAGATGTTGAGCTGAAAGCTGGCAGCTGCTGCTAGTTTGTCATGCTGCAAATGCCCTCCCGCAAAATTCTTTCTTACAACTTCATGCAGACATAGTGACCCCAAGTTTCACTTTAACAGAGGTCTGACGTGTGATAACAAGTAATTTCCTACCTCTACTCCCAGAACTTCTCAACTTAAATTACTATTCAGAATGTTTCTGCCAATACACAGCTTAGCAACTGTGAGCTTACAGAACAGTCACCTCTATCACCAGAGTTCCAGGAAAAAGTATATAAAGTTATTCTAAGAAAATGAATTGCCAGTTAGACTGCTCTAATTGATCCAAGCAGTGCAAGTTCCCTGCAGAAGACTGCATCAAGGAATCCCATATGTAGTTACTATATCACATTAGATTCAAATTGTGCTTTCTTGACTGAACAGTAACCATAAAACTTTGCATACTTCCGAAGACTCAGACTATTGCAAGCAAACTGACACCTCATGTAGTGATTGCTAATTGTTTTTTTTTATGTTCTACATTATTTGGAGTACCCACAAGTCACAAGGAACTGGCAGTATGCAACATACTGTCCAAAGAGACTCTTATTTGAAAACACTCATTAAACTAGGCGCCGCTCTTTCATCTTCTATTAAAACATCAGCTTCCGTTTGAGGTATTTGGTTTGACCTTAAATCACTTCTATTTCCATAGACAGAAAAAAAAAAAAAAAAAATCAGTAGTGAGATTCCAGTAAAAACAAATTCTATGAAGTGAAAAAGAACCTCTCAGCATTACTCAGAGCAGCCCCACTGACTGCAGTGGAGCAACCTACTCACACCCCAAGATTTCCCTGTATTATTTCCCATTTACAAAGCCAAACTTACTAAACCAACGAAGTGTTACCCTAAGTTTTTCTTCTTATAAAGTTACTTCAGCTTCCCTTTGACAGGAGCTTATTTCCCTCATCCCACCAGGACACGTTCCACACTATTTTCCATGAGCAGTTTATATGTTTTGAATTCATTCTTTACATTTTCTATAGTTTTAGAACTTCTGCTGGTCTTTTTTCAGTATTTTTTAAAGGAAAAAAAATACCTGCACTTTGTCTTTGATGCCATTCTTTTAAAAACCCAGTTGAATTAGATTCCAAGTTTGTCTTCACCTGGCTTAATTACCCTGGTTGTTTTGCTTAAAGTAGCGCTGTGCCATTCCCAAAGCCATGGGAAGGATGGGGAGGGAAGGGGACAGCACCACGCACTGGAATATGGCTTTGCGCTATAAAAGAGAACCTCAACAATATCAACATTTAATTCTCAAACAACTGACACTAAGAGACTAACTCCATACAGCAATTTCTATGAAGTGTTTCTATAAGACAAAATATTCAAAATGAAGTTATAATGCAATACATGAAAAGCATTATTCAATAACACACTACAATGAGGCAACTGTGACAAAGACTCCTTCCCAGCTCAGCACAGAAATTAATAAAACAAAGTCAGCATCATTGCTTACAGAAATCCTTCCCCTATTATTTTATATAAGCTTTTCCATACTCTGTAGATGCCTTTATGGAAATAGCAAGAAAGCATATTTGTGTAGCTGCACTGATGAATTTGTTATTTTTCTCACATAAGTGCAAGTCAAGAGCTGATGATTTGGACTAGAAAAATCATCTTAAGATAGACTGTGCTAGACATCAATTACAATCTTGGGAAAGTCTTGTGACCTTCCCACAGACATGGAGGAAACTATAGCTGTCTGTTCTCTGAACAGCCCCTCCATGGCTAGACACAGTCTGCAAAAACTGGAATTTCGGTCCACAATTAGAAAAACGCTGACACCCAGGCTATAAAGGACACCTGATCACAAACTCATGCTTGGGGTGGCAAGGAATGACCAAATCACAGGAGCACAGAAGCAAAACACAGTAATATTATCCCGCCCCACAATGCCTTTAGCGTAATTAAGACTGAAACCATTTACTATCTGACTGAAAGGACTACAAACTGGATAAGCTCTCATGTTTCCTTGCAGTCCATTTTATTTCATTAATTAAAAATGCCACTCTATGCAGCATACTTCTTTATTCCTTTCGTTATAACACATTTGTTATACATGAGAATAAACATGGTGCACAACTCAGTTAAAAATCCACCATGCTAAAGGATCATTTTATTAAGTGTAAGTTAAGTTAATGAGAACACAGGAATAAATATGAGGGGTGGAGTTCAAGCAGAACAACATTTAGAAATACTGGGTTATATTGTTTGTATCATGAGATGTTATTTGCACAGCACACCTTACCAGCAAAGGTCTAATTCTGCCCTCTAACTAGAGAGCAAGTTTAGCATAATGGAGTGGGAAATGCAGGCTGACTGCCTGAGATCAGAAACGGCACCTTTTGTTACTGAATCCTGACACTAGTCACTGCAGTCATTTTAACCTTATTGATAAACATAACCAGTTTTGTCTCTACCTCAGACCGATTTATTTCCAGCGTTCCTACTAGGGGATGAAATCCAACTCAGTGAGCCCAAACTAACACGGATACGAACTACAGGCAGCACATCAGTTGTCTAACAAAAAAATTAAAACATCATAATCTGTGTCGATTTTTTTGTTTTGTTTCTTCTGCTTTCAAGCTTTGACACCATCCTACTGGGAATGCTCTCCTCTCTCTGTAACCTGTTTGTTCGTTCTGTACCCTGCCACTGTTACTACCATCTTTCCAGTTAACTTCAGTGAGAAGGACCCACACTCCAAATATGTGCCAATTGCCAAAATCAGGTAGCAAAAAGACACAAGATATACTGAAGAGGTTTTGGTTTTAAACGCCAAAACTGCAGCTATGTTTTACACAAATCAGTGTACTCCACAATTTTAAGTTCACTTTTCCCTCCAGACCATCAAGATTCATCTATGCTAAATCAGGTATCTCAAATCAACACCTTCACAGCATGTGTCAAAAACATTGTTTCAAAGCTCTTAACACAGTAACCACTGGTATAGGACAAACGGTCAGCTTAAGAAAACTACTGCAATCAATCTTACTGAAATAAATAAAAAGAGGAAATAGGTACATACCTATGCTTAACAGCTGCAAGTGGACCTGTAGCTCTCCAGGGGTACCTCAGCACAGAGCTTCCTGACCCAGTCCAGACCTCTTGAATACCATAGTCATGCAGAAAGAGGCATTGATCATCTGCAAAGAATATCAGCAGAGAAATAAAATAAAACCAAAACAGTGTAGCTTAGAAGAATAGCTCTAAAACTTGCACTGGCATGCAAAGCTGCGGGCCCGCACCACCTCCCTGCCCACCTAATTACATTCAGCTGCTTGTCATGTGGTCTTGCTGACCGATCAAGTGATCTCTTTCCCTCTTTTTAAAACCAAGCAACACAGACAACCAGATTTCCCCAACCCAAGTAACAAACTTTGAGCCCCTCTTAAAGCTCCTGACCCTCTTGCTTCTTGTCATAGGGAAGCAGAAGTTGCAGTATGCTTTATTGAAAGTACAAATAAAATACACGAAACGCAGAAGCCTATTTATTATAACAAAGCACGGTGAGTACTAAAAGCAACCAAAACCTCACAGAGAATTTCAGTGTTACACCTTTGCAGAGGACAGAAAGAGCCACCTCCAGACAAGCCAAGGCTGAGCGCTACATGAGGGCAGGGGATGGAGGGCCGTGGGGCGGTGCCAGGGCTCTGGGATCCCACCCAGCCCTTGGGGGGCTCTCAGCTCCAGCAGTGGAGCTGCAGTAGGATGGTGCCAAGAACTTTCTGCACCACTGCAGCAAAATCTGCATGCCCCCCTCAACCCTATGAGACATGCTGTCATTCCACATACTTTAAGTCAATGAGATAAAAGACTGACTGAACATGGAAACCATCCTCAACAAGTTCCTCCATCAGGACCCACCTTAGCACAGTAGGCCCAATCTGCACCCCCAGGCCCGGCACCAAGGCACTCATTGGTGGGCCTCTGCCCACAGCCCCCCTCACAGCCACTGCTCACACTGCAGGTGCTGACTGCAGAGGGCCGAAAGACACGGGTGCAGTTTGCAACAGACCCACCATGCAGGATTTAACTGGGCTGAACGTTCACAGACAGCAGGTTACCTTGCACAACACTTTCGCATCTCAGTTTGTTTCCACACAGTGTTTCAAGAGCAGAGAAGTAAGAAAGGAAATTAAGGTTTGTAAGACTGCTCTCCAGCCTTGCCACTTACAAAGTGCTGCAGACAGCTGGCTGCAAAATTTAACATATCCTTAATGCATTCATCTACCAGAAAGACAACTCCAAAAGCTTAACTCACTTTGCTGCAGTGCTCCACTACCTCACCTTGTTTGCTGGGAACTGAGGTGACACGAATTGTTTCTCCCGCAGTAAACGCACATATTTTGTTACACTGAGATGGTAAACAACTATTTGAGGTGGAACTTCTTCACACACTGCCTCAGCATTTTTCAAGATCTACCAAAAAGCCATTTCTTTGATGTTTTGCCACAGGTTGCTCCAACCCTCAATAATGTCACCGCAGCTGAAGAAGCTCTAAGCCCTGTTTCTGCTCCCACACACAATTTAAAACGTTGGCACTCAGTTTTTGGCACAGTGAACTTTTTCTTCTTTAACTGCTTTCTCTGATCAATACCAGCACATTTGCTTATAGTGAAGAAATACTCCGACCACAAGCACCCGAGGATGTCTGGTAACTGCAGAAGGAGGAACAGGATAAGGCGTGTTGACAAAGCAACAGCTCTGCTGTGTTGCAAGCAGCCCCAGGAGCGGGGTGCTGAGCACAAGCTGCCCGGCTGCAGGTCTCAGCCAGCAGTGTGCAAGCAGTTTGAGCTGTTCCACACAGAAAGGCATCTTTAAGGGGAAAGTCATTCATAACTAATTTCCAGACTCCAGCTTTTGATTTCAGAACTAAACGAGGCTGCTTAACTTCCTTTTCACCAACCTGGCAGAAGGAAAATCCACCAACTCCCACTCTCCCCTTCCCCCAGAAAAGGGCTTTATTAAAAACAGTACGACTTGGCTGGGAAGGCGCAGTTGAAATAAATGTCATTTTCTCTAGGTGAAGCTACACTGATCTCAAACTGCAGAGCTGGTATCGAAGCAGAAGGCACCACCTGACATGGTTTATAAGTTGGTTCAGTTACTTGAAGTCTGCTTCCAAACCAATACGTCTGCAGGGTGTCAGAAACACTGCAGCAACAGCTGAGTGCAGTGCAGCTGCGGGTTTTGGGGGGCCAGGAACAGCCCCAGGTGAGCCCTACTCACACTGCCATCCTGGCCTGGGGGCTCACAAGGGATGGGGTGAAGGGTTCAAAACATCCTGCAGCTGTGGAACGCTGTTTTGAGCTCTACAGAGGAACAGCCAACTGTTTGCTTAATAAATCTTCCTGCCTTTTTTTTTTCTTTTTTTTTTTAAACAAGAGTTATGAACAGGTTGTATGAAACAGACAATCCAAATGCCTGGAATTTACAGCCCTCTTGTAAAAATGATCTATGCTATACAGGTCTAGGAACGCAGGAGGAAGCTGGAGGAAAATCTAATGCAGGACAGCATAGAGCATTGTTCATTCTGAGCATGAGAAAATGTGCCTTTGTAAATTCTATACTCTTAAGAAAAGCTACAAGTGTCCAGGCAGTTCCTAGCAAGTGTTTCCCCAGGAAGAAAATGCCGAGTTGTTACCTGACCACAATTCCCACAGGAATTTGGGCATTTGCCACTGCAAATAGAAATGGAGGTGAAAGGATCTAGAAACAGCCCACCTCAGATGATCCTACAGATGATTCTTCAGTGTTTCCAAAGCCAAAAGCTGCAAACTTGCCCAGTAGCAGTGTCAACTGCCCCGTTTCCCTGCCCCCAGATTCTGCTGGGATCTGTTCCTCAGCACTCTGAATGGTTAATGGCTGTTTCCAACACACATTAAAAGCTCAACACGCTTTTACCGACAACTGCAGCACAGCCCTCACACGCACACACAGCAGATGCTCCTGAACAGCCCTGTCAGACTGCAGAATGAGAACAACCAGCAGGCAGCACACGGTAATGGTGCTCATTAGCATCCACAAATCTTATCTGTGCCACAAAACTTCTCCCAGAATCAAAGAGGAAACTTATAACAAATGCAAAAGGAGGAAAAACAGCCACTGGGACACATATGCTGGCACTGCAAATATGCTGGCAAACTTCAAAAAGAGACAGATCAAATGCTAACAGTAATTACCTCAGAGGGAGATCAATATCCCATAAAATGCAGAAAAAGAGGGGAGAAAAAAAGCAAAAAGGAAAAATAAGAACATGTTAATTGGTATGGGCAGATTGCTACAACTATAAAAGGAATGGCAGTCCTATTCTTGGAAGAAAGGCCACTTTTCATGAAAAGACATTGGAAAAAATTAGAGGAGCTGGTGGGATGAGCTGCAATGGAAAGGTGAACTGCTGTCATGTGCCACTTAGAATCACAGAATGGCTCAGGTTGGAAAGGACCCCAAAGATCATCTAGTTCCAACCCTGTGCCGTGAGCAAGGCTGCCAATCACTAGATCAGCACCAGATCAGGCTGCCCAGGGCCCCATCCAACCTGCCTCAAACACTTGCAGGGATGGGGCATGCACAGTCTCTATGGGCAGCTTGTGCCACTGACTCACCACCTCTCAATGAAAAACTTCCCCTTGACATGCAACCTAAATCTCCTCTCCTTTAGTTTAAAATCATCCCCCC
The DNA here is from genome assembly GCF_016699485.2 of Gallus gallus. NCBI lineage: Eukaryota > Metazoa > Chordata > Aves > Galliformes > Phasianidae > Gallus > Gallus gallus. The sequence goes on along the minus strand of NC_052541.1, from coordinate 8,011,803 downwards.
CTTGTCCTACCGTTATCTACCTGCATAAAAAGCTGATTTCCCTTCTGTTTATAATCTCCCTTTAAATACTGGAAGGTCACAATGAGGTCTCCCAGGAGCCTTGTCTTCTCCGGACTGAACAAGCCCAGCTCCCTTAAACTGCCTTCACAGGACAAGTGCTCCAGGCCTCCTACTTACTTACTGCCAAGCAGCCCATAAACACGGCAACACACCAATATCTGAGGATGGAACTAAACTGATCTAGAAGGAGGGTACAAAATCCTTTATACTGAACAACTACTACTTTCCTTGCATCAAGAACCCACCAAGAATGTAAAGAAAGAAAAGGCAATCATACTCAGTTTTCACATCAGAAACGTAACAGCTGAAGTTTGTCAGTGCCAAGTCATGAAACACCCCTTCAGCAAGCAAACCGAAAGCAGGTCAAGCAAGCCCTCCTGCAAGCCAAAAGGCATGTGGGCTAAACAATCTGTAATACCACATTTTGAAGCAAAGCACCCATGTTCCTCTGTTTCAACTGCAAGCCAATCCAGACAGCTACTTGTGATCATTTCTGAGCTTTCTTTCAGCACTGCAGGAGATAAAGTATCAGTCTGTTTAAGGGCAGCGGCTTTTTAAACAGGAAACAGCTTCATAAAAAATAGCCTCCTCTGATAGCAGCACCAGATGGCTAACTTCCAAGGGCAACCAGAGTCTCTTCAAGAATAAAATGCATTAAACACTAAAATAACAGATATATACATCAGTTTTGTTTTCATGAAACATCTTACTGCCTGAAGGTCGGAATCCTTCACTGCAAATGTGGTCTCAGCATCGGCGCTTTGGAAAACCTTGAAAGAAAACTATCATATCTTTAACAGGAAAGCAAAATTCTGCTTCCAGGAAGCCAATCTGCCTACACTTGAAGAACAGGTTAGTATCTCATACGAGACTAATAAACTTATCTCAAACAAGTGGATCTCATCAGTTTGTCACTCCTATTGAACTTACTGTCTCCCCATCAATTTCCATTAATGTCAGTGTAGTTACAGTTCATCCTATGGTAAAGCCAAGAGTGTCTGTGTCTGCTCTAGATCCAAATGGAAAAGGAAAGGTAAAACAATGTTTTAATTCCTGAATCAGGTTCCTACTCTCTGATAAAGTTCTGAAATACTAGAAAGAAGATACTGGAGAGAATGCAGCATCTAAATACGAGATGCTAAAACACCAAGAAAGGGCAAACAGAAGTTCTGAATTTAAAAGAGAAATAAAATGTAATAGCTATTTGCAAGAATCAACATGGTTATTCATCTGGGCTGAAAAAAATGGATAGTTTAGTATATAAGAAATAGCTTTTTTTGCAACATTCACATTGTTCAAATTACAAAACCTGTACTTAAGAGAGGAATATTTAACCTAAATATATTAATATTTAATCTATCTCACATATTGCAGCCCATTTTAAGTGAGATGATGGTTCCTCGAGCCATAAATCCTTATGAAGTGCGTGCCTGGCTTCTTGAGAAGAACACCACGCCCAGTAACGCATGCAGACGGAAATGCCTGCATTTGGGTACACGGCTGTAACTGCACACCAATAACTTGATGTCTCTATCTTCAGCCTGAAGAGCTACAAGTCCCCTTTGAGATCAGTGATCTTTATCTACGTATCAGAAGTGCTGACAACTAAGCATATTTTTCAATTTAAAAATGTAGTAGCTTTATAGGAATCTGCTGTACCAATGTAAAGCAAAGCACACTACAGCTTCCTTAGAAAGGATTTCCAATGTTTTGCAGGTCTACATCAATACAATTTTGAAAGCTGCTTTGATGTTTTTACCCATGCATCAGCTTAATTGATTCACATTTGTTCTTTGCGCTACCTGACCTAAATACAGCTCCCTAGCATCCTTACTGTCCTCTCATTTATGTACCTGCTTTACATAAAGAATCACTGCAGAAGCTTAGAGCAAGTTTCAAAATCGTACTTGCAAGCGCCCACAAATTCAACTCTCATTTTAAAAGCCTGCTCGTATATCTACCAGCTCCTTTTTCCACTGCAAACCACAAGTTTCTAGAAATGCTGTACTCCTCCTACTCAGCTCCTATCTTCTCTGCTGTTTCCTGTCCCTTTCCTACCTCCCCAGCAGCCTGCACAGAACGGCCCTCATCTGCTGTGCTTCATCTCACCCATTTCTCTTCAGTGAGAGTGTCAGCCGTAGAGAAGGGGAAGAGCTGGGAGATACGGGGTCACAAACTCAGGAAAATATGGATGCCTTGGTTTACATCTCGGTATAATTTTAAAGCCATAAAAGCAGTGATATATGGTTTTTCTTTCTTTAGTAATTCAAAATACTTGCCTGGTCAGCTCCAAAGTGCTGGCCAGTACACGAACAGGACTCCATCATTTAAGATCAAGCAAAACTCTCATATACATATCAGACTGTTTTCAGTTCCTTGAAGCCACAGCAACATCACAGGAAAAAATTATGCTGGTTTTAAGTGACATTTTAATATATATGTATGCCAGAAGTCAATCTTCAAAGTTTATTATATCAAAGAATAAATCACAGAAGTTGAGACTACTTATTACAGCAAACAGAAGTAAATTCTGTTGTATTATTTATGGAAAGAAAACAATACAATGATACTCCAGTAATGAAATTAGAGGCTAAGACTCCTAATTCATCATGGCTTTACCTCCAGTGGAGATAAAAGCATCTGATCACAGCTAATTTAATGTGGTACGAGTCAGCCCTGGCTCCTGACAGGGATGCAGTTTTCAAACTAGAAAGACAAAAAAAGAAATCAGAGAAAGAAATCTCATAATCAGATGCTGTTCCCATAGGAAGACAAGTTGGGAATATATTTGTATAAATACAATAAAAAAAAAAAAAGTTTTTGCTCTGTAATTGAGCTTATTCCTTAAATCACGCTGCTCTCAAACAGCTTTTCAGACACGTCTGAAGTCAGACCCATAAACACAATAGCACACAGGTGGCCCCCACAAGACACAGGCATGAAAGCAAGTTCTTGAGCTGACATACCCAGACCAGCCAGTGTTTGCCTACAAACACATGGGTAGCCCTTTGAAATCAAGGAATAAGAAAAAAATTCAGTATCTGCTGGATCAGACCACGTGCGCACTGGAGTATCATAATAAAGCTTTAACACTGAAGAGAGCGTTTGGATTAACTGTTTAAACCATGTTTAAAATGTTTAATGATTACAACAAGTTGTCTTTAAAATGTTCTGGTGAACCATTAAGGAACAGGAGAGAGAAGAGCTCCCGCTCCATACATTCCATCCCCAGTGCCCACGGTGTCTGCTTCTAAACAGACTTTGCAGCCTGTTGCTGCAGTACAGCTCCTGGCACAGGGGGGTGTGCAGACCTGGGGCCGCTCTGAACACTGACAGATGCACTGACGGCCGCCATGCAGCACAGCGGGCACCTGGCATCACCTGGCACTGACGGAGCAGCTGGAACTCCAAGGGTGACGCACAAGGATCACTGCTCGTAACACTCATTCTTGTCGATGCCAAAAGCTACTGAAAGACTTTTTTTTTTTTTTCCTCACTAATCTGCTCTTCAAAAGGAAACATGCAGTCAAGTGATAAAATAACGTGTAACGATAGAGACGAAAACAAACTTACAATCTGGTTTTAGATATCTGGTCACGGATGAGAAATGTTCTTAACTGTACAAACACTGGTGCACGCTGCAGCACCAGCCCCCACCCAGCTCCTATCAAACAAGTTAAGGAGGTGTAAAATCAGAACCCTGAACCAGAAACACAAGAATGTGTTGTTCTTTCTTCCACCTTTTCAAACGTGCTTTAGAGGCATCCACTTAGAATCACAAATACTACTCCTACAAGTCTGTGTCAGCGTCTGAAATGGATATCGTGCTCTGTGCTTTCTCCTGCAAAACACTCCAAATGGCAACTAAACATTCTGCATCCATGAAAAGAACAGGGATTGAGAAGACAACTCCACGTAGGAATACGCTGCCAAGAAAAGGCATGCAGGTCAGATCTTAGAAACCGTTCAGTGCTATTAATACATTTTACACACAAAAATCAATGAGCATTTTGTAGAGCTTCAATAAAAACAGAGTACACAGAGAAAGATCACCGTTCCAGTAACGCTCAGTAGAACTCCTCACTCCAAGCACACATCCGAAGAAAACCTGTAACTGAGAACTACTACGGAAACTACTTGCAATCAAAAAGCTCCAAATCCACCTGAGACAAAACCCAAGGGAGGGTGTTTCTGCAGCCCTCGCACGCCCTTTATCTTTTGCCAGTAGCATAAAAGCCGTCACTCACATTGGAATACGATCTAGCTGCTTACAGAGCTAGACAAACTGAGCTTTCCTGATGGATTTAGCTTTCCTCAGATCTCAGACCATCAAAGCATTTCCCCCAAGCATTGCAAATCAGGCCCAGCCAGCCTCCCGCACCCTTCAGCCCGAAAAGCAGCAGCAGACGTGCCGATCCTCCGACGCAAGGCTGTTACAGCTGAACAGACGAAACACGCTTACGTTGCTCCCTCAACAACTTCCCATTCGCAGAGGCCCCGCACACAGACACACAGCGCACCTCTCGTTTTCCAAGTGCGTGCCTCGGGCCGCAGGAAGCCTGCGTGCTGGCAGCTGCCGCGCAGCGGGGCCCGAGCGCCGCAGCCGTGCCCGCATCGGGGACACGCGGGCAGCGCACAGCCGCGGCCGCTCTTCTGCCTGACGCTCGCGGACAACACGCAACGACCCGCCGTGCGGCCCGGGCGCGGGGCTCGCAGGCAGCCCGAGAGGCAGCGTGATTCTCGCAGCGCTAAGGCCGCTCCGTCGCACCCACCCGTTTGCCGGCTCCAGAAGCGCGGGGAAATCACCTTTCCCCCCCCGGCTCGACACTCCCGCCCACACGGCTCGCACCGCGATCGTTTCTAAGCGAGTCCCGCAGCAGAGCTGCTCCCCCGGCTCCGCCGCCCCGTACCTCCGGCAGCGCCGCGTCGCTCCGCACCTGCCCGGCCGGGCGGTAAGGGCGCGTTTTCCGCCGGAGCAACATCACTTCCCGTGGGGTTGGGGCAGGCGCCGAGCGGCCCCGCCCGGACGCGGGGCAGTGGCGGAGGCAGCGCCGCCCCGGCCGCCCCCTTCCCCGGGCGAAGCGCCAGGGCACCGCGCTGAGCCGCGCCACGGAGCTGCCCGACGGGCCCCTCGCTTCCAGTACGGCTCCCCTCACACGGGAGTTGCTGGGGTTACCTCAGCACCTATGTGCTGGTCGACACCGCTGCTCTGTGGCCGTTCCTCGCGGCCAGGTGGGAGTCACCGTGATTTTGTACGGTGCCTCCCAAACAGGAGGGATGCGGAGCTGCTGGAGCGGGTCCAGAGGAGGGCCGTGGGGACGATCAGAGGGATGGAGCACCTCTTATGAAGACAGACCGAGAACTGGGCTCCTTTAGTTTAGCTTGGAAAAGGCTCTGGGAAGACTTCAGTGTGGACTTCCAGTACTTCAAGGGAGTTTACAGGCAGGAGGGGGAAAGACTTTTTACATGGTCTGATAGAGATAGGACATGGGGGGGCAGCTTTAAATTAAAATGGGAGATTTAGGTTAGATGTTAGGAAGAAATCCTTTACTCCGAAGGCAGTGAGGCCACAGCACTGCTGCCCAGAGCTGTGGGTGGCGGTGCTCAAGGCCAGGCTGGGTGGGCCCTGGGCAGTGTGAGCTGGGGGGCACCCAGCACAGGTTGGAACTGGATAGGTTTTAAGGTCCCCAACAACCCAAGCCATTCTGGTTCCCGTCGTCCTCTCATCCCCACTTCCATGAGGCCCACCCACTACCTCCAACGGCCACACCACTTCTGGACTTAGACAAACGCGCACTGAGTGAGATGATGACTCCTCTCAGGACATCCAGAGGCTGCTGTCAATGCCAACACCTGAAAAGGTTCCTCCAGAGCAGCACCTTGGGATTCCTTTTCGGACACATTACAACTCCAACAGAGCCACGCATCAAGGCGCTGCCCCCAGCAGCCACACAAGGCCTCACGGCAGCACCCAAAGCAGCACTTTTCTTCTCATTAAACATAGCAGAGGACTGAAAACTGTCTGTGTGCACACGTGGGGTACGAGTGTGTACATATATTGATACACGGGAGCATAACCCACGGCCAGGTGTTGGGTCCCTGCCCAACCGCCAGCACAGCCGCGTTCCCAACAGACGGCAGGGATGAGGAGCTGCACCTGATGCACAAACGGCGCTTACGGTGTGGGAGGATCGGGACACGGGAAACGCACAGAGGCACCAGGTGGAACTGCCCCACGATGACCTTCTTTGTCCGGTTCCCTGAGGGTTACTTAGACACGAACACGTACCTTCAAGCACTCAGAGCTTTATGCACATCACAACACACGGTCCCTACGGGCCGCCACCGCGCGCTGTCCCCTCCCGCGGGCGGAGCGCTGCGGGGCGGCCCCGGGGACCCGCCCGGCGCGGGAAGCGGGAGCGCCACGCGCCATCTCCTCACGGCGCAGCACCGGCTCCTCAGGGCGGGACGCGGCTCCCTCAGGGCCTCCTTTTGGGCGCGGCGTCAGTCGTCGGCCCGGGCGGGCTCTGCTGCGGCTCCTGGTGCGTGGGCGGCTGGAAGATGGGCCGGTAGACGTACAGCCCGCTGGCCACGCCGAGCGCTACGGCCACGGCCACGTGCGGCAAAGGCGGCCGTCCCCGCATGCCACCGGTCGAGACCACACCTGTACCGCACACGCAGACACACGCGTGAGGCCCTGCGGCCCCACACCAGAGAGAACGCGCGCTCGGCGCTCCCGCGCGGCGCCCCTCACCTGAAGGACGGCAACACCACAGAGCGGCGAGCGCCCGCCCGCCACAGTGACCGGAAGGAAGTGCGAAAGGCAGCACCGCGCGTGCGCCACAGCCCGGCCCCGCCCCGCCATGGAAGCGGCCGGAGGACTGCTGGCGCGCGCCCGGCGCCCGGAGCCGGTGCGGCTCCGCAAGCGTAGGTCTGTGCTGTACGCAGCCGCAGGCGGAGCCGCCGCGCAGCCGGGCGCTGGTAAGCGACGGGGAGGGGAGGGGAAGACCTCGGGAGGGCCTCTTACCTGCGTGCTTCGCTTCTGCAGGCGCTGCCGGCGGGACCGCGGCTCTGACGGCCCTGGCGGTGGCCGCGCGGGCGCTGAACTGCGCGCTGGTGCGCACCAGCTTCGTCCCGGACGAGTACTGGCAGTCGCTGGAGGTGGCGCACCGCGTGGTCTTCGGATATCCTTTACCGCCCGTCCCCTGCGAGCCCCGCGCTGCCGCGGGAGCGGCCCCGCTCCTCCTTACTGAAACGGCCTTAACTGCAGCAATTATGGGCACCTGACGTGGGAGTGGGCGCACGGCCTGCGGGGCTACCCGTACCCGCTGCTCTTTGCCTGCGTCTACAAAGCTCTGCAGCTGCTGGGCAAGGATGACGTCCAGCTGCTGGTACGTATAAGGAGTCATAGCGCATCGGCTGCTGAAGCCGAACGTACAGACAGAGCGTTCGGTTTCAGTGTATTTTTGTTACTGCCCGGCTAGGACACAGGGCCCTGTTGTGCCGATTAATGGTGCACGAGCACAGACTTCAAACGTGAAATCTCTCCCAATGCAGCGTTTTGCACGAGTGCAGAAGTCACGGCTAACGCTCCAGGCCCAGCCCTGCTGCCAGCAACTGCAGCCCCTCCATCGCTGCTGCCCCCCCCCCTCCTCAAGTTCCACGCTGTCCCTTTGCCAGTAGCTCGTAACTGTGCCGTTGCTCAGTTTGCCATAGTGTTTAATCGTACCTATCGCAATGGATTCTGTAACAACAGCTCCTTTTGACTGCTGGTGGTGATGAATGACAAACAGTTTTCTGAATTTTACTTTGAAGAAATGAACGCTTTCAGTGGAACCTGATCAACTTTCTTGGTTCCGGCAGAAATACTTGTCTTACCAAAGGATCACACTGCTGTTGCTGCTTTTTTCTTTTAAATCATGTTATAGGTAATGCTCTTTAACTCACACAGTCTCGTCTCTGAGCAGCCATTCACTAGTGCTGTAATTCTCTCTTTGAACTCGTGGCAAATATAAAGTTCTGTCTTTACTTCTGCAGATATGGGTCCCTAGACTGGTACAAGCAGTCCTGGCAGCTTTTGCTGATGTGAAGCTTTATTTACTAGTGAAACACCTTGAAAATGCAGAAACAGCAAAGTATGTGGTAAGTCTCAGCTGTTTAAAACAATTATGCACATTAATTAATGTGGCTGCAATGTAAGCATGGCCAAATAATACTAAGTCATGCCTCAAAGAGTTATCACCTTTATTTAAAGCTACAGAACTTGGTTAATATTTGTCCCTGTGCACCCTCTTGTCATAACTGTTTTCAGTACTTCTGCCAGCTGTGTTCCTGGTTCACATGGTATACCTGTACCAGAACTCTAACAAACACCATGGAAACTCTTCTCACCATTTTCGCTCTTTACTACTATCCAATAAAAGGTTCCAAGTTGGGGAGCAGGTAAGAAACTTTCTATAAACAATACCGATAAGCTTTGGCTTGGGAGTAAAACAGATACCAGTTCAAATTCTGATTTTTATCTTAAACTTTAAAGCAAGCAAAGCCACCTTATTTCTGTATCAAGCTCTCTATATCATGGAGGAAACAGCAATTGTGGTGTTTTCTCTAAAATTTGTTTTGAAGTTCTGATATTGCTGCTATATAGCACGACCGTTCTCCAGTTCCCTTACACACAGCATCACTCCACAGAAAACTATAAGCTTTAGAGGAATTTAACTTGAGAAAAGATACACTTGTTTAAGTGCAGCGGTAAATTAATGTGGTCACATCGTTGTTTACCAGCTATCTTTTTTAAAACAAGTATGGTGCTCCTAGTTAGCAACTCCAGTGCCAATATGGCAGTTGTGTATCTGGCAGCCTTCCAAGCCAAACAAGGTATCTGCATTTGGAGAATCAGAGTTACCAGCAGCATGCAGAACTCCCGGTCAGAGACAGAATGATATTTCTATTGCTGAGTTTCACTGTCTGCAAAATAACTGATCAAACCTTCTGGTAAGCTTTCTTTCTTTGCATTTCTGTTCCTTCATTCTAGATGGAAATACTTAAATTTGATAGCACTTGCAATTGTCGTTCGTCCCACTGCTGCTATCCCCTGGATACCTTTGGTCTTCAGTCATTTTTTGCAAGAACAGAAAAAAGCAGACCTCATCCTGTACAACTGCATTCCAATTGGGTACGTTCCTTCTGAACTTATACTCTGTTCACAGCTGCATATTAAGATTGATCTTACCATTACATACTGTAGCAGAGACAGAAGGCTCAAAAAAGCTGACTGTCTTGAAGACCAATGCAAAAAAAGAAGTCCTTTTGCAAAAGTTCAAAGAAGGGATGTGCTTCTTTGAAGTGAGTTTATATGCTGCAAAAAGTTACACAGAGATGTTATCGGGACGAGATGCCAGCAGCATTCCATGTTAAGCTGGGATTGTGCCAAGGGTACTGGGTGATGGCAACTGGCCACTCTAAAATGGCCACAAGTAGGGATAATCCTAAAAGAGTTTAGGAGTTACTACTCAGGTACTACTACTACAACAGTTTGGAAAAGAGTACAACCTGATGCATAAGCAATGCAGGCAATAGCAGTGCAATCATTTTTTCTTTTTTGCAGATTGGTCACACTGGGAACCTCTTTAATGATTGACCGTGTGTTTTTTGGTGAGGTAAGCTGCTTTAAACTCAGTGCTAAGACTTTTTATTTTTTTAGTCATTTTAAAGATGTATTGGACTTCTGCAACTCTCATTATCTGTGCCTTTGTCTGGTCTATCTTCCATAAACCTGAAGTCGTGAATCCTTGAACACTGACTTCTTAGTTATTTTAAATGACAGACTTACTTAAAATCAGCTCTCAGTAAATCAACAGTTATCAGTATACTACAGAGCTTACAAGCTTGCGTATAACAACTGCTAACAGTAGGAATCTCGTGATAAATCTTAGTAGAAAAGACATAGGCACAAAGGAAACTATCACTTATGGCTAGTTACTGTTTAGATGTTGGCTTTTGATTTGTTTGTTGTTTTTTTTTTTTACTTACCCCTTTTTTTGCCTTCCCCTAACCATCCCAGTGGGTACTGGTTCAGCTGAACTTCTTGAAATTCAACGTGCTACAGAATTTGGGAACATTTTATGGTTCTCATCCCTGGCACTGGTACTTCACTCAAGGACTGCCAGTTATCTTGGGTACCCACCTGCCTTTCTTTATTCATGGCTGTGTGATGGCACCAAAACGGTATCGCATCTTTCTAGGGGCAGTGATTTGGACAGTGCTAGTATACAGGTAATTTCTTCTAAACAATTACTGTCTTTCATCATTTGTGTTCTTTTCATCAAAACTTGTCCTCTCTAGAACGAAAAAGGATGGTATTCAGGTTAAATGACAGAAAACCTAGAATTATTCTAACATGCATAGAAACAGAGTCAATTAAGCAATGTTTTCTGGAATTGTATGTAAAATTACTACTTGTATCATTAGCATACATGTATATTTAAAAGCAATTTGATTCTGAAATACTAAAATAGTTTGACAAGAAATTCAATGGAAAACAACCAATGACCTCTGCATCACCTCGAGGGTGTTCAGGCAACAACAGAACTAGTCAGAAAACTGAGCTCACTAGAAATCTGTCAATGAAAATGCTGCATCATTTGTTTCTCTGATACATCCCCAATAAGATGAGAGGTTCTTCAACTTATAAAACTTGCTTCATTTACAAGTCATTTGATGACTGTAGATCAAGCAAAAGAGGCAGGAAAATTTATGCAAACTAGTGCATACCTAATAGTAAACTGTCATCAGACTGTAGTAGCAACAGAATACAGCAAAGCAGGAGCAAGGCCATAAATGTAATCTCTTCCCTCAGTCCAGCTCCAAACTGAACGTACCCTATTGGCTTTCAGCCCTTCTCAACTCCTCTAGCATTCTAAGAACCTGTTTGGTTCTCATGACAAAGTTTTGCAGTAATTTCAAGTCTTCCCCAACTACCCCCCATCTCCCCTCCTCCCCCCCCAAAAAAACCCAAACAGAAAATCAAATGCTGAGGTGGGAAATGGTGTAAAGCTGTATTAGAAGTAAATGTTATTTGTTAGATACAAATGCATGTGTAAATCTTAGCGAATCATCCACTCTTTTTCTTGCTTTGTTTTTAATACAGAAAACTAGTAGGTAAAGTACTCGCTAAGCTATCATATCCAGTATTCTTAGACAGCTTAACTGCTACAGCACAGTAGCCAAGACACCTTTATAAGTGCTTGGCTTAAAGTGATCAAATAACTCTAATTGTTCTCATCATTAATGTTCTTAAAAAGTGATGGTTTGCATTTTTTACTCTAAATTGGTAACACGCCAAATGCTTTTTCATATGTTTAAGTGCTCTTCTTCTAGTCCTCCATGCTCTAAACATTATTTTGTCAACAGAATTGTTGCATTCAACTTTCTATAGTGCCGTATCTGTTCTATTACAGCACACTGAGCCATAAAGAATTCAGGTTCATCTATCCAGTACTGCCATTTTGCATGTTTTTTTGTGGTAAGCATTTAGTTTTAAATGTCTCACAACCTTCCCCTGCAAATAACTTTTACCAAAAGACAGACTGTTAATAGTGAATGTAGGATTCTTAAAAGGAGCCTAACTTTTCCTTACAGATAGAAAAAAAGGATGAATGACAGCAAGAGACTGAAATGCATCAGAATCTTTAGCATGGACAGAAGCATTTCCTACAAACTGTAGTGCTGTAGTAAAATCTTATCTGCTGGGAAGTTACTAAGAAAACAGTAACGTTTCTAGAACACGGAGCTGGATAGCTTTAAGTTGACAGACAAGTTCAGAACAGAAGAATCGATTAATACTGTAATTTAACCTACACTTTGCTAATATGAACAAAAGTAAATCTTAGTTGCATAATTTTGTTGCTGGCAAACATCAAATAGCTAATGTCTTGGCTTAGTTCAGAAGATGCAAGATGAACCAGTTCTACCCTCTGTGCAGGAAAATCTGTCAGACCACTACATATTTTTTTATTTTTACTCTCAGCTTTCACAGCTGTAAGGGACTGAGGTTGTTTTCTTAATTTACCAAGAGCTCAGTATGATCTGTTTGGGTACCTGGGTAAAGAAGAAACATGACAAAAGATAGTTTGAAAACAGGTAACAAAGAGGCCCTTAAGCTGCTCAAAAACATTACAAATAAAAGCAGAAAAAGATATAGTAATTTCGAAGTTCTTTCTAAGAACACTTAAGATAAAGGTGTTTCACAAAAACAGTTAAGCCTATAATAGACTGTTTCCACTGATGTTTAAATCACAGATTAATTACTGGACTTCATTTTCATGTGAGACAAAGATCTGCAGTTTGTTAGAACATGGGCCAGCTGAAGACTGACTGACATGACTTGTTGTACACTAGTGACCTCTGAAGCAGGCCTGGTTTTTATTTTGATTCAGTGCAGATGGTCACAGAGTGGGGCTGTGTAAAAGATGTCTATCACCTATCTCCTTATCACGAGAAATATCTTTTCCTCCTATTACTAGATTCTTATAGGAGTGAGAAAGCGGGGATGGGAGATGAAGGAATAAGCATTTACCAGGATGGTAGCTCAAGAACAAGTAACAGTGAAGATCATACCAAACATCTGAAGGGAACACTGTAGCTTTCAGCATGCTGGAGATAAAGAATACCACAGCCATACCAAAGCAGCCATTATTGTTTATTCTGGCTCTACCCAAACACGTACACATCAGTAAGTCAACACACACCATTCATCCAAGCTACTGAATGGACTCATTTCCTCACAAGAAATTAAAACTAAGCTTCAGAGAGATAAAACGTAGGGTTTGAAATTTTTCTTCTGGGCTTCAAAGAACAGGTATAGGCTTAACATTTACACTGTTAAACCCAACAGTAAGGGCAAAGTCTAATCTTTGAATTTCCATTCAAACAGTAAAGACTGAAGTACATTAAAATACCTCCAAGCAAGGTACTGTTTGCAAATGACTAATAGTTTCCAAAGGTACTACGTGAAACTTATTTGCTTATCTAAAACTTAATTAAATGTTTCTCTAGGATATTCTCTGAAACACCTAAAAGCATGGAAGAAGTCTGCAGCAAGCTTCTTGCTCTTATCAAATTTAATCCCAGCCCTGTATACAGGCTTGATTCACCAGAGGGGCTCTCTTGATGTAATGAATCACATACAGCAACTTTGTAACAGCTCTTACCAGTCACAAGCCTTTGTCTTCATCATGATGCCATGCCACTCTACTCCATTTTACAGGTAATAAAATAGCTATCAGTGTATTATATTAAAGTCAAGACACCTCAGCAGAAATTGTAAAAGTAAAAAAAAAAGTCAAAAATCTGATTGAGGTGGATAAATGTATAGAGGAAGTTTGTTTTTCATAAAGCTAACGCAGAGTGAGTAGGGAAAATAAGCTAAATGCCTACAACACAGAACGAGACCTGGGAGCCAAGTTTTACTCAGTTTTTGTAGCGCAGTTTTGTATGAAGCTATACAGTAGTCTTAGGGCTTCTGACAATAATTCATTCATCTCAATTATAGTAACTTGTACAGGAAAACTAAAATGCACTGCTAGAGTCAGAATGTATTACTTTAATTTTACCTTTACTTCTGCTGCTGGAAGGTAAGGAAAGGTAATTAATAACATAAAGTGACTGAATTCACTATTCCGAAAAGCTTGCAATATATCCCAGTAAGCAAACAGATAAAAACCACAAAGCTGATGTGCCTGGGGGGGGGGGGGGAGAAAGTACTTTTTATTTACGAAAACGATGTTATGCAGATTATATTTGTATTGAGATAAATCTGCCTTCTGTAAACTGCTAAAAGCATTCACAGTAGCTTAAAGCTGAATCCACATTCTCTATTTCTGCTTATATATAAAACACATAAGTGAAGAAAGCATGGCACTGGAGTAAACATAATCTTCTTTTTTTTTTTTTATTTTGTTTAACTGAGGTATGTAGGTGATGAATCATTTCAAACCTCGGGTCTTAATCAGTTTATCCTGAAGTATGTTTTGTTTTTCATCCTAGCCACGTTCACTGTCCTCTAAAAATGAGATTCCTTCAGTGTCCCCCAGACCTAACTGGAAATGAAAGCTATGTTGATGAAGCAGATGTATTTTACTCTAATCCACTTGGCTGGCTTAATAAGGAGTTTTACAATGATACGCTATTACCCAGTCATTTGATTTTCTTCAGTGTGCTAGAACAGGTATGGTAAATGTAAGATGAAACACACTAGTTGTGAGGTCAAGTTACAGGAGAAATTGAGCTACAGAAGATTTAAACTCTTTTCTGTAACTTTTTAAACACTCAAAATTGAACCCCCCTGGTCCACAATATAGTATAGATACCGTTCATTCCAGTGATGCATACTTAACATTCACGTGCACTCTGTGTGCTTTTTGCCTGTCAAAGTTCTACAGCCTTTTCTTCAAGCCATATGAAAACAAATGCATTGTCTGTTCCCAGAATCATACGCTCTTACCTAACAATGACAGGCAAACGTGCCTCTATGTCAGAGTACCTCTTTTCCCTCAATTCTTTTATGAAGTCTGTATACTCAAATGGCAGTGTCTGGTGAAGACACACTGCATACAGAATCAAACATGATAGCTCCCTGTAGCAGCCTTTCCTAAATAAAGAAGTTCCCAGGGATAGCTGAATTAACAGTTTGCAGAAGACTCGGGAACACTGTTCTGATGCTCTCCAAACACTTTTCTCTGTGGAAACTAATATATGTTCATTTACAGGAAATATCATCATTTCTAGCTTTAAAGGGCTATAAGAAAACAGCCACTGTCTTTCATACTCATGTACCTCAAGGACGAGTTGGAAGCCATATCTACATCTACAAGAAAAAAACTGAAATAAATCATATCTGAAGATCAATTTCTAGACTTACAAACTAATGAGCTCAGTTTTGTATAGCAGTACAGAAGATATTTTACTGCAGAGAGAAGAGTAGTGAGACTGAACCGGGTAAGTCAAATGGGAGTCTCATTGCGCAAATATCAACTGTGCCGAAACACATAAACCCCTTCCTGAAGGTAACTTCAGTGCAGTATGACCAGGGGTGAGAGGGTGCTGACCAACACCCAACGTTAGTACAACACTAGAGAATATCAAGGCCAAAGCTACCGTGTGATTACTTTAACAGTAAGAAATTAGACAAGACTGGACCAATTTATAGAACTGTACAGCTATGCTACGTTTATTTCTTTTTATAAATAAAGACTTTTTACCCACACTGTCTCTTTATTTTTCTTCCACAATATGCAGATATGCAAAATATTTCAAGTGCTTAAATCAGCAAGCTGATTAGAATGCAGCACAGCAAATTCTTGACAATTCAACAGGCTCATAGCCCCCCCCAAAAACAAGAAGCAAGTATAAGATTACAAAACACTAACAAATACATTACCATAATGTAGACTTTTCTTTAAGGATGAGATGAAGTTAGGATATCAAACACTGAAGTTAATTATTGGTACATTATGCATGACTCAAGCTTGAACTATACTAATGGAATGCAATTAAGCATATTTTTCATACGCAAGTCATTGCATGCCTAGTTTCTGTAACAATACCACTGGTAGCCAAAGCATTGTTGCTTCCAAAGAACCAGTTAAAGCAACAATTCCAAATATGCAAATTAGAAAGATTGACTCCTGCCTTTTAACAAGAATGTGTAAAAATCAAATTATCTAGAGAAACTTGTATCTCAATGCTTTGTTGAAAAACAATTTGTTTCCAGAGAACACGTGAATTATTAAGTCTTTTTTTTTTTAACCATAAATTACTTAGTATTTTGGATCAAAGGGTAATTGCCCCAATTCTATTTCAAGATTTGCCATGTGTCTTCCATTAGTGCGACCATGTTTATGCCATTTACCTTCTCTTTTATTACGGTGGTGGTACTTCTGAGCTTGTTTTTCATGTCTGGGATTTTCAGTTTGTGTAAAAGAAGGCCTTTTAGGTCGACTGCAAGGAGTAAACAGAAACTTGTTACTACTCTTAGGAAAGCACTTCTCTAAAAGCATTCTGAAATACAATTACATTGTCAAGAACAGCTCTTAATGTGCTGAAGTTGGCTAAAAAAAAAAAATTAGTATCAAGTAGTCCTTTCCCTTGCTAGCAAGTGGGCAGGGTTTTTGTTGTAATTGCTTTGAAAACCATCAGTAAGATGGTATATTTTAAAGAATATAATAAATACTCTGCAGCTGGTTTCTCAAAGTTCTTTGCACAATAAAGCTACATGAACATCTGTTTGAGTGTCTCTACTGTGATGCTTGAATGGAGGTCTCCATCTGTTTTTCAGTTACTCTGTTACATTCTGCTCTATAAAAATAATGAAAACTTCATAGACTAGTGCCTAGACAATGGCACTTCAGAGGTTCTCCTGCATGCAATGAAAACATTTATACAGAGAAGGGTGGTACTGACAAAACACCACTGCTCACTTACTGCAGTCTGTGATGCACAGAGCGCCATTACACTACATGCTGTTGTTCTGTCACTCATTTAGGCTTGACTAAGCTAAGACTATTTTCATCCTCAGGGCCATAGAGAATTCTGTAAACTGATTTGAAATTGTTGTTCTGCAAACTGAAGTCCTCAAAAATTAAGTAATTAAAATTAGTTTTAATAATAAATTAGTAAGAAGAACTATAAGTGAAAACAAGTCAAGTATTTGCCAGAACTACACATGAGATAAGGCAACTTGGTAAATGCTAGATTTCATATCCTCATGGTTCAGCCTTGAAGAAGAGAAGGTACTACCCTCATGTAGCACCTACTAACTCCAAACTAGTTTTCAGACCTCCTGCTGCAATAAACACGATATAATAAACAATACAAAGCCAAAAGATAATCCCTGACTGAAGAAGCAAACTTCAAAATATTCAATACATGTTGTGTTGAATACCAGCACAGAGAAAAAGTCCATTATGTGTATAAGGACAACAACTAATCTATAAGGCACATGAAGATTATATACAAGTGGTTTCTTCCTATTTGTTCAAAGTAAGTATTAGCACAAAAGATTACATAACGAATTCAGTAACAGCAATGACATTAAAAAACACAGAAAATATATACGTTTAAGTATTCCAGAAAGAGCAAATTTCACACAATACACTAAGGCTGCTTGCTTAACTTTCTTCAGCAAAGGCTATGCGGTAGGAACAGCACATTACCTCTAGCTTCCTTGGGCCAGCCAGCACACAACTGCTCTGCAGAAGCCCTGACAATATCATCAGAAACAGGAAAGCAGTGTAGGAAACAAAACGAGCCATGGACAGCAAGTCAGCAAGTCCAAAACATTACAGTACAGCTCAGTTCAGATCATGAGTCTGCCATTTAAGCAGTCCCACTCTGTGGTGAAGACTAACTCAGTACTGTACTAACCTACATGGGTAGTTACACTCCTGAAAAGGCAGCAGGGAAGATACCTGCCAGAAAAGGGCTTTGAGGCTGCTCAAATATATCCAAAATCCTTCTCCTTTAGGCAAGGACAATAGGAAAGCCACAGTTGATGCTTTTTGTGAAACTGCCTGTCTGAGGGAATGAAAAGCTATCATAGCTGTTCAGTCTAAAGTAATCCTACTTGCAGCTTTCTAAAAGGCTCAGTGGAAAAACTAGATTGTACTACATGTTGTAGAACCGTGACCTGTAGTACCTTAGATATTTAACTTTTCCTGCAGAGGAGAATGTTAGTTTGCGAGGTACTAGGAGCACGATCCATTTCTCCTGAGTCTCTTATATACATATCTATGGCTAGAAATGCAGACATCTGTGTGTAGAGTACCATCTGTTAGAACACCAGTTGTCTTTAAAAAACTACTTCATTTTGTTAACAGTTCAGGAAACATGGAAACAAACCTGGGTCCATATTGGGGTGAATTATCATACTGAAAGTAGTATCTGTAGATGTACTTGTCCAAATCATCAAAAACCTTCTCGTTCTTATTTTGGTATTCCTTCATATCTTCCAGGTAATCCTTGACATCATTAACAAAATCAGTGAACAGCATCTGGTCATGTATAAAGAACCCATTATGAAAAAACTTGTTGATGAAATTTTCTAGTTCTCTCCAGTGACGGAAGTTATGTACAACTTGCTGCAAATACTTTCTCATTAGCCGATTAAATTCATCCACTCCAATAGGATCTGATACTCTGTTAAAGAGACTAACGAACTCTTGATTAGCACATTCAAAAATACCGGAACAGCCCTTTAGGTCGAACTGATGTTTTCTACTACACAAAGGATCGTTGAGACATTTCTGTGAATCTGTATCTTTTTCAAATGCTGTAAAGTGATGTCTTCTCCCATCTCGGAAATCTTTCGGCACGTTCGGTCTCCTGTAATGCGACTGCTTCAGATTCTCATACAAGTTGTGTTCTCGGTAAAAAGTTCGAGCTTTCTTGTTTGCCTCATATTTTTTTTCATTTGGCTTCTTCTCCTTTTCATCCAAGATGGTTTTTGTGGTATCTTTGAAGTGTCTGAATGTGGACTTTACAGAATCGGAGAATTTTTTCAGCTTTTCTTTCACTGCTTCTTTAGCCTGCTTGATCTTTTCCTTATGGTGCCTAACAAACTCTTTTGCCGAATTTTTCATAACATCAAAAGTTTCTTTAACTGAGCCAAAAAAACGATTCTTTTGATTTCTTCTTAGATTTGCTTTGCCCCTTAGCACCTCTCTTCTGTCCCTTTTCATTCATTTCCTGTTTTTCGGTCAGATCTTTTGCTTCAACATACAACTTCTCCCACAAGTCAGAGCGCTGCTGCTCAAAGTTCAGCTTTTTTTCTAGTTCTACCAATCTTCCTCGTAGAGTTTCTATTTCTTCATTTTCTCTTAAAGTGTCATCATCATTAACACTGTCAGGTGTTTGACGAGAACTGAGCTGTTCCAGTTCTTTTTTCAGAGCTTCTGTAACGTGACGTTCTTTGTCCAGTTCTCTCCTTAACATTTGTGCTTCTGCAAAGAGTGTTTCCTTTTGCCTACGAAAATTATGATTTCTTTGCTTTTCCTCTTCCAAATGTTCCCTTAGTTTCTGATTTTCCATGACAATAGACTCAGTACTGGTACCTTTGTCTTCTAAGTTTCTTATTTGTTGTCTTAGCTTCCTTAGTTCTTCCTGAAGTGAGACCAAAGCTTTTTCTTCCTTCTCTAGAGATTCTCTTAAGTGCTGATTTTCTGCAGCAAGACTTTTTTTCTGTGATTCAAAGGATTTCTTCTCCACCTCAGTGGAGGTCAAACACGTGGCAAGATCTCCCTTGAGTGACTAGTACAAACAAAAAGAAAACAAGACAAAAACGATGATCAGAATTGTTATAATTTTAGCTAGCAAAATAAGAGATCAAGGTAGATTCAACAGTTTGCTTGTCATTTTGGATGAAATGACATGTTGCAGCATGATGCAAAAAATAGAGCTAGTTTATTTATCTCAAGGATAGAAACACAAACACTCTCTTGGCAACAAAGACCATGTGAGAGGCTCCCACTTCCAACCAGAGGTCATCAACCTTTGCTTTCACTGATTGAAATAGCTGAAGGGAAGTAAACTGGAAACTTGAATTGATTCATGTTAAAAAGAAATTAAAACATGTGCCTGATGTTTATGTTCAGCAATCTGGGTTCACAGGTTACAAAAACAAATCCATTACTATTTGTAATCATTAGTAAGCGTATTAAGCAACAGGGGCACAAATTCTTAAGCTCATCTCAAATCAACTTTGTTGCTGAAAGAACGTGTGTAACTATATCCTACCACAAGAGAATAACTCTCAGTCTCTTGCTATCCATGACAAACTCGAGAACTACACATCTTGTACTACGTGTAAATACTGCAATCAGCAACGTCAAAATCAATTATTCATTTTTAAAAAGCACACCCAAACAAAGCACTTCCCCAGTCTTCTCCCCGAATTATCTGAAGGTGAAAACCCAAGTTAAACATTTGAAAAATGAATAACCACTGAGAATTTAAAAAGTAACACTGTAAAATCTGCAAAATCAATCTACCATAGGTTTTTACCAGCACAGTTCTATTTCAGCTGTCTTTATTAACCACAGTCTAGCATTGTGTCATAGGGAATGGGACAGAAGAGACCGTGCATGTGGCCAGATAACTCCCAGGCTACTATTAAGACTGAGTAAATAAAAACCAATATACTTTAACACTTAACAGTAACAACATACATGTAATGCATTTCTGTGATAAATTAATTTCACTTTCATGTAGAGTACACATGCATATTAACAGAATAACAATCCTATGACTGCCAACCAAACTCACACCTACCCCCACTTTATCTCCTTGTTCTTGTTGGCACTGGTAAAGGTCATCTTTCAATTCACGTGTCTTTGTTAGCAGCTGCTGACGTTTCTGGATCTGTATTGTACCTACAGAGATATTTAGTTTTTTAATAGCCTCTCTCACAGCAGTTAGAGGAACATACGAACCTAAATACCATCTTCATTTTCTCTGCAAATTCAGAAGCATTCTTGATTTCGGCACAGTACTTACCAGTAAGAATTAAAAGCCTTGTTTAAAGTTGAAAAGCTATTCTTACAGCTAAAATCAGATTTTTGCATATAGACTCCGTTTCTTATAATGATAAACATTTAGACTGTCTAATTGATGGGAGCAGAGAAAGGAATTTTAAGAAAATTACATGGGAAAAAAGGCAACAAAAATCATTTAGAAGTAAAGGTTCAGTGAGCGAATAAATCAAACTGAATTCTTTAGTACGAATATAACCCTTAGTATTTTTACTAAATATACTTCTCATTCATACACTTTCAAATTCTTTAAAAGGATGGTATTTATCATTGGCTCCAATTTAATTACAGTAAAATAATGAAGAGAAGTGAAACCTCAAGTTATCACAGCGAAGCAATATCAGAAATCATTTAGCCATTCTGTTTTTCTCTTCTTCTAGCATGTTAATATATACCAGTCAGTATTTCCACCAGCTACTACTCACTGCAGCTATTAAACAAGAAGTATTTTACATGACTGGATTAGTCAACTCTACAGTACTGCACACACTAGTAATTCCTAAGATCTGATCATTATTTTTTATAACAGTACATATACACACATGTATGTATGAGTATGTAAGCATACACGCACACAATCTAACAAGTAAATCTGAATACAAGCACAGGACCCACAACACATCACTTGTGACTCTTACCTTCAGGTTTACCTAAGAACAAAAAAAAAAAAAAGAACCTGTGTCAAGTGAAAATTAGTATGTCTTCAAAGTCAATGTCAAAATTTAGACTAACAATGAGTCAAAAATCAAATCCAATTAAAGTCATTCTCAGTCTCAAATTGAATCAAGATTCTTAATACTGCACTTTTCATACAAGCCTACTCATGAAAAAGGACTATTAAGAAATAAATGTCCTTTTTTGTGTCTTTTTTTTTTTTTAATTGCTCCACATATGTCTTATGTGATCAGGATTCAGATCAGTAAGAGTTCTGCTAATTTGTTACACACTGCATCACTCCATGCAATGCTCAACTTCAGGTGATGTAGTAAGCACAGAAAAACTGCTGCTATCCTGGATTCCCTGAACCGCTCTGGAACTGCATGGACACCTCTTGCTTTTCTCCATTAGAGAGAAAAACATGGCTACTACATGCTCCTGTAAAAACATGCCTTGCTTTTACATTTACCAGATGAGTACAAATGAGACAAAAGCCTTAAGCAATTCTTCCAACACCTGTGGGAATGACAGACATTACCACAGATGCATTTTGAAAGAAAAGATGTGAAAAACAAAGCTCTCAAACTGCGTTATGAGAAAAACAAGAAAGATCTGCCTGGAAGAGCAAACAAGTTATTTTAAACTTTGAATGTAGTTATATTTAACACAATTACATTGCTGAAGGGCCTCTCTTTATTATCCATATATTAGTTGCTACTTCTTAGTTTTAGGTTCAAATTTTTAGCAGAGTCTAAATAAAACAGTATTTGTTTCATATGTAAGCTGTTGGTTCTATGTTCTTTGTTTCCCATACACTCACCATAGAAGTGTCCAAAGCCCATGCTGATTGCAATCACCAAAGCCAGAATGATGCATCTATTAAGGCCACTACTGAACTGCCGCTTGTGTTGCTGCTCCTGGGGAGGTTCAGGCTCTGGACCAACAGGCGACCCGCTCTCAGCCTCAGAGCAAGAGATCAGCCTCCTCTTAGCCCGGCGTCTTCGTACCGTAGGACTGGACTGATTGCTGGTTTCATCGCTACTTGACTCATCATCGCTAGCCTGAGATGGAAAAACTGAAAACCAACAGAGAACAGTCTTTAAAACGCATTAATTGTTGCTTTGAAAATAATTTCAGTACAAAAGTCTATCATACATATGCAAAAAGTACGGGGCATCTACCTCAGAGAATGCTAACAGAACAAAGTAAAAATTCTCAGTGTGATGACTTATGCTGGGTATATTCCAACACAAGGAATTCCTGATATCCAAAGTTAAAAATTCATTTTTTAAAATGACAAGACAGAGACTCAAGACAGCATCAGCAAAACCTGCCTGATACTTCCCCATACTCTCTAACTCACCCACTAAAAAGCTTCTTTCAGATGATGCTACCTCTTAAAATACCTACATATATTCCCCCTGCAAGTCCTGGTGAAGTAAAAAGGTTAAGAATTCAGATTTCCTTCTCTTGCAGGTATTGAGATTCAATTATTTCATAGTAAAACAGCTACAGCAGCTAAAAGAAAGTCACCTGAAATACATAGGCATTGTTCTATTACATTCTCTCTGTGATCTACCTACAGCTGCAGACAAAATTCCATTGAAGTTCAATTAGTGCAGGTATTACAATACCCAAATATATTGCACATTTATTTCAATCTCTCTTTTTGATTACTTTTAATATCTACCATAAGCTACCTGCTCACTCCTTACCCACCTTTCAGAAAAAAACAAAAAATCAACCCACCATTTTCAACCAATCCCATGCAGGAAAAGAACCACACAGGTGCTTCTGTGTTTGTCTCTACTTAACATCATGGATCCAAAACACTTACTGCCTGACCAATGCTTCAGAATAATGGACTGGCCAAGGTTTGAAATACGAACTAATTATAACCTTGAAAGTTATCTTCCAGAGGGTTTTTTTTGTATAGTGATATTTATGGTACCATTTGTACGTGCACAGCCCAAAAGCCATATATTCTAACTGGAAAAGCAACAATAGAGCTGTAATTGCTTGTAGGTATTAGTGGTACAAACGTTTACTGCATGTACTGTAAATAAATTGATATAGGCCAGCATATAAGCAATGATTATTTCATCTCTCTTGACTGAAAGCGTATGCTTCAAGTGTAAGGCAAATATAAAGGGGAAGCAGTGGCAGGATGAACAAGTGGTTCTGTGCTCATGTACCGAGCTCATATGCCTGGAATAGATTCAGTGCGATCAGTGAAGCCTCCAACACATGACAAAGTGCTCCTGCTGGGACATTTCTCAATTTGATGCCTGCAGTTACACAATGCTAAGACCCCTTCTAGAAATACAGCTCTCCATTCCCTTAATGGAGATCATCAAATTTAGATATATAAATGCAGAGTTATTGTCCTTGAACATTTCACTACTGAAAACCATTCTGTCGAGCAAAGCCATGCATACATCACTGAACTGACAAGCACACCAAGCAATGCCAGCAGTAATCTATAAAAAGCATTACCAATAAAGATTTGTCACTAAAAAAAAAAATCCAACCTCACAGAAGTGATTGCATCTACTTCACAAAAGACCACCAATTACTACGTGACATACATGTCTGATTTCTGACTCCATGGACAAGCAACATGTTAGATAATGAAAGATAACTCCTCCTCTAACTAGGAAACACATTTTAGTTGATTAGTCAAACCAAACAGACCAAGTAGAAGTTGCAATGAAGACAAATCGCTTTGCTATTTGACATGCAGATTCTTAATTTCTAGAACTTGTCAGAAAAGACACTGTTTTAGAATAACTTTTCAAGCAGATGCATACTTCCCCAATCCTGGACAACAAAGACAAGCACTCAGAAACTGGTCAGGATTGAGGCTGGTGGTTGCTGTGGGGACTGGGGGCTGGTTTAGTTTGTTTTACAAGAATGCAGAGGTCAGACATCCTAAGGGATTATCCAGACATACTCAGTAAGATAGGTGTTATTGTTGCTTATTGGGGGTGGGAGGTGTTTAGCTGTCAACTGGCAAGTTGTCAATAACACTGCCTTACAGCTGCTCTAAGAATTGTGTATAAAGCTGTACTCTAAAATTAACAGGATGGAAAAGTATAGAGTAAACAAAGCACCACCACAGTAGCAGTCCAAAATTTTCGCTACTGCTAATATTTTAGAGGGTCAGATCTACATGAGAAATCAAACAACACAACAGTGTGAGTTAATGTGATTTTCTTGGACATTTCTGTGCAGATGGGACCTTTCCTAGAAGTAACTTATTTCAGCATATGAGCGCTTTTGCTGATTAACTTGCTTCATTTGTGAAGCTGTTTGCATAGTTAGGACAGCCTAAGCCTCCACAGGAATGGTTTTTAAGCGCAAACATAGCAGCTAATCCTCATAAGGATGGTTTGGTATCTACATTCAGGAAATCAGAAGCTCTTCCTTTTCCAAAAAAATAGAAAACAGCAAGAAGTGGACAGCAAGTGCTTCAATTGGTGGAAAGTAGGAAATCCAAATGCCAAAGGTTTAGCAGTTATATTTAAAATAAATGCTAAAGGACTCCTGACATCTTTTGTAATGTTTGGTCAACTAAACACAGAGTGCCAAAGACCATGTTGAAATCTACTTCAGAAGGAAGAAATGTTTCTTGTCAGTCACACAGATTCTGAATCCAACAAGTGTCATTCCTCAAAACGTATTACAAAGTTCACTGATTTCCATTCCAAGTTTACATGTATGTTTATCATTTTTTTAAAGAAAATGAAACAAAACAGAATGACAGCTTAGCCAAACTTCAGCGAAGACTGGCTTTCAGCATCTGTTTGGAATATCACTACTATAAGATCAAGTCAGATTGGTAGCGATAATTTTAAGAACACTCCATGCAAGCCATAAGCAATCAGCTTTACACAAGCTGATCAAATGTAATCACACCACCTTGGAAAGGAAGACTGCGAGACACATGCTCTTTCACCTCATTGCCCCATCCCCTTACATAATCAGGAATCTTCCTCAGCTCCTCCAGCCAACTGACTTTTGTGTACAAAATCAGGAAAGAAAAAAAAAAAACACATTTTTAGAACTCAATCCCAAAGGAGAAAATAAAACCAAGCTAAACCTTAAATTAAAAGCAACGTCATCTAGAAGACTTAAAGTTGAGTTTTGTTACTCATCATCATTTGTCACGCTTAGAGGCTAAGTTGTCAATTTCCAGTATCAATGGCCACAAAATACATGAACTTCTGAACACATTTAATACTGCTTGAGATAAAATGGTATTTTAAGTAAAATCATTCTCTTGAAATAAACTTACTTTAAAAAAAAAAATCAGTAACACAAATCGGTTACAAAGGATAAATACAACGCAAAAATACAAGTAAACAGCCCAAGAGAATATATAGGATAAGGAAAAAAGAATATATATAAAGGAGAAGGAAAAGAGAAAAATAATGTAACGGTAAGCTTTCAGTTTAAGGTTTGATTTTTTCTAAATTGACCAAATATTGATGTCCTTCCTGTGCATTGTGCACTGCAGTGCTGTTAAATACCAGGAGTATCCTAGTAGATATACACATTTTTAATCTGAGTAGAAGGTAAGCAAAAGATATTTGTAGTTCAGCAACTTTGAGTCCTTGTTGCAACCCTAAAAGACATTCTATTCCAGTAGCTAGCAATCTATTGCTAACTCCTCAAAATAAAATAAAATAAAATAAAAATGAAAGTAAAAATAAAAATAAAAACCCAACAATGGCCAAAAGAAAACCTACAGTTATTCCAGGAGCAAAACAAGGGTACGTTAGAAATTTACTTCCTATTTCATATAGCCAATACTTCACTGAACAGAATGCTTTCAAAAAAAACAGCCTGCAGACATATTTGGACAAAAATCTTAAGACTTAGGGCAACCAGAGTAGTCTCAGAGATTACAAATATTTAGATACGCACTCATCAAAACTTACATTTCCCTGCTCCGCATAAAGAACAATTCCTAAACAAAGATTTTTGCAGAACTGCTCAGTAACTTATTGCTCTTACCAGTTTCTGGTTGGGAAAATGCATACTGACTGCTAGAGGAGGAACCCATGTTAAAATCCTCTGAACTGGGAGCTTCCTCGCCATCAGCTGGGGCTTCCTCCTGACTTGGAGTTTCTTCCCCTTTTGGAGCTTCAAGTGTAACAATGTCAGAATCATCACTAATTGTTCCAATACAGGAACTATCATCGTGCACTTTTTCTTTCCTTTCCTAAGGAAGGAGACAAAGTAAAAACTATTAAAATACATAGAACATAGATTAATTTGAAAAAATAGCAAGAGTTCCTAATGCATTAAAAAAAAAGAAAAAACTGTATACCTTCAAAATACTTTTTTGTATTATGAGGTAGGGCTCACAGAAACTTCTGAATAAAATAACACATAATTACCTCTGGAACTGTTTGAGTTTCTTCAAGAGCAGAGAGAGTGTTATCTACCACTGGTATCTCTCCATCAGTGCTATCCTGTGCTACAGAAAGAAAAAAGGAGAACAAAATGTGGGAGTAAAACCAGGAGCTCCACAAATTTCCCCCATTCCCATGTACTATTAGATTATGTTAAGTCTGTGTGTGGTCTCCTAACAATATTAACACTGATTGATTATTAAATCAATTAATAAACTGTAACAGATACAAAGAGCACAATAACACTATTTGTAGCAAATTCTCAGCTACAAAACTCTGTTTTTCAAGAAGGTCAACACCATCAGCTGTGCATTTTCACTGGTGACGAAGAACAGTCTGCATTACGTGCTGATAAAAATCAGCACCAGTGGAGGTGCCCCACTGCTGAAATGCACCACCCATCGCATCGCTGTGCTCACATCCACTGCTGGGTCATCACAAACATTCAGAAAGTATCAAGGAATGCCAATGGGCACCACTTTTTTTAACAGAATATTGTCAGGGAGGTTCAACCTTCACTGCCATACAAACTACCACCTCTGACAACATGGGCCAATGGAATAAAATTGGAGGCATTACTTTTGAAGCAGCTCCCATATACTAACACTGTTTGTTGTTTTTTTTTAAATCAACAGTACTACTGTAAACTTACAATTCAACAGGTGCATACTGCTCCATAACATCTTAAATACTGACAAAAGACCCCACTGATTACACTCATTTGCAGAAAAAAAAAATCATGAAGTTGATTACCGAACACTTTTTCAGTCTATAAAGTCTATTGAAAATAATAATTTGGGGCCAGCACTACAACAGATAGTTGCATTTTTTATGATTTCTGCTCTCAGTATCTTACCTTGCAGTTCGATCGGTTGCTCTACTTCTTGCAGAGAAACGTATTCTTCAGAAACAAACTCGTGGTTATCATTTGAGCTTCCATTTTCAGAAGTCACTGTCTCTATGTCAGAACCCTGGAGTTAAAGAGTTTTAAATGAACGTAACTGATAGAAGCCCCAGTGATTGTAGACTATTAGGAAAGGAAACAAATGTTACTGTAATACTCAGAATGACTGTAATTCTAAAAGGGCCAAAGATGACAATTCTGAAGAAAAAAAAGTGTAACCCAGACATCAATTACAGTAAGTATTTTACAGTGCTAATTATTTTCCACTAGCTTTATTACATTCATTTATTAAATAAAATTCAGAAGAAGAGAGAAGGTTGCCAATTAAGTTTCAAACATAGAATCTAATTCTGGCACATGTCCACGTGTTGTATGTAAACAAACACCCCAAGAATGGGCCTTCCAGAGTACCAACATGAACTGTTACAAGTGCTCCTGGGAAAAAAGAATACATACAACTCCACTCCATCTCAACTATTTTTAGCAAACCTGAATGGCTGCTGTACATCCCTGACACCACGAAAACAAGCATCTGTAAATTGGATTGCTGTCTTAAATCCAGAAAGGAGCCTGAGTTATTTGCCAGCTGCCAGTCACCAGCAACCTCTGAGCAGAGCAGGAACTGAAGATAAGCAATGCTGTCTGCAGCGTCTGCAGGGCTCTGTAGTCCCGTAATACTTCTGACAACTCAATACTCAAACTGCACGGATTTTGTTTAAAGGAACAGGTGGGACACAAAGTTATTAGAAAACTATGAGCATGCAAAACCCAACTGAAAAACACTAAGTCACCCTGATCCATAAATAACTTGAGCTGTTTTTGTAAACAGAGCTAGTTATTTTTTGCAACAGCAGGTGTGAAATTACAGTAGTAGCAATACTTCCAGATCAGTTTCCCTACATGCCTCATTTCAGAGCTTAAGCAAGCATGTATGCCTTTGTTTTTATAAACAGACTGCACTTCGGGCAGATCTGATACTCAAGAAGTATTCTACATGCATTCTACAATCATACTACAATGTTAGCTTCCTCTTTAAGAGGCTTCATAAGTTAACTGTTTGAGTAGGTTGCCAAACAGCCTAGACTGTTTCCCTTGCCTACACAAGCATCGTAATCTAAACCTCAATTGTTTTGCAGAAACACGTCACTCGATTAGAAGTAATTTACTAAAATCTGAATGAAATCTCAGGAAAGAAAATATAAAGTTCCTTGTTTCAGGTTTCAGTTGCCCGTGGTTGCTTTTTTTTTAAATGGATAAATAAAAATCTGCTCTGCTTTGTCTACACAAACCCCCGCCTTCCTATAATCTTGTACTGCATTAACGTACTTAGACCGTGTAATTCATTTTCAGCAAAATAACCATCCCAAGTATGAAAACAAAGCACACAGCTCACAGCTGAGTAACCCAGCTGTCATGGCCCAGCTTCTAAACCCTTCCACCTTCATTACAGCTCTGTGAATCCCCACAGCCTATGTGCTTCTGCATTGCACTTGGTCTTGCGGACGGGAGCGAGCGAGTTTTCAGTCTTCCCTTTGGTGACAGGACTCCCAACCTGACATCCAGCCCCCAAAACAAGGGAAAGAAGTTTAAGCCATGTCTCAAATAGCTGAGAGTACTGCAGCAGACAACAAAAGCAAAACCATGTCCCAACATCCAAAAGCCATAACCTATACCTGTTTACTACTATTGCTTTTGAAACAGAACTAAGCCATCAAAACTTGAGCAAAGACACACAGTTATAATGATTTGCCTTTCAAATGACCTTTATTTTCATCATAACCTTCACATATGAGGAAGCAGTCAGTCAATATTCATGATCTTTTCCCATTACTTTCTACCTTCCTCCTAGAAACATACTACCTCGAGTACAACTCTTTCTTGACATTGCTTTCATGCAGACAGTGAGAAGGTACAGCCAGCCATTCTGCGCTGCTTTAGGAAACTCAGATTCAGACACCTTAGCAACAATGAGTCCCACCTCAGACTTATAATTCCTTCACTTTTTCTTTTTGTCTAAAGCTTTATTCTGCTATGAACTCATTTACTTTTGAAGAAAGTCACTGTCCTGTATACAGTTAGCCAAACATCATGAGGGAGGAAACACAAACGTTCACGTTAATCCAGCGCTGCCCAGACATAACAGTGCCATCACAAGCAGCAATGCCCCAACACCTGATCACAGCACAAGGCAAACCCAGCATTTTGCTCCAAGTGAGAGCATGCCTCATAAATGAAGCTATAGCAGAGACCCAGAGATGGGCAGAAACTCAGCTTGCCATGCAACATTTCATAGAGCTCCACACATTAACTGAATAAGTTTTTAAAGACAATGAGTATTTTACACCAAGAACCACTCTTGCCTTGCACACACAGCCTGTCAGCTCTTCTCACCTGCTGCTACACAGCCCACAGTCCCACCTTCCTTACACAGCAGTAAGACTGCTTTTGTGCACGGCCTTATGGAAGGCACTTTCCTATGTCTAAAACTCTCTTCCTCATCCTCTGCTGATATACAAGGCCTACACAAAACAAAAACTACCAAACATAAACAATATCTCCCTCCATATAATTAGCCTCAAAGTGATGGAACTTTGCTAATTAGAGATCAGGTACCTCATGATTGATGACAGTCCAGCCACAGGAGGAATCGCTGTCACTGTAATTTTCAGACATTTTCAAAGCACGCTGCAAGTAAAAGTAGATTATTTTAATATGCAAGATAAATAATTTCACTGCTCTCTTGATAAATAAATAAATAAATAGAAGGGGGGGAAAAAAAAGAATCCAGCTCATGTCATCACAGTACACTACACGTTAAGTCTTATATTGTTATTCTTGAACTGAGGGAAAAAGAAGAAAGAATACGATTTAGACAAAAAAAAATACATATTGTTTTTATACATATTCCCTATTATTTTTCTATGCTTGAAATATGGCTTTTCCTGGCACATTCTCATCTCAGCTAGCCAAAAGTCTCCTAGGCTAGCAAACAGCCACACACACACAGCACCGGCCAATACATCAATAGTTACACTTAAAACGTGTTTGTTTGAAGCATCCTTGTTTAAAGGCACACTTCAGAAGGTGACGACATCTCTCTCTGTTGCAGGCAGAGGAACTAGAATGTAGAGAAGGAAAACAGCTTTTTGGAGAAGATACTGATCAGTATTAAACAGGTTGCCCAAGGAGGCTGTGGATGCCCCATCCCTGGAGGCATTCAAGGCCAGGCTGGACGTGGCTCTGGGCAGCCTGGTCTGCTGGTTGGCAACCCTGCACACAGCAACGGGTTTGAAACTAGATGAGCATTGTGGTCCTTTTCAACCCAGGCCATTCTATGATCTTCTGAAAATAACTCTCTTCTGGGCAGTGTCTTTCTTTCAGCTCCTTACAAGAACACACACTGATCCCAAAGAAGCTGAGAGCAGCCAGAGAGCACAGAAGCAGAATGGAAAAAGAGCTGAAGTACAGATTTCATGGTTATGGCACTGCCGGATGACTGGGGTAGCTATTTTCAGGACAGCTGTTGGCAGCAGCTACCTCCATGCATGTTTTTTTCTCCTATATGAGAAATACTGAGTACTGAATACCGTTATACGTTTAGACGACTTCAATTTCTTAACAAACAGATTGCAAAAAAAGTTCAATGTATCTCTTGTCCCTTAAAATAAAAAAAAAATCAACTGCTCAATAAAATCGGCCATAGCAGCACCACTGTGGGAAAAAAACAACAGTTTCCCAAAGGCAGTAGAGGAAACCTATCATGTCCATGCTACAGCAAAGTAGCAGAGGAAATCGTGGTTCAATAAAGCTTCCATAAAACCTCATTTATATTGCTGATGGAGAACTCTGAGAACTCAGTGCATCCGCTGTATTTCTCACACCTCAGTGCTTTGGGTGAGAACGCAGGAAAACAATCATTTCTTGAACTCCTCTCTCCTTTACCACCAATGCTATCCGCCTCCAGAAGCAGGGCAACAATGACAATCGTGACCAGGCCGTTAGGAAGAAGTACCAATCACTGTAGCTATCAAACCTACAGAAAAATCCAATTTCCATTATGGATCCCCAATCTAAATATAGTTGCCGTTGTCCTTCGTATCTTTTCCCTCCTTCAGTAGCACTTCTCCAGAAATATCAGCAAGGGGACATCAGACTTTACTTACTTATCTACTAAAACCAAACCAAATGGCGTTCTTTGATCAAAGTAACGAATGGCACAGGCTGCACTGCAGAGCTGCCACCACGGGACAACATGTGCCTGCTGTCACTACCCTGCCCCGAATGTGAGCAGGCACTTGGGAGCAGCGCTGCTCTGAGGGCTGCCAGCACCAGAACGTGCCATCTCCCAGAAATGCTGCTGCCTACGTTGCAAACACCGCTCATCTCAGGTTATCTGTTAGGAATTCTCTTTGATATGAAAACATTCCCATTTCATCATCCCACAGTTCAGCAAACACAGCGATCATAAGAACACTGACTTCACTGTCACTGAAAACAAAGCCTTGTGCTTATTCACTGTATTTCAGGGCAAATATGGGACAGATCGTACTTGTGAGTCTGATCTCTCCTGTGGATGAAAGAATAAACGAAGACTGTGGTTTTGCCATACAGCAAATCCAGACACACTGCATCTCAGTGCTAAAGGAAAGCAATGAAATCACATAACACAAACCCTTTCAGAGACAAAAAAAAAAAGTGTTTCTGTTGATACAAGTGCATTTATAAATTTTGAAAGGGCAGTTTCTAACAGCAGACTTGGTGCTGGACACAGCCATGCCTGACCTCCTCTGGCCAGCTAAGCATTTCAGCACAGCCCTGGCTACAGCAACACAGATGCTACAACGTGCTGTCCCTCCTCCCACATCAGGCAGACAGGTAATGGAGCACAGCATGAAACCAGCTGCAGCAAACTCACAACGTCAGGCTCTACAGAGCCGTTTAACATCTGTCTTTCCTCCCAAACCCACAGCTTCAGGTTCCCTCCCTTTAGCAGCAGGGGGGTATCTGTGTAACCCAAAGATATTCAAAGCCAAACAGGGACAGGCAGCCAAACAATCATTATTTTGTACTGCTTGCTGGCCTGGATGAACAGCCTTGAGTTAAGGGTTACCTTATCTTGTGCTCAGCCTGAATGTCCCACCAGTAGTGGGCAGCTAACTGCATACAGGTGAGCAATCTCCAAAATAAAGTTCTCCTAGTATGGAAAATAATTGAATAAAGACAAAAAAAAAAAAGAAAGACAAAGAATTACAAAATAATTGAGATCAATAAGTGTAACTGTCATATTTATCAAGATGATGACAGACAATGCGGCTCTGATATTAGTTGGTTAAGTTCTGATAAACCAAAAGGCATCTCTTGGGCATCTGTATTCTTACAAGCAAAGAAATAAAGCTTTTTAGAATTATTTAGTTCTAAAATAGAACAGCTTGCATAGCTTTAGTAAAAAACAATACCGAGGTACACCACTCCTGAACCACGACCCACTGCTAAGCTGCTTATTTTGGTGAAAGATTACTAAGCCGTGCACAGTCATAACTAGACGTGCGCTCAATCCTGTCCCTCAGTTTATCCCAGGACTGACGGCAACCTGAGCCCAACCTGCACTCTGCGTGCTGAAAAACAGAGATCACCCCGAGTCTGCACCTCCCCCACCAGCCCACGGTACCGAGGCTCCCTGAAGGAAAGCTATCAGACATAAGAGACGTAACGCAGTGGTGGGCAGGAACTCAACGGACCAAGCCCGCAATGCTCACACATCTACAAGGCGTTGGTGGGTTGCGATCCCACACCGGCAGGGACAGCTGGGGATGCAAGAGTGCTGTGTGCACATCCATATGGTGGAGCCACAGCAAAATAATTGAAAATAAATAAAAGATACCTTTATTGCCACCGTTTTTAAAAAAAAACCGAAGTCGCAGTTCAAGTTCTCTTATACCCCAGCCTGCAGGGGCAGATAACTCCAGGCCCAGAACGTCCGACACCCCTGCTGACACCTGCTTTCATACGCCCGTCTCGAAGCCAGACGTGCGCTGCTCAGCGCCCTGACGAAGCGCGGGGCGGAGGCGCGACGCTTACAAGCTGGCAGACACCTGTCCTGCCGGCACAGCCCCGCACAGCCAGCACCACATCCTGTTTACCCACGGGAGCCGGACGGGCGACCGCAGCAGAACAGCACGCACAGCCCGCCGGGCTGCAGGACCCGAGGTGCCGCCGGCGAAACGGCGCGGAGCCAGGGCTCGTCACGGCCCGCCGTGCCCCGGCTCCAGAGGACGCTGCCGGTTCTCCCCCGCGGCCGGAACGAGCCCGGCAGCGTCACCCCGCGCCGCGTACGCCCGGCTCGTCCCCTCCCCGCGGCCCCTCCGGACCCCGTTCCGCCGCGGCAGGACAGGTGCCGCCCGCCCGTCCCGCGGCACCTCGCGGCGGGGGATGATGAAAGAGCAGGAAGTTGGCACGCGGCGCTGCCCGACTCGGCGCGGCCCGGCCCGGGGCACGGCTTCCCCTCACACCGCACCCGGAGCGCCCCCTCAGCCGCCCCGCCCCGCCTCCCCGTCCCCCCGCCCGAGCGACCCCCGAGCGGCCGCGGCGACCCCGGCGCCCGCGGGCTTCTCCCCTCCGAGCGACTCCTCCGCGCCGGGACCCCGCGGCCAGCCGCAGCGCCGCAGAGCGGACCGCGCACCGGAACGGAACGGGCCGGAGCCGGCAGCCCCCGGGGCCGCCCCGCCGCCTACCTGAGCGCGGGGCCCGCCGCAGACGACGGAACGCCGGCGGGACCGCCGGTGACGCCGCCGCAAAACAACACCGACCGCCCGGGCCGGCGCCTGCGCACGGCGGCGGCGCCCCGGGGCGCCCTGGAGAGCGTAGTCCGCGTCCCGCCGCGGCCGGCCGGCCCGACCGCCCCGCCGACTACAGCACCCGAAGCGCACCGCGCCGCGCGCCCGGCCCCGCCCCGCCGGCCCACGGCTGCTATGGCAACGCCGCGCCGCGCAGAGCGGCCGCAGCGGAACCGCCGAGCCCGGCGCGGGGGCCGCGGCCTTTGGGGGTTCACCCCCGGAGCTCCGGGCGAAGGGACAGCGCTCCTGGGCGACTGCAGCGCGCTACGGGCACGGAACGCTCGCACTGAGACAGGGGGCGAAGAGGAGCCCTGCTCAGGGCACGCACAGCACACCTTTGATAGATTGGAAGAGTCCAAACCAAAACGTACCAACCACACTGCCTTACTCTTACACGTATTTTCTTATCACCCTTACTGTTCCTGTCACACATTAAGGCACGTATGCTCAACAGCTTATCGCTGATGGGGAAATTAATGCAAAGTCAAGCTTTGTTACTACATCTCAACACGAGTTCACTTCTCCCTGCCCCAGCTGACTACGGAAGGTCAGAAGCACTCCCTGCTGCAGCCGGCTATTTCACTGCATGCCTTGCATAACACTGACCACAAACATGAACAAATGTGAGATGCTGTGGTATGTGAAAGGCTGAGGGGAACCTGCCTCTTTAGCAGGGCAAGATGACTTCTGCTGAGAAAGTGTCTCAGAGTCCCAGCACCAAGAAATAACCATCTCCTCACCCTCCTCCCTGCACAAACCCCAGGAATCCCGTCTTGTCCTGCATGCTGGAGCCCAGCAAAGCCTCAGGTTTTGCTATTTAAAACAGCCTCATACAAATCGGAGTAAAATACACCCCAAAGGACGTAGCACGTTGATGACGTGCTTCTCTGAATCCTACCCAAACTGCACAAATAAAACTTTTGAAACCTCTCATATATGTGTAACTCAGACCTGTAGGAAGAGTCAAGTGCAGCAGTCGTTCCCTGGAATGGTTACATTTAAATTATTTTCTGATTTTAAAACTCTGCATTGCTACATCTCAGGACAACAAATATCAGCCTACCAAACCTGGCTTTGATGTGGAATACACACCACAAGCTCAGGTGTTGAAATCAGACCTTTAACTCCATTTGCTCCCCGTGTAGCCGAATGAGACAGGCTGGTGTTGCCTGTACCACCAAGTATGTTTGATTCTGCAGGCTCTAGCAAGGGAACTGGGTCTATTTCACAGCAGTAGAAAAAGGTGCCTGTCTACATCAGAAACAGGCTTAAGTAGCTACAGCAAATCACTACAGTACAAAGAGCTTAAATGGATGTACGCAGGTTATTCTAACAGTCTCCAAAACCAAACCAGAGAATTAGAGACTTAAAATCAGTACCTGCTTCCTTCATCTTCCTCTTCTCAACAGTGACTCCCTTATCTTAACCCTTGCTTCACCTCAGTAATTACATGAAAGAAAGCTGCTGTATTTTGGCAAGTATAGCATTACACTTAACTGAGGCACTGCCCTCCTTTCAACTGCCATAAATGAAGCATTCACACCTTCCTGCCCTGCAATACAGTGCATATCTGTAGATAAGAGGGCAGCTACCCCTGGCATTTCTGACTCAGCCCAGCACAGCTCCCAAGGCTCCAGGTCAAACAGCTGGAAGCAACACCTGCCACCCCTTTCTTGTTTCAACAGCATAAAAATTGCACAGAACATCATATCTACATACATCTATTTGTACATTCTTTCTCAAATGCCTTGTTCAGTCAGCCCAAACAAATGATACAAAACAGTCTGCAAATATTTAAAGTACGTGGCTGTTAAAAGAGAGTATTCTACGCTACATAAAATCTAACTCACGATTTCAGGTGGAGGTTATCTAAACTGGGTGCCTGAATTAGAATGTATGAATTCACTGTCTTAGTTTCAGATATACCAAGCTCTACAAGCACAAAGAAAAGAGGAAAGCGCATAAAAAAGAGAAGAGCCTTCAGACTGCAGCAGGAATCACAAGTGCTCAACAGGCACAGAAATTCAGACTACTTAATTTTACGTCATCCATGTTAGAATTATTAAAAATAAATTAATATTTCCTACTGGAAATCCATATAAAATGTATGAAATTACTAAACTTATATTTCACACAGACTTCACAGCAGATACTTTCACTAGTATCCAAGCACAGGTAACTGTTTTGCCTTTGGTGGAGAACAGGAAGAGAAGTTCAGTGCTGACTATAGGGAACTACTGAAGCTGTCTGAAAACTCACTGTCTAGATTCAGTAGATAATTCCAGACAAATAATTTAGTTGGTTGTAAGTAACTTTAAATCCAGTACAAAAGCTATGTTTTATTATTTAGCCCAACACATATGCCACAGAAAGAAAAACTTGACAACCTTGTATCAAAATGATGTACAGTAATATCTAATCCTATTTGTTATAGTACCATGCTTGCCAAAAATAATAATTCATATATCCAATATTTTATAAATTCAGTAGGTATTGGAAGAGAAACAAAAAAAATCTACTTAGCAACATACTGAAGAGAACATGAACTCAGGTTCCTTCTGAGCCCTCAAAAGGCATCCCTCACAAAAAGCTCCTTTTTTATTTTTAAGAATTTTGCACTGTTCCTTGAATTGTGTGCCGAATCTTCTCTGCATCTTTTTCTATAGTTTTATTTTTAGGATCAATCTTGAGAGCTGCTTCATAATCCTGGAGACCTAACATCAATACATGAATAAGAGCGTCAATCATTACTGCAAGAATCTTTTCCTCTTTAGCAACTAAGTGGAAATAAATGTTCCCTAGCTGACTGCATAAAGTACTGCTCTTGAAATTTGCTATTGAGCAAAACGGATCAGAACAACAATAGGATTAACTGCTGTCAGTACATTAAAAGCATACCTCCTTCCTACTATTTCTAAAAATATTTGAATGGAAACATCACTGCTACACAAACATTTCAGATCCTGAAACACCAAAAGAGACCCACTTCATTCATATATATGTGTCTATACACACACAGAGGTCAACTAACTTTGACCTAACTTAGGCTTTCTTCAGGCTAAAGACTTTTTGCAGGGTAGGGCTTCTACCCGCAGACTATCTTACAGTTGTTCTAAGTGTGCCATTCAGTTAATAAACATATAAATGAGCACAACAGCCTTATCAAATGGTTTCTATATCAGACAGAATTATAACATAGGCATACTGGGTAAAGGAATTATAGATGAGGGGAGTGTTCAAGAGTGTTCTGCAGAAGACAGAAAAATTGACTAATGGAATGAAAGCACATGGAAACAAGAAAAAAACCCACGTGCTGTGAATAGGATAGCTTGAAGATATGAGAAAAGGAAGGAAGAAAACAAGTAGTCCTTATCAGGTTTTCCTGTGCAAGTGAAATGGTAAGGAAGTGACAAAGGGATTCATAGATAAGAATAGGTAACAGCTGGGAAAAGCTCTACATGTACATTTTGAATGTTCTTCACTTCTTATTATCATCTTTCCTTTTCAATTTTGCCTCACAAAGCCAAGGGACACATAACTCATATCTGTATAAAGATGACACGTACTTGATAAACATCATTTTGGTCAACATGGATTTCATATACAGTTTTACGAAGACATGTTACTACAAAGTTCACAAACAAGTATTTTAGAAATATTTCAGGTTAAGTTAAAGTCTTCTATAGTTGCTAATGGTATAATCTCAAAATCAGTATAATGTTGTCTCATGAACAGCTGAACTACTGCAACCCAGTTTCACATCAGCTTGCCTCCCACATTTGAATGCTTCCTAATTCAAAAATCTCACCTCTGACCTCTCATTTCACTCCACACTAATACCCTCCATGGCCAGCAGCTTGCTACAGCCAAGAGTTGGCTGCAATGCACAGAAAGACTGACTACCCAACGGACCAAAGGGAGGATGATACACAACTCACTAAAGCCTTTTCCTAAAAGCAACTAATGTATACTCCCTAAATTAGAAGTATGATCAAATTTTCTGACTACTTCAGTGAAGACTTAAAAAAAACCAAGTGGAACTGCAATTAGCCAGTAAATTGTCCTTCCTGAAAAAGAAAAATACAGGTGTGAGCAGTCTCACTGAGCTAAACTAATTACTCAGTTGTCAGAGTGGGTCCATGTGCATGTGTTCACAAAGATCAAGGTCTTACCTTCAGCATACAGTTCCAGCTGACAAAAGGCTGTGCCACGTCTCACATATGCTTTTACTCGAGCATTCTCATTATCAGGAACAGGTGGTGTTAGCAATTCTAGTGCCTTCACAAAGGAAAATGCCAAAAATAGTTAGAAGTAGATTTCCCATAATTTTGTTGGGGCTTTTTTGTTTGCTTGTTTGGGGTGGGTTTTGTTTGTTTAATTTACACATATTCCTTTCACTTAATAAATAACAACTGAAATGTAACAATACAGCCTACATAACTGACTAGGATTTCTATCAGTCATCCCACAGTTTGATAAATACACTGTCACTGCCATGGTTAATACATAGAGATGATGCAGCCCTTACTGAAAAAAATGTCTGGTATTTTTAAGGTGCCCTCCTTACCACTACTGCCACCTCTTCATTCTTCCCACGAAATGAAGAACACCACAATATAACACAACAGGTATTTGTGCATGTTCAGTACTTTTTCTGCTCCAAGTTGGTGGTTTGTTTTGTTTTAATCCCTTGAGTGAAAATATTCCTATGATATTTACCAGTAAAGAAGCACGCACCACGTCAGCTGGCTGCATTATATCAATTCTGAATTTAAAATTTGTGAATTGCACAATTACTTTTTTTTTTTTTTTTTTACATATCTTCTTGAAACAGAAGTATTGCAATAACAAATCACAGTTGCGTATAGGACAACAGTCTGGAGAATCTCTATGTTTATACCTTAGAGGAATCTTCAATGGCTTTGTGTAAATTTCTCAGCTTAAGATGGCAAGCAGCACGATTCAAGTACAGTAGTGGAAGCTTATTGTTTAGCCGGACTGCAAGGTTATATGCATTTACAGCTGCAAGATAGTCTCCTGTTGCAAACATTTTGCTAAGTATAAAGCAAGAAGTGAAACATGATTGGAACAAGGTGATGCATCATGAAACAAATATCTACTTACTGACAAGAATTTAGCAAAAATTAAGGACTTAGCAGATTTCATTGGTCATTTATAACCTGTTCTGAGAACTTAATGCTCAGAATGTCAAACTTGACACTCAGAACATAGCATATTGACCACGTTTTGCAAAGTCACATGTCTATGCTTAAAAGCGGTACCTATCAGTAAAAAGTGGACGCATCTATGCAGCCACATGACCAATTTTAAAAGAGATACATCAGATTATGATTATCTAATCAAAACTTCCTGTATAACACAGCTACATAAACGTACCAATAGTTTTATCAAATTCCTAATGCTTGTTTCAGACAGGTATTTAACCTCTGAATAAGTGCAAGTGACAGGAAGTCACCTAGGTACAATATTCCACTAATTGAACTGTCCTCAGTATGAAAGCGTGCTGTACTTGTTTATGACTTTGTGAATTTGCTTCAGCAGTTTCATCTCATGACTTTCTATGAGATTAAAACCCCTTAAGCTATCAATAAACTCTTCACTGTGTAGACATTCCTCATCTGTGTTTAGAATAAATAGAAAATATCACAATTATACATAAGACAAACACAATGTAACTAATATTTCATTTTAAATAAATCTTCATATGGAATCTAACTTACTTTCCCTTGTCCTTTAACCAGTCTGGATTCTTCTCCTCTTCTTTCAAATCTTCCAGCTCAGACAAATCAGCACTTATTGTCCTTCGAGCTTCTGCCTGTTTTTGTAGCCACTTTGAATATACAATTTGCAAGGATTATTTCTGAAGGAAAAATTAAATCTTGTTCTTATCTGCTCATTCAGTCCTACCAAAAGAATTCTATTTGCCTCATATTTTGGACAGAGATAAATATTTAATAATGTAAGACAGGAACAATTTCCTATTTTCCGCTAATATTTTATTGCTGTGTGAGAAGTCAGGCTACTGCAGTATTAATACCTATTCAATAAAGCTCAAGAGAGCTTTATTGTGAGCGGTAAGGTTTAGTGAACCCCTTTTTAAGATGGAACTTAATGAGTCTTACATTAAGAGCAAAAGAAATTTCAAACCTTGTACTGCATGGAATTCAATATTGCAAATTTTTAATAAAAAAAAATGTTATTTAGCTGCACAACGCATGGTGAAAAGTTTTTAAATCTTTAGATAAGACTGTATTCGTTGGAAGATAAGAACAGTCCACAGGTGCCATTTTTGCCAACTTCCTGAACAAAGAGTAAATAGTTCACCACCCTGGAAGATAAAAGAAGCACCCGACGAACAGAACAACTCCTACCTCTTCCTCTTCTGCTACACGAGACTCTCGTAGAGCTGTAGGAAAAACTCGTGATGTGAAGTTGATTTTAATAGTACCAGCAGATCGAGGAGCTGGTAACTGCTCTTCTTTTAAATTCTCTGAAAAGATACTAGAGGAACCACGACCTACAAAAAGAATTAGAGTACTAGAATTGAAAAGGGAAAGAAAAGGGATTATTTTTCTGCTTTTCTACCAAATTCAAAATCAAACCTAATCTAGAATTTCTGGTTAATAGAAATAAACCTTCAAGAAAGTTGGGATTTATTCTATTGAAGGAAAGTTTCAAACAGCATTTGTTCTTGCTGCTAAGCATGCAATCTATTACTGACACTACGCTACCTGTCAGAAATGAATCCTTTTTAAAGCACTCTTTCCCTCACATGACTCTCTAGTGAGGCAAGCATAAGACTTAAAACTAATCTTACTGAACAATACAAACAAAACCAAAAGGAACAAATTTTTATTGGCTTAGTTCCTTATTGGCTCTCTGTAGGGCTAACACATGGGAGAGTGAAATGAGACTGCTTATCTCTATGAAAAATGGCAGTTAGACACTTCAGTGGTAACATGAGCTCCACCCTCAGAAAGTTTGCATTACACTGTTAGAAAGACTTTCTGTTCTATTTTGCTAAAGCCTACAACAGAACTTGGCTTGTGTTTTCAAAGACTTACATGAGAGCTAAGAACTCACACGACTCGCTCAATGAATTGCAAGAAAATAAAGACACAAAAGGAACTGCAAACTAAAAAAAAAGAGTTCAGTACAGTAGAGACAAAGATAAAAAATGAACCAGAAACATCTAGGATTAAAGTTATATCCACATTCTGCAGAATGTTAAAATATATCTCAATAACGCAACCTTTTGTATCTTTGAGTTTGGTCTTAGAAATTTCTTCATGAGGAATTCTGGTTTTGTTTATTTTTTCTCTTTTCTTCTCCTTTAGTTGCTCTACTTCTTCATGTAGTTCCCCATTCTTTTGTACCCTCTTTTGTTTCTCAACATCATTTTGCTGACTTCTCCATAGCTCCAACTCCTTAGTGACTTTCTGTCTCTCCTGTTCTTTCAGATCTTCAATTCTTTTTCTTTCTGCTTCTTCTAGCTGTGTAAATGATAAAACTATGAGATACATAATGTTCAATAATAAGATGACTGAGTAAATGGTATCATTGTTTTTGCCAGTTTCATATCCCAAGCACATCATCATCATTAACAAGAACCCACAGGCAAAGTTATAAAAAATGCTTAAAAATGACTGTGACAGTAATTGTGATGAGCAGTAAACTGTGATTAGTTTTTAAAAGTCATATATTTTAACTATTTTACTACCACTACACAGGTATGATCCAATTTCCCCTGTATTTTAAAGAATGAAAAAGGTGCTCCACAAATAAATCTTTGATAGGCTTTCCTTTTGTCTCCCAAGTTCATTTCGGTTCAAGACAAAATATGCTGTTCACATATCACCCTTATGCTGAAAAAAATACTTTTTTTTTTTTAATCTACTTGGATTGCTTTATTACACTTGATGTTAAAGCTCTTCCTGCCTTTGATTCAGTAATGATGATTATTACTACAGAGCTGGGAAGTGCCTTCCAATGAGGCCCTAATTACCAATGCTTCTGGAAGATGACACCTCACTGAATAAGACTTTTTAAATATCAGTATTTTTGTCAACAACAAATGAGAAAATACACTGTTTGCAGAGGCCACAAAAGATTAACATTTTGCCCCATAATTATAAATCTCCTTTTAAGTGACAAAAATCTGAACTCACAAAAAAAAACCCAACCACTTTCTTCAGAATAACTAATGGAGAATAATAACCTCTAAGTATTTTTATAGCAATTTCATGACTGGTAAGACAAATGTTTTAAGAAGATACAAGATTCTCCACCACTGTAATAAACATGAGTACCTCTTGTACATTTAACCAACCAGCTCCCAGATTAGCTGGCAATTGCTTACATCCACATCTTGGATGCAGAGCTCCTTCCACATTTACCTTCATTGTAGCCTCCAAAGCATACTTCTTATGTTCCTGTTTTGTAACTTTTTTTGCTTCTGTCTCCTCTTTTGCCTTTTCGTGTGCTTTCAGAACAGCATTCTCTCTTAGATGTTGCAGTTCTTCCTTGTTAACTTAAATAAACAAAAACTGTTCACTAATTAAGGTCTGAAATTCTACTGCGATGTACCACTTTCATAACAGCAAGATTCCTCTTTTTCACTTTGTCTAAGGAAGTGCAATGTTTCCAGCTCCACAAAGCAGTTTTCATCAAGCCCATCTCTAAATTTCAAAACCTAAGACTCACAAATACACAGTGTTGGTTTAATAAGAAACACTGTTTTGTGCTCAGTAGAACCACTACATCCTTCGTCTGTTCTGCTGTACTTTCTATTTTAACAATAAACAAGGTTTAATTTAGCAGATGTGCAGCTGCAGAAGTTACACGTTTTTAATTATGATTTGTAAAGTTACAGCACAGAACTCTTTTTTCCCCCTAAATTGGCTTTTCTAGGAACTTCTCTCTCTTTCCAGAACCAGCACTTCAACCCCAGCAGTTGGTCAACGTGGAACTGGCAACACCACAAATACCATCTACAATTCCCTATGAGTGAGTGGGAGGTGACCCAGAAAAAAAGGAGGTATAACGTCCCCAGCTGACATCCACATCGTTCAGTGACCGATGAGAATTCTTGCACTTTCTGAAGCCATAAAGGTAAAGGTAATATTTATCTATATCAGGTAATACAATTAGAAAAGCAGCAAAGCCATTGGAAAGAGTTCTCACGCAGCTCGGGTTCTTTACAAGCGGTCTGTTTCTCCCAGCAGAGCACTTACCATTTGCTACAGCCAGGGACTCCCACATGGCCGCTTCTTTTTTATACAGAGTGAAGAAAACGACTCCATTGCCGATCTTTGCTGTGCTATTTGTCTCATCAATAGGAGCATACAGAACAGCTTCGAATAAAAAGGGAGGGACGCTTACCTATAAAAATACAGTTAGCAGACACATACTAATAACTGAATTCGTATTTCATTCTTGGGTGTTCCAAATACTCAACACAAGCACACAGCACACCTCAGGCAACACGTGCTGCTCAGCAAGCTGATTAGCTTAGCAACCGTACTGAGGTTTGATAACCACCGGACCATTTAAGAGACCCAAACTCTGTGTTCTTCAGCACCCAAATAAAAATAGCAGACCTCGAGTTTATAAGTCACGGTATAAGCAGAACAGGCAACCAGCACCCACCGAGCAGGGAAGGTGCTGGCATTATTAGTAGGAACGGTAACAGGGCAGCCTAGGGGAACAGGTACTAACAGCCTGCTGCACGCAAAGGGACAGCAGAGCCTATCGTTTGTAAAAGACTGCGAAATCAGCAGCGCTGCCGCGGTGCGCTGAGCGTGTGCTTTTTAACGGAGCAACGTCGAGCCGCAGCCCCGCCGCCCACCTTCAGGTACCGCTCGGTGCAGAAGATGTTGGC
This sequence comes from Gallus gallus, assembly GCF_016699485.2. Classification (NCBI taxonomy): domain Eukaryota; kingdom Metazoa; phylum Chordata; class Aves; order Galliformes; family Phasianidae; genus Gallus; species Gallus gallus. Next base: position 7,967,443 of record NC_052541.1, on the reverse strand, counting down.
GGCGGTGACCCTCAGGCCGCGCACGGGCAGCGAGAGGTACACGGCGGCGCCGCTCTGACGCCAGCTGTACTCCCGCAGCCACAGCGGCATGGCGCCGGCCGTTGGTAGGGAAAGCCGAGCGCTTCCGGGGCCCCGCGCCGCCCGGGGAAGGCGCTGGCAGCCGTACCCAATGGCGCCCGGCCGGAGCGGCGCGCCGCAGGCTGGGAGTTGTGGGCCGAGCGCCGAAGCCGGCGCGGCTACGCGGGAGTCCCCGTGGTGCTGTGGGCTCGGCAGAACTCAGCGACGTGGGTCCGATCCCAGCCCGTTACTCACCGAGACACGAAGCCTGGCGCTGGTCTGGCTTCCGTCAGTCACACCTGAGCAGGGCAGGATGGAACGAAGATCCTATTATCCAACTGCGCTTCCATAAACTGACTGTTGGTACTTTGAGAACTTCTAGTAAAGCGATTACAAGCCGAGGACTGACATAAGCACTGAAGCTCCCGATGACCTCTAACGAGGCTCAGGCCGTGCCCGCAGCCCAATGTAGTGCCCTGCGTGGTGCTGACCCAGGCAGGTAACACAGGCTGCTGCCCAGCCTTCCTCAAACAGCAATGTCCCTGTGTCCACGTAGTCTAAAGCATGCAGAAAGCAACTAGTTCTGGGGAATGGCGATTGAAGGCAAACCTAACTCACTTGGAGAAGCAGTCTGGTGCACTGAAGTTCCTGAAATACACATAGATACTTGGAACTACTGGGAAAAATCCAAAAGAACCACAGTCGTGTGTGTGTGTGTGTGTGTGTGCATGTCCCCACACACTTCTTCCCACGGGGTGACTAAGAAAGTTAACACTGCACACGAGTTAAGGTTCCTGATGTGGCTGTATTCTGAAGGAATGATCAGATGCCAGTGGTTAATACTGTGAGCTAACTACTGCTCTCAGTACAACACAGAAACAGCTATAGCAGAGGTTTAAAAACCTTTTTTCAGAGAAAGAAATCCATCATAATTGATATGATCTCTGGGTTATTCTCCACCTTCATTCACCAAGATCAGTATAATCAGGGTGAATGCTTGCATGAACAGGAATCTGATATATGAATTAAGATCCTCATTCCAGGAGCATTCAAAAGTACAAGCAAAACAAGATCTGACTCCAAGTCAAAATGCTTTAGGTATTCTTGGCACATGTAACTTTTTTTTCTAAACCTTGCATGATACATATTTTCATGCTCACTGTAGGATCTGCATCACAGAGTAGGAAGCCTTGTTGCCAGCTGCAGCAGGAAAATATGAGTTTATATTTCTGAACCAAGGCTTAAACCAAGATGTGTCTGTCAACACACGGATGTAAGTCTAAGCAACTGTAATAGAATACAAATGAGTAAATAAAAGCTAAGGAAGGACTGTCCATGTGAGAACCTTTTCCCTAGAAAGAACATTTTCCTACACAGACCCTTAGCTTACTTGGAAAGGCCAAAACTGCACACAGCGGTTCCCATCCTATTTGCCTGCTTTCTAGATGAAGAGTTGGGGGTAGGAGAGGATGGTAATTTGTCTTGTTTGTTTCTTGGCTGCTTTAAAGTCAAGGTGTTCAAACAGCAGCAGTGGCTGGAATTATTCAAATGTGATAATGATTCAGAATCCCCTACCACTCCAGAATGTAGCTTTAGTCATCTGGAAGGCATTCCTCAATTTTGGAGAGTCCAAAGATAACAGAAAAGTCTCACATTTGCTGAGGGCTGGCCTTCTGCTTTTCTCAGCCAGGTATCATTTCTACCTCAGTCACAGAGAATATTCTGAAATGAAGCAACTTGTTATTTATGCCTGCCAGAAATAACATATTTACACACAATTTACAACACAGGCCAAAGTCACCAATATTTGATGTTCTCACGTTACACAAAATAGTTCTGGTACCTTACATTTATATCTACTTACTTAAATACTAGATTGCCAATGCCAAACTCTGTACTTCACTTGTAGAAGATGTAATAAAAAGTCACTAACACAGTCCTAGGTGAAACTAGCAGATTTAGCTGCTACAACACACAAAAGGGACTCAGAAAGATCTCTAATCAGCCTTACCAGTGTTATCTTGTTATGTACATCTGCAAAAACACCACCTACATCATAGACACTCCACACTGCTAGCTTGCTTGGACATATGAATGAGCTCTTGCGAGGGCACTTTTGCAAAACAGACTAGAAGACAGGTCAATTCACAATCTTTCTTCTGTCAGCAATAACTTATCAGTCAAAAGAGCAAGAAACGTCCCCTGGAAAACTTCTTAAATTCCTATTTCCTGTGCTCTGAAGGACAGAGATTTGTAGTTCAGTCAAATCTTAATAATACTACTCTGGACCCTCTAGTTGCCAATACATACATATCTTGCAGGGCTTTACTTCCCACCTAATGGCTTTGGAAGCTTTAAACTTTCCTTTTAGTAGTTTACATTTTCTTACCTTTAATTTAATAAATAACTTCTCCCCTCCCACACACCTCTTCTAAGTTCTCTCCCATTTCTCTCATCCCTTCACATTCTTAAGAAGAGCAGGAACATTTTCTGAGATGCTTTTTATTCCATGAAGTGTTTTCAGTGTGTGGTTTGGGACCACCCATACCACTGCTTTTAAAGATCACTGGTAAGGTATTAATTTCCTACATGTTAGCAATGGCATTTCAGGAAAAAAAAATAGTAGTAGCTCAGTAAGAACTTTATTGATTAGAATAAATAATTATTTGCATAATCTCTTTCCGAAAGCGAAAAGCTCTGCAATTTCATTCAGCCAAATGGTGCCTTAGCATTTCTTCCCATCTTTTAATAAATAAAAGGGATTTATGGTACAAGACCTCTTCTAACCTGCTTTGACGTTAGTTCAGATTAATGCCTCTACAGAACAGCAGATCTCTCCAACAGAGACAGGAGCTGCCTTTTCCAAATGTATACAGTTTCGTGCAGGGTTACGCCCAATCCAAATGCATTCTCACAGGCAAAACATTCGAAGAGTTCATTTATGCATTACATCATCTTCATAAAATCAACAGACAATTTCCCTGAAAAAAAAAAAAAACAAAAAAAACCCCACCACCTTTATTGTATAAGCAACTTAAACCAGACAACAGAAAGCAACAAAGCTGCATACAGTGCTGGACAAAATCTATCATACACATTTTCCAAGCATACTTGATTCAGATTCTGATGTATGTTCTCCTAAAGGGTTAATACTGCATCTTTATCAACAGGGAAAAAAAAAAGTCAACAATCTTAATCAGTTCATGTTTTGCACTGCTCAGATGGCTGTAGATTGGTAACTTGACTTTTGACAACTCATCTTTAACACTAAAAGGAGAAGGGAGACACAAAAAATTCCAAGTCAGAAGGCCCTAAACAACACAGTGTCTGCTCTAAGGGCCGCATATAAAAGCCTGGAGGAATGTCCTTCAAGTAAGAATTCCTCAGCAACTATGTATTATTTCACATTTTGGAAAAAGAAAAAAAAAAAAAAAGGCAAAACCAAAGAAAGAAACAAACCCCAAATATATTAAAAGCTTGCCTTCCTGAAGTTACATGGAAGTTCAGATTTAGACCACCCTTTGCAGATGACAGAAGGCTCTAGAAAGAGGGCAACACCTCTTATGACGCCAGCCCTGAATTGTCTCCAGAACAGCAGTTCCTGAAATACAGTGCACAAAGCTCTGAGGAAAAAGGTGGGCCTGGATCAAAATTATTCTGAGACTGACAGTTGTTCGAACATGAAAAGGAAAAACTCTTCGTGTACAGTAAACAACATACACATAGGTGTTTCCTATGATCATAAGCCAGGTCTGAAACAGGTAACTGAGACACTGAGTACTTTAAGCTAGAGGAAGTACCTCAAAGGGGCTGAACACCATTCAGCATTAATTACCTCAGAAGTGATGACACGAAACACTAAAGCACTGAGGAGAGCCCTTGATATCTATGTAAAGCAACAAGGAATTGGAAGCATTCCATCCAAAGAGTGAACGTGCATAACAAAAGATGTAGTGTAGGACTGATATATTGCCTTAAAGGTTCTGCTAAGTACACTTTATTTTCCAATTTTAAGGAAGAGTCTATTCTAATACAGAAAGCTTCAGACAAAATGTAGTAATTGCAGGATAACTTTAAAGTACATCCAGTTCTACATCTTCCTGCATATCTCCAATCATATCCAATAGATTAAAAAATATATTAAAATCGCATGTTTTATAAACCAAGTAAAGAGTGTTGGAACAGGATTTTCACACCCATGAGCTCACTACCAAATGTTCATCCATTTGTCAGTGGGTAATATTATGGACTTCATACTAACAGTTATGGCAACAGGATGACAACATACATAATTCTGAAATTATGTTCTGAAATGCAGTCAGTTTTAATTATCACAAATTGCTACCATCTATCATACCTCATTCAATGCAAGACACCAGGCCAGCTACCAATCCATAAACAATAATGTTTCACATACATCACAGAGTAGCTTAAAACACATCATGATATGAAATAATTTGTATTACATAGTAATTTAATCCCCAGCCACAGGGTTAACGTTGGACAAAGTCTGGAAACTTTTTTCCAATTTGAATTACACACATTAACTTTGCCACACACCACAGCATTAATGCATGTATTACTTCAGACATGCTCTAATTTAAAATTGAAACAAAAGAAAATTGTTGCAAAAATACATGTCACCAATGTGGAACACATTCAAAATTGTATAAAAGTACTGAACTGATATTCCCAAAACAGGTATATTTAAGCAGTACATAAGGAAAGATTAGTTTTAATATGAAACAGTCATTTAAGTCACATACAACATGAAAAGAAGCATGGCTTCCTCTTTTGAAAATGTTACATCAATAGTTTTACTGGCAGGCAATGTTTATATATAAAATGAAAGGAATATATTTAATGCAAATGTGTTATTGTATTAAGTTGGAATCAAGACAAATGTTAAGGAGGTGCTACGTTTGAACACCTTTGATTTTGTAAAACTCTCAAACCATAGAAAGCATTTCACTTATAAACATCATGGGCTGAGAACTGCAAACACTTTGAAGCATTCCTGGCTTCCTGCTTGCAGTTCCATTGACTTCACTGTATTCTTGAAGTTAAGCCTGAAAATTTTACTTTAAGAATTGGTTATAAGACCCCCCCAAAAAATTCAGAGGTCATAAAATAAATTCATTTTTGAGCAGCCCCCAGAATTATATTTTTTAAACAGAGGAAAAAAAAACAAAACTTTATTGCTTTTCTTTTGTCTCTTTCATCCGAAGATCTCAAATAATAACTGGGCCTTTGAACACACGAAGGAAATAATCATTAGTTCAGCCTTCTGAAAGAAGAGATTGAGGCACAGCCAACCTGCTTGTTACACGCTGTAGAAGCGATCAATAAACCAGCCAGAAGTGGGATTTGTGTTACCTACTCTCCAGCCTATACGCAGCACTGTCACTGACCCTGACACCAATAAGGCATTTCAAAAAGC